>NC_142093.1:9737500-10937500 GCF_054644295.1 Miniopterus natalensis | reverse complement strand
ACAGGCCCACCTCAAAAAGCAAGAAAAATTTTTAGTAAACTATCTAACCCTACAACTTAAAAGAATTAGAAAGCTTCCCTGTGAAGCTGTCTGGACCAGGGCTTTTGTTTGCTGGGAGTTTTTTTTTTACTGCTTCAATTTCATCAGTTGTTATTGGCCTATCCAGGTTTTCTGATTCCTCCTGATTCAGTCTTGCATGATCTAACTCATATGTGGAATCTAATAAACAAAATAGACTGAGAAACAAAACAGATCCAGAGACACAGAAGCATGGAACAGACTGATGAATCTCAGTGGGAAGGTGGGGTGAGGGAGTAGGGGGGGAGAGATTAATCAAAGAACTTTTATGCAAATAATGCATAACCCATGGACACAGACAATAGTGTGGTTGAAGGCCTGGGGGAGGGCTTCAATGCCGGGTGGAAGGGATCAATGGGGAAAAAGGGGGGTATAGCTGTAATACTTTCAACAATAAAGATAAATTTAAAAAATGAAAAACATCAATATGAGTCATTGATCAGCTGCCTCCTGCACACACCCTGCAGGGGATTGAGCCCACAACCCAGGCATGTGCCTAACCAGGAATCAAACCTTGATCTCCTGGATAATAGGGCGATGCTCAACTACTGAGCCACACTGGCTGGGCAAAAGAGTTTATAATTCTATTTACCAAGAACATAAGTTGGTTTACATTTCTGCCAACTTAAAAACAAGAAATAATTCCTTATAACAATTATCCAGCTTTTAAATTATTTGTAGTTATTATAACATATTCATTAGAGAAACAACATCTAAAACTACACATGTGGATATTATAGAAAATTTAGAGAATATACCAAAACTTTTCCAGCTACTATAATAAGCAAACTTTCTTTTAAAATTTTCCCTCACCTTCTTTCCACTATTTATAAGAACCAAATGGACCCAATTTTGTTCTAGATTACTCACCACTCGTACTCCATAATGGATGTGGGCCAGAGTGAAAGCAGTTGTTAATGTATACAGAAGAATGCTCTCAATGTAAGAAGTGACTCCGAAGTTTACCACCATGACAACCAAGAAGAGAGGAACCAGCAACCAATTCAAAGTTGGACACCTGGTATTGCTCATTTGACAAACAATCAGCTGACACTTGAAGTCAGTAAAAAAAAAAAAGGGGGGGGGGATAAAAATTTAATTAGCAAACCACTTTCAAAACTTTTCACTCCAACATTTAAGACGCATTCAACTACTTGAGCCAACATATTTACATTACATTGAGTAGTCTCCACTAATCAAGGGACAACTGGGTTTCTGCCCCCACCCCCAAACCTGTGCCCCCTCAGGCCATGTGTGTGTCAGAAGAGTATAAGATCATTTAGTAAGGATGCTATAGAAGACATTCTTTCACTTGGTAAAAGTTTCTCCCAATTTTAATATTGTTATTTTTTAATTTTCAAAACAGCCTCCCACCCCCCCCCACAACGACATTTCTTCATGGAGATGAGCTACTACCTCCCTCCCATTCAGTTTTATTACCGTATTAGAACCTCACAGCCTCTTTGGCTCCCTTTACTTTCAACACCTTACTCAAATATCATTTTATTCTTTCATAAATACTTTTTATACATGGAAACATAAGCTCAGTGGCTAAGTAAGAAAATAAAAAATGCATTAAGGACCTGGCCTGAGCAGGAGCACAGTCTCCCCTGGCTGTCAAAACAATCAGGGTCTCGCCTGACTGAGGTAGCTCAGCAGTTGAGCATTGACCTAGGATCCAGGAGATTGTGGTTCGATTCTCCATCAGGGCACATGCCCGGGTTATGGGCTTGATCCTCAGTAGGGGGTGTGCAGCAGGGAGCCGACCAATGACTCTCTCATCATTGATGTTTCTCTCTCTCCCTTCCTCTCTCTGAAATCAGTAAGATATATTTTTTTTAAAAAAAACAAACTATCAGGGTCTTTTCTCAACTCCTGATTTTTAAACATATATTGTATTTATTACATAGTTCATAATTCCATGTTCTTAATTTAAAAATAAGTTGATTAAAAAAAGTGTGGGAGGTGTGTGTGTGTGATGTGTTTTCTCTCTCACAAAGGCCCCTTTCAAGTTCCCTAAACTAATCATTAGATCTGTTGCCATTTCAACGACGCTGTTAACAATATTTACAGTCTAAAAGGAATCTATAAATTATTCCATGAACTCTTCAGCAGACAACCAAATAAAAATATTCAAGTATGCTATGGTTCCAAAATGCTACTGCCATCTCTAAATCCTACTGGATTCAAAGGGAAAAATGAAATAATTTCAGCATGTTCTGTCTTCGAGGTTATGATGTTTTCAAATTTTGAATTAAAACAGCTTTAAATTAAAATGTGTTTGTTCTAATCTGTATAAGGTTTCTGAAATGATCAATTCGGTTATATATTCCTTACATATATTATGGTTTTTAGAAGAAAATTCTTACTGTGATATTGGCAAAGGCTGTTCCCACCATAAAGTAGAATACTCTAGGGTGCATCTCTAAAATATCTGAAGGTGACTGGAGGATCCACACTGTAGACAAAACGAACAGCAAACATGGAGAATAGAAGGGGACCAGAGCTTCATAGACTGAACTGTGTTTCAAGGTGTTATTTTTATAGCTTCTGGAAAAAAATCAAGTAATACAAAGAACATTATTACATATAAAACTTATAATTGTATTTTACAGTTTTAAAGTAGTTTCAAACTTACTCTCTAGTTTTATACACACCACAATCCTATGGCATAGGTAAGAATTAACACTACTAACCCCATTTTAACAGACAGCTCAAGTGAGGGTGTAAGAATTTAAATTTACATAACTCGCTACCAAGTGGCGGGGCCAGGACTAGAACTAAAGTCCTCTGACCCAGTCCAGTCCCATTTTTACCCCTGGAATGTAAAAATGAATAAAACTTGGTCTTTGTTCTATGACAGAGATTTTCAACCCATGTGCCACAGAATTTTTAAAACACGCAATACCTATTTAGTCAGGGGCACTGACCTCTTTTCCCTGAGATTGTCAAATAAAAAAGTGACAACAACCTGAAACCCATATAATTTTATTAACCAATATCACCCCAATAAATTCAATGAAAAAGAAAAAAAAAAAAATGACAACAGCCAAGACAACAACAGCTGTCCAGTGTGAATGAATAGATATTATACCTTTTTTTACTGTCAGATCGGCAAAAAATAAAATGTTTTTTGGAGTTCTGAAGAATTTTAGCAATTAGTTTATGTGTGCCATGAGATGAAAAAGGTTGAAAATCACCATTCTATGAGATTATATTCGAATAGGGAAAATAAAATGAACACAAAGCAATACGAGGAGAGGACCTCACAGTGCTGCTCTGATACAAGTGACACAGAACTTAAAGTGCAAGAGAATTCACAGGAAGACTCTGAAATGAGACTGCTGATCGCCTCTAGGGTCCCGAGGCACATCTGCTCATCTGCACAGAGCCCCAAATTCTAGCCCCGCTCCTGCCACTGACTGCATGCCCTTGGCCAAGATGTTGCCCAATCAGGACCTCATTTTTTTTTTTAATCCTCACCTAACGATATTTTTTTCATTGCTTTTCAGAGAGAGTGGAAGGAAGAGAGAGAGAAACATTGCTGTGAGAGAGACACATGGACTGGTTGCCTCCCACATGCGCCCCAGCTGGCGATTGAGCCTGCAACCAAGCAACCAAGGTACGTGCCCTTGGCCGGAATCCAACCCGGGACCCTTTAGTTTGCAGGCGATGCTCTAAGCACTGAGCAAAATCGGCCAGAGCAGGACCTCATCTTTACAAGATAGGGGGGAAATAACTCAAAGAAAGCTCTGCAGCCTTCAGAGCTTTAAACTTTATGGTTCCTATGAATGACTGCCAGCTGCAATAAACAGAGAAGATTCATAGAGCTTGGCTTGACATGGAGAGGATTCTGCAGACAGATTTGAGACCTGAAGGATGAAGTAGGAGGTACAAGAGCATTTTTCTCAAGTACAGGAAACAATAGGAGCAAAAATACTGAGGAAGGAAAAAGCAGAATATATTCAGATTGCAAAAAGAAACCCAACGCGGCCGCACAAAGGTGGGGAAGTGCATAGATCGGAAAAATGAAACCACCTGGGCAACTTCCCTCCCCAAACCCCACTCCTCCCCAGGCAGGAATTTCTGTATGATGCCACCTGAGAAGAGGCAGCACAGGTCTAGGGCTTGGTCCTAAACTACGTAAGTTCAGAAGTCTTCTGTTTCCTTTTGTTTGTCTGTCTTTTATGATCATGCTAAGTAAACTTAGAGATAATTTATAAAAACAGAATGTAAATGTATCAACATTCAACAGGAATAGCCTTCCTGTGGATAGATTCACTTACAAAAAATGACAAATTAGAAACTGTCTGGTGAGCCCAAAACTGTAACAAAAGAACAAGAACGAGCAGTTTTGTACACAGCCACCACCGAGACTAATTATCCGAACCTCATCCTAGTTCAAGTACAGGTTTCACCACCTTTTCGAAATGTCCAGATTCCAAAAGGAAAAGAGATCCTAAAATTAATCTAAATAACAATTTCTAAGGATTTTATTTCCTACCCAACTAAAAAATAAAATACTTACCTGTAAAAATTTAATAAACTCATTGGAAGAGTCACACATAATGCACAACCTAAAAGGAAGAATATTGAAATCATCATGATTATTATTCAAGTGCCTTTTATAATACATACATACAAAATGTATATTTTTAGACCCAATAATTCTCAGGTTCCAGTTTACTTCTGTAATGAACTAAAATCCTTTTCTGAACAACATTTACAACTGGAAGGGTGGCGGCAGTTTGCTGATTCAGAGCAGAGATTTCAAGGAGCCAGACTGGAGTTGAACCTTGGTGGTGCCACCAACTGAAGTCATCATGACTTCAGGTAAGTAAACCTGCCTCAGTTTCCTCCTTTATAAAATAGAGATAATAGTACTGACCCTATAGAGTTTGGAGAATTAAATGAATTATTACATGTAAAGACATCTCAATAGTACCTGGTATATAATATACTGCTCAATAAAGGTGAGCTGTTGGAAGAGGGGATGACTAGTGGGTTCTGCTGCTTCCCATTTATATTTATTTTTACCTCCTTAGCATTCACTTCTTTCCCCTCAAACCTAAAAACAAGAATGGCCTTCCCAAGAAACACTACCATCGTTGCTTCTGTCCTCACTATTTACTATTTCCTATCACTCGCCAAAATTTAATTTTCTGTTGCCTTAATTCCTCAGCACTCTTTTGTTCATCCCGCCTCCCACTCTGCAGAAATTGCACTCTTGATATTTACCAAGCTCTCCTAGTGATCGAATTCAGTATCCTTTCTTCTTTCCTGACTTCTAGGTAAGATGACTCCATGGACTATCCACTAATGGCAATTCTTTCCTCCTTTGCCTTTGTGATTCCATTCTCCCAACGTCCCAGCTAACATCCAACCATCACATCTGGTCTCCTGGTGGGGACTGTACCCCCTGCATATTCCTAACTGGGTGCTCTATGGTGCTCCCACTCTCCCTCAGAGAACCTCTCTTACAGCTTTAATTATAAGCTTCCTTCCGGCAGATGACTCCAAAGTCTAGTTATGCTCCTCTTAGGCAAATCAGACAACTGAGCTTCAGACTTCTCAGTTGCATGAGAATGAGTTAAATGATTTTCTAGTATCGCTTGCACCTTTAAAATTCTGATTCTATAATCTATAGAGATGTGAATTCATGATCTTTGTTTCAAACTCCAGATCAATACATGTGGCACTTTCTGGACACTTCATTTGGATATTTCATTGTCACTCAACATATTAGCCCTAGTTTGTCCACTCTGGACTCTCAGTGACTTATACTTGGCTTTGGGAGGTGGGGGTGGGGGGTGTCAATGCAGCTATGATTGTAAAGCTCAAAGGTAGAAAAGCATCCCTTCAAACCAATTCCTACGACATTTTGCTAAAACAGATGAAAAGACTGGAATCCACAACACAGAAGTCTCATTTCAAAAGATAAACTGCTCTGCTATTTCCAAGTCCAACTGGAACAAAGTCCCTCAAGTTAGATTTTAGAGGGAAACAAAGGAGAAGATATGCTGTGTCCTCAAAATCCGCAGAAATTTTCAGCAGCTGACTCCATGAAAGGGAGCCAAAGCTAAATGAATTAACACAGAATTATTTGTAGCTCAGAGGTGTTAGAAATAGGCTGAGAGAAGCTTGCAAAATATTTGCTACCAAGAGTATTTGGTAGTTTAAAACATCTTGAAATAGCTTTATCTTAAGTACAGTAAGCATGTAGAAAAGCCTGGGCTCCATACAGGCTGCCAAAGAAAAAGAATGCATCTACTATTTCTTTTCTAAGCAGCACTTAATGTATATTCTGTAAAGAGTACTTAACTGTTCATTTAAATACTTATAGTGATAGACACGTGTGCAGACCTGCTGCCTTCCATATTGCCATAGGAAGGCCCAGACTTCATAATATAGGAAGCTTAATAGCTACAGAAAAATAAGAGTGGAATTCATAAAAAATAACTGAATAGAATGAGATACACTCCAGGGATAACATGGTCACATAAAATATTGGGCTCCTCACATGTCCAGGCTTATTTATTAAACAGGAACTTCAATTAAAACCACCAAGACAAAAAAGTACCTTAAGGGAAGTGAAAAAGACAAACAAGGGGAGAACCGTAATTTATATCAAAAAAAAAGATCAATATGTCTAATGTATGAAGAGCTTCTAAAAATAAAGAAAATGGTTAACAATCCTATCGCAAAAATTGGCTATATCTATAAAAAGCATACAGAAAAAATGGATACGAATGGCTCCTAAACACTAGAAAAGTCCATTCGTAAAATAAAAGACAGGCAAATTAAAACTACAGATACATCATTTCTTACCTATCAGACTGGCAAAAATCCAAAAGTTTGACAATATACTATGCTGGTGAAACTGTAAATAAATAGGCATTTTCATACACAGCTGTGGAAATTTGAAATCATACAACCCATACAGAATGAAATAGGGGAATATTTAGTGAAATTGCATAACTTGTCCTTTACTAGCAATTCTACTTCTAGGGATCTTTTCTAAACTACTTGGGCAAAAGTATGAAGAGACATATGTATGTACAAGGCTATTCACTGCAGCAATTTGTGTAATAGCAAAAGACTGGAAATAACCCAAATGTCCACCAGTAGGAAGCTAGTTGAATAAACTGTGGTGCATCCACACAATAAAGCACTAGGCCCTATAAGAAGAAATAAGGAAGATCCTTATACATGACTACATGGTGATCTCTTGGATACACTATTAAGTGGGGGGGGGAGCAAGTGCAATAAAAAATGAATAGTATGCTACCATTTATCTATAAAAAGGGGTGATAAAACCACACGGACACAGACACAGACACATTTACATATATTAAGAAACAATGTAAAGATAAACCAAAAATTCAAACCTAAGAATGGTTAACTATGAGGGAAGGGAGGACTACGGTAGTAATAGGAGCTAGATTATTATATATATATATATATGACTTTGTAATCATGTAAATAGTTTACATAAAATAAAGAAAAAATAAATTTTAAAAGAAAAAGTAATCTCTAAAAAGTAAAGTGAAACAAACTAAAATGTGTATATCCAGTTGGTGGCATAGCCACAGAGTGGTAACTTTAAACTATAGTAACCTGACTGGACATCTCTAGTAGGATAAACCATAAGGATAAATGGAACCTTGAAAAAACACAATCTTAAACAATTTTCAGTAACCATATTGTTGCTGATTTTGGTACTGTATTCTGAGACTGTTGTGGGCATTTTGTAGAATAAAGTAAATATTTTGTGTCACTGAACAAAAAGACTTTTGTCACAGTTTAAAGGATACAAATGTAAGATCAATGAGGTTAAGTAAAAAAATCTGTATCATCAAGTCTGTTTTAGAATAATCAGAATGAATTTATGAGATATTTTATTAAAAACAAGCTTTATCCCCCGCTATCCACTGAATGAATGGATTCCTAAGCAATGATCATTAATGTCTGTTAACACTATTAGGTAAAGAGCTGATGCAGAACTTTATAATAGATGGGAATGGATATACAATAACTCCACTCTCTCTCTGATCACTATTCACTTCAAAATAAAGAGAGACAACTAGATATTGTGTATCTCTTAAAAGTACCATTACCTAATAAGTATTGTTGCCAAAACAAACAAACAAAATCAAACTTACAACTAACCAAGTCTATAGATCTAACTATGTATTAGTTTATAGGAAAAACAAGAGGCAGAGGAACACATTAACAGACACAGTAAGAATGCAATTAGCAAAATAAAAAATGCAAAGAAACTTTTTTTTAAAGTAGTCAACAGAAACCTCCCAAGTGGACCCAGATGCTGAATTTGGCAAACAGATTTTAAAGTAGCTATTTTAAATATGTTCAAAGAACTAAAGGAAAATATGGCAATAATGAAAGCACAGAGAGGGAATCTCAACAGAGAAATGGAGTATAAAAAGAACCAAATGGAAAATCTAGAGCTGAAAAGTATGAGAAGTTAAATGATAGGTTCCATGAAAGATTCACAAGAAAGCTTTAAGAGGCTATGGGAGGTAGCAGAAGAAAAAAAGGCAGTGAACTAAAAGACAGATGAATAGAAATCATGTACTAAAAAAATAGAAAAAAAAAGATTAAAGAAAAATTAATAAAGCTTCATAAAATTACCTGTAGGACAATATCATGTAAATGTCTAACATACATGTAAATAGAGTCCCAGAGGAGAAAAGAGAGACAGAAAAAGGAATCTGAAGAAATAAACTGCAGTTGATTAACTTCCCACATTTAGTCAAAATATTAACTTATAGATCCAACAAGCTCGACAAACACCAAGAACAAACACAAAGAAAACCACACCTATGTACATCATAATCAAACTTCTAAAAGCCAAAAATAAAGAATCTTAAAAGCAACAAGAGAAAAATGATACATTACATACAGTTTGACAATGATGTATGAGCTGACTCAGAAACAGTGGATGCCACAGGACATTAGAATGACATATTCAAAGTGGTACGGGGAAAAAAACTATGGCAAAATCAAAACATTTTCACATAAACAAAAACAGAACATAATGCTATCAGACTTGCTCTATAAAAACGCTAAAGGAAGTACCTTAGACTTCTGAGAAAGAACACCATATTTTAAGATATACAGAAAGGAATGAAGTGCAGTAAAAATGGTAAATAGTGGGCAATTATAAGACTATATGTTATAAAATAACCCAAGGGTTACGGGCTAGTGGTGCATTTGAAACAAGATTGGCACTTGAATTGAAAACTTGTTAAAGCTGGATGATGGGACATAGGGATTTATCATATAAAAGTAGAAAGAATTGAGTATAGATAGATGTTTAAATTTTTCATAATAAAAAGAGGGGGAAAACTGAGAGGGCAATCTTGCTTTTTCTCTAGGTGGCCTGCCTGTTGTACCCAAAGAAGGCAGCCTTCCATAATGGCAAACAGGAGCCACTCCACCTCCTACCAACCTTTGGTCATTCCTTGCCTCACCATAAGCTCTAGTCTACATTAGCCACCCCAACACCAGCACTACCAACTTTATCAGCAGAAACTAAGTAGCTTAGGCCCTAAGGCCCTTCTATCTGTGTCTACTCAAATCTAGTACTGGAAAAGCTACTTTACTTATTTGTACTGAAATATGTGGGCTTTTGTTTTATTTCAGAAAGAAGAATTCAGATAAACTTATAAATTACTAACAAAATTATGTGCCCAATAAAGCACTCATTTAACATTCAAAACTATATGTCATATCAGAGAATTCAGCCTTATCTTTAAATTTAACATTTAAATGTAAAATGCACAAACCTGCCACATTATAAGCTGCTTAAATCAAAAGATACACTACATGGTGGGAGATAAAGAATAGCTAGCCTTTTCAAGGTAAAGAAATCAGTTTATATAGGTACCAAAAAGTGAACGTTTGGTAGACTACAGTAGGGTTCCTAAAAGGTATGTGGTTCAGAACCACAAAAAAGGCCCAAACTACTTCTTTTCTGAAAGCCAATGCCTTAGGCACTATCTTCCCAGCTGTTTCTACACCTTACCTAATTCCTATTCCATTACCAAGGTTCACCAACACAAAGAGACAGGGTTATTTTTTAGATAAGGGAACAGAGCGATAGCCAACAAGTCTGCTTTTTTACTTCTACAAAGGTCTTTAGCACCACTCCTGATGCCCCCAAATAATCTAGATTCCTCTTCCTTTTTGCCTCTTTCCATAGCAAACACTCATCCTGTAGAGATCCCTCGCCTTCAGCTAAAATCAAAAGGGAACCATCACCATGATTAAAACCTTTACCTAGTATTCAGTGGCACAAGGACACCGGGGATGAACGGAGGCTCACTTGTTGGAGTGGACATATTAGAAAGTACTCTCTATTCTATTTCCTACAAATTAATAATCTTCATCTTTGATATAATGCCACCTAGATGTGAATCCTCCAATACAATCTAGATTAATTTAAATAGTTTATAAGTTTGTGTGATCTATTTTGGTATTTTCTTCTTATTAAAAATACCCTGATGCTGAACAACAACAACAAAAAGACACACAAAGACACCTTTATTTTCTCTAATTAGGTTGAAATCCTACAAGGTTGTAGGGCTGTCCTGCTTGCTGGAGGGTGTCAGGGAGGGGAAAGGGTGTGGCTGCTTGTTATAATCAAACAGTGGCTTTGATAACAAAGTGATGTTAAAACAGGCTTCAACATGGAGCTTCTTACCAATAATCATTGTAGTGAATAGGTCTCTATATAAGAAATTAAACAGGAAAGGTTCATACCAGGCCTCAACTCCCACAATCGCAGTCACTATGTAGACAAAAGAAATAGTCTGGAAGGAAAATGCAGACAAAAGCATACAGAGGCATTAACAGCTGGAAAGATCAGGAAATCAATAATGCTTTATGCAGCATAAATCTACTCAAATACTTTTAGTAAAAGCAAGAAGTATGCTTAAACTGGGTATCATTGCAAGTCTTCTTGCCAACAATGCCATAAAATAAACAACTTCTAGACAATGCAAGCAACTGGCCATCATTTGGAACACTTTAAGGCACCTCGTAAGTTGGTTAAGCCATAAGATGACCCAATCTGCCCACCCAGTCACTTTCTTTATCAAAAACATCCCAACTTCTTACTCTTTACTGGAGCCTTAGGTGCAAATGGGCAAAATGGCAACACAAAAAGCATGATTCAAAGGCACAGAGAGTTAAGAGCAAGCCTATTAAGTAAGAGAAAACAAATCTTGCTAATCACCGAAAAGTTGGCGACAAGGACAAAGAGCCAACAGTTATGTGCGTATCTTTTCTTTTCTTTTACATCTTTTTTTTTTTTTTTTTACAAATCAACAGTTAAAATGGAATTTTATTAACATTAAGAAACTGTTCATTTTTTGGTGTAATAATGGCATTGTATTTATGTTGTTTGTTTTGTTTTTAAGATTTTGTATTGATTTTCAGAGAAAGAAGGGAGAGGGAGAGAGAAACGCTGATGTGAGAGCAAAACATCAACTGGCTGCCTCCTGCAGGCCCCACGGGGAATGGAGCCTGCACCCCAGGCATGGGCCCTGGCCAGGGAGCAAACCAGCAACCTTTCAGTGCACAGGACAACGCCCAACCGTGTTTATGTTTTTTTAAAAAGAGCTCTTACTGCCCTGGTTGGGTGGCTCAATTGGTTGGAGCACTGTTCATACACCAAGGGGTGGCGGGTTCACAATTCCTGGTCAAGGCACACACCTAGGTTGCGGGTTTGATCCCCGGTTGGGGCACAAAAAGGCTTGCAACCAATTGATGTTTCTTTCTCACATCAATGTTTCTCTCTCTTCCTTCCCCTCTCTCTAAAAATCAATTTAAAAAAACATATATCCTTGGGTAAGGATAAATAAATAAAAAGAGCTCTTACCATTAAAAGATTAATAGTAAAATATTTATCAATAATTTCAGGAATTTCCTTTAAAATAACTGGGGGGTGAGAAAGGGTATACATGAAATTAGACTGGCCATGTGTTGGTAACTGCTGAAGCTAAAGTAACAGGTTCATAAGGGTCCACTATACTATCCTCTCAACTTTTGCCTATGTTTGAAATTTTCCATAAATAAGTAAAAATAATATAAAAGAACTTTTTTAAAAGTACACCTCAGTTCTAATCAAAAGAGGGCATTAAAGAAAGAATGACAAAAACTTCCCCCCAAAATAGATGCAATGTTGAAAATTTAAGTTAAAACACATACTTACCACCTGGCTAATGTCATATCCCCACGGCAGGAAAAGAACCCCTGTGTTATACTTTTCCCAGTGGGACAGGATGAAAGAAAACAAAACCACCCACAGCAGCAGATACAGAACAAAAACACTGACACCAGACGACCCTCGTCCAAAGATGGAGTACACGGTCACAACAAAGTAAACACACGACCAACTATCCAGGCCGTGGTCAAAAAGCTCCCCCAAGGGAGTGCTGGAATTGGTTCTGCGCGCCTGCTTTCCATCCACACCATCTGCAACAAAACACATCACCACGGGAAAAGGTCAAATCCGTGTACTAATATGGAGACAGTCTTCTTCAATAAACTGGAGAAAACAAAACAAAACACATCAGCTTATCACAGGAATGTTAATTAACTAAAGTACAGCTACCAGCCAGTACTATAAAAATCTAACCTTTAATTCCTACAACTCAAAGGTTTCAGAAGTAAAATCGGTAATTTCTCTAAGTTTAATCTAAAAGTTAAAATGTTATATTACACTGAATGGTTCAATTTGAGATCTGAGGAAGACACATTCTAGTTGGACTCTGAAGTTCTCCAGATCTGCCTAACAACTGAATTGTTCCACTAGCCACAAATTCTAAAGCCCCCAGAAAACATTCAATAGTTACGCACTATATTTCATCTAACCGCTCCTTGCTCTAGGATCCAAAAACACTCCGTACTTCAGCTACAACATCTATTTCATCCTGGTTGCTATTACAGGCACTTCTTTACAGCTCAACCACCTCCACAATTTTAAGTGCTTTCAGAGTAAGTTTTGTACATAGTAAGCTGCAGTGAATGTAAGAATTTATTGAATCTATGCAATCTAGTCTCAATTTTGTAAAGATTATAAGAATCTTACAATGAAAAGATTGATAACATGAAAAAACATGATAATTAAAGACACAGTTATCACAACTCATAGAAGAGTATAGAAAAGGGACAGGTTCTCTTCAGGCTAAGGTGATCTAGAATGGCTTTGAAGACAAGGTGAAATCTGAGCGGGGACAAAAAGAATGAGTTGGATTTCAGTAGACGAGAGATAAAGGAGTATGTCATTTCAAGAGAAGGGAGTGCTATCAGCAAAAACACTGAGATGGAAAAGCACATGCCTGTTCAGAAAAAGCCAAGTAGTTTAGTCTGACTAGAAACTACTATGTGAAGAGGGTAGTGTACAGAGGATAAAAGGGAGGTTTAAAAGTTTTAGGGAGTGTGAAGAGCTACTGAAAATATCTGAGCAAGAGAGTAACAAGAGTGAAATCAATGAAGTGCTTCAGAAAGGTTCCCTGGCATCAGTGTGAATGACAAGCTGGGAGAGGAACACTACCAGTAAGCCAACACGGAGGTGGAATGCAGGGTAGATGAAAAGCTGGAGACAGGTGAGATATGAGGAAAGTGAAAATGACAGGGTAGCAAAAGATGAGGGGAGAGGCTGAAGGACAAGAAGGCCATCTCCAAAGTTCCCGGTCTGGGTAACAGTAAGTGTCAGTGTCCACAGAAACATGGAGGTCAGCAGCAGGAGCAAGACGATAGAAAAGACGCTGAGTGCAATCCAGAGGCTGAAACTGAAGTGTTATGGGGAAAGCCACACGGTAATTAAAGCAACTCAGCCCAGGGGTACTTACTCGTAACTCAGAAGACAAACAACAGCTACCTATAAACAAGGGAGTCATCGTAATAGTGCTAAGAATCAGGATTACCAGGGAAATTAGGAGAGAGAAAGTGAAGGGTAAAGTATAGTAGAACACCTTCATCTAGGGCAGAAACAGAGGAACCTGGGGAGGGAGTGAAGGGGGGAGGAGGGGGAAAAGAAGAGGGGGAGAGAGGAGAGGCGGGAGGGGGGTGGTAAAACCTAGCACCTAGTTAAAAAGGAAAAGTCTGAATTATAAAAAATTTCTCCCCAAAAGAAACAGTATTGTTATCTAAGTGCATTAGAATTAGGCTAATTGTAAAGATTCAGGTTTCAGGAATTAGAAATTCCTTATAATTACTGTGTTTCTTCCTCACCATAGTATTACCCCAGGGCCTAGCTCAGTTTGTGACAAAGAGGGCTTTCAAAAACACTGTTAAAGAAATATATAAAGGATGAATGCCAAACTCCTGCCCAAAGCCTGCAGATCTTTCTTATATAAGGTCTTTCTGCCCTTAAGCAGCTAAAATATTTCCTAAGACTTTTCTCATTACTTGCTGGCTTAATTTCCTATTTTCAGTGCAACTCCTATGCAGTTATAATAAATATTAAATCCATGAATTACATATTAGGTTTTGTGCATCTTCTTGCTGAACCCATTCTAGCTCCAAAGTACGCGGTCTACATATATTTCAGAGTGTTTTCTTTTTAAAAAAAGGTAATTCAGGGAATATTCCATATATTATGAAAAACCCCAGTAGGACGTAGAGCAGCACCTGGTGATGAAACACATTAATATTTCTGCAGCAAAATGTAAGAACAATCACACTAGTAGAATAAGTCAAGATTGAAAATTGCCTCATGTTAGTTCAAGATAGGTTTTGCAACAAATAGTTCACCTTAGGTCAGGACTTTTGCCAGAGCTGTGGACCTGAAACTGGTAGATGATACAGTATATCACAAGGCTCCTTATGAATGCTAAATGTTCCAACTCAGAGCCCACCGGCTACCTTCACCTTTTCCCTATTCCTCCTGTAGTCCTTGGCAACCAAATAGCAGAATTTTAAAACCTTCTCATCTTTAATAATGAATACACAAAAGCCTCTACCTAAATATGTAACTAAGCCTTTTCTAATTATTCTAGACTTCTTTCCCCAACTCTTGCAGCTCTGGTCATCCACCATGTCAGCATTTAATCATGGACCAGATTATACTGGTTTTATGAGTGGAAGTCATTTTTATCTGAGGAGATCTAAGCAACTTGAAGGCAGGGTCTGCTACTTCACATGCATTTAAAAACTATATATATACTGAGCACCCACTATGTTCTAAACACTGGGTACACAGTAGTGAACAAAACAAAGCACCACCCTCAAAAAATTTATATTTTGGAGCAGACAACAAACAGGTAGGTAAGTAAATGAGTAATAGGTCATATGATTTTAAGTGCTACGGAGAAAAATAAAGCAGGAAAGGATACAACGAGGATGCAGGACAAGCCATTCAGATAATCCAGTGAAAAGCATTCTTGGCAGAATGGACAGAATGGCCTAGTACAGTAGACCTCCCTGACCATTCCTTCCACCAAATAAGAACTGATCACTTCCTTATTTGTTCTCCCACTGGGCTCTATCTAGTGTCTCTCTCAGTACTCTGCAATTATTTGGTATGTCAGTATTGCTTCCCAAACTTAAGGCAAAAATAATGTCTTATTTCAATAACCTACCTAATATTTTTTGTAAAGAGCCAGATAGGAAATAGTTTAGACATTCTGGGCCATATGATCTCTGTTGGCAACGACTCGACTCTGCCTTTGTTGCAGGAAAGTAGCCATAGACAATATGTAAAGGAATGAGCACAGCTGTATTCCAATAAAAATTTACTTACAAAAGCAGGCAATAGGCCAGTTTGGCCCACAAGTGGTAGTCTGCCAACTCCTATCTTATTCTTTAAATCCCTACCAATGAATAACAATATTTTTCACAGAGAAACTAAAAAAGATATTTACTAAATTGGACAGGATATTAATAAGCCCTAGTTAAAATGAATTAAGCATAGGAGAAAACATTGAGTGGGCGGCTATCCTTACTGACAGATTCGCCAGCCGTTGATAAAGTATTTGCCAGTTTCTTACCTAGAGTGTAGGCTACGAAGTTGAGGATGCCCACCACGATCCACACCCAACCAGGTACATGCTTGTGACCTGGTGCTGCAAAGGAAAGCAACTCAGAGTTTAATACAGTCGTCTAAGCACAATCGTTCTTACCATAGCATATACTGCCAGAGAAAAACATTTCTACTTATTAAAAAGAAGTTACGATATTTTACAATATATTTTGAACACAGAAGTAGGTAAATATTAAAGTGTATCAGTAAACTCTGAAAGAAAACCAAACAAAGAAGGACTGTCTAACCCCTCACAAACAACAGGCATTTATTTTGAGCTTGAACCATAACTCAAGACTGGCTATTCATCTTCACTAAAACCTTATGTAGGATGAAAAACAATGTCTTTTGGAGTTTAAAAAATGCTTGTGTTTAATCAGACCCTCATTGTTTACATTTATATTACAAATACGTATTGAGCCTTCAACCTATACTCTCTTACTACAATTAATTAGCTAAACAAAAGACCTTTTGATTTGGGTATAGAGATTACCTCAACTGGATGATTCTGGCATCAGAATCACAATGAAATGTCTGGACCTCACCTTTTCCCCCTAAGATATAACAACTAGGAATCAGGAGGCCTGGGTTCTAGTCCTGGCTATGTAACCAATGAGTACTGTGACCTAAATATGTCATTAACCTCTCTTGTCTTCCATTTCCCAAATATACTGGACTAGATGGTTGATCTGCTCCTTCAAGTTCTATGATTTGGGAAAATATATATAATATTTACATGTTTTTAGTTCTCTTAATAACTAAATAAATATTCTTATTTAATTAGAGAAAATAATATTTCTAAGTTAGAAAGCAAAACTTTGAGGCTGTCCTGAGGATTAAAATACAAATTTTAAAAAAAACAGTATAAAAACCATGCTGAATGAAATTTAATCTTACTTATTCATATAGTACTTTATGATCTTCAATTACCATTTTATTACATGCACAGAAGCTATGGCTAAAAGTTTCAGTTGATAAAGTCAGGTGTATATATCCAGAATTTCTATGATAGCAAAACTCCTAAGTGCTTCAAACTCCAAATGTTCCTTCAGTGATTGTTAATTTCTCCAGGTTAGTCCACAAAAGTCTGCTGAACCCAGAACACAGATGAATTATAATATTGGAAAATATATTCTCTAACTTAGAATGCAAAAAATACTTATCTACTTTCATCTTCCTATTCCTCTCAACTCCAACAACTGAGTGAATGACAGAAATAAACCCTGTCTCCCACTATCCACCCCCATCCCAAATGCACTCCAGGTTCACTCCTACTGCTGGGGCAGAAGCTGGGTGTGGAAGGCAGTCAAGACAGGAATAGGTGTGAAAGAAGATACTGGAGTCCCAGGAGGGAACAGGCTGAAAACTGCCTCCCCAAAAGTGATTTCTCCTGTTTTCCCCAATAAGGATCCAGACTTTTGTCAAAAAATACTTAAAGGTCTAAGAACCATTTTTAGAGGAAACTGGGAATTATTAGAAGGATACTGAGCAGAGGGAAAGAGAAAACAAGATTTTTCTCCCATAACTAGAAGAAAGGAGGGGGTATTTCTGGAATTGGTAGGTAGGCTGAGCTCTACCTTATATTCATTTTTAGGTAGTTTTGTAGTCCTTTTCTTTCATTTTCTTATAAATCTAGTTATTCTTTACCAAAACCTTATGCTTTTGGACAGCCTATCTAAATTAAATAGCCAAATTGGTTTCTAGAACTTAATAGAAATATACATACAGATTGTGAAAACACAGCTTTTAAACCCAATTCTGACATTTTATATACCCTTATAATACCTAAAACTTTTCAGAAACATAAGCATCTTAATAAAACCAGAAAATAACCATATCATTTTTCTCTATTTAGATATTTTAAATTTTATATTAAAAGTAGTAATCTTACCTGAAGCATAAAAGTCAGGATCGAAGTATGCCAAGAGTAGGAAATTGAATACGACCAGCAGAAAGCCAGAAAAGGTTATCAGATTTGGAGCCAGCCACGTAGGAAACACCTGTGTTTTTTTCAAAATAATTACAATATAATTAAAGTAGAGGAATATCTCTGTTCACACACAGCACAACATGTAAATTTAAGTTAGAGTAAAAGCTATAATTTAAAACATCATACGGAAGAGTTATTTATATTAAAATGTGAACTATAATCTCCAGTTGATAGAAAAGAGCACTTCTTTCTATTCTGTTTTAAATAATTCTATGATCAACAAACATTACATTTATTTTTTAAAATTTTACAAAATTATAAATTCCAGAGTATAAACTGAGATTTCAACAATGAGATAAATGGAAAGGCATGGGAAAGGAAATGGGGGGGGGGGGGCAGTTTCTCTAGATATCTTATTAAACTGACCGTTGCATCTATAACACTCCATAGAACAGTTTAAAATCTAAAACTTATTAAAACATAAGTGCATGCCTATTCATCATCTTACCTTTACTATAGTGTTCCAAAATGGATGCATGACATACAGAGAGAGTGGATTGGTATCCACAGCACTGTACTGTTAAGAAATGAGAGAAAATATTCAGAGTTAATCTTTACACACTAGCAAACAGAACAGTTTCTTAATTGAAAACAGTAGTACAAAAGTAACTTGGAGAATACATCTATTTACATGATGTCATCATCTGAATAATGAAACTAGAGGAGCAATATAAATGAGACTAAAACTGTCAACCACAGCCAGATTTTTTTTTACTCTCGACCTGTATATAATATTATTATGTTTCAGTAGAGACATCTGTATTGCTTGCAAGTTCTCACTTACTATACAGGATCAGTAACATGCAAAGTGCAAGCATTCAAACATAACCACACACCTTCTTAACCTTCATCCCTCTCAACTTAGGGGAAGCTAATTGTCCGACCACTTGATACCATTACTAGTACACTTACTATCTGTGTGACCTTGGGCAAGTTACTTAACCTGTCCTCCATAGTTTCTTCACCTGTAAGATGGGGATGATAGCCTTTACATCAAAAGATTGCTATAAGGATTAGATAAGCTAACAATACACATGAAGCACTTATAGCACCGGGCCACAGTAAGTGTTATGTAAGTATCAGGTATTATTACTAAATGTGCTTTGAGCACCAAAGGAATAACAGTTCCCTTTACAGCAGGAAAATGGATTGCACAAGTAAGCAAAGGAAGATAACAGGTTAGGGTTCTCTGGTGATCAAGTCTATTCCCCAATTACTGAGCTATTTAGTGAAAAATTCAAAGGAAATTTTAACAAATTTCTGTATATAAATATGTAAAACTTTAAGAGTGATATTGATGACTTATTCATCAGACACACACATGAGAGTACCTGGCGTATAGAAAGCACTTCACTGGGTGTGGGGAAGAAGGGATACAAAATTGGTAAGGGACAGTTCCCACCGTCAAGAAGTAGGAATACTGCCAGGCCGCGCATGGCTCAGCAGTTGGGCGTAGACCTAGGATCCAGAAGATCGAGGTTCAATTCCCGGTCAGAGCACATGCCTGGGTTGCAGGCTTGACCCCCAGTGGGGGCGTGCAGGAGGCAGCCGATCAATGACTCTCTCATCATTAATGTTTCTCCCTTCCTCTCTCTCTGAAATCAATAAAGATATATTTTTAAAATAAATAAATGTTTTTTAAATTAATTAACTAAACAGTGCCATATTAGTCTAACATTTGGAAAAAGTTTGTGTTTTGTACCTATGTTTATTTAGTACATATATAAAGTAAGTAGTAAGCATATGAGTATCTAATTTTTTTAAAATCATAATTAAAAATCAAAATTTCTTTCTGAATGTTTTATGAATATACAGGAAATATTTCCTCACCAGTGTTTCAAGACTTAAAAGTATGATAGGACAAAAAAGTAAATAGAAACATTTTTAAATACTGCAAGCACAGAGTCAAATGTTTATTCAACAGACTGCACATCTGAGCATCTCCCTTCTCCAACCCATTCTACCTGAAATGGGATAATGCAGACAAAGACCTGCGATAAACAGTGGGAAGAAAGTGGTGATAGAGAACCTGCTTGGCCTCTGCTGGCCAGTTAGAAGCTATGCGGCGGCATCCAGACTCTCAGCAGGAGCTACTTCACCAAGTACTATACTGCTCTTACCAAAATTAACCTTTACTTGCATGGTTCTCTACAGTCTACAAAGCTTTTCCACATAATAGATACCACTACATCTGAACTTCTGCAGAATGAAGGAGTTCTCAACTGACACGATGCCTGGATTTAGGTGTTCAGACCTGAGGACATGGAACAAATATGAACCCTTTTGTAAGAAGTCCAAATCAGAAGAATAGCTAATCACACAGATAGCTAAAGCGATACACAAAGTACAATGCTCTTAATTCAAATGTTTGCTGAATGAGTCTCATTCAGCAGCTTTCCATAATTTGACTTAGATCTAAAAGAAGGTCCTTAACCAACGGTATTTTGATTTTAAAAGCTCCTCTTTTAAATTCTGAAGTTTTAATACTAAATCTCTATTTCAGAAGACCAGTAGAAGTATGAAAAGAATGTAAGAACTAAATACAAGGTCAGTTTTCCTAAATGGATCTTTTACATTTAATGGTAAACTGATGAGCTCAAGTATAACAGGAAAGATTAAGATGAGATTACAAAAGACAGCAAGCAATAAGCCTAAAGAACACTGTTTTAGCCTTACACACCTGAACACTTTTTAAGGTCACTTATCACTTGGTATAAACAAAGAAACTTGAAACCTTCTTGGGAATCATTGGAGGAAAGAATGATTCCAACCTTCCACAAGCGTGAAAAAAACAAGTAAAATATAAGCTTTTAAAGGTGTTAAACTAGATTTAGGTTATTTGGTAACGCTTGCTCAATCTACCTTATTTTCCACTGGGATGATGCTTTGCCCTACACCAGAATACCTGACCAGGAGGATATTCGCTTTGAAGGCCTACTGTGACTTGCTTGGCTCTGCAATCTGCTGGCCCAGACTAAGCTAGTGCCTTGGAAAAATGCTTGAGGACCGCAGCCTGAGTTTGAGAGAATCGTTCCAAGGCAGAATCTCAGAGCCTTAAGTTAAGCAGACAAGGGTCTAGTTTTTCGTCCAAACATCAGTCCTTCAAATATTTAAAAACAGCTTTCCCTGTCACATGTAAATCTCTTCACCTGGTAAACATCCCATGTTCCCTTTGCGGCTCTTTTGCCATGGTTTCAATCTCCTTCATCAGAAGGTGTAGTTCCCCCGACCAAAGGTTAAAAAGCATTTTCTGTAAAGGGCCAGGTAATAAATACTGTAGGCTTTGCAGGCCGTATGGTCTCTGTAACATACAGTCAACACTGCCACAGAAGCAGGAAAACAGTCACAGAAAATATGTAAACAAATGAGCATGGCTATGTTTAAACAAAATTTTATTCACAAAACACATGGCCTGGGAGTTTTAGTTTGACAACCTGTGCTCCAGACAACCCAATTGTTAAACCAACACAAAGGTGTGACCCAGGGCAAAAGGAGCATTTTAAGTGGTGCACTGAGTAGAACAAGAACATGACTGTAAGGCCCTTCTTTCTCGATAATTTATATCCCTGACTAAATGCAAGGCACTGTGCTGGAACACTCTACTATGATGTGAAAACACTATATCTATACTTAAAATGAAAAAAAAGGACAGAATGTAAAAGTTTCTTAAAGTGCTTATTAATACAAGACTTTAATAACTACACCCACAGAGAGCATGACTCAGTGGGCACTGAGATCCCATGTCACTGAATATCGTTACTTATATCTGCTAAGAAGTCAGAGAGAAAATGGTGGTGAGAAGACTGGAGAAGAGCTGGAACAATGAGGCAAGAACAAACAAGTCATGAGGACAAGCAGGTTTCCTTGCCAGGCTTAATTTATAATCTCTTACAAAAGATGATAAGATAAAAGGAGGAGGAGTTCAGTGAAGGAACCTGAAATCCTTGCTGAGAAATCTAGATACTAGACTTGATAAACACATGCAAGGTACTGTGGATTCTTAAACAGGAGAGTGGTATTTGAGAAAATTTACTTACTCTGCTTGTTTTACTATTTATTATACATGATTAAATAGAGGAAGAAATCTGTAAAGTCAAAGACTATCTGTGGGACCCAAGCTAGACACAGACTCCTCAGTTACTCTTTCCATCTGTCCATTAAGTTGCCACCCTTAACTAACTTTCCTAAAATATACTTCCTCTTGGTATTACTTCTGAGGTGTGGGTACGTGCATATATGTTATATGCTATGTCCACAAGCAGGGAAGCACAAATGTCGAGTGTTATTTTTTATTTACTTAATACTATATGCCAGGACTTTATAAATATTAACTCATTCAGTTTTGATAATGATCCTGTGAGGTAGGTACTACTCCATTTCACAGATGAGGAAACCTGGTTTAGAGAGACTGTTACCTGCTCAAGATCACACAGCTAGTGGTACCTGGGTTCTTTCTAACCTTAGTCCCAAAGCTAAATGTTTAATCAAAAAGCTTTTATCTCAATCACAGCTAATAGCAAATGAGATGTTCTCAACACTCAACTAAATGTAAGACTAGTACATACAAGCCCACTCGCCTCTACTAATTTAAAACCGGGGAAAGAGAAATCAAAATCAGTTCTCTGTCACTGTACATTTGCCCCATCTGCAAACATTAGACATAAATTCAATTAAGCATGACATTGAAATTCTTTATTCTAATGTTTATGTATCTTATACGAAACACCCAGAAACTACAAGGCAGAATTTATATTTCATTCTTAGATTTGAGAGGCAGCATAGCATGAAGACCATGGACTCAGGACCCCGACTGCCTGAGTTCAAATCTCAGCCATGGGAACCTTCAACAAGTTACTTACTCTCTGTGCTTCAGTAAAATGGGGAAAGTGATAGCACCTCTACCTCACAACGCACTTTGGGTATTAAATGAGATAACAGATGTAAATTTTTAAAGCTTGGAATATAGTAAATGTTATGTGTTTGCTATCATCACCATTATTATTATTCAGTATTGTCAATCCTATTGCTCTTGCCATTGCAACTTTCCTTCATAGGCTAAGCAGGCCCGGCCTGGCCCCTCATACCCACCACTTCCTGTGCCTCTCACTTGCTGTGGTCTTCCCGGTCTCTATGCCTTAGTTCCCATCAGTCACTCTGATTGGAACATCTTTCCCCAACCTCCCGTATGCACTGGACAAATTCTTTTTCAGCAAAGAAGTTCTTAACATTTAAGCATTACAGCAGTTAGGAAAACAAGCCACTGTCAGTGAAATGATATTTCAGAAAATAGTAAAAGAACAAATTCAAGATGTTCCCTCCAATTAGCACCTAAAAATGTAGTAACCTTCTTCCTACCATTTAATCTCTCTCCCTCTCTCTGTGCAAAAGTTTCCCATCCAGCCTTCTTTCACTCCTTCTGAAAGACTCTTCTGTCTCTGCCAACTGCAGAAATAATTCTATGAGACATTTGTAAATCTATATCTAGGACCACAAAAAAGGCTTTTCAAGCCTTACTACTAATGTACTTATAGGCGGGAGAGGCCACTTCCTCAAATCTATTCAAATCAACTGAGGCACACCTAAAGAGAAGTTACACTTGAATTAACTATAACATGTCTAGGTATATGCCACATGCCATGTCATGATGAACATATGACACTGCAGTTAGCCTGCAATCGTCGTAAGTGAAACTCAAAAGATCATGAATTTCTCCTCTTTCTACTGTGGCTCAGGAGCAGGAGGAAAGTGTTCTAATCTTTCAAATCATTACAGAAATATTCCTCTACTGGAGGGCAATTTATCCACACATGATATTCATTTAGAACGTGAAGGTTTTTTGGTTTTAATTCGAAGTCCACAAACGACACCTTCCTGGCCCTGTCTAAGAGAAGCGCCTCAAGCAAAAGATTATCCTGCAGATTCAGCATCATTTATCATTTAAATTATAATCATTGCTTCTTTAAGATCAAACTCTCATGAGTCTGATTGCTCAGGAGATATTAATAACACCTCCAAAATGGGCTATCAAGAGAATTAAATTTTTGACTCAACAATGTTAGGTGCTATTGTTACCAAGAGTACCTTTTCGGAGTTAATGCTTTATGAAATCTTTACCTCAGTGACTGCCACCTCTATCCAAAAGTCATCCCACCAGAACCTGAGTCATCCCAGACTCCTCCCCATTTTTCATCCCCTGGCCCCCACACCACCACCTCCAGCTAGTCAGTCACCATGTTCTGTGAACTTACAATCTTAAATCAAGGATCACAAACTCAAATGTCCATAGAGATCAGGTTGGTAAACTGAACAAAAGACCTGCAGGAGCATATGGACTAACAAACTGGAGAACAAATGCCCCTTTTAAAGAAGGTAAACACTAGTCAGCCTCAGAGGATTCCTGTCAAGAAGTTCAGGGCCAATGTCCAACATTCTGGCTTATCAAGAGAAACGTAGATGTGGGTCAAATCACACATACCCGCTGCGCCAAACAGTGGGCGGGTAAACCAGCTGTGACCTCCATCTTTAGAATCCCCAACTCCTTTTTGATGCCCATTGCTCAGATTCGGGCCTTCCTCATGTCTTACCCAGTTGTATGCAGGAGCATCCTAAGAGGTCTGTCTCCAGATTACCCTGACCCCACCACCATGCATCCATTTTTTACAAGCTGCCAGGGTGAGCTTCCTAATATTAAAATCTGATCCTGTTCAAAATTCTTAAGTGGCTCCCTAAAAATTACAGCACTACAATGTACCCGAGAACCACCTGAGGTGTCTGTTTGACATAGATAATGGCAATCTAGGTAGTTTGAATTTCCCAAAGTGGGCCTAGGAATCTGCTATTAAGAACACTTTCCCCACGGGATTCTGATGCCGATAGTCCTTGGACCACAGAAACGCTGATCTATAAGGTAAAATCCAGATTACATCAAATCGTCCTCCTCTGACAGCACTCACCTCCCTCTCCAGTCGCACCTCCTGCCACTCCACCATTATGCCTAAACATCTACCTTCCTGTGGTTCCCAGAAAATATTCTCTCAGGCCTCTACCCTTTTGCACCCATTGCTGTATTGTCCTGTGATGCCTCTTCTCCCCTCGTCACCTGATATTACTGGGGCCTACTCAGGCTTCATCTTTCCAGGCTGAGCTGTGCTGCCCTCCATCCCTTCTCTGAAGCCTTTCTCAGCTCCAACCCTCACTCACAGGAGCTGCTTCCTTTTCCTTTCCCATAGCACCCTGAACGAACCTAACTTCGTTTATTAACTATTTTTAACTATTTACTTGTCTATATGCCACCAAGCTGGGTCCCTTGAAGGCTGGAATTTTAGCCTAGCTTAATTTTCACCACCCCAATGCTCTGCCTAACACAGAATGAGCCTTCAATATATGCTTATTTATTTTTATTTCTTTTTTTAAATCCTCACCCAAGGATATTTTTCCCATTGCTTTCCAGATAGAGTGGAAGGGGGAAGGGGGGACAGAGAGAGGGAGGGAGGGGGAGGGAGGGAGGGAGAGGGGGAGAGAGGGAGAGAGAGAGAGAGAAAGAGAGAGAGAGACATCCATGTAAGAGAGACACAGAGACACATCGATTGGTTGCCTCCCATTCGTGCACCGGTTGGGGACAGGGATCTAGCCTGCAACTGAGGTACGTGCCCTTGGAAGGATTTGAACCTGGGACCCTTCAGTCCACAGGCCGACGCTCTAACCACAGAACCCAAACCACTTAGAGCAATAAATGTTTACTGAATGAAAAAAAATTAAATTATATGAACCAGTAAGCAGGAAGGCCAGATTCTAGTTCTTTAGCATTACCATTGAAATGCAGTCTCTCTTTACAACCTTAACTGTAATAATAATTAATTCACAATGATCATCATTCCTATAATCAGGTTGTTATTGACAGCCAAGTTAATTAATTACCATAATAGCAGAAAAAACTCACCACATTATATTCCTGAAACCAAACAAGATATCTCACAGAACACTTCCTCTCTGAAGCAAAATGATACAATTTGAAGGGAAAAAATGATACAACTTGAAACTAGCTGCTACACTATCAATTAAAACTATGCCTTCCCTAGATTAGGTAAATCACAGTAAAAGTTTCTCCCTTAGATAAGTGGGAAAAACCTTCAACCACATCACCTGTCCAAAAAATAGGGAGAGGAGAGGAATGTCAGTTGTATTTCAGCTCCAGGCCCAGAAAAGCAGCAAAACCAGACAAGTCGTGACTTGGATGCCTCAGGACCAGCTGCACTGACTAATGAGCCCTGGTGCTGACCAATCAGTGGAGACCAAGACCCCAAAAGAACACACTAGTAAAGCTGATGAATATTCTATTGAGGCCCTCCCCTGAGACCTCCCCTAAGATTTCCACCTGCAAGAGAGAGAAACACACTCAGGATGAAGGACCCACTATGGCTCTCCCCCAGTGGAGCATGCCCCCGCCATTCCCTTTCCCTTCTTCCCTCTAAGGGACCCCAGCGAGACTTGCAACCAAGGGAGCAATGGGCAGCTAACCCCTGAACCTGTCTCCAAGGCCCCCTTTTCTCTGACTTCTCAAAGCAGCCCAGCCTAGGCTCTCCTACTGCTTCTTCTACGCCCTTCTTTGTTTCACTGTCCTAAGTATATTTTTGCTGCAGCCAATAAATTCTTGCTGCTTTTCTGCACTTTGTCTTTTGACTGAACTCTTTCCTTCAGGAAGTCAAAGAACCAAGGTCTTGTCTCCCCAGTAACACCCTGACATCTTCACATTCAAAATACAAAAGTCTCCTTCCAATATACAGGAGATGCACAGCTCCCTTTTACCACACTTCCAAAATGGTTTCCATTCTTTTACACTTTCATTTCTTCAGTAAATATGTTGAGAGCCTAATCTGTTCATGTGCTAGAACTTGGTCACGTTGAACGAGACAGCTATAGGCCCTGCCCTCCCCAAGCTCATCATATCCTAAAAGAGAAGGCAGACACTAATTCAACTGCTTAATAAATCTGTGGTAACACAACAGAGAACAGTGTTAAGAGTATATAACACAGAATCCATCCATGCTTTCTTCTGTACTGAATGTCAGTTGTCTTACAGTCCCTTGTCCCAGAAACCTAATGACCACCCTATGTGTGCACACCTTTCTGCAGTTATTCTGAATAACTGTCAGGTTTCCAACTGTAGCTCTCAGATGTACCTCAAATTAAACTAGTTTAAAAGTAATTTTTCCACCAGCTGCTTTTATCGTAGCTGTTTTAATTCAGTAAGCACTCATCAACGACTTACTATCAAAGACCACACAATGGGAATGTATGATCTTCAAAAAGGAAAAGGTCTCTATGTGCCATTCACATTCCAGTAAAAGTGGCCACAGATTTTTCCTTTGGACATCTCTGGATTCATACTTTTTAATATGTACACAGTACTGAGTCAAGAACTCTCCACTAGAAGAAATAAATTTGTGCCCTCCCACTTTTTAAAAAAGAAGCCTCATTATACATCATAACTAAAATAACATGAACAAACTACATTTTAGTAAACATTGGATGCTTGCTTTAATTGACCTTTGTTTTCCAGGATGATAGGAAATTTGCCATCAGACACAGGAAGTGAGTCAGATAATAGAGGGGGAGGGGAGTGAAATGGGAACAGAAAAGCACACTAAAATTTTCTGTAAATTAGGACCCCCTACCTAGTTGAAAATATCAATCTAAAGAAGACTACTTGTAAGAAAAAGTAGAGTCCCTATTACAGGTACTGATGCAAATGAAACAGCTATCCTATGGGCATTTACCCAGAAAGACAGATCCTAATGAAGAAAAAGTTTTATATGTCAATATTTACAGTGCAAAACAGGTAACAGAAAGGGAGTAGAGCTTAAGGCAAAACAGGAAGTTATCTGGGTTAATAACCTCGTCTAATGAAAGTTGTAAAGCCCTGGCCTGGGTTACCAAGGCTCTGGAACTTCTTCCCACTTAAGTCAAGTCAGCAGCACCTCAGTTCAAAATGGTATGGCACAACACTGCTTGAAAGCAGAGGAATATACCATGAGACCTAAGGTCTCTCAGTTTTTCCAATCTCAGTTAGATACAACTGGACTTTTTACAGCCAATAAATTCTTGACTGTAATGAATTTATTACAGCTATTCATTCATTCTACAAATGTTTATTGGGTGCCTAGTAAGCACAGTGGCACAGTGCTCAGGACATGGTGGTCCTTAATTAAGACAAGCCCAACCACTTGGGCATTACACCCCAATGGGGACACACACTAAAGAACTAATTCCATAAAGAAGCAGAGGGTACAATGAGAGCACAGTTAAGGGGAAAGCAATAGTCAGGGAATGCTTCTCTGGGGACCTAACATTTAAGATATGAAGATGAACATAAATGGGGAAGGAGGCTACATTCCTGGCAGACATAACAACATTGAAGATCTGGAAAAAAGGAGGGGTGTGGCTACTAAAGCTGGGAAGGGCAGACAGTGAGTGGCAGGACCTGAAGCTGGACACACACTAGGACCAGATTGTTCAGAACCATGGAGATCAATGTTATGAATTTTTGGACTTCGTTCTAAGAGTAAAGGGATGATAGTGCAGGGTTTTAAGCAAAGAGGTGCGTGACCAGATGCTTAACTTTTTTTTTAAGATCATTATGAAACAGAAAAAGGATTGGAAGGGCAAAAGTGAATGTAGGTGAGCAATAAAATAAAAAAAAAGTAGTATTGGATTATAACCGAAAGTATAAAATAAATATCCATGAACTCACACTAATATAAATAACTGAATAAATAAACATGCATTGGGAAGTAAAGACAAATCTTCCATGCACAATTCCAAATAAACTATGTGTACAGTCTGCTCTCAAGGTGGCAGAGCAGAACTCTCCATTCCATAAGTGTGGGCAGTGCACAGTGACTTCCTTCCAAAGACAATAACTTTACGATAAGAAACCTAACAAACACTACCTCAGCTAGGTGATCAAAGAGAGCATCAACTGTGATAAGTCATGTGAATAGTATGTACTCTTTTTTTTAATTTATTTATTTTAGAGAGAGAGAAAGGGAGAGAGGAAAAAGGGCCAGGCGGGGGGAGAACCCCGGATTTGTTGTCCCACTTATTTATGCATTCACTGGTTGATTCTTGCATGTGCATTGCCCAGGAATTGAACCCCCAACCTTGGCATACAGGCAACCAATTGAGCTAACCAGCTAGGGCCGACAGCATGTACTCTTCATATGATACAATGAGACTGGCACTTCACCTCTGTAGCCTTCCTCCCAAAAACCCACAACCCTCCTCTGCTCCTGAGAAAAACATCAGACACATCCCAACTGAGGGACATTCTGCAAAACACCTGACCCGGCGGCTCAAAACTATCAAGGTTATCAAAAACAAAAGACTGAGAAATTGTCACAGCGAAGAGGAACCTCAGGAGACAAGGCACCTAAATGTAATGTGGTGTCCTGATGAGAGCCTAGACCAGGAAAAAACTAAGGAAATCTGAATAAAGGATGGACTTCAGTTAATTACGTATAAATATTGGTTTATTAATTGTGACAAATGTGCCATACTAATGTCAGATGTTGATAACAGGGGAAACTGGGTGCGGGATATATGGGACCTCTGTACTATCTCCACAATTTTTCTGAAAATCTATAGTAAAATATTCTGAAACTCTTTTAGAATAAAAACATCGCTTACAGTGTTTGTGGTGAGTGTGGCGATGGAAGCAGTCTTCTAGGTTAGGCTAAAAAGGACAGAACATGCAGCCTGTGGTGATTCACCGGCTGGTGGGTGGGGTAGAGGACTCCGGATGGAGGGTTACCACCCAGATTTCACGCTTGGGCAGCAAGACGGGTAGAGGAAGTTACTCACTGGCAGGGGAGCACTGACGATGAACCCGATGTGGAGGGAAATTTAAGCCTTCACTGAAGGCCCGTTATGTGCCAGGAGCCTCTCAAATTCTTATAATCTTTTGCACGGTGGACACTATTATTTGGCCCACAGCCAAATAAAGAAACGAGGTTTGGGTATCAGGTTGGGCGTCAGGTTCCCGTGTACTCCAAAGGCCCGCGCTCTTTCCACTCCCTAGCTGGGTCCCGCGTGCACTCGCCGCGCGCGGCCGCCCGGGCGCCCAGCTCCTGCAGGCGCAGCCTCGGGGCCGGCGGCCGCGGCGCGAGCGCAGCGGCGCGAGGGCCCCACGGTCACTCCCTCCCCGGGCCTCGGCTGCCCAAGGACCACCTCCGCCTCTGAAGTTGCATAGAGGAGATGCGGGGAGAAGCTTCATGAAAATGAAGACAACTAAGGCTCCATAGCTGGGAACTGCATCACCTCTCGGGGGGGCTAAAACATAACAACGATGAAGGAAAGAAGCGAAGGGAATTCTCTCGCTCTAGTGTCGTCGAGCGGTCCCCGAAGGAAAGGGCGATCCCCGGGAGGGTGCCGAGTCGGGGCGGCGAGCCTAGGGTGTTCCCACGCACCCCGACCCCAAAGCCCCAAGCTCGGCAGGACCCCGGAGAAACGCCCGCCAACCCGCCCTGGGCCATGCGGCACAAGGTGACACGGACCGTGCCAGCTCCTCAGCCGCCTGGAGAGGCAGGGCGAGGAGGAACCGGGGTGTCCGCGGGGCCCGCGCTACCTTGTACTTATCAAAGCCAGCCAGTTGCTCCGGGCTCACGTATTCGTAACCAGCCATGGCGACCCGAACACCCAGCGGCCACCCCGCAGCGACGCTCCAGGACGAGGCGCGGAAGCACCAGCCCCAGCTAGGCAAGGATGGGCAGAGCCCGGCTGGTAATATTGGTAAAAAGAGCCGAGCTCCGCCCCCCACGCATGCGTACCCGCCTCGGCCACTCGGGCACCTCCCGGCGCGCAAGCGCAGTCCTCACTTCTCCCCGCCCCCGGAGGGAGGATCCCTAGTCAGCTCACGCGGTCCGCCCCTAACGCTGTCTCTGTCCAATCAGCGTGAAGAGAGCGACGCTAAGTCCCGCCTTCCAGATCTCCTCGTCGCTTCATTCGCTAGCGTCAAAATTGGTGAGCTGAGGTAAGGAGAGAGGGGAGGTGAAAGGTCAGTTTCCCGAGGGGCTTTGCCCCTCGCCCCGGGTGAAAGGAGGTGGTGGTGGCTCGCCGGCCTGCGTGGCGATTTAGGCTGCCCTGTTTATCGTGGGGCAGAGGGGTCGCCTGCGAACTGGATCTGCAGTGTCTCAGGGGAAAGGGCTTTGTTCCCTCAAGCTCTGAAAGAGAGGAAAGGACCCGTGCCCGGCCCGCGCCCCGCTCCTGGCACGGGGCGGGCGCTGCCAAGGGAAGCGGTGGCGACGCGGGTGAGAGGCTCCGTGCGGCGGTCCCCCCCCCGGGGGTCGGCGTCGTGAACCTGGGGCGCCTCCCCGCTCTGCTCCATCCCAGCCTGCACGTGGAGGTAGCTAGTGTCTGCCTCCGACCAGATAAGAGTCTCTGGGTCCTTAAACACGCTTGAAAGAAGTGTGTTTACATAACTGGAGCCAGTTAACTGCAGAAAGAAAACTTAGATCGATGGGTAGCGTATCAATCTAATAATAAAACTGAATGATAGTAATACGATCAAAAGTTACAGTACCTCACCCACAGAACACACAAAGCGGACCATAAATTCACCACAGGCTCATGGATATCAACGAGAGCTAAGTTCCTCTGACAGCTCATCAACAGTAGTGTGAGGAGGTAAGAAATGTCTAAACCTGTAGAGAACTTCCGTGAGTTTACTTGAGTCAAACTGATGACAACTGGCTGGAAGCCAAGCCTCAGTGGGTTGAGAAAAGCCCTGGCGAGGGGCAGGTTTGTAACTTAGCATATGCATGAGAATCAGGAGGCCGCTGGGGGTGGGCTGAGGGGGGGGAGCAAAGTGGGGAAATCCCTGGGACTGGATAAAAAGCAGAGTGGAGAGACACATACAGCATATCTAGATGGCATTTGGGGCACAGGAAAACAGGGGTTCTGTGATCTCTTGGTCTGTGCAGTGGGTGTGCTCTGAAAGGTCTGGAAAAGGCGGAGTCTAACATTTCAAAGGTATGTTATCTTAGATGCAAAAAGACCGGAAACATGCTCACTGAAGGTAAAGACAGACCTTTGTCAAGGAGGCTACAGGCCTAGGATGTGACTACCCGCCGTGATCCTCTTTTCATTAGGGATTTTAACGTTCACACCATCCATGTGGTTCCTTTCGGTCTGAGTTTTTAAGGCTCACCATGCAGGCCTCCCCTGAGCTTGTCAAGTTTAGTATGTGGCCCCTTTTTTGTCTGTTATAACTGGCTCAAAAGATGTACAGGTTGTCCAGGGTAGCCCTAAGGATTAAGGCCACTTCCTTTAGGCCCCTGGCTCTTCCCGGTGTCTTCCAGACTCAACAGCTGCAAATGCAGTCACGGCAGCATCTTAGGATCATTCTAGGATCCAACCCAGGGTTGTCAGGAAGAATGATGGAGCTTGACCTCCACTTCCTGGAAAGATCTAGAGTGTTACTGCCATATTGAGCTCAGTGGGAAATTTTTGAAATTTAGTAGTGTTTGAATTGCTGATTATTTGGGTTACTTCTGTTTTTATTTTAAATTTTAACACATTGATCTATTTAAACTTGGTGAGAATTCTCCCTACTTTAACTCACAGAGAGAATCCCAACCTCATCTGTGCCTTGTGCACTCCCCTGACCTATGTCTTCTGCACTAACTTGCTCCTAACCGGAAGATCCCCCTCACTCTCCCATTGCAGAGTGGGAATTAATGCCAGTGGGAGAGATACCCTGACCATTGACAACTCTTTGGTTTCTATTTTGGAATGTAGATGTTGGGGAGGGACGTGCACACAATGTGAAACTGAGCAAACGCATTACAACAATAGGGTATAGCATCCACAGTGTGTTGGAGAGGATGAGGGAGGGCCCACAGCGGTGTCAACCACAGGGTGGGACTGGGGAGACAGAGCAAGAGCTCATTTCCTCTGTGCATTTTGGCTGTTAGACCTGTATATGTGTGTTAAAAATAAATAAATAAAAATGATAGAAAAAAATCAGCATTCACTTTTTGTTTTTAAATATTAAAATGATTCAAACTAGAAAAAAGGCATCTGTGAAATATATAATATACATATTATAATATAGAAACATATAATATGCATATTGTATATTGCATCCAGAAACTTATCTTTTAGTAGAAAAAGACATAAAGATGATTCAATGTTCTCTTAACAGTCAACACCAGGAAAGGTTTTCATTTCTCTATTCATCACCATCATCATCATTATCCACTTTATAATATATAGAAAGTAATAACTGTATCCATAAAGCACCACCAGGAATTAACAGACGTTAATCTGTTGCCATATGTGCTGCAGAGCTTTTTTTTTTTTTTTTAGTGCTTCAGCTAAAGCTCCAGCTCTTCACCATCCTTTCCCTTTTGTCCCCCGAGTTAACCCTATATTGAAGTTGTTGTTTATTCTTATCATATTTTTTACTTTTATTACATATGTTCATATCTAGATTCAACATAGTAATATTTTGTGCTTGTGTCTGTGTGTGTGTGTACTAAATAGTATCCCACTGTTCCTAAACTCTTGCAACATTTTTATAGTTAACATTGTTTTGAGGTTGATCCACATTGATACAGTTCATTGATACAGTACATTGATCTAGTTCATTCACTTTAATTTCTGCACAGTTTTAAAGTATGGTAGTATTATAAAACTATCTACAGTGTGTTTATCCATTCTACTACTGATAGATGGTAAGGTCATTTCCAATTCTTGGGCCATTCTTTAATAAATTTCCTTTCTAAAAATTTTTTAAAATGCACAGACTCTCAAGAAAAAGCAATCTGAGAACTACGTTGAAACACAAAACAACTTCTTTGTATATTTCTTTTGTGTATGTGTGAGCAATATGAAAAGTTGTGGTGGTTTCATTTTTGAAATAAGAACAGAGAACATAACACCTTTTAAGTAAACACTCAAAAGCAAAGCATATCGTTTGGTGTGTTTTATGACCAGAAAGGGAGCCATAATTACTTTAAGTTTCTCAATTTCTCAATTGTTTTTTTTTCAACAAGCCTGTATTGCTATGATAACCTAAAATCAAAGTCATTTTTTGTAAGCTGTTTATTTGCTTGCTTTTATATTTTTAATGCAGGTATTCTGTTGTTGCCCAAACACAGTGGGGTCTTAATTGAATGCAAACTCCTCTTTGGTGGGATTTATTCTTTTTTTTTTTTTTTTTTTAATCCTCATTCAAGGACATTTTTTCCATTGCTCTTCAGAGAAAGTGGAAGAGGGGGAGAGAGAGGGAGAGAGAGAGAGAAAGAGAAACATCAATGTGAGAGAGACACATCGACTGGTTGCCTCCCTCACGAGCCCCGACCGGGGCTGGGGATCGAGCCTGTTGGTTAGGGACATGGCCACAGACTGTAGAAGGGTCAGGACAAACCTGAGAAGCTTTCATTCTACCGTGACGGAGACAAAATAAAATATCACCATGTTCCTGAGTTTACAGGACACAGACATTCTGTCAGAGTTTCATTGAGTAATCAGTGCCATTTGATACGGACATCTTCTGCTCGTCAATGGCAGGTAGAATATATGCATGCTACTTTGTCTAGAGTATTATTTTAGGCTAACTTGAGTAACCTGAGAAAGGAGTTCAGGAAGATTACACCATAGAGTTTTATGAACTCTTGAGATCATCTCCCAATTGTACATGCATGGATCTGACCCTAAATAGCATACCATAGACTTACAATTGCACTAAGAGAGGGATCATCACCTGGGTCTCAGACTGGCCACTGGGTGGCACATATATGCAGTAGATCTGAATATCACTGCAAAGACTGAAAAGGGAACTGATGTTGAAAATACAATCCACAGGTTGGTCAGAACTTGTGACATGAACCAAACTAAGTCAATGGCCTACTAACACAAAAATATCAACATTTTCAATAGGGTTTACACAAGATCCATGATCTCATATGTCCAGGATACAATCCAAAATTACTTGGCATATGAAGAACCAGGAAATCTCAATTTATATGTGAAAAAAAAAAAAAATCAGCCAACACCATTGCTTAAATGCCAGAGATCCTTGAATTATCAGAAAAAGACATTAAAGCAACTATTCTAAAAATGTCATGGGTAAGTAAGAACACTCTTGAAATTAATGAAAAGATGAAAAGTCTCAGTGAAGAAATAGAAAATATAAAGAACCAAATGGAACTATTAGAACTGAAAAATAGAGTAATCAAAAAATTTTAAATTACTGCATGGGCTCTGTATTAGCTTCCTATTGCTGCTGTAACAAATTACTACAAATACTAAGGCTTAAAACAAAACAAATTAGTATTTTACCGTTCTGAGGGTCAGAAGTCTGAAATAAAACAATTAAAATCAAGGCGTCAGCGGTGCTGCATGTCTTCTGGAAACTCCAGGGAAGAATCCATTCCCTTGCCTTTTTCTGCTTCTAGAGGCTGCCTGCACTCCTTGGCTCATGATCCCTTCCTCCGTCTCCAAAGCCAGTCACTCCAACCTCTACTTCTGTTGTAGGTCTCCTTTTTTTGTTTCTCACATTCCTGTCTCCCTTATATAAGGACCTTGTGATTGCATTTGTCCCACCAAGATAATCCAGGACAATCTCCTATCTCAAGGTCCTTAACTGAATCACATCCTTTGTTCACAACAGAGAGAAAAAAAGATTGAAAAACTGGACAATGCCAAGGGGGAGGGATGTCTGTGGGAAAATACCAAAAAAAAAAAAAAAAAGCCTAAAATTTGTGTCATTTAGGTCCAAGGAAGAGAGGAGAAGGAATATACTACAGAAAAAAGAAAAAAAAAAATTATGAAGAAGTAATGGCTGAAATGCTCAAATTTGAAGGGACACATAAACCTACAGATGGGAAAAGCTCAGTGAATCCAAACCAAGATAGATCTAAAGAAAGCCCAGTGTAGACACATCATCACTGCTAAAGACTAAAGACAAAAAAAGTTTTGAAAGCAGCCAGGGAGAAATGCTGCATTATTTACAGGGTGGAAATGAATCAAATGACTGTGGCTTTTGCATCAGAAACCATGAAGGCCAGACACATTTGCCTGAGTAAATTTCAGGTTTTCTCTTTCAGACCCGTGCTTTGCAGGCCAGCACCCGCCCCCCCCCCCCCCCGTTGTCTACTCCTGGGGTTCAGGGGTCTCTCCGGATGTTTAAATTACCAGCCCCACCTTCCCACCCAGGAATGGACTTCTCAAGACTGATCTTACCTGAGAAAGAAGGCCAGAGGAAGAAGAAAGAAAGGAGCGGGAGATGACCGTCAAGCTCTCTCAGGAGGCGTGAGAATGCCGAGACCCTGCTCAGGGGACCTTGTCCAGGACATGAGGCTGGAGAATTACATCATGTAATTCTCTCCTTCGGTGAGGGTGACTTCCTTCCAGAAATCACAGGGATTCGTCACCGTGCACCCACGGTCACCCTTCATTACTGTGTTCTTGACAGTGTCATTGCACCTGCATGTGTATGGACAGGGTGAATTCACCCATTCATTCTCCTCTTGGTGGCCGTTTCCAGAACCATGCTTGTGATGCCCCGTAAGAACATTTGTGTACATGCCTCATGGTATGTGTATGTAAAACTCTCCTGAGTGTATGCCTACAAGTAGAAATCCCAGGATATTCAATTTGATAAATTTCAGGGAAAATATTATAATAAAGTTAAATCTATATTACTTTTTTTTTTTAAAGAAACCATGAAGGCCAGAAGGAAGTGAAACAACATTTTCAAGTACTACAAAGGTCATCTAACTTAACTCTTTCATTTTACTGACATGAAAACTGAAGTCTAGAAAGGTGAAGTAGTTGTCTTGAATCACAAGGCTCTTGAATCCCATATCTTAAGTAACGACCGCTTTTCCACCATCACAGCTTCCTTGGCTTTTCTGAGCATGTGTCAACACACATTTCTTTAGCTGCAAATAACAGAAACCTGCTCTAAGTATCTCAAGCAAAAAGGGAAATAACAAAAAGAAGTTGGGGCCTCTGATAGAACTCAAGATCAGGAGCGCAAACGAGCGTCAGAAATAAAACAACGTTAAAACAGTGGACTCCCCTCATGTTTGTTCCTGTTTCTGTCTACACCTTAGCTCCGCTTTTCGTCTGAGCTCAGCCCATTTTCCCGGCCCACGTCACAGAAGACCAGTAGCTGCTGAGTTTTACATGTCGCAGGTCCAACTTCAGGCTCTCACTAGGTCCCAGTTCCAAAATTACTGTAGTCAGAGTGTTGGGTAAACTTTAGAACCTGTATAAAATTCTTTCCACAGTAAACTGTAATTATGGTTGAAGGACAGTTTCTGGGAAGTGAGTCGGAAAATAAGTGGAACAGAAACAGAAACAGCAGGTTTCCAGTACCTGTACCTGCTATTTTTCGCCTTTGACACATACTTCTGTAGGGCTTCCAACCCGGTATTCAAAAATATTTTCTAGGTTTACTGATTTTACAAAACTCACTTATTTGTATATTTTTTCATCAGTTAAATGACGTTTTCCGCTTTCTCTCTCACTAGAATATGAAAATAAATTTTGTTATAATCATTGCTGCAGAGTGTTGGCCAGGAACGCTCCCCCCCACACACACCCCCCACACCCACCCCCGTCTTCTCACATTTCACAGAGGGGAGGGAGCTTCTACTCCCCAGAGCCAGGCAGTCTCGACTCCCTCTCCCTTTTCCCCAAGCAAAAAGTCACTTAGCTAATTGTGAAGACAGAGAACGAGCTGTAGGCACGCCCTCTTTTGAAGTGGTGGGTCCTCCAGGCCCGTTCTCAGCTCCCCTGTCCCCACCAGGGAGACCTGGAGGTTCCCCGCTGTGTCAGCGGTTGGGTCCGTCAGCTCAGGTCAAGGTGGATGACTGGGAGGCGCATCTGGCTGAGATTTAAACCACTGTCTCCCACCCAGCTTGCCAGTAATGAAGCTGATTTTGATCTCCAGCTGTCTGACTCCTGCATCTGCTTTTCTACCAGTTACCCTTTCTCACCTGAACATGCAGTCCTTTGCTCATAGAAAATACCATTCTTTTTCCATGAGCACTACTACCACCTTGTAGGCTTTTGTGATCTGGATACGATAGCTCACATTGTGCACATTCAAATCAGTCATCTTTTCCTATATATTTTCAGGATTTCATTTCATGCTTAGGAAAGCCATCTTATACTTCTGAAATTATAAAATTATTTTTATAAATGGGTCTAAATAGATAGTGAATGTTCCTTAACAGATATTTGAGTTTATTAAGATTTTGATAACTTGAATTATACATTAATATCAGGCAGTCCCTGGCCGGCTGGCTCAGTGGTTGAGCTTCCACCTATGAACCAGGAGATAACAGTAGCGGCACATGTCCGGGTTGCCGGGCTCGATCCCCAGTAAGGGGCAGGCAGGAGGCAGCCAATCAATGACTCTCTCACCATTGATGTTTCTATCTCTCTCTCCCTCTCCCTTTCTCTCTCTGAAATCAATAAAAACATACTAAAATTGTGTGTGTGTGTGTGTGTGTGTGTATCAGGCAGGCCCCTGGCTTGGAGGATTTGAAATAATTTTACCTTTAGAAGAAAAAATTCTGTCCTACTCTAATGTCCTGGTCCTACCCACATCTTGTAGGAATCAAAGATAGCATCAGAAATTCCATGAGTTTCTTCAATTTCTCTAAAGTTGTGCTTTTGAGCAAATACTTTAACATAAATACTGATTCAGGGTTTTCTGTTCTATCGGAGACAGTGAGTATGGGATCTCAGTCTAGGATGCAGAGTTAGATGCTGAAGTCATATGAGATCTGAAATTCTCGCTATTCTCTGAATCACTTTATACCACTTCTTTAAAGATTTTTTTTTTTTTTGAGAGTATGTTTATTAAAGCTGGTGACAGTAAAGGGCTTAGGATAGAAGAAGCAACAGTAGAGAGCCTAGGTGGGGCTGCTTTTGCTCTCTAGAAACGTTACAGGAAAGAAATGGGCCTAGGAGCGACTGCTTCGGCTCACTGGAAAGTCAGAGAAAAGGGGCCTTAGAGACAGGTTCAGGGGATTAGCCTGGGCTGAGCTGCCACTGCCCATTGCTCCCCTGGTTGCAAGTCTGGTGGGAACCCTTAGAGTTTAGGAGATGCACGCCTAAGGGGGCAGAAAGGCATGGGCATGCCCCTGAGAGGCTGAGTGCTTTAGTTTTTTTGATGTCATAAATATCCTTAGTTTTTATGAGGACATATATAGCACATGGCTTTGTGTTAAAGTGCCTCTTATTTTGTCGTATCCTTCACAGATCATGCATTTCATGGCATCAAACTTTTTTTTTTTTGGCCTCAGACAATTTTAAACAAGTACTTTCTGTATCAGAACTTTCTGTGTCACCCAATGATTGGCTAATTAGCTGCTGTCGTAACAGCTGGGTGAACAGCTGGATACTTTCTGTTCCTCTGCCCACTGTCGATACCATATTTCCTAACTGTCATGATCTCTGTGCCCAAATCGTATTTTGACACATGCACCAAGATACATTGAGTCTTGGGATCAATAGTGTGCGGTGAGTGACACGTGTATGAGGTTTTTCTCTTCTAGCCTCCTGACTCCAAATGAGGTTTCATTTATTAATTTTCACAAATACAATATGATCTTTTGCCTATTGCTCTTGTACCCCTGCAACTTTGCTGAGCTTTAATTCGCTCTGGTTTTTTAGTGGATTCCTTAGTATGTTCTAAATATAACGTCATGTCACCTGTGAATAAAGATAATTTTACTTTTACTTTCCAATCTGGATGCCTTTTAGTTCTTTCCTTTGCCTAAATGGATCCAGCTACGCCCTTCGATACACTATCTCTATGACTTCTTTTGCTGCTCACAGGCCTTCTTTGGTTCCTTGTAGATCTCAGCTCTATTCCGAACGGTGGCATTTGCTGAATTGAGGGCCTCTAGATAAGTAAGATATTCATGAAGTTACTTTCCAAGGACTGCTTGATTCTTAGGCACACACTTCCCATAACCACCTATTTTTATATTATATTCATTTCCTTTCCTCCTTAGGAAGCCTTTTTGAAGAACTGCCTTCCTTATAGAATCAAATTCTATCTTATATTACTTTTAATTTATTTTGTTAGCCAGAAGTTCCTATTGTTCTATATTTAAATTGCTGTATCTTAATTCCCTTTATCTAGATTCCCTAGACTCAAAGTCAGAAGGCCTGGCCCTTGGTCTTCTGGTTCTGACATTTACTAGCCATGTGATCTTTGGTAAGTCAATTCCCCTCTTGGCTCCTTCCCCTTTCCGTGAAGCGAGAGAGTTGATGTAGATGATATCTCAGCTCAGGCCCCTTCCCACTCTGACAATCTACCATTTAATATTTCTAATAACTTAATCTCATGAATAAGAAGTTAAGATTCATATGGGATAAAGGTCTAAGCAACCTTTACTCTTTGGCAACCTATTAATAGTTTACATAGTAGTGGAAGCTTTAAGATAACTTGCTCTGATACAGATAAGAGAAGCCTGGATTGCAAAACTTTATTATCAAAAACTCCAGCTGACATGGTCTGAAGGGATCAAAGCACAAAGGAAGAGAAAGGGAACTTTCTTTGACCAGGGTGCAACTTGGTGGTCAGAGAAGCTGTCAGCAGGGGTAAAAACTTATTGGTTTCAAAATATCATTCTGTCTGTAGAGGGACAAAAGTCAACAGCCTTACTGTTGACCTTGGACTTGGGAGTAGGTAGGTGGCAGCAATAAGCACCTGTTTGTCTGAGCCCCACCCTAGGCCTAAGACCTGATTCAGCCCCGTGGGTGCTTCCTGACAACCAGTGACACCTGGGCATGACTGAAGGACTCTGGACCTGGTTGGCATATGAGAAAGAAGTTGACACTGTAAGATTTGGTATTTTCACTACGGGACATCTGTAATACTGTCAACAATTTAAGAAAATATTTTAAAAAGTAAGAAAGAAAAAGATATAAATCCTACCATTTAGCTACAACCACTGTTAATGTCTTGATATGTTTCATTTATTTATTGATTCATTTAATACAAATATTATTTAAGGCCTCGTAGAGCTACTTCACTTTTCCCCCTCCAACGTTCTGTTGTTGGGAAATCTCATATTTATTTACCTATCCCTTGGGAACGGACGTAACTCATTTGCTATCACAAACAACTCCACCTTGAATGTTCTTAAACACATATTTTTGTGCTCACGTACAAGTACATTTTTGTCAACACTGCATAGAATCAATAGCTTATCTTTTGGTAACTGGTAGCTGACAGTATTTTCTTATTACTTATTTGCATTTCTTATATCTTAAGTTGGATGTTTTTATATGTTTGTCAAACTATTTCTATTTCTTGTTCAGTAAACTGCTTGTTACTACTTTTTACTTATTTTCTGTCTTCCTGATGTGTAAAATAAAAATTCTTATGTTAAAAAGATTAGCCCTTTCAAAGGAAACAAGAGAAAAACTAATGAGACTACATCAAACTAAAAAGTTTTGCACAGCAAAGGAAATCATCAACAAAACAAAAAGACAGCCTACCGAATGGGAGAACATATTCACCAATGATACATCTGGTAAGGGGTTAATATCCAAAATAAATAAAGAACTTATACAACTTAACACCAAAAAAAAATCCAATAAAAAACTGGGCAGAGGACCTGAACAGACACAGCTCCAAAAAGGACATACAGACATTTGAAAAGATGCGCAACATCACTAGTTGTCAGAGAGATGCAAATTAAAGCCTCAATGAGATAGCGCCTCATACCTGTCCGAATGGCTCCATCAACAAACCGACAAACAGCAAGTGTCGGCGAGGATGGGGAGACAGGGGAACCCTCATGTGCTGTTGGTGGGATTACAATTGGTGCAGCCACTGTGGAAAACAATGTGAGGGTTCCTCAAAAACTACAAAATAGAACTACCTTTTGACCCAGTAATTCTACCTCTGGGTATTAGAAGAATTCCAAAACACTAATTCAAAAAGATTTACACATCCTTTTGTTCATTGCAGCACTGTTTACAATAGCCAAGGCATGGAAGCAACCGAAGTGTCCATCAGTGGACGAGTGGATAAAGAAGAGGTGGTGCATATATACACTGGAATATTACTCGGCCACAAAAAAGAATGAAATCTTACCACTGCCACAGCATGGTTGGAGCTAGAGGGTGTCATGCTAAGTCAAATAAGTCAGACAGAGAAAGACAAATACCATGTGATTTATATGGTGAATCTAAAAAACAAAATAAACAAACAAAACGGAAATAGACTCATAGATACAGACAACAGGTTGCCAGGTGGGATGGGGGTAGGGAGGCTGGGAAAAAAGGTGAAGGGATTAAGAAGTACAAATTGGCAGTTACAAACTAGACACACGGGTGTCAAGTACAGCATATGGAATATAATAGTGTACTAAGGATGTACGGTGCCAGGTGGGTGTGAGACTTATTGCGGAGATCACTTCGTAAGTTATATAAATGCCTAACCACTCCGCTGTATGCCTGAAACTAATATAATATTGAATGGCAACTGATATTGAAAAATTAAAAAATAAAAAGATTAGCCCTTTATGCAATCATTATGCTACAAATATGTTGTCTTTTTTTCCAACCAAAACTTAAATCTTTTTAGACGTCGAATTTCCTTTCTGGCTTCTGGGTTTTGTGTCTTGTTTCAAAAAGCCTTCTTTACTTTAAAATTATTTTGTGAAATTACTTCATAATTTCTCCTAATATTTTTCCAGATTTTTTGTTACACTTAAGACTCTCGTCTATCTGGAAGTTATTTGAGAATAGCAATGAGCTCTATTGTTGCTCTTTTCTTTCTTTTTAAAATATATCTTTATTGATTTCAGAGAGAGGAAGGGAGAGGGAGAGATAGAAACATAAGTGATGAGAGAGTCATTGATCGGCTGCCTCCTGCACGCCCCCTGCTGGGGATCGAGCCCAAAACCCAGGCATGTGCCCTGACCAGCAATCAAACTGTGACCTCCTGGTTCATAGGTCGATGCTCAACCACTGAGCCACACCAGCTGGGCTAATGTTGGTCTTTTCTAACCTTGACTCTGTGATCAATGATCCAGCTTCCTAGTAGTTCCAGAGCAATTCAGATTTCCCAGATCCTTGGAGAGGTGACTGAACCTGACTTACGGACACATTGCTAGTTGTGACCTAGGACCCTTAAGTCCTCTCCTGCTCACTGAGTCCTTCCAGACCCCAGGGGGAATCTGGGCAGACTCCTCTCATGGGGGCATGTGGGCTCCAGGTGGCCCCACAGTGACCTGGATGCCCATTTGTCTCAGTCACGGGCTGTGGCACTTCCTCTGCAAATTCAGCCCTGGCTCCCTTCCACTCTTCCCTCCCCTCCCATCTGTGCTCTGCCTGGCCAGCTCTTCTCGGGGGAAATTTGCATCATGAGGCAGAGGGAGGGCTCCTGAGGACTGCTTCACTGAGCCATGGCCTGTTCGGCTGCCCCCGTGCTACTCCTGGCCATGACTCTCCCCCTTGTGGGGCCACCAGTTGCCCGAGCATCCCAACCTGTGAGTAAGACTGGGGCGAGGACCCTCGGAAGGTCCGCAGAGCCAACGATGCGGCCTCTGGGTGGAGAGGCACCGAGGTGTGGGATGAACTGATAGGAGGAGGGCAAGGGGCTGGAGGGAGAGGAAGTCATTCATTCATAAAGAGGCTGGTTTGTTACCAGGTGTCCGAGAGTTCCGTCTTCTATTCCCGAGCGTGGGGATAGCTTCGTTTCTTTATTTGAGTCTCTGTGAAACTCCGATGCCTTTTGCACTTTGGATAAAGGCTCTTCCAGTCAAGCTTACAATTTGAAAATGAAAAGAAAAAGTTCCCAGATTTGGGACCCACTGGAATAGAGGACAGGAGAGAATCTGGGAAAGACAGCAGAGTCTGCATTAGTACTTTTTCATCTGGGTTTGCTTCCAAGTGGCTATCTCTCTCTATCTCTCTCTCTCTCTCTCTCTCTCTATCTCTATCTCTCTCTGTCTCTCTCTCTATCTCTATTTCTCTCTCTATCTCTCTTTCTCTGTCTCTGTCTCTGTATCTTTATTTCTGTCTATCTCTATCTCTATCTCTATCTCTGTCTCTATCCCCATCCATACCCTTATCTCTAGCCACATCTGTTTTTAGATAGATATCCACATACACATAAAATCTTGAGCAAAGCAGGAGTAGGTGAGGAATAATTTACAGGAACCAGAGGCATAGGGCAGGCGCGGCCTCTGCTTACCTCAGTGGCAATTCCTATGGAGGGACTAGAAGTCTCCAAGCCTCTGGGCCCCAGCCAGCCTGCCCAGCCCTCCCCCTGGAACCCCAGACCCGGCCATTTCAATTAGCCTAGAGGCCCAGGGACAGGTAAATTCAGGAGGGAATTAAGCAAAGCTTGTTGACTCTCCGGGGTGTGCCTGGTGCCTGGGTTCCGGCCCTGGCCCTGGCGGGTCCCTGGGGCTGCATCCTGCGAACCTCCTGCCAGGAGCCTACTTTCCCCTCCTGACGTTCTGCTTAATTCTAGGCACACACACAAAAAAGAGGACCTTCCAAGAGCCTGTGTCATGCTAGATTAGTCAGACTGGCCCCCGAGCCATTTGGAGAGGTGTCCCTCGAGAGGTGCCAGCCTCTCCTAGGAAGCCTCTCCTCTGTGCTCTGTTCTAGGGACCCAGTCAGGCGGCGGGGGAATCTGCGCAGCAGCTGGGCCAAGAGAGTAGAGCAGGTGGTGAGTGGATGGAGGAGGAGGGGAGGGAGCAGGCAGTGAGGTGGGGAGGGAGGACCGGAAGGGGCCAGCGAGGGGGGGAGGGTCCCTACATGGTTCTCTAGCTGAGGCTTGGAGAAAATCATTTATCTCGTCTCTAAGTGGGGGTTGTTGGGAGGGTGACATAAAACAGGTGTTTCATAGCTAGATGAGGAGCTATGACTCCCGAGCCCTGACTGTCCCAGATGGGCTATGGGAGGTGGGATCTGCTCTGGGTTCCCGGCAGTGACCAGCTAGGTGTGGGGCGCAAAAGGAACTGGCCCATGGCCTCGCTGCCTCTCCTCTCCAGCGGCCCCCTCTTCTCCTGCGGAATCAGCTCTGGTCTCAGTCTATGTACAGCTGGACTTTGCAGATGAGAGCTGGTCAGCAGCGCTCTCCAGGGCCCTGCCTCTGCCCCCCGCCTCAGCTTCCACCTCCCCAAGAACTCTCACTGGCCTCAGCCTCACCACAGGTAGGGAGATTCCACTCCTGCCTCTCAGTGCCTCCCACTGCCTGGGAGGGGGCTCTGAGTGCAGGGAACGTGGGCTCGCCAGCCCTCCTGCAGCCAGCTTGCCCGAGATGCTCCCTATTTCCTGCAGGGCCTGCATGGCTCAGCTCCTTCCTCACCTCCCCACCAGACAGACCCTTCTCCTCCTGCTCCACCTTCTAAACAGAGGGCCCAAGGGGCAGGTGGTGGTGGGCCTGGATTTCTCCACCCATCCCCCACATACACACCTTTGGGAGTGTGTGACCTTCACTGCTTTGAACCCTGGCTCAGGGATCAGTCCTGATGGGTGGGTGTAGCTGAGGTGCCCATGAGTTTGGGATTGTTCGGGATACCCAGCCCCACAGTCCTGCCCACTTCTCATTCCTCTTCCCTCTGTCGCAGAGTGTAATGTCAAGCCCGATGGGTTTACCTACTGTGCTTGCCTGCCTGGATACCAGTGGAATGCCAGCATGTGCTCCCGTCACCAGCCTTGCCAACCCCTCCACAGCCACCAGCCCTGTGGCTGTCTTGTCTTCAGCCCCCCTGAAGCTGGGTACTGCCAGTTGCTGCCACCTGGTGAGGAGAATTGAGAACTTGATAACCAACGGCCCCGCGTGGAAGAAACCTTCTCCGTGTTTCTTTCCTCCCTGACCCTGTATTTCTGCCAGCTGGCCCAAGCCCAGCGGCTCCTCTGGGTAGGAGAAGACTCTGGCCATCACAGTAGATCAAGGCCCAAGCTTGGGACTAAGTAGTGAGACTAATGAACAACAGGGCTCGGGAGACATACCGACTGCCAAGGAAAGAGAGCTTCGTCACTGGGAGAGGGGAAGTCAGAGGCCCAATGGGTTCCCTGTCGGTTCCCAATGACAGATGGGGTCTTCCAGGCTAGACTGCAGCGGTCACACTCCTCCAGGGACAAAAGAAAATAAGAAATGTTAGGTGGGGAGGGAGGGAGGCAGGGCGGGCTTCAGAAGATGGGGAAGCAGTGCACTTAGCTGCACGGAGGCCCACACGGCCCTGCTGCAGCCGTCCCCGTCTCCTGCCTCCCTGCAGTCCCCGGCACCCTGAGCCTGAGCACCTGGCTGCAGGCACCTGACAGCACGCTGAACCTGACCTTCCTCACGAGCCAGGAGACCACCAACCTGAGCTGGTTCCTGCGGCGGCGCACAGGGAGCCCCAGGCCCATCCTCCTGCAGCCAGGGTCACACGTGTCCCTGATGTCTAGCCAGGGCCAGGCTGTCCTCAGCATCACCAACATCTCCCATGAGTGGGAAGGTGGCCGGCCTGTCCTTCCTTTTTGCTTTCCTCCCCTGCTCTCCCCCTCCAGCTTTCCATTTATCCATTGGGGGAAGTAAAGGCCAAGAGGCCCGTTGATGTGAAAGTGTATAAAGGAAGCGTGCTGAAAACATGGTCTCAGTTTTCATTAGGAACAGATGAGTACCTTTCTTCACGCTGTTGAAACGGCAGGAGATGGTGCAGGAAGGGCGTCTACTGGACAGAGGGGTTCACTTCGTAGTTACAGGCTTCCCCCTAGAAATCTTTTGGGGGCAGGGATCTTTCTTGCTGAGGTTAAGCAGAGGCTAGACAGAGAAGGTCACCCTAGGCTGTGGCTTGGGGAGCAGCAGAGATTCTGTAGTGCAGACGGGGGCCCGAGGAGCCTGGAGCCACAGCGGGTGTGTGTCTGCAGGTGAGTACATGTGCTGCTTTGAGGCCCAGGGATTCAGGTGGGAGCTGCACCAGGTGGTGAGGGTGCCCCTGAAGGCGACAGATGTGGCTCGGCTTCCAGACCAGCTCTCCATCTCCTGTGCCACCTCCCCTGGCTTCCAGCTGAGCTGCTGCATCCCCTACACACCCCTGGGCTACGTAGCTTCCTGGAGCCCTGCAGAGGGCAGCGAAGGTATGGAAAGGGGCCGGCCTGCAGGGGAAGGGGCAGGGGCAGGGGCAGGGGAGAGGGGCAGCTAGTCTCCTCCAGGCAGCTTGTTCTCCAACTTACCAGAAGCAGAGGCTAGGTTCAACCTGGGAGGTCTAGGTTCAAGTCCCAAACTGCTTTTACCCAATAGAGCAGCGACATTCAACCTTTTTAAGCTCATGGCATACATAAACTACTAAAATTCTGCAGCACACCAAAAAATATATTGTATTTTTTGCCCATCTGATTTTTTTTAAAGGTATAATTTTTATTCATTCACACTGGACAGCTCTTGTGTTGGCTGTCATCATTGTTTTATTTGGCAATGTAAGGGGAAAGAGGTCAGTGCCCCTGGCTAAATAGTCAGGTATTGCATGTTTTAAAAATTTCTGGAGCACAGTGGTTGAAAATCACTGCAACAGAGCAACCCCAATTCTATCAACAAAACAATAGCCGCGTGAGTGTAGATATCTTTCTGCTAAATGCTTTTAGCCACATCTCATTAAATTATCACGATACACTCTGTGAGGTTCACCTGATGATATTTCCATTTTACAAATGAGGAAACTGTAGCTTCAAGTCGCCAGGCTAGTTAGAGGCCCCAGAGCGCCCTTCACCAAAATCCGAGCTCTGCCTTCAGGAATCTGGTGCCCTCACACTGCTCTGCGCTTCCCCACCGCTCAATCTACTTCTGAAATTGCTAGAAAGACTGAACCAGCAAATGCGGGCCTGCTGAGTCCTAGATCTGTCACTGGCCTGTGACTGCTCCCTTCTCCTCTTACCCTCAGCCTCCTTATTCAACACGCCAAGTGACCAGTGCCTTGTGCTGACCATTCGGCACTGCCCTGCAGCTGACACCACATACACTTGCGACCTGCAGAGCCCAGGACTGACCCCTCTCAGGGTCCCCGTCTCCGTCACCATCATCCAGGGTACGTGGGGCTTAAGGTCCAGCTGGCCGACCTCTCCCCTGCTAGCCCTGGGAGCTCTTCCTTGACATTTCCCCGCTTGGGGCAGCAGGACCAGGCTCCAGAGCCTGCATGGGTTCTTGCCCCAGGAAAGCCTCGGGCTGGACTGCCGGTGCTGAGCTCCCCCTGATGTCATTCTTCAGATGGAGACACTACCTGCCCCAAAGACTCCTCAGCTGTTGCCTGGAATGTCACCAAGGCTGGCCATGTGGCACAGGCCTCATGTCCAGTGAACAAGACCGGCACAGTGAAGAGGACCTGTGGGCCTGATGGGGTCTGGGGCCCCATCCACAGCAGCTGCACAGACACAGGGCTCCTAGCCTTGCTTCAGAGAACCCAGGTAGAGCTTCTGGCCCTGCTGCCCACATGCCACACTCTCCACGACCTACCCCTTCCTCACTCAGGACCCACCTCTAGCATCCTTTCCTCCAGAGGCCCAGCCCAGGGGCGGCTCAGCTTCTCTGAATTGGAGCCCTAGCAGAGCCAGAGTGTAGACGTGGGGGCCTAGAGTAGCCAGGACTCTCACGGTGGGAAGGGTGCTATTCTTAAAACCTTAACCTATCAAGGGTCCATTCCACTAACATTGGTGTCAGCTCCTTCCACATGGCTCACTCCACTCTCTGCTTCCTGATCCCCTAGGAGGGGGTGTGACTATGGGGAGGAAGAGAGGACTTGCCCCCCCCACACACACACACTGTTGTCTTGTCTGTCCAGCTGCTGTGGGCAGGCCAGGGCCAGCCTGCTGAAGAGGTGCCACAGATCCTCGCACAGCTGCTGGAGCAGACAGTGGCAGTGAGCTCACCCTCTGACCTATTGGCACTGCTGGGCACCATGACATTTCTGGCCAAGGTGGTGGCAGACACCAGAACACAGCTTCATCAAAGTGACCTGGAGGTAAGCTCTCTGAGCCACAGCAGGAGGCAGCTTGGTAGAGGGGACTCGAAGCTCTTCACCTTTGGCACTTGTCCTTCAGACATCACCATGGGCTGTCAGACTACAGGCCTTTCTAGAGCCCAAGCGTCTGCTTCTGTGGTCCATCTCCCCTCTTGGACACCAGTCACTAAGGCCATAGCATGTGGAGGTTTGATGCTGGGAGCACATGGGAGGCTGGAAATGGGTAGGATGAGGTGTGTAGACATGAGTTCAGAGGCATACATTCCTTTCATGCGCAGACATGTGGATATGACATGAATCCACACTCACATACGCACACACACAAGTACCTACGTGAAGAAACTCTAACACAGTTGGCTTTGCTGTACTCCCCTAAGCCAGCTCTCAATATAGCCATCAGTTGGTGACCCACAGGCTGCCCCCAAAAGAATAACTAGGGACTATGACACTACACACCCTTCATGTCTGGGAATACGTATCACATGTTCATGTACAGACATGCATGTGGCTCTCTGACTCAGAACATCGGGCCCTCTACCACCATCCCCAGCTTTACAGACCTGTAGGGGTCAAGAAATTGAAGAGGGGTGACTCCAAGGGATAGAGGGTGAAGAAGGGTCGTCAGATGGACGGGTGGGGTGTGCTTCAGGAGACCACATACTTGAAGGTGCCCCAGTGGTTAGCTGAAGGCCCCTCCCCACTCTTCCTATCTAGAAATTCTCCCTTCCCAGGCCTGTCTTCTCCTCCCCCTTTCTCTCCAACCTTGGGTCTTGCAGTGAACGAGGAAAGGTAGGTTTGGGGGTCTGTAGTTTCCAGTGCCCTTGGCTCAGTGCTACGGGCGATAGCAGCTAGGGCTCATCTCTCTGTTGGGTTCCACAGGCTCTCCTGAAAACCACAGACAAGGTCCTAGACATGGACCCCAGTTCTCTGTGGACCCTGGCCCAGGTCCAGACGCCCTCAGCGGGCTCAGATCTCCTGCTGGCTGTGGAGACCCTGGCAGGCAACCTGTACCCACAGGACCACCCCTTCTCCTTCAGCCTGCCCAATGTGCAGCTGCAGACCCAGCTCCTCGGACCCACGGTTCCTACTGACTACAGAGTCTCTTTCTCCACTCAGCCCCCACTGTGGGCACAGATCCCCAGACGCTCGCTGGCCCCGCTGGTTACTAGCAATAGTAACATCACAGTTACTAGCCTGGTGCTGCGAAAACTGGACCACCTTCTACCCTCAAACTATGAACAAGGGCTGGGGGACTCCCTCTATGCCACTCCCGGTCTGGTCCTCTCCATCTCCATCATGGCAGGTGGCCAGGCCTTCAACCAGGGAGAAGTCATCATGGACTTTGGGGACAGAGATAACACCCTTCACTGTGTCTTCTGGGACCACCATCTCTTCCAGGGCAACGGGGGCTGGTCAGATGGAGGGTGCCAGGTGCAGGCAGCCAATGCCAGCTCTACCACTCAGTGCATCTGTCAGCACCTCACTGCCTTCTCCATCCTCATGTCCCGACGCACTGTTCCAGAAAACCCCACGCTGGAGGTGCTGAGTCGGGTGGGCTTGGGGGCCTCCGTTCTGGCACTGCTTGTGTGCCTGTGCGTGTACAGGCTGGTGTGGAGAGTCGTGGTGCGGAACAAAGTTGCCTATTTGCGCCACGCAGCCCTGCTCAACGTGGTGCTGTGCCTGCTGGCTGCCGACACCTGCTTCCTGGGAGCGCCCCTGCTTCCTCCAGGGCCCCAAAGCCCACTGTGTCTGGCGGCTGCCTTCCTCTGTCATTTCCTCTACCTGGCCACCTTTTTCTGGATGCTGGCTCAGGCCCTGATGTTGGCCCACCAGTTGCTCTTTGTCTTCCATCAGCTGTCCAAGCGTCGAGTACTCTCCCTGATGGTGGTTCTTGGCTACCTGTGCCCGATGGGGTTTGCGGGTGTCGCCCTGGGCCTCTACCTACCCCGAGGGCAATACCTGGGGGAGGGGGCATGTTGGTTGGATGGGAAGGGAGGGGCGCTCTACACCTTTGTGGGGCCGGTGCTGGCCATCGTGGGCCTGAACGGGCTGGTGCTAGCCATGGCCATGCTGAAGCTGCTGAGACCTTCACTGTCAGAGGGCCCCCAGGTGGAGAAGCAACAAGCCCTTCTGGGGGTGATCAAAGCCCTGCTCGTTCTCACGCCCATCTTCGGCCTCACCTGGGGGCTGGGCCTGGCCACTCTGCTAGAGGAAGTCTCCATAGTTCCTCACTACATCTTCACGATTCTCAACACCTCCCAGGTGGGTGATAACGCCGAGGCTGCGCTGTTGCTGTTGTAGATGTTCTGAGTCACTGCCAGTCCCTTCTTGAGGCAGTATCACGGTGGAGCAGAAGACACACAGCTCGAGCATTGTAGGAGGCGTAGGTTTGGATCCTAGTTCCTCCCTCAACTAGCTGGATAACTTTGGACAAACCTCTCCGAGCTTTGGTTTTCATCTATAAAATAATATCTGGTTTTGCCAGAGAGGTCAGGGAATTGTCAGCACCTGAAACTTTGCTCTCCCCTTTGCACCCGGAGCAGTAAGAAAAGCCCTGAAATGGTCCTGTGCACCAATGATGCTAAAGTGCAGGAACCCCAGAGGGGAGCCCCGGGGTGTGAAATAGATGGGAGGACAGAGGGGGCCGAGGAGGAGGGGGGCGTTGATTTCGGTTCATTCCTTCCTCAGTGACCCACTGATTCCCATATCCCTCCTTCCAGGGTGTCTTCATTTTGCTGTTTGGTTGCCTTATGGACAGGAAAGTGAGTCTGCCCACCTACTCCCCACCTGACCCACACCCGAAGGCGGGCACCGTGGCTGCCATAACCAGGCCTCTCTCTCCTGCAGGTACGGGAGGCTTTACTCAAGCGCTTCTGCGGGGCCCAAGCCCCCAACTCCACCATCTCCCTGGTGAGTCGCTGCCTTCAGATCCTTCCTTCTCCCTGAGAGCGGGTCAGAGCAGGTGTCCCGCAGCCTTCCTCAGAGGAGATGGGCACAACAGTCTCCTCAAGGAGCTGAGAGGAGACTGGGGGTGTTTTCTAGAATGAGCTTTGTTTTGGATTCAAGCTCTCCGCAGTGCAGGAAGCAGCCCAGTCAGAAAAGTCAGAATCAGGTTCTTGGGTTCCTGATTGCAACCTGGACCCCTGGTGACTGTCTTGGTCCTGATTTCCCCACCTGAAAATCTGCCTCCAGTTACTGTTTGAACAGAAAAGCTAGGGTCGGGACTCCGGGGCATCACTGTAGCTGAGAGCAAAGCTCCCAGGATGACTGTGGCCCCAGCAGGAGGGCGCGTGAGGACGCAGGAATGGACACAGCCTCTTCAGGGGAGAGCTGACAATAATAAAAATCGCTCCGCAATTGGCCTTTTCACCTCCTCCTAGGCCACAAATGAAACCCACATCCTGGAACCCAGCAAAAGAAGAAGTGAAAATGTCAGGTAAGGATGAAGCTCTCTTGGGAGCAGTGTGAGCAGCTTCCTGGCAAAGCTCTTGAAAGCTCCTCTCCATACACCTGCTCCAGCCCAAAGGGTGGCAGCAGGCCTGGCAGGGTAGACATTTCTAGATGAGCTGGGGAGGTGAAGGCCTTAGAGCAGAAATCCTAGCATCTACTACTGCTTTCCCAGAAAGCTGGAGGGAGTTTAACCACCACCAACCCTTGCCTCAGTTCACTCTGAAAATTCCTTCTCACACTATCGAGTTATAGTGAAAAATCCTTGTTTTCAAGGATTACAATGGGTGAGCTCAGTGTCCAGAAGTCAGGGCAATCTGCAAAGGTGGAGCAAGGTCTCCTTTCACCAGCCCGCAGCGTGGGGGCAAGCTCTCATGTGGGGAAGGCAAGAGCTTGGAGGGAACCACACAGAGAACCCACGTTCCTCCAAGGGAGTGTAGGGTGTATGCCTGAATCCACCAGGACAGGCCTTGGCCCAAAGCCCCGAACCCTTGCCCGCTCCCAGAGCGCAGCCCTCCCAAAGGACAGGCTGTGCTTCCATTAGTTGCACTCATTGCTCTTGAACTCACCTGTCCCCACCCTCAAACTATCCAAGCAAGAAGACATGGAAAACTAGCTAAAGCTATCTAATGAAAAAGCCTGCCTTTGCTCTAAAATTAATGAAGACATCAAAGTTCAAAATAATTGCAAGTAAAACTCTCTCAACCAGGTTTTTAATTAAATGTATTGGGGTGACATTGGTCAACCAGTTTTTAACTAGTCAATAATTTATGTTACAGATACAGTTGATAAAAGTGGTTTTAACTATTCAGTGATTTCTGATTATTTCTTCTCTACAGTTATGAAGAAAGGATGACTTAATTGATGGGAACACTGATCCTCCGAACATTAGAGGTGAAGGGCAGGATTTGGTTTGTTTGTTTTCAGTTTAGGAAAGATGAAGTTAATGAGCCCTCTTTCTCTAACCTTTAAAAAATTCCAATATAAAATTAAATTTCATCGATATATGCATGTATACAAAAAGTCACTGATATGAGCAAATTTGTAAGAAAGCGTCGTAAATTTTAAAGTAGAGACAGGCACCATAGACTGCCACAAGGTAAGAAGATGACAAACACGTTTAAAAGGGACAGGACCGGGCTAAGGCTAGACACAGAGAAGATTTAAGAAAATCCTCCAGCAGGCACCAAGACATCCATCTGAATTAATTTATGGAATTCACAAGAAATAATGACAGGATTCTGAAAAAAAATTTAAACTAGATAAATGAAAAAATTCTGATAAAGGAATCTTTTTGTTAATTACAAATTTCATGAATATTTTTATAAAATGGAATGGGGACTTTCTCTGTTGAAATAAAAGTGAATAGCACATACTGTTGAAAACATTTTTTTATAAACACTATACCTTCATTTAATGATTTGTATGAATTTTTTTGTGTGAATATTCTAATTGTGTATAAACTCACCTAAATATTTATTTAAGTGGATTTGATCATTTTTTCCAATAGAAGATATCAACTCACCAGGACAGTTGCAGTGTTTCTATGCTTCGGTCTTGTTCCAGCTGCCCGGGGAGGCAGGCAGCCACTTTGCCTTGCTGGTTTCCCTGGCAACATAGTCATGTCTCAATGTCACTATCACTTCATTAGGATTTACAGTCTTGATTTTTTAAATTATGCAATTTTTTGAATAATTCAACTAATACACTTTAGGAGCAGCAGAGACTCCTTTTCTGAGTACACTTTGTAGAACTATGTTCTAATTTTCCTTCTCAAATGATTGCACATACTCAATGCATGCATAGCTGGTAAAAAACACACTTTAGAGTCAGTAAATGAAATGACATTAAGCCTTTGTTCGCTTGGCTCTCACATATAAAAGAGAGGACTGAAAAAAGTGGCTCTGGAAGCAACTATAAGTGAGATTTAGCAGCAATTCCATTTCTAAAAAGATGGCTTAAAGCAATAAGTAGACAAGTAAACAGATAAATGTACGAAGGATGTGCAATGGAATGTTAACATTCTCAAAAAAAAAGAGGCACAAATTAGGATATACCCACCCATACAAGAGGAATTCTATGTGGTCATTAAAAACAATGTGGAAAAATGTTTAGGCTATATAGCTAAGTAAAACAAAAGGGTTCCAGAACAGCATTATATTAGGCAATTTGCTCCACGTATCCAAATAAATGTGTGTACTGAAAATACATCAAACTATTAATGGTGGGTATCTCTACTTGGTTTTTCATTTTCTTCTTACTCTATTGGATCTTTTTACAATAAGCATGGATTTTTATATTAGAAAAATAAACGATTTTTAAAAAGTTCTCTTGAACATTTTGCATAAAAATAGAAACTTGACAAGCAAAGAAACAAACAACAAACCCTTTGGAATCTAGGTTTGTTTGTACAGAACAGTGGACATGAGGGGTTCCTGGGAAAGCTTTGAACCCCCTATTTGGAGTTCTGCTTGGGAATCAATTCTGCTTGGTCACTGATGGTCCCTTAAGTATGAAAGGGAAAAGGGCTCCTAGTTGAGTTCACTGCAGCTACAAACATTGCCAACATGTCTAAATGCTTCTTCTCTTTCAATCATGTATTTCTTTTCAGAACAGTATTTCTGCTATTTTTGTCTTTCTAGTCTCACATCTCCTCTTAATCAATGATCCCTCTTCATTGAAAAAGCAGAGTATACTGGTTCAAGTTCCAAAATAAACCCCAGTGGGTACAGGCAGAGGGCCTCTGAGTCACCCATTAAACTCTAAGAAAGACTGGGAGACCCCGATACTGCTTTCTACCCTTCAAGAAAGGCCAGAATTTGAGACTTGAAGAAATCAACAAAACTAAGAAGGGTAGGGGGAGAAGATAGGCTGAGAATTAGGATTCTCCTCTCTGGAAAGATGGAAGCAAAGGGGGCAGGAATTTTTGTCTGTTTTGTTGGTTGCTGAAGTCTCAGCATCTAGACCAGTGCTCAGCACACACCATGCACTCGAAAGTAGACGGACCACAGGAACACGAAGTTGTCCTCAGCATCAGACCATCGGAAGCAAACGGCAAGTATTTTCTCCCATTCCAAAGCCTGCCTTTTCACTAGTCGTTGATGCAGTGTTTAATTTTGATGAAGTCTAATGTATCTATTTTTGTCCTTTCTTTTCTGTGTTTTTGGTATCATATCCAACAAATCAGTGCAAGTCCAATGTCCTATAGCTTTTCCCATTTTCTTCTAAGAGATTTATAAGTTTTTCTAAGAGATTTATAGCTCTTACATTTAGGTCTTTGACCCATTTTGAGTTAGTTTTTGTATATGGTGAAAGGTAGGGATCCAACTTCATTCTTTTGTATGTGGATATACAATCTTCCCAACATGATTTGTTGACTATCCCATAAGTTTTGACATTCTTATCAAAAATATGTGATATATGTGAGGCCCTATTTCTGTTTGTTTTTTAAAAGCTATTAACTAAACTCCAGATTTTAATCAGATTTCACCAGCTTTTCCATCAATGTCCTTTTTCTAGTTCAGAGTCCAGCCCAGGATACTTTCCACTTATTGTCATGTCTCCTTAGCCTCCTCTGGTGTGTGACAGTCACAGTCTTCTCTTACTTTCATGACCTTGGGTAGTTCTGAGGCTGGTCAAGATGTTTTCTCGTGATTTAACTGGGTTATAGGTATTTGGAGAGCATACCACTGAGGTAAAGCGGCCTCTTGATTACATCATACCAGGAAGTATGTGACACTGATAACGTTGGCCCCGGTCACTTGGTTAAGCTGTTGTTGGCCAGGTTTCTCCACTGGGGGGTAACTTGTGACTAGCATACATGTTATTCAGTGCTGTTTGGTTGTCAAAAAACTGAAAGGATTTTTAGTATGTTGATCAAAATTTTTAAATTTCTTTACACTTCATTTAAATCCTGGCAAACAGAAGCATCTCTAAACAGTGAAATAAATTTACAATGGGGGGGGGGTTAGCAATGGGGGGTAAAGGTGTTATTCTAATGCAGGACCCTCTTTATGTTCCTAGCAGTCTCATGGTTGACTATAATAGTTAGAAGTTACAAGTGAGGAATCAAAGGCAAAAATCTGCCCCTAAGCTAAGAGAACCACCTTTTATCTGAATAAAAATAAGGCAAACAGTTCTGCAATAGCTCTCCACTTTATTAAGGTTAACCAACATGGTATCTGTGTATCTAAACATTTACTGTAAGTTTTCGATGATGTTTAGATTCTGAATTACCTTTCCATAATTAAGTTAATATAGGCACATTGGTTTGTAGCTTATAGAAAACACTTAGCTTTAGGTCACAAATAGGAATGAGTACAATTTGCAAATATTACAGATGACTCCAAATCTCAGCTAACCTCTTTTCCAGATTGCAACCACTTGTTTAGTCTTTCATGAAAATACAGGCTAAAAACAAATGCTTAAATGTATTACGTGTGAGAGTCTGGAGACTAAGAAATCCCTGAAAGAGCAGTAAGCTGTGACTATTGAAAAGCTCAGAACAGTGGCGAGGCTTAATTGCAAAGTATTTAACAGAAGGCCACAAATTTTGTTTTCCTAAGAGGAGCTAGGAACTATAGGTGTCATTTAGTAATGCATTGAAATGGCATTGCCTAGTGTGAGTGTTGCACAGAAATTCCAGGTCATCGCTTCTTGATCGATTATTTTGGATAAGCTTCCACTATCATAGCATGGCCCTGTGAAGGAAAAATAAGTTCAGTAAGAGTAATGAACAATTAATCTAGCCAGTACAGATGCAGCAGAGAACAACGGGAAAAATACAGGCTTTGGAGTTTGAGGTTGGTTCTGCCATTCAAATGCTGTGTGATCTTGGGATAGCCATTCTGAACCTCAAGTTCATCTATAGAATAGGGCTTGTGGTGCCTACTTCATAGTGTTTTTGTGAGCATTAAATTAGATAGCATATAATACACACACAATTCTTTACCTACATATATACATGTATACATATACACATCAGAGCCTGTCTAGTTGAGTTTGATTCCTAGTAGATGCTCCATACGTGGTTGCTATTAAAATGAGAAGCCACAGGGGGCTTTTTTAGCTGTATAAAAATAAACATAATACAGTGAATGCCAACAACAGTAAATTTCTAGATTAGAAAACTGAGGCTCTGAAAGGTTAAGTTGCTCATCCAAATCCTCTCTGCTATTAAAAAACAGGGCCAGGATTTGAAACCAGGTCTAGATGATTCCAAAGCCAAAGACTCTTCACTATTCTAGTCAGGTGAAGATGATCCAAGGGCCCAAAGGTAAGAAGGCAGAAAACCCCTTTTCCAGCACTATGCACAGTGCTGCACCCTAGTTATCTCCCTAGCTGAAACAAGCATAGAAGTTTATAATTTCATGAGTCTAAATCCTATCTGATAATCACAGCCATTCTATCTTTTGGACTGGGATCAAACCACTTAATAGCCTAACTAATGCTTGGCTACTTGGTCCAATCTGATCCCCATAAATATTAAGAAACTATTATTTTTAAGGCATGAAGCTGAACATTGTGTGGGTACAAAGCTTTGCTACATGGTATCTGTCCTCAATTTAGTATACACTATAATTCAAACCAAACTAAATACCTTGATACAGGAACAAGCAAACAAAATGGTACAGGGATGAAAACGTTTGACTGACTTGGGGTTACCCTAGAAGGGCGCATGATAAGGCAGAAATTTCCTTCTCCAGCTTTATTTAAAATGCATTGGTTTCATGTTTCAGATATTTCAGATTGCTCTAAATCAGTGGTTCTCAACTGGAGGCGATTTTGCTCCTCACAACTCCACGGAGGACAGTTAGCAATATCCGGAGATATTTTTGGTTGTCCCAACTGTGTGTATATGGGCATGGATGGAGGTGTTGCTACTGGTTATCTAGTGGGTAGAGACCACACTAAACATCCCACAACACATAGCATATCTCCCACAACAAAGAATTATCTGGCCCAAAATGTTACTACATACTGCCAAAGCTGCTCTAGATTCATGACGGATTCCTCCTCTGATAGAATCATGCTTGTATCACTCATTTGCTCTGGATGAAACAATGCCAAATTTAATCTAGTTTCTAAGATGCATCATCTTTCTCTTCACTATGCTATAAATTTCTAGATAGTGCTGGGTATTATTCTTTGTTCATCCACAAAAGCACCTAGTGTTGTGTTACTTATACTCTATATGGGAGATAAAAAATTAGGGAACAAATACTGAAAACCAAAGGCCATTAACCTACTTGAACTATGTACTACATACAGTGCTGTGCACTAGCTATCTTCTTCGTTCAGCTTGGCACAGACACATAAGAGCGAGGGCTCCAGTCCTAACTGACTTTGGCTTTCTGTAAAAAAGTTACACAGATTACAAAATGCTTTTGATGATGAATTCTAAAATGTTCCAACCTATAAATAACTGACCCCTTGTTTCTTCAAAGTCTCTGAGGAAAAGCCATAAATAAAGGCTTGTAAACGTAAAATGTTTTTACTTTTACATATCTTATTTCTTCATCTTGATCAGCAATAGGAATTTTCTATAACCCTGTTTCCATCAGGGTTTAAAAAACAAACCAAAAAAAAGATTACAGCCAGCCTTCCTTTTGGATTTTATTCCCACAGTGAAGTGCTATAGCAGGTAGGAAGTTGCATCTATACTCCAAGTAAAGGAGGTTGAAAAAAGTCTGTGGAATAATATCATTTCCCCCAGCTAAATGGCATAAGTCATCCAGAGGTAAATTAATTCTTCAATTAAGGTACTGTAGGTTCTCAAGAAAGATAGTTTACCTCTTGGGGAAATTTTATGGCTAAGTCTCATATAGAGAAGTGATAAATGAATAAAATTTTATTACTAAAGAAAATAGAGTGTGAATGATAAGTGTCTCGTGAGGGAATTATAGGTGACCTAATTTCTATATACTTTTTATATTTTCCATAATTACCGTAATGAGCACATATTACTTTTATAAACAAAACGTAAACATTATTTTAGAAAAAAAATAGCTTGGATTTAAATAGCATCTTCTTTCCAAAGTCTTAGAATTAAAGTTGTACCCTCTCCTTGCAAAAATAGCCTGCTTTTTATCTGGTTGCCTGTCATCAGAAATATTGTTCTAAGAATGTTTCAAAATAAACTAAATCAAACATTCTTGGATGAGCTTGTTTTGTTTTCAAGAAAATGACTTTCTAGACGCTCCTGTGAGGTTGCGGGGACATACCTGCCCTCCAGCTGCACATGCAGCCACCAAACCAAACTGGCCTCCTTCCTTCCGTAATCTGTTGGCAGCTGCCATGACCAACCGACAGCCAGTTGCTCCAAATGGGTGTCCCAGGGACAGCGATCCACCCCAGTTGTTAAACTTCTCCAAGGGAGGCGTTCCAACCTGGCTCACATAAAAACAGACACAAATATAAAGATACATTTACTTAAGATAAGAATATGGCCAGGTCCTTAGTAATAAGAAGTAACAGAACTAGAGAGAAATAACTAACAAGACACATCACAAATCTTTTACTGCAAAAGAAAATTCTGGGTCAATTCTGAAAGCCAAGGGTCCATTTATTTTTTTCTTTCTTTCTTTCTTTTTTTTTTTTGGATGAGATGTCGTCATAGATTTCATCTCAATGCCCCCAAATTTATGTATTTCATTTCTTTTCCATCTAACATCAGAATGGGAAGAACAAAAAACAACCTAAAATCTTGCTTTTATTTTTTCTAAAGAATTTCGAGGAATATTTTGCAACTAAGAAACATCCATTTAATGAAACACAAAATTCTTCACAGGAGCAGCTTTCCGCTTCATATTTTTACTGGCAGGTAACTAAGCTTCAAGTATTAAAGTGCTCTGGAAATTCAAGCATATTTTCAATCAGAAACTTACCTTGGTTTTTCTGCCCATGTAGTTTTGTGCAAACCAATCAGAATCCATGGCTTTAAAATTTGCCAAAATCTGACCCTAGAAGGGAAAACAATTCAGTAAGGAGCTTGTTGTTACTGTCTCTCGAAGCTTTCTTTTACGCATCAGTTACTAACTTTAAAGCTGAGCAAATTTTTAAATCAGTTTTCACTGAAAATTTTCTTAAGAAACAATTTGGTACTTTTGAAGGGCCTTTAAGATAGTCTCAAACATTTGTTTTCCAACACTGTACATGTGGCCCTGGGTTCTCTCCCCTCACCCCGCCAGCAGTGTAAGGCAGTACTTCACAGATAAAGCTCCACCTCTGTTTTATAGACCACACCATGGTCTCTCCCACAATGACTAATTTTTTATCATTACAGTTCTTTAAAATGACTTACTGAGAAAGCTTCATGAAATTCAAAAGCATCAATATCATTCAATGTTAATCCTGCCTTTTCTAGAACCTTTGGAGTAGCATATGTTGGCCTGAAAAGAAAAAATAAGTAGTATGTTAAAACTTTAACTTTTAACCTAAGAGTTCCTTCATATTCCCCAAACTGAGTTTGACATAGGTATTAGAATGTCTCCACTCATCCACTGATTCTACTGTACAAATATTAATTAAGTGTTGGGGATACAATAGTGCACTGAGTAGACATGGCCTCTGCCTTTATGCAGTTTATATTCTAGAGTCAGGGAAATAGGTTATAAATAAGTAAACAATGAAAGAGAAAGACAAACTAATAATGTGAAGAGCTAGAACACAGAGTTCAAAGGGCAAAGCCTAGGAAAGGGCATGGCTAGTCTGAAGAACATAATGGAAGCCAGTTATAGAGCCTTGTGAGGGAGGGGGAGGTAGTCTAAAACAAGGAGGATTTTATAAAAGGCTCTTCTGAAGACTGTAGCAGTGTGTGTAGCAATATGAAAAAATATATGTTGATGAAAAAAAGAAGACAAAGTTAGATATATAATTGTAAGTAAAAATTATAGGAATAAATGGAAAAGAATCCAAAACTATAAAATGATATACCAACATTGCTTCTTGGCTTTTTGTTAAGATCAAGTATAAAATGATATACCAACACAGAGGATTATTATTAGGGTTTTTTAAATCCAACCACAAACCAATTATGAACTCAGGGTTTAACACACTTTAAAATCTGTGTAATAAATGTTGGTAATCAAATACTTTTGATTACAGTCCAAGGATATATATACACTGCCACCTACCCAAGCAAAAGTTGATCTTTTGGATCTTGAGACACATACACAAAATCCCTAGGTAAAAAATAAAGAGGTTATCTCAAGTAATAAAATAAAAAAAACAGAGGCAATTTATTTAAACATTTACTTTTTACCTCAAATATGCCTTTGGCTTATAACCCATGGCCAGAGCTTTTTCCTCTGCCATAATCAGCATTGCAGACGCACCATCAGTCTAAAATGGTAATCAGAACAATAATGTTAAATTCCTCAGCCTGTCTGGAGTGTTTCTATAGCTGTCTTCTTCTTTGTCCTGTTCCTGAATCTATAACTAATTATAGTTATACGGCGATTCTATATAACGAAAACTGTTCATTTTATTCAGCATTAAGTCCCAAGTCAAACGCCCACACTACAGAGTGACCCATTTTTGGAGGATGTTCAAAAAGTGCCATAATTACCAAGATGGACAAAGAAAATAGGTATAAATATATACATATTTAGAAATATGTATTCATAATAAACTTAAACCAAAAGTTTTTACTTTTGGCATAGAATATGAGAAATTTTATGCATTAAAATAATCTGATTTACTTATTTATTTTTACATTTTCTGGACTGTTTCTCAGCTGCTTCCTCCCAGTGGCTTCTAATAGTTTCCAAAACAAGCAAACCAATGGGAGAAGAGGAACAGGCAGGCGGCTGAGAACATTAGAGCCACGGTCTTCCTCTTTGGACACACCCTGTATGCTTTTTCCCAATTGATAATTGAGAAGTTGGGGCACAAAGAGGTGTCACTGAAAAAAGGCTTTTACCATGACTTCAAAAGAGCTAAAAAAAAAAAATTCCAGAGAAAAGGAAACTACTCTGTAGAGTTTGCAAAATAAAAACAATTTCTACAGCATTCTACCATATTTTTATAACTCAGTAACCCTGAAGAGATTATGTAGGCAGCACCAATAGGGTGCCCACAGAGTCTGGAAACATAGTTTGCTATACATAATATATGGTTTATGGACATTACATTAATAATATGTTCAATGCGCCACTGTGCAAAATTGCAATAAATGTGGTACATTAACACATTTCCAGAAACCCACGTATGTATGACGTATTGCCTCTGATGATTTGTGTTTCTGGTTTTCAATAAACCTGCATACTCCAGAAGTAATCAAGGGGATTCAGATGTGGCAAGAGAATCAATGTTTCTCTCTCTACCTCTATCTCTGTCTCTACCTCCAAAAAAAAAAAAAAAAAAAAAAGAGAGAGAGTACACAAATATAAAGGTCACTGGTAAACACACAGAACACAGTTACCAGGAAAGAAGAATTGGCAGCCGTCACTGTGCCATAGGGTTTGACGAATGCAGGTTTTAGTTTGGCCATCTGCTCCAGGGAGGAAGGACGAATGCCATTATCTTTGGTAACTGTATCTTTTCCTACAAAAATATAAACTTTTTAACTCTAAGGAACTACAAGCATTATATATCTTCTCTAGAGAAATATGCTTCAAAAATTATAAGAACAAATGAAATGTAAACCATATCTATTCGCTAAAAAGAAAGCCTTTTATAATTATCAAGATGTTATCAAATTTTAAACTAAACTCTTCAGACATTTGGAAAAAATCTAAATTAATTTAACAAAAAAAGAGACAGCCTATTTTCTTTTCTTTTTTTTTAAATATCTTTATTAATTTCAGAGAGAGGAAAGGAGAGGGAGACAGAAACATCAATGATGAGAGAGTCATTATCAGCTGCCTCCTGCAAGGCCCCTACTGGAGATTGAGACCACAACCCAGGCATGTGCCCTGACCGGGAATCAAACCAAGATCTCCTGGATCATAGGTCAATGCTCAACCGCTGAGCCACACCGGTTGGGCGAGACACCCTATTTTCTTATGATATTCATTCACATTTGGCTATTCTATACAGAAATCATATGAATGAAGAATTTAAAAAATAGGTATGTACATAAGAACTAAAATACGTCAAGAAGATGCAAAAGGAGACTTATAAAAACTTCTCTTTAAAATGTTTACCTTTTGTTAGGACATAAATTGAAACTTGAGTCCATGCTTAAGCATAAATTAAGCTGACTATTTTGGAAACAGAACCAACATATTAACTGAAAAGTCATTTGAGATTTTCGGAGTTTAGGAGCAATTCAGACCACCCTAACAAGTATCATGAGGCAGTCCCCTTTACAAAGTAGAGCACACTGTTTTACCTGGTACTTTGAAGGGTACGACATCAGAAAGGAGCCCTTCATCCTGTGCCTTCTTGGCCAGGCTATGGGAACGCAGTGCATATTCATCCTGTTCCAGCCGAGAAACAGCAAAGGCAGCAGCCAGTCGGTCTGCAGAGTGGCCCATGGTCTCACTAGTAGAGAACTCAGCCACAGCAGGGAGCTGGGAAAGTAGACATACAGAATCAGGTACACTGTTAACATGTTATACCATACCTAGGGTTATTTGGGAAAGTTAAAATCTACTATCAATCAAGGCCAAGACAAGGGAAGTTCTATGGTAACAGGGCATGTTTAAAGAGGGCTTACAGCCCGGCCAGGTGTGGCTCAGCAGTTAAGCGTTGACCTAGGATCCAGGCAATCAGGATTCGATTCCCGGTCAGGGTACATGCCCAGGTTGCGGGCTACAGCCGATCAATGACTCTCTCATCATTGATGTTTCTAGCTCTTTCTCCCTCTCCTTTCCTCTCTCCGAAATCAATAAAGATATATTTAAAGAGGGCTTACAAATTCAAATTTCCAACCACTATCTTTTTTTTTTTTTTTAATATGTCTTTATTGATTTCAGAGAGAGGAAGGGAGAGGGGGAGAGAGAGAGAGAGAAGCATCAATGATGAGAGTCACTGATTGGCTGCCTCCTGCACGCCCCCTGCTGGAGATCGAGCCCACAACCTGGGCATGAGATGTCCTGGATCCTAGGTCAATGCTCAAATGCTGAGCCATGCCTGGTCAGGCTCCAACCATTATCTTTTTTTTCCCACCTTAACCAAATAATTAATCGTGCCCTGTAACTATTAGAGCATAACTGAGCCCATGCTGTCTCACCTAATTCTAAATCTCTGCAGTAGGACGCTTTGGAAAAACAAGTTCTTATGGGAGAATTCACAAGTCTTACCTCAGGTGCTAGGAAATTCAATCTGAATTTAGAGATTAAAGACAGTCGTTGACCCAGAGTCTTGGCCTTATTGAGTTCAAGCATCATTTTCCTCATTTTCCTTGAATGACGAATAGGCACATCAGACATTAACTCTACACCACCTGCCACGATCACATCAGACTGGCCAGAAGCAATCAAGCCAACACCTACAGGGCACAGGTCAATGCACATGAACATATTTTGCAGAAATTGATAGGCCATTGATAATTTAAGTTTCTTGATTTAAAAGTTGTATGATAGTCATCAGCATTTACAACATATATAACTAAGGTTTTTATTTTTTTCAGAGGGATTAAGATGATTTTTTAAATGACTAAAAATACATTTAATGCAGTAAAGAAAAACAAGTTTCATTCAGGCCACATAAACATCTGAAAGTATCCATTGGGCCAACTCTCAAACAAATCATATTCTAAAATCAGAACTTTCAGCATATTTTATATGCTCCCAGTTTTATTTACAGATATTTTTACTACAAAAAGAGTTTCAAATTATACTATAAGCCAAAGAAATTCTGATTTTTGAGAGGCAAGGCATCCTGCCCTCCCACTTGCCAGGGCCACTGGCAAATATTTTGTTGCTGGAACTGGGAGTGATCACATGCTGGGTAGGGTGAATTGCTCCAATCACTGTCTCTGGCTTCATTCCCTGCCACCCATGGGGTAGGATGCCCAACCTAGCCTTGAGGTTACTAATAGAACACATGATTACTATACCTTTCAGATTTTCTATCTTTTCACAATAAGAACTAATGCTACAAAATGTCCCATAACTTTGCTCAAGTTTGTTAGGAGAATTTGTAACTAATTATAAAAAATGCCCAGTAGAAGAAAGAGCTGTACTATCTAAAGCAGTGATTTTTCACTTTGGTGATGGTGGAGGGAAGAAGGCCACAATCTCTGTGGCAGAGTATCATAGTAGAATCACCTAGTTTTAGAACTTTGCAGGTTATAAACTATTCACGGCTCAAATTCAGAAGCACCCTCCTAGAAACATACTCTTCCAGTTGATAATACAAAATTTTAAATGTTACCTTATTTTTAAAAAGACACAAATTCAGAGATCTGTGCTTATTTACTTCTGTTAAGAGTATTTTTAAATGATCAAATAAAAGACAAAAGAGAATTACCATGTACCTTCTGCTTTCAGAAAAACATACCTGTTGTCATGGCTTGATTGGCAGAGATGCAAGCCATGGTGACAGTGTGAGCAGGAGTCTTGTCAGAGAAGCCAGCTCCAAGGGCAGCCTTCAGAAAACACAGTGAATGAAATCATGTTACAGGTAAATGATGCTTTGATCACTACTTCTCTGTGTGGTGAATCAGGAAAGGCTTTGAGTTTAGTGTTCTACATAGTAATATTTAAGACAAAATTAAGCCCATCACAAAAATGTTTTACTCATTCTTCATCTAGCTATTAATTGACAATCACTCTGCAAAACTCTTGGTAGCTAGTTTTTAGTATGGTATACAAACCTATAACCTCTCGCCTACCTGCTCAGCAATGCTTTGCTCAGAGCCTTCAAAGGTATCAATATATAGTTTGATTTCAATGTATTTATATTTTCAAATAAACTTAAAATAAACCTGTTAAAAGCAGTTGATGAAATGATAAAATATATCATAGAGTAGGGTCCTTATGAACAGTGTTCCTACAGTTAAAAAACTTAGTAGCAAAAGCAAAAGTCATCAAACATGAAGATGTTCCTAAAGAACTGACCACTCATACACAGTTCTCACTTATGTCCTTGCCCACTTGACACTCGTTTCCATTCTGTCAGTCAGTCTCTCTCACTGACTGACTGACACTTCAGACGGCACTCTAGATCCAATGCAAAGTCAAATAGAAAAACTTGCCAAATATGCAGGAGTTCAAGTCAATTAAAGGAACTTTGGAAAATTGCCTGAGCCACAAGTGAGCCTCTGACAAATAAGGGTTAGACCGGTTTTAATAAGTGGAAAAGAGAAACTGGCCAGGATGATGACATAATAGGTGCTTCAAAAGCAATTTGAGGGGACTTGAGAAAAACTGAGACCCTCTGTTATTCTTGAAAAAAATGGCCTCTATTATGGCGGCACAGTAAAGTTAAACATGAAATAAGCACATCTATTATTTTATCATACTATTTATTGGGGACATTAGGCTGCCAATAAACCCAATGCCTGATTCCTCTGTTTACATAAAGAATTAATGCATAGGTGCAACAATAAAATAGTTATTTTTATCATTATAGTTTCACTGTAAAAATAACACGCTCAACTCCTCCCCACCCCCACCACAACTATTTTCTATGAAATTCTGGTTTCTATTTAGGGGAATTCATTTTTAGTGGTCTTTTTCTGAAACTATTTATCACCAGAATCCAAGCTCTCCTATAATTTGGTAAAATAAACATGTTCCCAAAGTTTAGATTAAAGAGGTTCAATGTTACTTAAGTGATTTTTACCTTTATATTTACACTATCTGTACAGTACTTACCATAACCTATATAAATATAAATATATTACAGTAGTATACATGCAAGATAACCTTATTCTGGTCTTTCTAGATAGGCCTAATACTAAATGCCCAACCTATTTTGCTGAAAACTACCCCCTGCCAACATCAGCCTCTCCATGTAAACCAGGGGTTGGGAATATCTGGCCCGTGGGCCATATACAGTCCGCGAAATCATTTGGTCTGGCCCTGCCAAGGCAACTACAGGCGAGACTCGAAATTCAAGAAATCTAAGAGATTTTTCATAGCTAATATTTAAATTGACAATTTTGTATGGCCTGTGAATGATGTTATAAATATCCAAATGGCCTTTGGCAGAAAAAAGGTTCCCCACCCCTGATTTAAACCAATCCAAAACGAAGAGAGAGGCAACTCTTCAGTGGACAGGGCAGAGCTCACGGTGGGGCAAGTGTAAAGGGCACTCAGGTCATAATAGCCAATGCTCACAAGGTCCTTCCTAGCATGTGTAATACCCTTGGCCCCAGCTGACTCTCAGGACAGAAGGAGCTTTAAATAGAAGTGGTTGCTGATGAGCCTTGTCCACATGCTTCTTCTATTTAAAGTATGAACAGCTCTGAAGGCAAGCTGAAGCTCTAGATGGTACACTAAGGAGATAGGGAAAAGGTGCCTCTTAGTTAAGTTGGAGAGCAGGGAAATATGGTTCAATAAAGTCAGGTCCATGTGAACTCAGCACAGAAGCTTTTTAGGATTTTGTACTAATTTTGTTAATACAGACAACAAGTCCTAAATAAATTCTCTAGCTTTTAGGTTCCATATCTCTTCAACTCATTTGTCCCCTGCAGCCACTGCAAAATTTATCTAGAAAGCAATGCAACTGGTGTCAGTATAGGGCAGAGAAAGGGAATCTACTTCACGTCAATCAATAGCTGAGATGCGTATGGATGTAAAATTTCCAGGAAAAAAAAATTCAGGGTAAAAAATTATGGCTTTAGAGTTAAAACAGAATAGAAATATACAGAAAATTGAAACAGTTTTAATATTTATGTTTTAAGTGCTCTTATAGGAGTCACTTTGTTTCTTCAGAATATAAAAAATTAAAAATGTATTATGAATAGCTTGATGTACTAATAAAATTATCATATTCAATACATTTAAAAATGTGACAGCCCAGGATAAAACATAAAAATCAGAGGAGGGGGAAAAAATCTCTTCCTGTCCTTACTTCTTTCCTGACTCCCTAATAACATACAGTTGATTTTTGTGGGCTGCAGTAACAATAGGTCCTCGACAGTTACAACATTTACTGACAGGTAAAAAGGTGAAGCAGAACAAATACTTCAGTCCTGCTTGTTTTCCTTCTCTGGGCTGACGTGATGGAGCTACTGCCCTTATGGCTACACTGAACACAATATACACTGAACACAATAATATAGCCGGTACAGCCTAGAAATAAATAAAACCATTAGCACACTGAAATGTGTTTTATCCAAATAATCACTTTCAAATTAGGGAGCTCAGAGGATGCGTTTGGACTATTCACCATGAAATGCCAGTTAGACATGTCACATAAGTTCCATTATCTTGGTTACCCAATAAACACTACATGGACTTATGCCAACTGGGGTAAAAGTAAACTCCTGTGAAAGTTTTTTAAAAAACTGCCCTACGTGTCATCTAGTCAATGGAAAAAAATGAGTAAGCAAGGCTACCTCTAACAAAAACCACGTTATGAAGTAAGTTTTTTGCAAAATGTTAAAATTTTAAGTTAATTAGAAGCCATGCTCTAACATTACTAAAAATCACATCAGCCACACTCTACCATAATCTCTATTCCCCTAACAAAAGAGACAGACAAATTAACATTTCCCAAAACAGCTCAAATAACTGATTTGATTTTTGTATAGCATAAATATATACTAATATAGTGTACATCATTTGATTTATAGGATTGTTTTAAATATTAAACATCCATTATTCAAGTTATAAAATCATTGTAAGTCAAATATAACTTTATTTAATGGATTTTAATAGCTTTTAAAGAGTAAACTCTGTTAGTTGAAATTCAAATTGATTGTCCTATCAATCTCTTTAAGCAATATAGTTTGTTTTACTCACCTCTCTGGCCACATTGCTTGTTTTCACTTCTTGTATAACTGTGCCAAAGATGATATAATCAACAACTTCCTTTGGGACATTGGTCTGATGCAATAAACCCCTGAGAGTATAAGTCCAAAGCAACGAAAAAGTTAACACATCAAGGTAGTGCAATAGATCATTTGAAACACTGCACTTCTTTCAAAAGGTTAACCTTGAATTTAAAAGAGAAGAAATTGTATCTTTTCCTTAATTTGACAAGCATGTGGTTGGCATCTTATCAAAGAAGAAATGAATGAAAGAGTGATTTTAAAAAGTCAACATGTGATGCTCAGTTGGGAATGAGAAATTATACAGAAAGAATAAAAAATGATTTGGAATAGGATAAAACAGATAAGTAAACATAGTAATGTTAGTGAGAACCAAGTTTTCAGTCAAAAGTAAAATCAAAAAGAAGTAAAATCCCAGGTATGTTAAATTTGAATTTGAAATATCAATGTAAATATATGATTTAAATTTTATATATATATATATATAATCTTTTTCTAGTTCTCCCCACTGATAGACTAGAAGGACTAGGAATGAGAGAGCACACCCTGAACTCAGACTTGGTTCTAAATGCCATTCCCCATTAAAGGAATCAGAACTTTTTAATAAATGACTGAGGCTAGGTCTAAGGCAGCGAAAGTATAAAGTGAACCTCATTGATCTATTTGTGCTGAAAATAAGAAAGTACTTAAAGAATAATGGGACCATATAAAAAATAGGAACAGAGGTAAACAAATTTGTCAAAACTCACCAAACTATACCCTTAAAATCTGTGCATTTTATTATGTGCAAATTATACTTCAAAAAAATACTATTATACTGAAAATCAAAAGGGGCACAGAAACCAACTTGAAGGAACTCCTACAAATAAAATGTGAGGTAATCTGAGCCTCAAAAAGAATAATGACTAGTCTTGGCTATAACATAAGAAATAAATAAAAATCTGTCTTTACCATAAAAAAAGGGAAACTGTTCTTTATGTAAAAATATCAGCCAATAAATGTAGGAGGAATAACAGAATTAGAAAAATCACAAATTTGTAATAACTGATTCAGGCAAAAATTATCAATCAATGCTAAAACCATTTGGTGAAAGGTTGTTGGAGAACAGGATATTCACATGGCTAAGATATCACTTTATAGATTACTTACTAATTGCAAAGAGAAAAATGTTACCTTATTTTTTAAATCTGGCTGTGTGACCACAACCATGACTGTGTGGTTAGATTTAGCATTACACATCATGTGCTTCTTGATATGGTATGATACCCGTGTGCTTTATCCATGAAGTATTCTTACCAAAAAATGTTTAACCTGAATATAATCAAGCCTCACAGTCTAACTTCCAGTTTACAGGCAATTCATAGAGAAAGGTTAAATATCACCATGAGAAAAGATCCAGAGTAAGGAGCATCATAGGACAGTTAGCCTGGATTTTTCAAAAAGTCATTTTCATGGGGGAGGGGAGGAGAAAGAAAATTTCTAAACTTAAAGAGACATATCCACTTGTAATATGAACCTTGACTGGGTCCTGGTTTGAAAAAAAACTATTAAAAGACTTTGTTGGAACAATTGAGGGGGATTTGACTATGAATTGGGTATTAGTCATGAGATCACTGTTATTGTCTTAGCTATGGTGATGGTGTGGTGGAGAGCAGAGAAGGTCCTTATTCTTCAGAGATAAACAATGACGTATTAGGGCTGAAGTATGAAGATGTTGGCATTTTATTGTCAAATGCTCCAAACCATATAGATATAGCAAATATAGCAAAATGGTAACAATGATTAAATCTAGGTGGAGGGTATATAAATGCTCAGTGTATTATTCTTTCAATTTTATTGCACATTTGACATTTTTTAAGATAAAAAGTTGAGGAAAAACTTGCAAATCTCCAGCCTGGGACCATAATCAGAAAGGAAAATAAGCTGGCTTTGAGGAAAAGGTCATTTTTATTTTTGATATGCCAAGCTTGAGGTGTCAAAGAAAGCAGGTCAAATTTAGAGATCTGTGAGTCCTCTACATAAAAAATAAAAAGATTAAATAGATGAGATTTTTAAGAAAAATCATGTATACAGAGACATGCAATACTCTAAGGACTGAAATTTGCAAAACAACATTAAAAAAGAAAAGGAGGAAAAATTCTAGGTAACTTTTTTTAAATAGAGAAGAATCTGTCAGGAGATGGAAAGGAAAGCATAAAGACATACTAAGAAGTCAAAGGAAGACAATTTCAAGTGGCAGCATCAAATGCTACAGAATATAAAAAGACTGATGCCTGAGAAAAGATTTGTGCATTTAGTGATCACAAAGTCATTACTATTAAGAGAAGCTTCCAAAGTACAGTTACTGTGGAGCCATGGGAATGGAAATGATTATGAGATTAAGAAGAGTAAATGGAATAGTAAGAAAAGAGAAGCATCTGTTGCTTTCATTCATTCTTAAAGTCTGGCAGAAAGAGAAGAAATAGAACAGATGGGTAGAAAGGTCAATTGAAGGGTTTTTCAAACAGGAAAAGGCCTGTGGCTGGCTGAAGACACAAAGGCAAAGCATCCATGGAAAACGAATGAGATAATGCCCAACATCCACCAGCTGCTTGAATTTGTGCAGCACATATGGCCAAAATCAAGAATAAATGAATCTTGTAAAAGCCAATAAGTGTTTTGTTACCACAGAACGTTAATATATCCTAGATATGGAAATTCTATTGAACACACTATTTCAAGTGTGAAAACTGGAGAAAAGTGCTTTAATGAAACTGCATTTACTTACGAAAGTGCTGCTCTAGCCAAGTCATGTGGCATTAGGTCTTTATATCTGGGGAAAGAAAATAAATAATTTAAACCCAAAGCCTGAGAGTTTCACTAATTTTTTTTCTTTATTTTATTTGAAATACCTAAAGAGATCCTCTAACATATGCTGCTGCAAATGCATTTAGCTTTATTATCTAAGGCAGCCCATTATTTCAAATGAAGAAAGTGCGGCTTTTGCTATTTCTCATCCTTAAATATCTGGCAAGCCTTAGCTCAGACTGGCCGGCTAAGAAGCTAACAAAAGTTTACCCAATATCTTATTGTTCAGCATGACATGTGTTAAATATTCTTTAAATCCCATCTTTTGAGTTCTCCTCTTTTAAAAGATATTATTTATTTATTATTTATTTATTTATTTTGTGATGCCTAAAGTGACATGAAGGATCTATTAGGACATTTTAAGAAACTTCTTGTTTTGAAGTAATATGAGATTTGCAAAAGAAATGGGAAGACAGAGCAGAGTTCCTGTATACCCTCTACTCTTCCTCTAACGCTACCACCCTATACAACCACAAAGCCCTTGTCAAAACTAAGAAAGTAACACTGGCACAATACATTCACTAATCTACTAACTTTATCTGGATCTCACCAGTTTTTCCAGTAACACATTTTTACTGTTCTGTTCCGGAATCTAATCCATGCATTTTGTTGTCATGCCTCAGTCTCCTCCAATCTATGAAAGTTTCTCAATCTTTCCGTGTCTTTCATGATGTTGACACTTGGAGGTTATGGATTTAGAGAAAGAATATCACAGAGGTAATGTGCTCTTCTCATTGCTTCAGATGTGTACATACTATCAATCAGACTTATAAATGGTGATATTAACTTGGCTAAAGTGGTCTTCACCAGTTTTCTCTACATTTTTCCCTATCTTTACCCAATCCATTCGAAGTGAGTCACTAGTCTGGCCCTCTCTCAAGGGGAGGAGAATTAAGCTTCACTTACTAGTGAAAGAAGTAACAAAGAATTTGTGAACATATGTTAAAATCAACAGTAATTAATAAATATTTGGGGGGAGAGAGGTAGAGACTATGCTCCTACCTTGTTTCTTCTTAACATTTCTCATCCACTAATTTTAGCATTCATTCATAGATCCTAATCGCAGCAACTATTACTATGGTGTTATAATGGAGATTTATTTCCTTTCTTCATTCCTTCTATATTTATTAATTGAAATCCTTCTATAAGGAAGACTTGACCTTTCCTCTTATTTACTTATTCAATCATTTATTTATATCAGATTGAACTCACGGATATTTATTTTTTTCTTCAGGCTATGATGCAGATTATAAAAACACTGTTCAATGGGTTACTATACTGAGAAAAGAGGGTGAATGAAACTTCACCACCATTTTCTTGTAGCATTACTTCCATAAAAAACTCTCTAGGGCACTTGCCAGGTGGATTGGTTGGATGGAGCATCACTCTGTACACCAAAAGGTTGCAGGTTCAGTTCCTGGTCAGGGCACATACCTAGGTTGTGGGTTCGATCACCGGTTAGGGTGTGTACAAGAGGCAACTGATTGATGTTTCTCTCTCACATCAATGTTTCTCTCTCGCTCTTTCCCTTCCTCTCTCTCTAAAATCAATAAACATATCCTTGGGTGAGGATTAAAAAAAAGAAAGTAGTAGTCTCTAGGTACTAAATCACTGGTTTAAAAATGAACGTTTATTGTTTGTGTATGTATGTATACCCAAAACACAACGTGTGCATCTTCCTCAAATGATGGTATCAAATGATGGTATTATACACACTGCTCAGCATCTTGCCTTTTACACTTAATATATCTTCAAGATATTTCCATATTATTACATAAAGATAGGTCTCATTATTCTTAGCAGATGCCTAACATTCCCCAGAATGGTTTTAAGTTAGTGACTGTTTATTTAAAATATGAACATCAAAACAATCAAAACAGAATAGAACTCAGGTTTCATTTAGTTTAAACCTAGTTACCAAAATCCATTATCAGCTTTTGGACAGACTGGGCTTCACATGGGCACAGAAAAGTCTAAGGAGAACAGCAGTTTGGTTCTGGGGAATTTTCGGGCTGGTCTTGCACCATTCTGGTTCTATATTCTTGGGGTTGTGCTATGCCGGGGTTTGGACCAACCCATCAACTCCAATTCTGATCATTTCCAAGAGACCAAAGCAGTGAATTAAAGGCCCTTCAGAATGTCCATGGGCTCAAATCCTCAGTATTCAAATTTCTGAAGAGGCACAGAAGCAATGTACTTATCTTAGACAGGAAAGGATATCTCTGCTAGAAGCAAGCTATCTGAACCCACACTAGGTTTTCAAAATAAGGCTAGTTCAATCTAACAGTACACTAGGCTTGTTCATGAGAAAGGATGAAAAACAAATTTGCCATATTATTTCACCACTGGCTTGACTTATTATTTTGTATTAATTTCTGAAAATGTTATCCATGTGTTAAGTAGCCCACTAACAACACTATTGCCTACTGGTTACATTTACAAAGTGGGGTGATGGATGTGTTAATTAACTTGATTGTGGTAATCATCTCACAATGTATGTTAAATCATCACACTATATACCTTTTTAAAAAATCACAACCTAAATTGATACAGTTTTTATGCGTCAATACCTCAATAAAGCTTGGGGGGTGGGGAACCACACAATTATTTCATACTCACGAAGTGCCTGACAGCAAAAATGGGATGCGAACACCATCCACCACTACGATATTTCTCACATTGGGTTTTGCCAAGGTTTTCTTTGATGTAGTCTGGGCGGCTTTAAAACAAAGTTCAAAGAACTATTCGTTAACATGTATGAAGATGATTTTTTACATTTTTAAAGACAGACATTCTAAGAAGAATTACATCATTCAACGCCATTCACCAAACCACTCCTATATACGTGTATGGGGGGGGGGGGAGGGGGGTGTGCGTGCGTGTGTGTAGGCTAAAAAACTAAGTTGTAAGTTTCCAAATAATATTTAAGGTAAATATAGTGATTATACCTAATGATGAGGGTATTTATATCATTAATAAACTTGTTTCTTTTTATCAAATGTTTCACAATCTATAACACTGACAGCAACCAATTTGACACATAATCCTGTTCTTAATATTAAAAGTCAAAATAACTGATGTTGTTTCACTTTACATAGCTTAATATTCTTGCTTTTCTATGTAGAAATAAAGGCCATTTGGTTGATGACTATCGTCACTCTCCAAAAACCTAAATGCTTCCTGATTCTGTTTGGCTCGATTTGTCTAATTATTTTCTAACATCAAAATAGTAACCTTCCTCTAATTTTTTAATTAAAAAAATAAAACATGAATATTTGTTCGTGGTAAAAAAAGTAAACGATACTGAAATATGGGGAGTAAAAATTGTTTATACCCTCCTCTGACAAATTATTTCCTTCCCTGAGGTAAATACTGTTAACGTGGTGTATATATATACTTTCAAACTTTTGTCTTTTAATGCATGTATATGTACATATTGTGTATTATACATACTTTATGACTTAACATTATAGAAGAGCTTTCTGTGTTATTCTAAATCTATCTCACTGTTTTCTTTTTGTTGTGTTGAAATTCATCTGCTTTCATCACTCCTTCATTATCAGAGATAAACAAAAATCCTAAATTACTGGGAATAAAATTTTAACAATCATTTTACCATATCCACTAATGTCACAGAGAACTATTTATGATAAATATCTACAACCAACTTGAAGGAAACAGTAGTTAAAGCTAAGGGTTCTGATAAAATGGGGTATAAAGATTCTTTTAATGGAGATGTGTTCGTAAGGGAGATAAAGGCAACAGGAAAATGAGTGAGGAGACTGTGAACTCAAGCACAGGGTGCTAAAGGCCAGGATAAAAGCAGTATCAATGTGAATGGAAAGTAGGGGTCAATACAAGAGATTTTATAAAGGAAGGTATCTTGATGAACAACCAGATATAGAAAGAAAGGAAAACAGGGTTGTAAAGAAATCTTAGAGACTGAGAAAACCTGGCTACTCTACACACAGTAAGAACTGGTTTTGGAAGAAAAATGACTTTATGCTTAAACATGCTACCTTTAAGGTGATGGAGAGACATTCAGGTGGATGTGTCCACTTGACAGGTAGCTAAGGATGCAAAACTAAAGCTCTGAAGAAAAGTGAGGTGTCGATGGGATAGCCATGAGACATTTGCAGTTAGAATACAGAAGAAAATCAGAAACATATTTTGAAGTACCTGCTCATCCATCCAGTCCCCTCTAAAGGGCACTGCTGTGCTTATAGTCCCTGCCAGGGACAGCCATAAACACCACGTCCCTAAGTCCATAGCCAAAGTTGATTAGATTCAGAATGGATAATGGACCACTAAAAGTCAATCCACAGAGTAGTCAACCAGTAACCCATGCCATCTACCTATAAGTGATAAGCAGTGCCAGTCAGAATCTTTCTGTTAGGAATCTAAACAAAGAAACGTAGAGAGAAATGCCAATTAGTCGAAAGGATGCCATGAGGAAGAAGGAGGATTTTTGCTGCCCCATAACTTGACTTACAGTTTACCAGTCTGTCCAAAAGCTGATAATGGACTTTAGTAACTGGATTCAAACTAAATGAAACATTAGTTCTATTCTATTTTGATTTTTTTGCTGTTTACATTTTGAACAAGCAATCACTACCTTAAAAACATGCTGAGGAACATCAGACATCTGCTAAAATAATGAGTGAGACTTGGTCAGGTTAACAAAACTAGAATTATTGTTTTTTTAGACAAAGAAACTAAAGCACAAGGAAGTAAAGTGATCTGTTCAAGGCCACACTACCCAGAAAGTCATAGAACTGAAACAGAGTTAGAGGTCTTCTGAATTCTGGTAAGGTGCTTTTTCTATTAAGTTATCATCCAGGTAGAAATACCATAATAAAACCAAAATCAGAAGTCAAAGGTTAATACAGGACCTGGCAAGAAGAATAATGGTATGAATTTGTCAGGATATTTTTTAGCATTGGCCACTGAAGATGCACACCTACAGCAGGTTCTGCAAAAGTATGTATTCAATGGTGAAGAAGTCTAACTCACTGGGTTGACCAAGGGTCTAAATGACCATGTATAATCAACAAATTTTCTTTTTCATTTCATATTGACCAATCTTCTTTTATTAACTGGTTTCCCAGTTACCCTTATTTCAGGAATGGGTCCTCTTGTATTTGGGACAAGAAGATATCCATTAATAGAGAAGCCTATCACTAACTGCAGATTTAAAATGTTAACTTTTGGCTCTACAACAGTCTCAAGAGTGTTAGCTAATCATCTCCAGGACTGACAGCCAGTGGGTGAAGAAACTAACCAGCAAGGTTCATGGAACCTCCATAACTCCTCCAGGCTCCAAATCCCAGAAAGCAGCCTCCTCTCAACATCCTCGAGCCCAACCCTACACCATGTAATATCATTATTGATTGATCTTATATTATTTTAATTTAAAGGCAGTAGTGATATTCATGTTGCTCATAAAAGGAGAAAATCTAGCAAATTCGTTTTGGTTTTTATTCAGAATTCACAAATCTGGAATTTAACATTTATATCAGAAATGTTTATTTTACAAATGACTGTACCTGGGGCAGCTTGTAGCTGGGAAGAACAGCTCAGAGGTCTTACAGCTGGAAGACAAAATAAAGTGTTTACAAAAGGCAATACAATTCAATGCCTATGTAAGATGCTTATAAATCCAAATCTAATGTTAAAAAAGAAAGACAAATTAAACTTACAAACTCTGAGGGCCCATATCGATGCACTGGGGAGGTTTTTAAAAGTGGACGTCAAGATGGAAGTCATTTTGAAACCTGAAAAGGACAGAACACATCCTGGGTTATCTGAAGGACGCGTAGCTCATGCTGCAGTCCATGGCCTCTGACAGCCTCACCGGTGACTGCCATAAAATGCTGTAAAACTTAACCTGTTACCAGCTATCCTTCCTCTATTATAACCACATTGATACCGCTTCCATAGTGTGCAAATCACGATCCTAAGTGCTAACTCATCTAGTCCTCATAACGACCTGTGACGTGGACAGTATTAGTACCCCTCTGTAAGAAGTGAGATGAGAAAACCAAGGCTTACAGGGACTGAGTGACTTGTGCAAAGGTCCACAGCTGGTAAGAGGCAGAAGCCACCAATGTTAACTTCCTGATTTTGAAGTTTGTATTGTGAATATATAGAATGCCTTGTGGAATATTTGTATTTTAAGATAATACACACTAAAGTATTCATACACAATGTGCTATAACGTCAGCAACTTACTCTCAACTACTAGGAAAAAAGTTCATGTCCTGTACTTGCTACTTTTATATATATAAGCTTGACATGGTCTCAAAATAATAATAAAATGTATAAAATATAAAAACCCTACACATTAAAAAATATTTAAGCCCCTTTCCCCAGCTGCCGGTAAGGTGTTCGGTTCTTCCGAGGAAGCTAAGGCCTCATTGGGGTGAGGCCCTCGCTTCATCCGGCGACTAGCACCGCTCCTGGAAGCACTTGCCCACCACTCGCCCACACCATGGCCTCGGAGCTCGCCTGTATCTACTCGGCCCTTATCCTGTACAATGATGAGGTGACAGTGATGGAAGATAAGGTCAACGCCTTCATTAAAGCAGCTGGTGTAAATGTTGAACCTTTCTGGCCAGGCTTGTTTGCAAAGGCTCTGGCCAATGTCAACACTGGGAGCCTCATCTGCAATATAGGGGCTGGTGGATTTGCCCCAGCAGCTAGTGCTACACCAGCAGAAGGTCCTGCCCCCTCCACCACTGCTGCCCCAGCTAAGGAGAAGAAAGTGGAAGCAAAGAAAGAACAATCTGAGGAGTCTGATGATGACATGGGCTTTGGTCTTTTTGACTAAAGCTTCTGTGTAACATATTCACTAAAAGAGTGATCTCTGTTAAAAAAAAAAAAAAAAAGTATATATATATATTTATATATTTATATATTTATATATTTATATATTTAAAATAATTAACCACTTCCCTAAATTCCTAAAAATGAGTTCCTACAATCATTAAGAAAAAAATGGACAAAGGATACTGAACAGACTGTTCACAAAAATGGAAATACAAATGGCTCTTAGATATTTGAAAAGATGTCCAACCTCATAACAGAAATGCAAATTAAAACCACAGACAGATACAATATTTGATAATCATCATCAAATGGATAAAGACTCAAAGGTTTAATATATATTGTGTGGTACAAGTATACACAAACAGGCTTTCTCATATACTGTGCAATTTGGTGCAAAGTCAATGGAAGGCAATTTGGATATTAACTGTCAAAACTACAACTGCACCTAACTTTTGATCCAGCAATTCCACTTCCATGAATTTACTTCATGGATGTAACTTACACGCATGTGATATGACCTATGTTGCCAGTGTTTGTAATAGCAAAAGATTAAAACAACCACCTAATAGGGAATTAGTTAAGCAAACCATGCTGCAATCACCCAAGGAAATATCCAGCTGTAAAAGAAAAGGAAATGATTATGCGCCAATATGGGAGTGATTTCTGACCTGAATTAAGTGAAAAAAGGTGGAAAATAGTGTGTAGAGCCGCTATCATTCATGTCAAAAATACGAAAAATAATATATACATTTCTTTGTATCTGTATAAAACATCCCCGGAAGTAGAAGATGTTAAAATAAAGGATGGTTGGAAGGAAGGAAACTGAGTAACTCGGGGACCAGGTGTAAGAAAGACTTGCCATCATACATTTCTCAATTTTGAAACATGTTTTAACCTAAAAAAAAAAAAAAGATAAGAATAAAATGGCAAGATTTGCCTAAGAAGGTTGTAGGAGCCAGCCTCTAAGATAGCCCTTAGTAAAATAATCTCCACATTTTAGAATTCAACCCTTGTACAGCCACCTCCCACACTATACCAGTTGATCTGTGTAAACAAAAGAATTATGTCAGAAGTGATGATATGCCACTTCTGAGATTATTAGGCTATAAGAAATGCTGCAGTTTCGGTCTTGGTCTCTCTCTTAGATCATTCACTCTGAGGAAAGCCAGCTGGCATGTCTCCTCGTGAGCCAGCCCTATGAAGAGGCTCACGTGGTAAGGAGCTGCTGCCTCCTGCCAACAGCCATGTGGGTGAGCTTGGAAGTGGATCCTCTAGCACAGGCAAGCTTTCAGATGATGACAGCCCTGGCCAACTTTCTGACTACAACATCATGAGAAACTCTAAGTCAGAACAACGCAGTTAAGTTGCCCCCAAAAATTGTATGAAATAAATTTTTATTGTTTTAAGCTGCTAAATTTGGGAGGAATTTATACACAAATACAATAGATAACATAGAAGCCTTGTTTAACTTCTCTTAGGTCTTTATTGACTAAAAAGAGGATGCCCTGTGGCTGCAAAAAAGAGCCCTAGTCACTTTGGCTCAGTGGCTAGAACATCAGCCTGCGGACTGAAGGCTCTCGGATTCAATTTCGGCCAAGGGCACGTAGTACCTCTGTTACAGGCTCTATCCCTGGCCCTGGTCGGAAGGCAGCCAATCAATGTGTCTCTCTCACATCAGTGTTTCTCTCCCTCTCTCTCCCTTCCACTCTCTCTAAAAAGCAATGGAAAAAAATATCCTCAGGTAAGGATTTAAAAAAAGAAAAAAAAATCACATTTTTCCAAATATGTGAATTGGAAAGAGATGAAGGAATCCAAGCTTTAGGCTCACCAGCCTAAGGATATTCAAGGGACTCTGGCCAGCAAGACACAAATTGGCCCATGAGATAGGCACCACTGTTTCCAGGAGCTACATATGATGCCACAAGAGTCTGATATACAAATATCCTTAAGTAAAGTTCATCATGAAGTAAAATTCATGAAAATAGTCAAGAAAATATTGATAATGATAAAGAAGGGGGACTTTGCTCTAATAGATATTAAAACTTTATAAAATACCAGTAATTCAGCAGTTCAATTCTGGCACAGGAATAAATGAAACTAGTCAACAGAACAGGATGTAGCAAGTTCAGAAGCATACTCATGTGTATGACAATTTAGTGTATAATAAGATAACATTTCGAATAAATGAGAGAAAGAGGAATTATTCAATAGATTTGTTGGGGGAATGGCTAACCATTTGGTCCATAACTCACACCATAAGCACAAATAAATTTCAGATGGATTAATGTAAATATTTATCTATCTATTTTAAACTATAAAAGTACTAGAAGACGATATCAGAGAATATTCTTTATAATCTGAGATGGGGGAAAGGCTTCCAACAACATGGAATAGAACCAAGAGGTCATCATAGAAAAGAATAACTAATGGATCTGATTAGATACACATTTACAGTATCTACAAAGCAAAAGACACTAAAAGTTAAAAGAGCCACAGATTCAGAGAAAATATTTGTAACATGTAAAACACACAAAGGGTTAATACCCATATTCCATAAAGAACTTTTACAAATTATAGGAGAAACACTCTATAATGGAATCTGTGATTTTCATCCCAATATCCATTTCACCCCATTATATAGTTGCCACATGTGGTTTACATGGGACTGAATCCAGCATGACTCCAGGGTTTAAACCAATCAGGACAATTTCATTCTCTTTGCCAAGATCATTGGTCCAGGTGATCAAGATCTAAAACAACCCTGAATGTATTTCCTTGCCCACTGGTAATGATTCGTAGTCAGTCTGACATTCAAGTCTTCTGCCTAGAATTCTGGAACACAAATCTTTTCTTCTGAGGCTTCCAGCTACAGCAGTTAGTAAACATGAAAAAAGCTATCCTGTGAATAGAGCTGATCCCAAAAGAGGACAGAGCCAAGAATTTCAGAAAAAGAAACTAAAGCCCCGATTGAGTCATATCTGAAAACCCATCCTCCCATTGTGTCAATAAATCACCTTTAATAAGTCAGTTTGAGTAGAATGTGCTCTTATTTGCATGTGAAAAACTCCTTTTCCTGATATATGACCAAAAGGAAAAATGAGCAACTCACAGAAGAAATTAAAATGCAAAATAAACAAAATTGTAAATGTTCAACCTAACAATAAAAAAATTAATTAAAACAAGTCATTATTTTGGGCTTATCAGATTGGCAAAAATTTAAAATATGGTTAATATACAATTCTAGTAAGAATGGATGTATGTAGGCACTTCTATATATAGTTGATAGAAGTGTAAACTGCTAAGGCCTTTTTGGAAGGCAATTTTTAGTTATTTATCAAAATTTGAATTGTGAATTTCTGAGCCCAATAATTCCTCTTATGGTCTTTAACCTATAGAAATAGTCAAGATGTATGTGTAGCATACATGGATCTCTAGCCTACAGAAATTAATACAAAATAATATTGAATGTAAACTGTAACTGAAAAATAAAATTTTAAAAATTATAGTATAAACATAATATGAAATACTGCGCAGCAGTTTGGAAAGAAAAATGAAACATAATGATATACATGTACATACTGTCAATATATATTAAATGAAAAAGCAAGCTGCAAAATAGTTTGTACACTAAGACTCAATATGACAGAGATAAAAGAAAGTCTATAAATGCTAAGGGTCTATACATGGAAGGGATAAAGAGGAGCTTTCATTTTATATTCTTCTGTCTTCCTACATTTTTTTATAATGAGTATTTTATTTTTTATACACAGTATAATTTCAGTTTTATTTAAAATCTGTATATACTAATATTTATATACACAAATGCATAAAATGTTCAAAAAATACATATCGAAATGTTAATAATTGTTATCTCTGAGTGGTGGAATTATAAGTGTATTTTTCTTTAGACTTTTCTGTAGTTTCTGAAAAAAATTACATAAAATATATATTCCATCAATAATTAATAAAAAATAAGGTGAGATTTTAAAAGATGGACAAAACAAACTATCCTATGGGAGGGTTGAATCTTACTGTCATTTGCTCTAAGCTTTAGGAAATAGAAATTTTGACCCAAGGATTTGGGAAGCATGGAAACTCTACAGTAAAGTAGGCTCTACTGAATGTGGAACTATGGAAAGATGCATGAAGTTGCAGGGATCTGGTAACAAGGGAAAGAAAGAAGGGGCTAGGCAAGTAATGAAAACAAGATGAATTGGCTCCAACAGCTCATGATTACAATATCATTAAGACACAATGTCCCTGGCTGGTGTGCCTCAGTTGGCTGAGCACCCTTCCATGCACCAAAAGGTCACCAGTTCAATTCTGGGTCAGGGTACATGCCCTAGTTGCCGCTGGTCCCCAGCAGGGGTATGCAGGAGGCAGCAGATGGATGTTTCTCTCTCACATCAATGTTTCTCCCTCTCCCTTCCTCTCTAAAATCAATAAAAACATATTTTAAAAAAAGACACAGCCCTGCTGGGCGTGGCTAAGTGGTTGAGCATCGACCTAGGATCCAGGAGATCAGAGTTTGATTCCTGGTCAGGGCACATGCCTGGGTTGCCGGCTAGGCAGCTGATCAATGACTCTTTCATCATTGATGTTTCTATCTCTCTCTCCCCCTCCTTTCCTCTCTCTGAAATCAATAAAGATATGTTACAAAAAAAAAAAAAAAAGACACAATGTAATGCTTAAGAGCACAGACTCTAAAGCCAGACTGTCTAAATCCAAATCCTGGCTCCACCCTAGTTGTATGACCTTAAGCAAGCTACTTAACCTTTCCTCTGTTTTAGAATTAAGATACAGATAATTCCCCTGTAAAATGAATCTGTAAGATGTAGACAATTCCAGCACTTACCTCATAGGGTTGTTGTAAGGAATAAGTAAAGTAATATATATAAAGCATTTAGAACAGTACCTGATACATAGTAAGGGGCATACATGTGTTTGCTATTAGTACTAGTGGGTGGTGTAGTTTCCCTAGGTACACCATAGCGAGAAATATAACATTTCTGCCTTACTATTTTGTTGCAAATAGTAACCCACAGGTCTCTAGCTAATAATAGTTGTTACATTTTTAAAGAATTGCAGGGCAAAACAAAAAATATGACGAGATCTATGTGGGTTTGCAAAGCCTAAACAATTTACTGTCTGGCTCTTTGCAGAAAGTTTGCCACCCTTGATCTAAATAATAAGTGCTACAAAAATCTTATGAGTTGGAGGGTCTTTGGATGGGGGTCATCAAGAATCCTTTCTGAAAATTAAATGATCATTGGTTCACCCAGTTTCTGCTTAAAGTGCTCAGTGATGGAGGACCCACTATTTGACCTGAGCTTCAAACAGAAACCTCTCTTTTCTTTCCACACTCATTTCAGTCTCAACTTCCCTGCCATTTCCCCCTGGTCCTTCCTGCTTCCTCTCAATGTGATGAGCAGTGAGACTCAGATTTATGTCTTAATCCTGGCTCTACCACCTACCAGAAAACTTCAATCTTCATCTAGAAAATGCAAATAATAATTTGGGGATTGTGAGGATTAAATGAAATCCCATGAAAGTGCCTAGAGGGCGCTCAAAGTTACTTGCTTTGGGAATTCATCAGCTATTTTGAGGACTCAAGCCCATCTTTCCAGAACAAAAACAGCTACTATGCAATGCAGAGCTCTTAACTAGACGTTAGTAGATACAGGCTTTAGTCCTGCTTCTACCACCTGCGACCACGGGCGAAATCACTCGCTGTGATTCATGGGCTTCGATTTCCTCACCGATAAAGTGAAGGGTATGAAGAACCAGATAAATGGCCAGGTCCCTCCCTTCTGCGTTAGAAAATCCTCTGAAGCACTGAATCTCCGAACAGGATTGAGGAATGTCTCCTTCCAAACTCAAGTCCCGAAAGGTCAAAGGACCGAGTCTCACCCTTGGTGGCAGGAATCGGGGTAAACCCGTGGACCCCTTCTGGCTACAGGCAAAGCAGGTGAAACAATAACAAACACTGCAACGAAGCCCAGGGCTTTTAGCCCCCCCGCACACACACAGAGAACAGTTCGTTCACACGCGGTGATAAATTAAAAGTCACCAGTGACACCGCTGCAGGGAGCTACAGACAGGCCGCCAGTCCAGTTACTGCTCTCATTGCTTCTGCACCCGAGACCCAGTCCGCGAGCTTCCTTCCGCTGGCTGAGCTCCACTCCCCCGCCGCCGGAGGGGAGGCCCCCGCAGGCCCCCGCGCAGCAGGTGGGAAAGAAGCGGGATTTCGCTGAGGGGAAAAGGCCAGACGAAAAGCCGAGCGCACCCTCCGTCTCACCTCTGGTCGCGTCCGCTAAAGGTCCGGCTGCCAGCAGGTTCCGAACCAAGTGACAGAACTCTAGCGTACCAAGGGGCGGGTCCTGCCTGGAAAGGACCCCTCACGTCCGTGGGCGGTTCGGCGGGCTTCGCTAGCCTCGCGGCTGCCCGCTGAGCGCCTGACTGGAAAACCCAGCATAGTGCCCTCTGCCCTATGGGCCCCCTTCCTTCCAGCGGAGAAAGAGTTCTTTTAGCCCGTTAGCCGAAAGCGAAGGGAAAGGTTAAGGGGCCAGCTGCAATTTAGCATCAGGGTTTTAGTAAGGCAATATTTCGGGCGCCTACCCGGGGCCAAGCCGCGGGAAGAAAAGTCTTTGCCTGGCCCCCTGTACTTGAAGCTCTTTCGACTTTCGTCCTCTTCTGCTCAAGATGGTGGCCTCCCGGGCAATTGGCAGCCTCAGGCGCTTCACGAATGCCTCCAGGACACTCCGCTGCCCAGGTGAGGCCTGGCTGAAGATGCCCTGGAGCCCCGGGCATAACCTGTGGAGACTGGGGCGGCCTCGGACCCGGGTCTCCCACTCCCTGCCCCTTCCCTGTCCCCGCCCGGGGCCCCAGCCCTGGATTAGGGGGGTGGAGTGGAGGAGATGCTGCCCTGCGACCCGGCCTCCTGTGTCCTTGGGAAAGGCCTGTCACTTCCTCTCTCACCACTCTGAGTCCTGCATCGATTTCAGGCTTCGTTACCCCCACCGTTCCTGTGTCCTGTCCACCGGTCTGGCCTTTCCACAGGTCTCCCCGTCGCACTTCTGGGCTCACGCCCCTCTTATTTTCTTTAATGATGGCTTTGAACCTGTCCCTACTAGATCGGGGGTTCCAGGACCGGGACACCCCCGTCTGTCATATCTCTATGCCTGCAGGGCAACTTGCCCATACCAAGAGCTGCCTTACAGGCTTTTTGGATGGAATTAACAGGCCTTGCAAATGACTGCCGCCGGCTGCTCCTTTCCCTCAGAAGCATTTTTTACCACATTTTCATATGGAGCTCACTTGTTGCAGTTCTATAATCCTAGTATGTTGAATTTCAAGGGGAGTTTCTGCAACTGGCTAGAAGAAACATTTTTAAAAATACGCCAACACGTGTATATTATGGAACAAATTGTTAGATAATTTTAAGAACCATTTCTCGTCTTGTTTCTCATGATACCCGGTTAGATTTCATTGAGTATATTATCTTTTTCTTTTCAAACTGGAAGCGATGGGATGAAAGTGGGTGGTTGTGGAAATTCAAGCATTTTCCTTTCACGTTAAATCTGTAAGGTGAAGTGTGACTAACTTTTTTAATTGTATGTGGAACTTAATGCCAATTACTTAATTAGAAATTTAATTTGTCATATGCCTTCCTCCCGAATCACTGGGGCAGTGTGCTGATTTTAGACAGGTAGCTGGAGTCTCCCTTTACTTTAAGGGATTAATTTTGAATGATTGACTCTTTTTCTATTTTCTTATTTCAACCACTGTTTTTAGTCCACACAGGACTGCTCTGTGTGTGTGTGTGTGTGTGTGCGCGCGCGCGCGCGTGCGCGCGCGCCAATCATACTACTACAACAAAATTGAAATGTAAAGACTGGGAAAATAGATTAAGAAAAAAGAATCACCCACTCTCTTACTATTCACATAGTTACTTTTTAGCATTTGGTCATGCTACCTTACAGTTTTGTTTCCTGTTTTCCACATTTATTAACACTTTAGAAAAATCAAATGTGTATTTTTGAACTTGCATTTGTTTTAAGGTATTTCTTATGGCTTAGCAGCAGATGTAACACTGAGTTGATAATCAGGTCATGTGGTTTCTAGTCGCCGACTGTGTGACTGGACAAATACCGTAATCTAACTGGGTATTTTCTTCAACTGTAAAATGAATGATTGAGACTATGGAGTTACTTCACAATGAGAAATAGCATGACAGAGGAGTCTGGATAGCAAGTGGGCTCTGTTTTTTACCCTCTGATGACCTTGGGCAATTAATTTCTGTGAAATGGAGAATAATCTCACCTTGTGAGCTTTAAAGGAGTTATTCTAGATGTAAAGCAGTTTTTTTATGGAGTAAATGCTCAGTAAATGTTCGCTATTACCAACTTCTGCCCTGAGAAACTATGATTCTATATATCTGAGAATTTTTTAAAGTAAATTTTGCATGTGTAATTAAAAGTTACAGGCTTAGTTTTTTTATATTTTAATATAGAAATATATACACATACAAATTTTTTCATTATGTTTTCACCAGTAAGAAACTATGACTCATTATAGATATTGCTCCTTTTAATAGTAATTTATAAATTTTGAAAAAATGTCTAGAAAGTGAATTTAAGATTACCTACATACCTGGATTGCCATTTAGACTCAGTAGTGTTCTTCCCCCTGCAAGTCTGTGCCAAGGCACTCCCAAACATTTAATGAGATTATGACATTTACTGGTAGATGATTAAATTTTCTTGAAACTGATTTGTAATTCGTGAAATTTTAAACCATTCCTTCTGTATGAGTTATATAATTCTGAATATGATTGTCATATGAAAATCACATTGTGACCAAAGTATCTTGTTTAATTTCCACACCTATCCTAAATCTAAATTCGTAATTATATAAGTGGTAAAATAATTTCACAGGAAATGGATTAGAGGCAAATACTTTAGAAGATGGTGTATATTAAAATTTGACTCTCACTTCTGTAATTCTATCCCTTTCTTGATCTTATCCCTTTGAATATTGAGAGAAACTTGTTAACAACCAATGTAACATTTTCGTTTTTGAAATTTGTGTCAACATAATCCAGCTTTCTCCACTGCTGTAGTCTTAGGTCTGTAGGAATCTTCCTGAGTTACATTATTAAAATACTTAAAAAGTGGGACAAAGGTTTCTCTCTCCTTTGCTGGCATAGTAGATGTAGGCTAAAGTTCACCCAGCTGCCCTCACATAAGCTCTGCTGATTAGGTAGTAGGTAAGGCTCTATAGATTACGAAAGCAAAGCTGCCTTGTTCTCCAACTTTATTTAGCTGACTGTGGTTGAATTCTTTTCGAGTTTTTACATGTACTACTGATTTTTCTCTTTGTTTTTTGTCTCAATTGATTTAGAGGAGGTTTTGTGTATGTGCAATACAGGTGTGTATGCAGCAAAGATAGGTTAGTGGGTAAGAGTTTAAAATGGTTTAATCTGTAAGCTAATGAGCACCAACCTGTTTTCTCAAATATTTAGTCTTTAAAATTGCAACCCATGCCCAAGCCCCCTCACCTGCTCTATTTTATTTGCTATTTAGGCACTTATTTATTAACATACTTATTTACATATTCCTTTCCTTTTTGTCTGTCTTTCCACCCCATCCCTCTGGCTCTGCATTCCCAATCAGTCCATTACCTACTCTACTCCACTTTACCCTATTTTAGCTAGAATTGCCTATTCCTCGGTTCTCCTCTCACTGGAATTTCTACTTTACCTGTATAGGCAAACTCATTTTTATGCCAGGCTTATTTTCACCTCTTGTTTGTCTCTACTGAGTAGGAACTAATCCTACCCAGATATCATTTCACCTGCTGCCATAGAATGTAAGCTCCACAAAGGCGGATTTTTATCTTTGTTTACTCCAAGTGCCTAGAATGTGTGGCACTTGGTAGGCTACAATAAAATTTTTGTTGTTGAATGAAGAATGACTGTGAGTGATGCTGGAAGACATTACAGTTTCATTCGGAAAACACCTGCTACAGGTGCAGTGATTAGAGAACAAAACAGTAGATGATAAAGATTAAAAACATTTTAGCAAAGAGGGGAAAGATCATTGTAGATGGAATCTCAAAATAAGGCTTTGTGGAAAACGTTGGAGCCATGATACAGATATAAAGAAGGAAGAGTGATAAATACAGATGATACAAATTTCAAATAACAGAAAAGCAAAGAAGGGAAGTATATCATTACTGAAGCAGAGGCACAGGGGTTGAGGCGATAGCTGGCTCCTTCTCTCTTAATGTACTTTGGTGTAGCACTTTGACTTACAGGTACTTTTACAATCATTATATGACTTTTATTTCTGCCTTTATAAGAACACTGAAATACACTAAAAGAGTTGTTCATGGTCATTCAACTAGTAAATTATAAACCTGATGGTTGAGCCCAAGTCTTTTGACTCTCAGATTCTTTGCCTTTGCACCAGAGAGCTGACTTGTATTGCTTAAAAGAAATGCAAATGAAACCAGAGATCGCCCCTTTGTGGCTCTAGTGCCATCTTGCTGGAAAGCCTCAAGTAGTGAAGTGGTTGGGAAGGAGGAAGGAGAGTAGCTGGTCTTTGTTATCCCTAGAGTAGGAGTATTCTTTGTGGAGTACACTATAGACTTTTTTTCATTGGAAAGGCTTGAAATAACAACGTGTGTTATGGACTGTTATTTATAATAGTCACTAGTGCCCCTTGAAATTACTTTTGATAATATTGGAAACACCATCTCCCCATAATAATGTAGGAGGATGTGGCTGAGGAAGATGGTTGAGATATATTTGGAATACATTTGGAACTGACATTACTGATTGCTTCGTAGATCGCTTATTTTTTAGTGTAGACATTTTCTGTTGTTGCCATAACAAATTTCCACAGACAGTGTCTAAAACAATACAGACACTAGTTTATTCTCTTAGTTATGGATGTTAGAAATGAGTCTCACTGGGCTAAAATCAAAGGTATTGACAAGGCTGTGTTCATTCTGAATGCTGTAAGGGAGAATCTATTTCTTTGCCTTTTCTAGAGGCTGCCTGCATTTCTCAACTTCTTCAAAGCCAGCAAAATGGGACCAAATTCTTTTCATGCTGCCATCCTCTGGTTCTCTTTGCCTCTCTCTTCCCTTTTGTGATTACTTTGGGCCCAACTGGACAACCCAGGATAATCTTCCTATATTAAGGTCAGCTAATTTGCAACCTTAATTCCCCTTTGCCATGTAACGTAACATGGTCACAGTTTCTAGGGATGTGGACATCTTTGAGGAGCCGTTCTTCCACCTACCACATTTAGTATCCAGATAATCGTATTACCAGGTAATTGAAACCAAAAAGAAAAAAGATATGGTAGTGGTCACAATAATGGCTTAGAATACATTGTTCTAATTTTGGTTTTTGTTGTTATAAATTACAGCTTTTTTATATAGAACAGGTACTACAGAAATATTGTTTTATAAAATAATTAATTTTGAAATCCCTTTTTCTTATAGGTTATATTTGCCGCAACTTTACGGGGTCCTCTGCTTTGCTGAGTAAGTTTCATTTCTTGTTAACATGTTTACATTGCTTTTTAGATTTATTTACCAATAAAAATATTTACAAGTAAATTTTCCTTCTCTTTTTAGCCCGAACTCATATTAACTATGGAATCAAAGGGGATGTGGCAGTTATTCGAATTAACTCACCCAATTCAAAGGTACCTACTTTAACTTGCTGCAGTTTATTTCCACTAACTACATTCATGAATCCAGTCCTGAATGGGAAAGAAAGAAACTCACCAATCTGGCAGTAATCTTATCATATGAATTTACAGTTTTGATAGTTAAATTACTTACTTTGACAAGGAATGGAGTTTTCTGAAGCAGAGATCCTTGTTTAAGAATTCCTTCTAGTTCACCTTAGGATTCAGATTAACATCAAAAATAAATAAAACTAGCCTGTCACAGTGCAGAATTAGAAATTAGCTAAAAGTTGACTTATTACATAAGAACCAAAGTACAAGCTTTGTTTATAAGAATCAGACTACCCATCTTAACTATGAGGTTATTGAATCTGGTTTCTTCATTACCTACCTGACATTAGTTATTATCCATACGTTAGCTGAGTTAAATGTGGTTGGTAAGTTTCCTGAAGGACATGAATGATTTGGAGCTGTTCACATATTGGTGACAGGTCAAGTTCTGTTCAAAGTGGAGCTTTATTTATTTTGGGCAACTTCAACAAAGCAGATAGCATTAATCCAGTTTTTTGCCAAGAAGAACCTTATTGCAGGCTCTCATGCTCCCCCATCTAAAATTGGTGTAAAGGTTTTATATTTCAGAAATCTGTTTACCAGAGGCCTAGATGACATAGGAAGACCTAGATGGAAGCAATTAACAACCGTCACAAATTAAAGAAAACAAGACAGTCCCCACCTTCAGAGTACATACACTTGGCACCTACTGACCAATCATTCAAACAAGATATTTTTCAGAACTTTCTAAGTTGGACATTTTCCCTGAACACAAAATATAACACATGGCTATGGTAGGAAAATTTAAAACTATAAAGAAAATTGATTATATTCCAAACCCCAAAATAACTACTTTTAACATTTAATCCAGTGTCAACAAATAGTGTTTATGAAATTAAGATAATACTATATATCTAATTTTGATTCCTTCTTTTCCTTAATGTTATATAAGGATTTTCCATGCCAGTAAATGTTTGTAGACTTACTTATAGCCTGCAGATGATTCAAACTCTTAGGAATATGACCCTGAATTCCTCCTTTGAGTAGACCTATTTTTAAAGGGAGGAATGCTTATAGTCTACTAAATAGAAAGCTACTGGGTATTTGATTTTTCCCCCCTGCCTCTCTTTCTTGCTTCTAACGTTATATTTCTGATGGGTAAACATTTCCTACCATCAAAATAGCATCTGATGGTGACTCACATATCTGATTCTTCAAATTTAAACCCTTAGGTTTATATGTATTTCTCTTTGACAGGTAAATACACTGAATAAAGAACTACAGTCAGAGTTTATAGAAGTAATGAATGAAATCTGGGCTAGTGATCAAGTCAGAAGTGCTGTCCTTATCTCATCAAAGCCAGGCTGCTTTATTGCAGGTGCCGATATCAAGTAAGTTTTAACAAAGTTGATTTTTTTAAAAGGGACTTGTTGCTTAAGCCATGTAAGACTAAAGATAGCCTTTCCTTAAAGAAGTTGAAAGCAGTTCAAATTCCTATTTCAGTGGAATAAAAAAATACTATAAAATTAAACTAACAATGAGATGCCATTTAAAAGTTTGAAAATTATCATGTTAGCAAGCACTTGGGGAAATGAGAAAGTTAATACATTACTAGTAGGAATGCCAATTGGTACAGCCACTTTGGAGAACAATTTGGCAGCATTTGGTAAAACTGAAAATGCATGTATTATAAAATCCAGTGATGCCTCTTCTGAGTATATATGCTAGAGAAATCCACCCTTGTGTTTAAGGGCCTGTGTAGAAGGATGTTCAGTCCTGTACAGTTTAAAATAGAATTTGAAACAAGCTAAATATCAATCATTTGGGAAATGGATGAATAAAATGTGGAACATTCACATGATAAAATACTACAAAATAGTTCAAAGCAATTAACTAGATCCACAACATAATATTAGAGCTCAAAAACATGTTAGTTTAAAAAAAAGAAAGCAAGTTATAGAATGTTTCATACAGTAAATAGTTTATATAAAGGTTTTTAAACCATACATGAAATACTTTTTTATATTATTTGCGGGAACAAATAAGTAGTTGCTCTGAAAGGATACACTACAAACATGAAAATGGTTGTTTCAGGGTAAATGAAGTGGCTGGTAGGGCTTGAGGAGTTGTCAAAGGGAACTTTATTGATGCAGCTGATATTTTCTCTTTTTTTAAATGATAGACTCTATGCCTCCAAAACTTGTTTACAATTCTTTAAAGCATATATAAGGAGGAGAAATGATATCTTAGTGTTATTTTAAAGGTTAAAATTTTAACAGCTAATTTTGTCAAAAATGGGTATTTATTCTTTATACTTTGGGCAATGATAGCCAATATTATAGGCTTAATAATTTTTACTTAAGGTGTTTATATGTTTTTAAACCTTGCTGTACACTGTGTATCCTTTTTGTTTATGTAATTAGAAATTTATAAATATTCTGTTTAATGTTTAATTTTTAGAGAAAACAAAATTATCTGTATCAAGTGCTTTGTTTTCTAGCTAAGTTATTTAAGCCTAGTGAGACACTAATATACCTGGCAGTAGCTAGAAAATACTTTTAGCTTCCATGAGACTAGTTGAGCAATTACCAGCATACACAATGACAGAAAACTAATTGTCTTTGGTCAAAAGTACAAAATTCATAGCTTAAATGTGTTTAGAAATTAAGTAGGAAGGGAAACAAACTGAAATTAAAGGAATTAATTACATTATTGTAGCAGATCTTTTTTAATCATTAGGGGATCTATTTAAGATTTTAGATTCCTCTAAACAACTTGAAAGCTTTTTTTCCCTGCAGTTTGATTGCTGTTTAATCTGAAAGCTACCTGATAGAAAAAAATCTTTAATCTGATAGTGGAAATATTTACTAGAAGATGATTTTCTCATGTTCAGAGCTTTGTAATCTAATGATTTGTTATAGAAGCGAAAATAAATTGTGCAACACGTTTTGTTTCATGTTCTCTGGATCCAGAAACTTAACACTCTATAGAGAGATTATGTCACTGATATTCGTGTTGTCTGAGGCAGAACCATTCTTCAACTTGTGAGCATTTGAAGATTCCCCACCACGTATTGATGTATGATAGGATTGACGATATAGTAGATGTATTTAACGAAGTAGGCTACAGTTTCATCTTTGATTTTTTTTCCTGTTCTCTGCTTCCATGTTTACTGCAGCATGTTAGCCTCTTGCAAGACCCCTCAAGAGGTAATACAGATATCACAGGAAGGACAGAAAATGTTTGAGAAACTTGAGAAGTCTACAAAGCCCATTGTGGCTGCCATCAGTGGATCCTGCTTAGGAGGAGGACTTGAGGTATGGATTTATTACAAAGTCACTGTTTAGCTCATTGTTAGGATTCACCAGCTGTAAACCTTTGGGCTACTGTTTTGCCTGAGAAAAGCTGTCGGAGAATCAGCTTTCTTTTTAGTTATCAAAATTCTGGATCGGTTTTAATTCTTATTCTGATGGCACAGAGCATGTGGACCAAGTGCGATGTTTTCATTTATAAATTGGGAAGATTTCAGCTAGATCTCTTAGGTCCCTTTCAGGTCTAAAAACCTGGTTCAAGTTTGCAGGACTAAGGTTCAGAAGTGTGATTCATGCTCTTGAGCTACTTACTGAAGCCTAGTTGAGACAAAGCATAATACATGCTTAAGTGCTTTGTGAGTAGTAAAGGTGGTAAAAGATTTGAGAGAAGAGATGCTTATTAGACTAGAGCATGTAGGAAAGAAGAAAGGGAAAAGAAAATAACATTTATCGAGCATTTTTCATATGCTAGACACTTTCATAATAATTAAGAAAACTGTGCCTGGTCCTAAATGATAGGCAGAATTTGATTAACGAGAGTAGTGGGAAACAAGCATTTCACATATGGTGAGGTGTGAGCAAAGACAAGGATAAGTGAAGCCTATTAGGACATCACAAGTAGGCCTGCTTGATTGAAAAAGAGTCTCTGTAGGGTATAGGGTGTCTTAACCTGGGGTGCATTTTTCTATTGAGAGCTTCCATAGCTTTCAGCAGATTTTTAACGAAATCTTCAACCCAAAAAGAGGTTAATAAATTAGGGGAAAGTATGAAATAAGGCTGGAAAGATAAACTGTAGAAAGCATCAAATGCCAGCCTAAGGAATTATAGTTTATTCTGCAGGCACATTCCTGCTCTCAAGAAGTAATCTTTAGACCCTCACAGATCCTAAGATGTTATGAAGTTATGTTTTCTAACATTCTCATTTTCTTTCATTTGTTTAAAGCTTGCCATTTCATGCCAATACAGAATAGCAACAAAAGATAAAAAAACAGTATTAGGTGTCCCTGAAGTCTTGCTGGGGATCTTACCAGGAGCAGGAGGCACACAAAGGCTGCCCAAAATGGTGAGTTCAAGACCCCCTGTGAACTTTAGGACCTTGATATTTATATGCCCCTTTACATCTGTTTTTGCTAATACAGGCATAATATGGGTATTCATTGTAGAATTTAGAAACCAAATAAAATATTAGCTCAATAACAGATTTTTATTCCTGGCATTTATTTTTCAATTCTACTTTTAATTTATTTTTTTCAATTTCTTGGTTAAAATTATTTTGTCAGATATGAGTATTGGTACCCCAGCTTTTTTTCATTTCCATTTGCATGAAAAAATTTTTCCATCCCTTCACTGTCATCCTGTGTGAGTCTTTTATTCTGAGGTGGGTCTCTTGTAGACAGCATATGTTTGGGCAATGTTTTCTTATCCATTCAGCCACCCTATATCTTTTTATTGGAGCATTTAATCCATTTACAGCTAAGGTTATTAATAGATACTTACCTATTGCCATTTTAACTCTTTATACCTATGTTTCTCTCTCTATTTCTACTTCTAATTACAGCAGTTCTTTTAACATTTCCTGCAATGCTGGTTTGGTGGTGATAAACTCCTTTAGCCTTTTTTTGTCTGGGAAGCTCTTTATTTCACCACCTATCTTGATAGATAATCTTGCTGGATAGAGTAGTCTTGGTTTGAGATCCTTGTTTTGCATTATCTTGAATACTTAATGCCATTCCTTTCTGGCCTGTAGAGTTTCTGATGAGAAGTCAGATGACAGCCTTATGGGGACTCCTTTGTAGGTAACAGATTGCTTTTCTCTAGCTTCCTTTAAGATTCTCTCTTTGTCTTGAATTCTTGGCATTTTAATTATGATGTGTCTGGCCGTGGGCCTCTGGATTCTTCTTGCTTGGGACTCTGTGCTTCCTGAACTTATGTGACTTTTTCCCTGACCAAGTTAGGGAAGTTTTCTGCCATTATTTCTTCAAACAGGTTCTCTAACCCTTGCTTACTTTTGACCTCCTCTGGCACTCCTATAATATGAATATTGTTATGTTTCATGCTGTCCCATAGCTCCCTTAGACTGTCCTCCTGTTTTTTAATTGTTTTTTCTTTTTGGGTCTCTGATTGAGTGATTTTTTTTTTTCTACCCTGTCTTCTGATTCACTGATCTGATCCTCAGCTTCCTCTAATCTGCTCTTTATTCCTTCCAATGTATTCTTTATTTCTGCTATGTCCTTCTTCATTTCTGACTGGTCATTTTTCATAGTGTCCATATCTTTTTTTCATGCTGTTGAGCATCCTTACAATCAGTATTCTGAACTCTATGTCTGATAGATTGCTTATCTCCATTTCATGTAGCTGTTTTTCTGGAGACTTCTCTTGTTCTTTCATTTGGCGCTTGTTTTTCAGTCTCCCCATTTTGGCTGCCTATTTGGGTTTGTTTCTATATATTGGGTAGGCCTGCTAGGACTCTCAGTCTTTTTGGAGGGTCTCTGGTGCACGCCAATGTCAGACACTGTGACTGGCCCTGAGTACCCTATTTGGAGCTATCAACAACCCTTGGTTTGAGGTCTCCCGTACTGGGGCTGGGTACATTTGGACAAGACCAAGATGCACACCAAAGTCTGCTTTTCCAAGGCCCAGGTCCAGAAGCAGATCAGGCAGAGACTCAAAGCATTCTGAGGTCTGCCTCTATCTGCAGACTGATTAATCTGATTCTCTTAATGAGTCTCAGGCTGTAGAAACTCCTCTGGATAAGGCGAGAGGTTTTCCCCAGGGTGGGGCAATTGCTTTCCCTCTCAGGCAAAAGCCGAAAACTGGCTACCTGAGAAAGATGTCCTCCACAGTCTGGGAGAATGACTAGGCACAGGAATCCAGACGGGCACCCTCTGATCTCACTCTCCTGAGCCCACAGCCCCAGACTCTCCCCACACAACTCCAGTCCACTCTGCCCTCCCTCTGCTGGAGCCCAAGGTGAGTGGCTGCACATGAAACTTTGTGCATTAGCCCTTTAAGAGGGGGCCTGCATTTCCAGCCACCTCTCCCTGACAGATAGAAACCCAGCTGCTTTTCACAGCCAGATGTTATGTGGGCACCTTTCTCAGGTCTGGTGCTCTGGGCTGGGGAGCCCAGCCTGGGGGTTAGGCCCCAAAGGGACTCCCCACAGCTGAGATCTCCCTCTGGAACTCTGGCTGCCTGTGGGACCAGCCAGTCCTCTCGTGTCTGCACTTCCTACCAGTCTTGGTGTGGCCTCCCCTTTTCCTCCTTGGTGATGGGGGTGCTCCCCAGCCCGTCTTCAGTTGCAGTTCGTCATTCAGGGTGATTTTTCTATAGTATAGTTGTCACTTCGGTTTGGTCTGGGAGAGTGGCAGGGTGGCTTCCACTCAGTCCCCACCATCTTCAGTCTCCTCTGGATTAAAGTGGTTAACCCAGGGCCTCTACTAGTCCAGAAGGAGGGTAAAGACGAGATGCCTGCGCTGCCTCTGGGGCTTAGAGTGTATTCCGCCCTCTGCATGGTGCCATCTTACCAGGTTCGCAAGCCCACAGTCGTATTTCATGAGAAATACAGGAGGCAGGCTTTTCCCCTGATTTGGATGACCTCGTTGTATTCTGCAGAACCAAAAGAGGCCCATTAGAGTCCTGAATTCTTAAGGAGAGGGAAGGCCAGTCAGACCTGGAGGCTGCAGAGCAGTCTTGATATCAAACTTCAGGGCTTGCCGAACCACACAGCTCCTGGCCCTCTGATTCCTCAGTGAAAACGGCTCAGCAGAAATACTCTTTGCAGGGAAGTTGATACAAGGTGGGCACAGAAAAATAGGAAGGTTTTATGGTAATAATTTCTGATAGTAAACAGTGTGCATTCCTTCATAGGAACTGTCAGTAGGATTTATTGGAAGAATGATTAAGCCAGTATGTGTGTAGAAAATATTGCTGAGTTCCTTTTTTGTTGTCGTAGTTAGTATTTAAATGTTGCTAGAGCCATTTTTCTAGTACCTACATAAGAAGGTCTTAGCTGAGTTCAGTTTTTGTTAAGCCTGAGATTCTTTCTAAAGACATTGTCAAAACTATTAGGCTTCTCAGAGTCTCCACTATTTCCAATATAGGAATTTTAAATATTATATACATGATAAAGAAGAAACTCAGAATAACATAAATACACAATTTTAGAATACATGAAATTATTTCCCCACCTTATTAATTCTATTAGGCAGAAATCTTGCATATTGCATTAAAAGAAGAGATATAAAGATATTTTTGCTTCAGCTAAAGACTTCTAACCCCAGACGTTACCTAAATGTGTATCAGTATGTAAAATATAACTGATTGATAAATAGCAATGGTTTGCCTCTTCTCACTTTAGTATTTATTTTGCTCCATTGAAAGATCTATAAACTATAATTGTCACTGACATTTTCCCCTATATTCTGATCCTTGCTTGCGTGGTAGGTGGGTGTACCTGCGGCTTTTGACATGATGCTGACTGGTAGAAACATTCGTGCAGACAGGGCGAAGAAAATGGGACTGGTTGACCAATTGGTGGAACCACTGGGTAAGTGTTAGCAGGCCTCGGAGTTGGGCCTTGTAAAGTTATTTTCTTTTATTTTCCACCCCCAGACCTTCCCCAGACCGGTGTCTGTGTCCATGGATTATGCTTATAAACATACAAGTTCTTTGATTAATCTGTCCCTGCCTGCTCTCCCCTCCCCACCTTCCCTCTGAGATCCCTCAGTCTGTTCCATGTTTCTATGTCTCTGGATCCATTTTGTTCATCTGTTTATTTTGTTTATTGGATTCCACATATAAGTGAGATTATGTGGTACTTGTCCTTCTCTGACTGGCTTATTTCACTTAGCATAATACTTTCTAGTTCCCTCCATGCTGTGCCAAAGGATAAAAGATCCTTCTTTTTTACAGCTGCATAGTATTCCGTGGTATAAATGTGCCATAGCTTTTTTATCCACTCACCTACTGATGGGCACTTGGGGCTGTTTCTAGATCTTAGCTATTGTAAATTGCACTGCTGTGAACATAGGGGTGCATAAATTCTTTGTGATTGGTGTTTTGGGTTTCTTAGGATATATTCCTAGAAGTGGGATCACTGGGTCAAATGACAGGTCAATTTTTAATCTTTTGAGGAAACTCCATACTACTTTCCAGAGTGGCTGCACCAGTGTGCATTCCCACCAGCAATGCACTAGGGTTCCCTTTTCTCCACACCCTCGCTAGCACTTGTTTGTTGATTGGTTGATGGTATCCATACTGACAGGTGTGACGTGATACCTCATTGTGGTTTTAATTTACATCTCTCTGATGATTAGCAACATTGAGCATTTTTTAATATGTCTCAGCCATCTGAATGTCCTCCTTGGAAAAGTGTCTATTTAGGTCCTTTGCCCATTTTTTAATTGGATTGTTTGTCTTCCTTTTGTTAAGTTGTATGAGTTCCTTATATATTTTGGATATTAACCATTTATCAGATGTGTCATTGGCAAATATGTTCTCCCATACAGTGGGCTCCCTTTTTGTCTTGTTGATGGTTTCTTTTGCTGTGCAGAAGTTTTTTATTTTGATGCAGTCCCATTTTTTTTATTTTCTCCTTTGTTTCTCTTGCCCTAGGAGATGTGTTAGCAAACATATTGCTACGAGAGATGTCTGAGATTTTGCTGCCTATGTTTTCCTCTAGGATTTGTATGGTTTCATGTCTTACATTTAAGTCTTTTATCCATTTTGAATTTACTTGTTTGTATGGTGTAAGTTGGTGGTCTAGTTTCATTTTTTTGCATGTACCTGTCCAGTTTTCCCAGCACCATTTATTGAAGAGACTGTCTTTACTCCATTGTATGTTCTTGCCTCCTTTGTCAAATATTAATTGACCATAATGGCGTGGGTCAATTTCTGGGTTCTCTGTTCTGTTCCACTGATCTGTATGTCTGTTCTTGTGCTAGTACCAGGCTGTTTTGATTACAGTGACTTTGTAGTATAACTTGATATCTGGTATTGTGATCCCTCCAACTTTGTTCTTCTTTCTCATAGATTGCCATGGCTATTCAGGGTGTTTTTTGGTTCCATATAAATTTTCGAAATGTTTGTTGTAGCTCTGTGAAATATGCTGTTGGTATTTTAATAGGGATTGTATTGAATTTATAGATTGCTTTGGGTAGTATGGACATTTTAATCATGTTAATTCTTCCAGTCCATGAACATGGTATATTTTTCCATTTGTTTATATCTTCCTCTATTTCTTTTTTCAGTGTCCTGTAGTTTTCCAAGTATAGGTCTTTTACATCTTTAGTTAAGTTTATTCCTAGGTACCTTATTTTTTTAGTTGCAGTGGTAAATGGGATTTTTTTTTTAGTTTCTCTTTCTAAGAGTTCATTATTGGTGTATAAAAATGCCATCAGTTTCTGGGTGTTAATTTTGTGTCCTGCTACCTTGCTGAATTCATTTATTAAATCTAGTAGTTTTTTGGTGGAGTCTTTAGGATTTTCTATGTACAATATCATGTCATCTGCAAATAATGACAGTTTTGTTCTCTCCTTTCCAGTATGGATGCCTTTTATGTTCTCTTCTTGTCTGATCACTGTGGCTAGGACTTCCAGTACTATGTTGAATAAGAGTGGTGAAAGTGGACACCCCTGTCTTGTTCCTCTCACATCAATGTTTCTCTCTCTCTCCCCTTTCCTCTCCCTAAGCATGTCCTCAGGTGAGGATTTTAAAAAACACAACTAATAACAAAATTAAATAAATAAATAAACAGGTATCTTCCTGTTATTGATTTCAAGTTTAATTTGGTTGTGGTCAGAGTACAGTTAGTCCTTATTTACAGGTTCCCCATCTGTGAGTGCATAGTTCATGACTCCTCTACCTGCCAGTCTTTGGTCTGGCATGGAAAGCTGTGCTGAAAGTGGGTGTGAGAGCCCTTGGCTTTGGAATGACTAGGTTTTTGCTCGCCTGGGACTGATCTAAGCCTGATTTGCATCCCAGTCTGTTGTGTTCTTTTTTACAGGACCAGGAGTAAAACCTCCAGAGGAACGGACAATTGAATACCTAGAAGAAGTTGCAGTTACTTTTGCCAAAGGAATAGCTGATAAGAAGATCTCTTTAAAGAGAAACAAGGGATTGATGGAAAGTGAGTGTTGTTATTGAAGAACAAAGGCAAAGCCTCTCTCCAAAGAGTTTTATTTGCTATAAATTTTAAGTGAGGAAGTGGTAAATGCATTATTTACTGGAAGCAAAATTCAACCTTAAGGGGAGTAACAACTCTGCTCTAGGGTCAAGTCCTGAACCTTACCCTGGTTAGTTAAAACCCTTTTTTTCAAACTTTCTATTTTGGAGCATTGTAAACATGAATACAAAAGAAGAATACTATAACAATGTACTATTATACTGTTACAACACCCAACTTTAGCATTTATCAATTAATGCAGTATGTTTTAAAAAGTGCTTAGATTGAAATTTAGATTTTGTATATCAGAGTAAAGAGCAGTTCTTTCAGATAGCTAGAACTACTACATTTTTATGGAGTTTACAGAACAAACTAACAAGGAACACATTGCCAGTAAGTATCTAAAAGCATTTTACTTTACAGAATTGACATCGTACGCCATGAATATTCCATTTGTCAGGCAACAGGTTTACAAAAAAGTGGAAGAACAAGTACGAAAACAGACCAAAGGCCTTTATCCTGCACCTCTGAAAATAATTGACGTGAGTCTTTCCCCACACTCTTAGATTTCTTACATTTTCTTCCTTTGTATAACACAATACTCTATTGTCATTCTGGACCATGTATGCCAGTCCAAAAGTTCTTAATTCTGTTATTAGAGTACTTACCAAAAATAAGGGAAGAATCCACTCAAGGTATATATCCAGGTTGTGGGCTTGATCCCAGTAGGGGGCCTGCAGGAGGCAGCCGATTAATGTTTCACTCTCACATTGATGTTTCTCTCTTTCTCTTCCTCTCCCTTATAAACCAATAAATTGTTCTTTTTTAAAAAGAAAGATAAAATAAAAACTAACAACACTAGCAATGTTATTCAGCATTCTCGTACATCTTACCAGTCCACTCCAACAATGAACAAGTATTTTATATCTTTTTTAGGTGGTAAAGACTGGACTTGAGCAAGGGAAAGAAGCTGGCTATCTGTCTGAATCTCAGGTAAAGTTTTTTCTTTTGATTTTTTTATTATTAGATACAAGAAAACCAAAGATCTGAAACTGTATAAAACTGAAATAAGAAAAAGTATCCAAAGCCTAGTAAAACTTTTTCTCCAGTGGTTATCATTTCTTCTGAATAATCTCAGTGAGCAAGTAGATGTAAGAAAACCTGGTGGTCCCCAGGTATTTGAATTTGTTTTCATTAACTTCCTATAACTAGGAAGATCAGGGGCAGAGTTATAATCCTTTCAGAATGAATAGCTTGAACATTTTGTTCTGTAGTCGGGCTGGTTTTGTTGTGATAAAATGAATACATTAATAGAAAAGTACAGTCCTTACTTGTTAAGGCCTAGAGATAAAACTTTGAAGCCCAGCCTCAAAGTTTGGGTTGTTTTTAAGTTTTAAGCAATCATTGAAGAATGGTTGCTCTATGATAATAGGACAAAAGATATGTGAAGAACTTAGGACAAGTTCCAGAGTAAACATGTCTTGTACTTTATTGCTTACTGCAGTGTACTTCTGATTTATTCTTTTCCATCATAACTAGGTATACATATCGATACGTACAGTAAAATTGAAGCATATTTTATGAATCAATAATTGTCCTCATTGTGTGTGTTGTACTCAGTATTTCCTGTCTATTCTACTTAGCACAACCCACTAAATTCATGACCACTGATGGATTTCTACCCACACTTTGAAAATCACTGGTTTATTGAATAGAGCTTACTAAGTCAAGTTAGTAAAGCATTGATTCTATAGAACATTGTTTCATTAGGACATGATAGCAACTTTATTAAAGGGAGTCCTTCCTTAAAATACTATTTAAAACCATGTAATTATACCAATAAATTCTAATAATATTGGTGATGACAATAGCTAACATTGAGACCCTAGGCATTTTACTAGTGTTATCATTTAATCCCCACAATACTGTAAAATAGGAATCATTTTCCCATTTTTAAGGATGAAGAAAGCTTCACAACTGGGAAATGGCAGAGCCAGGATTCGAATCCAGTTCTGTCAAACCCAGACTAAATCCCATGCTCCTCACTAAGTTGAGATTTGTTCTCCATAAGTGGTAAGGTACTTTTTAAGGCAATAGGGTACCGTGTGGGCCACCTGCTACAGTGGAAAGATAACTGGAGTTAGAAGTCATACTGCTTGGGTTCAGGTTCCATTTCTGCTACTCTGAGACAGTGTGACTTTGAGCGGGTCACTTAATTTTATTGGATCTCCTCTTCCCGATCTTTAAACTAAGGGTTGTTTGAGACGATCATGAACGTTCATTTTGGCTGACACTAATGCCATGAAAAAGTTACCACAACTCTGGTGTAGAGACTGAGACCTCAGTTATATGCATCAGCTTTTTCAAAGCAGTAGTTGGAAAATGCTGCAGATGAGAATAGTAAGAAGACACATCAGTAGGCAGCAGACTGCAGCACAGGCACCACTGAGACCCTGAGGACCTGTGCTTTGCATGTGTTACCTCTGCTCCCGAGAGAAACTGAACTGAAGGAATCCACATCACCGAGACTAAAGTTCTAATTTTTCTTGTTGTTTTTTTACATTTCAGAAATTTGGAGAGCTCGCAATGACCAGAGAATCAAAAGCCTTGATAGGGCTGTACCATGGTCAGGTCCTGTGCAAGAAGAATAAATTTGGAGTTCCACAGAAGGAGGTTAAGTAAGTTAAACTCTACCTAGGAAGCCCTTGTAGATTTCCCTACATGCTATTGATTTTTAGAGAGAGAAGAAGGAGAGGGAGAGAGAGAAACATCAATTGTCTGCCTCCTGCAGGCCCCCTACCGGGGTCAAGCCCACAACCTGGACCTGTGCCCTGACTGAGAATTGAACTGGCAACCTTTCGGTGCATGGGACGATACCCAACCAGCTAAGCCACAATGGCCAGAGCAGGGTTATCTTTTTAAATTGATATATGCATGTTCTTCGTATTTCCCCAGTAATAATTCTTTCTCTGCTATACATGTTACAGATTTCTTCCCATCCTACGGTTGTCTTGATACTATGGGGCCATTTATCAAATAAAAATTTTTAATTTTTTTTAAACACAACCTGATTTGATTGATTGATTAATTTTAGGGAGAGAGAAAGAAACATCGATGTGAGAAACATCGATCGGTTACCTACCATATATGCCCTAACCCTGGGGATCGAACCCAGGACCCTTCGGTGCACAGGACGATGCTCCAACCAATTGAACCACACTGGCCAAGGCAGAAATTGATGCAGTGAATGTATCAGTCTTTTCTCAGCCCTAGTCTTTATATTTCTCTACCCTATTATCTCATAGTTCTCCAATTATTTGACACTCACTATGTAAATATTTTTATTATTACAAAACTATATTTGAAAGATGCTCCCAGGACTTGAAATTAGGTTTCCTTTTTGGGTCATGAATATGATTTTTTAATTACAATAAGAATTGTTAGGAATGAAATTTTATCCTGCATTACAATTCTATTTTAGGTCTGCCATGCTGTAAACTTGGCCTTCTGTTATGAAGGAAGTTGTTGTGGAAGAAGATGTTTTAGTTAGTTGCTATGGGAATATTCATATTGTTCCAGAACTATGGAAAACTAAAAAGTAATCAGATATGATCCCTGGCCTCAGAAAGCTTAGAATTTAATTGAAGAGACAAAAATAATGGTCACGAAGCCATTCCAGAATACTGTGGAGTAAGCCCAGTGGTCCTGACAAGTTCAAGAGGAATTCAGGAGTGGGCATGTGTGGAGGTGTTTGAAGGAGGGGTAGGTCTGGAAGCAAAGAAGCCATCCAAGAGATCCAAGTAAGGAGTGATAAAGACACAGATTTCAGGAAAAATGAAAGATGACTGGGAAATGGTAAAATCACAAACAAAGAAACTATTGGAAGAAGAAAGGTTAGTCTTTGGACAAGTCATTGCAAACAGTTGGCTTTTGTTTGGAAAACAAAAGTACTCATGTTGACTTAAGTATAAACCAGGTTTTCTAGTCAGTGATCTCTAGCATGATTGAAGATCAATATAATTCCATCTTCTTAGGTAGAACAGTTCTTGTACACCTAATGGATATTTGCATTTAACTTTGAAAATCAGTCATTTATTAAAGGTATATTTTTATAGATCAGAATTATTTGAAATACCTTATTGTTGTGCCTGCTTTAGTTGGTTTATTGGATGATAACTTGGGCAGTCTCCCACTTTTACTGAAATGATTAAAAGTTGTTTACTAAATGTCGTTTTTTCCTTGCCTTTCAGGCACCTTGCCGTTCTTGGTGCAGGGCTGATGGGAGCCGGCATTGCCCAGGTGTCTGTGGATAAGGGCCTGAAGACTATTCTTAAAGATGCTACGCTAGCTGGCCTGGGCCGAGGACAGCAACAGGTGTTCAAGGGGTAAGCCTGCTTTCTGACTTTGCCAGGAGTTACAATGGTGGGGGTTTTGCCATCACAGATTCCTTTTTCCTTAAACATGATGAGTACTAGATGCTCCATAGTTAAGCCACATTTCCTTTGATTTTTGAAAATGCTAGTTCCTTCACTTTATGTTGTGACAGATATTATAAACCATTAGCATTATGGACTCTGTCATCTTGGAGTGCAGAAGAAGAAACTTTATTAAATATTTTTAAATGTCATTTATTTTGTGTTTTGGTATCAGACTGAAAAATCTGGTGTTTGTGAATTTTGATAGTTTCCATGTAGTAGCTGTATTGTTATGGAACATTGAAACAACAGGACTGTCCTTGTGGAGAGAACTGAGGTTAGGATATATGAGGAAATGCGCAGTAGCTGCACATTGAAGGTAGGACTGGGATCAGAACTTCTGAACCTTGTTGACTGGCATTACTTAGAGAAGCAATTAATTGATTTGGTTCCACAGAGGTTTTACAAGATTGTCTCCATCTGACCTCTGACTTAATAATGGGTAAATATCATTCTTCCTCCTGCTTGCCTAACCCCTCTGCCCCCACACACGCTGCTGTTTTGCAGAGGGGAAAAGCGGAGCAGCGGCTCTGCCAAACTGGGACCTGATTGCAGCTCAGTTCTCTGCTCCACTGTAATGGACAGGCTGGCTGCCCTTAGACTGTCCGATTGTCCTGCATGTGACTTTTAGCTGAGTGAGCATTTTTGTTTCTTAAGTGGATTATGTAGCTTAAAGCATGTAAAACCCTCTTCTGCAGAGAAGCTCATAAATCGCTACCATAATGCTTTTCAGGACCTGGCAGGTTTAATCATTTTGGCAGATTATTTTAATTAAGACAGCAAGGAGCCCAGCCGGGTGTGGCTCAGCAGTTGAGCATCGACCTAGGATCCAGGAGATCACAGTTCAATTCCCAGTCAGGGCACATGCCCGGGTTGCAGGCTTGATCCCCAGTCGGAGGCGTGCAGGAGGCAGCTGATCAATGACTTTGTCATCGTTGATGTTTCTATCTCTCTCTCCCTCTCCCTTCCTCTGTCTGAAATCAATAAAGATATATTAAAAACAAATAAATAATGGTACTGAGGAAAAATATATAAAAATGAAAAAGACAGCAAGGAGTTAGGTTAAAAGAAAGGGCATGTGCTGGATACCCGTGTTACCAGTGTTGCCCTGAGACTAGCCTGCAAGCGTCCCCAACAGCATTTCATACAGTTGCCTAGTGAGAAACTGCTGCTCTAGAACAGCTTCCTCCCCTTCATCTCTTTTGGACCCAGGTGTCCCCATTTCCCTTTTGCCTTGGAAACACCAGACTTTGGTGAATGCCCCTCACCATACTGCTGACTTGGGACCTACGTGGATCCTGTCCTCCCACGGAAATAGTGTCGTTAAGCATTAGAATTAGAGCAACTAATAATATTTTGAATTCTGACAAGCATCTTGTTTGCTGACTGCTGACATGGTTGTCAGAAACCGGGAGCTTTGAACCCATACTTTTAAGACTTGTATACTTCTTTGAACTTATAATTTTTCTTTTGGTTAAAGAAGTTAGCGAATGGAGTTTAGCTTCATTCTTCATTCAGAGGAAAAGCCTAGGCCATTCATTCTGAAAGTATGATCAGATGAAAACCTAAGAGAGCCTGTTGTTCTTGGCAATAACAAGCGATCAGGTAAATGCCTGAGTAGCAAGAATCCTTTTTAGCTCTCAATGGGGAAAGAAGAAACCTTGAGTTAATATTTTATGTGATCAGTACAATATGCTACTAGGTGTTGGCTGGGAAGTGGATTAAAAATTTAAGAAATAATGCTTGGTCTCTGTCCTCTAGGAGATTATAAATACAGAATAACAAAATGATATATAAGCAAGTATAAATCCATATGGTCTAGCCGGGCCAGGCATGGCTCGGGTTGAGCCTTGACCTCGGAGCTAGGAGATCACCGTTCAATTCCTGGTCAGAGCACATGCCCGGCTTGCGGGCTCGGTCCCCAGTCAGGGGCTTGCAGGAGGCAGCTGATCAATGACTCTCTCATCATTGATGTTTCTCTTTCTCTCTCTCTCTCTCCCCCTCTCCCTTCCTCTCTCTGAAATCAATAAAGATATGTTTTTTTTAAAATGCATATGGTCTAGGACACGGTTGGCTGTTGCCCCTGTTGTAAGTAGGGAATTACCAGAGCTGCTCTCCGTTTGCCATTCTAGTGTCGTGTTTACTCCCCATGGCAAATTTAATGAATGATACAGTTTATGTAAGTTGGGCACTGAGAGGCATTTTGTAGTAGAAAGAATGTGGATTTGGGGGTTGTCTTTGGATCCTCGTGCCCTAGGTACCCTAGCACCTAGATTTCCTATTCTTCCCTTTTGACTAGAAATGTGTATTTTTCTAGATTGAATGATAAAGTGAAGAAGAAAGCTCTATCATCCTTTGAAAGAGACTTCATTTTCAACAACTTAACTGGGCAGCTCGATTACCAGGGTTTTGAAAAGGCTGACATGGTGATTGAAGCTGTGTTTGAGGACCTTAGTCTTAAGCACAAAGTGCTAAAGGAAGTAGAAGCGGTAAGTAAGGGGCCTGTGGTACTTGAACCCGAGTTTACTGTGTGGAGGACACAGCAATGGGGTTTTAAAGGAACTATAGGAAACTCATGGTTCTTTTTATAGGGCTGTTCATTCCCAAACCTCAGTGTTTATGTGCTCTCATGCACACTGCATGTGCTATAAACGTCAAATCTAAGTCCCACGGGGAGAAAATCAAGTAGCTTATTACCCTAAGCACAGAATTTGTTAGCCTCGGGTGGGAGTTCTGTCACCCAAACACACAACCTCGTGGAGTACAGCCAGCTGCCTCACCATTTTGGGTTGGCCATAAGCCATAAATAACTAAACTTCAGGTCTAGGCAGCAAAGGAAATAGGGAGAAACCACTTTACCAGGCAGGACTCAGATGCTTGTTTGTGGAAATACTGCTTTGATCTTTACCCCAAATGCTCTGCAGAGCCAGTTCTTGAGGTGGGATGACAGGAACAAAACAAGTGCTTGTGATATAGCGAGCGAGCCCAGAAAAGAAGTGGCAGTAATGCAGGCATGAGATAGAGCCAGCGCCTAGACGAGCCTACAGTCAGATGAGCAGAATGTGGGTTAACAAATGATGTAAACGAAATGGTGCTGACTTGATAACACTCTAGGTGTTTTGAGTGGTGGGCAGGAGTCTTAAGATATCCATCTAAACTTAGTCCTTTGACTTTCTTCATAATCCTTGTCTCCAGACCCCTCACCATCTTTATTGTCCCTTTAGTGTCATCATGTCTCTGTCGCTGTGTGACAAACCACATTAAAACGACTCACAGTTCTGCAGTTTGGGGTGGGCTTTGTAGAGGCGGCTAGTCCTTAACTATGTGATTTCTCTCAGGGTCACTCATGTGACTGCCTTCAGCTGAAAGCTTGGTTGGGGTGCCTCAGTGCTCCTCCCCACATGGCCTCCCTCTGCTGGTGGCCTCTCCTCACTTGTAGTCTAGCCAGAAGTTCTCTACAGCATGGCCGCTTGCTTCCAAGAGAGCAAAAGTAGAAGCTACTGGGCTTCTTAAGGCTAGGCCTGCTGCATTCCATTGGTAAAACAAGTCCCAGGCTAGCCCAGATTCATGGAGGGGAAATAGACTCTACCTCTGGATGGAGGACAGGCGGGCATGTACAAGGAGGGGAAGAGCTGTTGGTAGCCATCTTCAGAGACATTGGCTTGCTCTTCATAGAGAGTTTTACCACCAGCAGCGGACACTACCTCCATATTGTAACTGGAGACTACATACCTTTCTTACAGTCATGCTCTGCTCTCAACTCACATTTATACTTTTGATTAACTAAAATCATGGGATCATTATCACAGGATCACTGCCAGGTCAGGTCTTGTTCATCGGGTGCCTAGTCACTTCTTTTTTTCCCTTTACCTTTTAAACCTTAATGCAATACTTTACCTTTATCCCCATTATAATTGACCTTATTTTACACCCAGCTTTCAGTGTGTTGAATGTATCTGAACTTTGATTCCCATCTTTGATGTTAGGATTCTGCCTGTCCCAGATTTGCACACATGCAACAGTTGTGCTTTCCATGTTGTCATCCAGGCATCTGAATACAAACATGCATAAGCTGGGATCATGGACAGACTTGTGAGAGGGTCTCCATTAGAGATTCTCCTCCAGGTTGATAAAGCTGATAGTGAATAGTATTCGTGTACTATAGATATAATTATAGTGGCGTATCTTTTTTTAGTAACACACTGTATAAAATGAGGTAGGCATGCACTTTATGGCTTATTCTTACAAAGGTGAAGGGTGGGGATGTCATAAGCTTTCAGGCTTGAGGGCAGGTCCAGACACAAAGAGGGTTGACAGCCATGCTGAGTCTTGAAATGAATGAGGTTTGATTCAAGGCCACCTTTTCAGTGTTTATCGAAGTGTCTTATTTACCTGTTGGGATATAGTCCCCAGGCTAGGATTAGGGGACCTTATGATGGGCCATAACTAGAAGGCTGAATGGGAAAGAAAATAAAGCCAACACATTCCCTGACACAGACGTCCTGGGTAATAATAAATGTTGGGTGAATGTGTCTGCTGTCTGGGCAGTTCTGGGTGAGAGGATGGGCTGGGTACACATGTGACTCATTAGCTGTACTTTGGACTCTAGTCACCTCCCATCCCTACATGACATGTTCTTAAATGCTTTTCCCCTGCAGGTGATTCCAGCTCATTGCATCTTTGCCAGTAACACATCAGCTCTCCCAATCAATGAAATTGCTTCTGTCAGCAAAAGACCTGAGAAGGTAAATTCTGAAGAGAAGAACCCTGACATGTTTTACAGCTTCAGACTCACTGATGAAGGCTTAGAACATGAGAAGGGACTGGTGTGGATTACAAAGGGATGGGGGGTGACAAAGTATCCCCCAAAACTAGGCTCAAAAAAGCTAGTACTATGACCAGTGTGTGAGGCAGGAACAAGTGAAGTACAACTAAAAACACTTCTGTAGGTGATTTGCATCCCTAATGGGCATTATTATTCAGGTTCAGACTATGAAACCCACCTTTGTTACAGTTAGATATTGAAACGTAGGCAGGAAGTAGAAAAAACTTGAAGGATTTGAAAAGGTTAACACATGATTGTCTGTGTACTAGAAACACAAAAGCCTCTTTATTCCTATTCTAATAGCTTGCTAATGCAGGGCAGTCCTGTTTCCTAGCACACAGCAAATTAGGGCCTGATGGAGGCAGGTTCAGTGATGGCAGGAAAAGGTCACAGGGAGGTGGCAGCTGATGGTATGACACAGAAACAGTATAATGGCAGGTAGACAGTCTGGCCATGTCACATCACTCAAAGCACCCCACAACATTTAAAGTCAGCAAAGAAGATCTGTTCCTCCGATGCCAGCCTCTCTTTCTCCCCAGTGGAGTGGAACAAGCATCACGCTTTGCAGTCTAGCCTGCAGGTATCTTGGGTAACTGTTGTCACCTGCTTGGCTTATGTCATTTGTATACAAGTAAAGCCAAAGGGGCACAATTGGGGTGGCCAGCCATCTCAGTTTGCCCAGGACTGGCGGCTTTCTGCCTGCCACTTCTTCCCCTACAAAAAGTGGGCCCTCTAACTTAAACCATCAGCACCGTTAATATAAGTAGACCCTTCGTTCTTCCCTGATAAATCTAATTCAGCCTTTAATGGTGATTTTGGTGCCAGCTGTTGGTAGGACCAGTTGCCCTTAGTGAAAAGCCCTAGAAATAGATGGAAGAGGAGTCCAGTAAGCTCTCTCTGCACATACTGAACTTTTGATCAAAGAACCATGGAACAAACCACTCAACTCTACCAAGCAGTGTTCCTTTATCACAACCGCCTCCCTCCAGTGCTTTCCCAGCACAAGGAGAAGGCTGTTAAGTTTCCTCCTCAGCGTGAAATCTGCTGGCTTTTTGTTCCCCTTGTCAGGTGATTGGCATGCACTACTTCTCTCCTGTGGACAAGATGCAGCTACTGGAGATTATCACGACTGAAAAAACATCTAAGGACACGACTGCTTCCGCTGTAGCAGTTGGTCTCAAGCAGGGGAAGGTCATCATTGTGGTGAAGGTAAGGAGCTGTGCAACAGAGCGGGGGCAGATTTGGGAAAGTTTTATTAAGACTCCTTATACCTCCGGGCTTGTTTATAACTCGTCTGGGGCAAATGTACCAACTTTTGATCGGATTTCCCCTTGGTTGTCTACATTATGGATAGTGGTGTTGACTGTACCACTGAGTCAGGGTTGAAGTGAGGAGAGTCTGGGACGTGGCAGGTTCCCTAGCCTTTCGAGACCTTTCAGGTGACCATGCAACCACATGCTGTGCTCCTGGAGTCCAGCCGTGCTGCCCCTGGCTATGGTTTCCCTTGCAGTTTCATTTTAAGGATCCTGATTAAGGTTATAATCACTTTGAACTTTGAAATGATAGCTGGGGAAAGGAGGCTGCTTTCAGACTTAGGCAGTACCCGCAGCAGAGGGGCCCCAAGCTCATGTTCTCTCCCTTGGCAGGACGGACCTGGCTTCTATACCACGAGGTGTCTTGCACCCATGATGTCTGAGGTCATCAGAATTCTCCAGGTCGGTATTGCTCGGGATGTCTGAGGCATCTTCCACTCCTAAACCAGCCCCCTAACTGCTAATGTCAAGATGAGCAACAAGCCTCCTTCTAATACACTAACTCCTGACTCCCCCAAGAAGGCCTTTTTGTGGCTTCACTTTCTGCACAGTGGTGGGAAGTCATGGGAGCAGAATTTCAGCTCTGCTCCCTTAGCTTTCTCCCTGCTCCATTAGGCCAAAGGCCTCCCAGCATGCTCTTCTGTGCTGTTTCTGCATCCCCTTTGGGGCAGAGACCATTTAGAACAGGGCCCACATGGTCTGATTAGTGCTACATCTGCTGCGCAAGCAGACCCCCCCAGGAGCCTTTCAGGTCATTCGCAGGGCACTTAGACATGGGATCATGGGACCCTACAGCACTGCTCCTTGGCAGTGCTCTCAGTCCTGGAAACCAGCCCTATCTACATGGAATCTTGTTGTTACTGAGGTTCAGAATTGCAGACAAGAAGGAAATGAATACTCTGTTCATCTCTAGACTTCCTTAAAGTGCTCTATGTTAGGGAAGGCTCTTGTCACCTTGCCCTTGTGACTCCCAAACCTCTGTGTTTCCCTCAGTGAAACAGTCCCAGTCCTGGGCCTGGCCAGGTGGCACCCAGGAGAGAAGTGGGTGTTGCTCAAGGCTGTTTCTGAAGGCAACACAGGGAGCATTTGGGGGAGTGGGTGAATCAGGAATGGCCTTCCCCTGAGGCCCCTGCTTTACTTCCCATTCAGGAAGGAGTTGACCCCAAGAAGCTGGATTCCCTGACCACAGGCTTTGGCTTCCCTGTGGGTGCTGCGACACTGGTGGATGAAGTTGGTGTGGATGTAGCAAAACACGTAGCAGAAGACCTAGGCAAAGCCTTTGGGGAGAGGTTTGCAGGTGGAAGCCTAGAACTGCTGAAGCAGATGGTGTCCAAGGGCTTCCTGGGTGAGTAGCCTCAGAGAAACATAACTAGCACCACACTCACAAAGTTCTGAGCAGTTACAGAAGGACCATGTGTGTTCCTGATTTCACAGGGAATTTCAAAAATTATTTCATGACAACCTCTCCTTAGTCTGGGCCTGTAATATTATGGACAAAAGGTAAAACTCTGGCCTTCTGAAGCTCTGCCACTACCTGGCCCAAGTTATGCTAGATCGACAGGCATTTTCATCCTGCCCAAGGCCTCTAGTACATCGGTGATCCTGCATTAGCAAGCTTGCGTCTAGTTTTGCCATGTTGTCTGGCCACCTGTGTGGAAAGAGGAAAACTTCTACATACAGAGTATATAGTCAAGGCTCCCCAGAGAGGTGGCTTTCTCTTGGCTAAGTAGCAGCAAAATCAGTACTAGGACCTGGGCATCCCAGGGCCTGGTGTTGCACATCTGGACAGTAACTCACTCAGCTGGCCTTTCCCATCCAGATACAGAGATTTCTAAGAAAACATGAGATTTTTTGTCCTCTGTGAGCTCTTCTAACACTAGATTTCTAGGATTAGCCAGACGTACAAACTCAGGAACACAGAAGAGAGGCAGGAGCTTTACTGCAGACTAGCAGGGAAGAGACTTCTCAGGCCCGGGCTCTGAGAATTAACTCAACCTTGTCCTGCTTCTTTTAGGTCGCAAGTCTGGGAAGGGCTTTTACATCTACCAGGAGGGCGTGAAGAGTAAGAATTTGAATTCTGACATGGATAGTATTTTGGCCGGTCTGCAGGTGGCTCCTAAGGCTGATGTGTAAGTCAATTTGAGTGGCTTGTGGTGTGGAAACATTTCTCATCAGTCCAAAGCTTCTCAGCCCCTCTGCCATCTTTGCCCTGATCACTGTACCTGACCAACACCCGATGCTGGCACAGTGCTTTATACTTTTGCCCTTCTGCGCGCCATCTCACTCTGCCAGCATCAGGAGAACTGCAGCTGAGCCTCAGGAAGACCCCTGCTCCAACCTTCCCTCTGAAGGTCCCAGAAAGCAACTAGAAAGATGGTTATCCCAGGCCCCTTCCCACTCCACACCCTTTATTAGCATTTGTAATTGACTGCTGCCGCAGACCCTATTCTAGGCGCGGTTTCTGGTTAATTAGGGAAGTAGCTCTGCACAGTCTTTTTCCAAGGGAAAGGCTGGCCTCCTGGCAGCACCTTCTCTAGAGTTGGAGGCAGGCCCTTATTCAGTATGGCTCCTGAAACCTCCCCTCCTATTCTTCCTCTACCTAAATATCCCTCCCTGTTGGCAGCTCCTCTGACGAAGACATCCAGTACCGCCTGGTGACAAGGTTCGTGAATGAGGCTGCCATGTGCCTACAGGAAGGGATCTTGGCCACACCTGCAGAGGGAGACATCGGAGCCGTCTTTGGACTCGGCTTCCCTCCCTGTCTTGGAGGTTGGTCATGGAGGTTGGGAAGGTAGCTCACTTTATCCTAGAGCTCGTGTTGCTGTCTCCTTCAACAAAGTCCTATTTCCCCCTCAGGACCCTTCCGCTTCGTGGATCTGTATGGTGCTCAGAAGATAGTGGACCGGCTCAGGAAGTACGAGGCTGCCTATGGAAAACAGTTCACCCCATGCCAGCTGCTGCTTGACCACGCTAACAGCTCTAGCAAGAAGTTCTACCAGTGAGCAGGCCTCACTCTGCTCGCTCGCACACTAACCCCCAGCTGCCGGCAGTGCTGGCTCTCCAACAGAGGCGCCTAGATTTATCAGTAACCAGAAGGAAAACAAACTCTGGCATTGGGTGTGTGCCTTGATTAAAGTGCCTTCAGCTGAGACTGTCTCTCCTCCGGGTGAAGTCTGGCTGTGTTTGCACTTCCTGTTGGAAAGCAGGACCCACTGTGCTCGTGAATCTATAAGCCCCAAGACCCAAAGTGGCAGCGTTCCTCCCAGGAGGCCAGTGGTGGCCAGTGGTGGTGAGCGCAATTATGCAGTCAGCCAAACAGGATAACAATAAAAACCAAACGTATTTATCAGCCTCTCTGCCTGCTTTTTCCTTTTTCTTCTGTCTTTGCCGTGTGGTTTACACCCCTCCTTCAAGGAGTGAGCTGGAAGAAAGCCTGTGCTTTGGGGATAAGAATGTGTTGAGAGTTCTAAGCAGCACCTGAAGGGAGAGACTATGATGCTAGAAGGTGGGACTTCATGAGACTAAAGCCTTTTAAACGTGACTGTATTTAAATGCTTTGGGTGGGCTTCTGCGGACAGTGGGGGAGTGGCCTGGCATGAAGGACCAAGATGGAAACACACTTCTTTCCCTAAACTGCGTCTCCTTGTTGCAGTTTTACCCAGCTTTTCCCTTGGTGTGACACACTGGATGTTTGTGGGCAGGTTGGAATTAATCAGAGATCACGTTTTCCTGGTCAGTATGCCCCACACAGCTCATCTGCCCCAGAGCATGGGAAATGCCTGACGATGATCAGAGGCACCAGGTGTGAGCAGCACAAGGGATGCCGAGTGAGCCCGCCGCCCCCTCCCCCTGCTAGACCGCCTCTCCTCCCCTAGCCCTGCCCTGCGGTGTGGAAAGTTCCTACACTCGTGTTCTGGCAGAAGCAGGGCCTAGTCTGGGTAAACAGCATTGGGGCTCTTAACTCAGTCTGGCAGGAGGATCCACACTGAGTGTGTGCGGAACCGTAATCAAATCCCATCACTGTGCCTTCTCAACTTTGAGAAGTTACCAATTCCTCCTGCCAGGCTGAGTGCACAAGTACTTCAAATATTGCCTGATCCAGTTCTGCTGTTGGGACTGGCCCACAAGGAACTCTGGCTCTACTACTGAGTTACTAGGAAGCCAGGCTCTAAAACCAGGCGGTCTCTGAGTTTGGGATTTTCAGATAATGAATAGAAGGAAGAGAACTGAACTGATCCTCACATCACGGCCATTAACAGCTTCTAAAAGTGGTGTTCTGAGCACCTCAAGACGAGGTCAGCCAGTGCAGGAAGCTGAACTTGGGCCCTGGCGGGTGGCACGGAGCTTTGAAGTCTGGTCTTTCCACTGAACAGCACTAGGCAGGTATGAATCCATTGAAACAGTTCAGTAGGGGGAAGTGAAAGGTTCTCACAGGGCAGGGGCTGGCGAGGGGCTTTCAGCAGGGAATCTGGGCGGCACTACCAGCTGTTTCTGGAGAATGTGAATGGGCTGCACACACATAACATTCCAGAGTCCTCTCCTGCTGAAGGCGTGCGCACTGTTCCTCCACAAGAAGGCAGCTGACAGCCAGAGTTCCGCTTGCACTGTTCCTCAGTGGTCTAGCGTTTATTTCACTAGTCCTTGGGGATTCACTAAGCAATGGGCAAGGAAACTGAATGTCTCCGCATCAGTTTCTGTGCTGTTTCCTGACCCCCTCTTCCCTCAGAGCTGAGGCACTGCTTAGGGTACAAGCGCCAGCATGGCTTTGCTAATCTTAAGACAGATAGAGGAAATAAATATCTAGGTTGGCTAGGTAAGGCAGAAGAGAAGGCTGGTACCTCTGGGCCTGGCACTAGTGAGCATGAGAATTAGGTGGTCCTGGGGGGGGAGGGAGGATGGGTAGTTGTACACAACGGACAACTTCTCTGGGTGCCATTGACCACCATGCTTGAGATCAAGGACACAAACACCTGGCCTGAAGCATGTGAGCAAGTGCAGGAAGACTGAGCTCCAGGAGGGAAAGGGCAGGTTTTCCCAAGCCAGTGTGCTTTCTCCCTCCCGTGCACCAGGGACAAGAAACCAGGGAAGGACACCAGGTGTCTGCCAGAGTCAAGTGATGGGGGCAGGAGTCGGTGCAAGTGGGAGTGACTACAGCCACTTGCCTCTAGAATCTTGGAGCAGCCGACCCACTCAACCTGGCAACGTCACATCTTGGGCTCTTCCATGGAGTCAGAGTCTTCACAGACAGGGCCCAACCAGCAGGATGGAGGGCCAGTTGCATCGAGCGCAGGGGAGAACCCAGGGCATCAGGGAAGCATCTGCCTCCCTAACTAGATACATGAACAGCAGGGCTGTGCCCTTCTAAAGTCATCGCCCACGAACCAGGACCCACAGGTGGAGCCTCTGAGGTGCAGCAGCACAGCTTATACTTGATACACTTGTGCTCAGGGCCAGGGACCTGCTCGTGATGTAACAGGGGGAAGGGAAGGGCATCACGGAGGTCCTGAAACTGGCACCCCAACCATGGGGCAGCTTAGGCTAAAAGCCCCCAGAGCACAGAGGAGAGAGGGCACTTGGGGAATTTTTGCTTAAATTATGGACCATCTTCTTCCCTGGTCTCTAATCTGAACCTAAAACTGGAGAAGTATGAGTTTTCTGTGAAGCTCTAGCAGGGTGTGAGTGTTGGTCACCATGAAGACTAGCTTTTGACCCCACCATGGAATCACAGCAAATGTCTCACCAGATCCAGGTGCACACTGGGGCCTCTGCTCCTCTCCTCACGTACTCTGCCCACTCAAAGGCAAGCAGTCCCATTGCAGGCGTCTGGTCCCAGAGGACCCCATTTCCAAGTATGTCTCCCCTGGTTCACAGAGTGGCTACCTAGCATCCTCACAGGCAGGGCCTGCCTCTGGGAGTGCTGTCCCCCTGCAGACCATGGCTGGCCTCAGGGCCTCTGGGCCAGCGTTCCCCTGGTGCAGCTACAAGCCGGCAAGGTCAGATCTTGGGCCGCCAGCCTTTGATGAACTGCATGATCTTCTTGACTTGAAGCTTGGTGAGGTGGAAGTCGTCTGCCAGGATGTCCTCACTGAGCTGCACAAAGATGCTGCCATCGATACGTTCTCGGGCAAAGAAGCTCACCACGTCCTCTGAGAGCCCTATGAAACGCAGACTGCGAGAGACCTCCTCCAGGGAGAGTGCGGACAGGTCAGCGGGGGGCTGCCAGGAGATGTCCCGGCCTCCCCAGCCTGTGGTGCCATCCCGGGGACTAGCAGGAGGCCCTTCTAGGCGCCCTTGGGTGAGAAGGAGGCGTGCTCCACCTGCCTTGGGCCCCTTCAGGGCCGCTGGTGACAGTGGGGTGGGGACCTGCCGCAGCACTAAACCTTCAGACTCAAAGGCCTTGGGGGGTCCAAGTGGTGAAAGGCAGGGTCCAGGCCCAGGTACTCCCACAGCTCTGGACTCCTTACAGCACAGCAGCTCTGGCTCTGGAGAATCACCCTGCCCCAGCTCAAAGGGATCAAAGGGCTCCAGGGCTGATTCCTGCCACTCAGAGGGAGAGGAGGAGGCGGTGGGGCAGGAGGTGGGAGCAGCTGAAAAGGCCTGGCCTGACGAGCCTGGGCCTGGGGGAAACGCAGGGCTGGAGGTAGCCAGGGCACCCGAGGTGGTTGTCGGCCCAGAAGAAGAGGCCACTGAAGGGCCGGCAGGGTACGCAGGCCCGGAAAAAGGGTTGAGAGCTCCAAACGGAGCAAAGCGTTTCTGGGGGTGAGAGGGCTTGAGAAGTGGCGGGCAGCTGTGGTAGGTCTTGACAGGGGTGTCAGCCCCCAAGAGGGAGGCAGTTCGACTGCTCAGGGGCTCTGCGAGGGCCCGCGAGGCCTGGCTGGGCTGCGTGGTGGAGGGCAGGGGTCCCGGCGGTGGGCGGCCAGAGGACTCGCCCACTTTGCAGTCTCCCCAGGTGCATGGGTAGCAATAGAGGGAGTAGGCATCCGGTGACGGGGAGCCACTGCCGCTGCGGGAACCCGTCCTGTGGACAGAGAGACAGACACATATGGAAAGGTAAGACAGAGCAAGAGGGAAATGTGACAGGGTCACACACATGACACTGCAATCCACCGCTCTGCGGGGTCACAGAGGCTGCCACTCGAATCTCAGCCACACTGGCCCGTACCCCAGCCCTCAAGGCCTGCGACCTCTGCAATTGCTCCATTCTTTCTTCAGGCATCTCCAGCCCCAGGAAAAAGTAAATGAAACTGAAGTACATAAAAAACTTTAAATAGCAAGGAATACTTCATCCTGTGGCAGAGTCCCAGTCTGGAAGGAGCCAGAACAGTGTTCCCATCCAGTCCTCACATTTAAGAAAGGGGTAAACTGAGGCAGGACAGTGAAGAGCAAGTGCCTGGGCCCCAGGCCCCAGTCCCAGTGCCCTCTCCCTCAGTACTGCTCAGGGACTTGCACCCTTTGAACCCCCAACCTGAAGTCTTCCTCTTCCTCAGCAGTGACTCCCTTCCTGCTCTCCCCTGCCTCCATCCATCATAGAACCCAGGACCAAGAGAGGGAAGGGGCTCACCCGTCCTGGAGGCCAGAGGAGTAGTAGGAGAGGCTGGAGCTGGGCGAGGGGACCGGCTGCAGCTTGGGGAAGCGTGGAGGCACTGGGGGGCTGCCAGAGAGCCGGCCACTGCCACTGCCACCCCGGGGAGGCACGGGTGGGGCGTTGAGAAGGCGGCACTCCTCCTTCACCTGCAAACAGAGGGCCATGACTCCACCTCTGTCTCCAGGCAGCAGACACTCCTCTCCAAAGAACTCAGAGACTGACACTTTGCCCTGTTGCCAAGAGGCTGCCTTGCCTACACCCCACCCACCTCCTCAACCAGCCACCTCCCTACCCCACCCCTTCTGGTCTCTCCAACCTGTTTCACTCCTCAAAAGCCCACAACACATACAGTCTCCTACTGCCTTGGAAATCTATCGTGAATGTAATAAAAAGAATACAGAAAAGTCAATTTTAAAACAATCATGAAAGTAGACATTCCCTCCTCAAAAAAGAGAGAAAAGGCATGGGCCAGGTGGGTACAAAATTAAAGTATCTGCCATCTGGATCCCTTCCTTATACGCCAAATACTCAAAGTGGACTCCGTGGGATGTTAATAGGAGCTGTCCGTATCCTGTGGACAAGCACAGCTGGAAAATTCTGCTGGAAAAATCTATCAATACAGATAGAAACAGGTTTCCTTAGTGCAAGTCTTCCCAGAGCCTTTAATATACCCGTGCTCTGTAACTCCGGGGAGGAGCGGAAGGCTGCAAGTCCTACACACACTTCTAAACTTATTTCACCATGGGACTTCTTTCCACTGGACAACTTAGAAGACTGTTCTGCGGAACCTTCTGGGTAACACTGTTCTCGGCTCATCACGAGTTTTCTGTGGCTAGAGACCTGCTGGCATCTTTGCCCCACAACTCCTAGCGCCGCGGTCCCCGCGCCGCAAACGCTCTCAGGACGTTTCTCCCTTTTCCCCTCCCCTTCCCCCGCACGTGGGCCCCCCTCGGTCACACACTCCAAGGGTTGGACACCCAGGACTATTTGCTTTTCTGGCCCAAACGGAGCCCCCGGCTGGCCCCTCCCAGGAAGATAGAGAGACAGAGCTCAGCGCCCTGCCTTCCACTCACAGCTTCGGATTTGGGAGGGACCGGCGGCGGCGCGTCGGGCTCCAGGCGTGGCGGCCCCGCGGCCCCGAAGTTGATGAGGTCGGGCCCCGGGGGCGCCCGGGGGCGGCCCTCCGCTAGGCCCTCGGCCGCCTGGTGCGCCCACAGCTCCTCGTAGGGGATCTCGGCGGGCGAGGCTGCGGGCTCGGGCGCGCCGGCCCAGTCGGGGCTCACGTACTCCTGGTCGCCGTCGCCGGGCGGGCTGGGGGCGCGCGCGGGCGCGGGGGCCCGCGGGGGCGCGGGCAGGCAGAGGCGCGCGCGGCGCGGGCTGGCGCAGTCGTCGGCCAGCTCGGCGGGCGCCTCGCGCACGGCGGTGGAGTACTCGTCGGGATCGAAGCGCTCGCGGCAGTAGGAGGCGCTGTCGCGCACCAGGCGCTCGACGCGCGGGTCCCCGGCCAGCAAGCCCTGCGGCAGCGCGAAGCGCGGCGTGTCGGTGAGCAGCAGGAAGTGCAGCGGCGCGGGGCCCTCGCGGCGCAGCGCCAGCCCCAGCACCACGGTCTTGGAGATGATGCTCACCAGCTTGTAGCAGTGGCCCTCCCGCACTGGGTGCAAGTCGTAGGGGTTGCGCGGCGGCCGGCTGGGCACCAGCACGTTCACCGGGAGCCGCACGCGCTCGATGATGGCGCGCACCGTGTGCTCGCCCTCCTGCATCTGCAGCTCCAGCGGGCTGCGCGTGCTGAAGCGGCCCTGGCACTGGAAGGGCAGGCTCAGGCTCTCGTTGGTGCGGTGGTTCATGCAGATGAGGCAGGGCATCTTGCCTTTGATGGGCCTGGCGCCCCCGCTCGCGCCCCCGGCGCCCCCTGGGCCTCCCACCCCGGCCAGTGCCCCGGCCCGGCCCAGCTTGCGCAGCAGGGTGGTAAAGCGCGAGCGCTCCTTGGTGGTCTTGGCGCACAGGATCTCCGCCTGGCCCATGAGAGTGAGCTCGTCGCCTGCGTGCAGCGTGAAGTTGTACACTTCGCTGTCCTCGCTGAACTCCCCCGACACCACCTGGGGATCCCAGAAATGGCCGGGCCTTAGCCAGGGCCCCAAGCAAAGCCAGCCCTGTGAGCCCCTCCAGGACCCAGGGGGCAGCCTCAGGGTCCTCCCAGGGCTGAGACTAGATCAAGAGCCCTTGACTGAGTGGAAAGGGGGGTCAGGGACCCATGTTCCATCCTAGAGAGGCCACGTGGTGGCTGTGCAACCTTAAATGAGTTACCCCTGGAGGCCTTAGTTACCTCACCTAAAAACTTACTTGGAAAAGTTGCTCTAAGGATTAGACTATACGTATAGCGACATACTTTGAAAATATTCAATAAATGATAATTTTTATCATTATCTTTATAATGTGGGTGATAATAATGCTCCACCCATTCAACAAGGCTATTGAGAAGTGAATTGCTGGATAAGGGTTTGTAAAGAGCTATCTATACACAAATGAAGGACAGTTTGCACTCTGCCCCCCACAGCCATCACCCCTGAGAGGTCCCCAAGTCAGGGCATGACCCTTCACACACCCCCTCCTGCTTCACCGCCTTTTGCAGGAAGTTCTTCAGCCCAGAGGGCCACACATCCAGCTCATTTGTCATAGCCTGTTGGTGCAAAAGGCCCTCAAGGGGCAGTCAGAAGTCACACTGTGACACCTTCTCCTCCTGGACCCTAAGGCAGCCCTCCAACCAGGGTCAGAGTTGCTCTGAAGGGAAGGGGCAGCATGGGAGCACCATGCCTGGTGCCAGGACTGACCTTGACACTGAAGGTGATGGCTTCCATCACAAAGATGCGGTCAGGAAAGACGCTGGCCACCTCCTCCACGCTGCTGAAGTACCTCACTGGCTCCCGCACATCCCGGGCCTGCTCCAGGAGCTTGAACTTCCCTGCACAGGAGGAAATGCAGGCTGCTAGAGTGGGCCCTCTTGCTGGGAGCCTGGCCTGCATCCCAAGACCTCATGGTCCCTACTTGCTCCCCTCATTTCAGCTAGCTCCTGTGGAACTCAGGTGGGCAGAAGGGCAAGTTTGCACCAGCATGGGTAGAAAGAGCTGGCTCAAGCCTCACAGGAGGCCCAGCAATTAGAACCCAGCCCTCACCCGGTGGAGAGCTGTGGGTGTGTGATGAGGTTAGCATTGCCTTCCCAGAGGAACCCAAGTACAAACTAGAGCCCAAATACTTGCACACGGAGCTGGCCTCTGACCAAATATCACTGTGGCATTGGGGATCCTGGCTCCTAGCTTGGCCCCAATCCCACTCTGGCTTGCTATGTCCCTAGACAAGTCCCTTCCCCTCTCTGGGCCTCCAAGTCCCCATCTGAGGAAGTCAGGGCAGATGATATTGGGCCCAACCCGGACTTGGCATGCTGTGCAACTACCTTAGGTTGCTGATCCACACTGATGCACTAAGCAGACCAGAGGCCCAGCCTCAGGCTTTGGAGGCCCAGGGAGAGACACTCTGACCCCAGCTCTGTTCCCAGACCTTGCCCTCATCCAACATTCAGCTCAACTGTCCCAGAGGCCTGTGATCTGAGCCCCGCAGAGCCGCCTCCCACAGATGAGGCCTCCCCACCTTGCAGTCTAGGGCTATGCACTTTGGCTGCAGCAGATGCCCCCAGCAGACTCAGACTTTAAAGAATGGTGATAATCCGTACAGCTGACACCCCTGTATAACATTCTCACCTAACTGGCCCCACACATTTTATATGCCCACTATATGAGCACAGGGATAGGCTGTGAACCACCCTGACATCTAGCTAAATGGCCTCTTCTCAGGACTGACACAGAAGGAAGAGAGTCTTACATAAGTGAGGGGACAACAGGCTAAGAGAAGACAAGGTGACTCTTTAGCTTCCGCAGTCTTCCTGTTGCTTCCTGGTTGATTCAGTCATAGTCCATTCACTTATTCATTCCATAAACATTTATGGAGCACCCACTGTGAGCCAGACACTGGGCTAGGCCCTACAGAGGCTGCAAATCTTGGAAAAATAGTCTGCTTTCCAAGATTTCCAGATATGGTGGGTGTGACAGTGAGCACCCAATGATGGCAGGATGTGACAAGCGCTACAACAGACTTGTGACAAAAGAGCTAGCTAGAGGCCTCGGAGTTGGGGGAAAGCTGCCTGGCAGTTTGAAGGGATCTTAAGAATGAAAGTTTTATAGAATGGACAGTCCACGTGGAAGAAAGAGAATGAGCGAAATGGAGTCACAAAAGCAGACTGTCTGCTCCACATGGTGATGCGTGGAGGGCAGGACTTGAGGAGAGTGGTAACCGGGGGAGAAGTAGACAGCATCTGGGTTCCCAAAGGCTCTGAATGCCAACCGCCCCGTGGAAGGACACTCATCAGACCGGGGTGACTTATGCAGGGCAGGTGGGAAGGAAGGGACTCAGGCCGCTAGCCTGGTCCAAAATGGAGCCAACAGAGCTATTAAGCAAAACTGGAAACCGGGGTGAGGGGGTGAGGTGGAGAAGGGTATGAGGGGATAAATGGTGATGGGTGGAGACTTGATTCGGGGTAATGAATACACAATCAGCGTACAGATGATGTGTTGCAGAACTGTGCATCTGAAACCTGTATAATTTTGTTAACCAGTGTGTCACCCCAATAAATTCAATAAAAAGGAAAAAGCCTGGAAACCCAGGAGAAACAGGTTGTGGGGCAGGAGCTGGGGGAGCCTGGTCAGTACAGACTCAAAGGTCACCAGCCCACAGGAGGCAGCTTCAGCTGTGGGGCAGGTAAGAAGGCTCAGAGAAGATAAGAGAGGGTCTTAACACTTTGGAGACCCTCTTCCCAGAAAAATGCCTGTAGTGTACTCCTTTGTGAACACATGCCATTTGGTATGCCAGGGGTTCCTGGAGCCCCCAAACCCAACCAGAAGCCCAGATTCACACACACACACACACACACACACACACACACACACACACTCTCTCTCTCTCTCTCTCTCTCTCTCTCTCTCTCTCTCTCTCTCTCTCTCTCTCTCTCTCTCTCTGCAGGGGATGAAGAGCGGAGGACCAGGGGCAGAGCCTGCAGCATCAACATCTAGGAGCAGGAAGAGAAAGGGAAGGGAAAATGCCCAGGAGAAAGTTGGGAGGAGAGTCCCTGGGTCCTGCGCTAAGCACTCGCAGACCCTGGGGAAGAGGCCTGAAATGTGCCACAGCCCTGGAGGGCAGAGGGATAAACTGGGGAGGGGGCCGAGCAAGGAGCAGTGACCTGGGGTCAGGAAGCAGGAGTCAGGGTCTGCTACCATCCAACAGTGTATGGCCCATCTCCTCCCCATATCCACGCACAAACCCCCCCACTACAAGCAGCCAGGCACGGAGAAATGCCCGCTGCCCCCCTGTGGGGGGAGCTGCAGCCAAGTCAGAGCTGGAGCCCGGGGGGATGTGGCCGGGAAGATCGATGTAACCATAGTAGCCAGCGCCGCCCCTCGGCTGCAGCCGGGAGCCGGGCACCGGTCATTACTGCCGGGAGGAAGGAAGGGAGACCTCCCGGGAGTGATGCTCCGGCCACTGGAAGCCTTTTCTTCCCCCTGCAGCCCCTCCGCGGACAGCTTCCTCTCCTGCCTCCCCCTACGTGAGGCCCGAGGTCCCCGCGCCTCCAGGGACCTGCCCAACCCCAGCCTGCCCCTCCCCCTGCCCTCTTTCCCAGGGTCCTTCCAGCCGTCAAGCCTCTCACCCCTCCTCCCATCCAGCGCCTGACCCAGGGCAGACGCTCGGAAAGAATGGCAGGTAAATGCACAGAGTATGGAGTCGGGACAGACCAGGTTGAATCCCAGCTCTGCCACCAACCAGCTGTGTGACCTTGGGCAAATTATTTCATCTCTCTGGGCTTCAGTTTTCCCACCTGTAAAATGAAAGCGCGCTGCTCAGCTCCCAGGGCTCGCCTGCGGGTGCTCCGCAGGGCCCTCGGCCAGCGCTGGGGGAGCAGCCTGGCCCCGGCAGGGCCGGTGGGGGCTGTCTCAGGGGAGCCAGGTATCCCCGATCCCTGGGCAGTGGGCCGCGGCCTGAAGACCCTGGTCCCGGGGCAGCGCCCCAGCCCCGCAGCCCTTGTCCCCTCCCCCGCCCTCGTCGCGGCTCTCGGGGGTCCGAAGCCGGCCGCGCCCGCCCGCACTATTATTAATTCATTAGAGGAGCCGGCGCGGAGCGGTGCACTCAGCTTCCCCGTAAACCCACCAGCCGGCCCCGCCCCTCCCCCTCCTCGGGGGCCTCGACCTCCCCTCCCCCTTCCGGGCAGGCCGGAGCCGCCCACCCGAAAGATGGAGTTGGGGCAGCGACATCCCTGCAGGCAGCTGTCGCCCCATGACCACCATCGTACACACGCACTTGGGGAGCAACAAAAGACGCGGGAGCAAGGGCTAGGAGCCCCCGGGCCCATGGTTGCCTAGAAGGCTCTGTGTCTTGGTTTCCCAGATTTTTGATGACACTAACTGAAAGGGTGCAGTCCCTTAAGTCACATTTCAGTCCGAGAAGGGCTATTTCTAATCTGCTTTTTTTTTATCCCAAGAAGAAGACCTGGGACCTCTCCCAGGCAGGAAGCTTCTAGCTGCAGCGGACCCCCTCAAGGGCTCCGGGCCCAGGACCAGGTCAGAAAGACGCTGGAGATTCCTAATCTCTTAAATGGGGTGTGGGGCTATGGGGGCACCAATTTCACAGCGTTGTTGTAAAGAGCAGAAGCATGTAAAGGGGCTGAGTTCTGTCCCACTGGCTTAGGGGAGACCCAGGCAGGGCCAGAGGGGGAACAGTGGTACTGGTGGGGAAGGGACTGTGAGCCTTCCCAGCTCAAAGGGTTCCCAACCTTTGTTGGGGGTGGAGAGGAGGAGGTAGCAGTTAAAGCATACAACTGGGCAGCTCCTGAAGCTCCTGAGGCCTGTTTCCTTGTGAGTTAAACGGAGTTGCTAAGACTTTCTCACAAATTGCTGTGAGAATGAAATGATGAAAATGCCCAGCCCAGTGTCTGGAAAGCTGTGGGATCCTGGATTCCCATGGGGCCTCTCTGGGATGAAACCACCAGACCCCCATCCCTCCCACACTCAGGACAACCACCCTGCATTCCCGGTGTGGTGCAGCAAACTGTGTCACCCTGGGCAAGTCACTTCCCTTCTTAGGTGTAGGCCTCTGTGTAAAATGAAAGGGCTGCACTTTCTTTTTTTGGCAGCATCAACCTTTCTTTAAACAAAATGTTATGTAAGACGTCAACAACATACATAACACAAATCAAAATGGAAGTTCATTAGCATAATCTTATTTAAAAGTCTAAGATTTTAACATTCACTTATAAAGTCACTCAATAAAAATAATGAGTTTAACATTAAAACTGGGAAAATCAAGATTAAAGCTGACAGGTGCAGCCAGATTACCAGCCTGAACATCTCTTTGTTTCTGAAGATTTTTTTTTTTTTTGAAATATGTTTTTATTTATTTTAAAGAGAGAGGAAGGGAGAAAGAGAGAGAGAGAAACATCAATCGGCTGCCTCCTGGGGACTGAACCCACAACCTGGTCATGTGCCCTGACCGGGAATCGAACTGTGCACGGGACCATGCTCAACCAACTAAGCCACACCAGCCAGAGCTGTTTCTGAAGGTTTCTGGTTGCACAGTACTGAGAAGATGCTGGCAGGAAATGTTCTCTTTGAGGGTCTGTACAAAAAAAGGTTAATGAGGCAGCTCAAGGTACACACCAAAGGTCTCTAGTTAGGGTTAAGTTTGGGTTTGTAGCAGTTTAAGAGTGTGGGTATTTTTTACATCAGTTTAAAATCTATTTTAAAATAAAATGTGAATCAAAGGTTTGCAACCAGAAATCCAGGGCTCCCCACAAGAATATGAAAACCACTGGGCCCTAACTCTAACCTAACCCTAATCGCCACCCTGCCAGCCCTGTCCTCACTCATCCCGTGGCTCCAAGGAAAAGCTAGTCACCAACAGCTTCCCCCAAGCCCTACCCCTACCCTCCAGCCTACTGCCCCCACCAGCTTTACCCCATCTGTCCCTGGCTGGCACACCTGGGTACTGCAGGGGGATGTCAATCTTGGGCCCGATGACATAGTGGCCTTCCTCCAGGGTGTGGGCTGTCACTGTTGTCCACTGGCGGCAGGAGTGAATGAGCAGGATGTCTCGTTCACTGACGCCCTCAGCGTACTCCCCTGGGAAGGGACAGAAAGATAAAAGGGGAAGGAAAGGAAAGGAGAACATTAGGAGGGGCAGAAACAATAGACAGGATGACCTCCTCACCTTCTCACCAAGACCCTTCCCAGGGACAGCTCCCATTATCCCTGTCCAGGTCAGCAATGCTCTAGGGACAGACGGACTGCCAGCTGTGGCCTCAGGGCTGAGTCAAGCCCCTGTCTCAGGGCTCAGGCTCCTCCTGATGGGGCCCCAGCAACCAGCCCAGACGTTGCCCTTCATTCATCATTGGATTGGACTGCCTGCTGTCCCAGGCCCTGTGCTGGGGCCAGGGGCTCCTAGCAGATGAGCCCATCCCTGCCCTCCAGGACCCCTTAGGCCCATGGGGAAGTGGAAAGAAATGTTAACAGAGAATGCCAGGCACTGAGTGGAGGCTGTCTGGGCTCTCAGAGGGGAGCAGCAAACTAGCTGAGGGCGGGGTGAGGAAGGGAGACTACTGAGCAGCAGACGCTTAAGCCGGGCCTCAGAACCACTGGAATTCACAGGAGCAGAATTCTCAGCACCCAAGTCAATGGCTAGGCCAGGCAAGGAGGGTCTGGTTGGAGGAACTGGGGAGAGCTCAGATGGGGCTGTTTGTTGTAGGTCCCCCGGAGCCATGAGTCCCTCAGGCCAGGAGAATGGCTGGGCTTAGAGGAGCTGATTCCTGGGTCTCTTATGGGCAGCCCCTTTTCACCCACTGCTACAGACAGTCTCCTGCACTCAGGCGACCTCAAAAAAGCGGGGAGGAAGTCTCAGGTATTCACTAACCCCATCTCAGAGAAGCTGTTTCTTGCCTCTCCCTCTGTCGGCCCTTCATGCTCCCAGTCTTTAGAACACAGTGATGTCGGCTGGAGAAGGGGGTGGATATAGAATCAGGGAGGGGGTAGTCCTGGGGAAGCTGCACTGGGGCAGAGGTGCTGAGAGGGGCCTGGTGCCTGGAGGCTCCAACCCCAGCAACGGTTTCCAGGGGAGCAGGAGGGGCTGGCCCAGCTTCCAGGAGGCTGGTGGAGCTGTCTCCTGGCTGCAGCTGGTGGGCAGGGTGCGGGTGGGGGTGGGGATCCTCCTTCCCAGCCCCCACAGACACAACTTACTAAAAGTCTGCCGTCCAACCAAATGGGAAATGGTTTACTCTGATGGCTGGGTGCTCCTTGAAATGTGTGGATTTGTTGAAGGGGGCGGGCTGGGTTGGGGGGGTGTAGAATGTGTTCAGGATGTGGGGAGACCTGGCTCTCCCATCCCACGGTGGGAGGAGGGGAGAGTCCTGAGCCTTCCTCCGGGGGAACAGGAACTTCTGCTACTCTGCACCCTCCTCTTAAACCTCCCTTACGCCCCAGCCCACCACCCTTCAGAACACCCACAGCCATGGGTTATGGTCACCAGCAGTTGAGCCAGCACAGCCACCTGGCCCACAGTGACAGGGGCTTGTCACCCCAGTGACACGACTCAATCCCATGGTCCCGCCAAGGGGCCCCTTCCAAATGCATAGGGCACACAGGGACCTTCGAGGCTTCACGAAACACTCGTGATCACATAAGCACACTCATAGTGGCCACAGCCATAGCCACCACTGCCACAGACGGCTGGGCCACGGGCCAGTGGCTCGTTCGTTCATTCACTCGGCCGGGGCCCCTCCACAGTCCTGGTCGGGCAGGGTGCCCCCCTCCAGGGGCCTGCAGCCCAGCGCCAAGACAATACACTAACCAGGTGCGCGCAGAGGAGACAAGTCGGGGGTGCGGGAGTCCCCAGGGAGCCCAAGGAGGCCTTACCATACTGAGGGGCTCGGAAAGGACCCCCTCAGGGGAGTGGGCGCGGGAGAGGGGTGCAGAGCGGCCCACTCGCGCGCGGGCACATGCGGCCTCGCTGCCGACGGGACTGTCTCGGGATCACGGGCTGACGATCCGAGAACCAGGGGCTGGGCTGCGGGGCACCCTGTCCGGTGACTCGGGGACGGTCGCTGCCCGGAGCCGCGTCGGAGGAGGGGCCGCGGCCCGCGGAGCCGAGCGGAGGAGCGGAGGGGAGCGGAGCCAGTGGCCCATTAGCATTCAGGGAAGCGAGCGTGCCGAGCGGGCCAAACCCCCATTCTTCTCGCACACAAAACCCCCGGCCTGGCCGCCGGCCCCGGCGCCCGCCCCTCCCCCGCCCCGCAGCCTCCTTCCCCAGACAGTCCCCTGGCCCCGGGCGGCCCCTCTCGGGCCCCCACGCGAGGTGCCATCGGCAGAGCAGACCCGGGGCCCCGAGGAGAAGTGGGGCGAGACGAGGTGGGGGGCCGGGGGCTCCGGGGCTCGCGCGGAGGGGGCCTCGCTCGTGCGGGCCTCTCCCCGAGGCGGCGGGCTCGGCCCGGGACTGGATGGAGGGCCCCGGGGACGAGAGAGGAGGGGACGCGCGGGGTACCGGGAGGGCCGAGAGGGGCCGGGGGGCGGCGGCGGTGGGAGGACAGAGTCCGCGGCCCGGGGATGCAGGAGGGCCGAGGTGAGAGGTGGGAGACAAAGGGACGGAGGGGGCGCGGCCCAGGCGGGGTCGGAGGGCGCCGGGGAAGGGGGTGCACCGACGGGGCGGGCGCGGGGTCGGCCGTGCTCTGGGTTCCAGCTGGGCCGGGAAACTCTGCCCCGGTCCCGGTCCCGGTCCCGGTCCCACTCCCTGTCCCGGCTCCTGTCCCGGAGCCCGTCTGCGGGGCCCAGGACGAGGCGGACCCTCGGCTAGGGGGTCCCTGGGTCCCGCGGAGGTGCGCCGGGAGCTCGCGGGGCCGCGCGGGGAGGGGGGCCGCTCCTACGGCCCCGCGAGCGCCGGCCTGGAGAGCCCCCGCTTCCCCTCGGACCCGGGTCGCCCTTCCCAGCACCCCGGTACCTGGCCCGAGGCAGGCGAGCGTTGGCAGGCGGCAGCGGCTGACGATGAGGTCGAGCGGGAAGGCGCCCATGCTCCAGCGCAGGCCGGCCAGCCCGGCCGCCAGCTTCTCCATGGCATGGGCGCCCCCGGGGCCGCCGTCCGGGGCCCCGACGGCCAGTCCCGCGCGGCCCGGGCTCCAGCGCCCGCCGCCACCTCCTGGGGCCGCAGCCGCGCTCCCCGCCCGGCGGCGGGGCTGCCAGCGTCACGTGGCCGGACTCCCCGCGGGGCGCCGCCCCCCGCCCCTCGCCCCACCCCCCCGCCGGCGCCCGCGGCCGCCGCAAGTCCCGCCTCCCCGCCGGGGCCCCGCGGCCCGCCCCCTCCGGGAGCGCCCAGGTGACAGCCGGCGACCGCGAGTCCGAGCCCGGAGCCGGGAGAGAAAACCCGGACGCAAGCGGCAGCGGAGGGGGTGGGGACGGGGCTCGGCCTCCGCCACCCCGCCGAGGGGTCTGCCCCGCTCTCCCCGCCGGGCGCGGCGCCTCTCTTCACCCCCCGCGCCGTGGCCCCCGGGAGCCGCCGCCCAGCCGCGCCCCAATCTGCTCGGCGCCCCCAGGCTCCCGCCCCGAGTTCAGCCGCCGCGATCCCAGCGGCGGTCGCTGCCTCTGGGACATGGATCAGCTTCACACGGCCCGGCGAGGCCCCCTCATTAACCCCATTTACTGATGAGCAAACTGAGGCTCCACAGCCTCGAGAGGCACCCGGGCCCTGAGCCCTATTCGAGTGCAAACCCTGCGGCTTTCCCGGCGGCCGCGGCCGCCTGAGGCCCCGCCGCGGAGCACGTGCCGAGTCCAGCGCGCCCTCGCCGCGTTCGCCGTCCTGCGGCCCGCGAGCTCCGGCAAACGCGGCAGCCGGGACGCGCCCGCTCCGGTCCGTGCGCGAGGAAGCAGGTGCAAGCCTCCCCGTGGCGCCTCCCTCAGGCGGCCCTTCTCTTAAGTGGCTCCTCCTTTTCTGTTCTCACCTCCTCCGTCCAGCCCCTCCGGTCGTGGGCCCCGGACCCCCTCTCGCGAAGCCCGTCCCTGGCCCGCGGACGCCCTGCCTCCTTGATGTGCCTGCAGCGCCTCCTGCAGGCGGTCGGGGGTGGTGCAGGCCTGTCGCGGGACAAGCCAGCACCGATGGCCATGCGGTCTTAAGAAACTGAAAGGGCTCCATGGACCAGTCCTCAGCCCCAGAACCCTAGGGAGACCCCCCCACACACACACGCACATACACACAAAACCCTCTCTCCTCAGGCGACTGACATCCCCCTCATATGACCTGAACCCCAAGAAAAATGACACCAGACAAGATGAACACAACCCAGCAGGAGGAGACAGTTCAGATCATTCATTGTTCAATCTTCATCTTTTGCAGAGGAAAGAAATGAAGACTCCAAGAGCAGAAGTGCTTTGCTCCGGAAGGTCACACACAAGAAAGAAGCAGAGCTGAGGCTAGACGGCAGGCCTCCCGGGCAGTGCTCACTCCAAACCTGGGACTGGCCCAGCGCACCCACAGAGGGAGGGCTGAGCAGCTGCCCTCAGGCTTTCTCCTTCAGCGGCACAGAGGTGTGACTTGCCGGGAACCTGGCCAGGCAGTAGACCAAAGCTCGCTTGGGTCTGTGGGTGGTGGGTGTGGGTTTTTTCCTAGGGACATGGGCAGAAGAGAGGAAATAGGGAAATGGGAAAATGTAGGAACCTCAAGGAAATAGAGGGTCTGTGGCCAGAGAAGCAAGTGAATGAAAGGGGGCCTGACTTAAAGCCACTTTTCTTTTCCTTACCCTGAAGGCTCTTTCTTGAGTAGGGTGACAAAACTGGGACTTATGAGAGTGAAGGAGGTGCTAACTGGGACAACAGGCATAAACCAGACTTTAGAGTAGCGGGTGTAAACCAGCACTGGGCCATATGGTCACACAATCTCTGAGGGACGCATCTGAGCCCTGGCTGGAGACGCCACATCCGCAGTGGCTCTACATGCTCAGATCACTGGGTCGCCTCAGCTCCAGACCTCAATTTTCTGCCGTGTCCCCCACCCCCACCAAGGCATCACAGTTGAACCTGGTCCTCTCTTCTTTTCTATCCCAACCAAGGACATCACCTTTCACCTGGTCCCCCAACCTGGAAATCTCCCTAACCCTTACATCCAACTGGTCACCAATCCCTGGCAATTCTGCTTCCGCCATGTGTCATGTACCCTTTTTTCTTCTCCAAGCCTGCTGTCCCAGCCCGATTTCAGTTCCTCCTCCGATCATCTCTCTCCCAGGCTACCCATCATATTTCGTACCAAAAACCCCATCACTCTGGATTTCAGCTGAGTCACGGGCCACGCAGGTGTGAGACATCAGGGAGAGCCACGTAACAGGTTGGATGTTAAAACCCTGAAGAGGCTCTGGAACGTGGATGGTAAAGCACTTTGCACAGTGTCAGGGACACATTTCAATAAGTAGTAGTCATAAATATTATTTGTATCTCTTCATCTCTGGACTGGGCAGCTGAGGGCCACTGTACTGTCTGTCATTAGACATTTCTAAGGCAAATATACCGTGGACTATTACACCCCCATTAGAAATGATGCTTGCAAGAGATTTGTAATGATTTGGGAAAATTCTCATGGTATAGTGTTATGTAAAAAAGTCAGTATAACATTTCATGAATGAATGAACTATAAGAAAAGGAACAAAGGAAACATGCTCTAATGTTAAAAGTGTTTGTGTCTTGGTCATGGCATAGATGATACTATTTCTCAGCTTTTAAAATATTTTCCAAAGTTTTATATAATGAAGACTCATTTATTTGATAATTAGAAGCCAGTTCAAACTTTAAAATGAGGAAATGAGACTTAGTAGCTGAGGCCCTAAACTACTGTATGAGTTCTCCAAGCAGGCATTTCACTGCCAACTAGAGGGAGCAGCGAGGCCTTGGAACAAACTCTTTGGGGTGAAGGCCAGTCCCACCCTGGAAGAGAGGGGGCCAAGATGAGAATTTGTGGGGGTAGCAGGTCCTCCACAGAGGGGCACAGTCAGCGTGCCTCCTCAGGGCACCCAGGGAGATTACCACATGGTCTATGTGTATACTCATGGTCTGTGTGAACACTCCTGGTCTTATACATTGTTGATGTATGAAATGTTCAAACCTGTAGAGAACTATAATAAGAGTTTTATCTGAACTTAACTGATGACAATTTCTGGGAAACAAGATCTCTAATAATCCACAGAATTATAGTTTCGCAGTTTCTTTTATAGATTTGAAATTAAGGAGGGAATGTAAGGAAGATTACATGAAGGTGGGAGAAAGCAAGGCGGGGACTGGATTAGAGGGTAAGTTGGTATGTGCCCTCTGGAGGGTGGTTAGGCCTCTGAGAGATACTACTTCTGTATTTAAGGGTGTGTTAACCTAGACAGATAAGAGCAATGGACAGGGCTTACTTAAAAACCTTTCGCTGAAGAAGTTACAGGCTTGGGAGTGACTACTGACCACTACCTGCCCTGTTAGGAAACTGATTTATTATGACACCCCTTTGTCATCCACAATATGTGTGTACCATTCAGAATGGGCCTAGGTTATAGTGGACTTGCATACAATGTCAAAATCTCAATGGCTTACCCGGCCGGGCGTGGCTCAGCAGTTGAGCATCGACCTAGGACCCAGGAGATCACAGTTCAATTCCCAGTCAGGGCACGTGCCCGGGTTGCGGACTCCATCCCCAGTTGGGAGCGTGCAGGAGGCAGCCAATGAATGACGACTCCCATCATTGATGTTTCTCTCTCTCTCTCCCTCTCCATTCCTCTCTCTGAAATCAATAGAGATATATTTCAAAACAAAACAAAACAAAAACCTCAATGGCTTAAATCAACAAAGTTTTATTTTTCACTTACACTACATGCTCACTGCAAGTCCCTCAGGGATCTGACCTAAGACATCTTCAGTCCTGGATCCAAGCTGATAGAGGAGCCATGATCTAGAATATTATTAACCAGGGGGCAATGGGAATATAGACTTGGGATTCTTAGCCTGCAGGGAAGTTTACCCTACCACATGCCTGGAAAGAGACTGAAAATGTTGATGAACAGCATTAATGACTTCTACAATGAACTTTGCCTTTGACCCACACCCCATGGCCAAAATCAAGACATTATCCTGAGTATATAATCATGAATTTGCTCAAAGATTTAATTATGTGAAGTTGCTGGCAAAGTTCCTTCATAATTAAAACTTGGAAACCAAGTGTTGATCAACGCAAAAATGGTTTTAGTACATTCATTAAATGGAATACTGTGCAGTGGCTCAGTTGGGTGAGCATTGTCCCATGCACCGAAGGGTCGCCAGTTCGATTCCCGGTCAGGACACATACCCAGGTAGCTGATTTGATGGTTTGATCCCTGGTCAGGGTGCTTAAAGGAGGCAACCAATCAATGTTTCTCTCTCTCCCCATTTCTCTTTCTCTAAAATCAATAAGCATGTCCTCTAGTGACACACAGAAGACATGCAGTTCCCAGGAATGCTCACAAGGTGGCTCAATGACTCCACGTTTACTTCATAGTTTCTCTGTACCCACCCCTGCCAACTGGCAAGAGTGAGAATATCATGAGTATTGGTTAATCCCGCAGAGGGGAACCACAGAATCACAAAGTATTTACACTGGCCTGAGTCTCCAGGGGCTTTCTAGTCTACCTCCTAGGAACAGAGGTCCTCAGGAGACAACCAATTTATCCTGTATCTGGAGAGAGTTGGTAGGAATAGACCTGGACCTGAATTTTAAGGTTCTTTTTAAAGTTATATTCAAAGTTGCTTTAAATTTGGAATACAAATGTGAGTGCATATAAGTGAGGGGTGAGGGTGGGAACGAGGTGGCCAGTCCACCTCTGTTGAATGTGCTGGACAGAAGGAAGCAGAAAAAGTCACCGGCTCACTTACCGCAAGTGCTGAGCTCCTGCTCCGTGGGCAGCTTTGTGTGAAGACACAAAGCAGGCACAAAGGGCCCCTGCCCCCGGAGTGTACAACCCGGTAAGTAGATGAGTCAAGAGAAGACCACCACGAGGAAGGACGCTGCGATAAATGCCCAACACGAACGTAGGAGAAAGTGCTCTTCTCAGTATGGAGAAGGGAGAGGTCACTTCTCTGCTCAGGGGTGGAGAGCAGCCTTGCTGGTGGGTCTTGGGCTGGCCTTGGAAGAACAGTACCTAACAGCACTTCTCAAGTTGAAGTGTAGATTCCCATTCAGTAGGGCTGGGTGTGTGCTGAGATGCTGCATTCCTAACGAGCCCGGCTGATTCCAATGAGGCTGATCGCAAGACCACACTTTGAGCGGCAAGGGCGAGGGCACTAGTTCATGAACTTGGCTGCACATGGGAATCACAGAAAGTTAAAAACAAACAAAAAGCAAAAAACCGCTAAGGCTCCAGTCTCATCCTATAGATTCTGTGTTAATTGGGCTGGGGTACAACCCTGGCACTGGTATCTCTTAAAGCACTTCCCAGGTGACTCATATGCAATTAAATTTGAGCACCAAGGGCATAGAGGACATTTGTCATTCTTTTTGCCCATCCAGCACCTGAATCCCCCACCTTAGCATCAGAGCTCACCCCCCTTTACTGAATCTGAAGACAAGAGCCTCTCTTTGTCCCATTTCCCTGGCATATGGAGCACGGGCACCTACTTTGGGCTTCAGCAATGAAACCACCCTAGACTCTGCAGCAGAAGCTACTGAAATAAAGAAGCAGAGGCCACATAGTATCAACCTTAGTAGCAAGGATTTTGCACTGGTGGCAGCTATATTGTTTCCAGAGGCAGCAGTGACAATTCTTGGGCATGATGTTCAGCAGCAGAGACTGCAGGACCTCAGCTGACCTTGCTAAGCCTGACTTGGAGCATTGGTCTCGGCTGCACAGATTCTGAAACTTTCTATGGTCCTGGAGACTGTGAGCAACCCAATATCATTTTAAACACACACAGAGCCTTTTATAAAGCTTAAATATAATACCAAATTTAAAACCCACGTAAAACAAATGTGGAGATTAATAAATTATTATAAGGCAAACACCTTTGTAAACAACATCCATGCCAGAAGATAGGATTAGGTATTCCTGAAACTCCATTTATAACTCTCCTGCCATTTATAGCTCCTCCCTCCCTGCTAAAAATATCCCTATCCTGACTTTGAGGTTAATCATTTTCTTAATTTTCTTTATAGTATATTACCTCTGTATTTCTCCAAACACATTACGGTTTAGTTTTGCCTGCTTTTTTTTTCCTTTCAGTCTTTTGCTAATTTAAATTCTCTCTCCCCATTGAAATTTAATAGTTGAAAACACTGAATCAATTGTCCTGCAAAATTGATCAGTCTGGGTTTTTTTAATTGATGTAGTTTAATATGTTCTTCTACCTTCAGGTTTCCTATAAATTGGTAGTTGGATCTAGAACAGAGGTTTGATCCAATCTTTGATATTTTTTGGCATGGCCTCATTATAGGAAATATTGTGCTCATGATCCTAAGGTACCTAAATGTCTGCATCTCAATTTTGTTGGCCTCTCTCTTTGTAATGTTAGTAGCCATTGATCATCCCTAGATCCATTAATTCATTAAAGATTGCAAAATAATAAAATTCTATCATTTCTTCTTTCTTTTTTTATTGGAATACTTCTCTATGGAGAAACATCACCTCACTTTCTATTGTTGGGGAGAAAACCTTTCCCTGCCTTCTTAGGTGCAGTTTTGGAGGTTTGCAAATTAAACTGGCAAAAGAAAGATTAGCAAGAGAAAAGCATGTTTTTATTAACTATGTATCTGGGGGTTCACAGAAGAATGTGCCTCCTAGAATTTGGGGCTTAACAGGGAATAGGGAAGGGCACTTCTGACAGAACAGATGACTTTTTGTAAGGGCTAGGAGGGACAAAGGGCACTTAAGATAAAAGACTTTCTGGGAAAGACATATGGACCCTTAGGAGTAGATGAGAAGTAAGAACGTTGAGGCAATGTTTCTGGGTGTGGTGCAAACCTCTCCAAGAAGAGGTCAGAGTTGCTCCCTAGATAGAGGGTGTTTTATGACAAATGAGTTCTTTTGGGAGGTTATGTTTTTAGGCAGATGAGGGATTTGGGGGAACTCGAATGCCTCAGCTCACAAGAATTTAGGTAGCACAATAGCTCATTTTGACCCGCTTCACTGTTTAGTTACCAGCGGTATAGTCTGTTTAGGGAAGTGCGGGTGAAAAGGGGGTTCAATGGAGAGTGACCTCACAGGGTGACCTGACCATCAATTCCTAACTGGGCAGGTCGTGGCAGGTACTCACCCCCCAGGCATATATTTAGTAAAAGGCTTGTCTCTGCCTTAAGCAAGCCCTGTGCCTTGCTTCTGTGCCTGTAGGGTGAACAACTTCGAAAGGCCTCTTTTCAACCCCTCAAGGAAAACCACCCTGAGAGAGTACATAATCGAAACTAGCCCGTAATCCAGTCCCCACCTTGCTTTCTCCCACCTTCATGTAACCTCCCTTATGTTTCCTCCAAATGCATAAAAGAAGCTGCAAACTGTCCTTCTGGAAAGCATTTTCCTCAGTCTGTTGAGGTCTTGCTTCCAGGCCTATCCTGTTTGACTCAAATTTTTATAAAAATTCTCTATAGGTCTGGGTGTCCTTATGTCAACATAAGTCAGGGTAACTTCTTGATTCTTTTATTTACCATTGGGGTGGGGGAGACGTTCCTCAGGCATCCTCCAGTACTGACCATTAGAGGTATGCGTGTGTGTGTCATCAGTATGCACTCATGGATTTAAACATATTTAGTGTGTTCAAAACGTCCTCTTTGGCCAGGGTGGGCCTCCTCCAGACCCCAATTGACACATCCTTAGATCTTAAAAATTGCTGTAATTTGACAAGATATTTTTGGCTTATCTTATACATTTCCTGCCACAAATTCCATAATCCACCATTTCTTCAAGAAGCCCTGGTGTGGTTTTTTTTTTACTGGGAAAAGGGCCCAGGCTGTCGTAGTCTGCATGAAGCGTAAGGTAGATCCCGTGTCCACTTGCTGTTGAGGTTTCAGCCGCTGCTGCTCTCAAACGGGCTTGCGTAGCCTTCAAGGCCCTGCTGGTTCCTTGGGAGTTCTTGCATACTTCAGATGCCCCTTTGCTCCCATGTTCTGCACAGACGCTGGTATCATGCATTTGTCAGAGGTTTGTCCCTCCCTGCTGGTGTGGGGGGTTTGTGGGACTACCCGGTCAACTAGTTTTACTACCCCAGTTGCTGTTTTTTTATAGACTTGTGCAAAATGAAAACTTATGCCACTGCTACCACCTTCTTATAAATATCCAATTTAAGTATCCTTTTAATAAATATCCTCCATTGTTTAAATTAGCCAAAGTTGGTTTCTACAGTTTGCGGCTAAGAACCAAAACTGTTACAGAGGGGTGCTAATTAAGCAAAGAGGTGGTAGAAGCAATAAATCTGCTGCCAGACCTGTTTTGAGGCCTACGAACAGCAGAGTGGATTTGGGTAACACTTGTTGAAAGTCAAGGCTGTTAACAATGGGTAGGGGGGCTGGAAGTCCTCAACTGTTGGGTCTGGTCAACTCACTGCTTTATTTCCCCGGAAGCTTGATCAGTGACCAACTCTAATGAACCAGGAGAGATCCTTGCTGTAGATTCTTGAGCAGGAAAGTGAGGCATTCGGAAGATTAACATTCTGATCTGCCCAAGGAGACTAGGGGTGTGTGAGGGAGACCAACACTAGCTGATCAGTTAGAAAATTAACGCTGTGGTCCAGAGGAGAGGTACTAGTACCAAAACCAGGCAGTGGGAATGGCAAGGGGAAGACGGAAGATAATGTAAGAAAACTGAACAGTACTAGGTGACGGTGAGGGAAGTCATTGGTGGTTGAGGCCTCAAAGCTGAGTGATTAGAAAATAAGCCAAAAAATTTTAATGTAATCTCCCACATTAGTGACCTAGAATTTAAACTGGAAAAGCCACCCCTGTCCTAGGACCTTTAAACAATTCTCTTCAAACATTTCCTAGGTAAGAAAAACAGAGCTTAGCCTGTGCATCATGATGAAGAGGAATGAGTGAATAGCTCACGGTCCAGCGTTCTCACAGCTGCAGGAAGGTGGACACCCTAAAGGCGCAGAAGAGCAGCCCTTACCCTACAGATGGCTTCAGATCCGTCTCATCCCAGTGAGCCGGCAGTTAGCATCTTTACCCAGATATTGTCGTAGTTTCACTCCAACATCTGCCTTCAAGATCTCCCAGACCTAACTTGTTTCTGTGATTGATGATGTGAAACTTAAGAGGCTTTAATGGAGCCCTTCAGGCGCTTCAGAAGGGGCACAGGTGAAAAGGCCTCTCCGAGTCCCATCACTTCCACAGTAACATCAACTCTGCTTCCTGCACTTCAACTGTGAAAAGCAACTGCCTTTATTACTTTCTGCCAAGAGGTGGTTTGAAGTAGGAGGAAACAGAATTAGCAAGGTGGAGGGTTAATAAGGCTTAAAGGAAAAACAGCAGTAAACTGAGCTAAGTTCACCAGGTCGCTGATGATGTAACACAAAGAACCTGAGGGCCACAGCACCCAGCAAGCGTCTAGCGGGAAGGAGTCTTTCCCCTTCATATATATATAATTCCCTTGAACTTCAACCCTGCATTGCTCTCTCATCATTTTAGCTGGGTCCTATTTAAATCTCAACACTTACATGATCTCTAGAACCCTCCAGTTTCTCTTCCAACCTTTCTAGACTTGTTTTCCTCAAAGACCCTGCTCTCTGCTGCTCTCGCCACTCTCGAAGGCTTCCCAGGTCTCCCAACTGCCCATCCTGCTGTCCAGTTGGACTTCAGGTTTCTCACATAAGCTTGCTTCTGACTTGCCCACAGGCCCTTCTTGCCCTCGCCTTGCTCTTAGCCAATCAATCTATGTATCTAAGAACCAACTCATGTCCCTCCTCCCTCAAAAAGTCACCTCTGCTATTCTTGCTCTCTATTCTTTCAACTATTTCAACTGTTCTTGCCCAACTGAACTTGCTCTTCCACTTAAAATCTGGATTACAACTACTGGACCCCTGTACATGCTCAGCTGATGACTGCTCTTGCTTTCTAAACTAGATCACATATTTAAAGGTAGAGACCATATTTTATCTTCCTACACCAATCTCAAAGCAGACTCACAAGCCCCAGGCTAGACACGCAAAAGAGGTATGTTGGCAGGGGAGTGGATGGGGAAGCATTAAAAACACTCCAGGTGGTTTTTATAAACACTGTAGTATGAGAAAACCTCTGCATATCACCCTTCCAGCAGAGATAATCTTGTCAACAAACATTTATTGACTAACAAGGCCTTAATATAGGATTAAACATTTCCTTCCACAACACTCTAAGTATATAAAAAAGTTTCACCTTGACCAGGTGGCTCAGTTGGTTGCAGTGTCGCCCCGTACCCCAAAAGGTTGTGGGTTCGATTCTGGGTCAGGGCACATACCTAGGTTGTGGGCTCAAACCCCCATCTGGGTGTGTATGGGAGCCAACCAATGTCTCTCTCTCCCTTTCCTAAGAAAAGGGAAAATATACTCAGGTGAGGGTGTTTCACTTTACATATAGTTCACAAAAGAAGTAGGACAGACTTTGCATTTTGAAGTCACTGCTAAAAGGGTTCACCCTCCAGTACAGTGACCTACCTTCATGTCCACGGGTAACCAGCTGACTTCAGCTGTAGCTGCCTTTGGCACATCCTGGTATCGCTGAGAAGTGACTAGAATTGTGGTACCTCTTTTGACACCAAGATGATTTTGCCTTAGTGTTTTAAGAGATGTAGTTTCTTACCAAACATAGTTCTTGAAATTGCCTTCCCAGTTTTCCGTAGGTTGAGGTTATTTCCCTTTTATTTCTGCTTTCTAATATTCGTTCTGCATTATTTCCCAAAGTAATCCTCCATCTTCAACTCCATAAATGAATGAAAACCAAGCCACACAGTTGAAAATCAAGTTTTGTTTTTATATGAACAGAAGTAGACCATCTAGAAATATTTCAGTTTATTTAAATTGTTAAGTAGAATATGAAACCGAATTTGTAGCTAGTACCAGAGAATGGACTTAACTGTTTGGTATTTAATGAGAACAGCTTCTACACAGGATCCCAAGAGACTTACAGAAAAAGGGGCAAAGCCCTAATATTAAGCAAATAAAACTCATGTTTCAAACAGGTTATACAAAAATTGATTTATACTCCATTTCCCTTTTTTTTTGATATTTAGAAAGTGCAGATTTAACAAAAGGTAGCCATATCCTTTCTATGTACAATGCTGATTATAATTATGCAAACAACAAAACTGTCAGTCTGTTACCCAAAAATCCCAGTGTTTAGCTCTCAAACCTTAAGTCACTGACTAAACTGATACGGATTAAAGGTTAAAAACAAAAAAGCTACTGTCACATTCCAGATAAAGGAAAGCAACAAACACATCAAATTAATCTAACAACAGTAGGTTTAACCTAAAACTTTTTAAGAAGCTTAACATCATTTCATTATTTTTAGTGGAAAATTGGGGATTATTTGGCAATGCTGCTTTTACTAGTAGTAACAATGATAAAGTCAAGTTAGGGGGAAACACTAAGAACCACCACCAGTGAGGCATAGAAAATTGTTTTTAGGGCACGATCTGAAAAACTCATGGGTGTTCATAGCAGATACATCCCTATGTTGTTTATGTGAACCAAGAGGGCATTAAAATGCTGTCCACGACACAGAAAGACTGTCTTTCAATGGAAGCTGCTGTCCTAAACTCAGCCTCTGCTAGAAATGAATCATGCTATTCACAATTATTTCAACAAAGGTATCATCTTAGGATGCTAGCAGCATAGCAAACTTAACTTATCCTAACGACAAGCAATGAAGCAAAACTAGAAAACTGAAGTGAAAAACTGACCGGGTTAGAGATGGCTGGAGACCTTCTTTACGTGAAAAGCCTTTTGCTGTTCTTTTTCCAAATCCAAGGTAATACAAGTTTTCCAAAAGGATGTGAAGAGAGGACTTAAAATTAATAATACACTAAAGTATTTCTAAATCTTAAGGTAAAGATAACTTAACACTGAAAAAGTGTTCTTCGAAGGCCAAATCTCAATATATTTGGCAAACATGTTAATAAATTTCACTCCTCCTTCCCACCTTTTAAAAACCACCTTTACTGGGCTACCAAACTGCCAGAGGAGTTGCCAAAATGGAGACTACTCAAATTTTGGTTAAAGATTTATCCTAGGAAAGTGAATAGGCTATACACCTAATTAGAAAGACAAACCACAACACCCTCCAAACACTAGTGCATGCAATTAACTCTTCCATTTCAAAAACTCAATGGTTAAGACAGGAAGGGAACAAAGAGGGAAGGAGAAGAGGAACATGAAGTCCAGCAGCAAATGAAGGAATCTGGGGCAGAAGTTTTAGGAGAGAGACAAAATGAGGGGAAGACACAATTAACTGACATCTGACTAGTAGGCAGTTAGAATTTTTCAGTTTACCTAGCAAGCTGAATCAGTGCTTTATGTTAAACTTGACAAACCTACTAGTTTGCCCGTTTCATTTTTAAATAACTCATACCGTGAGGTGGTAGGGAGGGAGAAGTAAATAAAGCAGCATGCAGGAAGACAAACACAAGGAAACGTGGCCCAGGATGAGAACTAGTGGCAGGAATAGTTTTAAATATCAAGGCCACTTAAAATGAGACTCTGCAAACCAAAGCTATCACTTCTGCGTTACCCTCTGTCCTCAACTGACTACTTTAAAAATTACAGCCAAGCAAACCACAAACATTTTAATGTTTATGTTTGGATGATGTCTCCTGCACATGCTTCCATCAAAACAAAAAAGGAAAAACCAAAGAAGTTCCTTTCCACATAAGGCACAGGACAAAATTAACCCCATTTACATATTCAAGGCGAAAATGAGTGTTTTCCTGGCTTTTTGTTTCTTTTGCTATTACATGTCTATAGATTATAGGGACTCAAGCACATTATCCATGACAGAAAATTCCACTGTTGTACAAAATAAAATTGTTAATTCTAACTTTTATTCTTATACAATTTGCAGAATAGAGTTGAAATGATTGCTATAAGTTTTAATGTTGATAAGAATTGGACTATAATACAACTGAAATGCAGTGGTGAGCTGAGCAAGTACATTTAAAAATGAAGTCACAGACATGATTTTTCTATACATTTTTTTTTTGTTTGAAGAAAATTATAAAGTCAGCAAGCAGTCACAGATGAAAGAACAAATAAAATAGGTGGGCTGGATAGTTAAGATGAGGAACAAAAATATCTGTTTAGAGTTAAAAATGGACAGAGTGGTTTACTTTGCAGCAAGAAGAGAAACAGGGTGGTGGATGGCAACTGATGGAACAGGAGAACTCTCAGCAACATTTGCTCTTCCAGCCTGTCACGCCTCCTCCGCTGCTGATATCTACATTTTCACTGTTGGGCTCTTTTACAGGGGTCTGGAACAAACACACAAGGAAAGTAACCCATGAAAAAACATTGCCATGTATAAATCAAGATTCAACAGAAATACTCTCATAAAGGTTAATTTATGTAACAAAATGCAATTAGAGTAATGAGACAGGTTTTCTCCCCCATACAAAATAAAGATTTGCAAGCTTTGTTTTCGGTCTTTTGTTTGCCTGCTTTTTCCAAGCCGTGAAATGTCTAGAGGCCTCCCAGCATTCCTTTATAAAGCTTCTGAAATCTTCTCTGGCCCTAACACTTTTGCAGAGAGGTTTGTTATCTCCTAGCCCAGAACCCTGAGTACTTACTACTTAAAATGCATTATCATCAAGCATATGCATTAAACCAATGTTAGGTCATGTCTAACTGCAGGAAAGTAAAACAGCCCTTTTCTGTGTAGTTAACTTGTCTTTTTAGATGGGAGTTTGTATTATGGTATGATTTTTCTTTTACCAATTCAGGAGAGAAAATACTGCACAGAAAGTTCCTAGTCAAAAATCACTATTGTATTTCATATCTAATTTGTTAAGCAAGTTTACATTAGATGCTTTAACTCATATTACCAGATTGAAAAGTGTATGAAAATAATGCTACCTCATATTTGGGCCTGCCTACATGGGGAAGCTGCTAGACAGAGAGCTTTAAATACCAGCTGGGTCCAACCCACAGATTGGACAGTGTGGCTCAGTGGTTGAGCATCGACCTATGAACCAAAAGGTCCCCCGTTCAATTCCTGGGCAGGGCACATGTCCGGGTTTCGGGCTCAATGTTTCTAACTCTTTATCCTCTCCCTTTCTGTATAAAATCAATTTTAAAATATTTAATAAACAAATAAATCTTTGGATTGGTTTTTGAAAAAATATTAATATTTCAAGTATAAAAACAGAAAGGTTACCAGAAGCAATGAATTTTTTCCTATATAATGTCTGTTTCTCCTTTAGGATTTGTGTAAGATTTTCTCTAATTTTATTTGTATATAAATATATCACAGGCTGAATAGAGAATTCAGGACTCATAACCAAATCTAGTCATTTGAGGGGGAAATATGAAAACCAGCTTTCCCAATTTTGCTAAAAGTTACTTATACTGGTAAGTTTTGGGATTCACAAATGGAACACAGAACTAACCCTAAGGCAAAATGAATTCCCTGAGGTCACATTTTCAGCCTTATTATTATTTTTTTACAGCACAGACTGGAATGACTGGCTGAATGAAATCGGGGGGGGGCGGGGGGTACTCTGTTTATTCAGTATGTAATATATGCACGTCCTTTAATGGCACATCTGAGAACGATATACAGAAGAGTGATTCTGTAGCAATAACTACAGAATACATTCACCTCTTACCTTAAATGTTTAAATATGATCTATGAAAATGGAAATGATGTGTAAGAGAAACGAATCCAAAAGTAAACAGAAAAGCCACAACACAATGGACCAGACAAAAAACTGGGAAAAAGGAGTACGAAATTGGGGACTAGAAAGCAAGAGTGAGAGCTCAGAATATTAACCGTTACTACTGACTAGGACCCACAGATTTCTAGATGGCTTCCTGTTCTTCCACTCCCTTACTTCACTTTGGAGGATTAGATACTGGTGATGGGTAAACATTTCAAAACAGTGCCACCCAAGCCCAATTTTTGTGTGTAAATCTAGTACTTTAGAAAAGACTAAGTATTCAACTATGACACTGGGCACCTTAACAGTAAGTAAAAATAGGAACTTACCTTTCGAAGGATATCTTCAGCTAATGTGAGAAAGGCCTTTTCGATGTTTATATTTGCTTTTGCACTAGTCTCAAAAAATCTAATACCATGCTCCCTTGCAATCTGAAATAGAAGCAAAATGTCATCATAAAATGATCATGTACAGGTTGCCAATTGATGACTTTAGCATCTTAGAGGAAATAGTAGTATTACTGCTAAAGGCAGCAGTTTCAACTAGGTTACATAAAACAGATTTAAATGGGTCAAGATTCAAATGGTCAAGCTCTTTAAAAATAAACTAACAAAAGTAATAAAAGAATCTGCTCTTCACTATAAGAGTTTACTTCAGATATTCTTAAAAAAGTAGAGTGGACCCTTTAACAAGTCAGGTCTGCACAGTACAGGTCCACTTATACACAGATTTTTCCCAGTAGGTATGTATTTGGTCTTTCGTATCCCTGGGTTTTGTATCTGTAGATGCGGAGGGCCAAGTGTATGCATTATCCTATGCCATTTTATATAAGGGACTTGCACATCCTCAGATTTTGGTTTCCACAGGGGGTCCTGGAAACAATTCCCCCCGGGATACTGAGGGACAACTATAGTCAAGTACTGGGGGAGTCAAAAGTTATATGTGGATTTCCAACTGCACAGGGGTGAGGGGTCAGCACCCCTAAATCCCACGTTGTTCAAGGGTCAACTGTATTTTCCTCTAGGGGTAAACTTAAGAGACGTTCAAAGCGACTTAAGCAGTATCTAGTTTCTGCTTGTTACAGGCTACCAATTGTCAAACTACAAAATCATTAACTGATACATTTCTTTAATGTCTTAAATTTAAAAATTGAGAATCACTAATTTGTATTCCCCCCCTTTGTAGTATAAATAAGGCTAAAAATAGTACTTCCACAGATTTACTTCTATAACTGTTGGATATGTATTGAAAGAAATTCACTCAAATGACAAGTTACTGTTTCCAACAGCATTTAAAAACTGATGTGACTAGCTAGGGTACTGCACTGCCACTACTGTAAAAACAACAAATGCTACCATCTTCACAAAGAAAGGGCAGCACATCAGCTGCATCCCGAGCTTTTTACCTGTTCTCCTTTTCCTTTAGGTACAACTCTCTTATCATCCATATCACACTTGTTTCCTAGTAACATCCTTTCCACATCTTCATTGGCATGCTGAAATGGAATAAACATTTTATTTACATACTATCATGAATTATGGCTTAATAGTCCCCTAAAATGACTTTTTCTCCATTTATGGTATCAACAGTCTGAAAGTTTTAAAGCAATCACCCTGAAACCACTCCAAGCTAAAAGCCTACATAAATTCTTAAATTACCTGGGAAAAAAAACCCACAACAAAGACATACCCTGTCAAGTATTATTTTCCCACTATATAAGGCTGTCTGGATTCTAGATACGTTCTCGCAGGAGAGGATGCAGGCAAAAGACCTGAAGCTGGAATCTCTTATGCATGCCTCAACCCAAGCTGGACCATGGTTTTAGACAACGTGTACTACCCTAAAAAGCATTAATATAAAATTCTACAGAGCCCTTAAAATCTCAAAAAGCTATACTGCTAGGGCACAAGGAGAACCCATGCAGAAAAATCAGTTAAAAACAAATGTTTGCTCCACCAAAATCCTAATGACATCTCTTGCACAAATAGAAAAATCCATCCCTAAAATTCGTAAGGAATCTCGAGGGACCCTGAATAGGCAAAACAATCTTGACAAGGAAGAACAAAATTGGAAGATTTATACTTTTCTTTCTTTTTTTTAATCCTCACCCGAGGATATTTTTTCCACTGCTTTTTGGGGGGGGGGGGGGATCAATGTAAGAGGGACACATTGATTGGTTGCCTCCTGAACATGCCCTGATGGGCTAGGGATCGAGCCTGCAATGGAGGTACATGCCCTTAGCCGGAATCAAACCCAGGACCCTTCACTCCATGGGCCGATGCTCTCACCGCTGAGTCAAACCAGCTAGGACTACACTTATTTCTTGATTTCAAAATTTACTACAAAGCTACAGTAATCAAAACAGTGTGCTACTGGCATAAGGACAGACATCAAAGATGAATAAAATAGCCTAGAAATAAACCCTTGCATACAAATGATTTTGACAAGAGTGACAAACCACTCAGTGGGAAAAGGAAAGTCTTCAACAAATGGTGCTGGGAACACTAGACAGCAACATGCGAAAGAATGGAGCTGGAACCCTAACTTACATATACAAAAATGAACTCAAAATGAATCAGACCTAAATATAAGACCTATAACTATAAAATTCTTAGAAGAAAACATGAAAAAAGTTTTATGAGATTGGATTTGGCAATGATTTCTTGGATACAATACCAAAAGCACAGGCAACAACAACAAAAAGATAAATTACACTTTGTCAAAATTAAAAACTTTTGTGAATCAATGGTAATATCAGTAGAGTGAAAAGGCAATCCATGGAATGAGAAAAATATTTGCAAATCATATATCTTTGGCCCAACGCACCCTTCCCTGAATATCCCTATAGCCAAGGTAGTTATATTCTCTGGATACAAAATACTTTTTGAGTTTTGATTTGTCTTAAATTTGAATCCATCACACTCTTTCCACCAGCCCCTTCCTTATCTGGATGACTTCTACTCATCTCTTCAGGTCTCAGGTTAAATATGTCTGGTTTCAATTCCCCATTTCAAGATTGTTTGGCTATTCAGGGTCCCTTGCAGCTCCATTTGAATTTTAGGATGAGCTTGTAAATTTCTACCAAAAAATGGGGGGGGGGCAGCTGGGATCTTTTTTTTTAATGTTTTTATTGAATTTAGACAGAGAGAAAGGGAGAGGGATAGAGATAGAAACATTAATCGGCTGCCTCCTGCATGCCCCCTACTGGGGACTGAGCCCTGAAACCCAGGCATGCACCTTGACTGGGAATCGAACCAACGACCTCCTGGTTCATGAGTCAATACTCAACCATTGAGCCACACCAGCCAGGCTATTTATTGATTTTAGACAGTGAAAAGAAGGGGGGAGGGGGAAGGGATGGAGGGAGGAAGAAAGTGAGAAAGGAGTGTGAGGGAGAAAAAGCAAGTGAAACATTGATTTTGTTGTTCCATTTGTTTACGCATTCATCAGTTGCTTCTTGTATGTGCCCTGACAGGAGATTAAACCTGCAACCTTGGCGTATTGGGACGATACTCTAACCAACTGAACTACCTGGCCAGGGCTCCTTATCGTGTTCTTAATTGTAGGAGTCAGTCTTAGGAAATTCAAAGCCTAAAAGGCAGCAATAAGACATGAAAAATAAATAATTCCAACAAGAAGCTACCTATGCTGTAACACCGAAACAGACATGATTTGACAACTTTATCTTATAAAAATTGACTCCTTCACATGCAATGATATGGCACTATTTTCTTGGTTAGGTTTTTACTGTATTTGTACTATGCAGCTTGAAAAATGTCTAGAAGTGGTATGACAATACTATAACTTTACAGTTTTAAAATTATTACTGAAATGTAATTCATTCACTCAATAAAAACTTACCAGGTAAAAATTCTTTTGGAGAGGTGTAAAACTATCATTAGCTTCTATTTGGGGCCATCTTATGGGATGGCTGTACAGAGTTTTGGAGTAATTTAATAATTGCCTTGGGTGGGGTTCTAGATAGACCTGCCCAAAATTTTAAGAAAAAGGCAAAAGAACCCCCAACATTAAAATTTAAAAAGGAGAAATGCTTGCCCTGGCCAGTGTGGGTGGCTCAGTTGGTTGGGCACTCCTGTACACCAAAGGGCAGCAGTCCAATTCCCAGCTGGGACGTGTGTGGGAGGCAACTGATGGATGTTTCTCACATTGATGTTTCCCTCCCTCCCTCCCTCCCTTCCTCCCTCCCCCTAAAAATCAATCAACCAATAAAAACAAAAAAGAAATGCTCAATAATAATGACTTCAATAATGATAACACATTATATCCTAAAGATAAATTAGAATATTGATCTTTATCAACCACGTACACAAATGTGCTTATGCAGGGTTTATGCAATTTCTAGGTCTTACCTCATCTATGTTTCTAAGCCATTTGCTGATGTTTTCAAAACTTTTACCATTGGTGATGTCATATACTAGCATGATACCCATTGCTCCTCTGTAGTAGGAGGTTGTGATGGTGTGAAATCGCTCCTGGCCTGCCGTATCCCTGAAATAAACAACAGTAATTTGTATTCAGCATTTTGATATTACTATATTCTAGATAAAAGGTGAAACAATAGTTTGGTAAGATAAAGATTAAAATCCACTATATGCCACAACACAAAAGAGAGCTACCACTCATTTAATTTTTAAATGGTAAACCATTATGGTTATTCATAAACATATATGTATGTATAAAACTTTTTAGTCAAAGAAAATTAATGACCTACCTATACTGGATGAAAAACAGCAAGGGAAAACAGTAAAAAGTGACACATAAAACTCTTAGTTATTTAAAAATGAACACCAGTAGCCCTGGCCCGTGTGGCTCAGCTGGAGCGTCATCCTGTGCACCAAAGGGTCTTGGGTTAGATTCCTGGACAGGGCACATACCTGGGTTGCGGGTTTAATCCCTGGTTGAGGCACATACAGGAGGCAGTTGTTCCATGTTTCTCTCTCTCCCTCTCCCTTCTTTTCTCTCTAAAATCAATTAAAAAATAGATCCTCGGGTGAGGATAAAAAAAAAAAAGAACACCTGTGTGATAAAAACTTTTGGAATTCCTTAATTTTTTTAAAAGTGATCTAGCTTCATAATGGAATACAAAAGCATGTGGAATTTTTAGAACATTAAAGGACTACACTACAGTATAGCCACATTTACCTTTAGAAGCATTAACAAAAAGTTGTAATGATAATCTTATTTATAAATAACAAGACAGAAATATGTGAAGAGTAGTATTTTTCAATGCCTTCAAAATCAATGACTTAAGACATATATTGTGCTCCTGTAATTTTCCCCTCTTGTTTGATCACCAATTTCTTCCTGTTATGGATCATTCTCATCAGCACATTACATGTTTTAGTATCCCTATCTTTTAAAAAAAATATTTATATTGCTTTCTGGAGAGAGAGGAATGGAGAGTGAAAAAGAGAAACATTGATGAGAAACATCAATCGGCTGCCTCCTGCATGCCCCCCTACTGGGGATCAAACGCACAACCTGAGCATGAGCCCAGATCAGGAATCGAACCAGCAAGCTTTTGGTGCATGGATGATGCCCAACCAACTGAGCCACTCCAGCCAGGCCTCCCCATCTTTTCTTAAAAAGCAAAATTAAAACAATCAGAAAACACCAACTCTCAACCCCACATCCCTCCAACTTACATTACATTTCTGTTCCCCTTCCTAGCAAACTTATTTTAACTTTTACTTAAAATAATTATAGCCTCACAGGAAGTTACAAAAACAGTACAAAGAAGTCCTGTGTACCCTTCACCCAGCTTTCCCCAATAGTAACATCTTCCATCATTTTACAAAAGCAAAACCATAAACTGACATTGGTACAATCTACAGAACCATAGAGTTCACTATTTTTACATGCACTCCTTCCTATTTATGTGCATGCGCATTTTGTTCTCTGCAATTTTACATGTGTAGATTTGTGATCACCGCCAAGGCAAAAAACTGTTGCATAATCCCTCTACCCCCTATAGTCCCTTTACCCTGGCCAATAATGTGTTCCATTTCTATAATTCTGTCATTTCTGGAATGTTATATAAATGGAATCGTGTGATACGCAATCTTTGAAATGGTTGTTTTTCACTTTTGTCAATATAATGCCCTTCAGATCTATCCAAGTTGTTGCACGTAATAGTAGTCTGTTCTGTTTTCTTGCTGAGTAGTACTTCATGGTATGGACATGTCACTATGTTTAACCACTCACCCATGGAAGGACATTTGGGTTGTTTCTAGTTTTTGGCTATTAAAAATAAAGTTGCTATGAATATTCATGTATAAGTTTCTGTGTGGAACTAAGTTTTTCATTTTTCTGGAATGAACAACCAGGAGTGTATATTTTTCTAAAGTGGCTGTACCACTACCACTTTACATTCTCACTAGCAATGTATGAGCAATCCAGTTTCTCTGCATATCATCAGGATTGGTATTGCCACTATTTTTTATTTTTAGTTGTTCTAATAGGGCATGTGTTACCATGTCATCATCATTTTAATTTGTATTCCTTTACAGTTAAACATTTTTCATGTAAGTATTTGCCATCCATATATCCTCTTTGGTGAAATATCTTCTGCCCATTTTCTAACTGTATTGTTTGCTTATTTTTTGCTGTTGAGTGTTGAGTTCTTTTTACATGTCAGATATGTGGTTTGAAAATATTTTCTCCAAGTCTGTCACCAGTTTTTGCATCCTCTTTTTATATGCTCTCCCAGTTAAGATTTTTAGTTTTTTATTTATACATTTCATACTTTGACACTTTTCAACATCACTATATCCACCCCATACATAAGGAGACTCCTTGATCTCGAATCATCCTTTTCCTGGATCCTCATTACAGCAGCCCATACCGATTGTTCAGGCAATCAACAGTGCACTTCGAACCAGAACAGAGCCCTTGCCCCACTACTTCTAGGCTAATTGGTGACCCTTTGCCCAGCGCTAAAAATAGCCGCAGCTGCTTATTCACTGTCAAATTATTTTTAGATTTGCCTACACACATACACCCAGGTCTAGGGACAGCAGGCTGATTCCAATAAAAGCAGATGTTAAATATCTGAAGAGCAACTAAACATTGTATATGTTTACAATATCTTTTTAAGTCCCCATAATACAGGATTTTAAGTCTGTTTATAAAACTACTCACTTGATTTTCCTCGCTTATTAAAAATTTTTTCTTCTAAGCCTATGTATAATAATCAGGCCTCTGAAATTATAAACCAATGATGATAGAATTCTCCTTACATAAAATGATACATAGGTCAGAGAATATTTTCCCCCACTGACATATTATAAAAGGAGTGATATATTCCTAGCAACTGAAGTAGCTTATTTCCTTAATTGTTAGTCCCACACACAGGGTCAGGGAAGCTGTGTACTCTAGCTGCTATTATGACAGTTATTTTTAGTCTGGGCACTGACAGCAATGGAACAGGCCAGAGACAACATCAATCTGCTCTGTAAGTCAGAGACTCCAAATTTAAATTAGGATGTCAAATTTCTCAGACTGAGTTTTACTTTAATAAGATCTGGATTTCCTCAGAGATATGCAATTTCTCTAATCCAAACACCATGAGTTTAAATTATCTTCATTTTTAAAAAGTCAAAAGTCTGATACCTGCCCTACAGAGCTCACAATCCTATGGGGACAGGAATAAACAAGTAAATAAATATATAATCCCAAATTGTGACAAATGCCAACATGGTAAACAGGGTGAAATGATGAAGAATAGAGTAAAGGAAGAAGTAACCTAGATAGAATGATCAGGGTGGTCCTCTCTATAAAGGTGATGCTTAAGGTGAGTGAGAAATACGAGCAGAAATTAACCAAAGTCATTCAGTCAACAAATGTTTATTGAGCATCTACATTTGTCAGGCTCAGTTCTAGGTGGTGGTTATATAACCACAAATTAGGCAGAGGAGACTTCACTCTCAAAAAGCTTACATTCTAGTGGAGGGACAATAGGAATACATTTTAAAAATATGGCAAGTTTAGATACTAAAATAAACTATGACAAAGATAAACTAGGATAAATGTAATAGTGCCAGGAGGACTGGGCTACTGAAGCTAGTTATCATTCAAGGCCTGTCTCAAAGAATAACACTGATTTGAGATCTGATGAAAAGCATTCAAAGCAGAAGAACAGTTGATGTACAAAAGGCCTTGAAATGGAACCATGCTTGACATGGTCAAGGGAGAAAAAAAATGGCCATAGTGACTGGAACAAAGCTGGTAAGATGAGGTCAGAAGGGACAGTAGCCAGAACACAGAGTTTTCAAACTGTATTTCTGTTGAAATGGGAGGCCTCTGGAATAGAGTGGTACTTCAGAATGCTGTGTTGCTACAGTCAGGAGAAAGTGGGAGGTTAGGTGTTCAGGGAGGTCTACAAGGCATGTACAAAAGCCCTAAATTAGAAAAGAACTTACCATTTTCATGGAATTAAAAGGATATCAGCTGGGGGCAGAAATTATATACACAAAGGAGTGCAAAATGAGGTCAGAAAGGTGGGCAGGGACCCACTCTGTAAACTGTGGTAAGAAATTTGGATTTGGAATTTCATTTGAAATGCAATGGAAATTTAAAACGGTTCTAAATAGGGGAAAGAATGACAACCATGACCAGATTTAGACTTGAAAAGGTTACTCTGGCTGTTATATGGAAAAATTACTGGAAGAAGGCAAAAGGGAAGAAGGACCTGTTAGGATGATTCAAATAGAAGTCACAGTGGCTTCCACTAGGGTGGGTAACAGTGGAGATGGCAAACTGTATATGGATTCTTTTGGAGGTTTGCTAAATTGGATTTTCGGGTTAAAATGGAAAGAATCAAAGATGACTACCAAGTCTCTGGCACCTTACAAAGGCAAACAGTTAATTCTTCTACAATGGAACACTAACAATTTTTGGTGACTGTGGCAAGCATTTCTGACCCACCCCTCTTAAAAAAAAGAAAGAAAAGGCTGACTTGAAGTAACTCACTATGACTGTTTTCCTGGCAGGACCCGCTACTCTATGGAAAATATAGATAGCAAAAGATACTGTGGTGGAACTTTCTAGAGATCTGGGATTTTAAAAGCTGCAGATATTTCTCTATCAGCCAGACAAGCTAATTTTAGGCCTACAGACGTGCCTTGGCCTGGGTGAGACCCATCTTTATTCTTATGCAGCAGAAAAGACTAAAAGATTCCTGGGAAGAAAGCAAGAAGGGAAGATCATTTCGAAGAAAGAAAAAATAAGACATGAGACAGGAATTGTGCCTCAATAGAAACTAAGTGAACATTTCAGAATAAACTATTGCTGTGTTAAATATATATATAAGTCAGCCCTGGAGGACGTGGCTCAGTGGTTTGAGTGCTGGCCCACGCACCGAAGGGCTATGGATTTGATTCCTGGTCAAGGGCACATACCTGGGTTGCAGGTTCGATCACTGGCCCAGTCAGGGATCATGTGGGAGGCAACCAATTGATGCGTCTCTTTCACATCAATGTTTCTACCCCCCCCCCTTTCTACTTTCTCTAAAAAGCAACGGAAAACATGTCCTCAGGTGAGGATTAAAAAAAAGACAAAGCTTTAGCACAGACTGAAAAGTTGCCAAGCCTAAAATTCAATCACAGAAGTTTTCATGCTGAAACAAGAATCTGAATATATGCACTTAAACTAGAAAGAGATAATCACTGTGCTTTTTAGTAGTGAATTGGAAGCAAAGAATTTGAGGATTGAGTTTTGAATTTCAATGCATCGTAAGTTATGAGTAATGGGTTGTTCATGCTAAAAGCCTTCCTGAATTAACTATGGCATATCCCAGATCTCTTAGCTTAGAGCTACATGGCTTCTTTGTCCCTGGAATGTTAGTATGTCAACTCAAGCAAAGAAACAAAACCAGTAAGCATAATGCTAACCTCTAAAAAATTTTAATCACAAATGTTAACCAATCATTCATTCCTAATCCTTGTAGAAAAATGGGATATTACCATTTCTGTGCTATACTTGAGTTGTATAGGTATAGCAAAAATCTTTTCTAGATTAATCTTGAAGGCCACAGCAAAGAACTTACTGTTCCAAAAGATCACCTTCTGAGGAAGTCTTTATTTTTAAAAACAAATGTTAGTTGTTACTGTTTACTTCTAAAAGCTAGAGAGACTACAATAAGGGGGGAGGGAGAATGTTTAAAGCACAAAGTCAAGAAACAGAAGGGAAAGTTTGTAGAAGACAGAGTGTATAAGAAAGAATAGGGCAAATTTAGTAGGGCAAAGGTTTTATATATTATATAAAAAATACACCTGAAAAAAATTTTTGTGCACTTTTGATTCTACTATATACACACTCACTTATACATGTACAGAGTCACAGAGCCAAAATGTAAAATGTACCTCTCACTGTCAAAAAGTTGAAAAATTATTGGCTTAAAATGTGTACAGAGGGGATGCCATTGAGAATAGAGCCAATCAGTGTGGCAGAGCCTAGGAGGGGCTTGGAACACAAACCATTATGGGAATAAGGCATGGTGCTTAAAAAAAATTTTTTTTAAAGGTGGGGAGAGGTGGTTGAAATTCAGACAAACTGACATCCTTTCTTCCCCTGAGATCAGCTTTAATTATAAAGCAACAGAATATGAGGCAAAGTTCAATGAGAGTTATTTCTCAGTTAAAGTAAGGAAAAATCAATGATTATAAAGTGGGTTATGTTTCAAAGAAAATCATTAAATTTAGGAAATATTTTAGAATGTCTAAATTTTGTTTAAATCTGTACTAAATTCTAAGCTGTCATAAAGATTATACTTCTCATTATACAGTCAGGTAATGAAGACATTCTGACTCAACAAGACCTACTTCTAATTATTAGCATCCTTTAAAAGGTAATTCCTAACTTTGAAACTGCCTTTGGATAATGAGACAATGTTCTCCCCTAATTCTCCTCCTAACTAACTCTCCAGCTATGGCTTTGCAATCTCCCTTGCTAACTCCCTCCTCTGCTTATATCCTAAAAGAAAATGTTACTAGGATTCTATCCTCATAATGGGTCATTCCCAAATAATAAAAGCTATGATTTATTAAACATTAATTATGCACCAGACACTGCTCTAAGTGCTTTATATGTATCACTCATCCTCATAACCACTGTATTATAGGTCCTATTCCAATGGAACCCAAGATGACATGAATTCAAATTTAACACAATTGACTGGCAATGAAGAAATAAGATGACAGTAACTGGAAAGAGCAGCAAAACCAATTAACAAACTGCACTATTTATAGGAGGCAATATAGCAATTAAGAATGCCACTCTCAATCCTACATTCTGAGCAAGTAATGGATTCTAACTCTGACATTTCCAGGCTGTAAGACCTTGGTTAAATTATGTCAAAATGCCTCTGTTCTATTATCTGTAAAATAGCAACAATCCAAGAGAAAATAAAGCATATGCTTATACAAAGATCTTCAGTAGCTTTATGGTGAATAAACAAGTTATGATATACCAAAAATAGAATACCACTCAGAAATAAAAAGTAATGAACTTACCGATACACATAAAAATCACTGATAATTTTCAAAATAATAATACCAAGTATAAGAAATCAGACAAGACTCCCACCCCCAAAAAAGAAGGAGTGCGGGGAGGAGAACACTGTATTACTGAATTTATGAATAGTACTAGAAATGGAAACTAGTCTACAGTGACAGAAAGCAGAGGACTGGTTACCTGGGGACAGGGATAGAGAAGGAGGAGAGATTACAAAGAGGCTTGAGGAAATTTCTGACGTGATGAATATGTTCACTATCCTGTTTGTGGTATGGCTTCACAGGTTCATTCACATCAAAACTTACCAATTTGTACTCTTTAAATATGCACAGTTTATTATATGTCAGTTATACCTCAATAAGGCTTAAAAAAAGTAACAACTCACAGAGTCATTGTGAGTAATGGGTTAAAACATAATATATTTGTAAAACACTTAATATTCATTGAAAAGTACTATTATAATTTTAAAGTTTATGATTCATACTTGATACAAATTTAAAGAATTTTACTGTACTTCTACAGGGCAGGCAAACCCTATAAAAACTAATGCCTATAAAAAGTTGTAAACACATTGAAGAAAATAAGTATTTTAGCTTAAGCCTGTCAGAGCATCAGAAGGATTATATTAACTTTTTATATTGAGTGTGAGCAAAGTATTGTGCTAGAGGCTTTACATAGATTATTTCATGAAATCCGTACAACAATCTTTTGAAATAGGTGGTATATGTCCATTTTACATATGAAGATATAAGAGGACTATAGTGGGCATGTAACTTGCCCAAGTTCATACAGTAAGTAGAAAAGGCAAAACACTCAGTCAGATCTCATGGACTCCAAAGTCCGTGGCAATAATTTTTTTACCTCATTGAAAGGAGGTCACCAGGTTACTGGCTTTAGAAAGGGAAGTCTCACACAATCTGAACAGGTGACACAACCTCCAGACTTGGCATTCTACTACATAAAGTGAGTAAATTAGCATCACTTACCATATCTGTAGTTTGATCTTCTTTCCTTGTAATTCAACTGTTTTGATCTTAAAGTCTATTCCTACAACATAGAAAAAAAAAGGTAAATTGTATCTGGTTCTGAACTGGGCTATCCTGAAATTAACTGGAATAAAACACACTTTTAAAATCTACTTGTGTGTGTTTGGCTCTGGATATTCACTAAGTATGCAATTCAGAGCATGTGTCCAATTTTAAACCTGAGTAGTAATAAAGATCCAAGAGGGTAGAAGAAATAGCTATAGAGAAAGAGTTCTTACAATTATGAAATAAAAAGTACAATTTAAAGTATCTATTGCAAAGGAATAAAAGATGCTTCTTAGTAGGAAAATACATAACCTTCGTAGCTTGCAGAACAAAAGAAAACCACAAGGGATAAAAAGGGTCATTTCATAATGACAAAGGGATCAATTAATTAAGAAGGCATAAAAATACTAAACGTTTATGCACCTAATAATACAGCTTCAAAATACACAAAGCAAATGTACTGCAGAGCCCCCAAAATCTTCTCTTTAACCAATCAAAATCTTCAGCTTGGGCCCTTATGTTTGCCAGACCCAAGGAATAAAGGGCCACTTGCCTGGCTTTATAAACATCAGTCTATGTCTGTGGGTAAGAAAGGGGTTCTATGGAAAGGAACCTCACAGGGTGACCTGATCAATTCCTAACTGGGCAGGTCATGGTGGGTAGTCACGCCCCAGGCATATAACTTCATTAATAAAAGGCTTATTTTTGCATAAACAAGCCCTGTCCTTGTTTCTGTCCATCTAGGTTAACACACCTTTGAAATGCCTCTCTCCAGGTCCCTCCCTCTAAAGCCCTACCACCCTCAAGAGATCAGCACATAATCTCAAATATCCTGTAATCCAATCCCAGCCTTGCTTTCTCCCACCTTCATAATCTTCCTTAAATTTCCTCCTTAATCTCAAATGCGTAAGAGAAACCACGAAACTGTTATTCTCTGAAGCATGAGATCTTGCTTTGTCGTCAGTTTTGGAGCAAATAAACTCATACAAGTTCTTTATAGGTTTGGATGTTTCTTACTTTCACAGTCTATATTTTTACCTCTCTAGGAATTATTGAGAAAATCATCCTAAAATGGCCTGATGGTCAAGACCAACTCTGAATAAGACTATTCCAGTTAGGCATACAATTTGTTAATTGATCCTAATGACAAACCTGATGACAAATACTATTTCAGAAAACTTTCTGAAGAAAGGTGAAATTAGGATATGGTCTGAAAACTCAAAACCCGTTGGGATGGAAACCAGGTACAACTGGAAAACTTCTAGGAATTTAGGCTGTTTCAAAGCCACCTACCTAATTTTAAGATAGAAACCTCATTCTAGATTCCTTGAGTTTCCCTCTTGATCTCACACCCAGGGTGGCTACATACTTCTCAAATTCACCAGTCGGAGGACATTTCAGGAATATAGTTTTCCCAGTCCCACTATCATCAGTTTGAACTGAACTTGGGGTTCTCCTTGGGTGGCCATGGTGATGTTACTTCCAGAAGCATCTCCAGGGCCATCTCTGATTTAGAGCTGCAAAGATGGCAGAAGCATAGTTCAAATGCTGGAGACGCAGCCGAGCTTTTTTTTAAAGTTAAAAGCATATGACTAGAGAATATGGGGTTAAAGAAAGGCTCAAAAAATGTTTAAAAAATGGAACACAGGTAGGCATGGGTCAAGGATTTGTTGTTGCTGCTGCTGTTGTCATAGCCTCAAAGCACTTTCTGACTTCTAAAATTCTGTACCTATTATATTAATAGACATAAAAGTTAGGCTAATAGATGCCCTGGCCAGTCTTGCTCAGTGGTTAGACCATCGGCCCTCAGACTGAAGGGTTCTGGTTCCATTCCAGTCAAGCGCATGTATCTCAGTTGCAGGCTCATCCCCAACCAGGATGCGTGCAGGAGGCAACCCAATTGATGTGTCTCACATAGATGTTTCTTTCTCTGAAAACCAATGCAAAAAATATCTTTGGGTAAGGATTTAAAAATAAATAAATTAGGCTAATGGACAAGATACATTTACAAATCTCTCTCCACTACTAAAACACTTCAACGGGTCATATTTCTAGCACGGCCCCAAGCAACCCCAGCAATCTCATTCCCTCCATTCTTCCTCCTATAGTCACATTCAAACAGCTTCTACTCCTGGGTACTTTATCCAAGTAAATACCTTTGTCACTCCAGTAAGTCCTTTCTATACCCCCCAAACTTACATTTAAGGTAGAGTAAAAAAGCTTTTGATAAAACTTAAAGATTAGAGCAAAATCAATAGCTCAGCTGCAAAAAAAAAGCTAGGAAAACCTACCCCCCTTTAAGATTCTACCAGGAGGAATAATCAGATTCTCCTACAACACTATCATTTGTTCAATTACCACAGACTAGAGCAATTGTAGTGTTTAATCCAAACAATGATTTTTTAAGGTTTTGCTTATATGAAAACACAATAGAGGAAACCCCCCCCCCCTTTTTTTAAACAGATTCCTGGGACCCAGCTCAAACAAATATTTCCATTTACTGCACGTCTAATTTATCAATTTTCAGCTGCTCAGGAAAGTGAGAAACAATATCAGTCCAAACATTTGCCTTAATGATGTTGCAGAAGCACCATTCAGTGGCAAGAAGAGTAACTGTAACTTCTAGCCACTATAAATGTCAGTTTTCCAAGGCTTGGCTTCTGATAACACATCAATACATAGTAATTAATGCAAGCAGAAACAACCTATATAATGAACTCCATACAACCAAAGTTTAACAACTATAGTTAAATGATCGTATTTGCGGTTTTTAACAAGTTTTCACCACATCAGGAAAGGAAATAAGAATCATATACCTACAATCCTTTGAATGTAGCTTAGTCTGGAATTTAAGAGACCAGGTTGTAGTCCTAGCTCTGACATTAACAGCACAAATTTTGAAACTAATATTCACATTAGTTTCTTTATCTGGATGCAGATAATGAAACTAATGCAGAATGCAAAAAAAGTTCCCTCTAAAGATCCTTTCATATAATAGTAATAGCTTAGTAAACAGAATTTACAATGTGCCTAGCACTATTTTAAGCCCATTGTATAAATTAACTCATTAAATTCTCAGAACAATCCAAGTCCATACTATTTCCATTCTACAAATGAAGAATAAAATAAAAACCAATAGCAGTAGCAAAAAAAACAAACAAAAAACACACACAATAAAACTAGTAATATTTACTGGGTAATTTACTAAGTGTCCCAAGCATTTCACATATACTATCTCATGTAAAATTCACAAAAATCCTCTAAGTACCAATATGCCTATCTTATAGAAAATTTAAGGTAATTTCTTAAGATCACAGAATAGGTGGCAGAACCAGGACTCAAATTCTGTGTCTGTTTAATTTCAGACCACGCATGGTCTTAACCTACATTAAGTTCTATAATTCCATTTTTATTTACTTATTTTCTATTGCGGTAAAAATTAATAACATAAAATTTACCACTTTAAAATGAACAATTCAGTACATTCATAATGTTGTACAACTACAACCTCTATCTTGTTCCAAATGTTTTCATCATCTCAAAAGGAAATCCCATGCCCATTAAGCAATTGCTTTTCATTACCTCCTCCCAAGACTCCCTGGAAACCACCAGTCTGCATTCTGTCTCTATAGATTTGCCTATTCCAGATATTTCATATAAATGGAAGCATACAACACTTGACATTTTATGCCTGGCTTCTTTCGCTTAACATAATGTTTTTTTAAATTGTTTTTATTTTTAGAGAGAGAGGAAGGGAGGAAGATTGATTTGTTCCACTTACTTGTGCATTTATTGGTTACTTCTGTATGTGCCCTGACTAGAAATCAAACCCACAACCTTGTGTATCCAGGTGACACTCTGATCGACAGAGCTACCTGGCCAGGGCTCACTTAGCATAATGTTTTTAAGGTCCATCACAGTATAGTATGTATCAGTACTTCATTCCTTTTTATAGCTGATAATATTCTATCACATATACTATAATTTGTTTATCCACTCATCTGTCAACAGATATTTGAGCTGTTTTCACCTTTTTTTGACTTTCGTGAATAGTGTTGCTATGAACATGTATATGCATGTACATGGGTTTATTTGAGTACCTGTTTACAATTCTTCTGGGTATAAATGCTGGGTCAAGTGGTAACTATGATTAACTCTTTGAGGAACCACTATTTCCACAGAAGCTGCACCATTTTACATTCCCACTAGCAATGTATGGGGGTTAATTTTTTCTACATCCTCACCAATGTTTACTGTTTTGCCTTTTTCTAAAAAATTCTCCCTCAAGGGTACTTTTCCCATTGCTTTTCAGAGAGAAAGAAAAACAGCTACATGAGAGAGACACTTCAATTAGTTGCCTCCTGCATGCGCCCCGACCAGGAAGGGGATTAAGCCTGCAACCAAGGTACATGCCCTTGGCAGGAATCGAACCTGGAACCTGGGCCAACACTCCAACCACCCAACCACCAAGCCAAACCAGCCAGGGTTGTTTTTTTTAAAAGCCATCCTAGTGAGTGGGCATGAAGTGGTACCTCATGTGGTTTTGGTTTGCATTTCCCTGATGATTAATGATATTGAGCATTAATTGATGCACTTGTTGGCCATTTGTATCTCTTCTTTGGTGAAATGTTTATTCAAGTCCTTTGTCTAGTCTTAAATCAAGTTGTCTTTTTGTTGAGTGGTAAAAGTTCTTTATATATTGTAGCTACAAGACCTTTATCAGATATGATTTGCAAATATATCCTCCATTCTGTAAGCTGTCTTGTCATTTTAATATCCTTTGATGCAGAAGTTTTTAATTTTTATAAAGTCCAATTAAATTATTTTTCTTTTGTTACATGCCGTAGTCCATTGATTTTAATCTCTGAAATGTATGAGACGGAAGTTCTGGGAATTGAAAAATTGACAGAACCAAAGCTAAGTTCAACTTTTTCCAATTACACTGTAAGGTGTAACAGAGAAATAATAAAAGCATTTCTAGTATATGTGTGTGTATACATACAGGGTGTCCCAAAAACATATATACACACTTTAACAGCTGATAGCTCAATTTTTAAGATGAAATGTATTTTAATAAACACTGCCTCTGTAATTACTCAAAGTGTATGTATACATTTTTGGGGAGACATCATATATATGTTTTGTTTTTTTTTCTATGAGCTACTTCACATTCTAGTAATGTGTGTCCCAGCAGAATAAACCATACTTACTATATACTTGGCACTGAACAGAGTAAACAAAGTCCTTCTGCTGAGGGAATTTACATTCCAGAGAGGGGAGAGAAAATAAAATAAATTTTAATATTAGTAGTGATAAATGCTATAACAAGAATGGAAGGGAGAGCTATTTTATACAAGGAAATCAAGGAATGCCTTACTGAAAGGCCTTTGAGCAAAGAACCTCAGGAGGTCTGGGAACAGAACAAGCCATGTGAAAATCTAGGGAGAGTGTTCCAAGGTAGAGAAAACAGTTAAGTGCAAAGTGTCTGAGGTGGAAATGTTTGGCATGTTCAAGAAACACCGTACTTTGTAGCTTTCAGAACCTAGATCTTGCACATATTTTGTTAAACTTACCCCTATTTCCTTTTCATTTTTTGGATGCTATTGTAAATGATATTTTTATATAGAATACTATTATTGTATATTGGCCTTATATCCTGCAACCCTGCCATATTTATACTCACTTATTAATTCTAGTTGCTTTTATTGGGGGGTTCTTTAGGGTTTTCTATGTATATAATCAGGCAGTCTGTAAAAAAGCACTTTCATGTATCTTCCTTTCAAACCTCTATGGCTCATTTCTTTTTCATTTTATTGTACTGGCTACAACTTCTAATACAATGTTGTTTTGTCCTTGGTCCTTAAGAGAAAGCTTAGGCTAAAAACTTAACCATTAAAATATCATGTTAACTGTACATCATTTAGTAGATTGAGGAAAGGTCCTTCCATTTCTAGTTTGATGAGGTATCAAGATTCAAAATGAGGTTCCATTTTGTCAAATGCTTTTCTATACCTATTAAGATGATCATGATTTTTCTTCACTCCATTAAGGCAGCTAATTAAAATGGATTTTGATGTGAAATCAACACTAGATTCCTGAAATAAAGCCTACTTTGTCATGACATTATTGTTTCTGCAAGTTCCTGGAACTTATTTCCAATTGTTTAGATAAGAATTCTTATGTACATGTTCATGAAGGAAATGTCAATGTTCATTAGGGATAGGTTGTGTTTGCTTGGTTTTAGTATCCAAGGTAAGACTGGTCCCATGAATGATTTGAAAATGTGACCTCCTCCTCCATTTACTGAAATAGAAGACTGTTATTTTCTTCTTTAAAACTCACCAGTAAAGCCATCTGGGACTTGAGGGGGTTTTTTCAGAAAAATTTAAATTAAGATTCAATTTCATCACTTACTCTATCAACTAAGAAAGGGGAATGGTGAAATATCCAAATATATAATTGCGGTCTATTTCTCCATTCAATTCTGTCAGTTTTGCTTCAAGTATCTTGAAACTCCGTTATTAGGTATATAAATATAATAAATGGACACATTTATCATTGTCAAAAAAACTCATTCCTTAAAATATATATCCCTTGCTCTGAAATCTACTTTGTCTAATATTAATACAGCCAACTTGAGCATTTGGATTAGTAGCTTATTAGATATACCTAATTATTTTTAGTGACTGTGCTATGGTTTATAATATACACCTTTAACAGCACCATCTACCTTCAAACAATTTTATCCTGCTTTTTGTATTAATATTAGAACTTTACAGCAGTATACTTCCATTTTCTCCCTCCTATTATTGGGCTTGAGAAAATCTGTACTTCTGCTTGTTATAACTTCTACATTTTACTCTTCTAACTATTATAAATCCTACAAAACACTTTTTTTTTTTTTTTGCTTTAAACATTCAATTGTCTTTAAAATAAATTAAATTTTGAGAAAAAAAAAATCTTTTTTATTTTTCCACATTTTTACCATTTCTTACCCTCTTCATTCCTTTGTGCAGATCTGAGGTTCCATATGGAATGATTTTCTTCGGCCTGAAAAACTTCCTTTAACATTTTTAATAGTATGCAAAACCGCCGGCAAGGAATTCTCTCAGCTTCTGTTTGTCTGGAAAATGTCTTTATTTTTGCTCTCCTCTTTGGAAGATATTTTTGTTAGGATTTAATTCTAACTTAAGTTTTTCCTTTCAAAACATTAGTTATGTTACTCCATTGTCTTCTGGCTTGCATTCTTTCTTTTTCCCCTTATCACTTTGAAAGAAATGTAAATTTAAGAACCTTTTTATTTTAAAATTATTTTATAGAAAAGTTAAATAGCACAGAGTTCGTGTATACTTTTTATCTACTTTCTCCTAACGTTAACACTTACACAACCATTTATCAGAAACAAGAAAGTAATGCTGGTACAATGGACCTTTTCTAAGCACTTCTTTGTTTTCTGGCACCAAAGATGTTCCAGGAACATCTTGCATTTCTCCTACTCCAGTTCTGGGAATCAACCAGTTGTTCGAAGAGCCCTGGTTCATTTTATTGAAGATTTGTAGAGTCCGAAGAGCCCTGGTTCATTTTATTGAAGATTTGTAGAGTCCGAAATCTAGGCACTGAGTCTGAGTGTCATGACTTTGAGGCCTTCCCAGAGAAAAGAGTGAGGAAATACACTTATGTGTACTAATCCATGCACATACACATATCTACCATTCGGTAACGAGAAAGAATGTGTATATATAAATGTGTGTATATATAAAATGAGTTCACACTGACACCTCTGATTCCAATCCAACATCATAGAGTTCATCTACACTTTTTCAGTTTCTTTCTCGTAACCACCTTGTTTAACAATTGGAAACCTGGCCCTCATTATCTAAAATATGTTTACTTATATATTCAATCCCAGTTTACAGTACTTCTCTTAACATTGTCAATAGGTTCTTGGAACCTGTGACTTTGACAGATGCCATTCCATCACAGGGCCACTTGCACACACAGCCACACCCACTCAGACTGGGACAAGTTAGACACACCAGTTCACCTAACATGCACATCTTTAGGATGTGGGAGAAACCAGAGCACCTGGAGCAAACTGAGACGGACACTGGGAGAATGTGCAAACTCCACACAAGACAGTGATCCCTGCCAGGGATTTTGTTTCTCATCAACTTTGTAACGTAACAGTGTCGAACAAAACCAAGTTATTTGAGGGCCTGCTGCATACATAAAGTAATTTCAGACCTGCTAACCCACGCCCTTATGAGAAACTAGAATTGCTAAATACAATACTTGTATACAATTCTTTTTATCTTTAGTCCTACAGTATCTAATCAAAATGCTCTTTTCTAAAGTGACACTGATTATTCCTTTCTTCCTCTTCACTGTTTCTTACTCATTTGTAACAGTTATGTCCATTTGTTCACTTTTCATGTTTTTCATGAAAAGGCAACAGTTTTTCTTATCTTTGTCCTCTGTTTTATGTATCTATATTATATATAGATATGTAGATATCTACATATATGGTGGTCTTTTTCTCACTGGCTTAAGATTTCTTTATAACTGGTTGGATTAGTATATGCCTCAGTGTATCCTACCTAGGTTCATTAGGTCTATGGGATTATAGCTTTCTTCTGCAACCACAGCTTCCTACCCCAGTCCTGGACTCCAAATGCACACATATATTAGACTACTTGATAATGTCCCACATCACTGAGGCTCTTTTTCCCCCTAGCTTCCTCCTCACCCCTCCATGTTTCATTTTGGATAGTTTCTATTGCCCTGATCTTTTCTTCTGCAGTGTCTAATCTGCTAAGCCCATCGGTTGAATTTTTCATTTCAGATATTGTAGTTTTCAATTCTAGAAGTTCTAATAGGTCTTTTTTACATCTTGTATTTTTCTCATGTTCACGGTTTCCTTTAAATGCAACATCTGTCTTCTAAATTTATCATCTTTGTAATTTCTGGGACTGTTTCCATCAAATGATTTTTCTGCTGCTTAAGGGCTACATTTTTCTATTTCTTCCGTTATGTTTAGCTATTTTGGATTATATTAACATTTTGCATATATTGTCAATGTATGGATTTTTTTAAACATCTTTTTTATTTTTTAACATGTTTTTCTTGATTTTAGAGAGAGAGAGAGGAAGGGAGAGGGACAGAGACAGACAAAAACATCAATGAGAGAAAAACATCAATTGGCTGCCTCCTGCATGCCCCTTACCAGGGATTGAGCCCAAAACTGGGCATGTGCTCTGACTGGGAATTGAATTGGCAACCTTTGGGTGAATGGGATGACACTCAACGAACTGCACCACACATGCCAAGGTCCATTTATAAGCTTTAAAAAAGCAAAGCAGCTATTATATTCTGAAGCACTTGTACATTACATTAAAATTAAATTACAAGTGACAACAAAAGTCATTCTAACAAAAAATAATTTCATCCAAGTACACAAAAGTTGACATTACAAAATAATATATAATAAAGTCCAAGAATTGCTGAATCTCTAGGTATAAGTCAAGATGAAGAAAGTTTTATTTGTTATGCACTAATTTTAGAGACACTCCCCTAATTCATAAGGTCATTAAGATTCTCAGAAGTAATATAGTTAAAGAAGACAGCTGGGAAATCTGATAAATTCCACAATACCAGTTAGTAGACAATAATATAAAAACAAGAGAAGCAACACCATAAAACCAGAGAATTAACATGTACTCTCTATGCACAAAAGATATGATGCCCTTATGCAACCAGAATTACCTATATTCCTTTAATTACCTATATTTGTAATATCATGTAGTGTTTTAAGTATTTATTTGGCCCAGCCCACATGGCTCAGCTGTTGAGCACTGACCTATGATCCAGGAGATAGAGGTTCGATTCCCAGTCAGGGCACATGCCTCGGTTTGGGGCTCAATCCCCAGCAGGGGGCATGCAGGAGGCAGCCGATCAATGACACTCTCATCATTGATGTTTCTATCTCTCTCTCCCTCTCCCTTCCTCTCAATGAAAACAATAAAAATGCATTTAAAAAAAATTTATTTGGCACTTGCCTTTTACTACCTACCTAATTTGGTAAAAATGAAAATAATATAACCAATTTACATTTGTATCTCAAGAGATATCTGAAAAATTAAAAGCTCTAATGAAAAAGTAAAACATAATTCCACTTACTATGTCTAAATTACTTTGAATTCAAAATTCATGTAGTAGAAATCAATGAGATTTGCTTTGTTTCACAAAGTCATAAGATTTATTTCATTGGAATAATTTATTTCCACAGGTGGTTTTAAATTTGATATATGTAGTTAATTCCTTGAGTTCCTAATGAATTTCCTCCATTTCCTTTATTCCTGAGCACTCTTTGTATGGTCCTTTGACACTTTTCTCAAAAGGGAAGGAAAAACTTTTTCATGCCGAAGAACTGAGCAAGTAGATTCTGTTATAAAACACCACTCTGCAGTTTTTGCCATCATTCCACTACCCAAAACTTTGGGGGCACCTTCTAACGGTGGCGTTCTCCAGAATATTTTTATTTTCTCATTTGGTACCACAGTATCAAGAGTAACCCTGCCTTGCCAGGCCGAGAATGGCTTGGCAGTTGAGCATCAACCTAGGATCCAGGAGATTGCAGTTCAATTCCCAGTAGGGGCACATGCCCAGGTTGCAGGCTTGATCCCCAGTCAGGGGGTGCATGACTCTCTCATCATTGATGTTTCTATCTCTCTTCCCTCCTCTCTCTGAAATCAATATATATATATATATATATATATATATATATATATACACACACACACACACACACATATATATAATATATATACATATATATATTTTAAAAGTAACCGTGCCTCAAATAATAATCTTGAGCCCTACAAAGCCACTCCAATCATATTTTGATGATCTGTTAGGTTTTACACTACACATCAATAAGAAAATACAAGTCCAGTGTGAATTCACTTTAGGAATTAAGAAAGGCAGTATGGAGCACAGTAATTAAGAGGATTCAGGCAAACATGGTCTCTGGCTCTGCCACATACTAGCTGTGTTGCATTGGGTAAAACTTTAACCTCTCCAGATGTACCTTTGGTTTCCCTAACTACGATAGGAATTACAATTTTCATTTCCAATATGCTGTGAGGATTAAATGAGATAATGTGCAGAAAGCCTATGTACATAAAAAGCCCTCAATTAAGCTATTAAATTGGTTCTGAATACTACTCCAGCTACTCATTTTCAGTCTTCTTCCAGCCTAATGCTTTGCCACAAGTGAGACAAACTGCCCACCCTCCTTTTGGCCTGCCCTTATCTTCTCCCGATTACAGCTCCTTGATCCAGTCCAAACTGTATCCCAGGCAACAGTATGATTCTCAGGTCAGCAACTCTCTTGTGAATTTTCCCTGAATTTGCTCACTTATCTCCAAACCCTTGGTTTGCTGTCCTCCACCCCCTTCCCTTTTATGGTTATTACAACTTGTCACAAAACAAACGTTTTTCTAAATTTAAAAAAAATGAGTTCATATACTATCTCTAAAGGTCATCAAATCTTCAAAATCTAGGACTTTTTGATTAACTGTTTCAAATTTATTAATACATAATGTTTACTCTCCACTTTGCACATAATACCACGACAATGTATTTGGTCGTGATACTTTTACAACAGAATACTTTGCAATGACATCTGTTTATTCTGTATTAAATAAAAGCACAATTACTTTAAATTCCTGTTAATTTACTTGACTTCCACAAACCACCTTCTCCTCACCTCTAGCTTTCACCTCAGATTTTGTTTTACCAAAAATAAAAATATATAAATAAATAAACATTTCAAGCAACCTCTTCCCTAGCTTATTTATCAGACGACAAAACATCTGCTTAAGCAAGTTAAATCTGTACTGATTCATTTAGGACACCATCAGCCAAAGCACAAAACCATTGCATTCCAACAGTGTAGAGGAATTTGAACATTGTTGGTATGTCTCTTACCAAATAGTTCTAATAACACAGTGTAAACTTAACTGCAAAGAGAGGCTGCAAATCCAGTAAAAGATGCAGTGAAAAATGATAGGGGAGAACTACTAAGCCATTGACAAATGAGGAATGAATACAGAAACAGGAATAGCTAAAAATGACAGCACAAATGGACTTAAAATTATATGAGCAAAAGATTAAGAGTCCCTTAAAAAATGAATAAGACTTTTAAATGTATTTTAATGACTCCTTATGTTCACACTATAAACGTCAAAAATAAGATGAAAGGATCTTATTTATACAATTTTGTCGGGAAAAGTATGCCGATCCTCTTCCACACTAGTCTTTCAGTGCTAAATGTAACTAAGAATTAAAATTATAATCTAAATTGTCAAATACAAGATAAAACTTGCTTTCATAAGTTTTAATTTCTCTGCAAGTTCCAACATTTGTTTGTTTTCCATTGTTTGCTAGGAAAATGTTTATTGTTTTGAATGAATTTCCTTAATGTTACTTTCTCAGTACCATTATTTCATATACTATCCTATCATTTCACTCTTCATTTGTGCCAGTCTCTCCTACTAGACTATAAACTGAGTTAGCAGGAACCACAGAAAAAGGTATACCACCAATTCTCAAACTTTTTGTTCTGAGGGCCCCTTTATATTCCTAAAATTACTGATTCCAAGAAACTTTTGTTTATGTGGGTTATATCAATTTATATTTACCAAATTAGAAATTAAAACTAAAAACTTTTTAAAATATTTATAATGTATTTTAAAATAGACCCATAAATAACCCTTTCATGAAAAAATATATTTTCCCCCCAAAAAAATAAACTAGTGAGAAGAAGAGCATGATTTTATAGTTTTGTAACTTTAATGTCCAGCCTAATAGGCAATTTGGATTTTCGTATGAGCTTCTGCATTCAATCTGTCGCAATATGCTGCTTTGGTGGAAACATGAAGAATATAAGAAAATCTAGTTGCATACAGGTATGTAGTTGGAAAGGGAGGAACATTTTTAAGATAATCCTAAATACTCTTCTATTCAGATAATTCTAAATACTCTTCTTTGACACTATGAAAGTGAATAAGTGATATTTCTTAGAGATTGGTTGGAATGTGGAATCTGAAACCATATATCAATGAATTTTTCATAGTCTATTACATCGAATTCATCTGTTACTCTACACTTTGAGTGGATCTTTTTACCCATGCATGATTTTATAAGATCAAGTACTGGTCATTTGGAAAATACTGGTTCACTACACAGTTCTTCCAAATGTTGACACATCTCGTTACACAATATGAAAAAAATCATTTTCATTAATATTATCATGGACATCATCAGGGGACTCTCTTAAGTACTGGAAAGCTGTCAAGCTCACGGAAGAAGACAAAAATTTTCCAAAATTCTAATTTTCATTTAAAAGTATGAATTATTTCATTGGCAACAACTACCATCATTTCATTCATTTGAGGAAGTGTCATCTGCCAAATATTCAAGTTTAAATAACCACAATGTACTAGCTGTTCTTTCAAGAATACATGGTGTTGCCCTGGCCAGATAGCTCAGTTGGTTAGAGCATCGCCCCTATATACCAAGATTGAGGGTTCCATCCCTGGTCAGGGCACATACAAAAGTCAACCAATGAATGCATAAATAAGTGGAACAACAAATCGATGTTTCTCTCTCTAAAATCAATTTTAAAAATAAATAAATAAGTGGTGTTCCATGAAAAAGGTGGTCAACTCAGTTTCACAAGTGCTTTTCCTTGAGACAACCATCACTGTCTCATAATGAGGCAGAAATATTTTACATTTACTTCCCATTCTGTCACACAGAAAAAAAGATGTGAGCTCAAGAGTAAAGCTTTAATAAAATTTAAAACTCTTTGTTTAATTAAGGACATTCTTTTTAAAAAAATCCTCACCAGAGAATATGTTTTTGATTTTGAGAGAGAGAGAGGAAGGAGAGGAGAGAGAAACATCAATGTGAGAGAAACATCGACTGGTTGCCTCCCATACACACCCCAATCAGGGATTGAACCTGCAATCTTTTGGTGTACAGGATGAGGCTCCAACCAAGCCACCCAGCCAGGGCAGGATATTCTTAAATGAAATTAAGCTTTGTGTTTTTCCCTTGAGTTCATGGATGTAAAGAATACAGTAACTTTTTCATAATTTATATGCCATACAATGTGTCCAAGGAGTCTGATCCCTAAAACCAAGAAACTCCAGGAGAAAACTTATAGCTATACATCCATTATAACTTAAGGTAACAGACAACACAGAGTAAAGATAAATCTAAAACTGACAACATAGAAGTACAGTGCTCTAAAACCAAAACTTCTATCATCAAAACTACCTTAACAGTTAAAAGTTTTTAAATGCCTTACTATATAAGGCATTAGTATTTTCGAGATATGCCTCAAAAAAGTTTAAGTTATAGAAAAACATAAATCTGTAAGTTCCAAGGAACATTGCAATCCAGCATTATTCCTGGGATAGTTAGGCTTGTCTTTTTTAACTTCAGAGAAAAGATCCAGTTTTACTGATCAACTAGGTAGGGGCCTTCTACTGGTGGCAGGCCCACTAGCTTCAACTATGGTTCTGCTGCAGAAATTAAGACCACCTCTATTAAAACCAACTTTTTGGGCGTAAAAATTCCAAAGAATCTACATCAATGCTGTTTAGAATGAAAAGAGGCTATATTCAGCTAATAAGAATATATTGTCAGGTGAAAAATGTTTTTAAATATGAGATCATAGAGAGACAAAGGCAAGTCAGAAATTCTTAATTCCAAACTGCCACTAAAATGCAAGGTGCATCAGTGGTCCTAACTATAGTGTACAGTATTCTCTCTCAAGGAATATGCATGAATTGATACACTAACTGCTCTGCAAAAAACTTTATTAAATACAAGATATAAAACATACATAAAACAACTCCTTCTTTCCTTTGACTTCTACAGAAGAGGTATGAGCTGTCATTAAGTTTGCTTAGCTGGCTTTAATTAAACCTTGCCCACAGTCTCAGAAAAATGACTCAGCAAGACTCAGCCCATATGTTAACTAGAGTTAAGAGATTAACACTATTAAGTTAAACATGTATTTCTCTAACATGCCCAATTTATAAATACAGAAAGAGGCTCAGAGGTTAAATGACTTGCTCAAGCTCACCCAGCAAATTAACTCTGATTAGAACCCTGTCTCTTGGCTCAATATTCTATTTAATATATTTGGCACTAAAAGATTATTTCCAGGAGAACTTAAAAGGCTTATGGTCACTGACAGGTCCATTTACACAACCTCTCATGCTCCTTAAAAATTAAATCACTCGCCCAGCTGGCATGGCTTAGTGGCTGAGCACCAACCTATGATCCAGGAGATCCGGGTTTGATCCCCAGTAAGTCAGGGTACATGCCCAGGTTGCAGGCTCGATCCCCAGCAGGGGGCATGCAGGAGGCAGCTGATCAATGACTCTCACCATTGATGTTTCTCTCTCTCCCTCCTCTCCCTTCCTCTCCCTGAAATCAGTAAAAATATATTTTTTAAAAAGATTAAAGCACTCAATGTACATATAAGAGTTTAAATACATCTTTGATAGGCCTTTAACTAGAAAATTCCAACTGCATTCCATTCTGCACATTATCTGGGCCAGTCATCTTTTCAAAATTTAAATGTCACATTCCTGCTCAAACCTTCAAAGGAATTCAAATCATTAGCAAGGACTACTAGGCTCTGCATGATCTGGCGAACAACTGCTCTTCAACATCGACTGCTTCTGCTCTCCCTACCTGACTCACACCAGCAACAGACCTTTCAGTTCTTTGAACTCCATAACCTTCTTTACTCACCAAGGACCTTTTCTTGACTATTTCCTTTGTCTGGAATGTTCTTCATTTCCTCACTCTTTTCTCCTACCTTACTTCTAACATCTCAGATATCAACATAAATGTCAGTTTCTTAGGAGAGCATTTCCTGATCCACCTCCCCATGACCTGAAATAGATTAAGAACCTCTGTTTAGTCTGATTTTACAATGTATTTTCTATTCATAGCAATTATCTAACTACAGAATTATTCTGGTTTGGTGTTTTTATTAGATGAATATTTATCACCCTATCAAACTGCTGCAAGTATGGTGATCACTAAATCCACTTGAGCAGAACAGTCTTCATTTATCATGTTTTCCAACATCCTGTCCACATTTACTGTCTCAGATTTTACACTTTTAACACAGTTGCTTTAAAGTTAGTGGAGAGGGTTTGGTAAACCTTCAATTGGTGCTACAAACTTCTGTCAAGGTCTTACACTGTTACGTGAGACAAATGAAAAAATGTAAACAGTTAACACATGGTTAAATCTAAAAGGATGACCAGTGATAACCTGTCCCTATTTCAAATGCAAAATAATTGACATTTCCTCCAGCGCAACAAGCTGATATCAAGTGTAATAAAAGGCAGCCAACTCCTGGTCTTAAGGAGGAGAATGTTTAAAGCTGTTGCCTCAACAAGATGTAAGAAGTCATCAGGTTACCAGTCAGTGGAATAAATAGGAAACATGGAAAATTATATGTATACATGAAATGTGCAGGAGTAGTCCTTTCAGGATATATATAGAGAGTATAAATGCTTTTGCTACAATGACTTTATCATTTATGTTATAGTGTGTATCCATAACTAATCTATATATTTTAAAATAAACCTTTTAGACACTCAGAGAAAGTTTATGTTTAAAGTGACAACACTGACAAATCTCAAGAAACATGTTAATAGTTTGGTATATCATCTCTTTGTATTCTTTTTACACAAATCAAAGTATATATAGTACACTTTTTAAACAGGAAAAAGTCACACCTTATATCTGAAATCACTGTTCCTCGATTTCGAACTTTTGATATCTTAGAAAATGCAAATTCCTTAACAAGACTTTCAAGGCCTTCTACTAACTAGGCACAATTTATAAACTGCACGCCTCCTACTCTAGTCTCTTTATACTACCTGCAGTCTCCAAACACACCATGTACAACTACATTCCTATGCTGTTCCCTCTACCTGAAAATGTCCCCCAAACCCCCACACCTTATTAATCAAGCTTTAAGGTTCAGCTTAAATGATCTCCTTGAGGCCTATACTCCCAATCAGAGCTTTCCAGGCCCTCCTGTTTCACACATAACATCTTTACATAGCGTTATTATCATTCACACATTTTATTGAACAGTTATGTGAGCAACAGGATCACTAAATTGTGAGCTCTTTCAAAGAGGAACTTTCATATTTTTCTTTTCATCTCTATATAACCACCATGGCCCTTATACACATTATATTCCCAGTAAGTGATTACTGAAATAACCAAAATCCCTTAGCATGACACTGGTTGAAAAAGCTTTTCACCATAACCTGGATTTCAACCACTAACTCCAAAAAATTTTTAATTACAAGGAAAGATGTATCTCAACTATTTTTATTTCTGTTGTCAACAATTTTCCTCTGTAATACTCTATCAAAAGAAGTAGAATAAGCCACTGAAAGTGTTTTCCAAATCACCACTTTCTAAAGTAGTATTTTTAACTTAAAGGTCCGCTGTATTTTCATTTTTTTTAACTCTGGAAATTGACACATTTTGTGAATAAAATTTAGCCCTGTTCTAATATATTTTAAGTAAATACAATTAATTTGAGATAAAATTTAAAGCTTTTCCTCAGTTTGTTTGCCAACGGCAAAACTATCACATGCCCAGCAAGAGTCATATTCTCCGAATTTAAGTATTATAGTACCTAGATCAATGTCCTTGGAACTTTACAAGCTAATTCCTTCTTTCTAGAGAAACAGAACCAGTCTTTCTGAGGTATGAAAATGAACTAATTTACTTCAGATTGTTAGTACTCACTCAAAAACTGAAATACCAACAAATGCTCCAAATGGAAAATAACAGGTAATAAGCAGTAGGTAATAAATAGGTAATAAGTATTATGCTCATAATAGGTACATAAAAAACATTATTTCTGCCAAAAAATTTAACATGCATACCATACAGATATAGAAAGGTGTAGATTTCAAAATCTACAAAACAACATATGATTACACAATACCAAGCAGGCACAGGACAGACACCAATGTTTTCAGGAAGATGAGTTTTAAACAGTCAAAAACAAATTAACTAAAATCCTACATGATTTACTCTTGAACTTAAGTTAGCTATAATGCTTTCCTTAAAATTAATACTTAAAGCCCTGGCAGGTATCGTCCCATATACCAAAAGGTCACCAGTTCGACTCTCAGTCAGGGCACATGCCCAGGTTGCAGGCTCGATTCCAGTGGTGGGTATATAGGAAGCAGCTGATTGATGTTTCTCTCACATGGATGTTTCTCTCTCTCCCTGATCCCCCTTCCTCTCTCTCTAAAAATCAATAAAAACATTTTTTAAAATTAATATTTAACACTTCCAATTCTTTCTTTCCAGTTACTCCCATCAATCAACAAATAACTTCATCTAAGAGCATATGATATAAAACAAACTGTATTTGAGAATACAGTTCCCTAAAAATTTCTAATTCAACTGAGCAATTTTAAACTCAGTAAATTTATTTACAAAAATCCAATAGGATATCAGGGAAAAGGCAAAATGTTTAAAGAAATAATCCATTTGGCAGTAACATTTTTATGGGGCTAAAGTGAAGTATCCCAAGGGTAGACAGAACATCAAGCATGGAGATGTTACCCAAATCACTGCGGAGTTGGAAATCAGCATTAAGTAGGATCACTGTAACCTAGGGCAAAGAGTAAGAGTATTGATACACACACACACACACACACACACACACACACACACATTATATATATAGCCTCATCACCAATGTCCTAAACAGTACCTCCTAAAAATGCCTAGGAAAAAGTCAAAATCAGCTCAGGAAAATGTGCTGGGAGCTAAAGAAGGAACTTTGAAATAAAATGCCTTGTGTTAAAAGAAGTCCTGCAATTCGTGGGGCCTACACATAAAAACATCTTAATAAGGAAAATTTTTCAGAATAGAAATTGAAGAAAAATTAAAGAGATACAGTCATATTACGTATAGTATAAAAATCAGTTACACTGGAGTTAATCAGGTTAACACTGAAATTATTTTTATTCCCTAAGTACAGAGTAAACCATGAGTCACAATAGCCCCACAAAGTAAACAGTCCACATGTCGCTTAATTTATAATTACCAATGCTATATAAGATACTACTATTGAATATTTTTATTAGAATATTTTGTTGTAGAGAGAAATGCAAACTGCCACACCTAGTCTGACTTATGGTCTAAAAAGCCGACTCTTCTGCCCCACTGGAATGGCTCAGTTGGTTAAGTGTCATCCTGTGCACCAAAAGATCACCAGTTCAATTCCTGGTCAGGGCACATAAGGGAGTTTCTCTCTCACATCTCACACCGATGTCTCTGTCTGTCTCTCATTCTCTCCCTTCCTTTCTAAGCATGTCCTCGGGTGAGGATTAAAAAAAATAAAAATTAGCCCGGCTGGGAGAGGCTCAGAGGTTGAGCATGGACCTAGGATCCAGGCGATTGGGGTTCAATTCCCGGTCAGGGCACATGCCCGGGTTATGGGCTCAATCAATGACTCTCTCATCATTGATGTTTCTATCTCTCTCTCTCCCCCTCTCCCTTCCTCTCTCTGAAATCAATAAAGATATATTTAAAAAAAACTTTTTAATTAAAATTAAAAATAAATAAATAAAAGCCCACTATTATCAAGGGAGGCATATTAAGTTAAGAGCACAGCTGACCTTCTAGAAGTCCATCTTAAAGGTTAGGCATAAGCCAGTTTCACTAAGGTGCTATTTATGGCTCTGACGTATCCACATCTGTACAAACCCTTTTGAATCCATTTAAAATAAAGAGGTTATTTCTTTAATGATATTGTTCAATATGGAAAAATCCTTATGTTTATCCTCAAAACTGGCCAACTCACATTTCTTTTTTTCTTTTTTTAAATATATCTTTACTGATTTCAGAGAGAGGAAGGGAGAGGAAGAGAGAGAGAGATAGAAACATCAATGATGAGAGTCATTGATCGGCTGCCTCCTGCACGCCCCCGACTGGGGACCGAGCCTGCAACCCAGGAATGCGCCCCGACCCAGAATCAAACCCCAATCGCCTCGATCCTAGGTTGATGCTCAACCGCTGAGCCATGCCCAGCTGGGCGGCCCACTCACATTTCAAAGGAATCCTCTGACAATCTTAGTCCTTGAGAACTGTGATGAGCCTTAAGTTTACCTTATCCAGGCTTATATTTGTTCGTATAGTCACCCTCCAGCTTCGCTTTTCCATCAATGCATCCAATTTTTAAAATATTTTTGAATATAAAAAGTAATTTTTGTTATTTTAAAATAAATCACTTATCCAGCATCTTGTAGAAAAACTATTCCACTAAAGTTAAAGTCTGATTATATGTATGGCACTAAAACTTAGTCTTTTTAAATTATGTCTTCAAAATATATCACACTTTTTACCTTCACAGAGGCTACTGAAGATAAAAGAATTTCTTCTCAAATGATCATATAACTATCAATTCACAAATTTGTAACTATACGGAATAGTAATACAATCTTTAATCTTCATTTTAGTTCTTAGGTCTCCTCCCTAAATGTCTATCTGGTCTCATATCCACTGGCTGGACACATTACCTGCATAACAGCAAAAGTCTGCGGCTTCTCAGTTCCTTTGGACTTAATAAAATGGAGTTAAAAATCAAAGTCAGTTAGGCACTAAGAAAACACCAAGCACTGTAAGTGGTTTACTTTAGGGGGTTTGTGAATATATGATTTGTTTGGGTCTGAATTATATTTAGAGATTGATAGAAGACTACTCTCTAGATAAATGTAGTGTTACTAGCTGGTTGTTTAAAATTTGACATTTCTTGAAATATAGCAATCATAGCTATGTAAGATAAAACAAAACAGAAAAATAAGATGTCCTAAAGGGAATAACAAAGTCTGTACTACTCACCACTGTATCCCAGGTACTCAGTGCCTGACACATTGTAAAACCTTAATTTTTTTTAATGAACAGCAATGCAAAGGTTTATAGCTTAATTTTCTAGTTTATTTTTAGTAACTATGTTCCCCTTGAAATACAGCTCTAATTTATTTTGAATTAGATACTACATGAAATACAAAATAAACTTTCTTAAGAGACATAAAAGCAAATAGGGCAACATAATGACAACTGGTGAATCTAGGGGAAGGCTATAGGGGATTCACTGTTGTAAATACCTTGACTTTTCTGTAGATCTGAAGCTTTTTCAGAGAAAGTTTTTAGAACTATTACTCACTTAGGCAAAGAGCTTACATTTGAATAATTATTTTGATATTATATTTACCTTCCGTCTTCCATAGCATTCTTGCCAGTTTATTATGCTCAGTAAATATCCCCCACACAAAAATATGCAAATAGACACTACTGAATTTTTTAAATTCACACTGATCCGTTAACATCTAATTTTAAGGAAGGCAAAGACATTTTCTGTAAGACTAAGAATACATAAAAAGGTAAAAACACAATACTCACTTTGTAAGTATAAATGCTTACTAGGTTTCAAAACAGTAAAAAAGTCAAGTCGTGAGATACCTTATCATTCAATGCCAAGTGCTATAATATATTGAACCCACTGCAATTCTCTGACAGATTAAGAATTTGCTGAATCATCTGTTGTTCAGTATCCCATAAAACAGTATACATCAAGAGCACAGAACTGAAACTTAAGGCTAAAGTTACACTTTGTTCAAAAAGTGAAAATACTTGCCCAGTTGGGTAGCTCAGTTAGTTAGAGCATCGTCCTGATAAGCCAAGGTTGGGACTTCGAACCCCAGTCAGGGCACATAACAAGAATCAACCAATCAATGCATAACTAAGTGGAACAACAAATCCGTGTTTTTCTTTCTACCTATCTGTCGTCTATCTACTATTACCCTTCCTCTCTTTCTCTAAAAATGAAAATAGCAAAAATACTCCTTTTTCCCCAAGTAAATTAACCAAGGATTACACATCCAAATTAAAGCTGTTCTGAACAGTGGAATTACTCCAATTCCTTACCACATTCACTTGACTAGTTCTAAATAACAAAAATATCAATATTTTTAGGATGGACTGGGTAAGTGCAAAAACAGTTGCAAAATATCACTCATCCATAACTACTGGAAGTTACAAGTTAAAAAGTGGAGTCAAAAATCATTTGGGGTCAAAAATTACTTCGAATTCTAGTTAAGATAATGGAGAAAGACTTCCGTGAAACCTTCTCTTCAAAGTCACATACACAAAGAAATACAAGAAATATAAATAAATTCTACCTTCATTTCAACAAATAGATATTGTAATTCTAACAACAGATGAAGACAAAAGAAGCTCAGGGCCCCATGAAGATACCAACAAGGAGCAAGTCAATTCATGTCTGAGTCCTAGAAACGTTTAACAAGAGGAGGTATCAGGTACCAGGCAGAAGTGAGAGCCTGACTAAAGGTTTATATAACAACACCCGAAGACCTAGCAGGAGTCTAAAGGTTTATTCTCTGGAAAATCTGGAATAGACACACTTTGAATTCAAGAACAAGAGACTCAATGGAGTTTGGTGATGAGACTAAAAATAGGGAGGTTTAAAAAGCCCTGTCCATACTCACAGAGCTTGCAAATATCTTTTTAATGACCCATTCTTAATTATGAATGCACACCCCGAAATCACCAATTATTTGAGGAAGGCCTCTAAAATAAAATATAGAATAAAAACAAAAGGGGGTGGAGGGGGCACCACTGAAAACTTGAAGGAAAAAGTCAGAAATACAAGAAAATGTCAAGCTATCCTCTAAGAAAAGATACTGTATTCATGAAACAAAAACAGGATGCTTTAAAACAAATTTTAAATAATAAACAAAAAAACTACTAGAAATTTTAAAATATGACAGCCGAAATAAAACCTTCAATAGAAAATATAAAGTCAAAGAAATTTCCCAGAAAGTAGAAGGAATTTCTATAAGCTGAAAAATAGGAAATTATACAAACAATCCAGAAGTCCAACACCCAATTAAAAACAGAAAATAAAGAGAAGAAAATTATATGGGGGGGGGGGTGTTGGGAATGCAAGTAAACCTCAAAAAGTAAAGGACCTGAAAAAGCCCACCAAGTACCCAGAACAATGGATTTATAATAAAAAAGATCCACCCACTTAAAGCACACCATTGTGAAATCTATTACTAGGAATTCAAAAAATTTAAAAAGCTAAAAACTTCCAGTTCTGGCCCGGTGTGGCTCAGTTGGTTAAGTGTGGTCGCAGGTTCGTTTCCTGGTCAGGGCACATGACCAGGTTTCGGACTTGATTTCCCAGTAGGGGGAGTGCAGGAGGCAGCTGACCAATGTTTCTCTCTCTCTCCTCCCTTCCTCTCTCTTTAAAATCAATAAAAACATATTTTTTAAAAACACTTCCAGAAACAAACGAGGCCACAAATGGAGAGAATGAGAATGGTATTAAACTTGCCAGCAACATCAGGAGCTTAAAGACAATAAAGTAATGCTTTCAAAATCTAAAGGAAAATTGTTTCATCCTAGAATCCTATGCCCTGTCAAACTCCAATTGTGTGAAAGGGAAGAATTAAGGCATTATCAAATATGGGACGTCTCAAAAATTTCCCTCTGCCAAGCACCCCTCTTGTAAGAAGCTACTAGAGGATGATATACTCCAAGGCAGTGAACCAAAAACAGTCACACACAAGAGAGAGAGGCTAAGGGAATTCCCAAGGCAATAGCTGTGTGATAGGCCTAGTTAATAACCAATCCATTATTGAAGCTGGAAGGAGAAAATATCTAGGAGAGGTGTCCAGGTTGGGGGCAGGGGGGAGATGCCTCTGATAACTTGACTGTGTAGAAAATCATTTTGAGGGGTTGTTGGAGGATGTAGGAAGATCTGACAAAAGGTAAGAGAAAATTAATCAAATAAAAGAAAATTTTAACTTCAGAGAAAAGGAAATAGTTATACTAGACTATTTGGGTAGACAGGGAATATTTACATGGGCATATTAAAGTAACCACTGGATATCAATTTAACAAAAAACTGGGATTAAGAGTAGAATGAGAGTATACAAGGTTAAAATTCTCATCTAATATTAAATTAATGACTCAAGCGCCCTGGCAGGTGTGGCTAAGTTGGTTGAGCATAATCCCATGCACCAAAAGGTCACTGCGTTCAATACCCAGTCGGGGCACATGCACAGGTTGCAGGCTCGATCCCCAGAAAAGGGCATGCTGGAGAGAGCCATTCAATGTTTGTTTCTTTCTCTCTGTCTGTCCCCCACTCCCTTCTCCTCTCTAAAATAAAATTTTTTTTAATGGCGCTTTTTTTTTTAAAAAATTTAATGACTCCAGAAATGGCAGTACAAGTATATCATTTGAAAATACAGAGTTATCTAACAGAACAAAGAGCTAGAGGATGCCTCTAAAGAACATGACAGGGGACAGAATAGGGATAGGATGAGAGACTGCTTTTTTGGTTACCATAAATCTTTTAGCAATATTTTATTTCAAATGTGTACATATCACTAATAAAAATGAATTTTTAAAACCTTTCAGAAAGCACAGTATAAATTATTATAAAACAGTCAATTGCTAAAGTCAACTTTCACTCCTGCAGGGTTATACAGAATCTCTGAAGCCTTCACAACATCTGCATCATCTGATCAAGTGTATAAGATTAAAAAAAAAAAGCCTGCCATATGCAAAAGACCATAGGTTCTCATGTAAAACTATAAAACTCTTAGAAAAAGTATAGAAAAATATCTTCAGGATCTAGGACCAGAGAGAGTTCCTAGACAACAAAAGCATGATCCATAAAAAGAAAAATAAATTAGACTTCATCAAAATTTAAAAATTTTGCTCTATGAAAGCCCATGTGAAGACGACAAGATATAGACTCGGAGGAAATATGTGCAAACCACATATCCAACAATGGATTAGTATGTAAAATGTATAAAGAACTCTCAAGCCCTGGCTGGTCTTGCTCAGTGGTTAGAGCACCAGCAGGAGGACTCACGGGTCCCTGCTCGATTGAAGCCAAGGGCACACACCTGGCTGCAGGCTCGATTGGGGGAGGCAACCAATCATTGTGTTTCACATCGATGTTTCCCTTTCTCTTTCTCTCTCCCTTCTACTCTCTCTGAAAAGCAATGGAAAAATATCCCTGGGTGAGGATTGAAAAAAAACAAAAAACTCTCAAAACTCAACAGTAAAAAAAATCCAATTAGAAAATGGGCAACTGACTCAAACAGACATTTCATCAGAATGTATACAGAGAGCAAATAAAGACATGAGAAGATTTCTCAACGCCTCTGGTCATCAGGGAAATGTAAATTTAAACCACAATGAGATTATCACTACACACTTACCAGAATAGCTAAAACATAAAATAGTAACACCATCAAATGTTGGTGAGGATACAGAGAAATTATATCACACACACTGCTGGCGAGAATGTAAAACAGTACAGCTACTCTGGAACAGTCTGGTAGTTTCCTATAGAACTAAACATGCAATTATTGCATGACCCAGTAATTGCAGTACTGGGCATTTATCCCAGAAAAATGAAAACTTCTGATCACAGAAAAAACTATACAAAATATTCACAGCAACTTTATTTATAAAAATAGCAATCAGCCCAGGTGTTCCTCAATGGGTGAATGGTTAAACTGTGTTGAATGCACACCATGAAATACTATTCAACAATAAAAAAGAACTACTTATGCACAAAACTTGGACGAATCTCCAGCTAATTATTCTAGGTGAGTAAAAGCTAATTTCAAAAGGTTACATCCTGTATGATTCCATTTACATTACATTTGTGAAATGACGAAATTTTATAAATAGAGGACAGATTTTTGGAGGGGAGAAAGGATATAGTTATAAAAGAATACCCAGGATCCTCGTCCTTGGAACTGTTCAGTATCTTGACTGTGGTGGTAACTATATGAACGTGCACAAGCAATAAAACTGTAGAGAATTTAACACAGACGTACAAGTAAACTGGAGAAATCTGAATGAAAATAGTGTACTGCCACAAATGTCAATATCCTGGTTGTGATTATATTAGTTTCACAAAATGTTACCCTTGGGAGAAACTAGGCAAAGTGTATAAGGGATCCCTCTGTATTATTTTTTTACAACTGCATGTGAATCTACAATTGCCTTAATAAAAATTTGAATTAAAAAAAGTCTGCATAAGCATTGCTATTGATATAAAAGAAACAAATCAACAGTGTTCTCTGTTCTGATTTTGATACGTTGTATTTTTTGCCTCCCCAGAATAATGTTTTTTCCATTTTCTAATGTTTTACAACCTTGGATGCTCTGTTTCTGGGTCATACTGGAAACTTAATGTTCCATCACCAGTTGCTGTTTTCCTCAAAAACATATTATTTTTCACCTCTGGAAAAAGGGATAAATATCAAGCAATCACTTTTGTTTGTAACCCTATAAGGCACTGTCATCAAAGAAAATTTCTCATGTCAGATTTCCCTTCAGATGAGTTTTCTTCACCACGATTTTATTCTAATAACCTTTCAAATTCCTTTTCTTATAATCCAAATTACTTATTCCATTAACTCCCAAATCCATGACCTTTACAAGACTTATTATCAGTTTAATGGCTTCAGACTATGTTCTATTAACTTTAACACCCTCTGTTGCTCCTTTAAACTCTTCCTTTATGACCAATCTCCATAAGCAGTTTTCCCATGCAGATCTCCCTAGCTAATCACACAATTTATATTTTGTGCTTGTTGTAAATTAACACTCAACAAGCCCCCACTTCTCTATTCACCAGAGATGCTACCACAGCACAAACTGGATGGCCTTGTACTTTTAAAAGTTAAAACAGAATGCCATTATTTCTCCTATCATTCTTTCCATTTTACAAACCAAACAGAAATATCAGTATTTCCTTTGCCACATCTTATACACCATTATACACTATAATTCTTGAAAAGAAAATAATTATCCCTAACATTATCAGCTCAGCTCTATGTTATGCTCTAAATTTGCAAAGAACAAGTAACCTGAACAAATCCCTTAATATTTGGTGCTGACTTGTTACTTACTCACTCCTGTCAAAACAAAAACAAAAATACTGCAACTCTACTTTTCAAATTGAAGATGATGAGTAAAAGAATCATCCTAGCAATTTTTTTCAAATACATAAAATGATGAAATTCTTAGAATAAGAAACAGGGGTGGATATGGATTCTAGAGAAATTTTCACTAATTAGCCATATAATCTTTTAGAAATTATTTCACCTGCCTGTTTCCTGATACTTAAATTTCATTGTAGGGAGCTTTCCTGCATTAATATTCCATGATTCTATACAAATACATATAACAAAAAGACAAACCTCCCTTCAATATCTAAAGGTGCAGACCAGTGATACTAAAGCATGGAAGTACTAACGGATCCTCTTTACTCAATGACCACTGGTTAACCCTACCTATCACATGGAATAGTGAGGGGCTAGCTGTGATCAGATGCTCTTTCAGAAAGCTGGAGTAAGTGTTAGTTTTTGTTTGGGGGTTTTTTGGTAGTAAAATATACATAACAAAATTTACCGTTTAAACCATTTTTTCAACTGTAGTAAAAAAAAAAAACACCACACATAACATTAAATTTACCATCTTAAACCATTTTAAGTGTAGAGTGCAGTGGTGTTAAGTATATTCACATTGTTGTGCGATAGATCTTCAGAACTTTTTCTCTCTCAAAACTGAAACTCTAGCCCGGCCGGGCGTGGCTCAACGGTTGAGTGTTGACCTAGGATCCAGGTGATCGGGGTTCGATTCCCAGTCAGGGCACATGCCCGGGTTGCGGGCTCGAACAATGACTCTGTCATCATTGATGTTTCTATCTCTCTCTCTCCCTCTCCTTTCCTCTGTCTGAAATCAATAAAGATATATTTTTAAAAAAACACACAAAACCCCTGAAACTCTATACCCATTAACTAATTCCGTATTTCCCCCTTCCCTGTTCTCAGGGACTATCATTTTACCTTCCACCAGTCTACTTTCTGTTTCTATGAATTTGACTTTAGTTATCTCATAAGTGGCATTTGTCTTTTTTTGCATTTTAACAACTTTTAAGTGTATAATTCAATGGCATTAAATATATTCATATTGTTATGCAACCATCACCACTATCCATCTCCACAATCTTTTCATCTTCCCAAACTGAAATCTGTACCCGATAAGCAGTAATTCTCCATTAACTGAAACTCTGTACCCATTAAGCAATAACTCCTCAAGATCCAGTCCCCAGGCCCTGGTAACCACTATTCTACGTTATAAATTTGTCTATTTTATGTACCTCATATAAGCGATTTAACACAATATTTGTCCTTTTGTGTCTGGCCTGTTTCACTTAGCACAGTGTTTTCAAACACTGTCGTAGCATATATGAGATTTTTTTTTAAGGCTGAATACTATTCCACTGCATGTACATGCTATGTTTTGTGTATCCATTAATCCCTTGGACATCTGAGTAGTTTCTACATTTTGGCTACTGTGAATAATGCTACTCAACAGACAACAAATGTTGGCGATGACATGGAGATACTGAAACCCGGGTGCAGGACTAATGGGAATGTACAACAGTGCAGCCACTATGGAAAACAATACAGTGGATTCTCAAAAAATCAAAAAGAGAATTACCATATGATCCAGCAATTCTACTTCTAGGTATATATCCTGAAAGAACTGAAAGCAGGGATTTGAACAGGTAATTGTATGAGAAAATTCATTTTTTATAAGTCAGTCGTCCTAATTGGTATGAAGTAACATCTCATAGTGATACTGACTTACATTTCTCTAATGATTAGTGATGTTGAACATCTTTTCATGTGCTTATTGGTCATCTGTATATCTTCTTTGGGAAAATGTCTGAATAGTTTTAATCAATCCTAAAAATATGTGTTTGAATGGAAGAAATTCCTTAGGCACTCTGGCATTCCTGCAGCATGAGCCACTTGTCGCCTGAGTATCACAACAAAGCAGACACATTTAATATGGCAAAGGTTTTACTCATTTCTCTAAAAGGCAGCCTCTCCATATAAAATGGGCTCAGTTCAATTAAATCTATCAGTTGTGTGTTTTTTAAAAATATATCTTTATTGATTTCAGAGAGAGGAAACGAGAGGGAGATAGAAACATCAACGACGAGAGAGTCATTGATAGAGCCCGCAACCCGGGCATGTGCCCTGACCGGGAATCGAACCCTGATCGCCTGGATCCTAGGTCAACACTCAACCACTGAGCCATGCCTGGCCGGGCTAAATCTATCAGTTCTTAAATGCAGGTAAGTGGAACCATCCTACTCTTCCAAAGCTTAATAAAAACACTCAGAAAGACAACAAAAAGGATGCATTCATTATACTTTTCCTAGAGGCAAGAGGCTTTACCAATTGAATTTCTTACACAGAGCCCAGAGACTCCATTTCCCAATGAAAGATATTCCCTATGGAAAAAGTAATAAATCTAGGGGTGGAAGGAGGATTAACAATACCAAAAGGTAGTACAATCAGTAAAAAAGCCCACTAAAAATTTCTCCTTTGGGACAAGTCCATGTAATTATCATTATTACTAAAGGGTAATGCCTTCCTGAGCTTTACTGCCAAAAGGGTCATGGCCAAATCTGCTCATCCAAAACCAGTAACTCTCTTTAGCAAATACTTCTCAATCTTTGAATTTCCAAGACCGGTTTTACCCTAAAATTACCCTATTAGCCAAACAGCTGATATTCTTAAGTAAAATCTGATCCCAATCTACATCACATATATAATGCTCGGAAAGTAGGTAGACAAGAAAATATGAAAATAAAACCAGCCACAATTCTGTATTAGAGAATTATGATTGTACTACCTGTCTGCAGCAGCTGCTTTCAATCATTATTTATCATGCATCCATGAAATGCAAGAACTCTTCTAGGTGCTTAGCATCTATCAGCAAATAAAACAAAAAAAAGACAAAGATCTCTGCCCTTGTGTAACTTATATTCTACTGCCCTTCCATTCACTTTGAGATTGGTGAGTGTGGAACATACATGTAATTTGTTTTTGCAACTATCTGCAATGAATCTGACCATAAATATCACACATAATGTCTAATATAAATGTGTAGAAATTGAAAGTATACAGAAAAATTTAAATACAGTAGTCATTCTGAGCACTGTAAGTAAGCACTATAAGCCTATAAAAATTATTTATTCCAAGAATCAATAACCAATAAGTAACTAAAATTACTGTGCCTGAAATAATGATGGCTTTCCTTAAATAGACAGTTTGGCCTCTCTGAACACCTGCAAGATAGCAACTTCTACTAAGACCTAAGGAGGTTTTAACAATCAGGTGATAATTCAAATTTCATTATCATTTATAATTAGATAATGCTTTAGATTTTTTTAAAAAAAGTAAAATAAAACAAAAAAACCCCTAGTCAACCGATAAAATTTTAAATGTCCTAAAAGTAGTGTACATTCAAAGTACTTCTAGTCATCTGCACATTAGACAATTGGCTAGTTTAGACTATCTAGACATGCACTGTCCAATATGGCAGCCAACAGCTACATGTGATTACTGAGCACTTAAAATGAGGTTAAATTGAAATGCACTATAACACACACACTGGAGAAAAAGAATGTAAAACATCTCAACAATTTTTACTCTTGATTACATAAAAAAATTTTGAATAAAGTGAGCAAAAATATATTATTAAATTTTTACTTTTTTTGGTTAATCCTCACCCAAGGATATTTTTTCCATTGATTTTTTAGAAAGAGTGGAGGAGGGTGGGGAGAGAAACAGCGGTGTGAGAGAGACACAATGATTGATTGATTGCCTCTGCACAAACCCAAGTGACCACTAAGCCATACCAGTCAGGGCATCTTCTTTTACTTTTTTAATGTGGCTACTAAAAATATTATCTTTGTAGTTCACATTATATTTCTTTTGGACAGCACTAATTTAAGACAACAGTAGACTTCTAAACCTGCACACAGAACTAATACGTTGTTGGAACTGTACTCAGGATTTTATACTTCTGTATTTATTCATTTCTCAGCTTACACTGTTCAACATACCATGTAACAAAAAATCAAACATATCAAACATTTTTACATCAAAATATGAAAGTCTCAGAATCTAAAGTGAAACTGTTTAGCAGAGCACTTTCAAATATTTGGGTGTCCACTGTGTGCAGGACATTCATTCCATAAAGTAATTTGTTCTGCCACCCTTGAGCAACAGAAGGGTCACATATTCTATATATAGCTAATATATACTGTGTGTTTACAGTGAGTGTGCCTGGGACCATGCTAGGCGCTTTACTCTCATTGACCCATAGAATCCTCACAACTACCCTATGTGGTACTATCATTAACACTAAAGAAACTGAAGCAGACAGAGGTTAAGTAACTTGCCGGAGTCCTACAACTACTAACCTGTGGAACCAGGATTCCAACCCAGAAGGCTTTATCCAAAACCACCACACATTTTCCCAAGTAAAAGGACAACACAAAAACAGTATGTCATTATCTTACCAGATTATGTTTCAGTGGAGTGTATACCCATTACAAAAAGAGTGGAGTAGATGGAGTTAATGCTTTGCTTCCTGCTCTCCATTCCACCCTTCTCAGTGGCAGGTTAAAGCTGACCACCTGAATTAAATTCTTGATCTTAAGTTTATTCTATGATCCCTTTCCCAGAAAGGCTCTATCCCATTCCTCTGGTCCAATTCCTATCTGTTCTTCAGGCTTCATTTTATTTTATCATGGAGAGAGGAATGGAGGTAGGGAGGGAGAGAGGAAGAGGGAGACAGAGGGAGAGAAAGAGAGAGACAGAGACATGGATTTTGTTGTTCCACCCATTTATGCATTCACTGTCTCTTCTAGGTGCCCCGACCGGGATTGAACCCGCAACCATGGCATATTGGGACAACGCTCTAACCAACTGAGCAAACCCAGCCAAGAGGCTTCATTCTAGACATCATCTCCATGCAAGCCGACAAAGACTTCCCACGATTGAGAATAGTCAGTCACCCCTCCTTCCTATGCTTACCTCTCTTGTAGCTCTTTCCACACTCCATTGCGATTGTCCTCACTAGATTGCTTCTAAAGGGGTCTATTATCACTACTTATCACCAGTGCCTAGCATTAGGTGCTCAATAAATATTTGCTGAACTATCTATCTAACCACCTAACCCACCCAGCTATAGCTAAAGTGGAATATTAAAAGTAAACTTAGATATCTTTATGCCAACAACAACAACAACAACAAAGTAAACTTAGAGGTAGGAAATGCTAACCCACAGGCAGAGACAAGTTCTAACTTTCACGAAATTTATGACAGGTCAAGTATAATACTTAGGAAACAATGATTAGGATATGACTCCCCCCTCCAAAAAGAAAGGAGTAAAATAAAAATCTATTTTAAATGATCACTTGCCCAATTCAATGTCAGTACAATTTGTTTTATGAGAATGGATTAAGTAGTTGATATATATTTGTCATAAGAAATCCAAATCAATGATTTCAGTAACGCTACAAACTGAAATCAGCTTAATTTTGACAACTTCCAGAGTTCAAAGAAGACTGCAGTTACTTTTAAAAATCATCTAAATATAAAACTAGTTACATTTAAACAAATGAGTTTCATTGCACTGTCCCAAAACTGAGTGCTGGCCTTCAAGTGACAGAGGCAACCATGTGTCCTTTAAGGTAAGTATTATTGGGAGCGGGTTTCACATACAATTCATTTAACACAATCTGTGTTAATGCCACTCACTTTTCCAACCAGAGTCAAAAGGGACTTTCCTAGAGCCTTCCCTTTTCTTTTCCTAAACGAGAAACTGATTAAAAAGGTCAATCTTCACAATTACACTAAGTAATTCTGAAACACGAGGTGAAAGTACATTAGATGTCCTAGGGCTATGACTGGCAAAATACTTTACTGTAAATTCTGGCGTAAAGTAAAACAGGTTTTGAGGTGAAGAAGAAAAAAGCTGATCATCTCCCTTTAGACTGCTGCTTCTGTTGTCTCAGAAAGCACTGTCGAGGCAAACATGCCACAGAGTCCCACCCCAAGCACGAAGAGCCTCCGAATGTTTGACACATCAATGAATTAGTCAACGAGGCCCAACTCACTTTTCCCCTCTAATTTGCTTTAATTATTCCTCACACAAATCTTCAACTTTAAGTTATGACCATATGGAATCTTCTATTTACCCTGAAGTATAAACCAGGCCTTTACCAAATGACTACTACTGCTTCAATTCCCACCACTAAAACTGAAATCCTTTACAAGTACTGACATCTAGTAAAGACACACAAATACGGAAAAAGCCAGTCTAGTCGCTTAAAGAGATAGTATTGTAATGCTGCTTATTTATTGTAACAACAGGCACTGAGCAGAGTGGGAGACTCGAAAGCAAAAGACAGGATAGAAAGCAAGGGAAGATCCCGCCCCAGTAAGCTCGAAGCCGATTCAAACAGTAACTTGGGATTGTCGCCTAGAATCGGAATCACTGAAACAAAGGCGTATATTACGGGAAGCAAGATGTCTGGAGTAAAAGAAACGGTTTGCAGCTACAGAGCCTATAACAACATCCTTCCACAGGTCTTACCTATGGTGGAAATAAAGGTGGTATTGAAGGCATCATCCGAAAAACGAAAAAGGACGCAGGTCTTCCCCACTCCCGAGTCCCCGATCAGGAGCAGCTTGAAAAGCAGGTCGTACGTCTTCTTCGCCATTGGGAGGAGCGGCTCAGGCGCTCGCCGCTGGCGGCCCCAAGGGATCGGTCCCTCTCACTATGGCCAACTCCTGACTCGGGCGTTCTCAGGCCGGAGGACCGGGGAAGCGTGGGAAAAAGGAGGGCTCGAGAGGGCGCGGGCGACCTACGAACGGCCTCGTCGAGGAAAGCACTGACGGTGGCAGCGTTCGGTGCCTCCGAGGGCGGCGACCGCGGCTCCGCAGCCTCTCCCAGCTGCTCCGCCCGGTTCCGGGGAGTCGGTCGGGACAAAATGGCCTCCCCTCCCCCCTCAGGGCTGCTCGGCCGGGACGCTCCCACGGGCGAGCCAGCAAGATCTGCTGTCGAGAGTGCTCGGCGGGCGTGAGGACAGTCTCTGTCCCGTGCAGAAACTCCGTGCTGGGACGCGGCGACTGCAGCGAAGGAGGACCCAGAGCCGACCAGCTTCAGCTACATAGCCACAGGAAGCCGAGCCGCCCGGGCCAGAGCCACCTTTTCCCCGTGCCCTCTCACGCCGGCGTGCGCGCTGCCTGAGGCTCACGCAAGGACGTACGCCCGCCCTTCCCTCGCGCCCACGCCCTGCGGTCCGCCTCTGCGCACGCGCGCCAGAGGGTGTGGGGAGGGCAGGCGAGGGCGGGGGAGGAGCGCTGGGTCTCCCAGCCTCAGTCTGAGGCCTGCGGGAGACCGCAGAGGGGTGGGGCGAGAGGGGGCGAGAGGGGGCGACAGAGGGGGAGAGAGGGCGAGGCCGCGGGCGCGCTCCCTGTGGCCGCCTGATAGGGTGCGCGGGCTTAGGGTCACGCCCCGCGGGGGTGGCGCTGGCTACTGACTGCGCAGGCGCGGCAGGCCGGAGTAGCCCTTTAACCCCCACTTTTCCCTCCGGGGGTCGCCCTCCCCGCTGAGCTGAGGAGACTCCGGCCTGTGAGCGACCCGGTGTCGAGCTGGTCTTGACGAAGCGACCGGCTCGGTGGCTCCCTGTAAACACAAGAAAAAAATAGCGCCCTGGGTCATTTAATAGCCTCTTTGCTAAAATGAGACGCATCCCGCAGTGCCCTCCATCGTGGGCTAGTCGTGACGGGGGGAAAGCTGTATCCCGTGTTACTTAAGGAGCAGGAGTTTGCTTTCAGGAGATCTGAAATGGAAAATCTGGTCGGCACGATGGCGAGGAGGGCTGAGGAACGCCTGGGCGCAGCAGGACCGACCCGCCACGTGGACTCCTCGGCGCGGCGCCGCGTGGGGACCCCGCTCCGGGCCTGGGCGGTCCACTTAGAATCCGGAGAGCCCAGGAGCGCTGTGCAGAGGAGGCAGGTCCCCTCCCGCCCGCCGAAATCGAGCCACCGGCGCCCCAAACTGAAGGAGAGCGAAGCCAACCCCACCCCGACGCTGCCTCCTCTTGCACTCCCTTTCCACACGCCTCACACCCTTCCCTCTCTCCTGTCAGTGTTATTTGTAGCTCCCCTTTCCCCATCTCCCTTTCTGTGGTTTAAATAGTCACACTCCTGCCTTACCATTATGGGCGTGCTTCCCAGTCCAAAGCACACCCAAGATGGCAGAGCAGTGGAACCCGGGCTGGTCCAACGTAGCAGGGGATACCCTGAGGCATCTGAAAATAAGAAACAGGGATTGAGAAAGAAGTGAAAAACTGCATTTTGACACCCCACCACCACCAGAATGTTCGCATGCTTAAAATGTAATTAAAATTAGTCTTTCAGGCAATTAGGGTAATCCCATTTCAGCTGCCCATTCTTTAAAGACATGGTTTACGGTCTTCCTTCACTACGACCCCTACGGCTTCATTACTAAAGATACTTGTCTTCTCTAGTACATCTTGCTCTTCAGTTTGTTTCTGTGTTCTCTCACTTTAGTGTTTAGTCTTGTCACTTAAACATTATTCTTTCTTTCAGTTGGGAATGTCTTATGATAATAGCAGCCATTCTAAAATAGGCTAGCTATGGGAATCACAAAATGAGCTGTGGTCAGTTTTTGTAATCCACTCGGAGTCAACATTTGAGCGCCTCAGGAATATCTTCAGTGTTAGCTTGATTCTTTCAAAATAAGTTCTATTAACTCAAGCCTCAGTAAAGTGTTTTAGAATTGTTACGGTTTTTAAAGGTAGGCAGCCTAATTAATTTCCCTGCATAAATTTTGGCGATAATGGGCAGCTAAAAATGAAAAACGGGGGGGGAAAAATTATCCGTTATGCCAGTTGTTTTCAGCAGTCTTATGAATTAGAGCCCTTTCTCCATGTAGTACATATTCTGAAACTTTAAGAATTAATTATCCTTGTTAACAAATTTTATTTATTATTGGGTCAGGATCTTGGAATCTTAGGGCCGCCATATCTTTTAAGTCATAATTTAACTCATGCATGTAATATACAGATGAGTCTAAGGCTTAGAGAGGTGAGGGACTTGCCAGAGATCACACTGTTAGTGGCAGAGTCAACACTATATGGGCAAGGAGAAGAAAACCTCCACAGGACATCACATTGCCTGAAAGTGAGACTTGGGAGACTCTGCCAGTACTTAATGTTTGGCTTCCCTAAAGTTAATTGAAGGTTTTGCTGGAGTGAGGCCTAAGCCTCAAGCCGTATCTATCACTGAAGGTAGCTGGAGTGATCAGGCATGGGAGATTCCTGACTCTACAAAAAAGAAATAAATAAAACAGGGGTCTATGTAGGCCTAAAAGGTAAACCTAGAGTTCTGAAGTAATATTTATAAAAGTGAAACTAAGTGAAAGAAAATGCCGATTTAGGACTAGCTTTGGGTTTATGCCTTTTTCAAAATTGCTCTGTAAAGAATCTACTCCAAATATTTGCAAAGCCAAGAAAGAAAATTGGTATATTTATATGTTTATAGTACTGATTAAGGTATTCTTTCTATATTTTTCTGGAAAACACAGTTGGCCAGCTCCTAGTTCCAGTCTTCAGCTTCAACTCTCAGGACCTGCTTTATAAGAAATCTCTGCCTCAAAAGGTATTGACTCTGGATCATCTTTATTCCTCTTCCTGTGTATATTTTCCAGTCTCTGTACCTGATTTGTTCCTCTTTAATCTTTCCTCCCCTTGCTCTCACTGTTCTTATTAAGAATGGAGTTTTCCCTTGAATGGTAGCCCCACTGCTATGTCATCACCTTGCTGTAAAACCTACCCCTTCAGTCTCCAGCACTTTGCCTATTGGTTGTGTCCATAGTCCCAGTCTTCTCCCAGGGACTTCCATGAGATGCTAACTCCTGGTTGCCAGGAGGCTACAACTTTTCTTATCACCATAGCCTGCCAATATTCTGCTCTGGCTGCATATCTTGATTAAGTCCTACCCCCCGTCAGAGAATTAATGCCCCTTGAGCCTTCCCCAGCCCACTGGACATGTGTGTTCTAGTCTTCTCCAGGGAAGCCTCAGTACTGGCCTCCTCAGTTGGCACTTATGGGGCTGCAGGCCCTAGCCAATGAGCTTTATTTCCTATTCTAACTTCCACATACTAGTCTCCAGACAAGCTGAACTAGTCCTCTTTCCCACATTTACTATATATCTTCTTGATTTCATGCTTAATTTAATGTGGTTCTCTCTATGCAAAATGCACACCCCAGCTACATCTCTCCAGCCTTCAGCTTCAATGTCCTCACCACAGCCTGTCTTCCTCAACTCTTGTGAGAAGGAACTTGTTTCTCTTTTGAACTCCCATAGCACTTTTAAAAATCAATTATGGTTCCCCCTTCTATTTCACAAGTAATACATATTTATTTTTAGACACTTAGAACCAGCCAATAAGCAAAACAAAAAATTTTAATTATTAAAACTGCTACCCCCATCCAGAGAGACAGTTACCAGAAGGGAGGGGGAGGTGGGTGGGTGAAAAGGGGAAGGGGAATATAGTCAATAATATTGTGATAAGTTTATACGGCGGTTACTAGAATCAGTGGGGTGATCACATTGTAAGGTATAAAAATTTTGCATCACTATTTTGTACACCTGAAACTAATCAATAGGAGATTGTATGCCAACTATACATAAATAAAAAAATAAATTAAAAAAGAAAATACGTCTACCCCCAGAGATAACCACTATTAGCACTTTGGTGAATAGCCATGTGGATATTCTTCTGCCTATACCTCTTTATTTAGACATATCTTATGACACATTTTCTACATTTTACAAAAGATACTTATGTACTTATTTTCTCAAATGGGAATCTTTTTGAGGGCTGTGACAATTGTATATATCACTTTGCACAGTGCCTTGAACATACTAGAAAATCAAAGCATGTTTGTTGAAGGAACAGAAAATGAAATTCAGAAAGAGATTCACTTTTTATTTTGTGGAAAACAATACTAATTTGGAGAAATTTTCAAAATGTTGGGGGAAAATTGAAAATTCAAAAGTGATGGGAAGATAAAACTTTTGGAGCAATATTTATTTATTCATTTATTTATTTTAGAAAATACATGAAGAACTCACCTAACTCCATGATAGAGTTTATTTCTGTGAACAGGAAATACCGTTAAGGCTAACAGAGCAATTGGGATATAGTGGAATGGACACTAAAGTTGGAGACAAATAACGTAGACTCACAAACCTCCTCTGTTACTGACTAGCTCTGTAACCTCACTAACCATATTTTCCTCATATGTCAAAAGGATATAGTACTTCATGAAATTGATTCAAAAATTAAACAAGATAATGCAAATTAATGTGCTTAATGTAGCATAAAACATTGTGCAAATATAGTGATTACTATTATTGTTAAGAGGTAAAAGTGATGAATTGCACCATAAGGAAAGAGAAAGCAGAGAAATTACAAATGAGAATACTTATAAATGATCAAAGCAACAAGCCATCCTGGAAGAAAAATGGTGTCAGGAATTGAGCTAAGAACAGGAATAGGTCAGAAGAAAGAGAAGTGAAAGATAAAACTGGGAGAAGCAAGAATTGGAACTGACTTGAGTTGCAAAGATTCAGTGGTATCAAAAGGAGTAATGAGACCAAAAAAAAAGAAATTCAATGGTTAAAGGCAGCAGAACCTCCCACACACACACTAAAAGCTTCATACCATCAACTCCCATCAGGTGAATGCCCAACTCACCTATGTTAGAGTAATTGGCGCAGCCAGTGATTAAAAACATGGGCCTTGAGTTGGCTAAACTTAGGGTTCTACATCTGTTACTTATTAAACAGAGACCTTGAGTAAGTTACCTGACCTCTCTAAACCTGTTTTCTATTCTGTAAAGTGAAAACAAGATAGAAATTATCATAGGGTTGAGCGAGGATTAAATAAGACACAGTCTTTAGCCATTAGTTAATGTTCAGAAATGTTATTACCATCACAAGAACTGAGAAAACTTTTTCCATCTGAGGATCAGGGGAGTACTGGCAAAGTGAGGAAAAGGGGCTGCTCAAGGAGAGACTTGGAACCCAAATGGAACAGAAATTAATTCAGCTTTAGCTATTTCTCTAGAAAACCATACCCTCAAGTGTCAAGTGTCAAGACCTAAAGAAAGACCCATCAGACTTAAAAAGACAATGACAAGAGGAAAATGCTTTAACTCTATGCAAAATATGAAGAAATATGAAGCTACATTTATGACATAAATTCATAGACTCATGGCATGATATAATGGAGTCACAGTTGAATCCCTGTTCTATCTCATTTTGACTGGTTATCTTAGACAATTACTAATCATTTGAACTTCAGTTTCCTCATCTGGAAAGTGAGCTTATCAGTAGCTACCAAAGCAAGCTATTGTGAAGATTAAAATATTTAATGCAAAGAACCTGGCAGTGGGACTAGCAGAGCAGTTCCTTAAACATTGAGTCTCTTCCCCCTATAAGATATAAACCATCTAAGGAACTACTGTTGTATCTCTTATAATATCTAGCTTTGTGTCTTGCTTGTAATAGTGGCTCAAAAAATATTAATTAGAATTAATTACGTGTGCATTAGAAGGAACCTTGGAAGCCATCTAAACTAAATTTCTGTTCCATCCAGAAATGCTCTAACCAACAAAGGCCTGTCCAGCCTCTGTGTGAATACTGCTAGAGAGCTTGCTGATACCAGAAGGACTGGCTGCAGGACTCAGTATTTCTGACAGAACGATGTTCACATACTGAGTGTAAGTGTGCTTCCGTGAAACATCACCCATTTGCTTTAATTCTGCCCTTTGAAGCAATACAGCTTAAACCTTTTTCCACATTCATGTGATAGCTCTTCAACTATTTGAAGATAGCATTGGCATTTTCCTCTAAACTGTTCCAAGTTAACTCCCTTCATGTAAGACAACTCACAGATACCTATCAGCACCACCATTCTGGTTTGCATATGTTCCTCTTGGAATGTGGCATTCATAATTGAACACTGTGCTAGAGTTGAGGACATAACCCTGTGGAAATGCCAGGTCAGGCTAACACTAGCAGGTTATAGAAATAAAGGCCAATTAGGATACTCCGTAAGACTGGGGGGATTTAATATCTGACTGAGAATAAACCACCTTCCAGATCAAGCTTACACTGTAACCATTGTTTAAGTTACTAAAACTTGCCTGGCCGAGCATGGCTCAGGAGTTGAGCATCGACCTAGGATCCAGGAGATTGTGGTTCTATCCCTGGTCAGGGCACATGCCTGGGTTGTGGACTCAATCCCCAGTTGGGGCTGTGCAGGAGGCAGCCAATCAATGACTCTCTCATCATTGATGTTTCTGTCTCTCTCCACCTCGCTTCCTCTCCCTGAAATCAATAAAGATACCTTTTAAAAAAAAGTTACTAAAACTTTTCAATAAAATAAAATCTTATGTATACAAATTTAAAATAGGCAAAGGAAAGGAACTGCAATTCACAGAAGTATAAGAAAAATATATGAAGAAATGTTCAAATCACTTGTAATTAGAGAAATTTAAATTAAAACAGTAAGGTAATATTTCCTGCCCATCAGAATATCAAAAATTAGAAAGATGGATATACCAAGTATTGGTGAGACTGTAGAGAGACAAGACCTCTCATGCATAGCTGGTGGGAGTACATTCTGGCCCAGCCATTCTGGAGAGCAATAAGCCAATATTTAATAAATGATGTGCATGCCTGTGACCCAACAATACCATTCCTGGGTGTGTCCAAGAGAAATTCTCATGTAGGTTCATCATGGCTTTGACTGTGGCAGCTAGATGTTGAAATCAATCTAAGCATCTGTTACTAGGGGAATAAGGAAATAAAATGTGGTGGATGCATATTGAGTTAGTCCAGATCCCAAAGGGTTGGCTTGGGTTTGAAAATTGGCTAATTGGACAACTTAGACCTGAGTCAAGGTTGTTATCACTTCAGTTTTCTAATAAATTAGCAAACAAGCAAAGCAAAGAACAATGTCTTCCTAGTTCTTCACAGAAACAGGCCAAATCCTGGTGATCAGTACAGGCCATTAGGGGGAAGAAACTGGTCTAACGAGTTCAGAGTTGGGACTAAGTTTTTGTAGGATTAAGCTTGGGGAGGGTCTGGGTCAACATTCAATGGTCTACCATCTACCATGTACAGAGAATTGAGCCTGTAGCATTCCTGCCCATGGCCTATCCCACATGCTATAAAATATTGTATAACAGTATTAAGCTACTAACAAACTGCACATACAGCAACATGGAGAACTGAAACAAAGGAAACAATATGATTTATAGTACAATGCCACTCATGTAAATTAAAAACATACAAAACTATACTTTATGAAGTTTCATATATATTTAATGACGTACATCAAATACATTCGAGTGGGAACTATGGAGAGGGAGGGCAATGAAAAGGGAAGAAGGGAAAAATATGAGATGAAATAAAGTGAGCAGGGCCTCACACAGATTTAAAATGTCAGTGGTCAGTGTGCTAAGAGGCGAGGATGATTAACTCAGTGCTCTCTCTGCCTCCCAGATCTAAATTTTTTTTTAAACGTATCTTTATTGATTTCAGAGAGAGGAAAAGAGGGGGGAGAGTTATTGATCGGCTGCCTAGCCCGCAACCCAGGCATGTGCCCTGACCAGGAATTGAACCCCGATCTCCTGGATCCTAGGTCAATGCTCAACCGCTAAGTCACGCCTGGCTGGGCCCCAAATCTAAATTTTTAAACAACACAAAAGTGAGGAAGGGATTAAATAGTACATGGAGATAGGAGAAATTGATATTGATACTCTTATATAGGTCAGATTAATAGCAAATTGAGAAAAAACTAAATATTTGATTTGGTTTGATAAAAAGAATACAGAGTCTAGCGGTCTACTTTTATGCCTAATTGCCTCATAATATAGTTGTGCAAATTTAAAAATCTGTGACAAATTTGTTTGATCACATTGATTTGATCATGGAAGCTCATGGAATTGCCTGTTCATGAAGCTTGGTACTCAGCTCTCAGCTGTTACCTGTCAGCTCTTGCCCAGCCCTGTCTGGTTCCAGCTCTTTGGACTAAGCACCCAGTTATTTCCAGGATGCCCCACCTCTTTCCCGGAACCAGAGAGAGGGTAGAAGCTCAGGTGTCAAAAGCCTTCATGCTACATACAAATTGAGTCAGTCACTGCCAAAATAATACCTGAGCGCAGCCATCTCTGTTGTCCAATACCCCCAAGAGGAAGCCAGCCCTTACCCATGTAGCTTATGCATCCAGGGTTCCACTGCCTTTTGTCCTGCCTCAGGGCATTGATGGCCCTGACAGCCAAATGGTGATCCCATTTCTTTGCCTAGTTCCTACCAGTGCCAGTTTCTACCTCTCACCCATATTTATTCACTTCCTTGGGTAAATGGACATTTTCCAGATCTTTGGATTTCCAGCCTTGAAAACCCTTCCTTTGACTAGGAAACTCTCCACTATGAGTTTTCAGTATGCAGAGCCCTCCTCCCACAGTATTCCCTTCCTCAGCACTCATCTCCTGTTTTACCCCCATACACACATTTAGGCTGTGGGGACATGAGCTGGGCTCTACCAGTCTGATACACCAGCCCAAAACTTTGACACAGGGGCTAAGGACACAAAGGAGAAGGCACCGTGGGGCATGTACCGAGAAGGCAGTAGTGTACAGCAGCAGCACTGGTTTCCAGGACACCTGTGTATAATATGATAGGTTATATTATATTTAATAATATAATCCCCAGAGCTGGGTGGTATCCCAGGTCCAGTGCTGGTCATAGCTGTGCTTCAGGCTGCAGAATCTCTTTGGTTTCCAGTGGGGACAGTGATAGCCTCATTGTCTGGCCTCAACAGACTGCCCCTGTGGCCTGTCTCTGCCCCCAAATTCTTTAGCCTGGTTATCCAGTCTTCCCAGAAATTCTGAGAGCTTCCCACTAGCCTTTCAATAAATTTATTTTCTGCTTCTATTTGCCAAAGTTGGTTTGTGTTGCAGCCAGGATCTCTGACTGACATACTTGTTTCTGGTAGAACTCCTAGGGTTACTTCAACTCTGCCTGACATTCCCACCATGTCTACTTTCTCTTCCCATCTTCTGCTGACCTTGCCACTTGGACCTGCCACACCTCTGCTCAGTTTTGGCCCCTGTCTGCCAGTCTCTCTCCCAAGACTGCTGTACATTTGATCCCTCTTTCCCAGGTCTCTACTTCCTCCCTCTAACCCCTCCCTAGGACTTGGGCATTCTATGCTCCCAGCGCATCCTGAGGCCCAGAGAGATGGGTGGTCATCCTAGCCCTATCATGATGTCAACAGTAGGCCTAGTGCTGACAGGAGAGAGTCCTCAGATGCTAGATGGAAGGGTCACCAGGAGGAAAGAGGAGCACAGGCAGAGAGATGGGAGGGTAGCAGAGACTTTTCCCTTTTTTATATTTTATCTAATAATACTAGTTGTCATTTACTGAGTTCCTGCATTGTGCTGGCCCTTTACATGCATGACCTCACATTAATAGTTTGAGATAGAGATTACTATAATCCCCATTTTCAGATGAGGAAACGAGTTTATAGAAGTTAAGAGGGGTGGAGTGAGATGATCCCTTGAATCTCTTTCAAAATAATTGGAAGGAGAGGAGATAAGTGGAATGTAGCTGAAACAAGATCAGCCATGGATCGATAATTATACAGGATGGATAATGAGTGTATGGAAATTTATTATACTATTGTGTCTAATTTGCATGTATTTGAACTTTCCAAAAACGTGTTGTGTTTTCTTTTAAGTTGGGAAACTTGAACAAAGTCATATAAGTAATTAGTGATAAGATTGGTTGGATTCCAGGCCCTCCTGACTTCATTGCCTGCTCTCTTAACTTCTACACTGGGTTCTTTCCCAAGGTACCTAAAAAAACCTAAAAGGAAAAGATAAATGATTTTCAGAGGACTCAAAGGGGATTCAGAGTCCTCTTGACTAATTTCTGCTCCTGTTTTCCAGGCACATCATGGCAAGGATCAATAGAATATGGCTAGATATTAATTCCCCATGCTTATTCTAGAGTTTATTATAAAGATGCCCTCATTTTCTCTGCCTGCATCTGAGTAGGTGGAGAAGCAGCCCATAAGAGAGTCTTTGGCAGCCAAAGTTTTCTAAAAACACCCAGGCAACAGCTGTCCTTGTGCTGTCACCTGACTTGCCAGGCCCTGAGTCAGCACAGCTCCCCAACCCAGCCCCCACTGCTGAGCCAGATCTGACTTGCCCTTTCAAGGCTGAGCTGAACCTGTTGAGCAAGCCCCACCCCGCCCTGTCCCAGTATCTTCCTCAGTCTGTGGCTTCTTGCTCCCTTACTCTCATCTGGGTTCCCACCCTTTCACAACCCTTGTCATCCAAAGCAGCAGACTCATGTCTGAAACTTTAGTTCTGAAGGGAACTGAAAGACCACCTCCAAGCTGTTGGAGATGTAGACATGGCTCTGGAATCTGTCCCTGGGTAGAAAGGATGAGCTGGGCATCAGTATCTCCTACCATCTGCCAAGGAAAATCTTCCTTCTCTGGGTGACTCTGGGGTTTGCTTTAGGAGAAAAGCAGAAGAAAATATAAAGATACCACCTGCCTTTCTATAGAGAAGGATTCTACCCCTAGACTCAAGCCCAGAAGCAACCAGGGCTGGGTCAATATGGAGACCCGATTCTTGATCTGTATTTCTGTGGAGAAACTCTCATATCACACCCTTTTGTTGGTCTAGACCTGAAGCTACAATAAGTGCTGACACGACACATTCCCCAGGTGTTGGTGCACATTGACCCTGATGCCAGGATTGGAGGATACAGACTTGACCTCATTGCTAAGAAACTAAGGTTAGCCTTCTCCCTGGTACCAGCTTCATCCCTCAGGCCTCTATGCCAGCCTGCCCTGAATCCTGGTCCTGCCACTTAGGGGTGTGTGACCTTGTGGCTCTAACTAACTTCTGTGAGCCTCAGTTTTTATCATTTGTAAAGTAAGAATAAAATACCTACCTGGCAAGTTAGTTGTGAGGGTCAGACAAGGTAGTGTATGGATAGCACTTAGTAGGCGCACAACACCCATCAGCTCCCTTTACCTTGCCTTGAGATTATTAGCTTCTGCTCAAACGGGACTGATCTCAGAGCTTTCACATCTGATAACAAATGCTGCCCCAGTTCCGGTTGATTCTGGGCCTTCACACGTCTTTCCCCATTGACTTACACATGGGCCAGTTATTTTCCAGTCATCTGCCAGCCCAGACCACACTACACCACAGTCCTGACTTCATGATTCTACACTCTGAATTTGTCCCCTTGGCTCCCACCACACAGTTGCACCTGATTATTTCTGTGTGTTCTCTCACTAACTAGCTGCTTCTTCCCTTTCTTGAGCTTTCAGAACTCCTGAATGTGAGTGTTTCAGGGCCCCCTCTCCCAACACCATTTTCTGTGCATATCCATTGTCTAAGGATCCACTGCCTTGAGTCTCCTGCACACACAAATAAACAGCGAGCTCCTCCCTTCTCCCCAAATAGCTCCCTGGCCAAGGGGAAGGGTGTTGCAGCTCTTACTGGGATCATGGCTCTGTGTAAGCATGCCAGTTTTTCAGTCCCCATGAAAAATCGGATTGGGAGCCGCAATCAGGACAATACTGCAGGCATGGCTTGACCTGATGTGGTAGAAAGAACCACCACTTCTTGTGGTGTGCATATGTCCTGGATAATCTAAATACACATTAGGACTTTGGCAACTATGATCAAATGTTGGTCTTTTAGGTTTGAGCCAACTAGAAATCCTAGACCTTTATTCACAAGCTGCAGGTGTCTCCCAGATGTCATTTGTACTGTGACAGCTGATTTTATAATCTCAACTTCAGTATGACATCTATTTATCTCTACTAAATATCACTTTGTTATTGAGATTACCATTTTGGCTCTTTAACGGATAAATTGTAAGGGAAAAAGTGATAGAAGGGCAACTTATAGAATGAAAGAAACTTAATGCTATATCAGCCAATTGCAATGTGTGGGTTTTGTTTGGATCCTGCTTTAAACAACCTAAAAAAATTTATATTTATGAGACAATTGGAAATTTGAACAGTGGATATTTGATGATGTTAAGGAATTATTGAAGTTTCTTTTTAAGTGTGGTAATAGTGTTAGAGTTTTGTTTTTAGCAAGTAGGATGTCTGAGATTTGCTTCCACATAAAATGAGGGAGGGAAGTTAGTGGGGGTGTAGAAGAAATCAGATTGGCTGTGAGTTGAAACTTGCTGAAGCTGGGTGACTGGCATATGGGTTTCTTTTCTTTTCTTTTCTTTTTTTTTTATCCTTACCCGAGGACATTTTTTCCATTGCTTTTCCAGAGGGGGGGGAGGGAGGGAAATATTAATGTGAGAGAGACACATCGATTGGTTGCCTCCCGTATGTACCCTCACGAGGGCTGGGGATTGAGCCTGCAACCCAGGTACGTGCCCTTGGCCGGAATTGAATGCGGGACCCTTCAGTCCTCAGGCCGGAGCTCTAACCACTGAGCCAAACCGGCTAGGGCAAGCACATGGTTTCTTATACTATAATGTCCACATTTGTGAATGTTAGAAATTATCTAAAATGAAAATTGTTTTGTGTCTTGCCTCTGTTTTCAGCATATTAACTGTTCTTAGCCCTGCACCCTCACTCCATCTAATAAGTATGATTTCTGTATCTATATCCAAGTAGTTAATAAACAGGTCGACCAGGTCAGAACTAAGCAGGTCTCTGTGCCCACCACAATCCACTAGGTTTACCCATCAGTCAGTCCTCTTTGGAAATGGCTGATCAATGAACCATGACCCCACCTATCTCAGTTATCCAGTCTTTGTTTATAAGGATAACATGAAAGACTTGTCTAGTGCCTTGCAGAAATAGAAATGCAAATTTTCAAGCATTATCCTTATCTGCCACTTTTGCAATCTATTTTTTTAGTTAAGAGTTTGATCCATTTGTTTTAAGTGAATTGGTGTTGGTTCTTTCTTTTCCAAAACACCCAAAGATCACTTGCTTTAAATAATCCAATTTGGAAATTTATAGCATCAATAATAACTCACTATAGTTTGTCCCTGGCCACACCCACGAGCTGTGCTGTGACAGTCAAAGTCTAATCCTGGGTTTTTGTTGGGAAAGGTATTTTCTTTCTCTGCTAAGTTGGAAAGTTGGAATCCTTTAGACACTGGTGCTCATCTTGTTACCCCTTGGGGAGAGTCTGTCTGGGAACAAAGGCAACACAGGGAAAAGCAGAGCTCAGGAATGGAAAGAAGGGGATTCTGGAATTACATCATTTGAGCCTCCTGACTTAGCTATGCCTAAAGCCATCAACCCCTATAATTTTTGGCTGTGTGAACCAATACATTCTATTCTTTTCTTAAACCAGTTTAAGCTGAATTTCTGTCTCTTGCAAAAGAAGTCTTGACTAGTACAGTGTGTGTGTTATTGGTTGAGCAATGCAAAATCTAAAATGTCCCAATTTATATAATAATTTTTGTATGATCATATTGTGTATACATTATAACAACTTTATTGAGCTGTAATTCACATATCTAAAATTCACTTATTAAAGTATACAATCGAGTGGTTTTTAGTATAGTCACAGAATTGTGCAGCTATTACCACCATCTTATTTTAGAACATTTTCATGTCCCCAGAAGAAGCTGTATCCATTACCATCCTTCCCTATTCCCCTGCCTTCCTTTAACCCCTAGCAACTACTAATCCACTTTCTGTCTATGAATTTGCCTATTTTGGACATTTCATACAAATGGAAGCATACAATCTGTGGCCTTTTGTGACTGGTTTCTTTCACTTAGCATAATGCTTTTAAGGTTTTCCATGTTGTAGCATGAATCAGTACTTCATTCATTTTGTGGATAAACTTATTTCATTCTATAGATATGTCACATGTTGTTTATATATTCATCAATGGTGTTCATGTATACTGTTTCCACTTTTTTGTTAATTATACTGCTGTGAACACTTATGTACAAGTTGTTGTGTGGACATATGTTTCAATTCTCTTGGTTACATACCTAGGAATGGATTTGCTGAGCCATATGGTAACTTCATGTTTAAATTTTTGAGGATCTGTCAAACTATTTTCCAAAGTAGCTACACCATTTTAAATTCCTACTAGCAATGTTTAAGAGTTTTAGTTTCTCCACATTCTCAGCAACACATGTTATTGTCTTTCTTTTTTCTTTTAGCTGTCCTAGTGGTATTAACTTGCATTTTCCTAATATTGATAACAATGTTAAGCATCTTTTCAATGTACTTATTGTCATTTGTGCATCTTCTTTGGAGAAATGTATATTCAAACCCATTACCCAGTTTTGAATTGGGTTGTCTTTTTAATTTGTAAGAGTTATTTATATATTCTGGATACAAGTCCCTTATCAGATATATGATTTGCAGACATTTTCTCCCATTCTATGGGGTTTCTTTTCACTTTCTTGATGGTGTCCATTGAAGCACAAAATTTTTGCATTTTGACAGAGCCCAATTTACTTTTCTTTTCTCTCTCTCTCACTTACGCTTTTGGTATCATATCTAAAAAACACTGCCTAATCCAAGGTCAAGAAGATTTACCCCTGTGTTGTCTTTTAAGAGTTTTATGGTTTTAGCTCCAACATTTAAGTCTATAATTCATTTTAAGTTAATTTTTTAACATGGTGTGTAGTAGGGGTTCAACTTCATTCTTTTGCATCTGGCACCATTTGTTGTATCCTTTCCCCTACTGATACAACAGTATTTTTGTAAACATGTTTTACTTAGAGCAATATTATGTGAGTTTATATTCTCTGAGCATACCCCAGTTGCTTTTGTCAGCAGTGTTGCATGCTAGAGATTGAGAAGGAGGGTGATTTTTCTGTGAGTGATTAAATGTTTGACTATAGAATGTGATGAGGGTGTGTACAATGATGCCAACATATTGGTGTGCATCATAATCATCTGGGGAACATTTTTTTCATGGGAATTCACAAGCCCCACCCCAACCTACTGCATCAGAATTTCCTGGCAGCCCTGGCCAGGTAGCTCAGTTGTTTAGAGCATCATCCTGATATACCAAGGTTCTGGGTTCCATCCTTGATCAGGGCACATACAAAAGTCAATCAATGAATGCACAAGTTGCTGACTCTCTCTCTCTCCCCCCCCCCCCCCGAAATAAGTAAATAAATAAATAAAAGAATTTTCTGGCAGTATTCTATATCTTCCATATATAGAATCATAGCCCATTAGGGCTGTGAGAGCCCATATGGTCACATAATTCACCCCCTTATTTTTAAATTGATAATATAACCAGAAAGTGGTTGGCTTATGGGCTTATTCCTTGTACCCATCAAGATCAGACTGAGCACTTTGTTTGCTTCCCCCCAATACATTCAAATGCAACAGTATTTATCACTAATGAGATTTTACTGAGGCCTTCATGGGAAGGTGGGGAAGAGGGTTACATCACACATCACAAAGCAATACTTAGTTAGATCCCTCTATTTGACTAGCTAGACCTGTTCTTCCTCCAACAGTTTTCTCTCTTGCTACATATTGCCAGGTCTCTTCATCGCTCCTACTACACAACTTCTCAAATTCCCTCTTTTTTCCAAACCATTCAAGCCAGGGTCTCAAGTTTATATACTACCCTCAACAAAACAAAAACACAATAGCTACCTGAAAAGCAACTGACACTTTTTCCTCAAGCATACTCTTTGGGAGAGTAGGGAGGTGTCTCAATTCATTTCACAGTCATAGAGCCATATCAATAATAAGTATTTCCTGAAGGCTTATTAAGAACAAAATACTGAGCTAAGAATCTCACAAAATGACTTACTTAATGTCATGTAACTCATTAGTGGCAAATCTGGAATAGAACTTTAATTATAAGGGTCAAAGCACAACTTATGAGCCACTCATATTCATAGTCTTCAGTTTCTTTGGATTAACAGCCCTGTGGGATACATGGAAAAGGTATACTATTTCATCTTCTAAAGATAAGGAAATTGAGGTACAGTGACGCTGAGTGACTCTGCAACTCAGACAGTGGAAGGTTTTGATCTAGGGTCTAGGATTGTTTATCTGTAGCAGGGTATGTGAAATTGTGGCCAAAATCTCATTGGGAAGCCACAATGGAAAATGTAACCAATAAGGGATACTGTGTAATCCTGGACGTGATGTGACGTGATGTCAAGCCTAAAGGACTGAAACACTATCACCAATAGGGAACACTGAGACGGGAGAATGAGAGAGGACAGACTGTTAGTGTCTCTCCCACAGTGACAGGAAAGAGATGGCAGCATTGGGCAAGGCAGGATCTTTTTGGCAAGGGATATCTGTTCCCGTGTGGGAAAGCATGACTCATCAGGGTGCCACAGCTCAGTGACACAGTCTCTTAAGATCTTCCAAGCCCCCTTAGTCCAAGTCTGTATTTACCAAACAACTCTCAGATCTGCTTGTATCTTCTGAAATACGCCTTCCCACAGAGTAAAAAATGTGCTGACTGGGGTTTCTTTGGGCCTATTGTCAATTATATTCTCCTGGGTGAATGAATAATGCTGCTTCTGGTCTCTCTCTCATGGGTTTGGTTTAGAGTGAGTTTATTCATTCAACATTCATTCAACAAATATTTATCAATTGCCATCTATGTGCCAGGCATTGGTCTGAGCCCTTGTAATACAAGTCAGATAAGATCCCTGTCCTCATGGAGCGCGTACACTAATGAGGTGACGGTAATAAAAAAACAAATCAAAAGGTAATTTCAAACTGTGATACTTCACACCTAGGGTTACTGAATTCCTTTCTACAGGCTCAGCTGTACCCCAGGCTCTATGAACCTCCCCCTCTCATCTTCACCAGGAAGACTTAAGAAGCTTTAGCCCAATATCAAAGAAATCAGCATCAAATTTCCCTAGAGGTCTGACCGAGAGCCTGAGAGGATGTGTTCCAGTAACTAGACTTAAGACCCACTGCCTCCCTCACCACCCCATAGGTCTAGTCTCTGGAACTCAACTTTCTTTCTTAGGCCATGACTTAATAACCTCACTCACTTGTTCATTCAGCACAGCTCTTCCTGGGCACCACCATTTTGTTAGGGGCTGGGGATTCAGAAATGAGTAAGACATGGTCCCTGCCCTCCACTCCAGTTCACAGTCCAAGGGCAGGTACAAACATTAATGATTCCTGTGCTTCTCCTATGGGCTAGGAGAGAGGAAACTGCAGGGTGCTGTGTTACAGAAGAAGGGTCCCTAAGTCATACTGGAGAGAGGGGTGGTCAGGGAAAGTGTCCTGAGGAGGCAATATTTAAACTGAGGCTGTTGAGTTTTTTTAAGTAGTAACAAACGTTGACACTTTAGAAAATACAGAAACAAAGGGCATTTAAAGCCACCCATAAAGGCACCACTGATAACAATTTGGTGATGTGTAGCTTCTCATCTCTTTGCTATTTGAGCTTAGGTTTGAAGGGCAAAGATTTACCTTTACATGACAGGGAGGAAAAAGTATTTGGTAAAAGCAATTGTCCTTAGGTTGCCTTTAAAAACCAGATGTAATAGGTAAGGGCACGACTATATATATATATTTTGTTGTTCACTTAAATATCACTGATCACTGGCACTTAGCCAGTACGTGGCAGAGTAGTTGTTCAACATGTATTTGTTTAAAAAAGAAAAAAGGAAGATGTAATGAACAGATGAGCCTTTGAACACTGGAGCATAAGAATGCAATTCCAGCCCAGCTGGCATGGCTCAGTGGTCGAGCATCGACCTAGGATCCAAGAAATCGTGGTTCGATTCCCGGTCAGGGCACATGCCCAGGTTGCGGGCTCGATCCCCAGTCAGGTGTGCAGGAGGCAGCCGATCAATGATGACTCTCTCATCATTGATGTTTCTCTCTCTCTCCCTCTCCTTTCCTCTCTCTGAAATCAATTAAGATATATTTTAAAAAATAAAAAAATAATGCAATTCCTTCTTTGAGGCCCAGCATCTGCAAGATTGAAGAGAGCATCCTGGGAGGGCCCACACTAGACCAAGGTCTCCTGTCATTTAGTACCACTATGCGAACTACAAAGACTGACATCTGTGCTGTTCTGGGAGAGAAGATGTCAGAGGGAAGAAAGAGACTCCCAGGTGGTCAGGTATGAGGGACAGAGAAGGCGCCATTTGATGTGGCCTGCCCTCTCCCTGCCACCTACCTAGGTCCTTCTGGTGCTGTGTAGAGAAATTGGCACGAAGACCTTGAGACATTCCTGATATAACTGGCATTTGGGAAGGTGTGGAAAGAAAGGAGATCTAACACCTCCACCTCTTGCTTCTCAGGTGACTGGTAGAAGTTTCTCCTTAGGAAGAAGAGAGGTTTTAGGGATCTTTACGCAGGGCCACCAGGTACATTGAAGGAGGCAACATACACAATCAGACATATACCAACTTGAATGAGAATAGGTAAGCAGTTGTAGACATTCTGTGCTTCCTGGCTGGAGCAGCACCCACCTATGTAAACCCCCACTTGCATGCACAGCCTTGCACAGACGGGAGAGCGAGCGCTTACACACACTCACAGCCAGTGCATAGCCATGCCTGTCTCAAATGCACTGTGGTGTACTTGAGGTCTCTTCTCTCACCACCTGTTCCTCTCAGGGGCCCAACTTCTAACACTCCCCCTCCCCCAACTCTAAACTTGTCATAGTTCACTTAGGAGGCTAGGAGAGGGGTGACGTGGCAGTGGGCTGTGTGTGAGAGGACAAGGGTGTAAGCATGCCTGTGTCCAACCATGGATGTTCCATGCTAGGACCCTAGAAGGTTGCCTGAGTCCAGCCAAGGAGCTGAGCCAGCACATGCCACTGTACAGGTTATGTAAAAAACACACACAATACAATGTTTTTTACTTGAGGAAGGGGACACTTTTCCAAATTTGCAGAAGCTAGTGGCAGCCCTGGCCTTACACAACACTCTCCCACTCCTCTTTTTACATCTTAATAGATTGAATAACTTCTGCTTTCTCTTGGGGTTCAAGAAGACAAATTCTGAAAGGCAAATTCTCATGTTTCCAAATCTCAACTAGCATACATGTTAAATAAAGGCTGTGGAAAGCTTTGAAAACATAAGATACTAGTCAGGGGTTGTAAACTCATGCATGCTGGAAACAGAGAGGAGGCAAACAGTCAATCTATATGTGTAAAGTGAGCCTTTTACTTAGTTTACTTTTTTGGTCAGCTTTATTGAGGTGTAATTTACATACTGTAAAAATTACCAACTCTAAGTATACAATTCAATGAGTTTTGACAAATGTAGCCACCACCACAATCATGATAGAGTATTTCTATTACAACAAAAATTTCCCTCATGGCACTTAGCAGTCAATCTTTTGCCTCCAACTTCTGGGCCCTGGCAACTACTGATCTACTTTCTATCACTGTTGCTTTTCTTTTTCCAGAATTTTATATAAATGAAACCATACATTACAGAGTTTTGTGTCTGGCTTCTGTCTCTTAGCATAATGCTGTAAGATTCATTCATATTGTGCATGCATCAATAGTCTGTTTCCTTTCATTGCTGAGTGGTACTCCATTGCATGGGCATACCACAAATTGTTTATCCATTCAGTGAGAACAGTCAGAGAAGGGGGTAAACTGTCTGATTCTGTTCTTTCGTTAGTATCTTTAGGTAGTTCCTTTTGCGTTAAACCCAGGTTTTATCATTGTTTTCTGCAGGCAAGAGTCATGCAGTAGTCTTATATCACACCCAGAAGCAGAGTTTCACTTTTGTATTTCTGTTAAGATGTAAGAAGAGGAATGGGAGAGTGTAGCACAAAGCCAGGGCTACCACTAGCTTCTGCAAATTAGGAAAAGTGTCCCCTCTCTCAAGTAAAAAACATTGTTAGTATATTTTTTGCACAACTTATACAGTGGTATTTCACCTTCATTTTTGAAAGATATTTTGTTCTTGATTGGCAGTTTTTCTTTCAGTGCTTTAAAGATGTTTTTCCACTATTTTCTGGTTTGCAATGTGTCCAACAAAATGTTTGCTACCATCCTTATCTTTGTCCCTCTGCACATAATCGGGTGGTTTTTTTTCCTTCTGGCTGCTTTTAGCATTTTCTTATCATTGGTTTTTCAGCAATTTGACTATGAGGTGCCTTGATGTGGTTTTCATGTTTTTCTGCTTGGGATTTGTTGAGTTTCTTTGATTTGTGGGTTTATAGTTTTTATCAAATTTGGAAATTTTTCAGTTATTTTTTCAAATATTTTTTCTTTTTAAAAAAATATGTTTTTATTTATTTTAGAGAGAGGAAGGAACAGGGAGAGAGAGAGAGAAACATTCATGAGAGAGAAACATGGATTGGCTGCCTCCTGCATGCCCCCTACTGGGGATCAAGCCTATAACCCGGGCATGTGCCCTGACAACCTTTTGGTGCATGGAACTACGCTCAACCACTGAGCCACACCGGCTGGTCTCACTTTTTTTTTCTTGCCCCTCCACCCCACCCTCTTTCTGGGACTCTAGGTACGTGTATGTAGGGCTTAAGGTTATATCAGCTAATTGATGTTCTGTTCATTTGTGTGTGTTTTTAATTCTTACCGGAGATGTTTTTATTGACTTGTTGTTGTTGTTGTTTAGAGAGAGGAAAAAGGAGAAAGAAAGAGAGAGAAACATCAATGTGAAAGAGAAACATCAATCGGTTGCCTACAGTAGGCACCCCCACTGGGGATCAAACCCACAACCTGGATATGTGCCCTGACCGGGAATTGAACCCACCACCTTTTGGTGTATGGGACAATGCTCCAACCAACCAAGCCACACCTGCCAGGGCTATTCTAATTTCTAACACTATGGTGCCTGTTTTGGAACTTTATATAAATAAAATCATGTAGTTTGTACTCTTTTATGTCTCACTTCTTTCACGCAGCATTATGTTTGTCAGATTTATCCATGTTATTGTGAAGCAATAATTCATTTATTTTTATCATTGTGTAACATTCCATTTTATGAATATACCACATTATTCATCTATTCTACTGTTGATGGCATTTGAGTTGTTTCCAGTTTGGGGCTGTTGTGAATAGTGTAGATATCATCATGTTTGCTCATTTTTTGGTGTTATATGTTTGTATTTCTAGGAATAGAACTGCTGAATCATAGGCGAGGCATCTCTACTTCTTAAGTAGACATCACTAAATAGTTTTCCAAAGTCCTTGTACCAATTTACATTCCCACTAGCATTTATTAGAGTTCCAGTTGTTCCATATCCTCACCAACACTTACTATTATGTCTTTTTCATTTTAGCTGTTTAAAGGATTTTACTTACATTGCCTTTCATAAAACCCCATAGGCATAATAAAACTATCAGGCAGAAGGAGCTAACAGTGTGCCAGTTTGAGACTCTTATATTAAGGTGTTTCTTCCCAATGGCTTTGTGCATTTCTAAAAGCATTCAGTTGTCACATGTGTGTTCATCAACATTATTTAAGCAGAATTTGAAAGCTAAATGTTGGATGGTTCACCAGGTAAAGAGATGATGAGAAGAAAGGCAAACAAGGGCGTTCTTGGTAGAGGGTGCAATATATGGAAAGGAAGAAAGTCATAAAAGGTCTTGGCTCAGGGCTATCTCGTACAATTATGCATGATTCTTGGAGTTGCTGTTCACTCCTTTGTCTATTGGAATGGCACCTCCATTGTATAGTGCACTACCCATGAATCTGTACACAGCAGTCATGCCTGTCATGGTCAGGGGTGATTAGAAATTTGGTGTGAATAGAGGGCAAAGTGGGTAGGGTAGAGGAACAAGAGAAGCCAGATCCAGAGTTGGGGCAATATAACTGACTCAGTCTTTGTTAGAAGCTTACTATAAAACTCCACCCCACCCCCACCCCTACTAGATGAGGGATTATACAAGCTTCCTCCTCTTGGATCCCTCAGCCCTCTGAGCCAAGGCGGCTGCCACTGAACTGGGGCCGAGGTGAAACCCAAGTCAGGAAAGAGAAATGCTGAGCCTGCTCCAGCTTGTCTTGCTACACAACTTTGGTCTCCACAAGTTGAGAAAGCAACACCCTGACTTCCTCTGTTAGGGCTTCCTCTCTTGCCTGCAGCCTCAGCACACTCCAGTGCCTGGGAAAACTGGATAAACCTGGTTGGAAAGCTGTGCCCCACCTATCTAAACGAAGCCACTAGGGATGGCTTCTGAAAACACAAGAAAAGGAAAGGAAAATCTCAGGGCCCCCATGTATTTTCACCATGGCCTGCCAGAGTGAAGGGTATTCGTCTGAAAGAAAGAAACTCTTTGGATTGAAGCTCTTTGTCTCTAAGCCCTCATTGCACTTTGTATGCATGTGTGTCTTGTATGCTTGTTAAGGGCATTAAATGGTTGAGGCAGGGCCCTCCTGTTGGGCTAGAAGGAACTATCCACTGTCTGTCAGAGAGGAAAGAGGGCCTCTTCTGGAACATGAGCTTCATGTTCAAGTTCTGCCTTCCAGTTACTTGGACAAAAAAAAAAAGTATTCCTTAAAGTAGAAATTGGGGCTGGTGGAAGAGTTCCAGGGAATGGCAGAGCAAGAATCTCTGTTGGCTCTGGTTACAAAGGGAGTAGCTCTGGAGAAATAAATGGTAAGTTGGCACCCCCCCAAGGAAGAGACAAAAGCCAGGACAAGGAACCTGGGAAAGGTGCCCATAGTTGCACCAGAACTTTGGAACTAAGTGTGTATCATGAGACCAGATGTCAACTGGAGATTTGTGGGCCCCGAGACTAAGTTAACTATGATATGAGTAGAAACCTTTCCAACCTAGCAGGTCAACTTTTAAATCAACCAAAAGGAATATACTGCACTCTTAAAATGTATTCACTGTAGCTTGTGCCTCATAAGGAGTAGAGAACTGTCAGGTGCACTGTAATATTCCTAAGCAACAAATAAATATGACAATGAAAGAACATATCTGATTAATTACTAAGTGATGTGGGACAACTAAATGCTGAGGGGACCCACAGGTACCCTAGAGGCTCTAGGTGCTGGAAAAGGTCCAGTTCTCACTGGACTGGGCAATAACGAGTAGGCTTTGGATAAAGCAATCAAAGGGCATTCTGAGCAGGTGAGCAGTGTGAGGGAAAGGCAAACAAATCGTCATCTTCAAAATCACTCCCATTTCTATTGAATTTTAGAGTTTCAAAAAACCTTTATAGCTCTGATCTTTTTTTATTTTTTATTTTTCCAGCATCCTTGAGCATTTGGCAGAACAGATTCCCACTCACAAGAGAAGAGAGAACTGGAGAATATCCGTTGATTTTGTTTGCTTAGCAGCCCTCTCTCCCGTCTTCAGCAACTAGAACCCTGGATTTTCTTGGGAAGGCATCTCTCTTCACTCTCAGACCAACCAGGGTTCTGGCTCCACCTTTGAGTCCAAAGTGAGCATACCAGGCCTAGCCGGCTCACCACTGACCACAGAAGTTCAGGGATGGGCCTGTGATCTGAGCCACTGAATGAGACATCCAGACCTTTGCTGGAATAATTGGGGAAGAGAATAAAGCCCACGCAGAGGAAAGCACAGCCAAGAGACTTTGTTTGGGTCTTCAGATCTAGCTGTGCCTGAAGCCAGACTTTTCCGAGGATTTTTCAGAGAGGTGAGCCATTACATTTCCTTCTTGATTTAAGCCAGTTTTAATTTAGTTTCTGTTACTTGCTACTAAGAGTCCTGACGATTCAGAAAGCTATACAATATATTTAAGGTCAGACAGCTAATCAATGACAGAGAGGGGACCAGAATTATATTTATGTGTTGTTGATGTTTTGTTTTTTTGTTTGTTTTTTAATATATCATTATTGATTTCAGAGGGAGAGAGAGAATTAAAACATCAATAAGAGAGTCATCATTGATCGGCTGTGAGCCCGCAACCTGGGCATGTGCCCCGACCGGGAATCGAACCGCGATCTCCTGGATCCTAGGTCAACGCTCAACTGCTGAGCCACGTCCGGCCGGGCATATTTATGTTTTTTGATCTGGTGCTCTTAGACAAAGTGTAATGACTAGAGTGAAGGCAGCATGGGAGAGGATTATTAAGCATGGGGCCTACCTTAAAGACATGCGGGGGAAATTAGACAAGGAATAGGGAACTCCTGAGGTTTTGACCAACATAAAAGAGACATTTAAAGAAAGCAACAGGGGCCCTGGCTGGATAGCTCACTTGGTTAGAATGTTCTCCCAGTACGCTGAGGTTGCAGGTTCAATTCCTGGTCAGGGCAGCTATAAGAATCAACCAATGAGTGCATAAGTAAGTGGAACAACAAATCGATGTTTCTCTCCCTCTCCCCCTGCCCTCTAAAATCAACAAATTGAAAAGAAAAAGCTAAATCTCTCAAAAAAAATAGAGAAAATGGGTACTGGCAGGGTTCTGTTCCTTAACATGGGAATGGTCATAGCCCCCCACATACATTCACCCTAAATCACGCATACATGTTTTGTATTTTCTTTTGAATAAATACATGATATAATACGTAATTTCAAAAAATGAAACGGAAAATAAGTAATGTGGAGGTCTACAGAGGAGGATGGAGAAGAGAGACTCTGGAATCAGAGGTACAGGAAGGAAGCTGATGCAGAGATGGAGACCTAGAGTGAGGAAGGTTTGGGGTAGAGCAGGGAGAATAGGAATAGAAGGAGATGGAGAGGTAAGAGGTACATCCTGGGTGAATGAGCGCATGACAAAAATATAATTCCAAGTACTGGTAATGATGACAGGGACAGGGTAGTTGAGAGAGAAGGACCTGGCAGGTGTCCGAAAGGGTGTGTGTGGTTACACTTTGAAGTTGTTCCGGTGGGATGTCCAAGCTGCGGGTCTGTAGTATCATTTGGTTGGAATAGAAACCTCCTGGAGCTACTCAAACAAGGAGCTTGAACATCAAAGGCGAGGCTCCCCATCTGTGTCACTGGGGTACAGGGGGCCTTTCCTGTGCTCTTCTTGCATTTGCAGACTAGGATCTTCTGCTTCCTTGGAGGGAAGGCACACCTGGCAGAAGCTTGAGGGCTCTGGAAACCCCACAGGGAGGCAAGGCCACTGTTAAAGCAGCCAAGCAGAGCACCAGCTGGAAAGGCTGTCAAAAATGTCTGGAAGTGGCCAACTTAGTGATCCTGGTGTGCTCAAGGTGTAAAGTCTGTGTTCAAGGAAAGCAAGATAAAAGAGAGACTGATTTTAGTCTGGGAAGGGGAAGCAGCAAGGCCAAGATCTAAGACAGACAATGCTGATGTGGATGAGGGTGCAAGAAGGGCTGTGGCCAGTGACATTCTCTCTAGGACTCTTCCTTTCTGCTCAAACAGGTTCTCCCATCCCCACCCCTATCCCCACCCCTTCCACTGCCCTATGGCTTCCTTTCCTTCACTCCAAACTCCTTAAAAGCTGCCCATGTTCCCTTGTTCACCTCCTCTGCACCCCTCCACTGTGAGCACCAGACCTGCCCTGCTGGCACTCCTTTGAAACGTGCTAGCGAGGTCTCCAAGGACTTCCTGGTTGCTATATCCAGGCAACAGATATGCTCCAGTTCTAGTCTTGTTTCATTCATTTATTGTTCACTTGTTCATTTATTCAAAGAATATTTGCTGGGTTCCAAGTACTCGCGCAGTACTGGGGATATGATATTGAGCAAGATCAATTAGGCAGAGGTTTTCTATGGAGACAGTGTGTACTTTTTCCTCCCAGGATGCCACACACTCATGCATGTGTGTACATGCATGCACATGTGCACACACACAACACATGCAGGCATACAACACATGTAAATGCACACACATGCACACACAGACACACACACACACAAAGGCTCATATGCTAGCTTTTCTGTTTGCATCCTCTCTAAAACCTCTCACTTGGGACCCAGCTGCCAGGCATGTGATCTATGTGGGACACAGACTGATGGGAAGGAAGTTAGGCCAGTAGGCTAAAGAAGAGGCTCAGACACCTGGAGGGAGCACCCCAGGATGTGCACATCAGCCTCCTGGCCACTCTGAATGTCAGGCACCCACTGGAGAAGGGCACACACTGGAATGCCAGATTCTGGGCCACTTCAGGCAGTGCTTGAGGCAAGGCCCTTCCCAGGGGCCCAAAGAGGGACCCAGGGGCCTGTGATTCCAGCCTTTTGGGAGGCAAGCAGTCCAGGGCTTATGCCTGCTACATCGTACTCCTTTACTGAATCCTGGCCTAGTTCTTGGAGCATGAAGCCCCTAGAATTGTTCTTCTGGAGAGGGGAGTCCCTGGGTAGGACTGTGCATCTTATAAATGCAGGGACCCAGCCAGTTAGGGCTCCAGCTAGCTGGACACAGGGTTCTCATAATGGAAGGTCCCCAAGTTTTCTTCTTTCTCTTCCTAGGGAATTATATAAGGTAAATGAGGGATTAAAAGGGGAAAGAAGAGGGGAGGAAGAGAAAAGAAGGAGAAGAGGAAGGAAAGTATTTTTAAATACATAGCCCTGATTGTATTGTTTCTTTGCTCAAAGCCTTTTACCAACTTCTAGTGCTCATGAGGTAACCACACCCCCTTTTCACCCTGTTCCCCCTTCCTGCCCCACCTCTTCCGGTCACATGGGGTTCTGGGGCCTGCCAGGGTGTGTTCATGCAGGTCATATGGGAAATTGCCTCATGGGGTTACAGTAACTGCAACAGAGAGAGCATCATAAGTGCCCATGATAGGAGCATAGAGAGCCACATAGAAGGGTTTTAGTCCTAGGTCTGTGACTGTCAGACAACGGGAAAATCATGGTCTCGAAGCCTCCTTTTCTCCATCTGATTAGTGGTCAAGGAAAATAATCCCCACCCTGCCTGCCTCACTGGGTTACTATGAGGCTCAGGTGAGATAAAGAACCTAGAGAAACCCTTTGTGAATTATCAAGCACTGAACAAATAAGGGATTGTTTCTACTACCCAGCAAATTATACTAAGAACTGTCAGAGACCTGCCCCTTTCATCTCTTAGCGCTCTTCTTTCTAATAACCCTTCATGTCATTATAACACCTTAAACTTTTCAAAGTACTTTTATATACAATGTGCCATTTCTTCTGACATCATCTCTGTGCAATGCCTGCTCAGGGCTGCCCCTTGCTGGGCATATAAGGGTACAGGTTCAGGGGGTGAAGTCACCAAGAGGCCCAGTGTCACGGGGTGCATTGTCGCAGAGCCAGGCCTGAGCTCAGGTTTCCTGACTCCAACTCGGGCCTCCTCCCAGCTCCTGGAGCCACTCTACTCCCAGTACGTACCAGCAGTTGTTCTGTCTAGATTCTAAACCTTCAGAGGGTACAGACAGGATATTCTTAGGGGATTAACTTCCCCAGTAGTTAGCATGACCTTTGGGTGGAGCTATTTCAGAGGATACTTAAGGCTTTGCCAGTGAGACAGGCTTGGTTTTTGAAAATCTACTTGCCAGGGCCATAGGATTTTACCCAGACTCCTTTGTCATGCCTCTGTGACAGTAGTCAACCGTTAGGCCAGAGGTGCGAATTTTGGATCATTTGGAATCCTTCCTCCAGGTGGGATTCTAACCACAGCTTGTGCTAATGCCACAATACTCCATAAACCTCATCTGCTGGCTGACTTTCATAACTCTGAGTGTTATTCATGTCCAGCCTCCAGTTAGACAGAGCAGAGGAATTCATGCATGTCACTGACCTGCAGCTGCTCACAGCTGGAGAAAGAGCAACACATGGGAAGAAACAGCAAAGAGGATGGGATGAGTGCCTTCTTAGGGGGAACACAGTGACCCTTGGGATGAAAGAGACTGTGAGCTCAGAAAGAAAGAGATCCCCAGGGAATGGGAGGCTCTGGGGAAGCTTCCTGGCTGAGGACACCGAGTCCCCCTCCCCAAGTCAGTCTCTGTGTCAGATTGAAACATTCGAGCTGTTGGTGAATCACACCAGGAAACCGCCCCTGCAACATTCCAGGATGCAGAAGCCAGGACCTTGGTCCAATTGCTGATTGGTGGTAATGAGTCAGGGTAAAGGGCACCAGACGGGCAGTCTGGAGATGCAGGACTCTGTGCCATCACGAGGCAGGGAGATTCGGGAGCTCTTCCTGTCAAAGTCATCAAATACAGGGGTGGCTAGAGCTTGGCCTCTGCCCAGGTCTCCTGAATCTGGGCTGTAGGAGCCTCCCCTCAAGTAGGTAATGATCGCAAGCATCCCAAAGGGGAGGCTGGGCGGGCAGTGAGGGGTACCTGACCTGGAACACAAGAAAACAAATCTAGAAGTTAGGGCCAGGTGGACAGTTACCACCCACCCCACCTCACCCTTCACTTCCTTTTCCCAAGTCCCAGAGGGTTGATGAAACTGAGAAGAGTAATTGGAGTTGTGCCCACAATATTTATAATAGTTAAAAACAGCAAAACAAAAGAAAACAGAGATAGCCCAAATGTGCAACAGGGGAATGATTCAAAATAAATTATGACTTGAAATAAATCATAAAGTTAAGTAGCCATTCAAAACAACAATGCTTGTAGAAAATAACATAGAATATCTTTGTGACTTTGGGGTAGAGGAAGTTTTTTAAGCAAAACACAAAAAATGCTAAACAAAGAAAAATATTGATGAATGTACCTACATTATAATTAAGAAATCCTGATTATAAAAAGGCACCATGAAAAGAATGAAATGTCAAACCACAGAGAAGAGGCTTGCAACACATATAAGCAACGAGAGGCCCAAAGCCAAAATATAAAAGAATTCTTATAAAATCATAAGAAAGAGGCAGGCAACTCAGTAGAAAGCTGAGCAAGGGACTTGATGGGGCAGTTCTCAAAAGAAGGACATCGAGATGCCAACATGAAAAGGCGATCAGCTTTATTTGTCATCAGGGAAATCCAAATGAAAACCACAATGAGATGCCAAATATCTAAAACGAAGAATGCCAGTATGAAGTGTTGGTTCTGAGGTGAAGCAATGGGACTGTCACGCTCTGGCAGTGCAGAGTGTTACACCCACTTTGGAAAACAGTTTGATGCCATCACCTGATGTCGAAGATATGTATTCCCTATAACCCAGAAATTCTGCCCCCGCTATATATGCAACAGATGGGTGTTGGATGAGCATAGGAGACAGGAGCAAGAATGCTCATAGCAGTAATCGCCCCAAACTGGAAGCAGCCCAAATGTCCATCAAGAGTAGATGCTGGGTGGCATAGTCATGCGACGAAATGTTGTATAGTAGTAACAACACACAACAGACACAACAACATGGATGAATCTCTGAAATAAAAGAAATCAGAAAAAAGCAGGATACAAAAGAATATGCACCGGATGAGTTTATGTAAAGCTCAGAAATGGGCAAAACAAAATGGTATTCTTTAGATGGCGACAGAGCAAGGAAGAGCAAGCGAGTGATTATTGCAAAAGCCAGGAGAATGGGTACCTTAGAGAGAAAGGAGGGAATTGTGGCTGTAAAGGGTCCTGCAGGGACTTCAGGGATCCTGGCAGTGTCATTTTTTTGGCCTGGATGGTTGGTACAGGGATGTTGTTTTATAATAATTCTTTAAATGATATATTTATGTAATGCAACTTCCTGAGTGTGTGTTTTATTTGAACTATGTGAAATTGCCAATATTCAACCATTTTAAACCTACAAAATGGCAATTTCACGTGGTTCAACCTAATATTTCACAATAAAAATAATTTACGTTAAGCAGCCATTCGAAATGATTGTGAAGGCTATTAATTAACTTCATTCACTTATTTATTCATTAAACAAATGTTTCCTGGGGTTTATGATGAACTGGTCGTATTTTCAGGCATTGAGGTACAGAATAAAATTCAGCAATGCTTGCATTCTAATGGACAGATGATCTATAAACAAATATAGAAACTTCTAGAATGTCAAATAGTGGCAAATGCTATGAATAAACAAAGCAGAGTAAGGATAGTAAGAGTAAGAGAGTGATGAAGAGCTACTTCAGAAAGCGTAGTCAGAAAGGCTTCTGTGAGAAAATGGCATTTGAAAACACAGCAGCTGTGGGAGAAGAAGCCTGCAGGCAGAGGAAGGAGCAGTGCACGGGCCCTGCGACCGACCGGAATGTGCCTGGCAGGACCACAGAACAAGGAGGCCAGTGTTATTGGACCAGAGTGAGGGGAGGGAAGAGCATGAAGACATGAAATGGGAGAAGTAACCAGGGACCTGATAGATCCTGGATGGCCTACGCACCCTGGTGAGGGACTTTGGATTTTATTCTGAGAGTGATGAGAGTGCATTGGAAGTTTGAGAGCAGGAAGTGGTATGATTTGATTTATAGTTTAGAAGGAAGACTCTGGCTGTTATGAGGAGGAGGGAGAGAGAGTGGTGGAAGCAGGGATTCCTATTAAAATGCTACCATGGTTTCCAGGCAGGAGGTGAAGGCAGCATGGACTAGGGTGGCAGTGGTGGTGGCACCAGTGTTTTGGAGTCAGAACTGATAGATTTTTGTAGGCAGAACCCAGATAGGATGTGTGGATGGACTGCATGTAGAGTAAGAGGAAGTGTAGTCAATAATGTGTATAATATTTTTAAAAATTAGGATACCCAATTATATATGTAGTATAGTGAAAGTTCTTTAAAACATGTTCTGAAATTACTTTTGTAATGAGAAACTTAAATATAGCAAAGTAGAAAAAATCCAGTTGGAAAGACAGAATATTTTCATAGATGCATATGATAACATCATAAAAACAGCAGATTGCCAAAGGAGGTAAAGAAGAGAAGAGACCCCTGAGGCTGGAAGAAGCAGGAAAGTGTTGAAAGAGGTGGAGTTAGTCCAGCTAGGCGACAGATTGAGAACCAAACCTTGGGGCCCAGTATAGGATGGTGGAAAGAACATAGGTTTTGGAGTTGGAGAGATGAGGCTTGAGTTTCAGTACTGCCACTTACCACCTCTGTTAATGCAAAGGTTAAATAAAACATCTGTACTCACCTATTAGGTGTTCAATAAAGTTACCAAGGACAGTACATTTTTAATATTCATGTAGAGTAAGAGGGGGAGGGCAGAGGAGTTGATTCAAATCCCATTCGCCAGAAATTACAGCAGAAAAAGGGGGAAATAAGCTGTTGGGGAAAGAGGAGCTATTAGTAATCTAGACTTGGACACAACTGGGGATCTCTTGACTTAGATAATGTTGCAGTAATTGAGAGCCCGGAAGCTTGGAGGTCATCCAGTGACTCTGTCACATACTCATGTCTCCCTCTGCTGGCAGAACTTGATTTTACAAGGTAAACTCAAATCCTAAATTAGTTGCATCTGAAAATTTGCTTGCCCCAGGATTACTAAAGAGCTAGCTCTGTCTTCTGGGTATAATCACATCCTGACTGTTACTGAGGTCATACAAGAAGAAGAGGCTGGTGTGGAAATCCCCTAGGAAAAAAGAACTGCCATTGTCAAAGGAAAAACAGCAAAGGAAGTTTCTCCCTCCTACCAAGCCAAAGATGGGTCTGGATGCCATCTTTGGCTTGGTAGGAGAAACTGTCATTCAAACCAGGACTGAGAAGCAACTATTCTGCCACATCCATGGTAAGCTCTCTCCATGACATAGGGGAACTACACCTCCCCCTTCCTCTGCCCCCAGGGTTGCAGGTTTGGAGTCTGAAGATTGGCTATGCCACTTGGTGGCTGGGTTTCCTTCCTTAGTCATTTAGCCTAAAGCTTGACATCCTTTTTACAATACGGGAATATTAGTATTTTCCCCTTTTCTGGGATTGATGTGAAGATCAAGTGAGTAATATACGTGATAACATTCTATTAACTGTAAACCATTCTACAAATCTAAGTGTTTATTACTGCAACTTCTTTATTTTGCCTTCCCATTTTCTTGTTCTGAAGGTCTTAGAACACTCATTCATTTGCTTAGCAACCAATATTGATTACCTAAAGTGTATTTGGTACTGTGCTAGGTATGGAGAAATGAAGCACAATAACACAAACCACAGCTCCTATCTTTAGGGGAGTATACGTTATGGTGAGGGAGACATATGCAGTTAACCATAGTATAAATCAGACTATGATGAGTACTGTAAGAGTAGATAATGAGCCATAGGATCGTGGAAAAAGTAAAGATTAGTTAGAAGGTAGACTCAGGGGAGTCAAAGATTCCCGGAAGAGATGATATTCATAAGGGGCTTTTATATATTTCATTTATTTCTAAAAATGGTTATTGAGCACATATTATATGCCAGGAACTAGACTAGTCATTGTAGATACAAAACTGAATGAAGCAGACATATTATGTCTTCAAAGAACAACAGAGGAAGCAGGTAAATAACCATTTAATTATAATTATGCTAACTTCTATGAAAGAAATACAGGGAACAATGAGAACATATTAGAAAGGGACATAAACTAGATGGGAAAGTCAAGAAAGTTGCCCTGCCCAGCCGCGCATGGCTCAGTGGTTGTCGACCTAGGATCCAGGAGATCAGGGTTCGATTCCCGGTCAGGGCACATGCCCAGGTTGCGGGCTGCAGCCAATCAATGACTCTCTCATCATTGATGTTTCTATCTCTCTCTCCCTCTTCTTTCCTCTCCCTGAAGTCAATAAATATATATTTTAGGGGGGGGAAAAAGAAGAAGAAAAAGAAAGGTGCCCTTAGGAAGTCACATTCAAGTTGAGAGCTGAAGGATGAAAAGCAAGTTATCTAGGCAAAGATGATAAGGATAAATATTCTATGCAGCAGAAACAAAATGTGTAAGGGCCCTGTGGCAGGAAGTTGAAAGGGAGCTGAAAGAGGCCAGTGTAACGAGGGACCAGAGAGCAAGGTAGTGAGTGGCGTGAAATGTGACAGGAGATATGGGCAGGTTCCAGATCATGCAGAGCCTTGGGGGCTGCATTAATGATTTAGACTTTATCTTAAGAGCAGTGAGAAGCATTGAAAGGTTTTAAACATGGGGTGATGTGATCAGTCATATGTTATTAAAATATTACTTTATAGAGAATAGATGGGTGGAGACAAGAACACACCTAGGAAGACCAGATTGGAGGCTACTGTGGGATTTCATGCCAGAGAAGATAATGGGTTGTGTCATGATACTGGCCTTGGAAGTAGAGAAGTTGATAGATCTGAGAAATATTAAGAAGTTGAGTTGATAGGATTTGGTGTGTGAATGCATATATTGAGGGTAGAGAAGGAGTTGTTTACAGAGCTAAGAACCATTCCTAGAGGACCAAGTTTGGATGGGAGGTTGACGAATTCAGTTGAACAGGTAGAATTTCATATGTATGGGAGCTATCCAAGAGGCTATGTCCATTAGAGAATTGGATATATAATTTGGAACTCAGAGGAGAAATCTGGACCAGAATTACAAATTTAGGAATCATTTAGACAGTCATTGAAGCCATAAGCTGTAGTGATCACCGGGGGTGCCATTGGAAGAACAGGAGGGCTTAGAATCTAGCCTTAGTGAACTCCAACATCTAATGTCGGGGTTGAGTGAGATCAACCAGTTAAGGAGACTGAAATTGAGCAACCAGAATTCCTAGGAGCTGCAGGAGGAAAACCAGAAAGGTGCAGGATCATGGAAGCCATGGGCAGTGAGAGTTTGATAAAGAGCAAAGTGGATTATGCCAAATGCTCCTATTGAAAGGGGCCCACTAGAATTGGTCATGGAGTTCACTGACATCCTTGGCAAAGGACATCTCTATGAGCTGTAGGAGTAAAAGCCATATCGAGTTGTGGAATTAATAGAAGGTGAGGCTCTGTAGGCAGGGACAAAGTTTGAGGGACATTTCTGGCCAAGGAACAGCATGAGCAAAGATACAGAAACATGAAAAGCTACGTGTTTGGAGGACCTTAAGCAAACCAGAATGGCTGGAGACTTGAATGTGTAAGAGGGTGTAGGAAGGAAGAATGGTTGAAGACAGTGCTGAAAGGGAGACAAAGAATGTGAACAACCTGAATGCAAAGGACAAAAGGAAGGAAAACTGCAATTTCTTGAATGTCTTCTATGCCCTGGGAGTTTTCGCATCCATTATCTCACTTAATCCTCTTGTAAACCCTGCCAGTCAGGTAAGCATTCTCATCCTCGCTTTTCCCTATGAGAAAATAGCTGTTCAGAAGTTTAATACTTTACTCAGGGTCACACATCTTGTAAGCAATGGGAATCCAGTGTCCATTCCATATGGGAGGATTTGGGCAAGTGCCCTGCCAGGTGGTGACATCAGGTGATGAGAACAGGGCTGGGATCCATTTTATCCAGCACTGTAGCGTCAGGTGGGTTAGCCAAAGCAGAGGAAGGGTAGTTGAAAAACCAAGCCAAGTGCAACAAGAAAATAGTTCAACAGCCAAATCGTCTATCCAGAAGTCAGGTTGCCAGAGCCAAGAGAGGTTAGTTTACAAAGCCAAAACCCCACCCAGTAATTGGTCCAAAAGTCAAGTTAATCACAAGCAGTCAACTTGATCAAAGGAAAAGAGGGCTGAGGAAGGCCAAGAAATTACAGAAGTGGGCCAGCTGCCAGCTAAGCCTCAGGCTTCCAGTTGAGCTGGCATTCAGGTGCTAGGGATTCGTAGACAGGAATAAGTAAGGAGATAGGTTGTATAGAGTGGAACTACATGATTAGGCCCTCTAGAGAATAATATGACTGAAAACGTAGGGACAGATTCTTCTGGTGCCTCTAGGCATGAATGGCCTTGGAATTTATAGCACCATCTCTATCTGGATCTCATATGGAGGGTAAGGACAACTGGGGCCCAGTCTACAGATTCAGTTCCCTTCTCAGAGTGGAACATGGGTGGGATACTGGCTTTGTCCTTGGACTTGTGGAATTATACTTGATTTGTATTCTAGAGGGGAAAAATATGAAGACCCCCAAAGCAGAACAGCGAGCATAGGCCTGGCCCATCCAAGATGCTCAGGGAAGCAGGAACTATCAGGCAATCCAAGGTCACGTGCATTATTAAGGGCTTGCTTAAAGTAAGTCTTCTCATGGGTGCAATACTTTATGATTCATTTGTTTTATTTCAGCCTCACAGCCACTCCCAGAAGTAGATATTATTTCTTGCCCCCTTTCCAATTTTCTTAAACAGATGAGGAAACTAAGGCTGGGGCAAGGTAAGTGACTGCCCAGAGTCACACAGTTGGATGAAGATCAGAACTGGAACTAGAATCCAAGTTTTGTTTTATGCATGTTATGTCTTTCTGCGATGGAAAGGACATTGGTCAGGGAAGGCTTCACAGAGGAGATGCTCGAACTGCCCATGTATCAGGGCACCAAGTACAGAAAGGTGACAGGGTCCTCTGGGCAGTTTGAAGCAATGAATGTCTGAAACACAAACTCTCCATAGGAGAGTAGCTGGCAGGGAGGCTGGGAAGTTAGGCAAGAGCCAGGAGATGGAGAGCCTTTTATACAATATGGAAAGGTGGTGGAGGGAGGGATGCATGTGGGGAGGTGAGGAGAGAATCAGCTGGAGGCGGTTTCAGGAGACAGAAGAAGACAGAAGTAAACCAGGGTAGGGAGAGGAAAGGATTCAGAATTAGGGTACCTGGAGACACCCTGAAGGGGAGGGGTGACATGTACCTGTCTGCAGACAGAAAGGCAGGCGCATTGGAGAGACAAGGATAGTGGCTGTGGAGGGAGCAAGTGTGGGCAGTGGATCACTCCTCTCCCCCCCACCAGGTAGGCTGAAACCTCAGCAGCCCCTGGGCATTTCGTGCCAGAGGGGGAGGGGCCTCCCCGACGCCAGAGGAGAGCAACAACCTGCCAGATCCGGGTTAACAAAGGCGGGACTACAACTCCCAGCATGCTCGGGCTTAGTGGGGTGACGGCGGGCGGTGGCTGCGCTGCTCCCCGCCCGGTGGGCGCGGGACCTGAGTCGGCGCCGCAGTCGGTCGTTCCGGAGGGGTCTGCGGGGTCCCGGTCGGCCATGCACCCCTTTTCCCCGAGCGCGGGCCGCGGCGGGCTGGCGGCTCCGGGCCCGCGGCCCCGCCCCTTGCCCCACCCCAGCCGGGAGGCTTAGCCGGGGCCGCAGCGCGGCGGCAGCATCACTCTCGCCGCCGCTCCGCCCCATCCCCGTCTGTTTTTCTCTCATTCTCCGGCGGCGGCGGGGAAGGCGGAGGCAGAGGCGGCGGCGGCAGCGGCAGCGCTGGCTGCAATGAATGATCCCCGAGCTGGGGAGGAGGACTCCAGGTGAGCCTCTGCCCTCAGGAGGGCCGAGACCCCGGCCGCCAGGACCTGCAGCCCCCGCCATGGGTCCCTAGTGGGGGAGGAGGAGGCGGGGACGACAGCTCTGCCGCCCACCCCCATCCCATTTTCCTCTTCCTTTATCTCATTGTTGCCGGAGCTGTTTACAGCCGGGCTCCTCTGCCCCAGCATGGGGCAGGCTCCGGGCACTGCCTTTCGGCCACCACGGCTCCCGCGGCTGCCCGGGGGTTCTGCCTAATTCTCTGTGTCCAACCGGTGCAGCGAGGACCAGAGAGCGGAGGAGGCCCGGACTGCAGCAGCGCCAGGGCCACCTCCCAGCATCCCCACCCTAGGAGGCTGCATGCGGATTGAGGAGCGGCGCCGGGGGGCTGGCCCTGCCCCGCTGATACCGACCTAGGGAGGACCGCAGGACCGCCCAGGCTACGGAGGGGGCAGTGGGGCAGGAAGGACAGAAGCAAGATGGCCAGTAAAACCAAGGCCAGCGAGGCCCTGAAGGTGGTGGCCCGGTGCCGCCCCCTCAGCCGGAAGGAGGAGGCTGCGGGTCACGAGCAAATCCTGACCATGGACGTGAAACTGGGCCAGGTGACCCTGCGGAACCCACGTGCTGCCCTGGGGGAGCTGCCCAAGACCTTCACCTTTGATGCCGTATATGATGCCAGCTCCAAGCAGGCAGACTTGTATGATGAAACTGTGAGGCCCCTGGTAGACTCAGTGCTTCAGGGCTTCAATGGCACGGTGTTTGCCTATGGCCAGACGGGCACCGGTAAGACCTACACCATGCAAGGGACTTGGGTGGAGCCCGAGCTGCGTGGGGTCATCCCTAATGCCTTTGAGCACATTTTCACCCACATCTCACGCTCCCAGAACCAGCAGTACCTGGTCCGGGCCTCCTACCTGGAGATCTACCAGGAGGAGATTCGAGACCTGCTCTCCAAGGAGCCTGGCAAGAGGCTGGAGCTGAAGGAAAATCCAGAGACCGGTGTCTACATCAAGGATCTCTCCTCCTTTGTCACCAAGAATGTCAAGGAGATCGAGCATGTGATGAACCTGGGGAACCAGACCCGGGCAGTGGGCAGCACACACATGAATGAGGTCAGCTCCCGCTCCCACGCCATCTTCGTCATCACTGTGGAGTGCAGCGAGCGTGGCTCAGATGGCCAGGACCACATCCGTGTGGGCAAGCTCAACCTGGTGGACCTGGCTGGTAGTGAGAGGCAGAATAAGGTGGGCCCCAACACAGCTGGAGGGGCTACCACGCAGTCCACAGGTAGTGGCGGCGGTGGAGGGGGCGGTGGTGGTGGAGAGAGGCCTAAGGAAGCCTCCAAAATCAACCTCTCACTGTCTGCCCTGGGCAACGTGATCGCTGCTTTGGCGGGCAACAGGAGCACCCATATTCCCTACCGGGACTCCAAGCTGACCCGGCTGCTCCAGGACTCTCTCGGGGGGAATGCCAAGACCATTATGGTGGCCACACTGGGGCCAGCTTCTCACAGCTATGATGAGAGCCTCTCTACCCTGCGCTTTGCCAACCGGGCCAAAAACATCAAGAACAAGCCCCGGGTGAACGAGGACCCTAAGGACACACTGCTGAGGGAATTCCAGGAGGAGATCGCCCGCCTGAAGGCCCAGCTGGAGAAGAAGGGGATGCTAGGGAAGCGGCTCCGGAGGAAGAGCAGCCGTAGGAAGAAGGCCACGTCCGCCCCAGCCGGCTACCCGGAGGGGCCCGTGATCGAGGCCTGGGTGGCTGAAGAGGAGGACGACAACAACAACAACCACCGGCCACCCCAGCCCATCCTGGAGTCGGCCTTGGACAAGAACATGGAGAATTACCTGCAGGAGCAGAAGGAGCGGCTGGAGGAGGAGAAGGCGGCCATCCAGGATGACCGGAGCCTGGTGAGCGAAGAGAAGCAGAAGCTGCTGGAGGAGAAGGAGAAGATGCTGGAAGACCTGCGGCGTGAGCAGCAAGCCACAGAGCTGCTCGCAGCCAAGTACAAGGTAAGAGCCCCAGAGGAAGCAGGGGCATCCAGAGGTCCCCAGAGGGATCTGAGCTGGCAGGCTTTTCTTTGTGGGTCTGTGAGCTGGCCTGAAGCAAGGTGTCCTTTCCCAGCACCATACACTGCCCTCCTGCCACATACTCCCCTGGAAAAGCCAGGCAAATTCCTGCCTAGCCTCCCAGGAGCACCTAGGAGGACGGATGCACACACACACACAAAGCAGGCAGGCAGTCTCTCAAGCCAATGAGCTTGGGCTGGTCTGACCTGCTGCGTGTCAGTCTCTGCTAAACGCCTGGAATCAGTCAGGTCCATGGGATGGCCAGGCAGGTCCTCAGCCTCATTTGGTTGTGGGTTCTCCCTCTTGCACAGCCCCCTCACCTGTGACCTCCTTCCTCTGCCGCACCTTCAAACCTCACACCATTTTAATTATATCTGACATTTGGATAGCACTTCACAGTTTACAAAATGCCCCACATACATGATCTCATTTGATCCTTACAGTAGCCATCTGGGGAACTGGTTCTTAAATCCCCATTTTACAGGTGAGGAACTAAGGCTCAGAGAAGGGACATGACCAAAGTACCATCTTATGAAGTGGCAGAACTGAGTGGGAACCCTTGGGCCTCATGCTCTTTCAGTTCTTGGATGGCAAGGCGGAACTATGTATGCATTCTGCTCCCTGTAAATGAGGTCCACTGGGCCCTTGCAGGGCAAGCCCCATTACACAGCATCATTAAGAAGGAGATTTGGGGGATCACACAGGGGGTGGAAAGAGCACTGGCTTCTATACTAGAGACCTGGAGTCTAGGCCTAGCTATTCTACAGCTCATTGAAAGATCTTGTGAAGTGGCTTCTTATTTTCCTCAAGCCTCAATTTCTCTTTTTGTAAAATAGAGGGTTGGCCTGAGTGGTTTCTGAGGCTCTTCCAACCTGCTAATTCTTTGACTTGTATTAATCTGAGAAGCAAATCAACTGGCCCTCAAGCCAAGGCCTCATCTCAGTAAGAGCAAATTCTCCATTGCCCTGGGAGATATCAGGCCCGAGTGTCCTTCCTGAGCTGTTCCCATGGGAGCCTCCAGGCCTTAGGTGGGGGCTAGGCTAAGCTAAAGAGGCCCCTACCTGGCCTGCCACTGACCTGCTAGATTTTAGCACTACAGATGCCATAACTCAATGTTCCTGGCCTTTTTAGGTCCCTGGAGCCCTCAACACTGGAGGTTGGAGGAAGGACACAGGGACTCATGAGCTGATCACTTCCAGGGGAGAGCAAAACATTGCTATTTCTTATGCATTTTCAGGAGTGTGGTCTGGGATCAGGGAAGCCCAGCCTGGAAAGGGAGAGCTGGAGCCTCTGGGAGGGTGACAGACAAGCTGGATGCCATTGTCTGTGTTTTGGGATGTGCTGCTGTACCAGGGGCTGTAGCATTGCACATTTAGTATTTAATTCACCTCTGTGAGCTCAGCAAGGGTCATGCTGAGCTGCTTCCTCAAAGAAAGGATCAGGGGCCTGGCACATTTGGGGCCATCCTGGAAGAAGCAGGATGTTAAAGGTAGGATAGTTAGAGTCAACTCTCCCTAGGAGAAAGGGAATCCAGGCAATCTGGTGCATTCCACTGGGAAATCTTACATGGGCAATCTGTCATTTGTTTCACTACCAAGAGCACCCCCACCTGCCATAGCCCTCACTCCCCTTCCCACCCCCGCCTTGTCCTTAAGGCTGAGAGGCAACTGAGGCTAAGAGAGTGCAGAAGCACACTTTAGCCCTGAGGAAATGGGTAAAGGGGCTGGAACAAAGACACCAATCTCCCACTGTTGGTGACTGACTGGCTCCCTCAATAAGATTCTTGGATCTAAGGCAATGTGGGGCACAGGTAATAGGACAGTAAAGAGATCAGGACAGTAAAGATGCCAGAATTCTTGAACCAGAGGCATAGCCCTCAGAACCCTGTCTTAGAGCTGGCATGGGCCTTGGAAAACCGAGGCCAGGACTTCCCCAGAGCCATATAGGTGAGTTAAGGAGAGCTGAACTGTATGTTTGGCCCAGCCTCTTTCCATTACTCTATAATCCTGATGTTACCTATGCTTCTTGATAATCAGAGTAATGCATTTTTATATAACACCTTGACATCTTCATCTCTTACAATCTTCCCAGCAAGCCCCAGAGATGAGTGTTATTTCCATTCCATAGTTAATGAAAACCAAGGCTGGGGAGGTTGAGTGACTGGTGACTTCAGCTGATAAGGGGCGGAGCCAGGACTGGAACCCAGGTTTCTGATTTCCCCAGTCCTGTGTTCTTTCTAAGTCATCACGAAGCCCTCCATGTTTGCTCACTGTGTGACTCAGGGCAAAGGCCTTTCCCTCTCTAGGCCTCAGGTTTCCATTCGCCTAATGAGAAGTCTGACATAGCTCTCTGGGGAGTGGGTGAAATGGTCATTGTGTGCCAGGCTTTCAGATATAAGCAAAGGGGAGGGAAGCCTGGGAAATTCCAGTAGGGGAATGATTCCATATCCTGTGACTTATCGTCAGACCCAGCCCAGGACAGACAGTGACAAGCAAGCCGGGAATGGAGCCTAGTGAGAGGACCTCTTTATAGCCCCTATGTTGGATGTTTCTATGGGGGAAACAATTTGAGGGCTCTTGAGGGATCCACAGGGTAAAGAGGGGAGGAACATGTTAGAGATAATCCCAGGCCTGCCTATTTCACAGGGTTGTGCTGAAGACTAAATGAGATCATTAGTGTGAGGGCATTTGAAATATGTTGAAAGCACCAAATAAATTGAGGGCATTAGCAGCCCCGGGTGGCTTCTGTCTGCCAAGCAGGGGTCCAGTGATCTCCAGGACTGACATCTTTGTTGTTGGCTTAACTCCTTCCTTCCTGTGCCATCCCAGTTGCTTTGCCATAACCCTGAAGCCCTGGGAGCAGAGCCAGGCAAGACAGATTGAGGAGACCAGAGGCGAGACCAGATCAGAAGGCAAGAGCCCAGGTCCCTTCTGGAAATGAGCTGAGCAGGTTCCCACTTTCTGAGTGATGGCATCAACTCCCCTTCTTGCCTCCCCCCATTACCTTCTTTCACTTCACATTACCCTCTGGGGGCAGCTAAGCAGTAACTGATGCGACCCAGTGCCCTCATTCATTCTCTTTGACTCATCTAACAGTCTGCCTTGCCTGCTTTTCCTGCCTGCCACCTCCAGGGTTCCCGTTCTCTTTGCTGTCCCCTCAGTGTGTACAAACACCAAGCCTGTCTCCCTAGAGTCTCCTTTCATCTCTCCTTTTATATTTACAGTGGGCCTCAGGGGATGTTAAGCTGTGCAGATGTGTGAGAGTTTGTGATTGTGATCAGTGCCGTTTACCATCCATCATTAGCCATCCATATTTATGTATTTATGTATATCGTCTGCAGGGGGGGGGGGCGGGGGGGGCGTGCTGGATAGCCGACTAGGCCTGTGAGGGAGGAGAGTAGTCAAAGTCCCAGACAGACCTGCACTGAGGTTCGCTCTGCACAGTAAAAATGCAAATGTTTGTGGACAGTTCCCCTACTGCAGTGACTCCTGTTGGATGCAGGTAGGTTGGGAGAAGGCCTACCTTACTCAGATTTAATTGTGCAAGAATATTCTTTTAAATGACTTTTAATTTTAAACCAGTCTTGAGGGATTGGACAGACAATTTCTAATACCCTGATTCTAGATACTTTGAGGGAAAGGAGGGTGTTTGGGGGAGGCAAGGGCTATAGATGACACAAAATGCAGACTCAAACTGAAGAGAGTGGAAGAGGTAGAAACAGCAACACTGCTTGTTGATCCCAAGTAAGGAGACCTGGAGGGAGAACAGGGGGTCTTGGCTAGAGCCCAACTCTCTCTGTGGTGGGTGTGGAAGGGACCCTGCAGCCCAGAAGTCAGAGGGATGAGGTCACTGCAGGGAACACAAACTGATTGACTTTTTATCTCCTTTTTATCTCCTTTCCTCCCACCTTTCAGGATCGGAATTAACCATAAATGGGTATGTAAGCGAGGGAGTTTTAAACCTTAGAAACAACAGTAATAGCAACAATAATCCCACTTACCTAACATTTGCTAGGTGCCAAACACTATACTATATGTTATATATAGATTGTCTCATTTAATCCCCACAAGCACCTTCCAAGAAAGGTCTTGTGACTGTTTCCACTTCCTAGATGAGAAAACTGAGACTCATTAAGGTTCAATAACTTGCCCAAGACCTCATGGTTTGTATATGGCACTTCTAGTTGAGCCCAGGTTGGTTTGACACAAAATTTTATCTTCTTTTATGCTTAAGGAATTAGGAATATCAGGCTGGGAACTAGTTGTTGGGAAGGTGGTGAAAAATGACAGGAGCTGATGTAGACATGTTAAATTTGAGGTAGCAAAATCCAGTGGACAGCTGATGATACATCAGTGGAGTTTAGGAGCAAGCACAAGACTGGAAATAGAGATTGGGGGCTCATCTTTAGAAGAACAGGGCTTGAAAGAGACCTATGTTAACATTCTCTCCCTCTATGTAAGTGACTCCCAAATTGAGGTCTCCTGTCCTGGTCTCTCTGCTGACCTTATTTTTTGGAGTGCTATATTCAGAGCACAGGCATCAGAGTCAAGCAGGCCTGAGTTTAGTGACTTATTAGTTCTGAGACCTCAGTTTCTTCATCTATAAAATGGGATAATACTAATACCTATGTCATAGTGCTATTGAAAGCATTAAATGAGATAATTGGTGTTAAAGCACTTTGCATAGTTCCTGGCATGTAAGTGTTCATTAGTGTTATCTACAACTACCTAATGAATGTTTTCACTTGGCCACCTTCTTCATATGTCAGACACATCGCATTTTAGTTTGGCATTCAAGGCCTACCAGAGTCTGACTACAATATATCTCTTCAACCTTCCTGCCCAAGTGAGCTACTCCAATAGGAGAACCTCACAGCCAACTGGTCTACCCCTATCCTTTGACTGTAACGTGCCTTACTGCCCTTCTGCTGATTGCACTGTTTTTGTATCCTTGGTGATCAGGGAATTATGGGAGTAGATTCAGCTCCATATAAAGAACTTTTTAACAGAATTGTGCTGTTTAACAGAATTGGGCTCCCCTCTCTGGAAGTGTTCAAGGAGAAACTGAATGTCAGAGGTGCTCTAAAGGGATTCGTGTATCAGAAAAGCCATTGAGCTGGATGATTGCCAGAGTTCTCTCATCTTAAAAGTCCTTCATCGTGAAGATAACATTTTCTAGAGTAAAACATAAAATGTTTCATTGTTTTGAAAATTAAAATTAGAGGGTTTACATTTTATGTATGAATTCAACCAATAATAAAAGATATTTTCTCAGCTTTCTATCGTGGCCAGTTAGAGAAAGACAACGCGAAGAAGAGAAGAAAATGAGGGGAAAGACAGGAAAGAAATGGGAGGGAGGCAGTGAAGAAGGGAGACAGAAATGGAGTCAGAGAGTCTAAGAGAAAGGAGAGAGTGGGTAAAGAGGTGCACAGTAGGGTTACTGGGGAGAAGAAACCCCAATTGGGAGAGACCCTACTGTAGAGGAGAGAGTTAAATATCCCATGTCGTTCCACTGCCCTGATCTTGATATTATTCTCCAAATAGGGCTGTACCCAGTTTCCAGAGACTCCCCAATAATATAGAGGGCATCTAATTTTCCCAAGCTGGTCTGGTTCTATCTGCATGTCCCCAAGGATACCAGCCCCATGCTAGACACTGTGAATTTTATGGGGCTGGGTGATCAGGGACTGTGTGCACCCCTACCCCATTGCAGTCACTCACCATCCTTGAGAGAAGCTTCATGATAATAAGTGATTGGTGCCCCAAGCTGGGTCTGGGATCTGGGTCAGAGTCCATGGCCTCTTGGCATCGATGGAAGCAGTGACCTATATTCCTTCCTATCCGTGGTGGTGTGATCAGTTAACAGAATTGTAAGCTGGGGGCATTTTGTAGAGATTCAGCCAGCAGGAGGTATATAAAACTAATACATTTCCATAGAGGTTCTGGGCTTCAAGTTATGGGGAAGCTCAGTAGGCCTTTTGGTCGAGTGTTAGGTTTTTCTTGATGTGTGTTGGCTGGAGGAGTTTATTATCATATTGCCCTTAGTCATTTTCAGCCAACGGATTGCACGAGATTGGATAAAGTATCTGTGATAATGTTTTCATTGTACACAGGACTAGGAGGAAGGGCCTGGAATTCAGCTATAGAAGGGCACCCCTGCGGGCCTGGCCAGCCTGGGGCACTTCTGAGAGCTGCTGAACCAGGTGGCCTGTGTGAATGGATAAGAGAATGGTTCTTCCCACAGATCCTCAGCCTTGCAGGCAGTGCAAGGCAGATCCCTGTGCTCATAGCTTGTAGGGCACCTGCACTTGTGGTTTGATGTATCTAGAGGGAGTCATTGATCGAGCCCACAACCCGGGTATGTGCCCTGACCGGGAACCGCACCCCGATCACCTGGATCCTAGGTCGATGCTCAACCACTGAGCCACGCCCGGCTGGGCTGATGTATCTAGAATTTTTAATATCCAGAGACATTTCTGGGCATTAACTCCTGGTCAGACTAAAGAATTACTTTCTAATTGTCTCCCTTTCCTCCCAGACGTACTTAACAGAAGGAGTACCAGGCCCTGTGTTAAAGTGTTTCTATAGCACTAGGTAATTCAGGCTTTCTCCTCGAGGTGGGCCAGCAGAATAATAATAACAACAGTAGTTATAATAATGATAGCTACGATTTCTTTAGTGCATGTTGAAGGCCAAGCACTCTGTTCTGTTATGTGCATTGTTTTCTTCAATCCTCATAATAGTACATGAAGTAGTACTATTTTAATCTCCATGTGACAAATGAGAACACTGAGGCACATTAAGAAAAGAACAACCCACATCACATGCCTAGGAAGTGTTGGGGCCAGAATATGGGCCTATGCCAAAAGCCTATGGTCTTAACATCCACACTGTACTACCAACTCAGAAAGGAAGGATTTGTGCCAAATCCCTGGCTAATAGGCCCCAATGGGAGCTCTTGCCTACCTTATCTGTTTTTCTGTATGATGCAAGCCCCCAGCCTCTGACCTCAGCCGAGCGCCACTCATTCCTATAACCAACAAATCTTTTGGAGTACCCAGGGCCAATAACATAAATCAGTAGATATAGTTAACTTTGTTTTTATTTTTTTAATGACATCTTTTAATTTATTTTTTAATCCTCACCTGAGGATATTTTTTCCATTACTTTTCAGAGAGTGGAAGGGGGGGAAAGAGAGAAAGAGAGAGAGGGAGAGAGAGAGAAGGAGAGAAACATCGATGTGAGAGAGACACATCAATTTGTTGCCTCACACACGCCCTGACTGGAGCTGGGGATTGAGCCTGCAACCAAGGTACATGCACTTTGCCAGAATCAACCCCGGGACCCTTCAGTCCATGGGCCGATGCTCTAAAGACTGAGCCAAACTGGCTAGGGCTAGTTAACTTTGTTTTTAAATTAAAGTTTCTGGAAGAAATCACAGGAACTCACTAATAGTAGTTATCTCTAAGGATTTCAGTAGGGAGGGATACTTTTATATTTTACTTTATATCTTTTTTTACTTTTACTTTTTTTATGACAAGCATATATTACTTTGTTAATTAAACAAAAAACTGATCTAAATGTTTTAAGAGAGAAAACGTAAAAACAAATGTGTTCACACCTGATTGGAAGATTGGCTTAAAGGTAATGAATAATTGAGGGAAATCCAGAGTTGATAATAATACTCAACGATACCCAGTAATTGGTAATCCTGTGGCCTTGAACAAGTTAGTGCCCCTCCCAGGGACTGTAAAAAATAATCAATAGAGCGTGGCTGGTAAGGTTTCGCAGTTGAGCATCGACCTATGATCCAGGAGATCGGGTTTGATTCCCATTCAGGGCACATGCCCGGGTTGCTGGCTCCATCTCTGGCAGGGGATGTGCAGGAGACAGCTGATCAATGACACTCGTTCATCATTGATGTTTCTATCTCTCCCTTCCTCTCTCTGAAATCAATAAAAATATATTTAAAAAAATAATAATCAATAGATGTTTCCTTGCTTTCTGCACCATTTGCTGATTCACCTTGGAAGCAGTGTGTCAGGAGCCCAGGATTTTGAGATCTGCCTGAATGAGAGGCAGTGAGGGCTGGAGGAGTCACTGAGCATCTTCTGCCAGCTGGAGGCTGTATGAGCCACGACTACCCACCTAAGCCCTCTGGACCCTGTAAAATGCTGAGTCTGTACTTTGTGCATCCTTGAGTCTCATCCAGTTCTGACACTGTAGCTTTGTATTGTCTGACTGGACTTGCATCCCCGGTGCTGAAGCAAAACCCTCTAGAATGCCACAAGTAAGCAGGGGTATTAGGGGAGAAAGATGAAGGTCAGGACTGAAGTAGAGGGGCTGGCTTTTTTCTTCCTGCTTTTCTCCAAGGTGACCTGAAGCACTCTGGGCATCCACACCCTGCCTGTCCAGTATGAGGCTGGAGTAGAGTCCAGCTCACTGCACTCTCCAGCCCTTGTTTCCTGATTTCTAACTCTTCTGTCTTCTTGATGAGAGAATGCTTAGCATTTGAAAGACCAATCATTGTTGTCTTCTGAGCCATCCAAGGAGTCTCTAGGCAGGAAATTCAGCCTTAGTCTCCTGATTTGTGTCCAATCCCAGGGCAGAGAATCACGGAAAATAACACTGTTCTTCCCTTCACCATTGTCTCTTTCATTTCTTCTTCCCTTATTGCTGGCTTCTCAAGTTTCACAACCAGGAAGCCACCAAAGGAGAAATAGGTCTGTGATAGCAGGATTAGCTGTATTTCCTAAGAGACTTGCACTAATTGTTTTGTTTTGTTTTGCTCTTTGTGATGAGTGATGTGTAAATGTCAATCAGATACTGAAACAGCAAGTAACCACTGATGTTTGATTACTTTATCGTTTACTAAGTACTTTCACCCTTCTCACCCAAAGCCTGCAAGGTAGTGCGGGTTCTCCCCATATTACAGACGAGAAAACTGAAGTTCAGGGGCTAATGCCTTAGATTTTGTAGCAAACAGGGTGGCAGAGTGTGACCAGGACACAGGCTGTCTTGGCCAACACTCTTTATGTCCTTTCATAATGGAAAGGTGCTCTGAGCTTTTCTGATGGTTCCTGAGTTGGCAAAGGTGCAAATATCAGATGCTGCTTCTCTCCAAGGCACCTTCCTGCTTGAACCTGGGAGAAAGCTGTGGAAGAAGGAAAAGGGCACTGGATGTAGAATTAGGAGGCTGGTGTTCAAATATCACTTCTACCATTTATTAGCACCTTAACCTTGAGCAGGTCACTTCACCTGTCTGAACCTGAGTTTTTTATGTCAGGTGGGGATCATACTCGTTATCTCAAGGTTTTATTGACGATTAAATAGGATGATTAATGTAAAAGGGACCTAGCCCAGTTGCAGGCACATGGCAAGGTACATCTGAGATTCCTGTCTCCTGTAAAATGTCATAGATTAGCTAGCTGGCAGTGGCAGGGCAGAGCCCCTTTGGCTTCTCTGTCCTTGTAAAATTATACTTGATGGTATCTTCTCGGAAGAGTGGCTGGCTGGGCCTGGCTGTCTCCATTCTGGCTTTCTGGATCAGCACTTAATGAGTACTGTGGTCTCCTTTTTCTGCCTTCTGGTTTTATACTCCAGTTACTTCTGGAATAGGAAGAGGTGGGCCTCTGAATATCCCACACTATGTCTGCCAGCGGACATGGTCCCTATGGTGATGTTGGCTGTTAATTGTCATAGCAACTGACCCGCCTCTAACACCTGGAATCAAGACTCTGATCAAATTGGGAAATTATCTGGAACGTACATAGTTAATAAGGAGCAAATACACTGAAAGATTCCTTGATTATGAACTCTGGGCTTAGAATACTCCATATCTGGGCCTCAGTTTCCTCATCAGTAAAGCCAGGGGGGTTGGGGTTGATGATTCCCTGACGTCAGCTCAGTTTGCCTGTGATTTGTATCGCTCTTTCCAGAGTCAGACCATGGTGCCCTGGAGCTCCTACCCTGTCTCTTCTGCCCCCACAGCCTCTGCTGGACTTTGAGCTACGCTGGATGTATTTAGAACCAGTAGGACCAAACCCAGCTCTATCCACAATTTTCACCCACCTGTACTACTTTGTCTGAGGAATCACAAAGGCAGCAGTAACTCTGGCAGCTCAGAGCTCCAGAGAACCCTTCCCGGGGACTAGGAAGCCCATATTCCCAGCCCTTCTGCCTAGTGCCCCCCCAGCCTGAAGTGGGCCTAGGCACCGGAGGCATTCATGTCCTTCCCTGCCCTCCATAGGTGATAGTTAAGGACACGGATCTCTGAGGAAAAGGAGTTGGCCACTGGTGTCCTCAAAGAAATAGGGAAAATAAAAAACAAAAGCAAGGGGGAAAAGCCGGTTTCTAAGTAAAGAATTGAAACTTGTGAGTGACATGTTTCAGAGGGGGGGGTGGGGGGTGAAGCAGACAGCATGAGCTGAGACTGGGGAGGAGGGGGCCGAGACCTTGCGCCTGGATTGAGGCCCACCCGCAGATTTCGTGCCAGAGCCAGCCCCCTCCTCTAGCACAATACAGGTTCTGTCAGGCAGGCCTGGCCGATAGTGTGGGCTGGGCAAGTGGGCAAGACTTGGCGAGTAACTGATAAGGCAGACTCATTTTCAGACCCATTTTCTCTGCGGGGCAGGCAGAGAAGCACAGGGGCAATGGCCAAACAGAATGGGGTGATTAGGGGTGGTCAGGCATCGTCCAGGACTTTTCATGGAGCCCAGGGCTCAGCCAGAATGAGAGATCCTGAAGCAGAGTTCCGGGTCCAAGGAGGAGGTCCGTAAGGAAGGTGAATTAGCAAGAGCCAACACAGAACCCAGTCCTGGGAATCATGTCCTGGGGATGGGGGTAAGAGGAGGGTTGGAAGGAACTTGGGGGCCTGGTAGTCTTGGCTGATGCATCAAATTCCAGGCCTGATTAGCAGCTCAAATTCTGCCTCATGATGTCCAGATGGGTTGATCAGCCAGTTCTTGAACCGATTTGGACACTGCCAGGCAGAATTTGGAATGAGGAGAACATAGGACTAGGTATGGGTAGCTAAAAAATGTGGAGGTTGAATAAATAATTGTTTTGAATCAGAGGTCTACCTCCTCACTTAAAAGTCACCCCCAAAAAGCATAAAGAGGTATATTGTGAAATATAAAATAAATGAGGAGGCTCAATTTTACATCTGTTATTATAGACAATTTAAAAACAATGATAATACTTCATGCATATGATAGTCTAATAAAAGTGATTCCATTATTGCTGGCAGTAGTTTAAGTGGTATAAACCATTAGAAAGGTAACTTGACGGTATGTTCTAAGATACTCGAAATGTTTATAACCCTTTATCCATTCCTGAAATCTCCTTCTAAGAAAGTCATCTAAAAAAGCAAAAAATTATATGCAGAAGGGTGTTTATTGCAAACATCGTAAACCAATAATCTTATAATGGATGTCAATTAAATATATTATAAATGACCCACTTTAAATATTTTGTAATCATTAAACTTATAATCATAAACATTATGGGAGTAACAGACAATGCTTGAGATATTTGACAAAGTGGAAATAGCAGGACATACGCTTGTATTTATACCATGTCTACAGATGCGAAAAAATCTGGAGAAAAACAGGGAAAATAACAGAAGCTGATTAGCTATGATGAGAAAAATGTGAAGTCTTTTCTCATTATTTTGATGTTAGTGCTTTTTTTTTTCCCCCTTGAAAGGAGAGGAAGACAAAAAAGGTTAAAAATATGTCCCCAGAATTCCTTAATAAACTGTTAAGTATTTAACTTCATGTTCCTGAGATGTCAGATTTCATAAATTTATTACCTTCTATAAACAGTAGAACTTCCCTTTAATTACTCTAAAAACTCAAGATATAAGCTCTTACTCTGTGTACCAGGATTGATTGGAAAAGTCTGGGTCTTTGCTTTTTACACCTGTGTTGATTGTGTAGTTTCCAGGCCGATCCTCTTAACCTTCCTTTGTCTCTGCAGAGTAAAGAGTCCTATTTTTTAAAGTCTCTTAGAATAGCCCTGCTCTGAATGGTTTTAGCTGCCTTTCTCTGGATCTTCTCTCTCCTTCGTGTCCCCGGAGATGCAGGGAGGGAGCTGTGCACAGTACTCCAGATTCAGCTGCATCATGGTTTTATATTAGGATAGAATGATTTTTGTTTTGTCTCTAAAAAGCCTTCACGATGGTGGCTGGCCAGATGCTATTGGCTTTTTTAGCTGTGACAGCATATTAAGCCAATGTCTTCTGGGAACTATAGAGATTGACTCTCTCCTCACCCGCCCGTTTTGGTTTATAACTGATTGCTTGTAGCTATCATTTAATGAGTAGAGCTAGGAGTACTTTTTCCCAAAATGTAAAACTGTAATTGAAGCTCACCTGCCATTTTTTGTCAGCTCACCCAGCCTAGAGATTCTTTTGTGCTTTACCACCAGGAAGGATTTGGGAGCAGCTGTGAAATTGGGTATTTCACCATGCACACTTTCCAGTGGCATCAGTCCCAGCATTCAACATTTGAACTTTTTTGCATCTCGAAAGATTCCTGTTCATTTCTGTTTCCTTTTGCTAATCTACCTTTCTGTTATGAGAAAGTACTTCCCTTTCTTCTTGTTCTCACCTACCCTGTAACTTTGAATAACCTCTGAAGAAGAACCTTACCAGGAGCATTTTACCTCTAAAATTCTGGCCACAGGCTTCCACATGTACAGTAATGACCTTGGAGATTAGTCAGATATGATGTTCTCTTCCTGGAAGCATGTTGCTTTTCTTTTAGCAGATTCTGCTTCCTGATGCATTTGGCACAATGTCTGCAGTAGAAAGAGCATGGGCTTTGGAGCCAGGCCAACCTGGGTCTGGATTCTCCATTTATATTTAATGGCCATGATGTGACCTTGGATGGATAACTTAACCTCTCTGAACTTTCATTGGAAAAATAATGGTGCTAATATGCCCCTTAAAGTCACCTGGGATCTTATTACAATGCAGTTTCTGATTCACTACGTCTGGTAGGACCTGAGAGTCTGCATTTCAGCAAGCTCCCAAGTAATGCTGATTCAGGAGACCTCAAAAAGCAGCAATTCTCAAATTTGACTGCACAATGATATCACCTGAGAACTGTTCAGAACCACCAATGCTTGAACCTTACCACCTGCCCTCTCTCCTCCATCCCAATTTAACTGGCAGTGGAGTGTAGCCTGGGCACTGGGCCTTTCAAAAGATGATTCTGATATACATGGAAGTTTGAGACCCAGTGCTTACAGGGTTATTGAGGATTAGATGTGATACACCCCTGTGTAGTAGGTACAAAGAAAATGGTTTTCTTCTGGTTGGTTGCTTGTCCTGTGTTTGTCAGCCCACCCTAGTCTCCAGTCTTTAAATCAGGCAGGAAACAGTAGGGCATCTACTGTTGCTGCCTGTACCTTCCTTACTGGGGTCTCCTCTAGAGCACCTGGCCTAGGAGTTTTCACAGCCATGAGTGGAAGGGACCGAGATAATGCGATGGGCCTGGTACTGGGAGTTTTAAAAGCTCACCGGTGATTCTGATATGTAACCGAGTCTGAGAACTAGTGTCTTTTATTGGATAGCAAAAAGTGAAGAGCACTGGATTACATAAAATGCCAAGGGAAGTGCAAGGACTCAGGGCTGGAGTGGACAAGTGTGTTCCAGAATGAGGTGGTCCCTCAAGACTCCATTCCATGGTAGTTAGAGGGACCAGTCATCCACGGCCCACAGCACTAGTTGGCTTCCTTGTGCCTTCTCTCCTCTCTCCTCACCCCCAGCCCATCCCTCCTACCAGGTGTTCCAGCAGCCCAGGTGCTGCTCTGCCCTTTTTCTCTGCAGCAGTGAGTGTGGGTTGTTCAATTGAAAGAGGAGAAGCTGGGATGAGAGAGCCCAGAGGCAGGATCTGAAACCCCCAGCTGGGACAACCCCAAGGATTCCTTTCAGGTCATCAAACATTGATTGAGCACTGTGTGCCTAGCACACTGTGTTAAGCCCTTGACACTGAGCTCTCAGGGGAGGCAGGATGTAAACAAATAGTGGGATGTTGTGGCAGAACACCAGGGATGTGTCCTGGTTATTGAGGCTGCCCAAAGGAGGAAATGTGCACATTGGAAGAAATCAGAGAAAAAGTCCCAAGATGCTCAAGCTGTGTCTTGCAGGAGAAGTAGCGGTTTTGCAGGTGGACATGGGGTGGGAAGAGAAGGCCAGCACTGTGAAAAGGCACAGCACTCATCCTAGGGGGTTCCTTTGGGGTGAACTGGAGTGCAGAGCACACAGTGGGGAAGAGAGAGTAAGTAGTAAGAGGAGACTGGGAAGCTAGGGCAGCCCATGGGCCTGGAACTGCTGCAGACTTGGGGGCTTATTCTGTAAGTAGATAACAGTTTGCAGCAGAGGCGAGGCACACTCAGACTTGTGTTTTTGGTGGCTCCTCTGAGTATCATGTGGAGATGGATGGAAGGGGAAATTGAGGCAGTGACTAGCTCATGGAAGTGACCCAGGTGAGTCCTGAAGATCACAGTGCAATCAGCAGGTATTTCATGAGGATGAAAAGAACAGAATGGTGTGTGAGCCTCACCAAGAAGACAGTGGTGGGATTTAATGACTGGCCAGATTTTGGGAGGCGTGTGAGATGCAGGGGCGGGCGCTAGGGTGAGGTGGGTAAGGTGCCTAGGACACAAAATGTAAGGAATTGCTCACTTACCTTGAGTGAAAAGGAGTCTAGGATGAGTTCAGGTCTGTGATCTGTGGTGGGGTGAATGGTGAGATATTAACCCCAAGCAAGGCCTGGGGGAGGTTCAAGTGTAGCAGGTGGCTGTGGTGTGGCAGTGAGGACAGGCAGCCACTGGAGGGTGCCTTTCTCTGCAGCCGCTCTCCTTGGCCTCAAGGCTGCGTGGGGCTGCTCTAACTGGCCCAACTTTGCCCAGTGTCCTCTGGCACTTTCACCGAGTCCAACCTCTGACCTCCCAAAAGCACCCTTAACCCCTGTCCTGCTATGTCCCCAGTGATGGGCCTCTCACAGGTGGCGCAGGGGTCCCCTTTGACAGCATCCCCTGCTTTGAGAGCCCTCAGGCAGCTCAGCGGGTTCCACTGGGAAAAATTCCAGCGGGGAGGCAGCCAATTTCTCCTGGTGGCTCAAGGTGATTTCAACCTTCCAGGAAGCCTAGGATGAAATCAGAGAACAGCTAGAGTGCCCTGGGGCAGCACCCTCTGATTGGCAATAGTGACAGTGCATTTCATGTAGTCACAGTTTACACAGTTTACACAAATCTGTTTCATTTATGCTTCAGATTCAGCAGGCACCTATGGAATGTCTGTGCCAAGCACTGGGCCAGGAGCTGCCACAGTGAGACTGGGGTGGTAGGTTTGTTAACTATCTCCATGACCTTAGGCTGGTTTCTCTAAATTTCTTCCTTTGTTAAAGAGGGAGAGTAGCCCTGGCCAGTGTGGCTGTGGCTCCTCCTAACACTGGTTCCATTCCCTCAGGGCACATGCCCTAGTTTCTGGCTCGATCCCTGGTGTGGGGGGTTGCCGTGCAGGAGGCAGCTGATGGATTGATGTTTCTCTCTCCCCCACTGCTCTCTCTCTCTAAAATCAATTTAGCCCTGCCGGGCGTGGCTCAGTGGTTGAGCGTCGACCTGGGATCCAGGCAATCGGGGTTCGATTCCCAGTCAGGGCACATGCCCGGGTTGCGGGCTTGATCAATGACTTTCTCATCATTGATGTTTCTGTCTCTCTCTCCTTTCCTCTCTCTGAAATCAATAAAGATATATTAAAAAAATAAATAAAATCAATTTTTAAAAATTCTCTTTTTTAAAATAAATATTGATTTCAGAGAGAGGAAGGGAGAGGGAGAGAGATAGAGAAACATCAATGATGAGAGAATCATCTTTTTTTTTTTTAAGTATGTATTGATTTCAGAGAGAGGAAGAGAGAGGGAGAGAGAGAGAGAAACATCAATGATGAGAGAGTCATTGATCGGCTGCCTCCTGCACGGCCCCAGTTGGGGATTGAGCCCGCAACCTGGGCATGTGCCCTGACCGGGAATCGAACCCTGATTCCTGGATCCTAGGTCGATGCTCAACCACTGAGCCACGCCCAGCCAGGCCAAAAAATTCTTTAAAGAGGGAGAGCAATAGTACCTCTCTCTTAGGGTGAGGACAGATAATGTCTGTTAAGGGCCCTAGCAAATAGTGCTCAGCAAATGTTTGCTAGCCATCCTGGGTCATATTAGGTTCCTATATTATTATTATTTTTTTTAATGATTTTATTGATTTTTAGAGAGAGAGGAAAGGAGAGGAATAGAGAGATAGAAACACCAATGAAGGAGAAACATCAATCCGCTGCCTCCTGCATGCCCCCCATTGGGGATCGATCCCACAACCTGGGTATGTGCCCTGACTGGGTATCAAACCGGTGACGTCTTGTTTCATGGGTCAACACTCAACCACTGAGCCACACGAGCTGGGCTCGGTTCCAATATTAGATGTGAGAACTGAAGGGGGTAAGTTGGCCGAGGCTTTGCAGTTGGTGGGTAGAACCCAGGTCTGTCTGGCCATCTCCAAAGCTCATGTGCCTCTGGGGCCCAGTGTGCCCCTTAGTGTTACAGAGTCTTCTCCCTTTGGCCTTTCTTCTGCTTTCCAGCCTACCACTAGACTCTTTTCTGTTGCCTGTGTTGAGAGCCCTCTTTCTGAGTCAGGAGACAGTCAGCCAAATGGCTGGGCCGCCCAGTAACTATCTTCTGTCTCCCCCTCCTGGAACACCAGCTGGGTGCTGATTGCCAAGATTAGGTTGCCATCAACACCCCCTCCCAGGCATGTGAACCACCTTCCATCTGGATCCAAAGCAAACAGATCAGGTGCCCTGCATTCCCTAAGGGATTCCCTTTCTTTTTCTTACCTAATGGTCCTGCCGACAATAGGAGCCTTGTGCTAGAGCCCAAGGGACTAGGGGGGAAAACTTCCTTCTTGTTGAGGGCCACAAGGCCCTGTCTGGGACACATCTTATGTCCCTTCCTGGAAGGACTACAGAAAGTAGGGAAACAAAACCTCTCAATCTGGGAGTCCTGTGGCCTTTTGAAAAGTGTGTCTCTAAACCTCTCTGTGTCCCCAGGCCATGGAGAGCAAGCTGCTCATCGGGGGCAGAAACATCATGGATCACACCAACGAGCAGCAAAAGATGTTGGAACTGAAGAGGCAGGAGATTGCAGAGCAGGTAGGGCTGGGGCTTCAGGTCCCTGGGGACGCATGGCCTTGAGGTCATGTCTGAGGGGCATCGAGCAGTAAGCCATCAGAGACTCAGGATCCCTGGAAGTGCTGAGAACCTAAGACATGCTGCCCTGGATCCCATGGGTGCACCAGCCCAGGGGCACTGCTAGCTGGTGGTTGAGAGAAAGGAGGTGGCTCTCCACAGTGTCAGCCTCCACACCTCCTGGTCCGAGTTCTTGAGTCTTCTGCCAGGGCGCAAGTTCTTTGCCACCTGTATGACTATGTCCTGAATCATCATGAGCCACAATTTGTTGGCCTTACCAGTAAACTGTAATACCGCATGGTGAGATGGTGAGGCAGCTGGGAGGCCGTATGAGGGACATCTGTATAAGTGGTTGACACCTCTGGATGTGCCAGGGCTGGGGTGTTCATCCACGTGGGCAGTGCCTAGTAAAGGCATGGCCATAGGAGCTGAGGATAAGGTTCAGGGAGGCTCCACGGAGGGTGGGGTGGGAGCGATGGATGTGGGCCACGGGATGCTCCCTTCTTCCTCGGGCAGCCGTGGCCAGAGTAAAGCCAGGTCCCATGAGAGGCAGAGTGAGCCTGTCCGTGAGCTCCCTTGGCCCTCCCCGTATGTGCTGCCGCTCTGAGCCCCTGTGCCCTGCACTGGCCTAGAAACGCCGCGAGCGGGAGATGCAGCAGGAGATGATGCTCCGAGATGAGGAGACCATGGAGCTCCGGGGCACCTACACATCTCTGCAGCAGGAGGTGGAGGTCAAGACTAAGAAACTCAAGAAGGTGAGATGCCACAGCCGGACGGGGTCAAGGTGTGTGCAGGCCTAGCGACCTCTGTCCAAGACAGTCACCTGCCCAAGGGGGAGTGTCTTCTAGTGCCTCTTCCCCACTTTGCTTGAACTGCTGAACCCCTGTTACATTGCCTGGGCTGCTGGGGCGGGGAGTGGGGAAGGCAGGGCTTGGTGCTGGGTGGAACAGAGCCTTTGCTCCTGGGCCAGCCTAGGCCTGATAGGCTGGGAACACTGTCACTTCCGGCCTCCAGGGTGACTGTCCTCATTATTCCCGGCCCGGGTAACTTCCCCCGTTACAGTGTTACTGGTGAGTCACAGTTTGGATAGCCTGGAGCAGGGCCAGGGGAAGGGTGAGGGGGCCTGAGGAGACCTGAGCCTAGGACAGCTCCAGGAAGGAGACACAGGGCCCTTGAGGGCTTGTGGAGGGGTGAGGGTGTCTGCAAAGTCAGTGGCCGAGGAGCAGCGTGTACAGGAGGCGAGGGTGGAGGGCAGGAAGCAGCAAGTTTTGGCCTGGATTCTGGGAAGAACCTGGAGAGCTCCTAGGGTTGCCGATATGGCTGCCCCAGAGCAGCCAGGCAGAGCCCAGTCACAGTGGCAGTTTCCAGGGACACACTCCTCAGTGGTTAAAAGTGGCACAGCAGGGTCAGTGCTCCCCTTCATCCCCCTACTTTTTTTAAAAAATATATATCTTTATTGATTTCAGAGAGGAAAGGGGAGGGGGAGAGAGAGAGAAACATTATTGATGAGAGAGTCATTGATCAGCTGCCTCCTGCACACCCCCGACAGGGGATCGAGCCTGCAACCCAGGCATGTGCCCTGACCGGGAATCTAACCGCAGTCTCCTGGATCACAGGTCGATGCTCAACCGCTGAGCCACACTGGCCGAGCCACACCTCCACTTTTGAGAGCTCCTAGAGAGGCAGGAGTGGGATGGTTTGCCTTCCAAACTGGCTTAGGCCCCCTCCACTCCCTGAGCCCCGGACTTGGGCCCTGATTCTGGCTCTTCTATTAACTAGTTGTGTGACCTTGAGCAAGTCTGTGCCTGAGTTTCCTCACCTATAAAAAGAGGGTGTTGAACCAAAAGGTCCCTGGAGCCCCTTCCAGTGTGAACATCCCACACTGCTGACAGAAGCCAGAGAAAGCAGGTAACAGGCCACAGTGTAGGAGGGACCAGGTAGCCTTTGGGTACTTGCCCTGACTCGTGTTGGGGCCGCAGGAGGGAGATTCAGACCAGGCTCTGGCCCCATCCTGTGCTGAGCTGGTGGACCTTGAGCCTGCAGCCATCAGGGCCCAAGCTGGGTGGCCTCTGAGCTGCACCTGTCCCCACCCAGCTCTACGCCAAGCTGCAGGCGGTGAAGGCGGAGATCCAGGACCAGCATGATGAGTACATCCGAGTGCGGCAGGACCTGGAGGAGGCGCAGAACGAGCAGACCCGGGAACTCAAGCTCAAGTAGGCTCCCTCCTCTTCCCAGTCCTGGCCCATAGCCATCCCTCGGGCCCCAGGCTTCTCCCTGACAGTATCTTCTTCCTGAAGGCCTCGCTCCACCTGTCACCCATGAGTCCGTTTGTCTTAGGAATCACGTGGCTGAGGGATGAGGGAGAGGCCCAGGCTCTGGAATTTCTCCTGCCTTCTCTGTTTCCTCCTCCTCTCCTCAGCCTGCATTTGATGAACCCCCAGAGCGCATGCTGGGGGCTGGCCAAAAGGACCCGGTCAGCCTCGAGCCGGCACTCTGCATTAGAAGTGACTTTCAAGGTCTATTATTTCTATTGGGATCCCCTCCCCCAACTTTTTGATGTCTCCACCTGTGTTTCCTCTGCCTCTTTGCTTCTTCCTTCTGACCCTTCCACTTCATCTATACGTGTGGTGTCTCACTCCCCACTTCCTCATCTCTACCTCCTTTCCGATCCCAGGTACCTAATTATCGAGAACTTCATCCCCCCCGAGGAGAAGAACAAGATCATGAACAGACTGTTCCTGGACTGCGAGGAGGAGCAGTGGAAGTTCCAGCCCCTCGTGCCAGCCGGAGTGTGAGTCTCATGCAGCTCCCCCTCTGGGCCTAGGGACTTACAGGCCCACCCAGGTTGGAGATGGCCAGGGTCCAGTGGGGAGGGTTGGGGGGGATGCAGTGGGAGGATGGCTTTCTCAGGACCTAGCGTAGGGGTCTCCATGAAGGGTGTCCTGACAAAAACAAAGTGCCTCCTTGGCCTGGGATGCAGAAAATACACTGTGAGGGACCTGAGGAGGGGAGGAAGAGCATCTCAGCCTCTTGGCAATCCCAGTGAATGCTAACATTTGGCCAGTCTGGTGGCAAAAGCAGCAACAGTAGTTAATATTTGCCTTTCTGTGTGTTGGGCACTGTGGGAGACTCTGCCCAGAAGGTAAATTAGACATGGTCAGCTCTCAAGTCCAGTGAGGAATACAGAGAAGTAACTAGATCAAGAAATGATAGAGGTGTGATCCAATCTTTATAGCCTCACTCAGCTCGGTGATTCAGCATTTCCACCTGTTTCTACAGCCTAGCCCTTAGGTACAGTTTGTGTCCATTGGCTGAGTGTGTAGCTCCCCCTGCTGGTGACCATGAAGAACAAGGCTGGATATTCAAACCCTCCAGAGTGACTGCCTCACTCAGCTAGATCACTCACTGTCCCTTAATTGAAAATCTGTATAGAGAGGTATTTGGGAGGCCAAATGCCAATGCACTCCCCAGAGATTCTTTGCTCTCTCTATTCTAAAAATATTAATGCCAGGGTATGGCAGGAGTCTCCCCAAAGCTGGGTTGGGAAGCTAGCTGTATAGGTCTGTAGCTTCTCACTGGAGCATCAGATGCCTGCTTCATTTGACTACTTTCTGAAAGGCTGATCCTACCCAAGGTGACACTAAGCAGGTTTGTAAGTGGCAAGTTCACAAGTAGGCTTTTCAGTGGTGTCACTTTGGACTTAAAATCTATCTTTCCAATCTAGGTAGAGACCCACAGTAGTATCTAATGCAGAGATTCTCTGTTCTGGCTGAAACTAGAATCACCTGTAAGTTGGGCTCCAAAGAGTCTGACTTAAAGGATCTTGGGCTGTTCCCCAGACTAATTTTTTTCAAAGCTTCCAGGTGTGGCTTCCAGCAAGGAAGCCAGGCTCAAAAACTACTACTCCCGCGCCCTCTGCTGGAAGAAAGTGGTAGTGGGGCTTCTGCTTTGTAAGGGTTATTTTGTGCTTAGAAAATTTCTGCAGTTGAAGTTTACAACAGGTGGAGGAATTTATGTTGGATGGATATGGATGGGATGAGAGAGAATCTGAGAAGGCATGTGTTTTTTAAACTTTTTATTTTGAAAAATAAGAATTACAAGAATAATATAAAGAAGTCCCACATACCCTTCACAAAAAGTCACCAATTAATATTTTGCCACCCCTTGCTTTATTAATTCCCCAACCCTCCCCCCCGACAATTTGAGATTAAGTGCAGACATCCTGGACCTTTACTTGTATTTCTTAAGAATGAGGACATTATCTTACATAACCGCAATACAGAGATCAAATTCAGGAAATTTTATATTGACACAATACTATTATATAGGTAATATTGCATTTTAGCCAGTACCATAATACTGTCCTTTATGGCAGTGTCTCCTCCTTCCCCCCCCCCCCCCCCAGCCACCTACCTGAGATGGTACACTGCATTTGTCATGCTTCTTTGGTCCCCTCTCATGTGGAACTGAGAAGGGATCTTGATGTGAGTTTTATAGCTTCATGCTTCAGAATTTATTCACTTCGCAAAACATTGTCTCAGCAATTTTGACTTGACCACCTCAAGCATACAGTCCAGACTGGAAGCATGATGGGTGCTTTTCCTGAAGTCAAGCTTTCTGCTTAATGAGTATATTCCATTCTTTATTTCTTTTTTTTTAAGTTTACTTTCTTTTAAATAACTCAGATAACTTTTAAGTTGAATAACCTTCTAAATAACTTCCTTTTTTGCAAAAATAAAATAGTTTGCATACACTGAAAAACCAACCATACACAATTTTTAAAACTAAGACAGTTATATTAAAATGGCACACTTTAAATAATAGGTAGACTAGATACCAGTAATAACTTTGAAAAAGAAAAGTCCTCCAAAATATAGATAGGCATCTTTGTTTACTGTTTAACTGTTGCCTTTCCCAGCCCCTTGCCTCTTTTGTCCCTCTTTTCTGCTTTAAACGTAAATTTGTGCTCTTTTGTGCATCTCAGAAAACCCTCTGGTAACTGATCTGGGCCAGACACAGTAGAGCTAGCTGCCAGTAATGCCCTTTCCCACCATTCCTCTTTTCTGATTCCTCCCACCGTCCTTCTTGCTGGAAGAAAGTAATGCAAAGAAAGATCCATTGTTTTCTTTGCCATTAGAAAACCAGAAAACTGCTTAGTCCTCAAAAGCTTCTTCCTTCAGCTTACTCTGTAGTATTTCTTTCCCGTAACTCCTTGGGAAGAGCCAGGCCTTACAGACGTACCCCTTTGATTTACGTGTGCACAGAGGCGCTCCCCAGCCTGCATTTGCAGGTCTGTGTTAGCAGCACTTCTAGCTGGATCCCAAAAGGACTGTGTTCCTGAAACACTTTATATAAAAATGTAAAGGTATAACTATGTTTATGTTTTTTCAAAATTTTGGTTAAGTATATTCACAACTTAACCATTGCTATTTTATACAAATATGTATGTATCTGCTCAGAATACATACAGAGTATATATTTTGTATAGAGAATCTCAAAATATATCTTGGTAAGGCTAAAAGGTATTAAGGTGATTATGACATATCAGTGTTCTCTACCATACTTAAATACAAATGATATAAACAGTTATTATAGATTTCTTTAAGAAAAAACTCCAATACATTACCTCAAAAATATTTCCTAATAAATACCAGGTGATGGTGGGGGAATATCAATCAATAAATACATACATACATGCTAGGTAATCCACTACCTGCAATTCTGAATTGCTGCTATACATTTTTTCTTTTTCAAATGTCACTGTCCATTTTGCTATGTCTGATAACTGTGATAAATAATATTTATCTCAGAACTTTTTTTAAAATCACAAAAAATGCAAAAGAAAAGTAAAAATAGATGTTGGAAGTTTTTATAGGAAACAAAATTTTTAATTTTTTTAAAGCAGCAGATGGTGGTTAAAATAAAGTAAAAACAATTCCCTAATAACTGGAGTTCTCATCGTGATTTTGACTTAGCTCAGAGAGCCAGAGGGTAGCATCATGGTGCAAGAGCCGCTGGCCCTGCTCTCGGAGATCGCCTCCCCCACACCCCACATTTCCCAGAAGGCTGAGTGTGCAGGGGTCCTTCGGTGCAGCTTCCCCCATTTGGTGAAACAGTGGCGTCTGAGGCTGTGGAAGAAGCTGCCTTCCTGGGAGGGAAGGTGCCTTCCCTCAGCATTGGGTCCCACTATTTGCAACGTAACTTAATCAGGGCTGAAAACTTCTTCCTGAAGCATATTTAACTAATCAGGGCATTGTCCCATTCGCTCAAGTCAAGCATTGACTGGTTTGCTTTACTTTGGCCTGTGGTACTCTGGGGATGTGAACACCAGAGGCTGCTCAAAGGGAGAGGAAAGCGAGCATTGCTGGGAAGAAATTGGTACCTCAAGTCATGCTGTCTCTTTAGACAGCTTTTGCTGGAAAAACCTATTTCTCCTCCTCTAGCAATAAGCATCTACCCCATGCACTCTTCCCGTGCCTCTCTCTAAAACAAGGGATTATTGTCAGGCAACTCTTGAAATGCGCCCATGTCAGCTTATTTTAGAAGTCTCTCCCTTTTTCTTTTTTCTGCGTTTTCTCTATGTTGCTACTGGTTGATACACAATTTCTTCAGGTGAGGTGCCTTCCATAATCTCCAACAATTTTTCAACCAGCTCTAAGCAAAAACTTTTTCAAGTATGAACTTTTATTTTTAATTTCTCATAAATAGACTTTATTTTTCATTGTGTTTATACAAAATTACCTTCTAAGGGTTGAATATTTGGCAATGTCTCTAGCCCATGGTTTACAGTTCACAAAATTCTGTTTGTAACTTTAGCCCTTTGGCCTTTGCAATGCCAGCCACCCTAGATTCTTTTCAAAGGCATCCTGGTGCAGTAGAAAGAGACTGGACTTGCGATTTAGAACATTCTGAATTCTAGACCCTGCTCTGCCTCTTATTTGTGGCCTTGAGAAGGTGTTTTTTTAACCTCTCTGAACCCAAGTTTGTTCATCTCTAAAGTTGGGATAAATGTACCCTGCAGGATTGTTGAGGTTGAAGTGAGGTCATGTGTGTGAGGCTCCAGGCCAGCCCCTGGCACAGAGGAGACAATCAATAAATGGTTGCAATCATACCAGTAAGCTGCATTACAATTATGGGGAAACCAGAGAAACCATTCTGCCTTCTTCCCTAGAAGTGCTGTAGGAGGGCAGTTTGGTTTTGTTGTTTTGTTTTAACTTTTAATTTTTTATTCTGGATATCTCCAAGTTTAAAGAGAGAACATTCCTTGCTGTAAATAGAATCAGGATAGAAAGTTAAACTGGTTTCATTCTAAAGGCAAAGTTTACCTCAGTAAGAACCTTCTCAGCTCTGGGTTGGGTCCCCGGATTTATTCATATGCCAGTGAGAAGTGAAGGGAATCTGTCACAGGGAGACAGTCAGCCTTTCCAGCTGGGGGTGGGGCAGTGTTGCGAAGGGCATGAGAAGGGTGAGAGTTCAGACATGCAGGGTGGGGGAGTGCTGCAAGGTGGCATTATGGTGGGGACAGAGGGGCCAGATCCTGGAGAAAAGCCTAAAGTGTGGTGGCAGTTGCATGTGAAGGACCTAAGAGGAAAACACACCCTATGATGTTGATGCCAGTTTTCAGGACAGGAGAAGAAAGGGGGTAATTGGGCAGAGCTGCTCATCAGAATGGGGTCAGCCCCTGAGATGGAGCCAAGAGTGACTTTTTAATATTAGGGGGCGAAAAACATTGTGATAACAGCCATCTGGACAGAGGGCCCTAGGAGAACTCTCAGGACCTACTCAGCACATACTTCCTGTTGGGGAGGGTGGATACTTGCAGAGCCAGGCCTTCACTCTGGGCTGTTGCCCACAACCTGCTTACTACAGAGGGATCAATCATGGAAGTAGGCCTGGGGCGAGGAGAGAGTAGATGGGGACTTTGGTGTCCTAGTTACAGCTCCCCTCCCCCAAAGCCTTCCTCCCGAATGCCACCCAGAATAGCCCTGGCATCTTTGTTGGGTCAGGCTGCCAATTCACACTGATCCACTGCTCTGCTCGCCCAGCTGTGTCCTTCTGTCCCGTTCCCAGAGCCTGCAGCCTTCTAGGCGCACTTCAGCCCCAGACCGGGTTATGTGTACTCCGCAGAGACAGGACAGCATCGTGAAAAGAGTATCTGAGAGTCCAGGAAGGTTCAGCTCCGAGTCTCTTCCTAATTAGATGATCTTGGACACGAAAGGCAGCATGGTGCCTGCCTTGTCTACACCTCAGGAGGCTGTTGTCCAATTCAAATGGGATATGCAGGCTCACCTTATAAATGATAAGTTGTTATTTTACTAATTTTCCTGCCGCCCTCAGAGCTGTCACCAATGCTGCCTCTCCACATGCAGCCTCTGGGGTCCCAGCGTAGCAGAGCCAGCGAGGTGGGGCTCCTACAGCCTCATCCTTCCTTGTCTTCATCTGTAAAGGAGTCAGCAGGGACCCCAGGTGGGGCCCAGCACTCTTCTTTAACTTTTCATAAAATGAGCCACGAGAATGTTCCTGTTACCCTCACTGCGGAAGGCAGGCACTGTTCCATGGGCTCCTGCACGGCTTGGTCTACCACGCAGGGACAAAGCACCCTGCCTGTGAATTGCTCGCCAGTTTCACCTCCCCTTCTGTCTTCTGTCTGCCTCCCTTTTGGCTTCATTCATTGCTCATTTGTGTCCCTGCTTGAAATGAGCAAGTGGCATTGAGAATAAATCATCATCTCAGGGGCCGTGTACAGAGTCCTTGTGGTGTCCTGTGCTCAGTGTTTATCTTGTATCATCTCAGCCATTCTGGAGGACAGGGCTGAGATAGCTGAGGCTCAGAGAGATGAAGCCAGTTCCCAAGGCCACAAAGCTGTCAGAGTCAGCATTCAAACCCGGGTCTGTCTTCCTCCAAAACCTGTGTTATTTTTTTTAAAAATGTTCTTATCAATTTCAGAGAGAGGGAGAGAGAGATAGAAACATGAATGATGAGAGAGAGTCACTGATCAGCTCCCTCCTGCATGGCCCCCCCACTGGGGATCGAGCCCATAACCCAAGCATGTGCCTCAACCCTCAACCACTGAGCCATACCAGCCAGGCTGTTATTATTATTTTTTTTAATGGAAATAACTTTCTTGTATTCTTTCCTAATTTATTTGTTTGTTTTGAGTAATAAAGTAATACATCATGCTCATCAAATTGCTAAAAGTAAGAAGTCTGACATACCACCCAGCCGGGCATGGTTCAGCGGTTCAGCATCAACCCAGGATCCTAGAGATCGCGGTTTAATTCCCAGTCAGGGCACATGCCTGGGTTGTGGCCTTGATCCCCAATCAGGGCCATGCAGGAGGCCGCCGATCAATGACTCTCTCATCATTGATGTTTCTATCTCTCTCTCTTTCTTCCTCTCTCTGAAATCAATAAAGATATATTAAAAAAAAAAAAAGGTCTGACATACCATGAGTTGGCTGAGATACAGGGCAATGGAAACTTTCATAGGTATAACCACTAGAAAAGCAACTTGGCAATATCTAGTCAAGTTGAAATGCACATACCCTACAATGCAACCATCCCATTCCTGGGTATGTACCCCAGGAAAACTGTTGAATATGTACTTGAAGATACCTGTATAGAAATGTTCACAGTAACTATGTTTAATGGGGAGTAGGGGAGGAATCAACCTCTTGTATACATAAAATATATATGCATGAATAATATATGTATGTATGTATGTTGCTATATTAAAACCTTAAAATAATATATAAACTTTAATAATCTAATCTAGAGCTACATGGATAAATCTAAAAAACATGCTTGTTGAGCACAAAAAAATGCAGTATGTACACCATATAGTTCAAAATTTAGACATGTAAATACCATATATATTATTTATGAATATCCACGTATATAAGTATAAAAACATGCATGACATTGATAAGCACCAAACTCAAGACAGTGGTTAACTGTGGGGGAGGAGACAGATGGGGGTCTTAACAACTATCTACATTTTATTTCTTAAAACAAGATTTGGTGTAAGTACAACGAAATATTAAAATTTGGCAAAGCTGGATGGGAGGCATACAGATATATGTATAATTTTCTGTACTTTTCTGAATGTTTGAAATAATCCATTAGATACAAAGGTATACATAGTCATTGTAAAAACATTTAGATATTGTAGAAAGGTATAAAGATAATTTTTTAAATCATCCATAATCATAGCTATGCAAAGACAGTTGCCCTTTTTTTTGTTGTTCAAAATATTACAGATGTCCCTTTTTCTCCCCAGTGACCCATTCCACCCCATCCCACCTCCCTGACAATTGCCCTTTTAACATTTTGTTTAATATCCACACTTTTTTCATAAGCATATACACACTTTTCTTTAAAAGCAAAACAAAAAGTGTCATTTTATTGCTTTTTTATTGAATGTGTTGTGGAAATCTTTTTATGGATACTTAGAGCCACACACTGGTTTTAATGACTACATAATATTCCTTCCCATGGCTGAAGAATAATTTACCTGGTCCCTACTGAGCAGGTTTAGGTTGTTTCTCGTTTTTTGCAATTGTAAATAATGTTGCAGCAAACATCCCTACATGTAAATTTTGTCCCCATCAATGATTATTTCCTTAGGGAAATTCCTAGGAGTGGGATTTGTGTCAAAGAATATGCACTTTTTAAAAGCCAAGCCTGAGTTTTGTTTTTTAAATAACAGTTGTATTGAAATAGCTCACATATCGTAAAATTTACCATTTTAAAATGTACAATTCAGTAGACTTCAGTATGTTCACGGAGTTGTTCAGCCATCTCCACTATCTAGTTTCAGAACATTTCATCACCCCTAAAGGAAACCCTGTCCCCGCTGGTGGTCACTCCCGTTTCTTGCCAATGCCCCGAGCCCTAGGCAACAACAATATGCTTTCTATCTCTACGGATTTACATATTATGGACATTTCACATAAATGGAATCGTATAATTGGTAGTCTTGTGTGTCTGGCTTCATTCCACTTGGCAAAATGTTTTCAAGGTTTATTCATATTACGGCATATATCAGTACTTCACTCCTTTTTATTGCTGAATAATATTCCACTTGATGGCTATGCCACATTTTGTTTATCCGTTTATCAATTGATGGCATTTGGGTTATCCCTACATTTTAGCTGTTACGAATAATGCTGCTGTAATATTCGTGTACAAGTTTTTGTGCGGGGACATGTTTTAAATTATCATGAATATATACCTAGTACTGGAAGTGCTGGCTTATATAGTAACTCTGTGTTTAACTTTCTGAAGAACTGCCAAACTGTTTTCCAAAGCAGCTGCACCATTGTACGTTACCACCAACAACGTACGACGCTTCCAGGTTCTGTGTGTCCTCGCCGACGTGTGTTACTGTGTGTCTTCTTTGATTAGGGTCATTGAGGTGGGTGTGAAGTGGTACCTCGTCGTGGTCTTGATTTGCATCTTCCTGCTAATCAATAATGTTGAGCATCTTTTCATGGGCTTCTTGACTATTTGCATATCTTCTTCGGAGAAGTGGCTATTCAGGTTCTTTGTCCATTTTTAAGTTGCATTGTCTCTTTTGTTGTTGATTTATAAAAGTTATCTGTAGACTCTGGATACAAGCTCCTTATTAAATACATGATTTCTAAATATTTTCTCCCATTTTGTAAATTGTCTTTTCATTTTCTGTATGTCCTTTGAAGCATAAAAGTTTTTAGTTTTTATAAAGTCCTATTTATCTATTTTTTTCATTAGTTGCTTGAGCTTTTGATGTCATAAGTAAGGTGTCATAGGTAAGAAACCATTGCATAATCTAAGGTCATCAAGATTTTTTAAAAATATATTTTTATTGACTTCAGAGAGAGAGGAAGGGAGAGGGAGAGAGAGAGAGAAACATCAATGATGAGAGTCATTGATCGGCTGCCTCCTGCATGCCCCCAACTGGGGATCAAGCCCACAACCTGGATATATGCCCTGACCGGGAATCAAACTGGGATCTCCTGGATCATAGGTTGATACTCAGCTGCTGAGCCATGCTGGCCAGGCTAAGGTCATAAAAATTTACCACTATGTGTAATTTAAAAAGTTTTATAGATTAGATTTTACATTTACGTCTATGATCCACTTTGGGTTAATTTTTTTATTTGATGCAAGGTAAGGTTCCAAATTCACTTTTTTTTTTTTTTTTTGCTTGTGCATATCCAGTTGTCCCAGTATTCTATTTTTAAAATTCTATTTCTTTTTTGTTGACATTATTCCAGATGTCCCCCATTTCCCCCCCTTTGTCTCCCTCCACCCAGACCCCGCCTTCCCCTCCCTCTGGCCCTCGCTACATTGTTGTCTGTGCCCATGGGCTATGCATGTATGTTCTTTGCCAGTATCATTTGTTGAAGAGACTATTCTTCCTCCGTGAAATGGTCTTGGTACCCTTATAGAAAATTAATTAGGGTAAATATGACAATTTATTTCTAGACTCAGTTCTATTCCGTTGATATAGTTATCTGTCTGCATGCCAGCACCGTACAGCCTTGATTACTATAGCTTTGTGATAAGTTTTCAAACTGGGAAATGTGAGTCCTCCAACTTTGTTCTTTTTCAAGACTGATTTAGCTGTTTGGGGATGCTTGCATCTCGAGCGTGAGTTTTTAGTCATTTTGTTGTGCTAACTCCTGCGAAGGAAAAGGAAAAGCAGGACACCGATCATCAGTGGTTTTGGGTAGTATGTGAAATTAGCATATGAACCTGAAAGCTAAAGTAGGATAGAATTTGCTTTTTTCACCCAATTCCTCATTCAGCCCTTCGTACTGTAGAAAATAATTGAAGCAACAGAGGGCAGAAACGTGCCTGCTGTGTTATACTTGTTTTAGTTGTCAGGCTGTATTAAAGCAAAGAGAAGGAAACTCCAGCGCCTGCGGTCTGCAGGGCCCCCTGTCCACCTGCATGACGCTATTTCCTCAGGATGTCATCTCCGCTTCGCGTTTGAAAGAAATCCATTCTCATATGGCCTCTTCCCTACAGCAGCAACAGCCAAATGAAGAAGCGGCCAACATCTGCAGTGGGCTACAAGAGGCCTATCAGCCAGTATGCTCGGGTTGCCATGGCCATGGGGTCCCACCCCAGGTACAGGGTAAGTAGCTGGAAAGTAGAAGTGGGGAGGGGAGAGAGCCCAAGGGAGGCGATGCTCGCAGCCTCTGCCTCCTCTGCCTACCTCACCTCCCTTGCGACACCCAATATTTACCGAGCCTAGAAGGTACAGTCGTCAGGCCACTGCTCATGTCTGGTGTGATACTCCCACCACAGGCCGAAAACATAATGTTTCTGGAGTTGGATGTGTCCCCTCCAGCTGTCTTTGAGATGGAATTCTCTCATGACCAAGACCAAGATCCCCGTGCACTACACATGGAGAGGCTCATGCGGTTGGATAGCTTTCTGGAAAGACCCTCCACATCGAAAGTTCGGAAATCCAGATCCTGGTCAGTACCCCCGTGGTCAGAGTGGGCAGTGGACTCAGGATCGGAGCCAGGGAGACTGCATGGGTGTATTCAGAGGGTGTGAGGGGAGGCATTTCACCAGCAACAGGGCGAGGGAATGGACGGTCCTCACTGTTCTCTTTCCTGCACTTTTCCTACCTCCCCTTTCACCCACTTGTCCCCACCCCCTGCAGGTGCCAGAGTCCTCAGCGGCCTCCACCCTCCACCACACATGCCTCACTGGCCTCCGCTGCTCTGCGCCCTGCAACAGTGCTAGACCATGAGTGACAACCTTCAGTTAGGCTGCCCATCTAACAGACTTCTGGGATGGAGCAGCCAACCCTGGATCATCTCATCTGCCGCTTGGTGTGCGTGTGTGTGTGTGTGTGCGCGCGCGCATGTACATGTTTGTATGTGTGAGGGGGTGAGAATCTGGCAGACCGTGCCTCTGCCTGCTCTTCTTAGCCTCCTTTATTTAATTAATGTTATTTATTCGTGGAGCTCAGTTAGTGTGGGGGAGAGGCCCTCGCCTGAGCCTGCCATGGTCACTGCATAGCCTCCTTTCCTGCTGACTGTAGACCCCCCCAGTCAGACCTCAAGCTCCTCCCTGTCAGCTGTCCCCAGAGGGGAAGGTGGCCAGTGCCTGAGAAGAGAGGACTTTTTCCACCTGTCTCCAAAATCTCCATCTCCTCGTATGCTGGTGGTGAGCAGCTCCTAAGCACTTTCTGGGACTAGAAAAATCCTGGGTGTCCCCTGAGGACAGGAGACATCCTGACAGTGCTCCCAGCACTTTCTGGGCCTCAGAAAACCTTGTTCAGCTTCTTGTGCTCCTTTTCAAAGACTTAAAGACCTCACTCACACAGCCCATGCTCTTCAGCTTTGCCAAGAATCTGTGGTGCCCCAAACTCTGCTTGCCTCTTGCCTACCTTCCTAAGCCTTGGGTAGGAATTGTGACTCAGCCAGCTGCTGCCTCCTTGGGACCTGCAGAAAATAAAGCAGTAATGGAGGCACCGTGGACAGTCATCAAGGGAAGTCCCTCCTCCGATGCCCTTTGTTTCTGTCCCCCGTCTGAGAAGTGACTTTGGTCAACCAGTGTCAAACCAACTCCCCGTTTCTGAGATGCTCCTCCTTCCTGCTTCGAATGTCTTTCCTGCAGCTGCCTGGATCCCAGTGCACAGTGGGAGGGGACGATGTCATTGTCCCCCTGGCTAAACAAAGATATCGGAGCCTGTTGCTTACCCCTGCACAGGAGATGGAGACCCAGGCACGACCTTCCAGCTTTGCCTATTACCCCTGTTTCTGGATCACGTGTTGGGTATTATTTTGTTGAAAATTAACCCCTTCTTCAGAATTGTGCAAATGGGTCCCTAGGGAAGTGCTCTTTATCTTCCTTTGTGACATCCCAAGATGTCTCCAGGTATCTCAAGTGATAAGTAAATTTCTACCAAAAAAAAAGAAAAGATTAATTTTCATTGACTTACTTTTTAAGTGTGTATTTTGGTGGAGGGGTGAAGAGTAATCATGAGAGAAAACCAGTGGTTTAGGATTTTAAAATGCCCTTTAATAGTGGGAGTCTCCAGTTCCTAGAATATGAAGAATTTAGTCATTATATAAAAGCATAAAACTGACTGGTTTGCCTGGAAGTTGGTATGTGGGAGGTGGCAGTGGAGGCTGATTACCTGGTTACTCTCTTTCGTCAGGAAATTAACCCTTTTTACACTTTTCAAGTTCTGCTCTAAGGACCAAGTTATGGTTTGTTTTAAATCAATGATGCTGTCATTCCTGCTGTAATTACTGGACTACATGGTTGGGCAACTCAGTTGCCATTTGCTCCTGTCCATCAAGGAAATAACATTTTTCATCAGAGCCCGAGATTATTTGAGACTCAGAATCCAGATAATTGATTTGGCTGAGGCTGGAACAGGAGTTGTGTGCAGAAATCCCCCCGGGAGCCTGGGCACAGGGGGACCTCCCGGCCTGCATTGAGCAGCCCTCCCAATGACCTCTTTCTCATTTGTGGATGAAGCAGCACGTGTCACCCCCATTCACCACTTGGACACATTGACTCTGCATTGTCTGGTCACTTGACCCTAACAGTCTTATAGCACAATCTACCCAACTTCACCAACCCTGGTCTGAGGGCTGGGCCCGAGGCGTGGTCAGAGGAGCTTCTGCCTGCGGTTTTGTGTATGTGTGTATGTATGTGTGTCTTTGTGTGTGTGTTTAGCTCCACAGGGGACACTCTACACTCAGCATAGGATATGCTGGGAACAGGGCCACTGGGGTGGTTGGATCTTGGTCTCTGTTTCTCTCTCTCTTCCTTTTGATGTATCAGACATTTGATTGATAAAGTGAGGGCCTTGATTAGGACCAAATTTTCATGTCTGTTGCTATGGTCTGTATTTAGGACAACAGCTAATAATGCAGTGGCCCATATATTACATATGTAATATATAAATATATATATATAAAGCATTGCCCTGTGTCTCCTTGGCTTAGGATGAGGCCTCTCTGTTGAGCTGAAACGCACCTGCACCTCGGTGCTGCCAGCAGCCGGCAGGCCCCAGCCCTGTTTGAATTAACAGTTGACAATAAAGGAATGAGCATCGTTACGGAGCCGGTTGCCTGCCTTTTCTTCCCTTTGTGTCTTCTAGTTTTACTCCCTTTTTCATTGTCTCCCTCCTCTCTCTCTCTTGTTTTTCCAGTGAGGGTTCAACAGCATTGGGAGCCCAGCTGCAATGATCAGTGCCTTGGCTGCTTAGTAAAAGGGAACCCGTCTGCCCAGTAGGGCTGAGGGGCAGGCCCTAGGCTCTAGTCTGGTCTGTGCCAGAGCTGTGGCAGCAGCTGTTCATGTTCTAGTAGCGGTCTCCACCCAGTTCTCAAATCTGAGCTATTAGCAGATTTGAGAACTGCCTAGATGCTGTCCAGATAAGTGGTCAATAGCATTTGACGGCTCTGCCTCGCCTGCGCCTCCATTTATTAGCCAAGAGAAGCTAAAACAGCCAATAATGTGTGCAGAGCACATCGATGTGCCTGGCACATGGTGGGTGTTGAATTAGAATAACTTAAAGACTGGCTTCCCCTTTTCATCCCTTCACAGGGCCCCTTCGTCCCTCTGGGTTCCAGGGATTGGCTTCCTGCAGCATGGAGGTCTTATAGGAAGTGAAAGGTAGTTGCTAAAAAACAAACACAAGGCCCCTGACTCTCAGGAGCCCGGCAGTTGACCGGTGCACAGCACAGCAGTGGGCCGTTGTTTCAGCACCCAGTTTCCTGGAGGGGCTCCCTGCCTGTGCCAGGTCCCAGCCCTGCCTTCTAACAGGGCTCCAGGCTCAAACGGCCCTGCTGCTTGAGAGGCTTTGCCAGGGGTGGGGGTGTACGCACACAGGTTCGTTTTTTCCTCGCAGGTGGGGCACTGCCACTGGGTCACATGAGGCTTGGGGAATTAACTGTAGGCATCCTTCAGGGACACTGTGGGGTCAGGTCCAGACTGCTGTCATGAAGGGAGTAGTAATCTTTTTGCTCATGGAGGGTCTTGCCTTTAATTTGTAAAAAGTGCAACACCGGCCAGGCCTGCATGGCTCAGGCTGAGCATCGACCTAGGATCCAGGAGGTCAGGGTTCGATTCCCAGTCAGGGCACATGCCCTGGTTGTGGGCTCGATCCCCAGTAGGCGTGCAGGAGGCAGCCGATCAATGACTCATCATTGATTTTCTATTTCCCTCTCCCTTCCTCTCTCTGAAAGCAATAAAAACTTTTTTTTTTTTTTTTAAATGCAACACCTAGGAAGCTCAGTAAAAGTGAAGTGCAATAAAACAAGGCATGCCTGTGCCGAGGCTAAGGGTATGCAATGAAAGTGGACTTCCAGACTCTAGAGCCCATTGTTTTCTGTGCCACACTACCTGTCTGGCCCATCTGTACCTCAGGAAAACGGATATGTACCCTACATGCTTTACAAGTAGTGGAAGCCAGGGGCCGAAGGGCAGAGTGGTTGGAAATACAGCCAAACCCCCAGACCCTTAACCTAGAGGTCCTATTCTAAAAGCACTCATTCCCCCCATTAGCAGTGGGCTCCATTGTGTGGCTGACAAGGGTGGTTTTCTAGAGCTTCGCAAAACAGCGAGAAGAACTTTCCTTTGACCCAGCCCTTTGTTGACAGTTGATAAAGAAACTGCCGTGGTTCACTTCTTCCTCCAAGACTGGACACCTGATCTCCAGAGTTACTTCCTTCTGTTTTCAGATGCCTAGGGCCAGGGTGTGTGTGTGTTAGAACTCAGCCAGGACTGAAGATTTGCCTAAGCTGGCCTGAACAAAATGAGAACGCAGAGGCGTGCCGTGGACTCCAAGGGTGAGAACAGAACCAGGCCTCAGGAATGACCTGCTACCAGGAACTCGGACACCACAAAGACCCTCTGTTTCACAGCACTTCTTCCTGTGTGGGGCTCATGCTCTTCCCTCAGCTGCTCCAGTTCATGACGTTGAAGATCTGTCTGCCAGCAGCTCTGTTTACATGATCCAGTCATCCGGAGAGACTTAGAATCTCAGTCCTAGTGCCAAGTTCATGGTAATGTGATTCTGATTCAGTGGTTTGGGTCAGGTGGGTGGGAACATGATATATAACTGAGACCTCCAAGAGTCCTACTGCTATAACCATGTATATGCGGGCAGGGGTGCAAATAAAGATATTTCTCAAAAAAGGCGAGGGTAACAGGGAGTGTGGAGTATGCTCTGGTAGTCAACCAAACATGTTCATGACCAGTGTGTCCATCACCCAGGATGGCTCATTCTCTTATTCTGGCCATTTTTCTTACAACAGTTCACCTGCATCAAAATTATCACCCTCAGAGATTCTACTTCATTAGGTCCGGGATAGATCCATGTGGTGGACACTGTAGGTTGCCTTTCCAATATCCATCCTTCCCTTCTGTCTTACAAAGTAATTTTGTTTAAGGAGGGCAGTGCACGCAATTAGAAATACTCATCTTTCCAGACTCCCTTGTAGCAGTAGGTGGCCATGTGACATGGTTTTGGCCTTGGAGATGTAAATGAAAATTGGCTAGGGATTTCTGGGAAATTACTTTGCTTTCCTGATTTAGACATCACCCATCTCATCTTCCCCTTTCTTCTTTCTGCCTAGAACTCAAGGGCACCTTATGGAAGTATATTCTTTCATTGAACAAAAAATTATTTAGCACCTGTTACCCATATACTTCAAGTATTGTTGTAAGTGCTGGAGATGCAGCAGTGAATGGGACAAACAGAAGTCCCTATCCTCACAGTGTTTACATTCCAGGGTGGGGAGAAACGTTAAACAAGAAAAACATATTGCATATCAGATGGTGATAAGTGGTCAAGAAAAATAAAGCAGAGAAGAGATAGGGAGTTCCAGCTACTAAGAAGGGAGAGGGGGAGGGATTGCAGTTTTAAGGCTCGTACTAAGAAGGTGACATCTGAGCAAATTCCTGAAGGAGGTAAGGAAGTGGACCAACTGTGCAGCTATCTGGAGGAAGGACTCCAGGGGAAGAAAAATGCACGAACTTTGTGGACAAGATTGGGTCAGGCTTGTTCAAGGAGCAGCAGCCATGTTGCAACCCTGAGGCAATAAGCACTGCATGCAAGTGTAGAGACACAAGGAGACCCACATCCCTGATGGGATTTGTGCTCTGTGCCAGTCCAGATCTGTCCACTTGCTGACTTATAATGGTGCCAGACAGACCCCTTTAAGCCGGTGTTAGGAGGATTTGCCAAGAATCTGCATTTGAAACTAGCACCTCCAGGTGATTCCAACGAACCACTTAAGTCTGAGGATCTCGGTTCTAGCCACATGTGATTCTGAGTCATGCTAGCAGTGGGCCTGCCCTTCAACAAGCACTGGCACCAGGGCCACCTGCCCGTGCTCAAGGATGGTAGAGGCAGAGGACACAAAGTCACTGAGGGCACTGAGCCCCTGTGCCCAACGACGTGTCTCTTTTTCACAACGGGATGGAGGGAGGGGTCAGGGTGTTAACTTGTTCGGACTAGAAAACCAAAGTGATTATTTGTTCACATCCAAAGCTCCCATTTGCAATAAGGCAAAGAAGACCCAGAAAAGGAAAGTGACTTCCCAAAGTCACACAAATGGTTATCAGGCAAGATGGTCCTGGAAGGCATAAGGACTTATTAGACACACTGCTTATGTTTTTTGTTGTGTGTTTATTTTTGAAATAATTTAAAACTCACGGAGCAGTTGCAGTAATCACACTAAGAATTCCCATATGCCCAGAGATCCTGTTCTAGTTTTGCCAAGAATGACCTTTACAGCAAAAGGATCCAATCCAGGATCGTGTGTTGCACTTAACCGTCACGTCTCTTTAGTCTCCTATTTAGACGAATTCCTCAGCCCATTCTTGACCTTTGTGCCTTAACATTCATTAATATTACAGGCCAGTTAATTTGTGGACTGTCCCTCGATTCAGATTGTCTGATGTCTCCTCACGGTTAGATTCAGGTGATGCATAGAAGCGGCATGTGGTCTTCTCACTGTGTCCATCAGGTGGAACACGATGACATTGCTTTGTCCTATTACTGATCATATTAACTTTGATTATTTATTAAGGTGGTGTCTGCCAGGCTTCATTTGGTGAGGAGATACTGTGAAACTGTAAATATCCCACTCCTCTCAATTTCACCCATTAGTTCGAACGCTCATTGATGTTTCCTGCTTGAATTCATTATTGCTGTATGGTTGCTAAATGGTGGCTTTTAATTTTATTATTTCTTTCTACTTTTATTAGTTGACATTAACTTGTAAGAAACTGCTTTCTCTTCTTGTTTATATCAATGTGGACTCATGCATTCCTATTTTATTGAATGGGTTATAATTTATTATTATTATTATTACTATTATTAGTTTTGATGTTCAAATTATCCCAGATTTGGTTAGCAGCTCTGCCTTCAAGCTGGTTTCTGTGTCTTCTGAAATGTTCCCATTATTCTCTGAGCACTTCCTTACTTTATGGCACAAAAAGATGTTAGACTCATGCGAGCACTCCTGATTCCTTTTAGTGGTGAGTGGTGTGCTTATTGCTAATGGCTGACTCTACTCCCAGGCTCTCAGTGGGCAGAGGTTGGAATGAATATATTTAGTATACACACGCTTGCTTGCTCACTCACACACACTTACTATATTTACTTTACCTCTATCTACCCAACCATGAGTTCACACTGCTTCCTCCAGTTCCAACCCAGACTCCCAGGGTTTATTCCAGTGTTCCTGTTTTCATATTTACAACTCCTTTCTCTGACAGTTGAGAAACCTGGCTCCCATTAACTTCAATGTGTTTACTTGTTTGCCCAGTTCCCTAGTACGTGCTCGATTTCTTGACCCACACGGGGCTGCCACCCCGTTCAGTTGCCCGTCTCCCATGGGCATTGACCTCTGCAAGGCCCCTGCTCGCCATGCCTACTGGCTTTTGACTGAATTACTAAGGACGGGAGGGCAAAAGGGAGGAAAGGAGGGAGAGACACATTATATCAGAAGCAGGAACCCTCCCCTATTTCACATTCCTCTGTGTGTGCTGAAGCAAATTTAGAAAAGCACAAGAGGATGGAAAAAGAAAGGAAGTGAACTGCCTCTACTCTAGGGGCTTATAAATAAAATAGGGAGAAATTCTTTCTGAATACAAAAGATGAAAAACCCAACGTGCTCATCACCTACACGGCTCCCCGCATACATCTGGTTTTTTTTATATGTATGTTTTCATTGATTTCAGAAAGAGGAAGGGAGAAGGAGAGAGAGAAAGAAACATGGATGATGAGAGTCATTGATTGGCTGCCTCCTACATGCCCCCTCCTGGGGAGGAGCCCTCAACCTGAGCATGTGCCCTGACCGGGAATCGAACCGGTGACCTCTTGGTTCATGGGTTGACACTCAACCACTGAGCCACACTGGCCAGGCTCAAACAGCCATTTTTTAAAAATTATATCAAATGGTCATATTCTAGGTCCAATCTGTGACCTCCCCTTGCCCGAGCTAGTTTCAACCCTGGAATATAGCTCATAAAAGAACATCTTTATTTAAAAATAGGTATAAAGTCTGATGAAGCAATTAAGCTGCTCTCACAGGAGGAAATTCAAGTGCATGTTCCCTCCCTTCCTTCCTTCCTTCCTTCTTTGCTCCCCACCTCTGTCTCTCTTCTTCCAGGGGCCAGAGACCCACGGGGTGGGAAATCATGATTTAAAAAAACAACAGAATACTTTTATTTTTGAGTAATATAGTAATACATTTTACTTCTCTGCATTTTAAATGAAGACTGAAGAACATAAAATAATACTTAAACATATAAACAATGGACTTCAGTCCTGCAGTTGGGCTGGTTTTATATTTGGTTGGTTAAAATACACATTAGAGAGAGGAAATAGGTTTGCAGAGAAGAGATTAAGATGTGAGAGAGCTATCCACGGATGTCCTCTGGAAGACACAGTATGTATTCAGAAAGCACAATACGCGAACAGCAAGGAGTGCAGGAGCCTGGAAGGGGCTCAGCAGGAAGCGCTTTGTGCTCAGCTCTGCGCTTTGGCCCGCCTGGGTCCTGGGAGCTAAAGGAAGTTAAAGCTGACCTTCGGATCCTTTTGACTGGTGCAAGAATTTCAGTGTCACCTCTGCAAAGAAAAACAGGTTTTCTGCTTTTATGACTGTGTATTTAACTTTTGAAACTTAATGCTAAAGCAGGGGAGACCCGGGAATCCTAGAGGTCTGGCTAGCATTTGAGGAGTGACTTGTGCCTCAGACATTCTCGCCCATACCTAACCAGGCGGCAGCGGAGCTGTGTGGCAGCTCCCTTTGATCTGCAGAAGCAGCTTGGCTCATCTTTGTTCATCTTTTGTTCTTGCAGAGATTAGGGCTGTTGTATGTGACAGTCCTGACAATTTACAGTTTTTGTGGTCCTTTCCCCTTGTCAAATTAAATCCACATTTTGATTGCATTTTGTATTAGGAAGATGGGATGCAGTGGAAAGGATAATAAAACAGTTTGGTGAAAACAACTGAAAGGAATACATTGATTTTTGCCCTCAGTGCAGTAGGGAAAAGTCACTCATTACTTCCAGCCTCTCCCAGCAACAAGAGCCCCTGAAACCAGCCTACTCCATAGACCTCCCAGGGAAACTGCAGAGTTCCCAGTTCATCCCCCACTCAATTTGCTTTACAAACGGAAAATAATTCTATCTGAAAAAGGGGGGAGGGTAGCAATGAAATATTTAAAAGGAGAGCTAGAATTCAACTCACACACCTATACAAAATCCCTGCTACCCACTAAAAAATGAAATCCAGTTTCGGAATGATCATTTACAATTTACAGTATTCTTCATTTATTTAATGACTATTTGCTGAAGACCTACAAGGAGCAAGGCATTATGCTAAGTGTCACTCCCATCAACAAGTCCTCACCTCTGCATAGCTTACCATTAACACGATTTTCACTGCTACTTCCCCTCCCCTATTAAATCTGGCCCAGGATGCTGCAAGGGCCTCCTACCTGGTCTCTCAGCTTCTACCTTTTCTTTCACCTCCCCTCCTGCACCTCCTGGTACATACTCCACACAATAGCCAAAGAGATATTTTGTAGCAAAGAAATTATATTTAAAATGTATTAAAATAAGATTACATGAGTCCCCTGCTCAAAACCCTCCAATGGCTTTACATTGTACTTTAAAAAACTGGACCATTTTTTAAATGGTCTATAGGGTCCTACAAGATCTGATTCCTGTCTGTTTCTATGACAATCTTGTATCACTCTTTCCCCTTCAAAATACTCTTCAGCTAAACTGGCACTTTTAATGTCTATTTTGTTCCTTAATATGCTATGCTTGTTCCCTGCTCAGGGCCTTTGCACTTGATAAGAACTTTTGTTGGACTGCCCTTCCCCTAGACTTGTAGATGACAGTCTCCTTCTTATCTTTCAGGTCCCAAATCCAATGTCACCTTCTCAGATAGCCTTTCCTAGGTCACCGACTCTAAAGAGGCTGCTCATCCAGGTAATTTCTACTCCATTGCCCTTTTTTTTAAAAAAAATATATCTTTATTGATTTCAGAGAAAGGAAGGGAGAGGGAGAGAGAGAGAAACATCAATAAGAGAGTCATTGATCAGCTGCCCTCTGCATGTCTCCTGCCAGGGATCAAGCCCACAACTTGGGCATGTGCCCTGACCGGGAATTGAACCGCTATTGCCTGGATCATAGGTCGATGCTCAACCGCTGAGCCACGCCGGCCAGGCTGCCACATTCATTCTTTATTTTGTTTTGAGTATAAAAGTGAATCGAGACCCTTATTGTCTACCTATCTATCTTGTTCTTAGGAGCACCATGGTCTTTAGTCATTGCCCCTTGAATCTGGGATGATCTTGTGACTTGCTTTGACCACTAAAAATATCAAAAGTGATATGCCAGCTTCTGACACTAGGCTTTGAGGAGCCTTACAGCTTCTGCCTTTGGCCTCTTGACATGCTGATATGTACACTGGGCAAGGAAGCTGGTCTAGCCCAGTAAATGAAAGAAGGCCAAGGTGGAAGAATACCAAAGTGTCCCAAGCTAGCAGCCAAGGTCAGTTGCAAGAAATGTAAGTCATACCTGCTTGGACCTCTCAGTCCAGCTAACTCTGTAGTTGAATACAGCTATGTGAGTGAGCCCCGGCAAAACCAAAGAGGAACCACCCAGCCTCCCCACAGAATCATGAGCAATAACAAGTCATTGTGGTCTTAAGCCTCTGGTTTGGGGTAGTTTGTTACACAGCAATAAGTAACTGAAATATGTATTTCTACACAAACTCCAGCCAATCATTGTTTGATGGTTGCTCCTAGGGGCACGAAGCCCCTGCTTTTCTGGTCTGCCCTGCTCTGAGTCAAGCCTGCTCCCAGTGATCAGGGAAAACTCTCAGGCAGAGAGTCCCAGATGCTTGCAGGAAGGAGCTGTCAGCACACACAGGAACGCTGAGTGCTGAGCGGATGTGTCAGAAACCAGCCACATTTGCTACAACCTCAGAACCTCTTTTTGTCCAACTTGTAAACATATGTGGAATGGGGGTGGGAGGTGGGTCGGAGGTTTCTTTGAGGAAACATTGAAGTGGATGGTGCCTCTGGGAGACACCACCGCCTAAGGGAAAAATTTGCAGGACATAGAGATGGGGCTTTCAAAGACAGATCAGGGGCCTGCCTTGTAATTGTCAACTTCTCTGACCGTCTAAGAGCTGGCATTCTCGAGGTCTGGGGTCAGACTGCACGCAGAATCCCATACTTCGCCTGAGCTGATTCTTCGCCCTCGCTCTCTGCCTCCTAGGGGGCCAGCTCACTGGGCTTCTCGTGAGCCTCCTATCAAACCTGTTGTCCTTCTCACCCCTCAGCACCTACCTGTCTCAGCCACTTTCCCTGAAGTCCCTACCAACTCCAGATCCTGTCCTGTTCAAATTTAGTTCATTCAGCCTTTCTGCTATATCCCAAATCAGTTATCAGAGTTTTTTGCATATCAGGACTTCTAAACCTTAAGAAGTCTGAAAAAAGAGATTTGTGTAAAAAGATCTCATCAGGGTACCTCAGTTGGATAGAGCATCATCCCCATATGCCAAGGTTGCAGGTTCCATCTCTGGTCAGGGCACATACAAGAATCAACCAACGAATGCATCAATAAGTGGAACAACAAATGGATGTTTCTCTCTCTCTCCTCCTTCCTCTCCATCTCTAAAAATCAATAAATTTTTAAGAAAGTAAAATAAAAGTGATAAAACAATTTTAAAGAAAGATCTCATTGGTGAGATGAAATTACAGGAAATCTCAGGTGTGATTACCTCCACTTCAGGGTTGCAGGGAGATTATATTTAAAGTTGCAACAGATGTGATATCCTAGGCTGCAGAGTTGTTCCCAGGTACCAAATGTTGGAAATTAACATTTCAAAATAGGGAATGCTACCAGGAGAAATCTTTCTTTTGTCTGAACACTCAAAAAGATAAAGAGAAGCAAATTTTATGTATATACCAAAATGAGCTGTGTTCCTGTATTTAGAATATAAGGAAGTGGTTCTACCAGGGACCAACCAAAGAAACTTACTTCCAGTTTACTGAGGCCACAAGAGCCAAAATCACAGCATTTTGTATTAGGCATGCAAAGCACTCAGGTTTAAAATATCCAGATGCAAAAAAAAACAACAAAACTCAATTTAGAAGAAAACCTTAGTCTTAAACCAAAGATCAGAGCGCAGTGTATTATTTACTTCTGTGAATGGCAAACGGTGACAAAAATAAATGAGCTTTTTAGTTTCCCTACTCTTTTTTTCTTACCTTATGATAGCTATTTAACTTTTTTCATTATCTACCGTGTATCAAAAACTGCCCTTCATTTTATCTAATCCTCAGACCAACATCCACTATGCCAACTAGTTCTAGTTTAAATTCATGGCCACACATCCCAAAAGGAGTCTCTCAAGGCTGCCAAGCAACCTACTACACTTCCTCAGTATGTTCTCTCCCCATTTTCCAAAACAATTAATTCGCACATTCTCTGCTCTCCTCAAACCTCCCACTTCCTCCTTCACTCCTCAGCCCCGCCCAGCCCTCTCTAGATCCCTCCCCCCCCATCCTAGACCTCCTTTACATCCCGCTGACATCCCAAACCCCTTCCTGGGCCTTAGGGCTTCGGAATTCCCCCGCCGTCCGATTGGAATGCTCCACACCCTGGGCTTCCCGGTGCTAGTTCTTTCTTGTCTTTCTTGTCTTCTGTTTCAGCTCAAATGTCAAATCCTCAGAGAGCCTTTCCTTATAATCTAGAGGTGCTCCCACTCAGTCACTCTCTTGCACAACAACCTGCTCTATTGTCTTTCAAGCATCTATCAACATCTGACATTGTCTTGTCTATTTATTTCTCTCCTACCCCCACTCGAATAAAGCTCCATGACCGCAGGGCCTTACCTACTTTAGGATCTGGTTTACTTCTGTATTCTTGACACCCAAAGCTGAGCCTGTCACATAATAGGCTCAAAAATGAATTTTCATTGAGTCTATTTTCTCAATTTTTGGCAGATGAGGAACCTGAAGATTAGACAATCTAAATAAATTGCTTCAGTTCATCCAAGTAGTAAATAACAAAGCTGGGACTTGAACCTAAATCATTTTACTTCCAGGCTGTATCCCCTTCTAATGTAAAATATCTCTTGCAAGGATGAACATTTTACAGTGGATTTGGCTCCTGAGGAGTGCTGTGAATGTGGACAGCATTTAAGACAACTTCAGAATGAATAGTCAAATTCCTCAGGCAGAAAACCAAGGAGATGCTGAGGACATTTGGCTGGGCAAAGCCGGTGGTAACTAAGGAGCAGCCCAGCCTGGCGCTCCCCAGCTGCCCCCGGCTGGCCTCCAGCCCCTCCGCCGCCTTCCTGCTTCCCAGTCTGAGTCTCTGACCCTCTGTGGTCCCCCCAGTGTAGGTGGGCCCTGCTTTTCCCTTCATGGCCATGAACTCTGCTTAGTCCTTGCCTGTCAACAGCATCTAGATTCATGCTGTAGAGAACCTGGAATAGGGTATTTTCCAAGGGGGTCTATAAATTCTAAGTCTGGGTTTATACATCAGCCTTAACTCTCAGCAGGTTACCTTTTTAGTTCTCTGCAGAAAATGAGAACCTTGTGTCGACACTTCATTGATCCTCAAAAGGGAAAGGAGAGAAAATGGGGTCTCTTCTGCTGTTGCCTGAAATGGCATTTAGAAAAATCTTCACAAATAGGCAAGTCTCAAGGAATGCTGGATTTAAGAGATCATTTGTTGGATTTTCTGCAGAAACCAAGATCTAGTCAGTTTGGCTCAGTGGCTAGCGCGTCGGCCAGCAGACTGAAGGGTCCTGGGTTTAATTCCGTCCAAGGGCACTACCTCCTTTGCAGGCTTGATTCCCAGCCCCGGTCAGGGCATGTGCGGGAGGCAACCAATCTATGTGTCCCTCTCTCTCACATTGATGTTTCTCTCCCCCTTCCACTCTCTCTGAAAAGCAATGGAAAAAATATCCTCAGGTGAGGGTTAAAAACACAAACCAAAAAAACCAGAAACCAAGCTCTAGACAGGTGATAATCTTATCATTTATTGAATGTTTATTATATACCTAGCATTATTCTAATCTCTTTATGTGTATTTTATCTTTATAACAAACTTATGAAGTAGATACTGTCAATATCACACCCATTTTCCACGAGAAAACTGAGGCCAAGAAAGATGTATTTTTTGTCTGAAGTGACGTGTGCATGTGGTGAAGCAGGATTTCATCCTCTTGACTTGACTCTGGAGTCGGTTCTTAACCACCCGCCACCTGTTTTGCATTTGTTTATTTGTTTGCTTTTGCTATGAATGCCTTTGGCCGTTTATTGAAGCCTATGGACCCCTTCTCAGAATCTCTCTCAATGTGTAAACAAAATGCGTAAGATTACAAAGACATTTATATTGACAGACAGTGAGCAGCTTGTTAGAAAAACAAATCTGTGATATGACTGTATACGTGCTTCATATTTATGATGGTATATGTGCATCAAATAACAAGATCTAGTGGCAGGCCTAAAATACTGAAATTGTGAAGTTGAGATCAACTGTAATATAATACAAAAATATCTGTGATTTCTGTTAGTGACAAAGTCATAGGTGACAAATCAGTTGAAAGTTAGTGAAAATAAAAATGTAATTTTGTCTGAGCTAATGGGACCCTCCCCTGGACTCCAGGTTAGGAACCCTGATCTAGAACCTGACATAACACCCCCTGCAGTGCTGCAAAGCCTCCCTAACTGGTCTCCCTGCTTCTAATGTGATTTCTTCTCCCTGTCCCCACCACTCTTCACTGCCTGTCATTCTAAATCATAATCTAAAAGGCTCCTCCTTGGAGTCTTGCCAGACACCCTCCCCAGCCCTAATCCCCATAGGGTTTATCACCTTTCCTCTATGTCATTTTAGGATCTTGCATACATGTTTATGGTTGCATGGTATTTAATTGTTATAGGTCTTTCTTATTTTAATATGAGCTATTTGGGGCCCTGGTCGGGTAGCTCAGTTGGTTAGAGCATCGTCCCAATATGCCAAGGTTGTAGGTTCGATCCTCAGGGCACATACAAGAAGCAACCAGTGAATGCATAAATAAGTGGAACAACAAAATTGATGTATTTCTCTGTCTTTGTCTCTCTCTCTCTCCCTTCCTCCCCCCCCCAAAAAAAAATCAGTAAAGAGCTATTTGGGAGTAGGGACTATGTCTTGTTTATTTATTCATTTATCTATTTATTTATTCAATAAAACTGTATTGAGCACTTCCTCTTACAAGGTGCTATTCTGGGCACTGCAAATTTAATAATGAACATGATATACACAGCCCCTGTCCTCACTGCTTTGTAGTCTTGCATTCCTTTCTGGTCTTCAGTATATGTCTCATGACTGAAATATACTAAATTAATTAATTTAATTAGACTGGGGTATTGCCCTGGCCAGTGTGGCTCAGTTGGCTGAACACCGTCCCATGCATGGAGACATCACTGGTTCGATTCCCAGTCAGGGCACATGCCTAGGTTGTGGGCTAGATCCCCAGGAGGGGGCATGCGGGAGGCAGCTGATTGATGTTTCTCGCTCATTGATGTTATTCTCTCTCATTCTCTCTCTCTTAAAAAAAAAAAAAAAATCAATAAACTGGAGTGTTTAAGTTAATGGTAATGATGATAATGCATTTTGATTACCACACGCATTATTTACCTAATCTAGGCCTAAACTGAAACATAACACAGAAATATAAACAGTACTTGAGTATAAACATATGGACAGAAGTAACTTAAAATTTTTTTTTCCTTTTCCAATAAAAAGATAGAGAGTGGCTGAATAGATTGAAAAACATAAGCTGCCTACAAGAGACTCACTTCAGCTTTAAGGTCACACAGAGACTGAAAGTGAAGGGATGGAAAAAGATATTCCATGCAAATGGAAACCAAAAGAAAGCAGGTGTAGCTATACTTATATCACACAAAATAGACTTTAAGCCAAAGACTGTAATAAGAGACAAAGAAGGTCATTTTATAATGATAAAGGGTTCAATTCATCAAGAGAATTTAACATTTGTAAATATTTATGCACTCAACATAGGGGCACCTCAATATATGAAGCAAATATTAATAGACGTGAAGAGGGAAATAGACAGCAATACAATAATAATAGGGGACTTCAATATCCCACTTTCAACAATGGATAGATCACCCAGGCAGAAAATCAATAAAGAAACATTGGACTTAAATGACATATTTGGCCAGATGGACTTCACAGACATTTACAGAACATTTCATCCAACAGCATAAGAACACATGCTCTCAAGCTCACATGGAACATTCTCCAGGATAGATCATGTTAGGCCACAAAACAAGTCTTAATAAATTTAAGAATTTTGAAATCCTATCAAGCATCTTTTTTAGTCACAATGATATGAAAGTAGAAATTGATTATAAGAAGAAAACTGGACAAATCCCACATATGCAGAGATTAAACAACATGCTACTGAACAACCAATGGGTCAGAGAAATCAATGAGAAATCAAAATATATCTTGAGATAAATGAAAATGGAAATACAACATCTAAGACATGGGATACAACAAAGCAGTTTTAAGAGAAAATTTTATAGCAATAAACTACATTAAGAAAAAAGAAAGCTCTCAAATAGACAACGCAACTTTACACTTCAAGGAACTAGAAAAGGAAGAACAAACTGAGTTGACAGTAGAAGGAAGAAAAAGATCAGAGCAGGTGTTTTTTTTTTAAAGATTTTAAATTGATTTTTAGTAAGGGAAGAAAGGAGAGGGAGAGAAAGAGAGAAAGAAACTGATATTGAAACATATGTGGGAATCAAACTGGCAACTCTGGTGCACAGGACAATGCCCAACCAACTGAGCCACACTGGCCAGGGCAAGCAGATGCTATTTTTTTTAATTTTAGAGAGAGAGGAAAAGAGAGAGAGAGAGAGAGAAAATCCATCGATGCATTGATCCGTTGCCTCCCGTATTGGGGACTGAACTTGAAACCTGGGCATGTGTCCTGACCAGGAATCGAACCAGTGACCTTTTGGTGCACGGGACGGTGCTCAACCAACTGAGCCACACTAGCCGGGCTTAAGTAAATAGAGTACATTCTGAAATAATAAAAGTACAGTATAATAAAAATTAAAAACAAACCAAAAAAACAAAAAAAGTATAGTATAATAAATACATAAACCAATTAACAGTCGTTTCTTACCGTTATCAAGTATTATGTACTGTATATAATTGTAGGTGTTAGGCTTTTACAAGACTGGCAGTGCAGTAGGTTTGTTTACACCAGTATGACTGCAAACACTGAGTAATGTGTTGTGCTAGGACATTACAAAAACTACCATGTCACTAGGACATAAGAGCTTTTCAGCTCCACTGTAATCTATGGGCCCACCGTCATGCATGTGGTCGGGCAGTGGCTGAGGTATCATTGTATGGCGCATGGCTGTAAAGACAGTGGGCCTACTGGCCTAGCGGGTCTGAAAACAAGATGAGGGAGACTGTCCTGGGGACAGGGCTGTGCAGCAAGCCCCAGCCAACAGTTGGGGATGGACAGGCGTTTCTTGAAATGACTATAAACCTAGGCTTTAAAGAGAGATGGTACATACCTTAGTGCTATGGATAGCGCTGAGTTACCAAAGGAATTTGTGAAAATATATCCATATCCATGGTTGATCAATGTCTTAAAGAGAAATAGAAGTATCTAGACGGCCTCTCAAACTCCCTGTTAAGACTTTTCTTTAGTGTAAACAGATCCCTTTTGAAAATTTGAGGAAAATTATGTATCCTCGTCTCAAAAAAAAGTGAGCAGTGAACACACCCAAAATATTTGTCCTTAATTTTAGGGAGTCCACGAACTTCGGAAGCCCATCCGTGGACTCCAAGAATTGCTCTCACCTGTCTTTCCTAAGCAGCAGCCCAACTCTCAGGTCTATTTTAGGAAAAAGTTTAGTAGACTGGAAGCTTCTTCTTGAAACATATGGATTTGGGAGATCAGTAGGCATTATTACACATTCTTTTTACTTTGCAAGGAATAAAGACGCGGATAACGTGACCGAAGATGTCACATTCCTGATCTTTCAGGAGGCTGTTATGGACACTACAAATAATGGTTTCTGACCACAGACCCAGCTGAATCACTCCGCAAATATTTACGGGGCGCCTGATGCGCAGGAGCTGTGCAGGAGCAGAGCTCGCCAGGTCTGAGGCGGCCGGGGGGCTGGGAAGGGCTCTGGACTAGCGATCTCATTTTTGTTTTCTCAATATCCTAGACTTGTAAGCTTGGTAAATAACTCAGTTTCAAATTGCTTCATCCATTAAGTAGAGAATTGTTGCAAATCCTCAAAAAGATAACTTCTGTAAAGATAAACATGGACAAATGAAAAAACGCAAGTACGAGGTTTACTGAAGAGGATAGCTGGGAGGGTCGCCCGTCGAGGGAAGAGGCTGTCAACGCCAAGTCCGCACGCCAAGCCGGTGCCTCGCGCGCGGCCCCAGGCCTTTGAAAGGAGCCTTCCGCGATGGGTCAATTTCCGCTTCCGCAGGCAGATTTCGGCGCTGGCTTGAGAGCCCGACGCCCCACGCCGGGTAGCGTCGGACTGTCTTACGCGCATGCTCCGGAGGAAGGCGGAGAGCGGCGAGCGGGGGCGTGGGCAGGCGCCGGGACCGCCCGCTCGCTCGCTGGCTCGCTCGCTCTCCCTGCAGCCGCGCGAGGTGGGCGGGGACGCGCGCGCGCGCGCACGTTCGCGCTGCCGGCCGCGTACAGTAGTGACGGCCGCGCGGGAGCGGTCACATGACCTTAGCGGCTGCCTGTACAGTAAGGACCCAATATGGCAGCGGCGGTAGCAGTGGCAACGGCAGCGGGAGGACCGGCCGCCCCGTAGACCCCCCCCGCGCACCACCCTTGCCGCTTCCTCTGCTTGGGTGCTGCTCCGGCCTGACTTCCCCATTCTCCCACCTTTCCCGGCACCGCGGGAAAAACAGCGCAGGGCAGAGCAGGCAGGGAGGGCGGCCGGAGCCCGGACACGGGAGCCTCCCAGTCAGTTCAAGACCCGACATGAGGGAAAAGGGCCGTAGGAAGAAGGGCAGGACCTGGGCGGAGGCCGCCAAGACGGTAAGTGGGAGGGAACGAAGGGGAAGGCCGGGAGGATTTCGCTTCTCGCTGACCTCAGGTCGCAGGGGAAGGGAGGTCATTGGCCCAGCGACCCGGCTGAGGGGGCACAAAACCGCGCCGAGAGGTGGCGGTTAGTGTCGGGTGGTGATCTCTGGGAATGGAGGCGGCCGGCGGAAGAGGGTCGTCGCGGCGCTGTGGCTTCTCCCTGCGATTGCGACGAGCCCTCTACGTGTTTTGAAGCTGTCTCTCGGGGTCACGTCGCTCTCACCCCCATTCTGTGGTAGCCCCCGCCCCGGCATGGGGAAGTCTGTTGTGCTTGCACAGTAACCGGTTCTTCTCCCTTGTGCGGCTGAAGATCCCCCATTGGATGCAGATAGGAGGAGGCTTGTGCGTGCACCCAGCCCCGGAAAGAAGGGGAGCGCAGGAGCTTGGCAGAATTTGCCCGCTAGAGCAGACAAGCCGCCTGACCTCGGGCCCCCTGCTCCTCTGGGCTCCCAGATCCAGCGTGAGGTCACGAGGCTCTTGTTTTTGTTTGCTGTTGGAGCTGAAAGTGCAGGAGGTGTTTAGAAACCAAGTAACAGGTGGGACTTGTAGAATTTTTTTCTTCTGTTTCCGTAGAGACCTACTCTGAACAAGGCAGCAATGCATGGCGGGACGTGTAGTTTACCCGGTCTTTACTTTTCCGTAGTTAAAGTGATGATGGCCTCACGAAGTTGTTCTTAGTGGGTAAAACCATCTTTTTTTCTTTCTTTCTAATTTTGCTATAACGACATTTAGAGGTAGGTTTTAAAAATAGGGCTATTGAGCATTAGTGAGAACTTTGTTTTATGAAAAAACTTAAAAGTGTGTCTACAGGGTGTCCCAAAAATGTATACACACTTTAACAGCTGATAGCTCAATTTTGAAAGTGAAATGTATTTTAATAAACACTGCCTTTATAATTACTCAAAGTGTGTGTATAGATTTTTTGGGGACACACTATATTTGTAGAAATGAAGGTGCAGCAGAAAAGTAACAGGACTTAAAACAGCATTTTAGTGTTGGGGAATGAGAAGATTTGGAGGCATTATCTTTAATGGTGAATCATGTCAGTAATTCTTGTACAACATGGCGAGCTCTTCTAAATGAACCTTTATTATATGATATTTTATTTTATTTATTAAATATATCTTTATTGATTTCAGAGAGAGGAAGGGAGAGGGAGATAGAGATAGAAACATCAGTGATGAGAGAGTCATTGATCTGCTGCCTCCTGCACTCCCCCCGACTGAGGATCGAGGGGGATCCAGTCCTGGGCCCGGGCATGTACCCTGACCGGGAATGAACCTCGATCTCCTCCATTCTAGGTCCATGCTCAACCGCTGAGCCACGCCCGACGGGGCTGTTTGGTTTATTTTAAATGAGATGTTTCTGAATATAAAAGTAATAAATGTTCACTGGGAAAATTCAGAAGATTATAGAAACGTAGAAGAAAATAAAAATCATGTATTTCACCCCTCCGCTGTATCTTGTTAACATTTTGATATATTTTAGAGGGTTGATGAGTCTTAAACTTGTATTTCTGTTTTAGTTGGAAATGTGAAAAAGTTAGTAAATAAAAGCACATTTTATTTATTGAATGTTTTCACTTACAGTATGCCCGTGTAATTGTGACTGCTGGTAGTTTCCCTCTAAAATATTAAAAAAACCAAAACTATAGAAATAATTTTTTTGGTGGTTGGGAAATTGCCCCTTCACAGAAGACTGTTTTACCTTTTTCTACTTGATAAATACCTCAAGACCTCTTTTATTAAAAAGGATGGTAATTTTTAATTGTAAATTTTAATTATAGGTAAGCAGACCCCAAACCTAATTATGTTAATTAATTTTGTCTCTAGAATCTTAGTATTTTTTGAATTATGATTGCTGGATAAAATAGTCTAATCATGGGGAGATTGTGACAAATAGGAAAAATTTGTCTGCATCTGTTTATATTTTCCTATAATGAATTAGTATATTTCCATATCTATAATAAACATTTCATGCCCTAGGTAGCTTTGTGAAAAATAGTATTTTAAAGATGCAAAGAGTCTAATTAATCAAGTTCTAAGTTAGTTCCTGAAGGGATCAGTATATTAGTGGCTTGGTGTATTTTTTTGATTCTGGCAAATGTACATAAGGCCTCAATCTAACTAAAAATGAATTTTAAAAAGAGAATGGTGACACTAAGACTTTTTTCTTTTTTCTAGTAGCCAAAATCTGGAAAATACCATACCCTTTTTGGTTTGCTTTATCATCTATAAAGTAAGGAATTAGACTAAACCTCAGTGTTCAAAAGGTTTCTGCTTGTAGGTTTAGAAGTAAATGTAAGTGGAATAAACAAAAGTAAATCTTTAATATTTCAGACTGTAGAATGAAATCAGAGAATTGGTGATTTGACAAATGGAATTAACTTTGACCTGAATTAAGAAATGGTGTCCTGGCCGAGTGAGTAGCTCAGTTGGTTAGAACATCGTGATATGCCAAGGTTGTGGGTTCGACCCCTGGTTAGGGCACATACATGAAGCAATCAATGAATGCATAAATAAGTGGAACAACAAATTGATGTTTCTCTCCCTCCCTCCCTCTCTCTCTAAGCTCACAAAAAAAGAGAGAGAAAAAGGAAAGAAACGGTGCATATATTTAAAAGATCAAGAAGACTAGGAGAAGTTAGTTTTTTGTGTTTTTTTTTTAAATCTTCGCCGGAGACATGCTTAGAGAGAGAGAGAGAGAGATCTATGTGAGAGAAACACAGATCAGTTGCCTTCCCTACATGCCCCGACCGAGGATGAAACCCACAACCCAAGTATGTGCCCTGACTAGAAATTGAACCAGCAACCCTTCAGTGCATAGGGCAACACTCAACCAACTGAGCCAGCCCAGCCAGGCAGGAGAAATAAGTTTTAAACTTATTTCATAGCATTAAGGTCAGATGTTCTAGGAACAGCAAGAAAATAATTAAATTATTTATGAATACAGGCAATATCTGCTTCTTATTTTATTGTGTTCTTGGTACCTGCATTGTAGAGCTGTCCTGTTTTGGGGAGCACTATTAAAATGGGGCTGTATTCCTGACCAGTAATGGAGCAACAGATAAAATTATTCAATCAATTATATATGTCTATATACATAATAAGATATGAGGGATGGGTATATGAGAGCTACATGGATTGATGTAAGGTTGCTACGAACAATCCAAAAAAAAAATAATAAGATTCATAACTATTATATAATAGTAAAATTATGCCATTATGCCAAGAGCCTGATTAAATGTATAGACTGGTTCCAGTAACTAAGGACACCAGACAGGATTATGGTGTCTCCCTGCTGATCTTATTTATATTTGCCTTATACAAATACACTACTTATAAAATGCATTATTCAGGTATTTAGTTAACAGTCTCATGTTTTTAAATTTTAAGGCTGGTAGTAATGGTTGTGATAAAATGATTTGGATGAGGGATCTGTAGAATAGTGTTTGGTGAAATTTAAATAAAAAAATTTCTAGTAAGCCGGAGATATTGAGATCCATTATACTTGACTCTAATGTTCAAAGTTATGCTTATTTAAAAAAAAAAAGACATGTCATCTAAATATTTGACATCCCTGAGGAGTTTAGCTGTTTTACAAAGCAGAGCTTTCGAAATAGTATAATCTTGTTGATCGTGTTTCTTTTTTTTACTTTTCTCTTGTCACCAACCACAACTAGGAAAGCTTTAAAAGAGAAAAATAACCTAAGAGGACAGGTTTGTTGTGATTATAGGGGGAAGGGACAAAGACACAGGCCTTAGAGATTGTACACTAGAGGTATCTTTTGGGAGTAAAGTGGTAAAAGTACTAGAAGTGAAGTATGGGTGTTAGAGTTGAGGAGCACAGCAATCTGTAGAATAGATCTTTATTTTATTTATTTATTTTTTAAAATATATCTTTATTGATTTCAGAGAGAGGAAAGGAGAGGGAGAGAGAGATAGAAACATCAATGATGAGAGAGTCATTGATGGGCTGCCTCCTGCACGCCCTGACCTGGGATGGTAGTTTGCAACCTAGGCATGTGCCCTGACCGGGAATTGAACCCTGATCGCCTGGATCCTAAGTTGACGCTCGACCACTGAGCAACGCCCGGCTGGGCTGTAGAGTAGATCTTTAGCATGTGGTTTGTAGACTGAAGAAAAAGTCGGGTTTTTTTTTTTGGATGGTATTAATATAGACTTCATTTGCATGTTAATACTATTTGAATGTACTTAGATTTTTATTTTTTGTCATTTACCTAACACTTAACTTTGGGGAATAAGATGGAAGATAGAAAATTTCCATTGAAGAAGTAAGACTCAAAGGCTACTTTTATATAGGAAGTCTAGAAAATGGAAAATAGTTACTTAAAAGTATAGTAAAAATATATAATTAGAAAGATGTTTAGAAAAATGTCTTAAATACATGTTAAAAAATAGATGCATTAACTTAGAAATTTTCAGTACTCTTAATCTTTACCATGAGTAACTATTTTCCTTTCAAACTTTTTTTCAAAGTTCCAGTGGGGATGGAACTAGCAACCTGGGTATGTGCCCTGACCAGGAATCAAATCTGCCACTTTTCGGTGTAGGGGAGGATGCTTCAACCAACTGAGCCATACCAGCCAGGGCAAAAATAAGTTTTTTCTTAAAAAATAAGGCTAGGACTCCCTGGGTCAGTTGGTTGGAGCATTGTCCTGTTGCGCTAGGGTGGTGGTCAGGGCACATAAGGGGGTCAAGCAATGACTGCATGGAACAACATGCAGTGGAACAACAATCGATGTTTCTCACTCTAAAATACGCACGCACGCACGCACGCACGTACGTACGTACGCACGCGGCTAGGAGTATGGCCAGGCCTGGTTATGGCCCCTTGGATATATTTTGACCAGGCCAGAATCCTTTTAAGTCTGTATTTGTATTATATTTGTAGTTGTATTAGAATCTCCAGGAGAGAGTGGGCACCTTGAAAAAACATTAAACAAATCTCTCTTTGTAATAATAGGCTATAGAAAGTAAAACTGGACAAAGTCTTCGTTTGTGACGTACGTAAAAAATAGAGTGAGAAAGCTTTGTAAGAGGCATGGGTTAAAAATTGAAAAACTGCTCTGATGCATAATTTTTAAAATGATAACTGCATGTTTTATTTCAACTTTATTGAGGTATGATTGACATAAAATTGTAAGATAATTCATACATTTATGAAGTTGCTATCTGCAAGTCTATTTGTGCTAGGTGATTTGATGTAACACTTTCTTGAGTGATCTTACATCTTGCCATAATAATGAATGAAGTTTCCCTGTTTTGCTTCTTGAATTTTGTATTACTGTTTTCAGTTCACCATTCCTCCTGTCATGTTTTATGTTCCACAATGCTCCTAACTTGTTGAAGGGGAAAAAAATCAAAATCTTGTTTTGAACACAAGTTAAACCTTTCTGTAAAGGTACTGCTGCCACTGCATCTCCTAGAATTCTGACTGGAGCTGAGAAAATAAGGTCAGATTTGCAGAAGTCTTTGCTGTTTAATCATCCACAGAATCTATCCACCCTTAAAAGGCTGTGCAATTTTGCTGTCAGTGAAAGGGCATTATGTTTTCACTACAAAAACTGTCTGGAAAGAGGCCAGTATATGGAAGATATAATTGTAGGGAACTGACCAATAGGGTTTGCTAAAACCTGCTATTTTTGTCCTTTTTACAAAAAACCTCTGAATGCCCCTCTGGTTCTGAATTTTTGCTTTCCATATCTCATAGATTCCATCCTCATAGTTTATAGTATTGTGCAATTTAGTGTTTTTAGTACAGTTTGATTTATCATGGTTTTAGTGTGTGTTTTTAAATTCTCACCGAGGATTAAAATAGGATATATTTTATTGATTTGGAGTGTGTGGGGGGGGGCATCAATCTTTACCACAAGAAACCTTTTTATTTTTATTTTTTTAGACTTTGTTTTAAAATTGATTTTAGAGAGAGGAAGGGGAAGAGAGAGAAAGAAACATCAATGTGAGAGAGAAATATGGTTTGGCTGCCTCCTGTATGTGCCCTGACTGGGGATCGAACCTGCAACCCAGGCATGTGCTCTGATCAGGAATCACGCCTGCAACCTTTTGGTGTACAGGGTGGTGCTCCAACCAGCTGAGCCACACAGCCAGGGCTGTTTTTAGTGTTTTAAAAGGTAATTGAATGTACTGAGTTTTTCAACTCTTCTATTTTTGTAAAGGAAAAAAATCTTTATCTAGAAAGTTTAGAATTAAAAATACAAAGATGAACATAGGTGCAGTTTTTGAACTCTTAAATATAACTTAAATACAATAGTATTGCTTTATTTTTTTATTTTTTTAAATGTTTTTATTTATTTTAGAGGGAGAAAGGAAGAGAGAGGGAGAGAAATATTGATGAGAGAAGAGAACCATCTTGGCTGTCTCCTGCATGCCCCTTACTGGGGATCGAACCCACAACCCTGGCATGCGCCCTGACCAGGAATCAAACCAGCTACCTCTTGTACATGACAACGCTCAACCAACTGAGCCACACCAACCAGGGCAATATTACTTGCTTTAAACTTTAATTGAGCCCGGCCGGCGTGATTCAGTGGTTGAGTGTTGACTGATCTATGACTCTTGTCATTGATATTTCTATCTCTCCCTCTCCCTTCCTCTTTCTGAAATCAATAGAAACATATAAAAAAACAAAAAAACTTTGTTTCTATTAAAGTTATATACGTTCATTATTAAAAAAAAACAAGTAGAACAGAAGTATGTAAAGAGTTAATCTTGGATGCCTCACTGTAGTGAAAAAAAGATTAAGTGAAAGTCTGCATACTGAAACATTGAGAATATTTAGAGTTATACTGAAATTAGCTATAGTCAATTGTTTGAATAGAACTTTCTGGACTTTTAACTATATAGAAATATGCATAAACATGTATACATATATATATATTTTTAAACATTTTTCTTATTTTTTTTCTTTTTTAAAAATATATCTTTATTGATTTCAGAGAGAGGAAAGGAGAGGGAGAGAGAGAGATAGAAACATCAGTGATGAGAGAGTCATTGATCAAGCCCCACAACCAGGGCATGTGCCCTCACTAGGAATCGAACCCAGATCACCTGGATCCTAGGTCGACGCTCAACCGCTGGGCCACGCCCTCCCGGGCCATATATATTTTTATATACAGTTCTGCAACTTGCTTTCTTTATGAATATCATGGATGTCTTTTTAATGCCATTACCTATGTATCTGCCTCATTCTTTTAAATGGTTTCTTAATATTTCATTGTTTTTGGATGTGTCATATAAAAAATCAGTCCTTGATTATTTTACATTGTACCTTTTGTACCTTTTTGTACCTTTTGTACCATTGTACCTTTTTCCCCTTTTGTACCAAATACTTTAGTTAACGTACATCAGGGCATATATGTATGCATATACATTGTGTGTGTATATGTGCATCTGTGTGAATGGAATAGTTTGTGAATGGACTATTTGTATATTTTTCACTTGCCCATTCAGATTTTTGTTTGTTTGTTTGTTTCCTGGTCTTTTTTATACTCATTTCCTTTTTTTTAAGTTAAAAAAAAAAATTTTTTTTTTAATTTATTGATTTTAGAGAGGAAATGGAAGAGAGAAAGGGAGGGAGAAAGAGAAACTTTGATTTGTTGTTCCACTTATCTATGCATTCATTGGATTTATGCATTCCTTGGTTGACTCTTGAATGTGCCCTGACTGGAGATCAAACCCGCAACCTTGGCATATGAGGAGGACACTCTAATCATCTGAGCTACCCAGCCAGTGTTTATAGTAATTACTAAGAGTGCTTTGTAGATTAAGAAAACTGGCCTTTAGTCATATGTGTTATAGATCTGGTCCCATTTTTGTCTTTGATTTAATTTATACAGTTTTTTGCTTCCCAGACATTCTTAATATTAGTGTAAAAATTTTATCAATTTTTGCCTTTTGTGCTTTTTAGGTTTTGAATTCTCTTACGAAAAGCATTCCCCACTTAAAGATTATTAATTGAGTGCTTTGAAAAATGTTTAGCTCTGAAGGTATATCTTCCCTAAATAAAATACATATTTTATTGGGGACAGGTAAGAGGAAATTCAGATTATATATTAGTGAAATTATGCTCCTTAAAGGCAGAGAGTTTCCTTTTCAATGTTTCTACCTGCAGAGCTTAATTCATTTTCTTGCACATGACTGCTAAATCTTTTTTTAAATCATTTTTTAAATCGAAAAAAATATTTTTATTGATTTTTTTAGAGAGAGAAAGAGGAAGAGAAACATCAATGTGAGAGAGAAACATAGATCTTTTGCCTGCACAGGCACTCTGGCCGTGGATCGAACCCGCAACCTGGGCCTGTGCCCTGACTGGGAGTCCAACCAGTGGCCTTTCTTTCAGTGCCCAGAGCAACGCTCAATCAACTTAGCCACACTGGCTAGGGCTTAATCTTTTTTAATTGGAGGTAAAAGAAGACATTGTTCTCACTTGCAAGGGAATACAATTTGAATAAAGTTAGTCACCGATGTTAAGTGTTGTTTGCCAGGAAAACAGATTGAGTATCTGTCTTGTTTGTGAAAGAAAATTATTTCAAGACACACCTGGGTATTCCCTCCAAAGACTCTTTTGAGTTACATTTGGACATTGGGGAAATTTCTGTGATAATTCTTACTTTTGATCTTGGTTGACAAAACTAAAGTTGGTTAATGGTGAATACATATATGTACTTGGTCCTGGGCATCAGGGCACACTGTAAACCTTATTAATTATAGTGTCTTCTGAGTAATTTGATCCATCTTTTGGTAAAAATTGTGTTGTTAAAGACTCATTTGAAAATTCTTTGGTTTACTGACATTTTGCAGTTGATACTACATTTAGAATGGACTTTCATTGGAGTTCACAGCTTGGGATGACCTAAATCATCCTGAATCTTTAACCTACTGACATCTGAATTATTCAATAGCTGGTTTAACCATGTTCAGTTTCAAATAAAATGCTTAATGGTGTTAGTGACTTATTTCTAAATAGTAATGTAAAATTTTAAATATATTGCTAGTGATTAGTTTTCCATATGATTTGAGTGGTTCTGACAGATTCTGAAAGTTTAAACAGACGGTACCATTAAATATATTAATATGTTCGGAAAGGTTTTCTTTTTTTATTTTGTGGTGTGTGTGTGTAGTTGTAAAAAAGATGGATTACAAGAAAAAAATAACAGAAAAAAGTTTTATGTAAATTACCCAAGAAAGGCATAATGGGGAATAAAAATCTGTTTCTAATAGCAACTTGTGAATGACCTTAACAGTCTGGATTTTATCTTGGTTCTACCATTTATTATGTCAGCTTGGACAGGTTATTTAAACCAGTGTACAAACTTTAATGTGTATAAGAATCACCTGGAGAACTTGTTATAACGCAGATTTTTATTCAGTAGGTCTGCAGTGTAGCCAGAAATTCTGCATTTCTAACAAGTTCTTAGCTAATGTTGGTGCTTTGGTCTAAGGACCACTTTTCTAGTTGTAGGGATTTACACTAAGCTTTCTCAGTCTCCCCAACTTTAAAATAGATATAATAGTAGAACTTAACATTTGGGATGTTTGGTGATTAGGTGAGAATGTATACAAGTTCTTTATACAATGACTAGTATGTTGTGAACACTGTTAATATTATGAAAAATTAATAAATATAGATCATTTTGTGTTTCTGAATGGGAAAACTATATATTGTAAAGATATTACTTCTTAGTAAAGAATTATAGAGGTTTGACACAGTACTAATGAAAAGCCTTTTAACCTCAGGGATACCATTTGCCACTTGTTTCTAATGGTCATTGTGTAACCACACAGAGACATAAACTAGCTGTGAACAAGTTTGGGAACGCATCCATTTCCTGCTTTAGGAGATTCTGCACCAAATCCCACTCTCTTGACTTACACTTTGGGAACTGCCTCTGACAAGGCCATGTGGCAGGGAATGGCAGGCAGCCTCTTGGAGCTGAGTGACTTCTGGCCAAGAGCCAGCAAAACAGAAAAGGACGGAAACTTGCCAACAAGTAAGCTTGGAAAAGAACCCCAAACCTCAAATGATTTCACAGTCCCAGCTGACAGTTTGATTTCTGCCTAGCGAGACCCTAAGCAGAAGACCCAATTAACCCATGTCCAGAATCCTTACACACACAACCTGTGAGATACATTTGTGTTGTTTTCATAATAAAACATAATCACAAAGTAAATTTGTGTTGGGGCTGTATAATAGCAAACTAGTAGTTAGACTAAAATTTGTGGAGGTGGGACTGCGTCAGGATTGGTCTTGGAGGTGTGACATGGATAGTCACGGATGATGGATAAAGCATTTACAGGTGAGATGGGTAAGGGCATTCCAGGCAGAGGGAAGAGCTGGAAAGCGGGAAGACTGAAAAAGGCAGGCTACATTTGATGCATGGCTAATTTAGTTTTGAGTATTGTAGAGTGAAAAATAAGGCCCAAAAAGGTAGTTTGGGTCCAAAATTGGAGAGTTATAGAAGTCAGGCCGACAGGTATTTTTATTCGAGAGGCCATAGAGCATTTTTTGTGCAGGAGATAACATCTTTGTTTCTATCTGATGGGGCCCTTTGCGGTATTTATTGCAGAGGACTGGAGAAGTCTAGCTGTAGAGAGGTATAAGGGTTAGAGTAGGACTCTTTGAATTAAAAAGGTGGGCCCTGGCTGGTGTGGCTGAATTGGTTGGAGCATCATCCCATGCACTGAATGGCAGCAGGTTCGATTGATTGGCATTGGCCTGTGGCAGGTAGTTTACATGGGGTCTCATCGTCATGGCAGGGAATGGCCAAGGCTTCACCAAAAAATTTATAAATTCCTTTAAGGGCTTTGGGAAAATTATGACTTTTTTTTTAATCCTCACCCAAGGATATTTTTTCCATTGCCTTTCAGAGAGCGGAAGGAAGGGGAGGCGGCGGGCAGAGAAACATTGATGTGAGAGAGATACATCAATTGGTTGCCTCCTGCCCACTTCCCATATGGGGGGGAGATAGAGCCTGCAACCGAGGTATGTGCCCTCGGCCAGGATCGAACCTGGCACCCTCAGCCCTCGGGCAGCACTCTAACCACTGAGCCAAACAGGCTAGGGCTGAAAAGCTCTCTCTTAATTTCCAAAGTTTCAATACTAAATCTCTATTTTAAGAGACCAGAAGAAGTATGAAAAGAATGTAAGAACTAAATACAAGGTCAGTTTTCCTAAGTGGATTTTTTATATTTAATGATAAGCTGATGAGCTCTTGATTACTTACTTAGAAATCCTCAAAGAAGCAACTAAAACCTGTTGGAGATTTAAGAGTACAGAAAGGTGATGGTTAAAGTAAATATAAAAATGCCAATAGAGTTTCTATATCTTATAATTAACAGAAAATATAATGAAAAATATAAAATATCTAGGAATAAGTAGAGTAAGAAATGTGCAGGATCTAGGTGAAAAAAACTGAAGTCCCTGAAAAGGATGGGGGAAAAACTTGAACAATTGAAGAGAGCCAATTTGTACCAGATGTTAAGTAAATTTATAAATTTAAAGCAATTCAACTTTGGCAAAACAAAAGCTCATCTGGGTTAGACTAAAAATATATTTCAAAAAAGAAGTGTAACTTCTTTTAAAAAGGGACATAACATATTACTAGGTACTAAAATGTATTGCAAAGATCCAGTGATTAAAGCAACATGTCCCTGATTTGTGTGACTAGACAAGACTGAATAGTATAGATGTGAAAGTCCAGATAGTCAAGTATATTTAGGAATTCAGTATACAAGTAGTGGGTTTTTTTCTGAGCAGAGTCTGCATAGCTGTCATCAGATTCTTAAGGGGTCTACACCCATATAAAAAGTTAAGTATTGATATGGGTCTGGGGAGAAAAGGGCATTTGAACTGAGGATAGGTGCATTACCAAAGACATATGTGAGAATCATTTTTGAGAGACAGTGGAATTGAACTAGTAGAATTGACTCTCTGAAGATATGTTGAGCATAGTAGAGTATAAATTGGGATGTTTTATTATTTATTTTTTTATTTTTATTATTTTTTTAAAAATATGTTTTTATTGATTCCAGAGAGAGGGAGAGAGAGATAGAAACATCAATGATGAGCGATTTGTTCACCAGCTGCCTCCTGCACACCCCCGACTGGGGATGGAGCCCACAACCCGGGCATGTGCCCTGACCGGGAATCGAACCCTGATCTCCTGGATCCTAGGTCCATGCTCAACTGCTGAGCCACACCCGGCCGGGCTAAATTGGGATGTTTTAGATGACTTGTTTTGGAACTATAGAAGATGCTCAGATATTTGTTTATCACATATGGTAAAAAAAATCAAGTAGTTTTAAGAGAATAAGAGACACACATCTACAAATAATAAAATGTCTTTTTTCTATAATTATACCTTTGATTTACTTCCGTTGTCTCTGAATATTACAATTGTAATTCTTGGTCCAAGATCTTTTGGGTGTAGGGATTAAAAAACAATTGTAAGGACTTATCTTTTGTCATGTGTGCTTTTATTGCTTTACAATCAAAACATACATTTGAACCCTTTATGGGTTTTGTAATTATTGAGGTTTCCTAATAAACAGACAGTTTTCCTAACCATTCCATTAGTGTGATTAGGGAAAAAATAACTTTTTTGAAGAGTTTAAAGTTTGGTATATCTTGCCCGGATGGGCGTGGTTCAGCGGTTGAGCATTGACCTACGATCCAGGAGATCGAGGTTTGATTCCGGGTCAGGGCACATGGTCGGGCTGAGGGCTCGATTCCCCAGTCGGGAGTGTGTAGGAGGCAGCTGATTAATGATGACTCTCTCATCCTTGATGTTTCTACCTCTTCCTCTCCCTCTCCCTCTCCCTCTCCCTGAAATCAATAAAGATGTGTAAAAATAGTAAAAATTAAAAAAAAAAAGTTTGGTATATCTTTGAAATTAACCTTACTGATTTTATTACTTATACACTCTTATTTCTGTATTGTAATAATAAGAACTGTAGTAGAGGGAAGATTGGAATAAGAGATGCACCCTAACTTTAATTAGGATCTATGATTGCTGTCCCAACTCAGTTTTTTAGTATATGATTTAAACCAGTTCATTTAATTGGAAATTTTTATCAGGTATGGCCAAACAACCCTAGAATTTGGAATCTATATTTTTAGCTTAGACATATAATCCTTTTATTGAAATTCTTTTCTGATAGTAATATGTTATTTTTATGGGGTGCTACTACCAGCATAGGTGTCCTACTCCCGTCCTTCATTGGCTGGACCCAGAATGAAATCTTAATCCTCCATTGTGGACCAGAATTGGGCAAATTGGAAGTATTATTTAAAACAAATGAAAACTGTATGTTTTGAGTTGATAGGAATGTTTCAAGGAAATGTGTCAATAAGCAGGTCCTTTAACTATTTTTGTTAGGGAGTAATTTATTTTTGTGAACTGTGGACACTTTTACATAATTTACCCCCTTTCCCTTTCCTTGATTATCTGGCTAATAATGTGCATTGTGGAAAGTTTAAAAACAAAAGAAACAGAAAATTATCCTGATTTCGCCAGATTGAGTACTCTTAGTCATTTTAGGATTTTGGAAAAATTGGGTTTTGAGAACTTTTTTGTTGTTGCTTGAACTAGGGAGTGTACATAATATCTGGACTTATTGGATAATCAAGTAAAAACAATCTAAGCTAGAAATGAACTATATCAGAATAATTTGATAGAGCTCTTCAGAATTGAGGTAAAACTACTCCTGGGCTTATGAAGCCAGCCTGTATAATCTCTGGTTTCTCTAAGCTGCCTCGCTGTATAGATTTGTATTTAAATATTCTCAGCCACTTCTTATATTCAGGTTTCTGACCCTGAATCTGCAAACTTATTTGCAATATCACTCACCTTTCATCTTTCTTGTTTAAAAACAGAACGCGTGCACACACACACACACACACGGAGAGAGAGGCAGGCATTTTTACTATTGTCTAAAACCCATGTTCCTAATTCCGTCAGTCATCTATCACATGTTTTAGATCTCTAAAGGGATACTAGATGAACAAGACAGATGGTCCCAACCCTCCTGGAGCTTATGTACCAGTGGGCAGGACAGAGGACAGATGATTTAAAATGCAGCTATAATAAATACAGTGTGATAAGTACTGCGGGGGGGGGGGCGGGGTACAGAGTGCTGCTGCAGGAGCATAATTATTTTTGAAACCATGAGAGGATGAGATGCCCAAGGAGAGTAGAAATTGAGACAGAATCCTGAGGAAGATTAACGTTAAAAGACCAGAGAATGAAAAGTTGCTGGTGGAGAGGTAGAAGGGAAACTAGGAGAGTCTGGTGTCACAGAAGCGGAACAGAGAAGTGCATCTCAGGACAGAGGTAGTGATCAAGAGATACTGCTAAGCAGCCAGGTAAGGTCCTTCTTTACTTTTCAAATATTTGCCTCTGTAAGTTATTTCTTCTAAATTCCATGTATTCTTTGTTATCACCTGTTCAGCTCCTGAACTGACACAGCGAGCGTTTGTATAGTGAGTTTAGTAGGTGTGGGATACTGCATCCTCTGAATTAATTTTGTTTCTGAGTGTCAGATTAGCACCATTCCGGATAATAAGGGAATTGTCTCTCCTTTGTACCTGAATCTGTTTGCCTCTCATGTTGGGGGGGGGGGTGCTGGGGGAACTGGGGGAGCTGGGGATACTTCTCACTCCTTTTTCCTTGTCCAGTGAAACTCAAGTCCATTTAACACAGTTCCTCGAATTCCTGTTTCCTTCCCTTGTCCAGGAGTTGTTTTAACTCCCCTTTGCCACCTCTGGACTTCCCATTCAGCGCTAAACCCCTCAAGTTTGATTTCTTCCCTCCTGATTAAATGGAACCTGAACTTGTAAGCTAATCAAAGAGCCTGCTGCTGAACCCAGTGGGTCTTGAAGCTGTGCCCACTTCTCGGCGGTTTCGCCGCTGTCCACCGCTCCACCCCCCTCACAGGGCTGCTCTCTCATTTTGCTGGTCTTCCAGCTCGCTGGCCGCTCCTTAGTTGATTTGCTGGTTTTCCTTCTCTCACAGACGTTGGGACATTGGCTCTGTAGCATAGGCTCTAATCACTTCTCATTCTCCATATTTCCTGGGTGACCTCATTCATTACTATGGCATTCGTTAACCTCATTAAAGCTTTTGGACAACAAGCCATATAACACCGAAGTAAATCCATAAAGATTCCCGTGTTTTATATGTACATTTTAAATGTAAAATTAAATTATCTAGATTACACAAAATGCAGGTTCTACGTATCTGTGCATATTTGGAATGAACTCAAAAGTGCATCAATAATTGAAACACTGCTGTCATTTAGGCTAGAGTCAAACTCAAATTGTAGGGACTATCTAGATTATTGCTTACTTAGACTGTGTGTGTGTGTGTATAGTTTTTGTTAATCCTTACCCAAAGATATTTTCTCCCCATTGATTTTAGACAGTGAAAGGAGAGGAAGGGCGGGGGAGAAACATCGATGTGAGAGAGACACATCAATTGGTTGCCTCCCACACACGCTCTGACCAGGGCCAGGGTGCGGGGCTCTGACCTAGGTGCGGGGCCTTGACCGGGAATTGAACCCAGGACACTTTGGTGCACTGGCTCACCTCTAACCACTGAGCAACACTGGCCAGGGCTTACACTTTTTTTATTAGCTGGATGTGAGAATCTATAAGATCTATTAGCATGCTCTAAAAAACTATTTTATCATGCTTTACTTATACCTGGTGTTGATTTTAATTCTTCTGAGCAGTTATTCAGATTGTCATAAAGTAGTTTCTAAAAATTGTGTTACGTAGTTCCATAAACAGTTCCAATGAATGGCATTTTGTTTGATAAACACTGCCCTCCTGTGGTTAAATTAAGCTAAATGTTTTTTATAAAACCAGTGCTTCCACTTACATGAAACCTATGGTAAAAAAATGTAATAGTATTGCAGTACAGTGATAGTGTTGTAATGGAGTACTGTATTTTTGCTCAGAAATATATGTAGCCATTTTGTTTTTCTCTCCAATTTTTCCTCTTGGATTTCTCTAGTGTGTGTCTACATTTTTCTCCTTCTCTCTTTTTCTTTTTAAAAATGAGTGAATTAGCCCGGCCGGGCATGGCTCAGCGGTTAAGCGTCAACCTAGGATCCAGGCGATCAGGGTTCAATTCCCGGTCAGGGCACATGCCCGGGTTGCGGGCTGCAGCCGATCAATGACTCTCTCATCATTGATGTTTCTATCTCTCTCTCTCCCTCTCCTTTCCTCTCTCTGAAATCAATAAAGATATATTTAAAAAAAAAAAAGTGAAATGAAAATGAAAAGATGGAAAAATTATTAAGCTATTGAAGGAATGGAAGCTGTACTTAAATGTTGATCTGCTAAAAGAAAAAGAGCCCTGGCTGGTGTGGTTCAGTTGGTTGGGCTTCGTCTTGTGCACCAGGAGGTTGCCTGTTCAAAGGCATATGCCTGGGTTACCACTCAGTCCCTGGCAGGAGGCGTGCAGGAGGTGGCATCAATGTTGTGCTCTCACATCAGTGTTTCTCTCTCCTCCCCCCTTACTCTCTCAAAATCAATAGACTGGTGTGTGTTTTCTTTTTTTAAAAAATCATTTATAATACATGAAATTAATAAAAACCTCCATGGAAAAACAACAGAAATGAAAAGATGAAAAATAAACTGGAAAATTATTTGCTAAATGTGAAAATATAAGTTTTAATGTATTTAATATGAAAATAGAACTCATTGACAAAGGAGGCAAGAGCATACAATGGAGGAGAAACGGTCTCTTCAATAAATGGTGCTGGGAAAATTGGACAGGTATATGCCAAAATATGCAACTTGACCACCAACTTACACCATACACAAGAATAAACCCAAAATGGATAAAAAATTTAAATGTAAGTGGTGAAATCATAAAAATCCTAGAAGAAAACATAAGCAGTAAAATCTCACATCTCTCAGAGCAATATTTTTGCAGATATGTCTCCGAGGACAAGGGAAACAGGAAAAAATAAAGAAGTGGGACTATATCAAATTAAAGATTCTGCACAGCAAAAGAAACCATCGACAAAATGAAAAGGGAACCCACCATATGGGAGAATATATTTGTCAATGATTCATCTGATAAGGGGTTAATCTCCAAAATATATAAAGAACTTACACAACTCAACACCAGGAAGACAATCCAATTAACAAAGGACCTGAATAGACACTTCTCCAAAGAGGATATACAGAAGGCCAATAGGCATATGAAAAGGTGCTCAACGTCACTAATCATCAGAAAGATGCAAATTAAAACCACAATGAGGTATCATATCAGTTCTATACCTGGGTTGAGGGTTTGCTCCCTAGTCAGGGACCTTGTGGAAGGCAGCTGACGGATGTTTCTGTTACATCAAAGTTTCCCTCCCTCTCTTCCTCTAAATATGTCCTCGGGTGAGGATTAAAAAAACGCCCAAACTACACTGAGGTATCACCTAGCACCAGTCAGAATGGCTGCTGTCAATAAATCAGCAAACAAGTGCTGACAAGGATGTGGGAAAAAGGGAACCCTAGTGCTCTTGGTGGGAATGCAGACTGGTGCAGCCACTGTGGAAAACAGTATGGAGTTTCCTCAAAAACATTAAAAATGGAACTGCCTTTTGACCCAGTGATCCTACTTCTGAGAATATATTCTAAGAATCCCCAAACACCAATCAGAAAGAATACATGCACCCCTGTGTTCATAGCAGCGTTATTTACAATAGCCAAGATCTGGAAACAGCCCAAGTACCCATCAGTAGATGAGTGGTTAAAAAAATTGTGGTTCATTTACACAGTGGAGTACGATGTGGTATAAAAGGAGGGAACTCTTACCCTTTGTGACAGCATGGATGGACCTGGAGATTGTTAAGTGAAATAAGCCACTCAGAGAAAGAAGTATCATATGATCTCACTAATATGTGGAATTTAATGAACAGAATAAACAGAAACAAAACAGTACCAGAGGTATGGATGCATGAAATAGACTGACAAATGTTGGAGGGGTAGGGTGAGGTGGGGGGGGGACTAGATAAAGGAAGGTGAAGGGATTAGCTAAAGAACATGTGCATTGCCCATGGACACAGACAGTAGTGTGGTGAGGGCCAAGGGGGGGTGGAGCAGGGGCTGGGTTGAGGTGGGCAAAGGGGGGAGAAATGGGACATCTGCAATAGTGTCAACAATAAAAAATTTAAAGTAAAATGAAAAAAGGGCTCATACAAATGGTATATAAATTAGTGGACAATATCATGAAGAACCAGTTTACAAGTGAGGAAATACAGCAGTTAATGCACAAAATATATTAAAATTTATAATGGCATTCCATAAAATGATAGTCATAATATTCCTAATGCTACTTCAAATAAAACAAAAGCTGCAAATTGATGCTTGTAAAATATTTAACAGATGGCATAGGAAAAGACATCCACAAAAAAGATTAATAAGAAACATCTTATTTCTCTGCTGAAACTCTTACCTATTTTATTCCAAGAATATTCTTCCCAACTTCTTGAAGCATTATTATAAAAGCTGCTTTAAAATTTTATCTGATAATTCCAACATCTTTCTCGTCTTGAGTTTGTTTTGTGTAGGTTGTCTTTTCCCTTGTGAGATACTGAGATTTTCCTGGTTCTTCATATGTTAAGTGATTTTGTACATATATTAGATATTTTGATGTTATGATACTGTCTTGTTTAAATCCCATGGAGAATGTAAGGATGTTACTTTGTTTTGTTTTTGAGGGATGGGAGGATTTTTTAGGCAGACATTTGACCTCATTAGATTCAGGGCACAAGTTTCTACCTACCTTCTATACACTAAAATTCCAATGTCTAGTTTTTACAGTCTTTGTAGTGCTCTTCAGCTCTGTTTTGCATATATGCCTCCTAGTGGCTAATTTGAGAACCAGATAAGTGATATGTTGAGGGTCAGAGCCACATATGCTTAGCTCCAGGTGACCCCAGGAGTTTTTATAAACTTTATGGGATCTCTTTCTTTAGCTCCTTTCTTTTTGCAAGTTCCTTGACACTTTCTGGCTCCTAGAGACACCCTTCTCCCTTGTCCTGTCACTAGATAACCAGGGTTGTCATTTCTGTTTTGCTACACACTTCCACAACCACATCTGCCTTCTATGCCAAGGAGCAGGATAGTAGAGAAAGAGTATTAGCCATGAGGATTCCCTTCACACTTAAGGGTTCTGCTTTCTTGGAGTTTTACGTCCTTGTCTAGCTAGCCATTGCTGCTTTCATCACTGCCACAGCTGCTGCCTTCGGATTACCTGGGGACAGAGGCCAAGAGAAAGGGAAAACAAAAACAAAATCCGAGAGGATCCTCCTCTGCCTTTGCCGCTCTTCAGACCAAAAAAGAAAAGACTTCTCTTGGAGCCATTTCTGTTTGCACTTAGAGTGCACTTCTGAGTTTGGACTGCCATTGAGTCTAGGCTGAGTAGTCCCAGGGGAAACAAAACCAGGAAACTCACAGCTGGGTTAGTACTTACAGTTGTGGTTTCCCCCCTCAAGCCAACTGCTACCATTTTCAGAGTCCTAAGATAGCTGCTCCATGTATTCTGTTTAGGTTTTTAGTTGTATATATTCAGTGGGAGAGACAGGATAAACTGTGCTTACTCCGTTTTTTTTCAGAACCAGAACACAGATACCATTTTAATTTCTATAACTGTATTGTTAATTTGTTTTGGTTAAGAATTTTTGGACATCCGTGCTGTACTAGGCTTTGCTGGAAATGTGAAGATGGATAATCTTTAAGGTGCTTCTAGTAGTTCCACAGGTAGGCATGTGATGTAGGGGCGGAGGCAGAAAGTAAACATAATTTCATATTATGCATTAATAATAATTGAGTTATTAATCATATCTTTTTGATCTATTTCTGCTTCAGGTTTGACTTTGTGTCTAAAGGAGAGACGATCCTATTTATATTCCATTAATTTTCCACTTTTCTTTTCATCCCAAAATATAAGGGATGAAAAGTCTCTGGATATTTTTGTGCTGAATGAAATTAACAGTTTTAGTAAGAATAAGGAATATACTTAAATATATAATTATAATAAGGATAAGAACTTAAAATAAGAAGAAGTAATTTATTATTATATACTTGTTTCTCAGGTCTTAGAAAAATACCCAAACACACCCATGAGTCATAAAGAAATTCTTCAAGTTATCCAGAGAGAAGGACTAAAAGAAATCAGGTGAGTTATTTAAATATTATTAGTAATAATTATAATCCATGATTAGACTATTTTATAGTATATCGCAATGTACTTTAGTCCTGAAGATTGATTATATAGTGATAACTGCATTGTTAATTTCTGATTTATTCATTTGTCAGATCTTTGGCATTTTCAGTCATAACACAGTTATAAAACCAAAAGTAAGTTTAAAAAAAAAGTTTTAGATGGTAACTATCTCCACACCCATGCACTTTAATTCTTAGGAAGGCCTAGAGCCATCTTCAAGCCTTCATCTATCAATTCAGGCTTTTGATTTAATAAGCTCGGTCATTAGCAGATAAAAAGTACTCTAGTGCAAGGAGAGTGCTAGAGGTAGGCAGTCTAGGAAGAAATAGCCTTGGCCACAAAGAATACAATGGAAAAGATACATAAAGAGTATATATTTCAGATAATAGTCATATATATGTTCAAATAAAACAGCCTAGGGTAAAGTAATATAGGATGGAAGGTAAACATGCTTTAATTTCTAAGAGCCTTATTATATTAAAATAGCACATAATAGTCACTGTTCATAATCAAGACACTTTGTCATCAAGAAATGTTAAAATTGTGTTCAACATAATTTGTAGGTTAAGGCAGAAATCTGGGAGTCTACATTAGAGATATTTTCATCAAGATAGAAAAGATTGAGGTGCTTTAAAACTGCTACTAGTTGTTCTCAGCTGGGGATGGTGTTGTGTAACACCCTTAGGGAAAGTGTTCAGAATTTTGGGGAGCTATTTTTTGATTGTCACAGTAACTATGACATTTAATGGGCAGGTAACAGGGATGCTAAATGTATTCCATTGAAGAAGAATTCAGCTCAAATGCCAATAGTATTCCTATTGAGAAATAGTCAGTTATGCTGATATATTTGTCAATAAACAACAAAATATTTTTTGATAAATAGGTATTGCGTGTTCTAGATTTTAATTATCATTTTCTTTTCTTTAACAAGAAATTCAATTTGAAATTTTTTTATTGGCCTTTTTTTGCTAATGCAGTTAAAAAATTGTTTTGATTTGTGGCCAAATGTCAGTAGGCTGGGATAAATTAGGCTTGCTTTATTAATATAAAACAATGAAGTGTAAATTAGTATATCTCGCTTTATATAATGTATGTCCCTGAAAAATTATGTGAACATTTGTAAATTAAAACATTAAAATTCATTTGAAGAATTAGCTTTTAAACATATTTTTTGTAAATTATTTAAAAATTTATCAATGATATAATTCTAAGTTGTTATTTGAATTAGATTTATTAAGTTAAAATTAAAGCACAATACCCATTTATCACAGATCAATTCGTATAAGACTGTAGGAGAACAGGATAAGTGATTATTGTGACTGAGGAATGAATTCTGCTAAGGTATTCTAATATCCTTTTATAACAACTATTGGGTCTTATAGAATAGGAGTGAGCTAGAGATTTCATTTCTCTTCATAAAATTAGACTTGATACACACTGGAGAAATAGGTCAGGAAATCTGGTATAAAGAGATCAGACTTCACCAGTCATTTTAGTTCAAAATGCCAATTGCAGGGTCATCCAGCTCTAACATAGCAAGACTCTGTGACTTTAAACTTTTCATAATTTCTAGGAAGTAGGCAAGAACACTAAATAAGTAAAGAATAGTAAATTTTAAAAAAGAACAGAAGGGTGAACTTGTGGTGATGCAGTTATGTGACCACAACACAGTTCTTTCTAAGTCATCAGTGACCTGTATTTTGCCAACTCCATGGGACTTTTAGTTCTCACCTCTCTTCCCCTCTTCTCAGCATTATTTATCACAGCTGACTGCTAGCTCCTTCTTGAAACTGTTTTGTTACCTGAAGTGACTACAAACAAATATTTCTGCTTTCCTTCCTTCCTAAGTTTTTCTTCTCTCTCTTCCTTTTTTTTTTTTTTTTTTTGCCTATTACCTTCTCTCCAACTTAAGTGCATTTTTGTCCATTCTCATAGCTTTAAATATAATTTTTGGCTTGTCAATTCTCAAATACATAGGGAATTTGGTGCCCACCACAGCCTTTGTACATGCTGACTCCCCCTTAGCAAAGAATGTGCTTTCCCTTAACTCTTATTTATTTTTCAGGTGTCAGTTTGAATATGTCTCTCTCAGAAAACTTTGATTTCTGGTCTAGATCACTTTTTTTTTTTTTTTTTTTTAGTTTATTATAGTGTGCTGTGTTGTTTCTTCATAGCACTTAAGGTTTAAAATTACATATTTTTGTGATCTTAAAAACATCATGTAGCTTCTCTATAGCTTACATTAAGCTAGCTCCATTAAGGCAGTGACATTGCCTGCTCTTCTCCTCCCCCCATAGTGCTTGGCACGTAACAGGTATTGAAACCTACTTATTAATGAATATGTGAAATTTCATTTGGAAGATCACGTTCAAATGTAATTATAACTTATTCTTTTGCTGCTGTTTTAATGTCAAATAGTAGTCTTATAACCTTTAAAGAGCCCTAGCTGGTTTTGCTCAGTGGTTAGAGTGCCAGCCCAAGGACTGAAGGGTCTCAGGTTTGATTCCGGCCAGGGGCACGTACCTCAGTTGCAGGCTTCATCTCCAGCCTCGGTCAGGGTGTGTACGGGAGGCAACCAATGGATGATGTGTCTCTCTCACAGCAGTGTTTCTTCCCCCCCTTCCACTCCCTCTAAAAAGCAATGGAAAAATATCCTTGGGTGAGGATTAGAAAAAAAAAATCTTTAAACTTTTTAGACAGGTTACAGAATGAAGTAGATACTGTGGTTATTGAAGATGTGCTGTTTCTTACAGTTTTATTTTTATTTCTTAGTCCTCAATACATACATGGATTTCAATACTTTTCCCTTTGTGGTTTCTTTTTCTGCTCCCCCATTTTGAAGACTCTTGCTTAATTTTGATTATTCCATACTGTATTGTTTTATTTTAAAATGTATTAATGAGGAAGTAGCCCAAATGTTCATCAACAGATGAGTGGATAAATAAAATGTATATACATTCAATGGAATATTATTCAGCCTTTAAATGAATGAAATTCTGATAAATGCTACATGGATAAATCTTAAAAACATGCTTAGTGAAAAAAACCATGCTTAGTGAAATAAGCTAGGCACAAAAGGACAAATATTGTACAATTACACTTACATGAGATACCTAAAATAGGCAAGTTTATACAGACAGAACGTGTGATAGAGGTTGCCAGGGCTGAGAGCAGGGGAGAATAGGGAGTTACTGTTTAATTGGTACAGTTTTTTGGGGGATGATGAAAAAGTTCTAGAAATAGATAGTGGTAATTGTTGCACAACATTGTGGTTGTACTTAATACCACTGAATTGTACACTTAAAAATGTCTAGCCTGGCTGGGCGTGGCTCAGTGGTTGAGCATCGACCTAGGATCCAGGAGATTGAGGTTCAATTCCCAGTCAGGGCACATGCCCGAGTTCCAGGTTCAATCCCCAGCAGAGGGGGCACGCAGGGGGCAGCCGGTCATTGATGACACTCTCATCATTGATGTTTCTGTCTCTCTCTCCCCCTCCCCCTTCCTCTTTCTGACATCAATAAAGTTATATTTAAAAAAAAAAAGAAAAAGGCTAAAATGGTAACTTGTATGCTATGTATATTTTGCCACAAACAACTAAAAAAAAATGTATTAAAAATGAAATGATTGGTTCCTGGATGAGAAAAATTGAGGCTACTTGTTCCTTTAAGAAGTTAGGTGATAATATGGAAAATTATTTACCCAAAATATGTAATTATTAATTAATTAGAACATTTAAAAAGTATTATAACATTTAAGTTAAATTCTCTTTTATATCTGCATTTTTGACAACAGGGAGTACAAAAGGTCCTCAAATTTTCCCCCTCACAATAACCTGTGACTTTGTGTATTCCCTTATTATTATTTTTTATACCCAAGTGCACCCCTTTTAAAGATAGTTTAGGATTTCTCATAGAATCATAGGGAAGAAAGAAGATACAGATTGTGTTCTTGCAGGTGAAAAATGTTCAAGGCTGTTCTAAAAGTAGCTTAGTTCTGTTGAGAACAGATAAGATGTGAAAGGGCTTGGAGTAGCCCATAGGAAGAAGAAAGATAAAAAGATTTAAAAGATTGGGGGGAAAAGAGAAATTTGGGACTTGTAGGTTGTAACAGTTATCGGTAATGTAAGTAGATGCTCTAACTGTGCTATTTGGTGAAGAAAAAGAAGCCAATTTCTGTACTATTTGTCAGAAAATAATTATTTCAGAAAATTAGAAATGTTTTTAAAAATTTGCTGTGACATCTCACCTTCTTGTTCAATTTTCCATGGCTCTATAATTGTTTTTTCTCTTACATACCACAATAACTTGCTGATAGTTCTCTGGGGCTGAACTCTCCAAACAGAATTGCTTGTTCCAGGTTTGAAGTCCTGTTAGAACCTTTTAAAAAATTCTGTAAGCTTTTAATCATTTTTTAATCTAGACAGTTACCTTTTTTAAAAAGTCAGTATTATTAATGGAGTAGAGATTCTCTTTACTGGGTTTATTTTGTTACAAACCCTCCATTCTCATTATAATTGATGTGTTGATCCTGGATCATGTTACACATTTACGGGCTATTTTGAGCCAGAGCTCACCCATGTAGCTGGCTACTTTTCCATCACGACTGACCGGTCAGCAAGGTGTTACTTGAAGGAAGAGTTAGTTATTTTTGTTTCAAAACACTAGAAATGAGCCCTTACCAGGTGGCTGAATTGGTTGGAGCGTTGTCCAGTACACCAAAAGGTTGCACATTCGAATTCTAGTCAGGGCACATACCCAGGTTGCGGGTTCCATCTCTGGTCAGGGCACGTACAGGAGGCAACCAATTGATGTTTCTCTCTCTCTCCCTTTCTCTCCCCCTTCATCTTTTTCTTTTTTTAACTATATCTTTATTGATTTCAGAGAGAGGAGAGGGAGAGAGAGAGATAGAAACATCAATGATGAGAGAGCCATTGATCGAGCCCACAACCCGGGCATGTGCCCTGACTGGGAACCGAACCCTGATCGCCCAGATCCTAGTTTGACGCTCAACCGCTGAGCCACGTCCAGCCGGGCCCCCTTCCTCTTTTTCTAAAATCAATAAAAACATATCCTCGGTTGAGGATTAAAAAAACACAAAACACTAGAAATGAAATCAAGGATTCAAAGATACAGATGTGTCCTTTGCATTTTGGCTATATACTTCAGTTTCTAAGCGAAATTTTATTTTATGATGAATCAGTAACATTAATGACAAATGGCTGTTGGTAGCCATCAATATTTAAAATAGCCTTTGAGCCCAGTCAGCATGGTTCAGTGGTTGAGCACTGACCTATGAACCAGGAGGTCACGATTCAATTCCCAGTCAGGGCACATGCCTGGGTTTTGGCTTCCATCCCCAGTAGGGGGCGTGCAGGAGGTAGCCTATCTATGATTCTCATCATTGATGTTTCTATCTTGCTCTCCCTCTTCCTTCCTCTCTCTGAAATCAATAAAAGCATATTTTAAAAAAAGTTTAAATAGCCTTTGAAAAACTTAAGATATATCCTTTTTGTCTGAGGAGATAGATTTTACAGTTAGCAGGAAAACTAACTCTTCTTATTTTCTTCTGACTTGAGTCCATACTTCTTCCTGTGATTATAAACTGTGCCATTGGTCATGAAGTTTCAGAAGCAATTCAAACCCCAGTCTCTCAAATCCACCCACACAACTACTACCACACAGTTTCATGGAATTGTTTCTGGGCTTTGGGGGTAATTTTTCTTTAATTTTTAAAAAATTTTAGGTTGCTTAACCTTGTTAATCAGGAATTAACTATTAAAAGGTAAAGAGAACGCAAAAGAATACAGTAATAGCAGATACAGAGAGCAACCAGTACCTCTAGGGCTGAGGCAGTGTGCCCTAGGAAAGAATAACATTCAGGGAGGCCCCTCCATGTTCTTAGATGTCCATGGAGAAAGGTGGGCTCTGGTTCAGTGGATGACAAAGTTCACTGGTGCTGTAGTGTGGGGACACATGGGAAACAGCGTACTGGGGACTGGAAGAACTTGCTGGAAAGCCTCCTGCTGGACACCTGTCCAACTCACTGGCATGCCAGCAGTATTTTCTGGGAAGCCACTCACAGGCATTCTGCTGAATCTTGTTGAAGGGTGAGTGCTGTTGAGTGTCTCTCATGTTACTGGGTGCTGCATGCTACAGAGCAGACAGGCAAGAGCACACTAAAACCAGAAAAGAAAAGCACCTCTTCTTTCTGCAGTGTTCCTTCAGCACTCTGACAAAAGTTAACATTGAGCTGTTGGCAAAGGAGAAATGTTTATAGGGTCCAACTCTGCTGTCACAGAGAGGGACAAAAGAGGTTGGATTTAGAGCTAAAAGTCAATGAATTGATAACTGGCACAGAAGCCTTCAGTGATGAGAGAGAATTGATCGGCTGCCTCCTGCACACCCCCTGCTGGGGATTGAGCCCACAACCCGGGCATGTGCCTTGACCCGGAATCAAACCTTGATCTGAATCGTAGGTCGATGCTCAACCACTGAGCCATGCTGGCCAGACCTAACAGCTTTTAAATAGATCTTTGTTTTGTTGTCATACAGAGCTCAAAGTTGTTAACTTAGCAAGAAGTTTTTCTTACATGTTTCAGTCTTGTATTACAAGCAAGCTCCTTTAGGGTTGGAATTGTAAAGAACTCTGGGAACCATATAGCAAAGATCATGCTCAATAAACGTTTGTCAGATTGAAATTTACCTCTTTGGAGGAGTCCACATTGCAGCTGATTAGTATTAATACATTTACTTGTGAACAAAATAATCTCTCTTACATAGCATTTAAGTATGTGTTAACTCAACTCACACCAAAAGCAAATCCCATCACCTAATTGTTCCCACCTTTTCTTATGTAAAATTATACAGCAAGGGAAATAAAATCAACATTGTAAAGTAGTAACTTTACTGCAGAAGTTATTCCTGCAGAGTAGATCTTTTGACTATTTGCCAAGCTGAATTGCTTTGAGGTGATTTCATTAGAAAGAGCTCAGTTTAAGAATGAAGACCAATGTTAAATTGGTACTATATTTATCTAAGGTTGGCTGACACCTTTGAGTTTGGCCTGCATTTTCTTTATCTGTTAGTTGCAGTCTGCTTTCAAGCCCTCAAACCTGGTAAGGATGCCAAAAAAGACTAATAAACAGCAACAAAACCAAAATGCTTGGCTATTGGCAGAAAATATTCCTGTTCATTGTTAATGAGTTTCATTATGGATCAAAGGGAAGCTAATAAACCTTAGGTTCCATAGTTGATGGCTTTATGATGGCTCCTTGAAATTGAAATGCATGGGAAGAATATTAAAGAACAGGGAATATTCATTTTATCCACATTTAAGTGTAAACTAATGTAATAGTTTTATTCTGCCACATAAGTAGGGTACTGCAACTGTTATCTGAAATGGTGTAGTCTGTTGAGCTGAATTTAATTGTTAGGCTAACTTGTAAATTCTGAAGAAGAAATTAATGTTTTATATAGCAACGGGGGGGGTGCTAATTTGAAGTGTTTTAGACAATGCTGGGAGGGGAAGGGAGAGTTTATATTTTGGCTTTATTGTTGCTTTGTAAAGAGAAATTAAAAGCTCTTTTTTTCCCTCCTTTCATTTTCTTGGGGTGCATTCCAACTCCAGAAGGTAAGAAGTATTATTTTATTCTAAAGAATTATTATACAATTATAAAGCACTTTAGCAAGTTTAATTGACCTTACCTTTGGGTGCATGATTTTTACTTTTTGAAATGATATAATTAGCCTAGAAACTTAGAGTGATATTACTATGTAAATGTTTTATTATATGTACTTTTTTGTTCTTGCAGTTTGTAAGCATTATTTGGTCATAATTTAGAAACTCAATCTACATTTAATTTTATTAAACTCATCATTTGACTCACTAGCATTGGGATACCTAGTATTCTGCAGATTAATAATGAAAATACTTATGATACTGGGAATGTGAGAGGTAACATTTGCTTTTGTTCAGCATTTATAAAATATAATGCCACTTCTGGTCTCTGTGGTTTCAGATGAGAAATCTGCTGTCATTTGTGTTTCTCTATACGTAATGTGTTGTTTCTCTCTACTTTTGGGACTTAAAAAAATTTTTTTATTTAGCGTTTAGAAATTTAATTATGATGTGTCTTGGTATGTGGACTTCTTTGAGTTTATCCTATTTAGATTCCCTGAGTTTCTTGAATATGTAGGTTTATTTTTCCCTAAGTAAAAGAAGTTTTCAGCCTGGCCAGGCATGGCTCAGAGTTTGAGCAACAACCTAGGATCCAGGAGATCAAGGTTCGATTCCCGGTCAGGGCACATGCCCGGGTTGCAGGCTTGATCCCCAGTCAGGGGCATGCAGGAGGCAGTCAGTCAATGACTCTCATCATTGATGTTTCTCTCTCCTTCTCTCTCTCCTTCTCCCTCCCTCTCTCTGAAATTAATAAAGCTATATTAAAAAAAAATTTTTTTTTTAATTCTTAAAAAAAAAAAAAAGTTTTCAGCCATTAATTCTTTAAATACTTTTTCTCCTTTCCTTCTTGAACTCTGATGGTATAAACTTTGAAACTTTTGTTATTATCCCACAACTCCCTGAATTTCTGTTAAATTTTTTCAATGTTACTTTCTGTTGTTCACATCAGGTAAATTTTATTGATCTGTCCTCAAGGTCATTGATTCTATTTTGTTATCTTTATTCTACTATTGAGCCCATTTAGCAAGTTTGTGGTTTTTTTCAACTAGCAAGTTTTTACATTTCTAATTACACTTCTCAGTTCTATAATTTCTATTTGTTATAGCTTCTATTTCTTTGCTTATATTTGCTGTATTTTCATTTGTTTCAAGAGAATGAGTAAGTGCTTATTGAAACTTTTTTTTATTGAAACATTTTTATGACAGCTGTTTTAAAATTCTTGTCTTATAATTTCAATATCTGTCTCACTGTTGGCATCAGTTGATTGTCTTTTCACATGTAGATTGTGAGTTTTCCTGGTTCTTGGTCTGATGGGTGATTTTTCTATTGAACCTTGGATATTTTAGCTATTATGGTAGGAGATGTTGGGTCCTATTAAGTTTAAATCTTTTATTAATGGAGGAATTCACACTGCTCGGGTTTACCATGTGAGTCTTGGACACTTATGGTGAACTGTGGTCTTCTTGTTTTGCTTTGTGTTTTTTTTTTGTGATGCATTAATGATTTTATTTCTTTAAACCTCTCCTGAGGATATTTTCCCTCCCATTGTTTTTAAGAGAGAGTAGAAGGGGGAGAGAGAGACACATTAATGTGAGAGAGACACATCTATTGGTTGCCTCCCACGCACACCCCGACGGGGCCAGGGATTGAGCCTGCAACCGAGGTTCGTGCCCTTGACTAGAATCAAACTTGAGATCCTTCAGTCCGCAAGCCGACACTCTAACCACTGAGCCAGGCCTGCTAGGGCTGGTCTTCTTGTTTTATCTGGTGACACAGGGCTCCCAGTGATCTCTGCTGCTTCTTTCTGTGAGGGAGTGGGAGGAGTTGGCTTCTTTATGCCTCTAGATGGGGAGAAAAGGGAGTGTCCAGCCCATGGGAACATGGGCTTCCTGAGTCAAGTGCTTGTGACAGGATCCCTCCTTGTGCAGTGGGTTGCTCAGCATTTCTGGGGGATGGTAGTCTCAAGTTCAGAAGGACAAAAAGGCTTTCTGGGCTGGGCTCCTGCTTACCGTCTGATCTCACTTGCTGGTGCCACCTTCTTATTTTAGTCTTTATTTTTGCTGCTTGAGGTAAGATAACTTGCTCAGTCAAAGCCATTTAATTATAAAAGCTTTATTATAACTCTGTTATGTCTGTGAGCTGGAAAATGCTAGGAATTAATAAAATTAAGGGATCACATGACTCCTTAAGAACTCTGGGTCTTGACCTAAGTCGCTATGTCAATACTGACAGCTGTTGTTCAGAAGCAGAAAATAATTGGAGTAAACAGCTTTGCTGTTTAGATTTACAAACCATATTGCTAAATGAACAAGAAATACCAAATAGGACAAAGGTATAAAATCACAACAAATTCTTAATTTTTGATGTATTTAAATTTGTTAAATTTTATTCTCTCTCCAGCTCTTTGTTTCAGAACTGTGTCCCATAGCTTATATGAAAAATATTTTATTTTTAGTTTCTGTTTTCCACACTAATGCTTCTTTTACCCCAAACAGTATGTCTTCATATGCAACCGTTTACACCTCTTTAATTCAGACACACATGATTTTTAGGAACTTGGCCCAGCCAGTTAAGAAATATTAGCATCTTGATCAGCTGAAATAAAGGCAGTTGATACTTCTTTATATGCAATAGTTACAAGGTGACCTTTTAGGAGCATTATATTTCCCTTAAAGTCTATTTTTTCTTTTTGTGACTTATTCTTATAAGATTGAAATGCAAGATGCTCTTAGTCACCAATTGTGGAAATGGCCGTGGACTAAGATAGGATTCAGGTACTTTATGCATATAATCTATTCAATCTTTTTGTTTTTTTAAATACGTTTTTATTGAGTTCAGAGAGAGGAAGGGAGAGGGTGAGAGATAGAAACATCAATGATGAGAGAGTCATTGATCGGCTGCCTCCTGCACACCCACTGCTGGGGATCAAGCCCAAAACCTGGGCATGTGCCCTGACCAGGAATTGAACTGCTATCTCCTGGATCCTAGGTCAGTGCTCAACCGCTGAGCCATGCCTGGCCAGGCTGATCTATTTAATCTTATAGAAACCCTCTGAAGTCTTTATTTCATAGATAAAGATGTTGAAGCAGTGAGAAATAGCATAACTAGTTAGAGATAAAACTTGAACCCACATCTGTCTGACTCAAAAACCTAAGTGCTGCTTCTGTTGCCTCACTTTTGAGTAGGATCAGAACATTGGGTAAGGCTCTTGATGAAATGTTTAGTATTTCACTTCAGGTGAAAAGTTTGGTGTTCTCCAAGGTCCTTCTATACTAAGAGTTTGTGATTAATCTAAATAAAATGAAACCTTACTGTTACATATATTTACTTCAAAATAAAACATAGTAACTGGACTCTTTTTTCCCTTCCAAATAGGTTGCTCACCTCTTACTCGTAGTAGACAAACCATGCTTTTAAAAAAATAGTGGGGAAAAAAACAATAATGAGAAGATAAAGATTTACAGTGAAGTATTAAGAGGACAGAGAGAATATACAAACAGTTTTCCAAAGAATCTTTTTGTTTGTTTGTTTTTCTGACCTCGCTCTCCAGGCTCTTCCTAGATTGCTTCTTACTTGTTTTGTTTCACTGGTCTGTTAATACAGACTGTCATTTTGGAGTCCCACTGGGCTTCTCCAAAAATACCTGTTTAAAAATTTCCCTTCACACCCTTTTCTCTCTTTCCGGTTGTTTCACTCTCATATGTTTCATGGTATGTTTATGGATGAAATCTGAAGATGAGTCAGATGCTACTTTTTGAATTTAAAATCTACACTTACGTTATTTCTTTTTAAAAAGTAGATTAGTTGTTAACCCAAATATACTTTTTCTTAGAATTACAGGTAGTAAGATAAATGGAAAACAAGAAAAAGGTTTTAATGCAAGAGTTTATAATAATACAAAAATTTCCAGTGAATTTAAAACCTACCAAGTCTATTTATTAATTTAGTGATTCCTAAACTCACTATTTTCCAACATAAGGGTGCTGTTGAGTTCAGTTTTGTTCCGTGTGCTGTCAGGTAAGCATGCCATAAGAATCATTCTAGCTTTTAACCCTATTTGGTGTTGAATTTTTAGTTTGTATGTGGATACTGGTTGCAGAGGTAGGGGTGTGTGTGTGTGTTTGTAGATATATGTATATCAGTGTATCATGTGAGTGAAAGAGTTTTATAAGTTTATTATCTTTTTATATTTAAAGTTGACCTGAAAGAGGGCATTCAAACATCCGTAAGGTGAACTAGATGACTTTATTTTTCTTTTAACCTTGAAAGTCTGAGTCTTTCATTTAATCCAATTGAAATTCAAGGGATTGAGCTTTGAAGGATAAATATAGAATGTATAAGAGTTCAGTCAGAGATAGGGAAGCTGATTAAGGCCTAGTTTGGACAAGGCTATTCTGTTAGAGGGAGTACAGAAAATGAACAAGAGATTGGGATTACAGTAGGGATTAGGCAGGGTAATCTGTTTCAAGAGGGAATATCTCTAGGATTAAATAAATTAGACTAATGAAGTTCCTTAAAGCTCTTTATCAAAGGCTTGAAATGGAGGTAATAAATATTGGAGAATTGAGGATGGACTAAAAAGTTCAATATACTAAATTTCTTTTAATTGGTTACAGGAAGCGATGCCAATGAGGGGAGACCAAAAATTTGAAAAGTAGTAGACTTCAGGGTTTTACAAAGAGTCTTAAAGTGCTTGAAAGGCTGTCATTTCTTTTTTAATGTCCTATAGTTTCCTGAATACAGATCTTTTATCTCCTTGGTCAAGTTTATTCCTAAGTATCTTATTTTTTTTGTTTTTGCAATGGTAAACAGGATTTTTTTAAAGTTTCTCTTTCTGAGAGTTCATTATTAGTGTAGAAACATGCCATCAATTTCTGGATGTTAATTTTGCATCTTGCTACTTTGCTGAGTTCGTTTATTAAATCTAGTAGTTTTTTGGTGTAGTCTTTAGGGTTTTCTATGTACAATATCAGGCCATCTGCAAATAATGACAGTTTTACTTCCTCCTTTCCAATGTGGATGTTTTTATTTTTTCTTCTTACACTTCACAGAAGAATAACTCAAAATGGATTAAAGACTTAAATGTTAGGCTCGAAACCATAAAAATCCTAGAAGAAAACATAGGCAGTAAAATCTAGAACATTTCTTGTAGCAATATTTTTTCCGATATATCTCCTCTGGCAAGGGAAATCAGAAAAAACAAACCAATGGGACTACATTAAACTAAAGAGTTTTTGCACAGCAGAGGAAGCCATCAATAAAATGAAAAGACAAACCCACTGAATGGGAGAACATAGAACATATTTGCCAATAATACATCTGATAAAGGGTTAATATCCAAAATTTCTAAAGAACTTACAAAACTCAACACCAGAAAAACCCAAACAACCCAATTAAAAAATGGGCAAAAGACCTGAATAGACACTTTTCCAAAAAGGACATACAGATGGCCAGTAGACATGTGAAAGGATGTGCTATGTCACTCATCATCAGAAAGATGCAAATTAAAACCACAATGAAGTATCACCTCACACCTGTCAGAATGACTGTCACCAGTAAGTGCACAAAGGACAAGTATTGGAGAGGATGTGGAGGAAAGGGGACTCCTGTGCAATGCTGGTGGGAGTGCAGATTGGTGCAGCCTGTGGAAAGCAGGATGGAGTTTCCTCAAAAAATTAAAAATGGAACTGCCTCATGACCCAGGGATTCCACTTCTAGGAATTTATCCTAAGAAACCAAAACACTAATTTGAAAGAATATATGTAGCCCTATGTTCGTTGCAGTGTTATTTACAGTAGCCAAGATTTGGAAGCAGCGTAAGTGTCCATCAGTAGATGAGTGGATGAAAAAGCCATGGTCCATTTACACAGTGGAAGAAAATCATACCCTTTGGGACAGCATGGATGGACCTGGAGAACATTATGCTAAGTGAAATAAGCCAGGCAGAGAATACAAGTACGATATGGTTTCACTCATGTAGCATTTAATGAACAAACTGAACTACCAAGCAAAATAGAGACAGACTCATAGCCAGAGGGCAGGCACACAGCTCTGGTGGAGGGGGGTGAGTGGAGAGATCGAACAGAATAGGAAGAAAAAGAAAACTCACGGACATGGACAAAAGCGTGGTGATCCTGAGGGGTATGGGGGTTGGGTGGAGGTGAAAGAGGCAGAGAGGGAATAAACAGTGATGGAAAAAATAAAATAAAAATAAATTTAGGAAAAACTAAATAAAAATGTCTCAGACATACCTGGAAAAAAAAAAAAAAAAGGAAGAAGATAACTATTCCAAAACCTACTTTTAAGTGATCTCATAATAGGTCTAAATATAAGAGCACAGTATAATATTAACGTGTATGGAATTGTGGTGTACACCTGAAACTATATGTTGGTTATACTGCAAAAAAAAACCAAGAAATGTGTGTGTTCCACAGCTCAGTTTTAGTCGGGTGCGGTGGTAGGCAAGGAGATTAATATTTTTTATTTGAATCTTTGTGCGCTGTTTTCCCCTCTCTTTTACCTTTGGACATTTGAAGCTTGTGCTAAATAAAAGAGTCGTTTTGAAAGAATTCCGCTTTAGTTGAGGTATAACTGGCAGTTTTAGGTGGAATAGAATCTTTACGTGTTACATTTTCGATACTTGCGCGAGCTGACCTCCTCCAGCTCTGGTGTGAGGCGCTGGGTGAGGACGAGGGAAAGCAGGGACCGTCTTCGTTTAGATGATGGTGCGCTCTGTGCCCGTTTCCCCACGCCAGCCTCTGTGGGTTGGTAGGCTTTTTACAGTTTACAAATGTGCTTATGTCAAATGAATGTTGACCAGAGACAGAAGCTGACCGCTGTGCTGGCTTTGTTTTGCAGTGGGACCTCCCCTCTTGCGTGCCTGAACGCCATGCTGCACACAAACTCCCGAGGCGAAGAGGGCATCTTCTACAAGGTCCCGGGCAGAATGGGAGTGTATACTTTGAAGGTAAATGTTTTTCAAGTCATTTAAAAAGTAAATCGTGAAGTGACTACATATAAATAATATTTGTGTCATAGGGGACAGAATTGTGTTCTTGAAGAACTTATTTTCAGGAAGAGGTAATATTTTCAACTCTATATTAAAAATATTTTTTTTACTAATCTGTAACCATCTGTAGGTAAATCAGAGAAGAAAAGTCAGTTTATTGTTTATGATAATATTATCTTAAAAGGATGAAATGAAAATGTCTTCCAGAAACTTTTTCAAGAGCCTCACATTTGAATAATAATGAGTGTTGCCTCTCAAGGAGCTTACAGCCTTGATTCTTTATAGTACCATCTCATTTAATTCTTCATTGCAATGTAGAGTTATGGTTATTATGATTATGGAGAAAAGCCGAAGTTCAGAAGATTGGATTTTGTTGTTGGCCAAATAGTATCAGAATCAGAATCCACATCTGGCTGAATTCCCAAGCCCATGTTCTTTTTACCATAGCAGGCCTATTAGTAATATTTAATTCCTACACTGAGAAGGGTCCTTGACCTATCAGTATCCTTTCAGTTACAAATAGGAAAACCAACTCAAATGAGCTTGAGTAAAACAATTTATTAGATAACTGAAATTTCTAGGGAAACTCAGCCCTGATCCAGGAGCTCAAATGATGTTATTAGGATTGGTAACCATTGATAACAGGGTGTCTCCCTTTCTTTTGGCTTCATTCTCAGGCAGGCCCTCTGCTCATTGTATGTGATTTTGCCCCCATTCCCTACTCTGCCAGCTATAAGTCTGGAGAGGATGGAGTCTCAGGAACTAAAGCAGGAGCTTTCAGTTAGTTTTGATTTGGCTTAATTAGTTTGGTTTGGCTCATGTGTACACACCTGAATGATTGCTGTTGCCAGATGTATTGATCTTCTTTTTGGGCACTCTTAGGTTCATGATTATCTTTGATATGAGGGTAAAGTTAAGCCCACTCAAGCCAGATGAATTCAGAAGAGGGATTGTTTCCCAAAGGAAATTTATCAGCAGAAGAATCAGTGCTTAGCGTGTGATGACTGTGTCCATGTTTATGTGGGATTCTGTCCCCTTACCTTTTTAGCTTTGAGCTATAGTCATCACTATGCTCAGTGGTTGTATGTAGCCCACTAACATCAAAAAGATCTAATTTACCTATAATAGGTCCTTTTCATACACACTGTTGAACTTCCTGGGATTACAGGGCTGTAGTGCCACATGGAGTTTTCTGCGTTTCTTTTAGGCTTTAGCGTTCTAGATTTGTATTGTTAATGACATTTATTAAATGTGTACTCCATGCTGAACACCGTAGAGGCTATAAAGAAGGGTAAACTGTGATGTCTGAGCTCTTGAAGCTCACATGGTTATTGAAGTAATTGCACATTGACAAAATTTAACTGTGATAGAAAGTACTGTACTGTAAAGTACTCTGATGGTATAGAGAAAGATTAATAAAGGGATCTAGAAAGTTACTGTGTGTTTGGTTTTTTTGGTTTGTTTGTTTTAATTTTATTCTTGACAATACTACAGATTGTTTTGTTTTTTTAAACTTGTAAAACTTGAGTTGAACTTTGGCAGATAATAATGTGAAGAGGGCTTTCCAGGACAAGGGAATAGCTTAAGCAGAGGCACAGCTAGAAGGATTCCGAATGGATTTGAATGTAGAGTAAATTGGAGTGGTTCGACCACAATCTGTATGTGGGCTAGTGTGATAAGGAGTCGGGGGTGGGGGAAACGTTAATGATCAAACTTTGTAGGCTTTTGAAAACCTGACTGAGCAATTTTAGAGACAGAGAGAGAGAGAAAATAAAGGAGGAGGGTGTGAGCAAGAGAGAGCGAGCATGTGTGTGGAGGAGATGGCAGAGGTTTTTTAGGAGACGAGCATGATCAAATCCATATTTAGGAGATAAGTAGGATATGTTTAAGGGTAAAGCAGGAAAACTTGTCAAAAATATGGTTATGGTTGTTTGAAAGAGATAATGAGCCTGAAATACAAAAGTAGTAAAGGGATGAAGGCAAAGTACATTAGAGAAATAAAATATATACTATATGGAGTGAGTAAAAGAAGGAATTCTGGCTTTATCTTCTCCTAACTATGTAGTCTTCATCAAAATCCTAACCTCTCCTGCCTCAGTTTCCCTGTCTATAAGATAGGAATAAAAGTACCTACCTTAAAAGATTTGGGGCATGAGCAGTTGATCCTGGAGGGATCACAAGTTTAAGAACAGAAGTTAATTATATTTGTATTTAAAATACTTGTTGAACCTGCAGGTCAAGAGGGATGGCTGGCAACTAACTCTGTAAAAAGTTTTTGAAGGAAAGAATAGAGAAAGATGGGATATGTATTTTGATAAAGTGTGTAACACAAGAAATGGCACTAGGATATAAACAGAAGTGGAAAAAAACAGTTTCTTACTAGATCAGTTTACAAATGCTAGTTATAGGTAGCAGGGTCACATGTCAGAATTATTTTTATCTGATTAGAAAAATAAATTATGTGGGAAAATAAAAAATATATTGAGAGGGGAAAAACCATCTGTAATTTTATAACTTTTTATATGTGTATATTTCTTTATATATTTTTATACACTACATAAATTCAAAGTAGCTAATATTTATTGAGCTCTTATCATATGCCAGGCACTGTTTTTCATTTATTAACTCATTTAATTTCAGCATTACCTTTTAAGGTAGGTACTTTTATTCCTATCTTATAGACAGGGAAACTGAGGCAGGAGAGGTTAGGATTTTGATGAAGACTACATAGTTAGGAGAAGATAAAACCAGAATTCAAACCCAGAAAGTCTTAATTTCCTAGTTGTTGATCTTACAGCTGTCCTGTTAAATCTCTCACATACTATGCTGACACAGGTATCCTTTCTGACTAACATTCTCACAACCCAGTGCAGAAACCAAAGATGCATGTGATTTTAAAAAAAGACAGATTTCTTTTGTACTTGATTCTTCCTAATTATTAACGAATATTTAGGAACCGATTAGATTCAAATAATGGACTATCTTTTGCTACCCAGACTCTTGATTGAATTTGCAATACATAATGGTACTAATATACACACAAATATTTATCTATATATTATATATATTACATGGCTGGTGGATGTACATACACTTTACAAAATTTTTATTATATAGTGTGTTTTTTTTTTATCCTGAGCATATAATCATTTACCTGACTTATATATATCAAGTTCTTTTCTTTTTTTTTTAAAATATATTTTTTATTGATTTCACCGAGAGGAAAGGAGAGGGAGAGAGAGAGAGAGAAACATCAATGATGAGAGAGTCATTGATCGGCTGCAGCCCACAACTCGGGCATGTGCCCTGACTGGGAATCGAACCCTGATCACCTGGATCCTAGGTCGACGCTTAACCACTGAGCCACGCCCGGCCGGGCTCAAGTTCTTTTCTAACTTAAGTCTCTGTGTTGTGCCTGTATATGATTGTCATGTAAAATTTTTACCTTTGGATAGATTGAAACATTAGCTAATTTGACCCAAAGAAGAGAGATGACAGGAATTCAGAAAACATTGTTGGTTCTGCTGTTGAATCCTGTAATAATAAAAATTAATCAGCACAGTTAAGTTGCAACAATGCATATCAGAGACTTAATTACTGTTTGCTGAAATGGTAATGATTAATCCTAATTGGATGCCTACATTTTCAGAAAGATGTGCCGGATGGGGTGAAAGAGCTATCAGAAGGTTCAGAAGAAAGCAGTGATGGTCAGTCAGATTCCCAGAGTTCTGAGAACAGCAGCAGCAGCAGTGATGGTGGCAGCAACAAGGAGGGAAAAAAGAACAGGTGGAAAAGGAAAGGTAAATCCACCTGATCCCTCAATAAAGTACTGAACACTAGGACAGATCCCCTTGTTAGTAGGTCCTCTTTTTTCAGACCCCAGGTCAGTTAGTCTCCTTCCCTTACCCTTTAGATCAGTACTGTCCAATAGAATTCCCTGCTCTCATGGAAGGATTCTGTATCTCTGCCGACCACCCCAACAAAGTAGCCACTAGCCGCATGTGTCTATTGAGCACTTGAAATACAGCAAGTGTGACCAAGGAACTCAATTTAAAATTTTATTTTTACTAAAATTTCAGTAGCCTCTTCTGGCTAGTGGCTACCACATTGGACACCATGGCTCTTGGCCGTCTATAGCCTTTTTTAGGATGCTCTGATTTTACTTGCCCCTTTAATCCTCTCTTCTAAAATTTGAGCACTTATACTCTAACAGCTCTCTCCCTACTAGGAAAAGAATGCTTTTATTTCTATTAGCAAAGACTAAATTCAGTCTGCTGGTCTTTGCTCTCATCCTCTGCTTGGTGTCTGCTTCATAACGTACTCAAAAACTTTCTTTAAAGAATAATGTCTTTGTTGCTATAGCTTCCCTGGGATGGATTTTCCACTTAAGGATACATTTTATTACCTTTTTTTGCTAATTTACCTGTCAGAGCTTCTTGTCAGAGTCTTGAGGAGAGAAAGTTGTTTTTTTTTACCAAAATATTAATAAATTCAGCTATGCACGGCAAGGCAGATTTTAAGCCAATTTATGACTATTCCTTTATAAGGACTGATACAAGGATTTTTTACTCTGGACTGATTTTCCAGAGCAAAATAGACATCCAAGAGTTTCCCTAGCTTGGATATCTTATTAGGTTTGAGTTTTAGGTGAACTGTCTTTGTATCTAGAAACTAGAGTTATGTTTTTTAGACTGCTTGACTCATTAATTTTAAGTGCCTTTAGAAGTTTTGATGTTGAACTGTATTAGAAAAATAGTCTTATTTATTAATATCCCTGTGTTAATGTGTGTGCTACTTCAGGAGAGTTGAGATAATTGGTGGCATCATGTGGGTTCTCTGGTACAGCTACTACATGACCAATTTGGGAAAATTTTGTGATTGTGAGGTATTTAGCTGTAAGATCACAACCACTTGGAGAGCAACCCAGACCTCAAATGTTGGGAATGAATGGAATAAAGATGAGACAAAGCCAGGACCTGTGACCAATATTCTGATACATGTTTTTAAAGCAATCCCTGTCAATAGTGAAAGGAGGTGTAGTCCAGGCCTATGTTCCTTGTGCACTAAGGACCTTTTTAGGAAGGGTAGAGCTGAACGTATTAAAAGCTCTGTCTCTCCTCTGTGTTTCCCCAGTTTCAACTTTTCAAGTTTGGAAATTGCTGATCTAAGATTAGGAACCAAGCCCAGTCATCAGGCTAGAGACACAATGAGCAAGATTCATAATGTCTGGATGTGGCTGGAAACAGGGAAATCAGTGTTAAAGAAGGCCCAACTAATAAACTGGAAGCCAAATCATGGTCTTGGAGGTCTTGACTTTTCAGTAGCCACACATGCTGCAGTAGCTGTTTTGAGTAGTCACTGTACATGGTTGTTAAAGGCTGTGTCTAAGAATTTAAGGTAAATGTATTATGATACAGGAAGAACTAAGAAATAACAATAGAACCCATTGTCAGAAGCTTATGAGGTAGATTAAAATAGCATGACCTTGCCCAATATTCAGCATAGTAATAGAAGATACTAACAGCAAGGTAATGGCAAAACAAAAATTGCGGTTCAGATAAATTGTTTTGAACTGCCTTTGATTCATTCCTTTTCTAGAACTTGTCAAATATTGAATATTTATCCTTGATTTACATTACAATAAAATGTTCCAGCAAGATCTTTTCTGAGTGTGGGTAGTCTAAACTGAGAGTAGAATGGGCTGTATGTAGCGTTTGGAAGGTGGAGGTGGGAGGGGCACACGATGTCATATAGAACTCATGTTTACTCTAGCAGCTCCGATATTCTTAAGAAATGGATAAGTGCCGAGCTACCAATAATGAAGAATGATTTAGTCTTTCATTCATGTGTCATACATGTGGCGTAAATATGTACATTTTTAGGTACATATTATATATTTGTGAATGTCCAGTGCAAGTTAAAATGGAAAACTTGTAGTTACCAGTGATAGTAGCATGGAGCAAGTAGTTCTAAATCAATTGCAATAATTAATAAAGGTAAAGCAAACTAATTGTGCCTATTCTTTTTTCTTATTTAGGGCTTTTACTCTCAGTCTGACATCACTTTATTTCAAATGCATTGTAGGACAGGAAGAACATTGAGATAGTATCAAAACCCACTTCCTTTTATGTACAAAAATAAAGAGCTCTGACAGCAAAACTGATACTTCTAGTTGAAAATTGATAGAAACTCTCTTGATATAGTTGTACCTTTCAGCCAGATAGGAATAGAGAACAGAACTTTGAAATTCAGCCCAATATTAAAACTAGTTTATTGATTTCCGTGTAAAGTGGAAGAACTTAGAAGCTTGTAGTTTTGGTTTTTAATTTTCAGACAGGAAACAATGTTCAGAGAAGAGCTTTATGGAATTCCAAGCCAAGGTAAGGTGGAATGACTCCAGAAAAATAATTAAAATCAACTTTTTCTGTTGCTGTTTTGGTAGAATCAAAGCTAAGTAAGTCTCTGCCTTTTCCCAAAAATAAAATACAAATATTGCAGCATGAAGCAACTGCAGAAGTATTATTTTTATCTTCTAATAAAGAAAAGCTTGTTAGATTTTGGTCTGCTTTTAAAGTATCTTAAGAAAGAAATTATGTGAAATATACCTTTTCACCTATAAGGAATTACTAATTCTTTCCAGGAGCATGACCTAATGTTAATTTTACTGCTTGTTCAGAACTACTTTAAATCAGGAATTTGATATTATATATTGTGTTTTTAGTTAAAATACCATAGGCCTCCCTGTCTTCTAACATCATTTATATTTATGTTAAGATAGCTGAACGGGGATGATTATATATAGAAATACCTCCTTTAAAAAGTATACAGGGAAGAAGAACTCCTTTGGGCAAAGTTAACTTATGTAGGGAGAGAACTTTGGGAGAGATGTTCTCTTTCTCCTCATGGGTGGATGGATGGTGGCTGAGTTGGAGGTTTTAGCTCTGTCATGAATTAAAGATGGCTACACTGTTAGGACTTGGATAGTTAGGGTACCCAGAAGGAAAGGAAGGTGTTCAGGTGTGGCCTCTCTCTCTCTGATTACTGGACTGTTTGAATATCATCAGGAACCAGTCTGCTTAGTTTGGAGTAGACTACGCTTGCAATGGGAAGAAGGGGCTTAGAACTAAAACATTTGTTACTTCTGGAAATGCAGTTCCTCTATAAAGAAAGACTATCGTGGAAATAAGAACTCTTCCCTTCATAGAAGGATTACTGTTTTTGAAGATTAAAACAGTTTTGGTTGGGGAGGGGGAAGGGGTGGCTTGGAGCAGGTCATTGGGGAGAAAAAGGGACATCTGTGATATTTTAAACAAAAATAAAATTTTTAAAAAAGTGGCAACAACAAAAAAAATTAATTAAAAAAATAATAAAACAGTTTTGGAAGCTTCAGCTGTTATCATTGTTTCAACTGTTAATCCTTCAGCTATATAAAGCTACATTCTAATTTTTATATTACTGCATTATTTCTGATAATCTCTCTAACATTTCAGAGGGGCCCATTGAATATTTTCAGGAGAATATAAAGTATTGTCAGAGATTATTTACTAAAGCTTTAAATTCAGATGTATCTAATATTCTTTTGATGATGTTCAGTATAATAACTATCCATTGAAATGAGAAATTCTCAATGCTATGATATGTCTGAAAAGTAGTATCTCCTGAACATATACTCAGTGAGTGGTAATAAATATCCAACAACCTGAAACTACTTCAGTAAGTTATGCAAAACTGGCTTTAATGAGCACCAAGTTTTCAAACTTGTTTTGAATGTTTTCCTGAAAACACTTATTTAATTTTAAAGTTTTCTCCACTAGGTTGCTCTTTTTTTTTTTTTTTTTTTGAGTGACTTTTTTTGTTTTTTAAAATTAAATAAGTAACAACTGATCTTTTGACCAGAATTTGTTAATCTTGTGTCTGTATGTTTATGTAAAAGCAAGCATTTTGTTTCTAATCAGATTCTAAGTAAGTTTTTAAATGAGTGCTTTTAATCCATTTAGCAGTTCACGTTGGAGGACCAGTAGATCAGGATATAATCTTGAGAGGTATTGTTCAGGCCATTATTTATTGACAAAAACAAAGAAATATCTCTATTTAAACTACTTGCTACATTCAGTTTTTTCCCCTTATGTACAACTTGTCAGGTATTTGGGAGACCAGTTTGAATAAGGTGTGCGTTCCACCCATATCTAGAGGTATAGAAAAAGAAGCAGATAATTAGCAAATAACTTAATAAATGACATGTGTTTATGTTTATCATATTATGACAGAATTACAGAAGAAAGTAATTTTACCTGGGTTAGTAAATATTGTATGAGATATAGAAAAATTTAATACACTATCCTTCCCTTGAGAGTATAATTTCTAGTGAAGATAGGACATGATGGATAGAAAAAATATATAAAGGCAAAAGGTAGAAGTGTGTGCACAGTGTTTTCAGGAAACCATAGGAAGAAAAGTTTGGCTAGAAGGGGATTTGTGGGAAAAAAGAAAAGGAAAGAAGTTAGGATCAGACTGTTAATCTTACTGCTACTCTCCATTACTTATAGGTTGTAGGTGTACATAAAGTAATTTCTTAGGAAAACTAAGATATGTAGTATGGGTCAGAGAATGGCAACACTGCTGACTCACATTTTCATAGCCACACACCAAGAGGAACAAGATGTTTTATAGCCCTTTATCAGTTTTACCCTCTTGTCCATTTAGTGTCTGAGTTAATATGCTAGCTTCTTTGATTTGTTTTATATTAGTTCAGTTTATTTCTAATCATTGGTATATAGGTTGAAATAATTCATTTCCATTCTACTCTCAATTCTCTTACTTTACCTCATTTTATTGGGCTTCATTGTGCTTCACAGATACTGTGTTTTTTACAAATTGAACGTTTGTGACAACCCTGTGTCAAGCAAGCCCGTCAGCGCCATTTTCCCCACAGCATTTGCTTTCTGTGTCACATTTTGGTAATACTCACAATATTTCAGACTTTTTCGTTACTACTATATTTGTTATGGTAATCTGTGATGTTACTATTGTAACTGTTTTGGGGCACCATGAACTTTGTCCATGTAAGATGGTGAACTTAACCGATTCATGTTGTGTGTGTTCTGACTGCTCCACCAACTGGCCATCCCTCATTTCTCTTTCTCTTCTTGGGCTTCCCTATCCCCTAAGACACAATAATATTGAAATTAGGCCAATTAATAACCCTACAGTAGCCTTTAAGTGTTCAAGTGAAAAGTCTCATGTCTCTCACTTTAAATAAACAACTAGAAATACTAAGCTTAATGAGGAATGCATGCCCAAAGCTGAGATAAGTCAAAAGCTAGGTCTCTTGCACCAAAAACGTAGGCAGATTTGTGAATGCAAAGGAAAAGTTCCTGAAGGAAATTAAGAGTGCTACCCTAGTGAACACACAGATAAGAAAGTAGAACAGCCTTATTGCAGATACGGAGAAAGTTACAGTGACCTGGATGGAAGATCAAAACAGACACAACATTTTTATCAGCCAGAGCCCAATCCAGAGCAAGACCCCAACTCTCTTTAATTCTATGAAGTCTGAGAGAGGTGAGGAAGCTGCAGAAAAAAAGTTTGAAGGTAGCAGACTTTGGTTCATGATGTTTAAGAAAAGAAGCCGTTTTTGTAACATAAAAGTGCAAGGTGAAACAGCAAGTGCTCTTGAAGAAGCTATAGCAAGTTATCCAGAAGATCTAGGTTAAGGTAATTAATGTAGGTGGCTACACTAGACAAAAGATTTTCAGTGTTAACAAAACCCTTATATTGAAAGAAGATGCCATCTAGGACTTTCATAGCTAGAGAGGAGAAGTCAGTGCCTGTCTTCAAAGGACAAGCTGACTCTCTTGTTAGGGGCTAATGCAGCTGATGACTTTAAATGGAAGCCAGTGCTCATTTATCATTTCCAAAAATTCAGGGCCCTTAATAATTATGCTAAATCTGCTCTGCCTGTGCTCTATAAATGGAACAACAGAGCCTTATGACAGCACACCTGTTTACAACATAGTTTATTGAGAATTTTAAGCCCACTGTTGAGACCTACTGCTCAGTAAAAGATTCTTTCAAAATATGACTGCTCATTGACAATACACCTGGTCATCCAAGCACTCTGATGGAGATAGATGTACAAGGAGAATAATATTTTCATGCCTGCTAACACAACATTCTTTCTGCACTCCATGTATCAAGGAGTAATTTTGACTTTCAAGTCTTATTACTTAAGAAATACAATTTTCATAAGGTTATAGCTGACATAGTGATTCTCTGATGGATCTGGACGAAGTAAATGGAAAATCTAAAAAGGATTCACCATTCCTGATGCTATTAAGAACATTCGTGATATCTGGAAAGAGGTAAAATTATCAACATTTACAGGATTGTGGAAGAAGTTAATTCCAACCCTCATGTATAATTTTGAGGGGTTCAAGACCTCAGTGGAAGAAGTAATTGCAGATGTGGTGGAAATAGCAAGAGAACTAGTATTAGAAGTGAAGCCTGAAGATGTTATTGAACTGCTGTAATCTCTTGATAAAACTTTATTGGATGAGGATTCTTCCTGTGGATGATCAGAGAAAATAGTTTCTTGAGATGGAATCCACTCCTGATGGAAATGCTGTGAAGATTGTTGAAATGACCACAAAGGACTTAGCATGTTACATAAACTTAGTTGCTAAAGCAGAAACAGGGTTTGAGAGGATTGACTTCAATTTTGAAAGAAGTTCTGTGGGTAAAATGCTGTCAAATGATATTATATGCTACAGAGAAATCGTTCATGACAGGAAGAATCACTTGATACAGCAAACTTCACTGTTGTCTTATTTTAAGAAGTTACCACAGTCACGCCACCCTTCAGCAGCCACCATTCTGATCATTCAGCAGCCATCGAGACTGAAGCAAAACCCTCCGCCAGCAAAAAGATTACAACTTGCTGAAGACTCGGATGATTGTTAGCATTTTTAGCAATAAAGTATTATTAAATTAAGGCATATACACTTCTTTTAAAAAAAAGCTAATGTCAATAATAATCTTAAATATAAATGGATTAAACATTCCAAAGGACGTAAGGTATCCAAATGGATAAGAAAACAAGCCCCAAATATATGCTGTCTCCAAGAGACCCACCTCAGAACCAAAGGCACACAGGCCAAAGGGAAAAAACCCAACTTCTAGAGGACTTTAAAGGAGAGATTGACAGCAATACAGTCACGGTAGACTTTAACACCCCACTGATTTTACTGGATAGATCTTCCAGACAAAAAATCAATAAGGAAACAGTGATTCTAAATGACACACAGATCAGATGGATTTAATTGACATTTACAGAACATTTCACCCCAAAGCTGCAGAATAGGCATTCTCCTTAAATGCACATGGGACATTCTCAAAGACAGGCCACATGTTAGGACACAAAACAAGTCTCTACAAGTTCAAGAAGATTGAAATCATATCAGACATCTTCTCGGACATTTATACCATGGAATACTGTGCCGCTATAAAAACGAAGGATCCCTTACCCTTTGAAGACAGCATGGTGGGACCTGGAGAGTATTACGCTAAGTGAAATAAGCCAGTCAGAGAAAGACAAGTATCACATGGTCTTACTCATATGTGGAATCTAATGAACAAAATAAATCTGTAAACAAAATAGATCCAGAGACACAGAAGCATGGAACAGACTGAGGAATCTCAGAGGGAAGGCAGGGGTGGATGGGTAGGTGGGGAGAGATTAACCTAAGAACTTATATGCATATATACATAACCCATGGACACAGAGAATAGTGTGGTGAAGGCCTGCCTGGGAGGAGGAGTGCAGGGGGGAGGGGATCAATGGAGGGGAGAAGGGGAACATTTGTATTCCTTTCAACAATAAAGATAAATTTAAAATTAAAAAATAAATTTAAAAAATGCTAACGTGCACTTGATAGACCACAGTATAGTATAAACATACTCTTATATGCACTGGGAAACCAAAAAATTTGTGCAACTCACTTTAATGTGGTGGTCTGAAACTGAACCTGCAATATTCCCAAGATATGCCTGTATAGCATTATGTTAGAGGTGTTTATCTCAACACAAGTAAGCAAGAAAAAGCAGTTGGAAAGTAAGTAACAAGAGAAGGAAAAACTACCTCTGTGTGCAGATGATGTGATATCTGACAAACTCGAAAATTTTTATATCAGTGGAGATAAAAATTGGTAACAGAATTTAGTAAAATAGCTGGATATGATACCATTGTGATTAACTAGTTAATAATAGGAAAGTAGCAAAAGGAAGGCCAGACATTATAATCATGTTATTTGGAAGTTTCAACTTTGCTCTCCCCAGGGAACCACTGGTCTATTCCCTGAAAAATATGCTGTCCAACAGGCTCTAGAATCTTTCCTAATTTTATCTAATTTGGTGACTAATGGTTTATATTCTGCTTCCTGCTGCTTCAATCAGTTCTGTTGAAAAATTAAAGACCAAAGTGTAATGAATACTAACACCCATCCCTTCCCCATCCTGTCATCCTTCACTAGAGCTTTCTGAGGAAATAAACTGGAAAGGGAGGCTGTTTGCCGTAGCGCTCCAAAAAGAAGACCCTTCCCAAAAGTGTTTCAGATCTTAATACAGGTAGCAGAATGTGATTGGGGAAGGAATGGTGCGTGATAGCAACTCTGATAACAAATTTTTCATTGTCATTTCCACCCCTAGTATCATCTAGACTGTCACAGCCATCCTCTCCCCAGTCAGGCTGCCCATCACCCACCATTCCAGCAGGTAAAGTCATTTCTCCATCGCAGAAGCACAGCAAGAAGGCACTAAAGCAGGTAATCATGCTAGTCTCTGTTGTTTGTCAGAAGTATAATCTCCTACATTAAAAATACATGACTCTGGCAGGCAATGAAAGTTTCTTGAAAGGACATTATGTCCTTTTAAGGAGAAATTTCATGCTGTTTCCCAATTTGGATTTAATAATTTATGCATCTCTGTGTCATAGGTTTGTGGTAGATACTGTTTTTATCACACTTTATTTGTTCCTAATTTGCTAAGAGTTTTTGTGTGTGTGTGTGTATTCATTTTTTAAATTATGAATAGGTGTTAAATTTTTCAGGTTTGTTTTCTTCAGCATTTATTGAGATAATCAGGTAGTTTTTTTCCTTAAATTTAGTAACATACAGAATTGCACAACTAGATTTTTAAATGTTAATCTGTACTTAACTCTCTAAAATAAACTATATGTTTGTTATATATTTTTAAATATGTTGTGGAATTTTCTTTTTTAAGATTTTAGCTTGGATTTTGCTGAGGTTTTTTGTTTGTTTGTTTGTTTTTGGTACTATCCACGAACAGTTTTGGAACCAGGATTGTTCTAGCATCCTAAACTAAATTGTGTAGCTCTCTATACAGGGTGTCCCAAAAAGTTCCATTCCTGGTCAGGGCCCATGCCCAGGTTGCTGGCTTGATCCTAGGTAGGGAGAGTGCAGGAGGAAGTAATCAATGATGTTTCTCCCTTATCCATGTTTCTATCTCTCTTTCCCTCTCCCTTCTTCTCTAAAAATCAATAAAAACATATTTTAAAAAAGAAAATTCTGTAAATCTCATCTTTTAAAATTGTTTTCCTAGCATTTCAGTTTTATCTACTTTTACTGGTCTCTTGATTTTCTGCTGCTTTAGCTAAATTTGGAAATTTATTTTTCTTAGTGATCCGTTTCACTTGATTTTTTTCAAATATTGGTATAAAGTTGTATATAGTATTCTTCTATCTCTCTTTTTTGTTCTTTAGTGTTTTTCCTTTATAATGTATCTTCTTTTTCCCCAGTGCTAGTTGCCAATGATCTACCTATTTTATTGGACTTTTTAAAGAACTAACCTGATTTTTTGAAATGCAAATGATCAGTAAATATAAATTCACTAGTAGTTAAGGGAGCATTAAAATAGTCTACTACTTTTATCCTCAGATTGGTATAAATCTTAATTATCTTCATTGTCAAGTGTGTGGGAAAATGGCTATTGTGTTTTGTCAGTAGAATATAAATTATAGTTACTTAGGAGAGAGATTTTGTAGCATTATTAAAATTTTATTTTTTAAATACGTTTTTATTTAATTTAGAGAGAGAGAGGAAGGGAGAGGGATAGAGAGAGAAACATCGATGAGACAAAGAAACATCAATCGGCTGCCTCCTGCACAACCTGGGAATGTGCCCTTACCTGGTAATCGAACCTGCAATCTCTTGGTGCATAGGACAACGCTCAACCGAGCCACACTGGCCAGGGCCTATTTATTGAAATTTTAAATGCACACACACCATAACTAAGCAGTTGAACATTTTGGAACTTACGTTAGAAAAATATGTACGTATATAAACACAAAGAAAAATATTTCGTTAAAGTTTGTAATAGCAAAAACTTGCATGCTCTTTACCACTTAAGTTGTTTACTTTTTGTTATTACTAAAACACTGATTTGTTTTGTTTCTTATAGTCAGTTTTCTCTTTATAGGCTCTAAAACAGCAACAGCAGAAGAAACAACAGCAGCAATGTAGGCCAAGCATGTCCATCTCCTCCAATCAGCATCTCTCTCTGAAAACTGTCAAAGCAGCCAGTGACTCTGTAACTGCTAAATCTGGTAGGCGGGGGAGGGTGTCTATTCAATGGAAGTTTCTTTATTTTTATTTTTTTATTTTAATTAAATTTATTGGGGTGACATTGGTTAATAAAATTATATAGGTTTCAGGAGTACAATTCGATAATACATCATCTACGTATTGTATCATGTGTTCACCACCCCAAGTCAAGTCTCCTTCTGTCACCATTTATCTCCCCTTTACCTTCTCCTACCTTCCCCCATTCCCTTTCCCTCTGGTATCATCATACTGTTGTCTATGAGGGGCTTTTTGTTTGTTTTGTTTTTGTTGTTTTTGCTTCCTTCATCAATGGAAGTTTCTTTTTCTGGTAGTTTGTGTTGTTTTTCTAATTTGTATACTGCATTTATTTTAAATTATTGTATTTATTTACATAATCCTTGTATTGCCAAATCATTGATTTAAATGGTTCCAGGTTAAATGGGAAATTTATGCAAAATATTCATGCAGTTATTTAAAAATACATCAGTGGGATTTGTATGTTAGAATGAAATCTATAACCAACTTAACTTCCAAGATGTCTTAATAATATTTGGAACCCTCTAATCTGTAACCTTAGAAAACTGATGTTTTCAAAAGATACTCAAACTAAACTCTTCACAAATTATCTCTTTTAAAAATAAAAGATTTTACTAAGAATACATGCAACCTTTGAATTTCCATTGGACATATCTACAGGCCTTTAGATTTGTTGTTGCTTATTTTGTTTTTAATCTAAACTCATCTGGATATAGACTTTGTGTTTTATTACACAATTCGGTTTGATGCCAGCTGATTATATGTGCCTGCGAGATTTAAACTGTGTCTTGCAGAACTTTGCATTATGTTGGGGAGGAAATTTACCACCAGAAGCCAGTAATGTGCTGAGAAGAAGGAGGGATTTTACGTTCTTTTTGGGGCTTAATCCTCAGACTCAAAACACATTTGCAAGGTCACATTGCCTCATACATAACTACTTTTAGTTAGTGTTGAATGATTTAATTCTTTGATAACGGATTTCTATCTATAACCTTAATGTCACCAGTCTGTTATATATTTTTCCCCTAGCAGTATGGGAAGGAAAGCAATCTGATGGACAGTCAAGCAGCTCCCAGAACTCAAACTCTAGCTTTTCTTCTTCAGTTAAAGTGGAAAATCCTTTGCTAGGCTTGGGGAAGAAGTCATTCCAAAGGTCTGACAGACTTCACACAAGTAAGTTAATTTGCAAGGACTTCATTTCTTTGTAAATTATTTTTTTTGGCAACTTAATTTATCAGCCTAGTGTCTGAAATTCATTAGCTGTCTGGCGTAATTGTTACTTCCTCTTCACCTGCCCTTACCAAACTTTATTCAGCATAAGGTCTGTTATTAGGCCATTTTGTGGTTTATTTCTTTTTCTGATCATAGGTTGCTTTGGCATTATTTACATTTAATTTCTTCTTGTTTTTTCTGTCCTCACTTGAGGATAATTTTTCCATTGCTTTTCAGAGAGAGTGGAAGGGGGGGAGAGAAAGAGAGAGAGAGAGAGAGAGAGAGAAAGAGAAAGAGAAATATCGATGTGAGAGAGACACATCAATTGGCTGTCTCCAACTCACGTGCTCGCCGGGGCCGGGGATAAAGCCTGCAACTGAGGTACATGCCCTTGGCCAGAATCGAAACCTGGGACCCTTCAATCCTCAGGCCGACGCTCTAACTACTGAGACAAACTGGCTAGGGCTACATTTTATTTCTAACTATACAGAAAGGGCTTATAATTAAACATGACAAACTGAACATTTTTTTCCTGCTCCCTCTGAATCCCACAAAAATGAGAATATGGAAATAAAAAAGCTTAAATCCACAAGGGTGAAAGAAACAAGTAGCCAGCAGATGGGCAGGCAGTGGCAATACTTTTTTTTTTTTAACCCTCACCCAAAGATATTTTTTCCATTGCTTTTCAGAGAGAGTGGAAGGGGGAGAGAGAGGGGGAGAAGGGGAGAGAGGGAAAGAGAGAGAGAAAGAAACATTGATATGAGAGAGACACATTGATTGGTTGCCTCCCACATGCCCCTGACTGGGGTTGCCGATTGAGCCTGCAACTGAGGTACGTGCCCTTGACCGGAATCAAGCCTGGGACTCTTTAGTCCACAGGCCCACGCTTTAACCACTGAGTCAAACCGGCTAGGCCACATGCCAATGTTTAAAATAGTGCCTGGTGCTTAGAAGGCCCTATATTAAGTGTTTACTACTGCTGTTATTTATCATTGTTGTTGTTATTACTACTAATATTACTTTAAATTTACTGAGATATGCCCTTGCCAGTGTGGCTTGGTTGGAGTGTCAGCCCGTATACTGAAAGGTTGTGGGTTCAGTTCTGGGTCAGGGCACATACCTAGGTTTTGGGTTCAGTCACTGGTTGGGGCATGTATGGAAGGCAACCAATTGATGTTCTCTCTCACATCGATGTTTCTCTCTGCCCCCCGCCCCAGAATTCTGTGTTTATTGGAATAAGCATGTCAGTCTGAAAAATAGCTCAGCTTTTTTTCCTCGTCTTTTTAGGGGCTGCTTTTATTACACTTGATTTATTAATAATTGAGAGAGATGTGTTGAAATGTCCTATCTTAATGGTGGCTTTGTCCAGTTCTCCCTGTTGTTCTATCAGTTTTTATTTCACATACTTTGAAGCTGTCTTTTTTTAAAAAAAATATATGTCTTTATTGATTTCAGAGAGAGGAAGGGAGAGGGAGAGAGAGAGATAGAAACATCAATGATGAGAGAGTCATTGATCCCCGCACACCCCCGACTGGGGATCAAGCCCGCAACCCGGGCATGTGCCCTGATCAGGAATCGAACCCCGATCGCCTGGATCCTAGGTCGATGCTTAACCGCTGAGCCATGCCCAGCCGGGCATTAAAGCTGTCTTATATTAGATATCTTCATGTTTAAAATCCCCCTGGTGGATTGAACCCTTTATCGTTATCATTATTTATTTACCTGATCAATCATTGATTAGGTTTTTTACTTAAAGTGTCTTCTGTTTGATGTTAATGAAGGTACACAAGCTTTCCTATAGTTAGTTTTTCCCTGCTGTGTCTTTACTTTGTTCATTTCTGTGTTCTTGTGCTTTATGTATTATCCCTTTACAGAACATATAGCTAGCTGAATTTTTAAATTTTTATTTCAATATGACAATCTCATTTATTCAGTGAGTTTTATCCATTTACATTTATTGTAATTGCTAATCTATTTGGACTAGTTTCTACGTCTTATTTGTTGATTTTTGTCCTGCTTCTGTTTTTCTTGTTTTCTTTTTTTAATTAAAGGTTTTGGGGGGCTTTACTGAGCTTTTTGGTATGTTGTCTGTCTTAATTCCCTTATATTCCTCTTTCTCTCTTCTGAGTTTAGTATACATTCTATTCCTATTCTTTTAGTGGTGATTTTTTTTTTTTTTTTTAAATATATATTGATTTCAGAGAGAGAGGGAGGGAGGGGGAGAGAGAGAGAGAAACATCAATGGTGAGAGAATTGTCATTGGTTGGCTGCCTCCTGCACACCCCCTGCTGGGAATCAAGCCAGAAACCCGGGCATGTGCCCTGACTAGGAATTGAACCTCGATCTCCTGGATCCTAGGTCAATGCTCGACTGCTGAGCCACACCCTGCTGGGCTTTTAGTGGTGATTTAGATGGTACCATGTATGTTTAATTCTTTAAAATAACCATTCCTCTCCCCCTGTCTTATTGAGGTATAATTTACATGTAACATTATATTAGTTTTAGGTGTACATCATGACGATCTGATATATTTATGTATTGGGAAATGCTCAACACAATAAGTTTAGGTAACATCCATAACCTAACTCAGACAAATTTTTTTCCTTGTGATGTGAACTTTTAAGAACTTTTGCTACTCTGTTAGCAAAAAAGTAACCATCTAGGATCTTTAGGTTTGTAGTTTTCATCAGTTCAGATAAATGTATTACTGTCAATTCTTTAAATGTTGCCTTTTTCCCATTCTCTTCATTTTCTCCTTCTGGTATTCAATCAAGCTTTTATTAGACCTCATTCTATCAGTCATGTTTCTGCTAAAGCTCTCAAAATATTTAATCTTATCTGTCTGTCTTATATTCTGGGTAAATTGTTTGGCTATATATTTTAGGTTATAATCCCCCCCTTTAACAGTGTCTAAACTGCTCTTTAATCGAGTCATAGTATTTGATTTCAATAATATTTATTCTAATTTGTGGAAGTCTCGTTTATTTTTTAAATCTTTGTGCTTATTCCTAATTATCCTCATCTTTACAATTACATCTTTTAGTTTTTAAGTCATTTTATATATAGCTATTCTATATTCTATATATGTGACAGTTTCAGTGATAGCAGTAGTTTAGGTTGTAATCTTTCCTTTCTGGTTTTTGTTGACTCTGTCATAGTGGCATACCTTCTGGTGTGTCAAGGTAATCTTTGTGAGGTAGTGCTGGATTTTAATTTGTAAGAATCCTATGGGCCTAATTTAAGAGAAATCCTTTCCTTTTAAGAGAGATTACTTTTGCTTGTACTTAGTCCAGAAGCCAGAGGTTACCCACATCCAGGGTTGTGTAACTTTGTGCAGGTATTTCTAAATGTAGAATTTCTGTATCCTAGATTACTATGCATATTAAAATTTTGCTGTATATTGCTAAATTTTCTCCTAAGAAGATTCTTATTTTTTAAAATATATTTTTATTGATTTCAGAGAGAGGAAGGGAGAGAGAGAAACATCAATGATGAGAGTCATTGATCGGCTGCCTCCTGCACACCCCCTGCTGGGGATTGAGCCTGCAACCCCAGCATGTGCCCTGGCTGGGAATCGAACCTCAGTCCCCTGGAACATAGGTCGATGCTCAACTGCTGCGCCATGCCGGCCAGGCTAAGAAGATTATTTTAATTTTAGCACCACCAGCAGTATTTGAAAGTGGTTTTTGCTCACTATATTGCAATATTTTCCCTTTTTTTAAATTTCAATTTTGGTTTTACTTGAAGCATTATACAAATAACCAACAATAACTCTGTGAGAGGGAAAGACTGTGTGTGTGTGTATTTGCCATTTTAATAGACAAAAAATGTTCATTGGTTTAACTGGTATTTCTTTAAATATTGATACCTTAGCATCTGTTTATGGTTAGTCAACTGTGAATTGCCTATTAGTTACCCTTGCTCATTTTTCTCTTGGTGATATTTTTCTTTTTCATATTGATTTATAAATTCACTTTTAATATGAAGAATCTTTTGTCGTGGCTTGCAAATATATTTTTCAAGTTAGTCTTTTGTTTATGTATATACTTTTGTCATTTACATTTTAAACCGTGGTGTACCTAAAATCTGTCAGTCTTTTAAAGACTGTAGCCTTCTGATTGTGAACGGATTTCCTGAAACTGTTGAGCAAGTCAGTCATAATATTAGGTAGTGCAGACTCAGATTGTTGAAAAAATTCTCATGGGAAGAGAGCAAAGACCTTGTATAATTTATATGTAGATTGGAATTTTTCTTTTTTTTAAGTCAAACTTTGCGTGTTATTTATCATGAACTTCCTCAGTTCTATTTGGGAAATAATCAGTTCTCAAACATTCAATGCACTTTTAGTATGGCAAAAGATTCACTTTTATAGACCTTGCTCTATTTTTGCAGAGAAGATAATTTATATTTTTTTATCCTTTATGAATGAACAAAACTTGATTTGTTCGTCTTAGAATAAATGTCTAAGAGCCTTAAGTGTTACCTTCTTCATAGTGTGATATGTAAAGTACTTACAACTATGGACTTTTTTTTGCATTGCCGAGCAAAAACTGTAGTGTAGATAGAAACAGGAATTTGAAGGGGACCCAAGTGATTCTTTCTGACCCTTTTGTAGGGCAACTGAAAAGGACTAAATGTGCTGAAATTGATGTGGAGACACCAGACTCCATTCTGGTTAATACGAACCTTCGAGCACTGATCAACAAACACACTTTTTCAGCCCTTCCTGGGGATTGCCAACAACGACTGCTTTTACTACTTCCAGAGGTGGATCGACAGGTGCGTGATTTCAAGCATAAGCAGTTTTATAATCCATTTGAAGCCTCCTTCACTCATCTGTGGGGTACCCTTTTTTTAAATTGATATTTAAAGAGAGAGGAAGCGGGGGGGGGGAGAGAGAACTATTGATGTGAGAGCAAAACATTGATTGGCTCCCTCCAGCACATCCCCTACCAGGGATGGAGCCCGAAACCCAGGCATGTGCCCTGACTGGCGCACGGGAGGACTCCCAGCCAACTAAGCCCACGAGCCAGAGCTCTGTGGGGTATTCTTAATAGGAGGTCACTTGGCCTGTCTCTTTCAGTAATTATGGGGGGAGCACATAGCAACCTAAGAAATATTGTTCTTATGTATGCAGAATATGGAGTTCAAATTAAATGAAATACAACTTTACTATCAGAGGAAATTTGGATTATTTATAAAGAATTTTGGTTATTATTAGCATGAAACATTGAAAACTATATTTCAGTGTATGGAGTTCCCAGCAACAAACAGTAGAAAAATATTATTTAGACCAGAGAAAAGAATAAGGGAAGGAAGTGGATTAAAACACCTTTCTTCAAATATATTGAAGGCCTGTCATATGGAAGAGATGAACTTTTCTACAGTTGGCGTTGTTAAACTGTGGAATGGACTGACTTGTGATAGAGTAACTTGCTCATCACTGGAATTTAAGCAAAGGTTGGATGAACTGTTCTCATGGGAAAACGTGTTACCCCTCTATTAACTCTCTAGAATACAACAAACTATAGCCCTCAGGTCAGTTTCAGCCCACTGTTTGATTTTGTAGTTTTATTGGCCCACAACCACTCTCATTAGTTTATGTATTGTCTGTAGCTACTTTAATGCTACAAACACAAGTTAAGTGCTTGCAACACAGGCTATATGGCCTGCAAAGCTTAAAATACTTGCAGTCTATCTTTTAACAGAAAATGTTTTCCAATTTCTGTTCTAGAGCCAGGGTAAAGTAATGTTCACCCAGACAGATTTTGAAAATAAGTGGATTGAGAAGAGTTCCTCAGTCTCCAAGATGTCCAAGTAGTTACTTAAAATTTCTTCAAAAGGTTGTTTTTGACTTCAAATTAACATTTAGGTTTTTAATCCATCTAGAATTTTTTTTCGTATTGCCCTGAAATTGGGGTTCAACTTTATTTTCTACTGAACAGATAACCAGTTATTCCATTACTACATATTTATATAACCATCTTTTTCTTACAGTTTGAAATACCCTCTGTGTTATATGGTCTGTATATTTATATGTGGTACGTATTTTACAGGTGCAATTCAAAAGGAAATTTCCCTCTTTCAATTTTTTAATTATTTTTTCCATATGAACAGTAAGGTCATTTTAGTAATAAAAATCTGCATGGGGATTCTAACAGGAAACTAGATATTAACTTTGGGGAGAATGGCAGTTTCATTAAGTTTTTCCATCCAGGTTTTTTTGGATCTTGTGTTTTATGCCCTTAAATCAGATTTTGTGCTTTTAAACCAGAACAGGAAATCCAAAATCTGTAATAAAAGGCAAAAGAATCTTAAAACCTTTGGCAAGACATCATGACATCACAGATTAAGTCAATAGACAGATTGGGTGAAATATTTTTGATGTGTGACAGTTTTACTATGAATGATATGTAAGGGATTCTCATAAATTGATAATAAAAATAAGCAGCCTTATAGAAAAATGAGCAAATGATATAGGAATTGGCATATTGCAATACGGCAAATAAAAATATTCAATAAAAGTACAAAAAGATGCACAACACTCTAGTAGACAGGATAAAGGGAATTTTTACCATTTCAAACCCATTAGGTTGGCAAAAATTAAATAGCATGTTAACATATATTGTTCGCAGGTTAAAAGGTATATTCATATACTTCTAGTCGAAATGTGAATTGTTTTAGCCTTTTTAGAAAATAATATCTAGTTACACACAAATATTTCTTTGCTCTCAACCTATAGGGGGAAACAGTGTGTGTGTGTGTGTGTGTGTGTGTGTGTGTGTGTGTGTGTGTGTGTGTGTGTGTGTGTGTGTGTGTGCGCGCGCGTGTGTACATACACACACGTATGAATAGGAAATAGGTTAATGAATTGAGGCACATTATACATACAATGAAACAATATCCAGGCATTACAAAGGTGCTAAAACTATACCAGTTGACTTGCAGAGATTTTCACAATGTATTACATGAGCCAAGTAAGATTCAGAGCAATGTATGTAACTTCGTCACAGTTTTATAAAACAAATAATAAACCTCAGAAGAAAAACTTTTACATGTATTTATTTGTTTGCAAATGATTTTTTGGTATAATTATTCAATAGGGAATGGGATTAAAAGGAGAGGAAGACAGGAAAAGAGGTAGAAAGAAATTTTTTAGAAAAAAAGATTATAACAGAGAAGTGTCCATAGTAAGCAGCATAGTATGATATAGTCATGTTTCTGTAAAATGAATGTACATACATTCTTTTCTAAAAAGAAAAGGAAGTCAAATTCCACATGAGATGTTTGGCTATCCTTTGTAAGCTTTCCTTGGCTTATTCTTTGACCCAGGTTGGTCCAGATGGTCTGATGAAGCTAAATGGCTCAGCCCTTAACAATGAGTTCTTCACTTCAGCAGCCCAAGGCTGGAAGGAAAGACTCTCAGAAGGTGAGTGCTCTATCTTATGTCTCCTAGTATGTCTCTGCACTTGGAGCCACTATGAGGGCATATTGGCACCTCTGTGCCTTAACGGTACTTGAACAATTTTGGAAGGCAAAGGACAGGGTATTTTCATAAGGTAGAACTAGCTATCCTGTGTGAAATACATTCCTAGACTTTCATCTGGAGCCTGTGTAACCAGGTTTAGCTCCAGATGGAGTCCAACAATGTTTCTTTTAAGGCTTTAAAGTCACCTGGGATACTAAAGAGTACATATGTTTAGGCCCTTTTCCCAAAGATTCCGATTTAGTAATTCTAGGTTGATTTCTAGGAATTAAAATTTTAATAAGCTCCCTAAAAGTATAGAATTAGAGTTATTTTATAGTGCTATGAATTATGGTTTGGTAAGCAGTGACATAACCTCTTTATTACTGCTCAACCTCAATAAAACTAACAGTAAAAAGAATTACTAAGAACATTTTAAAAAACAGCCTTTTTGAAAAGTGTTTACATACTGTAAAACTTCCCCGTTGGAAGTGTACAGTTTAGTGGCAGTCAGAGTGTTTTAATTAATATAGGTTATGACTTAGAATTGCTGACTGTGGTCACTGGTTTGCCATGTATGCCTTGCTTCTCATTCTGATCTAACAAAGTTACTTAAATTAGAGTAACTGATTGCATTTGGACAGCACATAGTATCCTTAACCCTGACTGCTCATTATAATCACCTCTGGTGTTTCTCGAACTACTGACGGCTAGGACCCCCTCTCAGTTTGTTTTTATTGATCTAGGATGGTGCTTGAGCTTCAGTGTTTCTTTCTTTTAAATTTTTAAAAAAATTTTTATTTTTTATTATTATTTTTTAATTCTCTCCCAAGGATATGTTTTTTAAATTTTATTGATTTTTTTTGTTTCATTTTGTTAATCCTCACCCAAGTGTACTTTTCCATTGATTTTTAGAGAGAGTGGAAGGAGGGGAAGGGAGAGAGAGAGAGGGAGAGAGAAACATCGATGTGAGAGACCCAGAATCGAACCTACAACTTTTTGGTGAATGGGACAATGCTCTAACTAAGTCACTCAGCCAGGGCTTTTTAAAAACTTTAATTTATTGGGATATCTATTTGCTGTCTGTCCTTTTTGGAGAAGTGCCTTTTCTATTTTTTTACATTTTTGGGGGGAGGAATATGACCTTTATTGAGCTTATCTACCAGAGTGGAAATAATATCTGTACAAAACCAAGTGTTTGTTACTATAACTTCTGTATCACAATTAAAATCCAAACAGTGTTTGCCCTGCCTGGGTGGCTCAGCTGGTTGGAACATTTCCCATACACCAAAATGTTGTGGGTTTGATTCCTGGTCAGGGCACGTACCTAGGTTTGGGGTTCCATCGCTGGCCAGGGCAGGGCATCTACAGGAGGCAGCCAGTCAATATTTCTCTCTCACACCTATGTTTCTTTCTCTCTTCCCCTTTCTCACTCTCTAAAATCAGTAAAAACATATCCTTGGGTGAGGATCAAATAAAATAAAAAATGAAACCCAAACAGTTTTTAAAAGGTTAACTCAATCAAAACCCACTACTTCAGAATCAATAGCTTCTTTGAAGCCACAGTGACACTTAAATATGGTTAAAACTCAAATGCAGAAATTTGGTTGGTTGGAAAGCTAATTAAACTTCCAACTTGCTCAAATAGAATTACAAAAAGGCAAAATTGTGTTTTTCACAGAGATACAGTCCACTGGAATCACCAACACTGGACAGCTGTTAGAGTGTTTAGAGTCCTGAGATAATAAGAAATCCCGGCATCCTTTAGGACAGTCCTCTGTTGTCCTTTCTTCCCAGTCAGAGATTTGTGGATGTGTGGACTGACACCACCACCAGCAATTGTAGCCTTGATGAGAGAGTCCAATTCTTCATCTCCACGAATAGCAAGTTGCAAATGATGAGGGGTAATATGCTTTACTTTTAAGTGTTTTGATGCATTTCCTTCCAATTCAAGTACCTCTGCAGTGAGGTACTCCAGAATGGCTGTGCTGTACACAGCAGCAGTCTCACCCACCGGTCCGTGACTGGTCGTCCTAGATTTCAGGTGTCAATGTATACGGCTTCCCAGAAACTGCAAGCTGGCTGTCTGCAAGCTGGAAACTGCCTTTGTCTTGGCCTTTCTGGAGTCTTCCCCAGCCTTACCACGAGCCATTTCGAATTCTGCTGAAGCTCAAACAATCAAGGCACAGAAAGGACTAGTCAGACACCCAGCGAGATCCCACCGCCTACTCCATCGCACCTTGATTCAAACTCATTTGTCCATTTTTTAAATTGGATTGTTTGGGGGGTGGGGGTGGGGTTGAGTTGTATAAAGTTCTTCATAAATTTTGGATATTAACCCTTTATCAGATATATCATTGACAAATATGTTCTCCCATTCAGCGGGTTGTCTTTTTATTTTGTTGATGGTTTCCTTTGCTGTGCAAAAACTTTTTAGTATGATGTAGTCCTATTTGTTTATTTTTTCTTTTGTTTCCCCTACCTAGGGAGATAAATCAGAAAAAAATACTGCTACACGAAATGTCTGAAACTTTACTGCCTGTGTTTCTTTTCTAGAATTTTTATGATTTCAAGTCTTATATTTGAATTTAAGTCTTTAATCCATTTTGAGTTTATTCTTGTGTATGGTGTAAGAAGGTGGTATGGTTTCATTTTTTTGCACATCTGTCCAATTTTCCCCACACCATTTATTGAATGGACTATCTTTATATCTCAGCAGAGGTATCATGGTGGTTTTCCCTTCAGCTCTCTCCCAAGAGCCACAAACCCCAGTCTCCCCTCATGCAACTCTTGTCTGTTCCACCCTCCCTCCGCCAGAGCCTAGGGTGATGGCTGCAAATAAGATTGAGATTTAGTGCGTTGGCCCTTTAAGAGCATGCTTGTGTTTCTAGCAAACACCGTCTCTCCCTGGCAGACAGAATCCCCACTGATTTTCACAGCCAGATGTTATGTGGGCTCCTCTTTCTGCTCTGGTTCTCTGGACTGGGGAGCCTGGCTTGGGGTTGAGACCCTATACTTCTCAGGGGGAACCTTTGCAGCTGAGATGGCTCTCTGGAATCTCAGCTGCTGCCCATGGGAATGGGGCCAGTTTTATCAGCATGTCCACCTTTCCTACCAGTCTCGATGTGGCTGCTTCTGCAAATCCTTGATTATAATGAGACTTTGCTTTAGCTAGTCTTTAGTTGGTTATTCAGGTTGATCGGCTCTGTATTTTAGTTGTAATTCCAGTTTGGTGCTGGGAGGAGGTGAGTGTAGCTTCCACCTACTCTGCTGCTGTCTTGGAGCTCCTTTTTAAGTTACCCCAAGTGATTCTAATATGCAACCATTATTAAAACCACTGATTGTATTAAAACAAGTGTGAAAAGCTTTAAAATAAATACATTTATTCAGGAGAGCATTAAGAATGCTATTTATTGCATACTTTTTAAAAAATATATCTTTATTGACTTCAGAGAGAGGAAGGGAGAGGGGGGGGGAGAGAGAGAGAGAGAGAGAGAGAGAGAGAGAAAGAAAGAGAAACATCAATGATGAGAGAGTCATTGATGGGCTCCCTCCTGCACGCCCCCTGATTGGGGATTGTGCCCACAACCCTGGCATGTGCCCTGACCGGGAATCAAACCACGATCTGGATCCTAGGTTGATGCTCAGCCGCTGAGCCACACCTGGCCGGGCCATTGCTCACTGTTTGTCAGATTACCGACAATTAGAGTAATTGACCAGCTAATTAATATCTATATTGTTTACTGCAATTGTTGACTTTTCCTGTCCTGTTTTTCTTTTTAGAACAAATTCTGTGTAGGAGGGATCCCTTGATCATTACTCTGGTCCTTTCTCTTTCTTAAAGATTTCCATGAGCAGAGGAATTGAAATAACACAGGCACTTTAAAACATACCCATTACCAATGCTTTTCTTGAAGAATAATTTGGTGAAGGATCTATGACTTCCAATCCCCCCCCCTTTTAAGTAGGTATTATTAAAAATGATACCTTGGTTATTATTGTTACTTTTTTTCATATGAGCAGTCACTGCTGTACCTATAGTCATGCAATTATATTTTTTGAACAGCAGAAACTGAACATTATACATGTATGAACAGAGTTCAGTACATTCAGTACTTTTATTTTCTTTTTCTGTTAAGCACAGTAGACTCAACAAAAGAGCACAAGACCTGGGTTGGATTCTGACAGCCAAATTCTTCTTTTCCTACTCATATGCTCAGGACTGTGATTTTCAGTGTTCTCTAAAACTGTTTCTTTCCCTCTTCTTATGTCCAGGAGGGTTTAGATGTCATGTCTGCCATTTCCACCTCTTATTTCCTAATGTCCTGGGCATTAGAATACAAAAGGAAGCAGCCTTTCTGAGCCACAAGTTTGAAGATGGCCTACCAAGCACATTGACTGTTCTCTGCTGATGGAGTGGGAAGGACCAAGGTGGTTGGTAGTGTATGCAAATAAATGGCATATTCAGAGCAGCTGGTCTTTGGCATCTTGCTTGCCTTGTTGCTAGGGCAATAGACTGGTACAATTAGAAAACTGACAACTTCAAAGTAACTTCCTATCTTTTACTGGAATCTCAAGTACCTCTAATCAGGGCCACAGCTGTTCATTATGCAGTTAGAGATAAAAAGCGTAAAGCACACGTTGCCTGGGAGAAACAGAACTTTAAAATAATAAAATGCCCAGTGGCATTATTTACTGAAAGCTCATGAGTATTTTTCCAGTGGAAATCAATTACAAATTCAAGGTTAGTGATAAATCTGTAGGGAGTATGTTTGGAGCAGGAGGAAAGTGCTCTAAGGAGGGCCCAGAGAAGAGGCCCAGTTGACCCTCAGCTGCCTACGTGAAGTGGTGTGCAAATATTTTTATTTCACCTAATGATACCTAGGTACTCTTACAGTAAGGAATATGGGCAAATTTATGTTGCTTTCACAGGACAGGATTCTGACTCCTTCATGAGTCTTTCATGATTTACAAATAGTTAAAAGCAGCAAACAGCATATTTCTATTGAATATCTTTTTGTGTATGTGTGCATTATAGGTGAGTTTACACCTGAGATGCAAGTGAGAATTCGACAAGAGATTGAGAAGGAGAAAAAAGTAGAGCCATGGAAAGAACAATTCTTTGAAAGCTACTATGGTCAGAGGTAATGTCAAGATAGGTTCTGTTCATCTTGTTACCTTCCTAGAAAATGTAGTCCTCAATTTCCTTCTATTTTTTCACAATTCTTTACCAAGAAAACTTTTTCTCTTTACAATCTCAAGTGCACAGAGTTGGATTAGTCATAATCTTTAACTCTTAAAACATTACCATTGTGGGTAGGAAGGTTTCTTAAAAAAAAAAAGATTTTAATTATCTTGAATTAAAGTCTCTTTTCTTTAAATAGATTGGCTTTTCTTCCAGTATCTTTATAAAATATAAGAATACTGAAATTCTGTATATTTCTTGTAGTAATTAACTTTACTTTTTTTATTATTATTATTATTTTAAATATATCTTTATTGATTTCAGAGAGAGGAAAGGAGAGGGAGAGAGAGAGACAGAAACATCAATGATGAGAGAGTCATTGATTGAGCCCACAACCCCGGCATGTGCCCTGACCGGGAATCAAACCTGATCGCCTGGATCCCAGCTCAACGCTCAGCTGCTGAGCCACGCCCAGCCGTGCTGTAGTAATTAATTTTAATCCCACAATATAACTTATCCAGAATCACTAAACAATGCTAGGAATACTGTAATAAAGCCTGTTATATCCAATGTTTATTAAGCAGCCTCCCTCCTCTGTAGAAAGCACTCTGGGAGATGTGTATAGCTGAAACAAGATATAAATCCTGTTCTCAAGAGACTGTAGTCTAACTCAGTTTTTTTCTAACAAAAAATCCAAATTAAGTCTTAATGAGGAACATTGAAATAGGTGACAGTGGAGCTGTATTGTTTGAAATAGAATTGAACACCCCGAGTCTTACTTGTTAGTCTCCCTTCCTTCCTCTGCACACCTGACGGCAGCCCTTACAGAGACTCTGCAGGCACCGCTGGCGAGCGTTTGCTCTCTTCCTTATCTCCAGGCAGCGCTCATTGACCCCTTCGCGGTCACTTAGGAAATGATTCCTCTTGAGATTAAGAGTCTCATGTCCTGGTTTTTCTATATTCTTCATATGAACTTTGAGTTCTATAGAAATGATGGTGTGCTTACATTTAGACTATTATTGCAGGTATCAAGTATTCCATAAATACTGTTCATTCCCTCTTCATTGGGCAGAGAGAGCATTACAGCACTTTTTGGATTCTTCCGTTTTTAGCTCTTGCTTTTTGCCAGCTTTTATAGAGGACTGTTTTTGATTACTGTCCAGTTTTGTCCTTAGCCATTTCATTTCAGAGGCACAGTACTAATTATTTGAAGTCACCAAAGAGAGCTGCCTTGTTTTTGCCTGTTAAGCAATATTCTAGAATGCATAGGCCAGAAATCCAACCCATAAGCTGGGACTGGAACCCAGGTCTCACAAGTGGGAGGCAAGAATTCTACCACCGAACCATCATTGCATCCCATTAAACAATATTCTAAATCATTAGAAGAAGTTTCTAGTGACTCCTGCAGAGTGGCCTAGCTCTTAGCCAGGCCGCACTATGGAAGTCTCAATTGGCCTTCACTCCCAGAATAGCTCAGAGGCACTGGATCTCAGAATTATAGAGCTATACCAAGTGAAATTTAAATAGATTTTCTAAAAACTCAGAATTCTCGTCCTCTGGCGAACACTGACAGCCAACTCTCCTATTGTCTCCTCAGGGTCTCTCAGGTTTTTTTTGGCGAGTCTTTCCACAGGTACTGCAGAGCAGAACTGATCACAGTCTACAGTAAACCCACAATCTCAGGGTACATGGGTCTTAGCCTTTCACTTCCCTAGTGGGTAGTCTGTGATGCATGTCTCCAGACAGTGTGGCCCCTTTATAATATGAAATAATAATAACAGTTAACATTACTGAACTTTTATTATGGGCTAGGTACTATTCTAAGTACTTTAAATACATTAACTTAATAATTAGCAACACTATGAAATGATTAACCTCAGTGCACAGTTGAAGAAAGTGAGGTACAGAAGGCTAGTCACTTACTTAATATCACATGGATAGTCATAATCAGAGCCAGGATATGAATCCAGGCACTCTGACTCCAGAACCGTCACTAATAATAATAATAATAATAATAATAATAATAATAAAATACTATATGAAGAATAACTATTATGTGTCAGGTTCTTCTAGGCATTGCCATATACAATTATCTCATAATGCTTCAATAACGTGGCCCATTTCTCAACTAGAATATTTCTTTAACCTTTTAGTTCTGGCCTGAGCCTTGAGGATTCAAAGAAATTGACAGCTTCACCCAGCGATCCCAAAGTAAAGAAAACCCCAACTGAGCAACCAAAATCCATGTTTCCTTCAGAGGCCTCCCCTGTCAGTATAATCCCTGTAATTCCCAAGGTGGAATCTAAAGGAGAAGTCCATATGCCATCATCAGTCAGAAAAGAAGAACAGGAAACCCAAGATAAAGTGCAGCCAGACCCTAAATGCCCTGACCCCCTGCTTTGCTCCACCAGCGACACAAGTGAGCGTAGCCTTCTTCCCATCAAGTGCCCAGAGGGTGAGGATGTCTTGGGGCAGAAGCCACTTGCTTCTGCTGAACAGGAATCTGAGAAAGAGAATCATCTCACTGCACCTTCTGACTTTAACAAAAACGAAAGCCAAGAAGCTTTAGTTAAGTCTCTGAGCAAACCCAAGAGTCCTGGAGTGGAGAAACCAGTAATGAAGTCCATAGTAGAAACAGGTCCACAGGAGACCACTGTGAAAGAGCCTTCATCAGCTCTGGTTGATCATAGCTCAGAAAGCCTCAAGAGGAAATCTTCTCTCACCCAAGAAGAGGCCTCTACGAGCTGGGAGAAAAGGCCGCGTGTCACTGAGAATCGCCAGCACCAGCAGCCATTTCAAGTCTCTCCACAGCCCTTTCTCAATAGAGGGGACAGGATCCAAGTGCGAAAAGTACCACCTCTCAAGGTAAGAGAATGGGAAGAACTAAAAGAGAGAGATGGCCTGAACACAGTTTTTGGTGACACCTACCAAATTTCAAGTAATTTTATTCATATGAGACCACGTGTAACTCTGGTCTTTATATGAATAAAATTATTAATAAGCAGCTATTTAGAACTGCATTCCTACAGGTCTTTGTTGGTGTTTGATTAAGTAAGATACCTGGATATCTAATGTAAATTACCTCCACCCACCCCTCTGCTGGCTACTCTTGTATCTTAAGACAGGGAAATTATAGTGTCTTATGTGGCAAAATGAGAAGTATAATGATAAACATGAGGCCATTGGTGTTATCAAAAGATCATATATTTGTACCAAGAACCATAATATTTAAGTGTTCCTTGGCCTTTTTCTTACTGCTGTAACTGATTTGATATGGGTCTAGAGCTACCTTTAGTTCCATCCTGTCAAAGGAAGTGTGTGTGGCTACCATGAGTCACCACTGGTTACTTGAAGGATATTGGTAAGAAGGAATAGTCTTGCTAAGCTCTACTACATAGGATATGGCATTCATTTCCATTTTAATCATATATTACTATGTGTAAAATCTTTCAAATTCCTATAGCAGTGCCTCTCAGTATATAAAGACTACATCTAATTAGTAGTGTACCTTTGAAAACCCAACCTCATTTTTACTTTTGATCTAAAGGTTTATTAATACTTGGGCTTGTGCTTAATATCAGCTTGCAGTCCTTTCATTCATTTAATTAATAAATAGTACTTATTTATTAATATGTTTTTATTAATAGTATTTATTAATATTATTGTGTCTACTCTGAGCCCAGGCACTGGGTATTCATCCACGTTAGGATATAAGTAGGAAAATAAGCCATATAGAAATACCCCCCTCCTTTTTTTTATTTAGGTGAATCAAAGTTAGTTCTGTCAGGAAACACCCTTTGGAAACATTCACTTACTAGTACTTAACCCATTTCATGTACCATGTGACTCCTCTCATTTTGCTTCTTATTACTAATAGTATGACATTTCCTTAGTACTTTTTATTTTTAAGATTTATGCTTTCAGTACTTACTAATCTCTCCTTATTTTTTGATAATTTTCTACCATTAACACATTCTGTCATGGTTTGCCAGATATTTTTATTTATATGATAATTATTTTTACTATTCTTATACAAATATTAGAAACCTTTCTTTAATGAATGTCAGAACTAATCTTCAGACCTGAGAGCTGAGTTACAGTTTAGGTTTTACTTCATATAAATGACACTTGGTAAGATCCATCATTTCATTTCCTCATCTGTAAAGAGGCTAAACTACATCATAGTCTGCTAATCCCAAGAGGCTCAATGCTGAAAACTTAAATCCATTATGACCAAGTTAATACTGTTTAACTTTTTCCTTTTACTTTCTGCTCCTTCCTCATCGCCTCCAAGAAAGACTTTCTACCAGAACTTGCTTTATAACTCTAATTTTACCGTAGACTTGATCACAAATCCCGCTTTCTTAGACAAAGCTTAAATTAATGTATAACAAAACAATACCTTTTAAACAAAATTTAAGTACAAATTTGATTACAAATGTTATACATGTATGTATATATATATATACACATATATATATATAAATTGTGTATGTGCATGTGTCATATATGCATATCTATAACAGTGTTGTGTGTATACAGTGTATATTTCTTTTTATAAGACAACATTTATTTGGTAAATCACAGAGATAGAAAAAAGTAATTCCTAGAAGAAATGGGCTGAGGAAACAAGTTATAGAGTTAAGGAAGGGCCCTTGGAGCTTGAGAGTGAGAAAGCTGATGGTAAAGTGCCTCGGGGAAGGGAGAGAGGGAAAGGGAAAGGCACGGGCCTGCTCCCAGGAAGGAGAGTGCCTAAAAAATTTTTTCAGTTACAGTTTACATTCACTATTATTTTGTATTAGTTCCAGGTATACAGCATAATGGTTAGACAGTCACATACTTCACAAAGTGTTCTTCCTGATATTTCCAGTACCCACCTGGCACCATACATAGTTATTATATTATTATTGACTATATTCCCTATGCTGTGCTTTACATCCCCATGACCATTTTATAACTAATCTGTGCTAGTCAATCCCTTCACCTTTTCACCCAGTCTTCCCATCCCCCTCCCAAGTAAGATATCTTACATGAAAATCAGTGGTTTCAAACCTGATAATGCATCAGAATCTCACTCAAGAAGCTTTTTTAAAAAGCATTTTCCCCCCTAGGGGTTCTAATTTGTGAATTTTGGGATAGGACTCAGCATATGTAGTTTTCAAAAGCTCCACTGGTTAAGTATAATACCAGGCAGGGACGAGAATGACTGGTAAACATTGTATACATTACATACATATTCTCTCATGTGGATGGGCAGAGTGGGGTGCACCTGTGGATCACACATACATACTCTCTTCCTTCCAGTGCAATCTACTAACCACTGTAATTTGAGGTAACTCAGCCTGTACTCTTAACTGTTGTATGCTTGCATATGCACGTGCACATGTGGAGCAGAAGCAGCAAGTTTTCTCCCGGACCTCAGTAGGAATGCTGAGAAGCACAAGGCAGTTGTGTTACGCTGCTTTTTTCTTTCTGTTTCTCTCTTCTCTCACATACACATTTGAAAATGCAGATACCATAGAAAGGTTTATATCTTAAATGATAAGCAGTTTTGAGTAGTTGTGACATTAGGAGAGAGAGGTATGGGAATATGAGGTGGGAGTGAATGTTGAGGGAGGAGAGGCTTTGGCACCAGAAGGGGAGGTTGAAGGACCCTAGAAACAAAATTGTGTTGCTGTCTGCATGATTTGGTCTTTCATCAGAGACCTCCCATCTTTGTCACAGGTGTTGTAGTGCTCATCCTACTCTAAGAATGTAAGTGTTAATGAAGTTTTGTTATTCTTGTAAATGAAAACTAACATCTGTTGGTTTTCTTCCCCCTACTTCTTTCAGATCCCGGTCTCCAGAATCTCCCCCATGCTGTTTCCTACATCGCAGGTCTCTCCCGGGGCTCGTTTTCCAATCTCCATCACTAGTCCTAACAGAACAGGAGCCAGAACTCTTGCAGACATCAAAGCAAAAGCCCAGCTGGTCAAAGCACAGAGGGCAGCAGCTGCCGCTGCAGCTGCAGCTGCTGCAGCCGCCGCAGTTGGAGGGACCATTCCAGGACCTGGCCCAGGGGGTGGACAAGGTCCAGGAGAGGGTGGCGAAAGGAAGACTGCTAGAGGAGGGAGTCCAGACTCAGGTAGAGTCAGAGAAACTGGAAAGGGCCCCACACTGGAACTGGCAGGAACTGGAAGCAGGGGAGGTACGAGAGAGCTTTTACCCTGTGGTTCAGAGACTCAGCCCCAACCTGAGACCAAGACCTCAGGCCAGGCACAGCCTCATAGTGTCTCTGGAGCACAACTACAGCAAATCCCCTCAGTGCCTCCAACATCTGCCATCAGTGGAGCATGCACAAGTGTCCCATCACCAGCTCACACTAGCGCACCCCCACCAGCTTTAGGGAAATTGAATATTGAGAAACTGAATGCTGCCAGGGCAGCAGCCACGGTGGCCTCTCTTAACCACCCACAAGGGCCCAGTCCTTGCAGGCAGGAGAAAGTACCTTCTGCTCCAACAGTTCCTGCTCTAATCTCAGGTGCCTCACCTGTTCATTTTGCAGCTGATGGCACAGTTGAGCCCAAAACAGGCCCTAGTAAGAATACACCAAACCCTTCAGCCTCAGCAGAGACAACTGCGAGGGCTTCAGTGGATATGACTTCCTCCCCTTTAACATCTTTATTAATAGCAGCCACTTTAGAAAAGCTTTCTATACCCCAGGTCAGTGTAACTGTAGCACCTACCGCATCAGCTCCATCCTCAAGCACTTTGCCAGCAGCTTCTAGCCTTAAAACTCCAGGAACTTCTTCAAATATGAATGGACCCATTTCACGGCCAAGCTCAAGTATCCCTGCTAATAATCCTTTGGTCACTCAGCTGCTCCAGGGCAAAGATGTTCCCATGGAGCAAATTCTGCCTAAACCACTCACCAAAGTTGAAATGAAAACTGTTCCACTGACTGCAAAAGAGGAAATAGGGATAGGAGCACCCACAGGCACCAACATAACAGAAAACAGCACCAGAGAGGAAGTTCATGAGAGGCCTTCTCACCCAGCAATACAGCAACTGGGTAAAACCTTGCAAAGTAAGCATCTCCCCCCAGTTCCCAGACCCCTTCAGCTCTTTTCAGGTAAGGATCTGAGGGACTCTACCATTGACACACACCAAGAAGGACTCAGTAAAGCAACCCAAGATCAGATCCTTCAGACTCTCATCCAAAGGGTTCATATTCAGAGGCATAATGTTCTCTCATTTGTGCAGCCCCCGCAGTTCAACTTCACTCACTCAGGTTTCCAGTTAGAAGACATCTCCACAAGCCAGCGGTTCATGCTGGGGTTTGCTGGCAGAAGGACTTCGAAGCCTGCAATGGCAGGTCACTACTTACTTAACATTTCCACCTATGGCCGGGGTTCAGAGAGCTTTAGGAGGACCCATTCTGTAAACCCTGAGGACCGTTTTTGTCTAAGTAGCCCCACTGAGGCCTTGAAAATGGGATATACAGATTGTAAAAATGAAATGGGAGATAATAGCAGCGGCAAAGAAGATACTGATGAGGAAAGTACTGGTGATGAGCGAGAGTCCGTCATGGTGAAGGAGGAGCCCCAGGGCTCTGGCAAGTGTGAAGCAGGTTCAGGACCCCACAGTAGAGAAACCCTAGCCACTGATTGTTTAGCTAACAAGAATATGAAGGCAGAGACACCAGTGCCTGAGCAAACCACTTTAAGCAAGGAGAACTGTCTGTTCACTAGAGGCCAGACATTTGATGAAAAGACCCTAGCCAGAGATCTGATTCAGGCAGCACAGAAGCAGATGGCTCACGTGGCAAGAGGTAAGGCGATGCACAGCAGCCCTGAGATGTTCAGTTCCACTGCTCTTCCTCCACCTACAGGCAGTCCTACCCATCAGCCTCTCCTCCTCCCACCACTGCAAACCCCAAAGCTGTATGGGAGCCCCACACAGATTGGGCCAAGCTACAGAGGCATGATCAATGTCTCTACTTCATCGGACATGGACCATAACTCTGCTGTACCCGGAATGCCTGACTGTGGCCAGGTATCTAGCAATGTAGGCGACGTCATGTCTTTTTCAGTGACTGTCACTACCATCCCTGCTAGCCAAACTATGAATCCCAGCAGCCATAGCCAGACCATTCCTGTCCAGGCATTTCCTGAAGAGAACAGCATAGAGGACACGCCTTCGAAATGTTACTGCCGATTGAAAGCCATGATCATGTGCAAGGGGTGTGGAGCTTTCTGCCATGATGACTGCATTGGCCCCTCTAAACTGTGTGTCTCCTGCCTTGTTGTGCGGTAACGAGACTAGAAAGAGAACACACTGTACAGGAGGCAGGAAGGGATGACAGGATGTGTTTTTTGCGTCCTTTTGGAATCACAGAAATAAGTAGATCTCAGTTGTCGAGATAAATGTTGCTTAATCAGGTATACAGAGTACAGATCTTACATTTTAGAGGAAGAGCACCTTGTATAGTAAGTCTAAGTCAAGCAAGACTTTGTGAATTTGTGACAAGTTTGCACTTACAAAATCATGTAAATATGTCACATTTTGTTTTTAACATTATTTTTCCAAGTGTTTAGGTAATAATGTATTACTTTTAATTCAAATTTATGTTCTACTTCATGTGACTCTGAGAAAAATTCAGTGCCGTGCATGGTGAAAGGAAGCTTGTCTCCCTTCTGTCCTTTCCTAAGAGGCTAGGAAGAGGAAGGAGTGAATGAATGGCCTGGAGAAGTGACTGTTCATGCTGATTATGTCTTGACCACCTGCCTGTAGGTTTTATGTGGATTTTTCAGCCTTTCCAGAATATGGATTCAGGTTTACTCAGCCCCTTCAGCCCCTTTACCTTAGATGGAACCTTCTGAATTCAAATTTTGATAAGGTATTAATTTCACATCTAGTACTTCAGACTCTGAAAGCTCTGACTTGGTTCTTGGCTTCCCTAAACCAGTACTATTGACAAGCACAATGCATGCAATTTGTGGGTCCCTGCTGCTCCCTAATCCTACTCCCCTGCTCTGAGATTGTGAATGTGGTCCGTGTACTTAGTCATGGGAGCTTACAAACAGGTTTAAAATACTAGCATAAAATTAACAGGGAAGTATTGGTGACGGGGTGATTTGAACTGTGTATTTTGTTGGGCAAGGGGAATAAAGGTGCAGAAACTTAACTCTGGGAAAGAATCTTAACATTAAAAACCAAACAGCCTCTTCTCCCAATCCATTACCCAGGGTTCAGTAGTCAGTTGTTGCTTCAGGTAGAAAAGCTCATGAATGCCGCCTTTGCCCATTCTGTTAAGCCTGTTTTGACCTCCCAGGCATCTGAGGAGTATAGAGTAATCTTACTATGTTACTTTGAAGACATCTGCACACACACAATAAAAGTCAGACACTTCCTGTTTTAGAAAATATGTCCCCTGTTTTGGGTTACTGCTGTCTATGCACTAGAAATTTCTAATGTAAAGGGGCTTCAGTGAATGGCTAAGGGAACATGTAGAAAGGAGAGAAATTACCTCCAAAGCTTTGTTGTTTTTGTTTATTTTTTGTGTCCTTGTTGTGTTTTTAAGCCTGTATCTAGCAACTAAAGAATTTTCGAGTATATATATTTAGGTCATGGTTAAAGAACATTAAAATAAGCCTACAGTTTACCAGAATTTGAATTTTAAAATTGAGTATTGTCAATGTGCATCATTTGCATATTGATTTCAAGTTTTCTAATTTCAAGTAGGTAAAGTAAAAATACTGCTGTAACCTAGTACAGTTGTAGTTGTACTTATTATTCAGGATGTGATACTTACAACATGCAGAACAGTGTAAACTGGTTAAGTCACATTCCAGGTTAGGAGAAAGCAGTAGTAACCTTTGCCCCCGTTCTGCTACCCTTTCCTGTCCTCCTTCCATGTTATACACTCTTGGTATTTTCAAACTCTATAAGAAACTCATTACTTTACTATTTTCATTTGTTGTTTCTGTTTTTTTGTGTGGGCCAAGGCAATTAGAGGACTAATATCTGTGTTCTTGTTTCTGCCTAGACAATGTCCTTCTGACTCCCCTTTTTCTTCCAGCCACACACAGCTGCAAGGATCCCAGGGGTAAGGTTTAAGTTCTCCAGCCACGAACCAGTAAGAAAGTCTGTTCTCAGACTTTCGGTGTCCTGGGTAATTCAGGGGGAGCTTAAAAAGACCTGTTGCTGGTTCAGATTTCCCATGCTCAGCTCTGCACTCCGCACTTCAGTGGCAGGCTGCAGATTGGTCTGAGTGCTGGAAGTTGTTGAGAGTTTTAGAACTGACCACATTCTAAACAATTACCAATTTGGGTTGATTAAAGAGGTTTTTCTTCTTTGCACCTTTCCTGAAATAGAAAGTTTCTCCTCCCTGGTTCCCTTAATGTGAGGATGGATCAACTAATCAGGAAAGGAGGAAAGGCATCAGGGATTTTCAAGTTCATTTAGAGAGCAAACCATATCGTGCCTCTTCATCTTGACCTAGGCTCTTGCAGATGGTCCTTAGATTTACTGTTCACCAAAATTTCTTAATACCCAGCTAATAAAACACCTGCATTTATTAATGCCCCTAAAACAGAAATTGAAATCGACTAGATACACTGCCCCAATATTGGCCAAATAAGAGAATAGTTAGGCTCTCTTAGGTTGGTAGTAAATTGAATACAGTCCGTTTATCAGTTTGTTTCAAAACTGGTTTCAAGTTGAAAGTCATGCGCTGAACAGGAAGAAAAAATTACTATTTGGCTCTTGAAAATAAGGCAGACTGGACAAAAAAATCGTTAAATTATTAAAGTATGGTATTCCAGTACCTTTAAAGCAATTTTTATTTTAGGTTTTCAGAATTTACCACTCAATTCAGTCTAGTACGAGCTAAGCTTATTTTTCTGGTATTAAGTTGCACTGTTTCGAGTGAGTAGGCAGGTTTATGTCTGATGCTTATACCTCTGGAGTGTGCTGCAGATGCCTCCCACTGCAGGTCACCTTGGGGAGGGCGCATTACAGTGTATCATCTCAGTCTCTCTTATAAATGTTGTGAGTCATCTCGGAAAGAAGGCTCCTTGAATCTAAAAGAATTTTGACTAAAATTCTCTATCCTGTTAAATAGAAAATAAAGCCAAATAACCTGGAGTTGTTTGCTCGGCTTTATCCCTAACTCCTGTACTCAAGATACTGAAGCTGTCTGTGGTACCCCATGTAACATTTTAAAGATCTGACAGAGGTGCAGTTTTTCTTGGGGTAGGGAAGCATTCTTGCATGGGCTAGGAAGGCACACAGATGTGGTTGTTTTAGGAAATTATCTCAGATTTAAATAAATAGCCAAAGGAAGACCTCATTGCTTTCCAGGTAAATGTGTAAATTCATACATATTAATAACCTGACAGTCATCATCCTAATTGTTTACTGCCATCTCTGCCTTAGAGTCCCTAAAAACTCTTGGGTGAAATGATTTGTTGTAATGAAAGGGTCTTCTCTGGTCATTACACTGCTATTTATTTCTAGAACTCACTGTCAGTGACCAGTGCCAGGGTTTTTCTCTGTAGCCTAGAGGTTTGACTTCACGACAAGGAGGGAAAAGTCTCCCCATTGCATTACAACAATGTGCTAAGTAAAAACTTGGCCAAGGGTAGTTTTCAGCTCAATTTATAGAATAGTCCAAAGAGACTGAGAAACATGATGATAGGCAGGGATCTTTCCTACCATGTTTCAATACCTACATACCTATTGAAAGAAAATAGGTAAAACATTTCCTAAAGTTGAAGTAAGAGCTTCATAGATTATTGGTTACTTTATTTTTATTAATGCTTTACATTTGATACAACTATTAAAGATCAATTTTAAAAATAGCTTTCCAGTAATATATTTTAAGTAATATATATTTTAATATCTATGTAAAAAGTGACAGTGGAAGACTGAATTTCTCATATATGGTATGTTTAATGTAGGACCTCACTGTTAAGGCTCAAATGATTTCAAAGGAGGTTACTCTAAAGACACTCAGATTATTTCCAAAAAATGCAATAAGGGTGATAGTCTTGGAGTTTATTTTTTATTTTAAAGGAAAATTGACTTATTTACCACAAGCTATTTTTTTTCTTTCCGGCTATAAGGTTTGTACAGACTGGTTTGGTAAATGTAAACTTTTGTGTCTTTTTGCCTTTTTTAAAGGAATTGTTAACATTGGAATTGAGGGTATGTACAGAGAAGTTGGTGTCAGCACCATTTAAAAGTCATATTTTTTCACAAATATAGAAAAATCATTTTACATAAGAACTTTAAGTATTTGCAATAAATATATGTATATAGATTGTGTGTATTCATATATTCTTATTTTTCATTTTATTAAGTAAAAGATAATTAAAGTGAAAAAAACTGTGGAGTTTTTGGTGAATCTTGAGATCTGATATATCTGAGAGTGGTGTGGGTAAGGGCCCTCAGTTGTTGCCTTATTTACTATTGGAAGATTTCCACAGATTGTATAGAAGGGAGTAAAGTGAGTAACTTGGTGATAAATCAGGGTAACATTTATTCCAGAACTATATTAAAAATATTAAATTCTCATAATCTGTCTGTCTATTTTCACCCTTAAACTGTTCTGTCTCCTAACCACTTAATGTCATTGGGAAAGTAAAACAAAAAAATAAAACCCCAGGTGCATTTTTTAAAAAATATGTCCATTGTTTGCTTCTAGAACAAAGAATGGTAAGAAAATACCTCAGGGAAAAATAGGTTTTCCTTTCTCCACACTGGTTAATAATTCATTAACAAACATTCACTGCCAACACCTTCCAGGGCGAGGAGAGTGTGAAGAAATAATCTCATGAAGATAATCGAACACTTTTTCTGTTGCCCAGTTTTTCTCTGATAAGCAAGTTTCATAGCCAGTCTTACGTCCCTGTGGATCTGGAGAGGTAGAGGAGCTCGGTGGACCTGGATTTCATCTCCTTAGTGTCAGGAAGGGGGTTTATGAAAACAAGGACTGAGCCAGATGTTAGAGGACATCGTCCATAGTCCTATACTTAGAGGTAATCTGCAATCCTGATGTCCAAGAGGTAATTTTGTGGTCGTAAATACTTAGTTTTAGAATATGCTTGAGGAAGCAAAGTGATACCCAGGTAGTCTTTGGAAATAAAGGTATGTAGCCCATTCTTTTAAAATGGATAATATATAGATTTATTTGATGATCTGAAAGGAAATAAGGTCAGAATTTGAAGAATGTATCTTAGTGACCCATGAAACTGACTAGTTTAGTTCATCCCAAAATTGCTCAGCTGTGGTTTTCACTGATGAAAATAGTGTACTTTGGAAATTAAGGATACATAGAATGCTTTTTAGAAGACAGCCTTACTGTTTTTCAAAAATTGAAATTTTAAACATTGGGGTTGCCCAAAGACATTGAGGTTAGTTTAGCTGTACAAAAGAACAGATCTTACTGAAAATACACTATTTCTAAAGAAAACTTCTTAAGTCTTAGGGAGCATCTGCATCCCCATAATTCCCATATGTAATAGGTAGGAAAGAAGATGAAGTATTTAAATGTGTGTGAACCCATCCATGATGGCCATTTACAATGATACCCCCCACACCCGATTTCTAGCGCGTATTTATCATTGTTTAAACAGGCCTCCTACCTCACTGGAAATAAAACTTTTGTTCAGGTAATGACGTAGGAGCCTAACGGTAGAGCTGGTCTGCGGCTGAGTGAGGAAGCAGTGTCCCAGGATGCAGCTTCAACTTGAATCCCCAGCTTCCCACCACAGTCTTAGAAACCTGTGTTCATTTCTTTTGACACTACTTGACCATAAGTGGTCTTCAGAAATCAGATTTTGCATAATGTTTCCAGCTGTTTTTGTGTACAAATCATGTTATTTACTAATTCAAATATTTATTGAACACCTGCTTGTGCTGAGCACTGCTGAAGTCCTGGTTATGCGCGGGTAAACAAAAGCAGCCTTGCAGATTGTGAAAGGTCTTGCTAGCGTAACCATACAACATGTATGTACTTCCCAAGGCTTAGGCATGTTGGAAGTTTAATTGTAAATGAATTACGAAATAGAAGTGTTTAACACACTGGGCAAAACTGGCAAACCATGAAGAAGAAGGCATTGCCCCTAGAGAAGAGCAATGTGGAAGTCAGGAGCCACATTAATAAATTTACCTTTTTTAAGAACTTTCATTAGGAGATTTAGAGTTCTTGATAGAAATTTCAAGAAATCTCTCAGTGATACCTAAATTGATGAGAGAATCAGGCCGAAAGCAATCCCTTTCAATTACTTCCTGTCAGTAAAGATGCTTTATCTTGCGTTCAGTGAACCCTTTGGAATAACAAGTGGGTACATAACCCAGAAGAAGCTAAAGGGAATGAAGTCACAGCTTGATTGTCACCTGGTAGTCTGGCGAGAAGGAAGTGTGTCCCTAACGTGTTGCACCCCTGTTTTTCTTCCATGGATATAATTAGTGTTTTATTCTAATATTGTGGAATTGGCTTTTTTTTTTTCTAAGTTACAAAACTTGGAAAGAGGCTCAGCAGAATCCTAACCTTTTTTAGTGGCCTAAATCCTAATTCTTTAAGACTTTCTGGTAGAAGGTTTTAAAAGAATAAATTTTACCAGTGCTTATTCTTGAATTTCCCTTACCCATTTATCTTTAAGCTGGGTTATTGGGTTTGCAACGTGAATTTTTATGCCCAAAACATCCATAGTTACCTTTTGGTCAAAGAGGTATTAGGTGTATTCCACTGTGCAATGTAGTGTCATTTCTGTCCAGGAAGTAGGAGGACAGATGTCCTGTATTCTCCTAGTACTAGGTGACCTTAAACAGAAGGTTGGGTTTCTTTCGTAGAGACTATAAACGAGGGCCTCTCTATACCTCCATGTGGCTTTCAGTCTCAACCTAAAAAGGGAATCTCCTAGAAAATGTCCCTTTAACAGGAAGGACAGACTGAGCCTGGGAGAGAGCCAGAGATGGTCAGCTGTGGAGACGGGCTGTGAGTAGTAGGTAGTGGATTCTCCTGAAGAGTAACTTTAAACTCAGCTTTTTTGGTTCTTCAAACTCAAAAGAAGTTATAGGGTATTTAAAAACATCTGATTTTCATCTTCACTGCGAACCTTGAGAATGCCTAGGGAAGAAGAAAGGTAAACCCGAGATTGGATTTAAGCTAGATTTACGTAAACTGAATTCTTGTTTTTAAAGTTTTGGGTTCCATTAAGATAATTGCCCTGAGTGGAACACGGAGTTTGGAGGCATTTGTGGGCTCAGTAGTGGCTAAGTATTGAATTGTAGTGGCAGCTTTAGCCACTGATCACGATTTAGGGTTGTGCACCTGTGTCTGTTAAGTAACGCAGACGTTGGCTCATAAATACTATTAAACCAACCTCTGTCACCACTTCATTTTATTAACTTTAATCATGGGTCCTCTTTTTAAATATTCAAAATTCAGATTAGCCCAATAAGAAAACCATGCATTAAATTTTATCAAAATATCTGAAGATACTTTAGAACTATTATTTTACACCCAGCCTATGTTCTTCCTATGGAACGTGTGGTACATGAAATTGTATGTTTCTTGGGTCAGTTTTTTTCAAAAACCAGTGTCTATAATGTTTTCAGATACCTGGAGCTTGGGAATGATGGAGTTGGACTTGGACCCTGAGTCAGCAATTCTTTTCATTTTAGGTTTTCAGGCAGTGGTAATTTGAAGACTTTAGTAGTGAGCTCAGCTGAACCTTTATGTAATCACTGCATAAGTTTGAAATTAATGGAACTCTTCCTGAGTCTCAAATTCGGTTCCCCTTTTGTTGCATAAGGATATAGATTCTGGGCTGGGAAGATGGTTTGATTTCTGATAATAAACTACTGACTGAAGGGCAACTTTGTTCTTAGAGATTTCACAAAATAGTCCATGAAAGATCTAGAGCACATGACAAATGAAACTCTAGGACTTAAAACTTTTTTTCTTAGCCATAAGTGCTATGATCTATTTTTTAAAAACCCATCTTAATTCTGTAACTCACATCTGAAGACTTTCACCAGCACCAAGAGAAATCAGAATGGAACAAATGACCTTATGTTGGTCTTGTTCACTTTAAAATCTTTGTGCACATAGGCCTTAGTACTTTGACAGATAAAACTCTGCCTTTTAGCTTCTCACTGTCTTTATTCCCCTCATTTTTAGACTGTCCCTTTCATTGGTTGTATAAAACTACCTTCAGAATTGAATGTATAATAATGTTTCTGCACATGGACAAACTGTATTTTATCTTAATGACTCCTTTTATGTTGAATAAAGGCATACGGTTTTACTCTAGAGGTTGTGCCTTTTCTTTTCCAAAGAAACCAGACATTACATTAAATGATGTACCTGCTTGTTGTACCTTCCCCTGTGCCTGATGGCGCCAAGTGTCCCTGGGTTCTGGCTAAATTTGGATGACACAGAGTGCTGGTCTCTTCAGGCAACATTCAAGGATTAAAAGAAGTCAACGTGAGCCAGAAAGAGAGTGTGTGTATTTCAAAAACGTATGTACTGCAAAGCTACAGAAATCAAAACAGTGTGGTAATGGCATAAACACAAATATCCAGACCAATGGAGTAGAATAGAGAGCACAGAAATAAAGCCTCACATATGTGGTCAAAAGATTTTTGACAAGGGTGCCACGACTAGTCAACGAGGAAAGGACAGCCTTTTCAATAAACGTTAATGGGAAAACTTGATATTCACATGCAAGAGAATGAAATTGGACCCTCGCCCTACACCATATACAAAAACATTAAGACTAAAAACAAAAACTCGGATGAAAATGGGGAGAGCTTCATAATTCAATCTGACAATGAGTTCTTGGATATGATGCCAAAAGCATAGGCAACAGAAGAAAAAATAAATTAAAAATTTGTGCATCAAAGGACATTATCAACAGTGAAAGGCAATCTGTACTTACAAAATGAGATAAAGTGTTTGCAAATCGTACATCTAATAAACATTTAGAATGTATAAGGAATTCCTATAATTCCACAACAAAAAAACCAATTAAAAGTGATTAAAGAACTTGAATAGACATTCCTTACAAGAAGATATACAGATGGCAATAAGTGCACGAAGAGATGCTCTATGTCCCTAATCACCAGGGAAATGCAAATCAAAACCGCAGTGAGAGAGAACTCCACACCCATCAGGGTAGATGTTATCAAAAAACCAAGAAAATAGTGTTGGCAAAGATGTAGAGAAATTGGAACTCTTGTGCATTGCGGATGGAAATGTACATATTTGTATATCTTTGCACCAACACCACATTATCTTAATTACTGTGGCTTTATGAATGTTTTAAAACAAGGCAGTGTTAGTCTCCAATTTTGTTCTTTATTTTCAAAGTTAGGCTATTTTAGGTCCTTTGATTTCCATATGAGCTTTAGAATCAATGGTCAGTCTATAAAAACAGGACTTTGATTTGGATTATTTAAGGTATATATCAATTTGGAGAGACTTGAGATCTTGGTATTTGCCATTGACCCATCTTTCTATTTATTTACATATTCTTTCATTTCTCTCAACATTGTCTTGTAGGTTTCAATGAATAGATCTTTCACATCTTTTGTCAGATTTAACCTACATTTAACTTTTAAAAAAATGGTAATGTGACAATTTAAAAAAATGTTTAAAATTCACTTAACTTTTGAGTGTTAATTGATGGATATAAACATTCATAAAATTTATTTTTAAATTTTTAAGATTTTGTATTGGTTTTTGGAGAGAAACATCGATTTGTTTTTTCATTGGTTGATTCTTGAATGTTCCCTGACCAGGGATCAAACCTGCAACCTTGGCATACTGGGATGTCTCTCTAACCAACTGAACTACCTGGCCAGGGCTCAATTTGTATTTTTATACTGATTTTGCTAAACTCACTTATTAGTTTTAGTGGCTTCTTTGTATAATTCTGTTGGATTTTCTATATGGACGACAATGTTATTTCTAAAGACAGAAAGATTTATTCTGATTAACTTTGCTTTTTCTCACCTGCACTGGCTAGAACTAGTGCAATGTGGAATAGAAGTGGTAAGAGTGGACTCTTTGTTCTTGACCTTGAAGAGAAAGCATCTAGTATTTTATATTAATAGGATGCTAGCTAAAGGTTTTTCCTAGATGTCCTTCATCGGGCTAAGTTCCCTACTGTTGCCCACTGAGAGCTGTTACTTTGTGTGTGTTTTAATCAGGAGTAGGTGTTGGATTTTGTCAAATGCCTTTTCTGCATCTATTGATTTCATAGTTTTTCTGTTTGTTAATATGATGAATTACATTGATCAACTTCAGAATATTAAACCAGCTTTGGATTCATTGCTTTTCTCTGTTTTCTATTTCACCGTTTTCCACTCTGATACTATGTTTCACTTCTTTTAATTTGTTCTTTATCTAATGTCTTACTATGGAGGCTGATGTCATTAATTTGATAACTTTATTCTTTTCTAATAAAAGTGTTTAGTACTATAAATTTCCCCCTAAGTACTGCTTTAGTAGCATTCCAACAATTCTGACATTCATTTCTCTTCAGTTCAAAATACTTTCTAATTTCAATTTTGATTTCTTCTTTGACTCATGTAATTTAGAGGTGTGATACCTAGTTTCCAAATGTTCAAAGACGTTTTAGATACCTTTCTCTTATAGATTTTATTTAAATTCCATTGTAGTCAAAGAACATACTTTTTGTGACTTGAATCCTTCTAAAGGTATTAAGACGTGTTTAATGGGCCTGGCCAGGTGTGGCTTAGCGGTTGAGCGTCAACCTAGGATGCAGATCACAGTCTGATTCCCGGTCAGGGCACATGCCCGGGTTGCGGGCTCGATCCCTGGCAGGGGGCATGCAGGAGGCAGCCCATCAATGACTCTCTCATCATTGATGTTTCTCTCTCTCTCCCCCCCTCCCTTCCTCTCTCTGAAATCAATAAAGATATATTTAAAAGAGAGAGAGACTTGTTTAATGGCCCTTACATAATCTGTGTGCTTTTGAAAAGAAAATCGTCTATTCTGCAGCTGTTGGAGTAGTGTACCATAAATGTCAATTAGGTCAGCTTGCTTGATAAAGTTGTTTGTGACTTCCATATTTTTACTGATTTTTTTTGGTCTACTTGCTCTACTAATTATTGAGAGAGGAATATTGAAACCTTCAACTGCAATGGTAGATTTTCTTTCCTTGCAATTCCTTGTTTTTGATTTGTATATTTTTTAATAAACTTTCTGGAGCAGTTTTAGGTTGCAGCAAACTGAAGGGACAGTACAGAGAATTAACATATACCCCCTGCCCCCCATATTCACAACCTCCCCCCCTATCAACACCCCATACCAGAGCAGTATGTTTGTTAAAACCAATGAATCTACACTGACACATTATCACCCAAAGTTCATACTTTACGTTGGTGATGCACCTTCCCTGAGTTTTGATCAACGTATGATGACAGGTGTTCACCATCACCGTGTCCTACAGGCGGCTTCACTGCCCTACAGCCCTCTCTCCTCACCCTAGCCCCTGGCAAACGCCGAGGTTTTCACTGGCTCCACAGTCCGGCCTTCTCCAGAATGCCTGCTAGTTGGAATCATGCAGTACGCAGCCTTTTCAGACTGGCTGCTTTCAGTAATATGCACGTCAGTGGCTGTTCAAGGCTTGGTGGCCCATTTCTTTTAACGCTGAGTAATAGCCCACTTTCTGGATGTACCACAGTTTATTTTATCCATCCACATATCAAAGGACATCTTGGTTGCTTGCAAGTGTTGGAAATGATGAATAAAGCTGCTATGACCATCAGGGTGCTGGTTCTCATGTGGACATGAGTTTTCAACTCATTTGGGTAAACAACAAGGAGTGTGATTGCTGGACTGTATGGTAAGTGTATGTCTAGTTTTGTAGAAACTGTAGAACTGAGAAGGGAAAGTACATAATTATCCAATAACTGTGGATTGCAGGTGTTAAACAGGTTGAAGAAGTTCAAAACATGGAGACCCAGGGTACTGAATGGCAAGTCCTTGTGTATATTGTACCTGGACTTTCACAACGGGTGAGTTGGAGAAGAAAGCCCCATAGATTTCAATCTTCTTCTGCGTAGTAGGTGTTTAGTAAATAATGTTGAATTAAATAGAATCCTTCATTTGCATTTTAACATTTGATGTATGTGAGGTGGGGAAATAGGACAGAAAAGACAAGAAGGGTAAGGAAGTTTTTAAAAAAGTCGCATCTGAGCCCGGACGGGCGTGGCTCAGCGGTTGAGCGTCGACCTAGGATCCAGGCGATCGGGGTTCGATTCCTGGTCAGGGCACATGCTGGGGTTGCGGTCTCGATCAATGACTCTCTCATCATTGATGTTTCTCTCTCTCTCCCTCTCCTTTCCTCCCTCTGAAATCAATAAAGATATAGTTTAAAAAAAATAAAAATAAAAAGTATCTGAAAGAAAGAGTTCATTGAACACTCTAATTTCAAATTATATTAAAATTATTAAATTCAAAAATATATAGCTGAAGGAATAGGCAAAGGCATATCAATATTATGTTGTCTTTTAGGAGTACTTGGCAATGAAAAAGTACTCTTCTAAGCTTCCCCTCTCAATTTACTTGCAAATATATATATTTAGACAATTAAATACATAGAGCATCTCTTCTGTTTGCTGAATCAATACTTCTCTATTTTAGTATCTTTTTTTAAAATTTAAATGTTTTTATTGATTTCAGAGAGAGGAAGGGAGAGGGAGAGAGAGACAGAAACATCAGTGATGAGAGAGAGCCATCTATCGGCTGCCCCCTGCATGCCCCTTACAAGGGCTTGAGCCCGCACCCTGGGCATGTGCCCTGACCCGGAATTGAACCAAGATCTCCTAGATCCTAGGTCGATGCTCAACCGCTGAGCCACTCCAGCCGGGATCCATTTTTGTATTTTAATTGCAATAGTAATATTAGCAATCAAGTATTTATTGAGCATTAACCATGAGCTTAAAGATTGGGAAACAGTGGTCCCAGACGGAGGAAAGGAGAGATGATAAGAAACTTACTTCATAAGTAAGACGAAGCCTTACATGTCAAGGTCAAATGGGCACTGGCCCTTTGTAAAGGGGGAAATCTGGGCACTTCTATTATTTTTAAAAAATATGTTTTTATTGATTTTAGAGAGAAACATCAATGAGAGAGAAACATCAACATCGATCAGCTGCCTCCTTCACGCCCCCTGCCAGGGATCGAACCCACAACTCGTGTGTGCATGTGCCCTGACGGAACTGAACCAGTGACCTCCTGGTGCATGGGTTGATGCTCAACCACTGAGCCACACCAGCCTGGCAGGGAACTTCTATTATTTGTAGCAACACACCTCCATTTTTATCATACATCTACAGCTCATAAAGTGCTTTACACAAGTTATCACGTTTTATCATCACTCTTCTGTGAGCTAGAGATTATCATGCTTATTTAACATATAATCTGAGGCCCAGAGGGAATCAAGGGTCCTCAGTCACACAGCTAGTTAGTGAGTTGGGGGCACCCATTTCCTGACTCCTGGACCCAAGCGGCACCACTGCCTCCCTTCTGAGAAGGGGAGAGCGTGCTCTGGCGTGGCTGTGGCTGGCCTGCTTGGCTCTGATCCCCTTCTGGCACTTACCATCTACCAGGGAGGAATCCCAGCCTCCTTCAGGGGAAAGAAAGCTCTGCAATTAGACTAAATATAGTCTGGGAGAGGCTGCATCTCATTTGGACTAATTATCCTGTCACCCATCAGAAGAACAAAGAGTGAAGAATTTTCAGGCCCCATCATTTCCATTCCTCTCACTGGCTTGGGCTTCCATGTGATCGGCCTGACCCGCGGGCCTGGAGACAAGCGCTGAGAGCGCAGACGTGCTGGCTGACCGAGGGCCGTCGGGCTGCCCAGGAGGCCCCTGCCCATGAGGAGCCTGCTTCCGTCTCCAGCACAATGGCCCTATTTAGAGCTGGAGGGAGGCTGGCGGGTGAGAGACCCCTCAGTCCTGGAAATGCCCAGATGAGAGCTGAGAACAAGGAAGGGTCCTCAGCGGATGCTGCAGCCCTACAGTCTCGTAATGTATTGATGAGCCATTTTTGCAAAGCCCCCCCCCCCCATTCTCTATCTGACACACTTACTGATCACTTGCCATGTGCACGGCGTGTGGGGAGTTTGTTAGATATCACGCTATAAAGAAACCAGCAGAAACTCACTGAATTTCTTTTTTTCTTTTTTTTAAATATATCTTTATTGATTTCAGAGAGAGGAAAGGAGAGGGAGAGAGAGAGCTAGAAACATCAATGATGAGAGAGTCATTGATCGGCTGCAGCCCACAACCCAGGCATGTGCCCTGACCGGGAATCAAACCCTGATCGTCTGGATCCTAGGTTGATGCTTAACCACTGAGCCACGCCCAGCCGGGCCTCACTGAATTTCTAAAGAGTTCAAAGTTAGAGGGGGGCCAGGGGCAGGGCGGAGGGAGGCAAAGTCAGGGAAGTTGGGGGACACCTGTAATAGTGTCAACAATAAAAAACACACACACCAGAATTAGAGAAATTGAAGAGAAAGAAAGGTACTTTGGGGGTAAAGAAGAGTTTCCTTATTGAAGGCTACTATGTCGGGGGCAAGTTTAAGCAATGAAATACCATCTCCGGAAGCTTTTATGAATTCTTGTTTATATTAGGAAAGGGCTGTAGAACACTCGGCATCAGCCAGTAACACATTTTTAAGAGCGTGAAGAATGATGCTTAAGAAAACACAAAATTCTGTTAACCGCAAGTATCACAAGCGATTCTGATGAATTTGTTGCTTTCTGTTGAGGAGGACTTCACGAGGCGGGACGTCTGCAGGCGGGCTCGGGAAATCGTTATGTCAGAGGATCTGTGGCAGCACATTAACACCTGCCGTGAATCCCAAGGAAAGAGCTGCGCTGGGGAAAGGGGGTTTGCACATTTCAGATCAGATGTTTGCACATTTTAAAACGAAATCTCATTTCTAAGAAAAGGGATGTAGCTTGGTCAGCAAATGGGATGAGACATACAGAGTTCGAAGGACTCACATCACAGCTTGAATCTTCGCGCCTCTCTGCCGGTACTGACTGCTGGATATTCAGGCTTCACCAACAACGGGACATACTTGCTGATAATCCACTCTGACGAGGCAAATGGGGATGGAAAAATAATCTTGAGTTTTGTGCACACTCACGTCCTGGCTCCCCTTCAGAGAGGCGTGCTGTTTCCACGGGGGATTCTGCTTCGGGGCCCAGCTACGGGACAGTAGCTGCCAGAAGCCGGAGGAGAGAGAAGTGGGCTCCCAGTGCAGGGCTTTGGAAAGTGCTGCAGAAGTCGAAGAGGTGAGCTGAAGCTGGGACCCAGGGCTCCTGAAGCCGAGAGCGTTAAACTGGCCATTTCTGCTCTTCCTGTGCTTATTAGCCCCCCCCCACCCCATTGGTTCTCACTCTCTTTCCCTCCCTCCCTCTTTCCTCCTTCCCTTCCTCCCTCCCTGTCCTTCTGGCTTCATTTTATTTGGCCTCCCTCTCCCCCATCCTCTGGTGTCTCCAACATGCTACTGCTTTGCTGCACGTGTGTGAGAAAACCATCAGATCAAAGCCAGGCGCTGCGGGAGCCGGGGCGCCCCAAAGACAAACTCAATTCATGATTCCCAGGCAACTTAAAACACTCAAACAGCAAGAAACAACACCAAGTGAACTGAAATCGTGGGTGCGGCGGCCTTGACATATCTTGGTAAGGTTTTCAGAAGGTAGAAAAGACAAGGCATTTTCCAGGAGCTTTTGTTTGAAAATCTAGTTCCATAAAAGGTTCGGTCAGATATAACACGGCAAATGCGGTTGTGGTGCCGAGTACTCTGAACGCACACCCAGGCCAGCTCTCTGCCCAAGAGCCCCCTCAGCTCCCCCTCTGCAGTCACAGGTGAGTGCCACAGAGCACAGCACAGAGGGCCAGCTTTCCTAAGGGTGACCTGTGTTTGTCTCTCCTTGCTGCCAAAAATAACTGATTGTGGATCAGCAGGTGCCCTTCAGACCATGGTTTCTGGCCTTGGCATACTGAAGTGTTGGGCCAGGTGAGTCTTTGTCGTGGGGCTGTCCTGTGCATTGTAGGATGTTTAGCAGCATCCCTGGGCTCCACCCACTCGATCCCAGTAGCATCCTCCCCAGCCTCCAGGTTATGAAAACAAAAGAATGTCTTCAGACATTGCCAAATACCCCTGGGCAGCAAAACTGATCCCTTTTGAGAACCATTTGTTTAAAGAAGTGGAGAAAATATTCTGTCCCAAAATATGCATATAAGTTCTTAAGTGTGTTGAAGTGTTTAGGGGAAGATGGTATTTTAGAAAAAAATATGATAGTTTAACCTTCATAGCTTCCAAGGCACTGCTCCAAGCTGTTAGTTCTGCTAAACCTCAAGTTTCATAAGGGCAGAAACAACATGTATCTTATTTACTGTCATGGTCCTAGACCCAGTATAGTGACCGGCACATAGTAGATGCTTAATAAACATTTGCACCACGAATACCGCATTAAATGAGCAAATACTACACGACACTATAACATATGCATATATTAACCCTAATCCTCACAACAACACTAATAGGATAGGTTTTAAAGTAAAACTCTACAATAAAGCAAATTCAGATATCCCTTCATTGCTGTTTGCCTCCCAGTTCCTGTCCTTCCCCCAGCTACTCCTCTCAATGAGATGAGCTGAAGATCTTACCGAGCAGAATGGGGAGGGCTGCAGCTCCCCTGGGAAAGTGGGGAGGCAGAGTGAGTCCTTGTGTCCTCAGAATTCTTCCAGCCCAATTTCCCTGGATCCAAAAGACACAGCAGGTGTCAGGTAACTGGAGATTCCCGGAATTATCGCTGCTGGCCTGGGAACCTTAGCCAGCCACACAGCCAGGACCCATACCTGTTCCCGTCAATATTTAAACCAGGGTAAACAACACCCAGGTGGCAACAAACCACAGCTGAGACTGGAAAGGATTTGGCTCCCATAGTGAGAATCCTGGAGATCCAAGTCATTTCATTAACTTCTCAAACGTGCTCCCTAGCATTTCACAAGACTGACCTCTTTTTGCCCCACCCATCACCTTCTGTTGGGGGTTTTACTGTATCATCTTTATGGTACAAATGAGGAACCTGAGGCCCTGAGAGGTTGCATGACTTGTTCAAGTCACAGAGCTGCTTTGTGGTAATTTGAGATTTGAACCGTGGGAGGTCGGCCAGTCTCCATGCTCTGCCCCACAGTGCAGGCCATGCACAGCTACCTGCCCCTCCAGAGGGCGCTGGTGATCGCCGTTCCTGAGTCCCACGCGGCGCAGCTCCCCGGATGGCTCGGGGTCGGGGTATATTCTCAATTGTGTAGGCTTGGGAGAGGCAAGTGAGCAGGATCTGGTTTGGAGCCAACAGCCTCTAAGCTGTGCCAAGCTGGAGTGCAGCAGGCATGCCAGGGTGACGAGCAGGCAGGACTGGGCCGGCCTGGGGAGAACAGGCAGAGGCAGAAACGCAGCCTCTCTTACGGCCTGAGCAAGGTGAGGCGGGGCCCGCATCAGAAACCTGCCATCACTCCTGTGGGGACCAGACCATGAGCGGTGCCTGCCTCCTGGAGAGGCCTGAGCAGGAGGCCTGGTGTCAGATAAGCCAGGAGGCTGGGCAGCCTGCCTGCGGGGGAGCATGCATGTCAAATTACACACATGTACAAATGTTTGGGGGAAGAAAGCTAGCTGGGCACAGGGGTAAGCCAGTGTTCCTTATACATGTCCTTGAAAAAATGGTGCGCTTTGGGCTGTTGTGCGGTCACCAGTCCGGTAGTTGATGTGCGTCAGCGAGTGGCGCCAGGCACATGACCATTTCTAGCAGACACGGTCAAAGCCCAGACACTTAAATTCAGGGAGGAGCCAGGGGCACAGTGACCCATCTTCCTTACCCCGGATCCCGCGGCAGGGGGGAAGCCAGGTCTGCCCTGGGAGATGGCAACGGAGCCAGGGGGTGTAGAAGAGAAAGGGTCCGAACGAGCAGGCGACGCCAGCCCTCCCCGCCCCTCCCCAGACATGACTGGGGCTGGTTCTTCCTGGACGGGGAGCAGGCCTAGGTGACGTGATGGGAGGAGGCCAGGGTGGCAGACGGGGCAATGGCATGGGACAGAGTTTACCTCCCCCCACATAGGTGGAGCTGCTGTTTACCACCGAGGAGACACACCGGCCTGGCAGGACATCGCTGTTTCTACTCATTAACCTTCACCCCAAGCTGCTCGCTTCATTCTGCAGGGATATGACAATATGAACACTTGTACCTGCTACACCCCTTCCCTTTATAATGTGAGCTCATGCCATATATCACATATTAAAATTATTTATTTCATTAATCAAATTCTGTCGATACAGAGGAACTCAAATGCTAGGTCCCTCATTCTCGTTTATTTATTTCTATTTTAAAATTTATTTTAAAATTTTAAATTATAGTTTTTCATTTATTTTTTAAATACGATTTTATTGATTTTACAGAGAGAGGAAGGGAGAGGGAGAGGACTTCAACATATCTTTTTGGGGGACACAATTTAACCCGTAACAACCCATATTAATTTTTCTTCATACTTTCCAATCTGGGTGCCCTTTCTTTCATTTTCTTGTCTAATTTTCTAGCTGGACCCTCCAGGCATTTATAGCTATAAGTTGCCCTCTATGCACTGCACTAGATGCAGCCCATAAGTTTTGGTATATTGTGCTACATTTTCTTCAGAAACTATTGTATGTTAAGGCTTGACTTGAGTTTATTATGTGGGTATTAGAACTGAAATTTTGAAGATAAACGTGTACAAAATAGGTTCTTCACCTTTAAGTGAGTAAGGGTCATTTACTGAATAATAAACCAGTAGCCATGGGTTAAGAATTACAGTGTTTATAGAGAGAGCGTAGAGACATTCCTCTCTTTTCTGCTCATGCCTAGGTTATGTCTTACCATGGTGCTAACAGGGCCAAAGCTTGGTCCCATTGCACACCTCCTGTCAGCTACTCAAATCACAGATGCTGTGCGTAGGAGGAAGAAGCCTCAACAGACCTTATAATCTTGAGATTACATGTGATGTTTGCATTTTTTATTTCAGCGCATCACTGTTTCAAGTGTTCTCTGTGAGCCAGCAACTTTCTGTTTAGTTAATTGCCTCCATTTTACAGAACCGTTCTTAAGACTCATGGCTGGAATTAACTCAATGATGGAGTACTTATAGTCTTAGGATTCCTGGGGATCGGAAGAGCTAAAAGCTGAGAGGGAATCATCACAATGAGACTGTACCTCCTATTGTTTCTCTGACAAAGATGCTTTTCTTCACCTTCTCCCAACTCTCTTCCCCAGGGCACCCCACAGCACTGTGGGACTAGGGCTCTTCCAGGTCACAACATTCATGCCCACGGCATAATCTATGTTGGCTCGCTCTTTCCAACAAAGTTCTCCAAATCTCTCCTGAACGCCCCAGGAGCTGGCATTCCCTCCCATTGCCTTCTCTCCCTCAAGGAAAGATGATGTAATCACCCAGTTGGCTGTACGAAAACTTGACATTCAGAAGAATATTTCTCTGTTTCCTTGCGTATAACCCCACCACTTGTCTATGCAGTTCCACCCCGGCGTGGCCAGCCTCCGGCATTGCAACCCTGGGGTATTTATAGGCCCCTGTCACCGCCCCCCTCACCTCACAGGCTGTGAAAGGAGGCCGCCCTTCGAAGCTTCTCCCCCACCCATGTGCGGGCAGAGGCTGGAGCAGAGCATGGGACGAGGCGTGAACTGACGCACAGTGTAGCTCAGCTGGAAATGGTCCAAACGAAAAGCCAGATTCCGAGCGCTTCACACCACCTGGCCCGGAGTGGCTCCTGCCTGCTGGCGGGAGAGCGCCGCCCGGCCTGCTGCTTAAGCAGCTGCTCAGGGGCCGCTCGTCTCCACGGGCCGCCTCCCGGGGCCATTAACAAGCTGTTTGGACGCCGGCTGCTGACAACAGGCTGCGCTCAGCCCAGGCATCTACTGGGGGCTTCACTGGGAGGCTTTTGACCTTTCAAGGTTAGTGACTACTCGGTCGTTAGTGAAGGCCTCAGTCCTGACTGTGGCTTACTGTCCTGTAATTCAGACAGGAAAAGGGCCAGTAGAAAGGTGGCTTTTAATAACTGTAACGCTGCAACACATTCTAAAAAGTCTTAGGGAAACAAAGATGGTCACCCCTCTCGAAAGTTTCACTTTTTTGCATACTGTTTTGTTTTTCGTGTTTGTACAGCTCTAATGACGTCGATATTTTCTATACTTAATAATACATGTTATTTAATGTTTTTAATAAGGATTTCCTAAGTTCCTACACAATCTTTATGCTAATTTTATCGACTGCCTAATGCCTTGCTTGTTGTGTGCTTAGGTTTCTGCAGGAGCCACATAGCTGAAGGAGGTGCCAGAGGACGCAGTGCTTCCTAGGGCGGTGGTGAGGGGGCCACAGAGAGGGGCTCGGGTGTCCACTGCCACCCGGTACCCTGGGGATGGGGTTGTAATAGGAAGCCAAAAACAAACCACTCTCCTGTTTGATTTGACACTAACCCTGGTTCTATGTACAACTCATGCTTTACCTTTAAAAAAAGACAAAAAACTTATGTCCAGAAAAAAATGTGGAGGCCAGTGTGATTCTTTTTACTACATGAATCAAATGGTGGCCTATCAGGGTCCCAAAGCCAGAGCCCATGTGTCAGCTCAGGGTAAAATTTCTGTTGGTGCCAGGACAGCAAGGCTGCCGCTGGCGTTTCTGCTTGAGGTTGTGGAGTGGGTGACATATGGACTTCCTGCGCCCCCAGCCCTTATCTCAGCGACAGCCACTGGGCCCTGCCCAAGCACCTGGGATCATCCTGCTGCTGGTCAAGCAGAGGTCATTAGCCCTAGGAATAGGAATCACCTTGGGGGGCGTACCCAAAGTATAGATTCTTAGTCCCTACCCCAGAATGGTAGGTCTAGGGTGGGACCTAAGAATTACAGGATATATTTAATGATGCCTTGTAATTATCCTGCTAGATAGTATTTAATCATATATAAGAGTACGCAGTAAACTCCAGTTATAGTGATGACTCAGGTACGTATTTGTAAATTAGAGCTGACCTCTGATTCATCAACCAATAAAAAGTATGAACCTGTGATTTATTGTATGTACCTGCAATGGGCTTCTTTCAACACTAGGAGGCAAGGATGCGGTGTTTCTGCCTTTTTCTTTTTCTGGTAACTTCAAACTACCTGGGGAGGTGCCAGACAGCACAGGGGTCCTAGGCACCTGAAGTTCAAAAGAGGGTGAGGGGTGGCAGTGAAGGAGGCCACTGAGATGGGAAAAGAAGGAAACCGATATTCACTGATAGTCTGTCCTGTGCTAGATTCTGTGTTAAGCACTTACACATACAGATCTCATCTAATCCCTTTAGCTACCCATTTTACAGATGAGGAAACTGAGAATCAGGGAGATAGAATAGCCTGCCCAAGATAACAGAGTTAAGACTAGTGGAGCATAGAGGCTATCTTGACTCCAAAGCCTGAGCTTTGAGCCCAAATAATACCAGAAAGGGAAGGCTAGGGTTCCTCACTGAAACTTGGCTTTATTTTTCCCAATGACCAGCTCGGTTTTTATCATCTGTGCCCAAACCACAGCTGTTTGCGTACCTCATGCTTCACACAGCCACATGTGTGCTTTTGCCGGCTGAATGGGCTTTGGGAGCCTGGCGTGGCTCCTTTCTTTCCCGAAATCGAAATAGCCAGTGTTTAGGGTCAGGCCTTGAATCCTAAAAGACTAACCAGACATCCCAGTCTAGGGCTCTGGAAATGAGTATGGGCGATGCAGTGCCATCAGCCCTGCCCGGGCAGGGGCGCTGGTACCCAGATCTCCTTGTACCCAGCTTTCAAATGTCCAGCACCACCCATTTTGGTCAAAGTTGCATTGATCTATTTTTATTCAGTTATACACATTGTTTTTTAAAAAAATTTCATGGACAATTCCACTTCTGGGTAAATGCACAAAAGAATCGAAAATGGGGATTGCATAGGTATTTGTACACCCATGTTCATAGCAGCACTATTCACAGTAGCCAAAAGGCAGAAGCAACCCAAGTGTCCATTCCCTGATGAGTGGATAAACAACATGCGTACACATGCAATGGAATATTACGCAGCCCTAAAAAGGAAAGAGATCCTGACTCAGGCAACAATATGGATGAACTTTGAAAACATCGTGCTAAGTGAAATAAACCAGTCAGAAAAAGACAAGTATTGTACGGTTTCACTTATATGAAATACTTGGAATAAGAAAATTCAGAGATAGAAAGTACAACAGTGGTTACCAAGGGTAGGGCTGGGGGGAGAGAGAAATGGAGAATTCATGTTTCACGGGGACCGAGTTTCCATGGAGGAGATGGAAGAGTCCTGGGATGGACAGTGGCGATGGTTGCCCAGCAATGTGAATGTACTTAATGCCGCAGAACAGTACACTTAAAAACAGTTAAAATGGCAGATTTTATGTTATGTACCATTTATCATAACTTAAAAAACAAATTCCACGGAAAATAGTCCAAAGCTGTTAGTGTCCTGCCCTTTAAAGCTGCTTTGTCTCCCCCCGAGAGCAGCCAAGGAGCGCATGCCTGCGCACAGAAAGCCCCGCTGTCTGGCTTGGCAAACAGGGAACCCAGCAAGGGCTGGCTCTCTCCAGCATGTCCTTGAAAGCTCCTGAAATCCCCTCACGTCCCAGCCTTCCGCTGGGCTTGTGTCAGCCCCACCTGGATGATCACCGTCCCACGCTGCTGCTGCTGGGGGCTGCCAGCCTCCCGCGCCGGCCGTGCCAGCTGGCTGCGCTCCTCGCGCGCTCTCAGCTCAACAGGCACCTCTGTGTTGCTTGGAAATCCCAGGTTTTCCAGCTCTGGTTGAAGCAGTCGCTCATTTTTCACTGCGACTCTTCCAAATCCTTTTTGCTGTCTTTAAGCTTTTGGTTTTTCAACATTGCCATCAAGCCCACAGCAAAAAAATCTCCCTTTCAACTTCATTACATTCTTACCCATCTTGTCTTCACCCACCCTTTTTTAAAAATTGATTTGAGAGAGAGAGAAAAGGAGGGGGGCGGGGAGAGAAACGATTTGTTCTTCCACTTATTTATGCATCATTGGTTGATTCTTGCATGTGCCCTGACCGGGGATCAAACCTGCAACCTTGGTGTGTCAGGGACAACATCCTAACCAACTGAGCTACCTGGCCAGGGGCCACTCTTTTTGTTTTGCTTGGAGCTGATGCCCCGGGGTTACAAGGGTTTTCAGGGACCCTGTCTGTTCCTTATTTCAGCTCAGCATCAATGATTTTACAGGTCTTCTGTCAGAACCATCTTGGGCAAAAGGCAGGGCACTGCAGGGTCTTCCTGAGTAGCCCTCTTTGATGGGGTTATAGCCTAAATGATCCTTTCCTAGCATAGGGACCCCTGGTCAGCCCCTCTGGGTCCCTGGTGGGCTTGCTGGACGCTACCAGAAGGTGCTCATGCCTGTGTCGGGCTGCTGCAGCTGGAAGGGCTCCAGGCCACCCCCAGACCATGAGCAGCGGGCTCCCCTGTTCTGCTGCTACAGGAACGTCTCATTAGTCATGAGCATGAAGAGCAGAGAGAGACAGCAGGGTTGAAACAATAACTTTATTATAAGGGCAACCTATGAGAAGTAAGAAAACCTTCTCTGTAATCTCAGCTCTTTTTTACAACTGTTTCCATATTTACATGTTTCATTTTAGCCTTTGGCCATACGCATAGTTTATTTTAAATAGTAATAGCAATATTATATATATTGCCCTTTTCACTAATTATGAAATCATAAACACTTTCCTATGGTTCCCTTTTCATAGTAATCCTTGTAATGTCTCTATAATATTGCCCAGGCAATAGTTTATTTGCCCCTTTTATGAGATATTTAGATTGTTTCTGATTTTTTTTTTTTTACATTAGTGGTGATGCACTATAGCTTTTATCTTATATTTAATTATTCCCATGGGATAAATTCCCATGAATGGAATTACAAGTCAAGGGACGAACATTTTTATGACTCCTGATTCTTGTTCCCATATTGCTTTCCAAAAGGGTTGCACCGAGAGAATAGTATTTCAGTGCTACCATAGTCCATTTTACTGCTATGCCTTCTCAGCTTCAATACGTGTTTGACTGCTTATGTGGGAGGCACTTTTATATTTATTCATGCATTCAAATCTCTTCCTAGAACCTTAGACTTTAGAGTTGGAGGACATCTGCTCACTTTGTAAATAAAGACATGAGACCCTGAGAAATTATGTACAGTGTTCATGCTGTAAGTTTGAAAACAATGGCACATATATAGTAAACCTGAATCTCTGGACCTCGAGGCCTCTGTACTTTCTGCCATGCCCAGCTGGTGCAGTTTGGGTGTTTGCTTCTTTCCTGTTAAGGCACAACTGAGAAATGACACTGCACGTTTGTGCTCTGGCCACCACCATCCTGTGAGTCTCTTCCACAGTATATTTGGGCAGTGGAGCTGGGAAAGCTCTGGACCTTTAAGCCCCCATGGCTAAGCCAACACCTCTGTTGAATAATGAAAGACTTACCGGCGCTGCTTTCTAAAAGGGGCTCCTGTCCTCCTTGGAGTAGTTCCTGCGGACTGTGGCATGTGAAGTGGCCTGTGAAGCCCAGTCTCCTCCCCCAGGCCTTTGCTTATACTCCTACTTCTCTTGCAATGCCAGGAGTACCCGCTCCCCGGCTCTCCAAGTACTCACCCTGTCTGATCTTCAAGTACTAACTCCTCCATAAAGGCTTTTTCCATCTTCCTGTGTAGCATTTATCTACTGCTGCCTTATAAACCCATCCTGAAAATTTTCACTTAGACTGATAATGATCTGTAGTTTCCCACGGTAGATTCTGTGGGCTGGCTGAGCGGCTTCTCTTGCTGGTTTGGCCTGAAAACATCCATTCAGTATATGGTATGCGGGGCTGGTATGTTGGAGAGCTGGGGGGCAATGACCTAAGATTTTATTTTATTTTTAAATATATCTTTATTGATTTCAGAGAGAGGAAGGGAAAGGGAGAGAGATAGAAACATCAATGATGAGAAAGTCGTCATTGATTGGCTGCCTCCTGCACGCCCCCTGCTGGGGATCGAGCCCGCAACCCCGGCATGTGCCCTGACCAGGAATCGAACTGCCATCTCCTGGATCCTAGGGCGATGCTCAACCGCTGAGCCACGCCCGGCCTAGTGACCTAAGATTCTTAGAAGCTCCTTTTCTTGACTGAGAGGATCTACTGGGCAGCGCCTTAAATCTTTCTGCAGTCTTAACAAAGAGTCACAGCCGTGAACTTAATTTGACCTTTACCCTGAAGCCCAGTCTTGCTTTGAGACCCTTTTGTGAGTCAGAGAGACTGGGAATGTGAAACATTTTATTTAGGAGCCCAGCACATCTCCCACCTTCCATGTCCTTCTAAATTCTGCTTGTACACTGAACGGCTCCTCCTGCCCCTACCTTATGGTTAAAACTGCGAAGAGAGACAATTGGCACCTTTACCATTCTGCCTGGAAATTTCCCAAGCCAGATTCACAAGTTTATAGATGTGTTTTCTGCCTTCTGAGTTACTGCAGGTGACAGTGTGGCAGTACTACTTTCGCTACTGTAATCACATCACTACTGCAAGACACAGGCAGGCGGCTGTCCTTCCAGCAGCATCTCCCTCTAAAACCTCCAGGCTGCGCTCGGTCTCTGTGCCACCCTCCAGCCTCCACCGGCCACACAAGCCAAAGCCAACACTTCGTGTTTTTGTTACGGTATTACCCCCTTCCAGGCACCACTTTCTGTACACTATTGTTGCGTAACAGATCACCCCCAAATTTTGAGTCTTAAAATATTATTATTTGTCTCATTCTGCAGGTCAGCGGGGAGGCTCCTCTGCTGGTGACACCAGGGGCCACTCAGGGCTGCACTTAAACTCTAAGTTCAACGTGACTGAATGTCCAAGCTGGCCTCACTCGCTGCCTGGCAGGAGGTGCTGACCCACAGCTAGGGCGCCTCCTCTCCCTCCACACGCCTCTCAGTCTCCCTCAGGCTAGACTGGCATCCTTACCTGCGGTCACAAGGCACATGGTGGAGGTAGGACACTAAAAAAGTTGGGGAGATAAATCAGTGAGGCGGTAGAGATGCGTTTAAAAACCACAGCAAATCAAATCAGACGGTGTCCACTGCGTCATCTGGGTCCCCGAGATGGCCTCTGTGGATGAAGTTAGCCCCTGGAGAGTTCTCACCTCACAGTGAGGTGGTTTTGCTCTGGGAGCAATTGAAGGGTCCGGTTGCACGTATAAGGGAGAAAGAAAGGAGCTGGGATGGCTGCCCCAAGGGGGAGCCCAGAGCTGTGCGTGGCTGCTGGGAAGTTGCCCGCAGGGCGCGTGGGGCTTGGGTTTCCCCGTGGTCCACGTGTTTGCGAGAGCTGGGGTGGCCCTTCCGTTCCAGCTGGGTGACTTGCTCCTTCTTGCAGTTTGGGCTCTTTGCTCCTACTTCTTTGCCAGAGATGGAAGCATCTCAATGTGAGGAAAAGGAGGGACTTTTCTAGGCACACAGTGGTTCTAAGCGATACTGGAACCGCCTTTGACAGGACACGAGGCCCCTGATGGGCCCAGAGGAGACTCCTCATAGCCCTGAAAGAATCACCATAGGGAACAAGAGAAGGGAGCTGAGCTCGGAACTGCTGAGCCCACGAAATCAGTGTGCTGAGACTCGCAGCAGAAGGGGCTGACCCCAAGACACGGAAACCATCAAGTGTTGAGAAACCCAAAATGATGGAACAGCTCAGCATTAGTGACAAGAAAGCACTTTCCTGTTCCCACACACTGCTGGCCACACGCATTCTTCTCTCCAGTTCTAGAGAGGAGCCCTGACGTGAGCCCAAAAGAGGAAGGGGAATGCATAGCTCTCTCCTTTCCTTCCTCACAGGGTAACAGGGACCGGAGAGACTTTTACTTCATGTCCAAGTCTGTCTGGTAACATTCTGGAATATAATAATAACATTCTAAGTGCCCCGCCTCCCAAAACAAAACAAAACAAAACAAAACACAAAAAAACCACCCCTGCAGGAGCAGCCTGGACAGCATTTGAGCACATGTGGGCACTAGTGAGCTGGCAGGACTGTTTTCTTTCTTCCATCCTGGCTGGTTTGCTCATGCCCTTTGCACTCTCCCTACAACCAGAGCTCTCCGAATAATTAACTTTAACAAATGGAGGCGCTCCGTGGTTCTCCACTTTGGCCACATATTGTATCACTTGGGGGCACTTTAAAAAATTTCCGTTCATCTCAGCTGGGTCCTAGAGGTAGCTAATTTTTCAGTGCAGGATGACTGAGAACAGTTGGAATTGCTAACGTTGAGCCAGTTTAATCAACAGAGAATGTGTTGATCTTTTGAGGTATGTGAAAGGACCACGTAAATGATCTGCCTTCCGTAAACTAGCATCGCCTAGGAGATACCCTTCCTGGGATACTGCACCTCTGGGCTGCCTATTGGGGCAATTCTGGAGGATCTTTTGGGGTGCCATATAGCTCTGGCCTCCTGAGCTTCCCACAGTATGGAAATATGGCAGCCATTCCTGTGACCACACAGAAATTACCGCAGTGGGTCAGTATTGCTACCGATGCAGTTTAGTGAAATCTCCAGCATGGCACTCAAGGACAGTTTTGTTGAAGGACACGACTGCCACCCATGATGTACATCTTAGAGTTTCATTCATAAAGGTTTTCCATGCAATCTGTCGCAGACTCTCTGAACCCACAAGCTATTACAGAGAATAAGAATAGCCCTGTCCTAGCACCGCCTCTCTCTGGCCATCCATCCCCACGCAGAGCCTCCCTGTTTGTCTTCTGTGCCATCTTCCTTCCATGTTCGGCAGAGACAGAACCAATGAGTCAGCCTCTGGGGGGAAGGATTTCCACATTGCAACCCACTGTGCAGAATAGCAGTTCCTACTTATTTCTTCCAAATCTGACTCTTTTGGCCACCAACAGCTACCCCTTACTGCTGGTATTACAAGATCTGGTGACTGTATCTGGGTTCTGACTATGCACACCTTTGGAACATCACGGCTAAGCTCTCATCTTTCTCTGAAGGCCAGAGTTTGTTTTTTGCTTGTCGGAGTGTAAAGAACACTCTTTCTGCTTGTCATTTTAATTACTCTCTATTGGACCCTTGCCAGTGCTATCATGTCATCTGTAAGTGCCAGAGAACAGAATGACACACATGATGGTGTAAATTTACCATAATCTGATACAAGGATGGAATTGTGGTATTTAGTTTCCAGTATTCTTACTCGCATGTCATTAGGGTTTTTTGGTGAGGGATGGGGGCAGCGCAGTGACTTCAAGGAATGGGTTTGCAGCTTCTTTAAATTATTTTCCTCGAGCTGTTATTAACTTGCTGCTTCCCACACTGACTCTCGGCTGGCAGGCGTCGGCCCTCCTACGCAGCCCTGTACAACCTCTCCAGCTTTGTTCCCAACACTGTCAGCTCACTACCTGGCCAAACTTGGTGTCACAACCAACCTTGGAAACTCACTGTGTTGCTCTTCCCCAGCATTTACCTTTCATTTCTAACCATGGAAATTAAGACTTGGATGTTCAGACTGCAGAGTGAAAAATGGGACAGGTTCCAGTATAGATCTTTTAAAAATATTTTTTCTGTTTTAAAAAAAGTGCATGTTCATTTAAGACATTTTGAAAATAGAAACAAATACAAAGAAAATTAACATCACTCAATCCTATGCTGCACTTTACACCCCCATGACTATTTTGTAATTACCAATCTGCACTTCTCAATCCATAAAGATAATCTTTACTCCTTTTTATTGCTTCCTAGTAGTCGATTATTTGTGAGGACCATAGTTTATTCAACCAGTCTCCCATGTTTGGGTATTTAGGTAGTTTCCAATACTCTGCAAATACAAATAATGATACAGTGCAGAAGCTTACATATGTAAGAGTCCATATTATTTTTGAAGGTATCTTTTGGGTAAATTCCTTGAAGTTGGAGTGGTAGGTTGAGAGGTACACGTACAAATTGTTTCATTAGATATTGCCAAATGCTTCTCCATAGGGGTTGTACTATTTTCATTACCTTTAGTAATATTTGTCTCCCCATAGCCTCACCAACACAATGGGCTGCCTGTGGCTGTCCAGTTTGCCCCAACACCATTTACGTAAAAGTCCTTCTTTGCCTCAGCCATTTGACTGCTCATCAGGTAGTGGATTTACCTATGTAGTTGGACTGATATCTGTACCTTCTATTTGGTTCCATTGGTCCACCTATCCTGTGCCAGAACAACCGCGTTTTCATTCAAGATGGCCTGTAGTGTGTTTTAATATACTGCAGAGCTAATCACTTCTCATGCCTCTTCCTTTTCAGTGTTTTACATTATTCTTGAGTGTTTCTTTTCCATATGAACCTTGGTATCAATTTATCTAGCTACAGAATAAAACCTTGTTTATATATTTTTTGGGAATCATATTTATAAATTAATATAAGGAGAACTGTCATGTTAACAATGTTGAGATGTTTTAACCAAAACCGAGGACTGTTTTGTTCCAGGATACTTTTGTGTCTTTCAGGATTGTTTCATAATTTCCCTTTTTCAAAGAGCCATATTGTCTGAGACACAACTCACATGCCTTTTAATTCATCTATTTAAAGTGTACGATTCAGTGGTTTTTTAGTACATTCACAGAGTTGTGTAAACATCACTACAATCAATTTTAGAACAATTTCATCAAATCAAAAAGTAACCACATACCTATCAGCAGTCCTTTCTCAATCCCTCTAACCCCTTCCCCGCCAATCACAAATCTACTTTCTGTCCCTATAGATATTTGCCTATTCTGGACATTTCATGCACTATACAGAATCATATAACGTGTGGTTTTCTGTGACTGGCTTTTTTCACTTGGCATAATGTTTTCAAGTTTCCATCCATGGTATAGTATGTGCTCCATTCTTTTTTATTACTGAATAATATTCCATTGCATGAATGGATTTACCACATCTTGTTAATCCATTCATCAGTTGATAGAGTTCTGGGTCGTTTTCATCTTTTGGTTATTATGAATAAGACTCTATAAACATTTGCGCATAGGTTTGTTTTTTTGCCAGCATATATTTGCAAGTCTCTTGGGTATATACCTCGAAGTAGAATTGCTGGGTCATACGATAACTTCATGTTTAAACTTTTGAGGAACTGCCAAGCTGTTTTCTGGAGCAGCTGCACCATTTTACATTTCTACCAGCAATGCATCAATGTTCTAATTTCTCTGCAGTCTCACCAACACATTGTCTGATTTTCATTATAGTCATCCTAGTGGGGGTGAAGTGGTATCTCATTGTGTTTTTGATTTACATTCTACTAATAGCTAATCATGTTGAGCACCTTTACATGTGCTTATTGGTCATCTTTGTATCTTCTTTGAAGAAGTGTCTGCTCAAATCATTTCCCCATTTTTAATTGGGTTGTTTTATAATTGTAGTGTTGTTTATATATTCTTGATGTAAGTTTCTTATCACATATATTATTTGAAAATATTTTACTCCCATTCTATAGGCTGTTTGGCCCAGTTGGTTAGAGGGTTGTCCTGTGCACCGAAGGGTCATCAGTTCGATTATCCGTCAGGGCATATACCCAGGTTGCCAGCTGATCCCCAGTTGGGGCACGTGCAGGAGGCAGCCAATCGATGCTTCTCTCTCACACTGGTGTTTGTCTCTCTCTCTCCCTCTCCCTTTCTCTCTCTGTAAAAATCAATGGAAACATAACCTCAGGTGAGGATTTAAAAAAAGATAAAAAGCTATTGCATAGTCTAGGTGAGAGGGAGGGACAGATTCTAGAGTTTTCTATGGGGAGAATCAACAGGCTTGTTGAGTGTGGTGGGGAGAGGGAGAAATGAATCACAGATGACTCCCAGGTTTCTGAAGTGGACAGTAATGCTAAACAGTTTTAGACATGTCGAGCCTGAAGTGTCTCTAGGACATTCAGGTGGATAAGTCTGGTTTTGTGTATATAGAACTCTGATGAGTGGCCGGAGCTAGGTAATGGCTTTGGGAGTTGCTGATATACATGGCAGATGAGGACAGGGAGTGAACAAAACGTCTTAGGGAGAATGCGTGGGGCTTGATGAAAGCTGAGGACAGAATCCTGGAGACAGGAGCGGTCAGAGGGGTTAGCAGATGAGTCGTGTTGTGAAGGCAAAGGGTGTTTCAAACAAAGTGGAGTGTTCTGTGTGGTCAAACACCACGGAGAGCTCTACTGGCATTTAGGATTAAGCAACCATTAATGACTGAGAAGTGCAGTGACATGGTGGGGACAAAAGCTAGAGCCAAGAGGTGAGGACTGAGAAGCGGCTGAGCTGGCAGAGATAAACTACTTTCAAGGTGTTTGTGTAAGAATTTACAGAGAGGGAGTGGTAACTGCAGCACAACCTGGAGTGACGGGGGGCGGGGGGGGGGTCTTCCTTTTTCTTTAGGACAGGAAATCTCGACCATGAATAGACCCTGAGGGAACAGGGCAAGGAGGTAAGAGGAGCTGGTGACTTTGGGAATGAGAGGGGGGAGAATGACTGAAATGTTAGGAAGAAATTTTCTGAGGACCTGGGAGGTGATGAAATGCAGAACTGAGATGGAGAACTGCTATGGAAGTGTACTTAAAGCAGTCAATTCCAAGAACGGTTCAATGCAGTTCCGTCCACATATTGAAATTACCTTGGTTTCAATCAACAGGGCAAATATTTACATACTTAAAGCAATATTTACATATTTAGTTTACATCATTTACACATCTTTTCTCCAAAGCACAGGATCAGTGTTTTACCCTTTCAATGCCTCCTCCACCTGGTGCCCGGGGAGCAGTAAATGAACACACAAGGTGCCTCGTACCTGCATTTTGAGTATCTTAGCATATTCAGAACACAGTCAAGGCCCCGCATACAAGTGGAAAAGTCTCCTAAGCGTGCAGAATGGTCGTGACATTCCTGTGTGAAAGGTGAGGCCTTTCTCCAGGACTCTGTTTACTCTCACTTCACAAAGCTGGTTACCAGCATTTCCTTCACCACAGCAGTTAACGTCGGAAGACAGGAGGAGGAAGGTGATGTCCTAGAGGCGGGCGGCACGATCTCCCCAAAGCAGGGACACGCCGCACCCAAGCTTAGGGACTTCACGCGCGTCACTCTCCCGCAACAGTCCTCGAAGGACGCTGCTGTTCTCTGCCTTAAATAACGCTGAGAAAAACGATTCTTTGGGTCATGAAAGCAGCTTAGCCGTTCCTAATTTGGAATCATCTCCTATGTTTCCCATGGTCTGGAAAGGATTCTATCAGAAACGAATAATATTAAAAGAAAAAAGCTGATGCTGAGACGGGAACGCTCTTCCTGGCCTCCGATGCCCTCCCCGTCTCCTAAGCCTCTTTCTTCCTTCAGGGCTGAACACAAACGCCACCTCCCCCGGGAACCTGTCCCCAAGGTCCAAGCGGAAGGAATCCCTCCCTCCGGCGGCCTCCGCAGCATCTCGCCGCGACCGGCCGCGCTCGGGTCACCGGACGGGGCTGTTTACGCGGCGGCTGCCCCGAGTTACGCGCTCGTCCAGGCCGGGGCCGTGACCCGGACGGGCCCCCGCGCAGCGCCTGGCCCGGCGCCCGGCACCGAGTCGGCGCTGAGGAAACGCTGGCCGGGTTGAATTAATTTCGCAAAATCACTCAGGGGAGGATCTCGTGCTCGAGGCGCGAGGAATGATTCACGGGGTGGTGCTCTGCATTCTTCACCTCGCAGTCACGTCGGGCGGGGCGCCCAGCTGGCCTGGCGAAATACCTGCGGAGTGGAAACGCCGCTCGGCGGCGCGCGGGGAGCGCGCGGGAGGCGCCCCCAGGGGGCACGTTTCCCTGCGCTCCCGGAGCCGGCGACGAGTGGGGGGCGGGCCCGCCGGGCTGAGGGGGCGGGGCCCGGCCGGGCGCCCGCCCCCGCCCCGGCGCAGCGGAAGCCCCGCCCCAGCCGCGCGCGCCCGAGGCGCATGCCCGCCTGCAGCCCCGAGCCGTCGCGCCCTCGCGCCCTCGCGCCCTCGCTCTGGGGGCGGGCTCGCCGCGCGTGCCGGGCCGGGAAGCGGCGCGAGCCGGGCGCTGAGAACGTTCGTCGCGGGGGCGGCTCCAGGGCCTGAGCGGGCGCCGCTGCCGCTTCAGCCGCGGACGCCGGGCCGGAGGTGGCGGGGGAGGCTGCGGCCGCGGGAGACCTCGACGCCCCCTGGGCCGCCCGGGAAGTGAGTAAGGCGGGGGTTCGCGGCGGCGGCGGCCGCCGGCTGCGGCAGGAACGCGCGGTGCTGGAGCCTCGCGCCCGCGAGGAACGGGAGGAGCCCACGCAGCGCCCGGACCTCGGGAGCCTGCGTGGGTGCAGGGCCGGGAGCCGCGGAGACGGCGCGCGGGGAGCCGCGGCCGCTGCACCGCGCGCGCTGCGAGGGGAGACGGCGCCGCGCTCCGGTCCCTGGAGGGGCGAGCGGAGGGGATGGAGCGCAGTCCCGGGCCGGCGCCGCCGGGCTCTGCACCCCGGGCCGGGGAGGGGCGTCTCCGGGGTCCCGAGCGCGCTGTGGCCGTCGGGTGAGGAGCCGGGGTTCGGGCGCTGGGCTGATGCTGCTGGAGCCCGGCTCGCTGGAAGCAGGCTCCGCGTTCGGTGCTGAAGGGGGCAAAGGAGGCAGGTCCTGGCAGAGGGCAGGTGAGGCAGGCAGGCCCTGGCAGAGGGAAGGGAATTTATTTCAGATCACCCCAAAATTGTTTCCTGAGGCGCCTAACTGTGAACCTGCGCACCGCGTCACCCTTGGGAGGCAAGTGTGGCGGGAGGAGAGAGGACCAGCTGCGAGTGCTTGCTGCTCAGTCCCTGTGCCGGGCCTTGGGATTAGGACGTGCCAGCATTCTTAGCAAACGGTTATTGATTCGCTGGCTCCCGTGGGTAGAGAACCATGGTCAGCACTGGGGCCACGAAATAGTGTCCAGCACAACCCTAATTTGCTGCTTAGGAGCTAACAGTTTGTGAAGGTACGCGTATGAAGTACGAAGCAGCATTGAATTTCGTCTCACACCTTACTCACTTTAGGTGCCTCTCAGTTCCCCACCCCCACCCCCAGTATTGGGAAATTGGGGCCATAAATTGCTTGGTTTGGGAATAAAGCAGGAGGGTCAAGGAAGCTTGTGGGAGAAACATAAGAGTCTTGAAGGCTCTTCCACGTAACATTTAAAAGGAGAGAAAAAGAAGAAAATTTGAAAAGAGAAAAGAAGTTCCCTTCCTTCCTATTATTAAGCTCCATGACTATTCACTGCTAAATCCTCAGTGACAAGAGCAGTGCTTGGCCAAACAGCAGTCATGCAAGAAATGTTTATTGCCTGAATGAATGAACCAGGCAGGGTTTTGCTGTATATTATACAGAGCAGTATTGAATCACTCTGGTGTTAGGGATGGCTGATGGACTTCCCCTGGTCCTAAAGTTCCTTTTTTTTTTTTTTTGCCATGTAAGGTAACCCGGGTTCATAGGTTTGGGCATTGAAAACAATGGCTCAGGTGATGGAGTTGCGGTTTCTTGTGGCCTTGCTGCCAACTTCCACATCTTTATTGCAGGTTGGCTGTCAGAACTCACTCCTTGGGCCATTGCTTCAGATCATTCCTTTCTGGCTCCTCTCTTTTCTGTCACTTGAAGAATACTTTTTTCTAGAGAACACCTTTAAAATTTTTTAAATTTTACTTTTGTCCTGGTTCTTGGATTGTAGGTCTCTACTGAGAACAAATGTATCTCTGCTCCTCTGTATGGGCTGGAATTCTGCCTGTTCTCTGCCTTGGTTGGATTTCTAGACTCTCCAGCTCCAGTCTGCTGTTTCAGTTCTCTGGGTTGCAGTGCCTGTTAGGTTACTTTGTCTGCCAAATTAAAACTTGACCTTTTATGAGTTCTTTGAGGATTTTTATCATACATAAGTGGAGTTACCTTTGAAGGGGGTTATGTAGTTAAAGCAGCACTCACAGGGTTTTTGAGTGTCCACTGTGCGTGAGAGACAAAATTTCTACTTAGAAAATTAGGCTGAGAACCAGTAGAATGCCAAGTTACCCTTTACTTTAGAAATTTCTCAGGACCTATATATCCTCATAATAAAAAATAAGGGTCATATTAATCCAAATTTGGCCTTATGTGGTCAGCCTTGAAGAACGAAGTCAATTTCTCTTTAGTTTTATTACTTTGTACTTTAGAGTGCATCCAGTAGGCATCTCTTGTACTTGTTTTGGGTCCTGTAATATTGGGTGCCTTGTTCTGTGTTTTCCCAAGGATATTTAATTTATATTTATTTAAAAATATATACATTTTAATTGATTTTTAGAGAGAGGAAGGAGGGGGAGAGAAACATTGGCTGCCTTCTACCAGGGATTGAGCCTGCAACCTGGGCATGTGCCCTGACCGGAAATCGAACTGGCAACCTTCAGTGCCCAGGATGATGCCCAACCATCTGAGCTACACCGGCCAGGGCTAATACATATTTATTTTAAAATCAACTTTATTGACATATAGTTTACATATAATAAAATGCATAGATATCCACGTACAGTGGATGAGTTTTGAAAATGTGTGTATTTTGTAACCACTGTCCCAATCAGGATATAGAGAATTATATCACCCCAGAAAGTTCCCTCAGGCTGGTTTGCAGACCCCCATTATTTATTTATTTTATTTTATTTTATTTTATTATTTTATTTTATTATTTTATTTTATTTTTTAATCCTCACCCAAGGACTTTAGAGAGAGGGGGAGGGAGAGAGAAACATTGATGTGAGAGAGAACCTTCGATCGGCCGCCTCCCATACATGCCCGGACTGGGGATTGAACCCACAATCTTTTGGTGTACGAGACAACACTCCAACTGAGCCACCCGGCTGGGGCTGACCCCCCTTATTTGATTTATTTCTAATTACACAAGCATCAGGGCTGTGGTGTCTAGTTGTGCAGAATGTATACTGCCTTGTGTAGGAGATGCCATTTATAGCAGAGTCCCTGTGAATGGCAGCTCCTGGGGTTGTGTGGTGCACAGTCAGTGTGGCTGGGTACTGCAGCTCTGCAAATGGCTCATGAGTGCTCACTCTCATAAAATACTCAGACAGCACAGACAGAATAAAAGCCTCCTTGGCCTGCTCCCTTCTCCACCAAAACTGTAATCAGTTTGTTGTTATCCTTCCTGACCTTTCTCTATGCATTTTCATCTATATATAGTAATGCAGAAAAAAGCAGGCTTTCCCCATACTCCCCACATTCATGACATGATACGGTACACATTGTTCTGCAGCTTGTTTTCTAACAGGATATCGGAGATCTTTCCCTGTTGAAACAGGGATCTACCCGATCCTTCTTGACGACTACACACTCTTATGAAGTGTGTGTGTTGTACTGTAGTTTCAGAAATTGCTTCAGTGAATGAAAAGTAGACTTGCTGGGTCAAGGGGCTCATATTTAAATTTTTAATTGATGAAGATTTAACTGTGGTGCCCAGCTGGGCGTGGCTCAGCGGTTGAACATCGACCTAGGATCCAGGCGATCAGGGTTCGATTCCCGGTCAGGGCACATGCCCGGGTTGCGGGCTTGATCAATGACTCTCTCATCATTGATGTTTCTATATCTCTCTCTCCCTCGCTTTTCCTCTCTCTGAAATCAATAAAGATATATTTAAAAAAAAAAAAGATTTAACTATGTTGCTACTTGTGGATCTGCTTCATTTATTTTAAACTGCTGAGTGGTGTTCAGTTGTACACTGAAAGAACCATTTATATATCCTTCACCCACTGAGGGATAGTTAGGTTCCTTTGATACTAATTTTTTTGATGGATATATGTGTTGTGAATGCATACCGCCAGTCTGAGGCTTGCCTTTTCCCTTTATTCACAGTGTCTTTAGTTGTGTACAAGTTTTAAATTTTCGTGTTATATTTATGAAAAAAATTCCCTTAAATTAAAATGTGTGTGTGTCTGGTTAAGTAACTTTTTTCTATCCCAGGGTATGAATTACATATTTCTGTTCTTCTATCACATTGGTGTTTCTCTCTCTCTCTCATCCTTCCTCTCTTCCTCTCTCTCTAAAATCAATTTAAAAAACCATATCCTCAGGTGAGGATTAAAAAAAAAGTTTTACTTTTAGTGTGAAATTTCTATATGGTGTAATGAAGAGATATAATTTGTTTTTCAATTGGGATAACCAGTTTTTCTATAATTTTTTTATTGTGGCAAAATATACATAACAAAATTTACCATTATACCCACTTAAAAAAAAATCTTTATTGATTTCAGAGAGAGGAAGGGAGAAGGGGAGAGAGAGAGAGAGAAACATCAGTGATAAGAGATCAGCTTCCTCCTGCACCCCTCCCTATTGGGGATTGAGCTCGAAACCTAAGCATATGCCCTGACCGGGAATTGAACCGCAACCTCCTTGATCTTAGGTGGATGCTCAACCGCTGAGCCACGCTGGCTGGGTTATACCCATTTTTAAGTGTACAGTTCTGTGGCATTAAATACATTCACAATGTTGTGTACCGCACCACTGTCCATCTCCAGAACTTTTTTATATTTTCCAATGTGAAACACTGTACCCATTAAACATCAACTCCCAGTTCTCTCCTTCCTTCAGCCCAGCAACCACCGTTCTACTTTTTGTCTCTATGAATTTGATGACTCTGATACCTCATATAAGTGGAATCATATAATATATATCCTTCTGTGTTTGTCTTACTTAGCATAGTGTCTTCAATTTATATTGTTGCATGTGTCAGGGTTTTTCTTTTTTAAGGCTGAATACTATTTCATTGTATGGATATATCACATTTGTTTATGAATTCACCCATCAGTGGACACTTTAGTTGTTTCCAGCTTTTGGCTACTGTGAATAATGCCGTTGTGAACATGGGTGTGCAAATACCTGTTCAAGTCCCTTCAGTTATTTTGTGTATATATCCAGAAGTGGAACTGCCCATGATAATTTAAAAAAATATATTTTTATTGATTTCAGAGGGAGGAAGGGAGAGGGCGAGAGAGATAGAAACATCAATGATGAGGGAGAGTCATTGATCGGCTGCCTCCTGCATGCCCCCTACTGGGGATCCAGCCTGTAACCTGGACACTGCCCTGACGGGGAACCAAACCAACGACCTATTGGTGCATGGGACGACACCGGCCAGGGCTTAGCTTTTTTGAGTCAATACCTAGGAGCATGATTGCTGAGTCGTATGGTTAGAGTATGTTTAGCTTTGTAAGAAACTGCCTGTCTTCCAAAGTGACTGTACAATTTTGCTTCCAATAATTAAAAAAAATTTATTTTCTAGCACTCTAAATGTACTTAAAAAATAAGTCTTTGTAAAACTGTTCTGTAAAATTAAACTTCGTCTGGAATGAATTCATATTCCAGTTGTTGCTTTTGTTGGTTGTCTCTCTTAGCATTATATTTCTTTGTGTGTTTTGAAGTGTTGATTTACAACCTCACTTGAGTGTTAGTGCTTTTAATTTTGTGTTTCTCATTTCTGTGCTCAAGGGTCTCTGTGTGGTGATATCTTACATGCTTTCATTGACTACTGGAACCTAATAAAAAATTGGATACGATAATGATGGGTCAGGGGTCCTGTTCTTTGAGGTAATTGGGGCCCTTTTAGAACCACTCACAGAGTATGTGAATGTCTTGGTTCAGTTCCTGGTCACGAGTCTGTGTTTTTATCTTCTCATATTTTTAAGCCCAGAGCGTTGCATAAACTGTAGTTCTAGGCAGAGACTGGCAGCAGTATTTTTTAGTTTCCTTTCAGCTCCAGCGTCATCCTTGGCTATGAATCTGGCTCAGATAGCTCCTGTTTCTCCAGGTCCTTTGCTTTGTGTTTCACTATTGCCCTGAAGGAAATATACATCTGCTTCTGGACTCAGTGTCCAGCAAGCTTGTAGCTTCCACCCTGCTCACAATTTTGTGTGTCTGTTCTGTTTCTGATCCAAATGAAGGTTTTTCTTGCTGAACCTTCCTAAGTCACTTAAAAATATTTAAAATATATTTTATCTATTACTGTGTATTTGAAGCAGAAGGGATACATCCAAGGGTCTACTTACTGAATTGCTTTCACTAGAAGACTTAACTGCCAGGCTTCTTTCTAAACTTTATACTATTTTGTTTTGTTTTGTTTTGTTTTCTGTGTTATTGCAACACCTACACCCTTCAGTTCAAAAGTTGAAGACCAGTGATGATAATGGGTACTTTTATCTTTTTCCTTAATGGAAATGCTTCCAGAATTTCACTGTTAGATATCATACTTACTGAAGGTTTCTGGTAGATGTCTTTGTCAACTTAAGGAAGTTTTCTTCTGTTCTTGGTTTGTATTTTTATTGGGCATTGAATTTTATCAAGGCTTTGGGGAGGGCCTTTGTTGAAATTATCATTTTCTCTTTAATATGTTAAGAATAAGAGAGACTTTTCTGAGTTACTGATAACCAAGAGAAACATACATTGTATGTGATTTACTTGTCAATGCATTTTTAACAAAAAATGAACCTTTAAAGAAAACACTTTTTTTTTTTTTTAATCCTCACCTGAGGATGTTTTTTCCATTGCTCTTCAGAGAGAGTGGAAGGGAGAGAGAGACACACACACACCAATGTGAGAGAGAGACATCGATTGGTTGCCTCCTGAATGCACACATCCTGACTGGCGCCGGGGATTGAGCCTGCAACGAGCACGTGCCTCTGGCTGGAGTTGAACCTGGGACCCTTTAGTCTGCAGGACGACACTCTAACCACTGAACCAAACTGGCTGGGGCCACACTTTTATTTTGAATTTTGCATATTGACAACATTATATGTAAGCTAAAACAGAACTGAAATGCAGTAGTAATCAGGTTTGGACTAAATATTCTTTTTTAAAAAAAGTATTTATTTAAGAAAGAGAGGGGAAGGAGGGGAGAGAGAAACATCAATGTGAGAGAGTCACATCTATTGGTTGCTTCTCCCATGTCCCCCGAATGGGGCCAGGGATTGAACCTGCAATGTGCCCTTGACCAGGAATTGAACCCTTAATCCTTCAGAGTGAGGGCTGATGCTCTAACCACTGAGACACACTGGCCAGGGTGTGTGCTAAAAGCTTGACATAATTTATTTAATCATTACCACAGCCCTGTGAGGTTGGTTTTGCTATTTAAGAGCTCTGTGTACTAGTGTAGTGCAGTATTTAAATGTTTTTTACTGGAACCTAGAAAAGTTCTTCAGATTTGTAAAATGGAAAATCTCTAGGGTTTTACAAACATTTACTTTCCCTGGCATTTTTTTTTTTAATCTGAAAGAAGAGAAAAGAAGTAGTATTAGAGGAAGGACAGTGGAGAATTTTCCTGAAATAAGCTAGGAAGTTAGCTCCCTTTCAGGGAAGTTTGACAAGTTATAGCTATGTACTTAATAATGACAATCTCAGTCTTCTCTGTTTCTTAATTACATGGGCATCCAGAGAAAATTGACAGGAGTTTAGACAGTGAACTTGCACAAGAAGTTTTGATACCTGGATGCTTTGAAGTAACAAAGCTGGAAGGGTTAATACATTAATAAAAGGGCTCAAGGGAAGTGAAGGATATTTAACACTTAGGTGCAGTACAGAGACATTCTGGAAACCTTTCTAGAGCCTGCTCTCTTTCCTTTCATTTTTACTCACATTTTGCCTGCAGACTTAGTCTAACTCTGGAACACAGTGCTCCCTAGATAGGACTAACAGGGGTTTTGTTGCTCTAGCCTCCAGACCCTGTTTATGAATTAAGTTCTGATCCAGGTGAGCAAATTCCTGGAATCCTGGTGTTTGTCCTGAAGGGGGCAGTGTGGCACAGCGTAAAGAGAGTGGACTTTGGAGCCAAATTGGGTGCCTAAATCCACAAATTACTAGCTTTGTAACCTTAGGCCAATTTAACTAACCACGTAAGCTCTAAATTTCCTCTTCTAATTCTGCCATCCATAGTCTTCCTTTGCTCCTCAAACCAGGCACAGTCTTCTCATTCTTGTTCGTTTTGTTTTGTTTTGTTTTGTTTTAACATCAGAGGTTTCCAAAGTGGGAGGCATGCAGAAGTGATCCTCTAGGTAGGGTTTAACAAGGAAATAGGAGTAGTTAACTTTCACTAATATTTAATCCATAGGTTGACACTTGACTCCCCTCTGTGTGTGTGACGATACACATCAGGTCTGGTACTCAAGGTAAGCTGAGAGGAAGGGAGTGGGGACACCTCAACCTGGAGGGGGTGATACGTGAGCCTCCATATTTATTTGCTTACCTTCTGTTCAGACATATTGCAGTTCACCTCTGCTTGGTTTAGTGGTCTTTTAGATTCTATTATCTGATGGGAATGAAATGAGCCTTGCTCAATAGACAAAGGGCTTAAAAAGATTCCTACAAAGAAACTGCAGGTTGAAGTTTCAGATTCAACTGAAGATTGAAGTAATAATGCCGGGACACATGAACTGCAAGCTAAAGCAGAGCTGACACTTCTGTTTACGTTATGGGCTTGTGGTCAGTTAATTGCAAGTACAAAGACAATAATCTAAGCAGACTAAAAGGGAATCAGTAAAAAAGCAACAACTTACAGTTGTTAAAAATGCTATTTGATATGTGGATTTACTTATATATATCACGAATATATTGTGCCTAAGATATTTACTAATGATAATATAAGGCTCGTGTTATCAGTTGAGATATTTTAAAACTAAGCATTCAGAATATGAAGGCAAAGTTATTGAGCTTTTTCAGTGCTAACATGGATCTAGTACCTTACATTTTTAACTTAATTACACATTTTTAAAGGTTTCATGGAGATTTCTTACTTCAGGAGTAAAAAACAAAAAGCTACAAACCTTTGTTCTTCCTGGTTTGGTAGTAATGGCTGAAATAATATATAGACAAATTAATAATTTTAGTTTGATGAATTGCATCCCTTGTTAGCAAATATTGTTGGGATACTCCTAGAAAACATTGCTGAAGATTTGAAGTAATAAATATTATACCAAATTATGGGGTTTGTGAGAGTTTTTGTTCATTTGGGTAAAAATACAGAGCTTACAGTATTTAGTATACTCCATTTTATTAATAAAATATGTGAAGACCTGCCCCCCCAAAACCACTAAAGAAAAGGCTTATCAGAGAATGCATTCAAAGTAAAGGACTTACAATTTTATTATGAAATAGGACATGTAATAGCATAAAGAATAATACAGTGTACCCAGAACCCAGCCTCATAAAACATTGCTGATAGAGTAGGGTCCTCTGCAATCACTTAATCCTGCTTCCATCTCCAGAGCTATCACTTTTCTGAATTGGGTGAGACATCTTTCATGTGCACTTGAAAAGAATTTCTATTTTGTCATTATTGGGTGACATAATATCAATTAGATCTAGTTGGCTGAGGGTGTTCAGTCCTTCCACGTCCTTCTTGACTGTCTAGTGTTGATCGTGGAGGAGTGTTGAAGTCTCCAAGTGTAAGTGTGGATTTGTCTAGTTCTTTCAGTTCTGTCCATTTTTCTCAGTGTAGTTTGAGGCACCATGGTTAGGTATGTAGACATTTAGGATTGTTATGTCGTAGGGAAATCTGTATGTTACAGGCCCAACAATACAATTTTATAGGTATAATTTTATGTAGTTGCTTTTTATTTTTTTAATCTTTACTTTTTAAAATTCTCACCCAAATATATGTTCTTATTGATTTTTAGAGAGAAAGGAAGGAAGAGAGAGAGAAACATCGATTGGCTGCCTCTCACATGCACCCTGTAGGGATTGAGCCCTTAACTTAGGTACATGCCCTGACCGTGAATTGAACCCACAACCTTTTGGTGAGTGTGATGATGCTCCAACCGGCTCAGTCACCTGGCCAGGGCTGCATTTGTTTTTTAAATCAGTTAAGAGAATGAGGAGAAATGAGTATGTGTTTATATTGTCTTTTTTAAAAAAATTAAACTTTATTATTTAGGACAGTTTTAGATTTATAAAAAAATGGAAATAGCATCTCATGCCCTATTCTGTTATTAACCTCCTACATTAGCATGTTTGTTACAGTTAATGAACCAATGATGATACATTATTACTAACTAAAATCCACACTTTATTCAGATTTCCTTAGTGTTTACCTAGTAGCCTTTTTTTGTTCCACAATCCTACCCAGAATACTACGTCACATGTAGTTGTCAAGTCTTCTTAGATGTCTCTTGGTTTTGTCAGTTTCTCAGACTTTTTGGTCAAGTTTTTGATGAATTTGAGGAGCACTGATAAGGTATTTGTAGGTTATCCCTCAGCTGGGATTTGTCTGATGTTTTTTTCTCATGATTAAACTGGTTTCGTGGGTTTGGGGGAGGAAGACCACAGAGGTAAAATGCCGTTTTCATCACATGTCAAGGACATACAATGTCAACATGACTTACTGCCGCTGATGTTGAACTGGCCCTGGCTGAGGTCGTGCTTATCAGGGTCCTCCACTGTTGAGGTACTTCCCGCTCCCCCTCTTCCACGCTGTGTCTTTGTAAGGAAGTCACTGTGTACAGCCCACACTTCAGGAGTGGGAGTTAGGCTTCATTTTCTTCTGGGCTGAGTATCAACATAAATTATTTGGACTTCACAGGGTAGTTGTCTCTCCTTCATTTATGAATTTATTCACTCATTTATATCAGTATTGACATGAATATGCAGTACTATTTTATTTATTTTGCTGCTGAAATTATTCCAACTTTGGCCATTGGGAGCATTCAGTTGGCGTCCCTTTGATACACTCCTAGCGTGTGGTGGTTTTTCCTCCCAGAACTTCTTTACTTTCTACACTACAAGGTGCATCAGGCTTGTCTTGTGTATTTCCTGCCTCAGTCATTTCTCCTGGTTCCTTTTATTGGAGAATGGTATTATAAACCAAAATTTGGGCACTAGGTGTGCTCATTGCTATTGGGATGTTGTTCTGTGCCCTCTCAGTTCACAGAGCAGGGAGGTATGTGTGCGTGCTAACTCATGCATGTACACACATCTATAATTACTTCTCTACCTCTGCATCTGTATTGAGTGAAACATGATCTTATGCGGATGCCTGCAGTTGTAATCCATTACCACATGGATCATTCTGGTTTCTCACCTTGCTTATCTGTAACCTCACACACCACCAAATGCCATCTTTACCTAATCGTTCAATTCCAGTATACATGATAGCAGTATTAGAATTGGTACTTTACATAACCGGTGGGAAACTAGAGTACAGTTCTTAGGAATATTTTGTTTTGCTTTTAGTCTCACAGACACCATTCGTTTCCAGAGTTACTTAGGTCACTTCCTGTTGCCTCACTGTCTCTGGTGAGGTTGTGTCAGACATTTGTAATGCAGTTAGATTGCTTTGTCACATACTGCATTTTACTCTTTAGGGTCCTCTGATGTCCTGAGGGATTTAATAAAAATTTACAAGCATTAAGGTTCACTCTGTGTTGTAAATTTCTGTCTGTTTGGACAAATGCATAGCATCATGTATCCACCCTTGCAGTATCATTTGAAGTTTTACCACCCCAAAAGTCTGCGCTCCACCTAGTCACCCGCTTCCCCTTCCCCCTAAATCTCTGTCAACCACTGATCATTTTACCATTTCTGTAGTTTTGTTTTTTCACACATCCATCATCTTGATAGTTAACCTTTTTTTTTTTTTTTGACTGTGTGGTAATGAGGTTTAAGATCTACTGTCTCAGCAAATGTCAGGTATACAATATGATATTATCAACTGAAGTCACCATGCTGTACATTCAGTTCCCATCTTATAACTAAAAGTTTGTATCCTTTGACCAACATCTGTTTCCCCCACCCTTAGCCCTTGGCAGCCACCATTCTACTCTGCTTCTAGAATGAGTTTTTTGTTGTTGGTATTATTAGATTCCACATATGAGTGGGATCATATAATATTTGTCTTTCTGTCTGGAGTATTTCACTTTGTGCTCTAATTTTTTTTTTTTAATTGGGTGGAATGAAGCTCCTGAGTAGGGTGGTTAGGATCCACTGAAGAGCGAACATGTTTGAATAAATACACTTAGTGGATCTCTCTCCGTGTGTCCACAGGATGAACGACAGGAAGAAGGGGGCACAGAGTCCTGAGATCACGGCGTCATAGAATATTATTTGTGCATTCACGTGGACAAAGATTTTGGCAGTTGAAATGGGAAAAAAAGGGTGGATATGAGAGTGATTATGAGGAAGGAAATGGCAGGGTTTGAAATCAGAATTAGTATGTGAAAAGGAATGATAGGAGGTTTGGTTATTTCTAGATTATGAGGCCAAGAAAAGGCAAAGTGCCAGGAGTTCAAGTGGAAGGAAGTAGAGAGAGTACTTACATTCATGTTAGTGTTGCTCTTCAAGGTTATATCAGGAAGACAAGGTCATATAATCAGCCGTGGCAGTAGGATTAGGTCTTTGTTGAGTAGAACTGTTAAAATCATAATTACAAAGATGCAGGTCTTAGTACCCACAGAGCAGTGGGAGGGAGTCAGCTCTCACTGAGGCCTAAGGAAATCATTTATAGCCAGTTTATGTGTACCCCATACATTTTATGTCATCTGAAGTATAAGCTTGGTTGAAATGAAAAGACTTATTGTTTTAGTTTGAGTTCCCCTAGGAGCTGACTCTTGGACAAGGATTTGAGTGCAAGTATTTTGTTTTGGAGGTTATCCCAGGAAATGACCGAGAAGTGAGATAGGGAAGGGAAGTTAGCAAATAAAGGGTTTGTTATCAAGCAAGTTGCCGTTGCGGATACCTGGAACTTATTCCCACTGGGGAGCTCTAGAAGCCAGTGTAAAACTTTTTATACCCCTTGAGGGGGTGAGTAGGTGGAGTGTTTGTATACCAACTCCGTCAATCACTGGTTAAGACTATTGCAGGGAGTGGTATTGTATAATATTTTAGTATTTCAGTCCTGCTCTGAAGGAAACAAAATGGACTTCAGGGATCAGGTTAAAAAAAAGCAGATGCTGTCAGTCCAAAATAGACAGAATTGGTAAAGGCCAGGAGATACTGACTCTTTCCTTAATACCCTGCCATACGGTTCCAGCGTCTCTAATTTGTTGATAATAGGCCATCAATCCCCTCCCACCCCTACCCCCATCCCTTGCCTCCAGCCCAGGCTTAAATGAACTAGTCCAGCAGCACATTAGGACTGGCTCTAGATGTTTTTTTTGAATGTTAAATCCTGGGTCATGGGAGAATGCCCCCATATCGACCAGCTTTTCCTTACTAACTTTATTCTTGGCCCCCAGGTTCAGCACTTTCAAGATCCGTTCCCAGGTATGCTCTCCCAGTTCCTGCCAGTGCATATCATCAGTTCCAGCAGCTGTTTTGGTGAATCACCCCTTTCCATCCAAAGCAGGGACAGTACCTCCTTGTTCCAGTGATGCCAAGACTTGACCTTATTTATTAGCCTGGATGCAGCGAGGGAGGTAGGGGCAGTCCTGATGAGGGTGAGCATCTTTCGAGGCATGCACCTGAGATGAGGCCTTTGCTTAGTCTTTAGTTAGGCACAGGAGACTGCCCTCTTGTATCAAGAGCAAGAGAGCCACTTCTGATGGCTCAGAGGTTCCAGGAGAATCCTGGCTGGACCGTGAATTCAATCTCCTCTGTAATTTGCCTACTTTCATAATCAGAATTTGGGCCTGATTCTTAGCATCTCTGTTGTAGGTCCTACAAACCTCAAATGCCTACTGTTTGGTCCTTTAAAAAAGTTTGTTGATTCCTGCTCAGTGGGTAATGTGCCCTTTTATTCTGGCTTGTTTTAATAGTTTTTCTTTGTCTTTACTTTGCAGCTATTTGATTATGATGTGTCCATTAAGATGGCTTTTTTTTTTTTTTTTTTTTAGCTTTTACTTGTTTGGGGTTTGCTCACTTTTTTGAACTTCTAGGTATATGTCTTTCATCAGACTTGTTAAGCTTTCAACCATTATGTCTTCATGCATTGTTTTGGGACCCCATCACTACATTCTTTCTTTTTTTCTTCTGGGATTCTGATAGCACAATGAATATTAGACCTTCTGTTTTTGCCTGCCAAGCCTCAGCCTTTACTCCTTGCTCTTTTAAAAAAATTTTTTCTGTTGTTCAGATTGGGTAATTTCTGTCTGATCTTTTTAAAAGTATATTGACTCTTTCCCCTTTTACCTTCATTCTGCTGCTGTGGCCCTCCAGTGATTTTCCTCCCTCAGTTACTGTGTATTTCAATTCTAACGTTTTTATTTGGTGATTCTTTATATCTTTTCTCTGCTGACACAGTATTTTAACTTTTGTTTCAAGAGTGTTTGTGATGCCCAGCTGGTATGGCTCAGTAATTGAGCATCTTTCGGTGAGCCTGGAGGTCACGGTTTGATTCTCAGTCAGGGCACATGCCAGGGTTGCAGGCTCAGTCCCCAGTAGTGGGCGTGCAGTAGGCAGCTGATTGATGTTTCTCTCTCATTGATGTTTCTGTCTCTCTCCCTCTCTCTTCCTCTCTCTGAAATCAATAAATATGTTTTTTAAAAAAGACTGTTTGGGATTGCTCATTCGAGCATTTTTATGATCGCTGCTTTAATGTCTGTCAGATTACTCCATCTGTGTCCTCTTGTTATTGCATTTGCTGATTGTTTTTTCCCTTGTGAGTTAAGATTTTCATGGTTTTTTGTTTGCCAAATAACTATATTTTTTTGAATGTTGTAAGACTTGGGGGTCTTTAAATTTTATGGAAAATGTTGATATTTTTGTTTTAGTGAGCACTTGCCCTGGTTAGTTTTAGTCCATAAGTTTCTATGCACCTTCTATTAGCTGTGGTTCTAATGTGAGTTCAGTTTTCAGTTTTTTTCAGTGCTGTCCAGATCTGTGCCACTATGGGGGCCACTTTTGCTGCTACTGCCCCCGCCTCCACTACAGGATTGCCGGCTGGCTGGGGTGGGAGAAAATGAAGGAAAAGGAAAGAGAAAAAGATCGGTCTCTGCGAGCTTTAATTCTTCTCTTTGAGCTGGAACTAGAGGGTTCTGAAGATTTCTCTGTGTATATAACACAGTGCTAGGTTTGGGGGTTCACACTGGGTTGAGGTTAAGCCAGGTGATACAAGAGGGAAAAAATGGTAAAGTCACCATGTGTCCCGTGGTACTTTGAATTCTGTGTTCTTCCCTGATCCACTTGCTGATATTTACTTTACACGGAGCTCAGGTCACTGCAGCATGCATTCTGTGCAGGTTTATAGTCACATTCAGTACGAGAGTAAGGCTGGTGTGTGCTCACTCTGTTTTACCTGGGTCCAGTACTTACAGGCCTGGGCTTCATACCTCGTGTGTCAGTCACCAGCTGCCTCCGCATGGGGGTGGATTGCTTCCCAGGCATTGCTTAAGGAGTGTTCAGCCAACTGCAGGTTGTCCTCCAGAGAGGGGTGCAGCTGTGGGAAGTTGGCATCCAGGTAAGGGTATCTGGCCAGGTCCCGAACAGCATCTGCTACATTATCATACTGTTTCCTTCCTTCCTTTTTGACTTACATGTCTTGAGCATCTTTTCATAAATTGCATACACCTGCCTTGTTCTTTTTATTTTCTTATTTTTTATTAATATATCTTTATTGATTTCAGAGAGAGGAAAGGAGAGAGAGAGAGAGAGAGAAACATCAATGATGAGAGAGTCATCGATCAGCTGCCTCCTGCGCGCCCCCGACTGGGGATCGAGCCCACAACCCGGGCATGTGCCCTGACCAGGAATCGAACCTCCATCGCCTGGATCCTAGGTCGATGCTCAACTGCTGAGCCACGCCCAGCCAGGCCATATTTAGACATTTTAAAACTCATTTAAGTACAAACATCAAACATATTCAATTTTCTAAAAACTGCCAGGCAACACAGTGGCAAAATAACCTTATGAATGTATTTTTATTTTAAAATTTATTTCTAATCTTTATTCATATACATATATGGTTAAATAATCGTTACTGCAATATGAATACAGTATTTTAATTTAGTCGACATCATATGCAGGCTCGCATGTTGCATATATTTCATATTTATTTTTAAAAGAGCCAATTATGGTTAACTTCATGCTACAGCTCTGAATTTTGAGGATTTTTTTATAGTATGAACAATTTTCCAAACTTAATGGTTACATGAATATGATTTCCTAAAGCAATTGAAACATTAGAAACATTGTTTCTGAAAGATTAGTATCAAATCCTTGTAGTTGGGCAGATCTTGGTTATCTTTCATATACCTGAGTCAAATCTTACTTGGAGTTCATTTCTGAAATCAGTGAGTACCTGGGAAATCTAATATAGATAAAAATTCCTTTTGAAATTTCCTCAGGAACAATACCATGGTGGAGATCAATGTATATAAGTAGTTTGAAGTCTAGCACAGCTAGTTTTTTCTTCATGTTGGTACTGATTACTTTTTCTTTAGTTGAATTATATTTTTGGAAAAAAGGAAGAACAGGCAGAAAGAGGCCCTGGCCTGGTAGTTCAGTTGGTTAGAATGCTGTTCCAATATGCCAAGGTTTCAGGTTCGATCCCCGGTCAAGGGCACATAATAAACAAACAAATAAATAAAAACTGTTCAAACACTTCACTAAACTTAAAAAGAAGAAAGAAAGAGAAGACACAAAGAAAAGGGGAGTGCTTACTCTGTCAGAGGCCAGAGGGAACCGAGACCAGGAACCTGGAGATTCACTTTCTTTCTCACACTCTCTTGGGCTGGGTGATCCTGGTGTGGAGCTGCCCATCATTTAAATAATTCTCTTTCTCTCTCATGTATTTGAATTTGTGTTAGTTAAATGTAAATATATTACAACTCTGGTAAGTTTTAAAAAACAGGTAGTTTAAGTAACAATAACAAAATTAAGACTCAATTTTAAAAACAGGTTTCTTATTGGCTCGTTAGTGTGATGACCTTTGCATTTGTTATCTCAGATTGTTCTGATGCATGTTTTCAGGTATGGTTTGATTCAGGGTCGTAACAACTGTGTGACATGAAGATAACATTTTGTCAGTGTAGATAATTAAATTTCTAAAATGTTTACTTTGTGTGTTAGGAATTTCAAAAGCTCAAGGACTTCGTTAAAAGAAAACATATTAAATTACATAACATCTTCATGGTATCATTAATTACAAATGAGAGTCTCTCCACTAGATTTGTAATCTGCCTGTGTCATCATTGTCGTAATAATTGAAATCATAAGAATAGCAGCTACCATTTGTCCTGTGCTTACCTGACTTAGGCCAGGCACTGTCTAAACGAATTACTGCATTGATCCTATCGCAAGAAGCTACAAAAAGGTGGGGGGACTATTATTCACTGCAGATTTTCCAGTATATCTAGATGTGTCTGCCTTATAAGAGCTGCTTGATAAATACTTGTCAAATGACCAGTTAGTGAAGTATATGTAATTTTTATGCCATTTCAGCAATGAGGATTAAGCCTTAGAGTGATTAAAGCAGCTGCTCAAGAATAGACTTCCGGTAATGGAACTGGAAGTCAAGCCCATGTGGGATGATCATTGTCATTTTGACAGTGGGGACATGCTAATCTAATTGCAGCCAGACATGTGTAGTAACACAATATTAATTACTATTGCTTTAGGTTGGGTTGGCAGACTTTTTCTTAAAGAATCTGATAGTAACTATTTTAGACTTTGCAGCCCAGGTGGGGATGAATACCTTTTTTTGTTCAATAGAAAAATAGATCTTATTTATATATTTTATATATAAACTTACTATATTTTCTAAATTATATTTAGTATCATGTTTATCTATGTAAAACAGTAGGGATATGGGAAACTGTATCTCCACTAGTCTAGGACCCTGCATAGAAAATAATCCAAGTTAGAAATATGACATAGCCCGTATTTTCAGCACAGGAGGCATATGTGAGCTCATTTAAGTATTGACTTTTAATATTTTAGAAGTTATCAAATAAAGGAACAAAGTTTACCTTTTTTGGCATCAGGCTTCCACTTTATTTTTACTGATTTATTATATCTTTCTTTGTCTCTAGGATGATTGAGGAGAGTGGGAATAAGCGGAAGACTATGGCAGAGAAGAGGCAGCTGTTCGTAGAAATGCGTGAGTTCTGAGTGCTTCTGGAGTCCTAGTTTGTGTGTGTGGGAATGCTTTTTTTTCTGATCAAGTCACAACTTTAATCAGAAGCTTTAAGTTACAAGCTTAAAAAGGGAAGAATGAGTGTTAAAGAATCGTGTAGTTGGAGGATCCCAAGCCAGAGCATATTATTTTAATTGAACTGACTTGAATTGTTTTCTTAAGCAAGGTCATAAATAATAAGGCAGAAATGTTACCTAGATTATCTTTAAGATCAAGGCATGCCTGTCAACTTAGACCTCTTGCTGTAATTCCTTTGTTACCATGAGCTTGCAGGTGGTGATAAATGATTAATACATCATATAAATTACCTTATAATAGATACAAATTCTGAGGTAGAGAAGACCAAGTGTCAGAACAATACTTAGAGCAAGAGGGAAAATTAATAGCACAAATATGTACTTTGGTATGTTACTTTATATTTTAAGCCTTTTGTTAAAAATTACATTATTACGTAAGACTGAACAAAGAAAAAAGATGGCTGAGGAGTGGGGTGGTCCTCAGTATTTGAAGGATTGTTTTGTTTTGTGACCACTTGTCTAGGTGACCTTGACTATGTGACCTTGACTAATGCACTCATACTTGCTGGACCTCAAATTCCTCTGCCTGAAATAGGGTTACTGGTCTGGACCAGTGATTGTGAAACCTTTTAAAGGTATTTGACTATTATAAAATTGGTACTGCTCAGCTGTGGCTGGAGAGAGGAGGCAGGAGCTCCGCCTGGGATGGCCCCTGAGGTCCTTTCACAGAGTGAGAGCCAACTTAGGTTCCAAGGGTGAGCATCCCAAGAGAGTGAGAGCAGGGGCAAGCTGACCACCTTTTATCACCTGTCTTCAGAAGTGGTGCAGTTTCACATCTGCCACATTGTATGTATTAAGATAGTCACAGAAACCTGTTCAAATGCAAGTAGAGAGAAATGATCTTTGGTTCTTGATAGGGAGGGACAGTGTACTGGAAACATATAAAATACTGGTCTGGAAATTCCGTTATGGCTTTTTTTGGAAAAATACAGGCTGCCACAGGCCTGGAAGAGGACCTTAGAGATCAGCTGGTCCAATACCCTCATTTTACAGAGAAGGACACTGAGGTTGAGAAGAGGTGTGTTACATGGCCACTGTCGTGTTCTGTGGTTGGTGGTCAGGCTGGGGCTGGGATTTACGTCTCTGACTCTAGGCTAGGGTCTTTCCTGCTATACCACTTCATCCCCCCTTCCTAATATATATAGTTAATTCATGCAAATTATGGGTGTTCCTTCCCTCAGAGCTTTCTTAGTCTAGCAGACAGGATAATGTAGGCAAAACTGGCATAGTGCCTGGCATGGAGTTGGCACGCAGAAAGTGTACCCTAACCCTTCCTCCTGCCTTTGTGTTTTATCAGAAGAAGGCCTAGTGGACAAGTTATATGCAGACTGTGCCAACACAATAGAATAGTCTCTTCCCAGCATTTAGAAATTAAACAGTAAATCCACTTGAGCATGTCTTATTTGCCCTTTTTTTAGGTGCTCAGAATTTTGATGTCATACGACTATCAACTTACAGAACAGCTTGCAAATTACGATTTGTACAAAAACGATGCAACCGTAAGTGATCTCTGTGGTAGCTGTATAGAGCTCTCAATACAGTAATATAAAAGAAAATGTTTTAATATATTTTAGTCATCTTGTAATTTTAATGGAATTATTTTGTCTTAAGTATTTATCAGAATATAAGCTTTGTAGTGGAAAGAACCTGGCACTTTACTGTGTTCCTCAAAATATTTAATAAACTCAATATGTAACTAGTTCTTTGGTGTGTTTTTTTGGTTAATCCTCATCTGAGGATATTTTTTTCCATTGACTTTGTAGAGAGAGTGGAAGGGAAAGAGAGAGAAAAAAACATTGATGTGAGAGAGACACACTGATTGGTTGCCTTCCACATGCTCCCCCGGACCAAGGGCCGACATGAGCCAAATCGGCCAGGGCAGTATGTAACTAGTTTTGAGGCTGGCATATTACATGTTCTTTAAACAGAATGGATTTCTCATTGTCACTTTTTAATGAAAAACTGTATGCATAATATAATTTATCAGCTTCTGGAGAAAAAGAAAAACAATATTTTTATAAAGGTGTAATAAGAATTAGCTTTCTTTATTAAACTTAATATAACATTAATCATCCCTGTTTATAAGCAGTTGCTACCACAATTGCTACTTTTAAAATAAGTAAGTAGCCCGGCTGGGCATGGTTCAGTGGTTGAGCATCAACCTAGGATCCAGGCGATCTGGGTTCGATTCCCAGTCAGGGCACATGCCCTGGTTGCGAGTTTGATCCCTAGTCAGGGGCATGCAGGAGGCAGCCGATCAATGACTCTCATCATTGATGTTTCTATCTCTCTCTCCCTCTCCCTTCCTCTCTCTGAAATCAATAAAGATATATTTAAAAATAAAATAAGTAAGTAAAATGTATACATATACACATAACATGCATAAAAATCTTCTCTAATTTCCACGAAGATGTTAAAGTTAACTTATGACAGAATTGTTCTTTTCTCATATATGTGTGTATTAATGAAAAACTTTTATATAATAGAAAGATCATAAGCCTTAGAATGGGGAAAAAACCTCAGTTTAGTCTTGGTTTTGCCATTTATTATAAACATGTCCCTCGGGCATGTCACTTTTACAGCTAAATACTTCTACCCTACTTTAAGTCTTACTTAAAAATCCTAGTTTAATTCTCTCTGAAGAGTTTACTGTTCCATCCTAGACTGAAGTCATGTTTATTTTCTGGTGTCCCAAAGCATTGTTTTTCAAATTATGGGTTGTGACCCATTAATGGTTTATGAAATCATTTTGGTGGCCCTAGACAGAATTTAAAGCATGTAATAGAGAAAAAAAGAAAAAAAATCAGAACTCAGCTTATGTGGTGTATTTAAAAAGTTTTTGTGAAACTTTTGTTTGTTATATATTTATATATCTAGGGGTGTCTTGCGTATGTGTTTGTGTGTGTGATGATTTAAATATAATTTTGTGGTTTGTGGTCAAAAACTTTGAAAACCACTGTTGTAAAGAACCTACCATTTTTATAATTCTTCCTGTAATTACCCTTGGGAAATGGTAGTCTATATGTCTCCGGAGTGTTGAGAGTCTGAACCAGGCTAGTGGCATTAGTACTGTAAAGATGCATTGTTCTAGAAGTTTTATTTTGCCACATATGATTCTTTAATCCACACGAAAAAAGCTTTTATGGGTATATAGTATAAGTAGGAGTCAGATTTCAATTTTTTCCACATGAGTATTCTGTTGCTTCTACACTGTTTATTGAAAAGATCGTCCTTTTTCTTCACTGCTAAACAACCTTTTCCTCATACTCTTTGGAGAAATGTACAAGAATGTTTATAGCAGTGTCTGTGTATGAGATCTGCTTTTGCGCTCTCGTGTTCCGTTGGTCTGTCTATCCTTGTACCAATAATCACTATTATAACTTTATAGTAAGTCTTGATATCAGGTGGAGCAGGTTTTTCTACTTTGTTCTGTTTTTCTTTTTATGATTGGGGCATCCTTGGCCTCTTTACATTTATTTTCATATATAGTGTAGACTCTGCTTGCCAGTTTCTACTAAGAACAAGCAAAATAAAAGTAAGAACTGTGCTGGAATGTTTTTCATTTATATTTTTAAGTATAATTAACATACAGTAAAATTCATCCTTCTAGTGTACAGCCCTGTGGGATTTTGTTGGGATTGCATTGAGCCTATAGATCAAGTTGGGAGAATTGACATATTTCCCATATTTCCAACATTGAGATTCCCTCTTGTGAACATAGTATATTCGAGTCTTTATTTATGCTAATTATATTTATAGATTTTTTTTTTTGTAGAGATGTTGTACATTCTTCATTGGATTTATTTCTAAGTCTTTGATGATTTGAGAGAGGAAGAGAGAGAGAGAAAGAGAGAAACTTCGTTCGATGTGAGAGAAAAACATTGGTTGGTTGCTAACCTGGGATTGAACCTGCCATTTTCTCATGTATGGGACAATGCTCCAACCAACTGAGCTACACCAACCAGGGTGATAGTGGGCATTTCTTATTTCATTCCCAATATTAGAGGAAGGGCTTTCAGCATTTTTTACTATTAAGTAATATGTTTGATACAGTTTTTGTATATACCCTTAATCAAATTAAGGAGATTCCCTTGTGTGTTTCTTCATTTCTAAAAGTAAGGTTCATTTAAAAAGTTGTCTTTTTGATAATGATTTCTAAGTTAATTTTACTTTGGTCAGAGAGCATGGTTTATATGATTTTAGTCCTTTGAAATTTGTTGAAATTAGCTTTATGACTCGGGATAGTGTCTACTTCTGTACATGTTCTTTGTGTTCTTGAAAATAAAGCATATTTTCTAATCATTGGGAGCAGTACTAAATGCAGTGTTCATTATGCCTACTTTGTTAGTTGGAAAGCTTAATTTTCTATCTGTACTTAATTTTTGTATGTTTGCTCTCTCATTTACTAAGAGAGGTATGTTATTATCTCCCCCAAAGCTTGTGAATTTATCTCTTTGATGTTTAGTTAAATTTTGCATTATATATTTTTGATGCTATTGTAGGGGAGGAAATACTTTACCTGTACTCTCTTAGGGTCTCTGGTTGGGCCTGAGAATTAAATTAACATAAGACAGATTAGCAGGAGAGAAGCATACAGATTTTTATAGGTACTTGGGAGCCCCCATAGGAAAATGAAGACCCTAAGAAATGACTAGGTCTAAGTGCTTATATACTAGGCTGAACAAAGAGTAGCAATTGTAGAAAAGAAGCTAAACATATATATGGGGAGACTAAAGGAAGGTAAGAGTTATTTTAACAAGTCTGTACAGATTAATCTTGGCCTCAGTCCACTGTCTCTGGTGATTAGAATGTTTCTTTCCCCCTGGAATAGGAAAGGCATCTTTCACATGGGAGTTTTATTTCCTGCTGTCAGGAAGAAAAAGTGGGGGTCAGAGTGCTCTTTTTGGTACCTGCTGTTTTTCAAGTGTCTTTAGCTCAAAAGAATCCTTATGCTTAAGTGGTATGTTGGGGTGTCATATTCTGCCACCCTTCACTGATCTATTAAATGTAAATAAATGTAAGGTTTGTATGTCTTTCTGATTAATTAAAACTTTAAATTGTCAACAGTTTATTTTCTTTGTGTTTTAGTCCATCTTGTTGATATATGGAACATGATTGAAGCCTTCCGAGACAACGGCCTTAATACACTGGACCATAGCACTGAGATCAGCGTGTCCCGCCTCGAAACTGTCATCTCATCCATTTACTACCAGCTGAACAAGCGCCTTCCTTCTACTCACCAAATCAGTGTGGAACAGTCCATCAGCCTCCTCCTTAACTTTATGATTGCTGCATATGACAGGCTAGTACCTTATGTGCTTACTTAATTTTAAGAATGTTTGTCCCTTAATCATTCTTCTTCCATACTTTCTTGCTAAGGGTTGTCCACTTAGAATCACAGAAGGGAAATTATTCAGTGTAAGTCCCATCTAAAGACGGGGCGAATGCCAGACTGATGTACTGTCCTGGGGCATGTCACATATTAAGCTCTGTAATGTTATGGAGAATCGGACACACTTGAGACATAGTGTTTGGTCAAAGTATAGTTGCCTTAATATAGATGTTCTCTATCCAGTGAAACAGCCAAGTTGTGAATTTGATTATAAGGGTTTCTAGTTGACTTTTAACGCTAACTTTATTATGTAACAGAAAATGCCCCTGAACTATAGTATCTTGTTTTCTCTTTATTTATGTTCAGGGTCTTATTTTAATTTTTTTTCAATGATAAACATTGTCTTAGATTCTTACAACAATAGAAGAGAACTATTTAAATATACTCTGAATTAAAACAGAAATGAGTTGCCCTATTTGTATTTATGGAGTATTAAGTTGGTATTATAAAAAACAAAAAAGAAGTCATAAATGATGGAAACACAGAGGTTAGTGGTTGTATTCCAGGAACCAAGAGTTCAGATTTCTGATCTCTGCTATTTTATCAGCCACATGATTTGAAAGTTAATTCTCTTTGTTTCATTTTTTTCTCTCTGTAGACCTACTTTTTTGTTTATACATTTGTAGAATGCTGTTAGTTAAACTTTATAATATTGAGGAGGATTCTGTGAGTTAATGGTAAAACCATAAAGTGTCAAACCAAGTTACAACATGTGCACTCACTAAAGTCACAGCATTTTTATAAGATGTTATCAAGTTAGATATTCTATTTATTTAAGATAAAATTATTTTTTAAAAATTTAATTTTTAAAACAAGAGTGACCTGAATAAGTCCCCAAATTCTGATGCCATTTTTTAGCAGTTTAAATTATTGAATCTATAATTGTTATACTGTACAAGGAATGACTCTTTTGATCCAGAAACCTTAGCAAAAACTGTTATTCTGCGATGAGTATGCAGCATCTTATCGTGACACTGACTCACTGAGTAAATCAATTCAGGATCGCACAACACAAATTAATTCAAGAAACAGTATTTTTAAAGTCAGAAATAAAAGTCATCTTACTGAAATGATAAAGCAGAGGTTATAAACTCTAAATCCATATTATATCAGCAAGTTAAACACTATGGCTGTAGAAGGGAGGAAGAATGAGGAGAGCAGAAGGGGAAGGGGAAAACAAAACTGAGGAGCTAAGCCTAGTGGTATCCCGGACATTCTCAGAGAGCTAAAGATTCCTTTAAGGGAGAGACTTTTATACATCTAATTTATGATGGATTTACATGAAAAAATTCCTGTGTAGTTTGGAAAAATGACTATAAACTATTTCTAAATCGTGTTTTAGCAATTTAATTTGGATGTATTTAAAAATCTCCATTGTTCCCTTTTCATGCTGAATCCTAAAAACAAGCAATATAAAAAAAAGCAGAAACAAACCAGTTCATTTTGAATCTGAATATGCCCAGTGAGCATGTTAATAGAAAGGATATGGCTGAAAAAAGATACTATTAGGTTACTGTCTTCTTCATTAGTGATTTTTAAAAAAATCCTCCCCTGAGGATATGTCTTTATTGGTTTTAGAGAGAGAGGGAGGGGGAGAGAGAGAGAAAAACATCAGTGTGGAGACATCGATTGGTTGCCTCCCATACACATCTTGACCAGGGATTGAACCCGCAACCTAGGAATGTGCCCTGACTGGAAAGTGAACCCGCAACCTTCTGGTCTATGGGACCAGAAATGAGCGACCGTGAAGTTCACCTATTATTCTTCCCATGACTTACCCTTTATTTTGTAGTTTTTCTTTTCTCCCAAGAGATTCATGCGTTTGTGCGAATTTTCAAAGAGGAATCTTCTTGATGTCAGGATTTAAAGACCTTCAAAGGGTTTGTTAGACTGTTAGCTAATAATTATTGTTTTGGCCTTATTGTTTCCCTTTTGTGAGATTTAAAAAAAAAGAAAGGGCAAGGGGAGCCCTGGCCTGTTTGGCTTAGTGTTTAGAGCATCAGCCTGTGGACCGAAGGGTCTCAGGTTCAGTTCCTGGTCGAGGCATGTACCTTGGTTGCAGGCTGGATTCCCCTGCCCCGATCGGGGTATGTGTGGAAGGCATCCGATTGATGTGTCTCTCTTACATCGTCGTTTCTGTAGTTCCCCCTCCTCTCTCTCTCCCCCCATTTCCCTCTCTCTCACTCTCTCTAAAAAGATCAATGGAAAAAAATACCCTCTGGTGGAGATTTAAAATAAATAAATAAATAAATAAATAAATAAATAAATAAATAAATAAATAAATAGGTGAGGGGAATACTTTTTCTAAATGTGCTGCTTTTTCCTTGCCTTTGTTTTTTTCTGAGAGCAAGGAGACAGGTAGTAACAGATGTCTTCAGTCCATTCAGTATTCACCTCCATATTAATCTGATTAAAACACTATTTTCATCATGTAACTTTCCACCACTGAAACCTGAGTCCATGTGGTTTTTGAATGAAATTCATACTCCTCGTTTAGATCTGGTGGTATCAATTCATAATTCTGTGCTTACACCAAGCGCCAGTTAAGCTAGGTTAGGTGCTTTTTGGTTTTCCCAGTGTGACGTGTTCATTTTTCCCTCGTGTGTTCTGGTTGGTCTCCTCTCTGCCCTCCCCACTGCTCCACCCCTGCACTCAAGTTCTTACCTCGTCTGCTGCCTTCCTTCTTATTTTCAACCCCATTTTTCATCCCTTTGATGACCTGTAGTACTTGTCTGTATCATTAATTTGATTTTCAGTTATATAATGGTCTGAACTGCTTCATAAGTGTACAAATAAGGTTGAAAATCCTTGAGAGCAGAGATTCTACTTTGTTTTTCTTTGATTTCTTAAATGCAGCACTAGATTCTTAATAAATATTTGTAAAGTTGAAATGAAAATTAGCAGGGGGAAAAAAAGAAAATTATCAGGCATTTTGATTATGATAAAATTGAGTAAGATTTTGCGTTGATTTTTCTTGATTAAGCTATGATATTTGCCAAATGGATTCTTGATTTGTCGTTGATTATTGTATAATCCATTCACTGTGAAGATTTGTAAATTAAGATTAATTGGAAAAATATGAGTTTTTGAAAATCAAAGAGAAATGCTCTTATTACTTTTGGCTACATACGATAATTGGACGGGTAATAGTGTTTCTAAAGTGGAAATCTGTTTTCATGAGAGGAGTACTAATTTACAGTTGGCAGCATCCAGAGTTGTTTGCTAAAGATGTAGAAACAGCTTGTTTTCTTACGTAAAAAAATGCTCCCCTTCATCTTGTTTTCAGAAGTATTAATTTGAATAGCAAGCTCTTATTAGATAGTGGAAAGCTATGAATATCACCCAGATTAGGTGAGTTTCAATATCAAAAATATAGGCAGAATTTGAGACTTGACTTAACAGAAATGAACAGTTCCCATCCAGAGGGCACAGGTGAGGACTGCAGAGTCTTCAGAAGGCCCCTACCTGCATGTTCAAACATAAGTGTTTATTCAGGGTGACTCACTGTCTGCTTAGCTTGGCCCAGAGGTAATCATCGTGTTTTCTCAGTTTGGGATAATAAGAACTCTTTTTAGAAGTCATGTGCATGGTTTATTGTCAGACTGTAAAATGATAGGTCTGTGGAAATGAATCATGCGGAGATGTCTGAGAGAGAAAATCATTCTCTTGATTGAAGGAGAGAGCTCCTCCAAGCGATTCTATGTGGGTGGGGTTAAAATAACAAGTTTCCTCTCCTCTCGTCCTCAATAAATATTACCTGTTTATTCTTTCATGTCAGTGTCTTTATGTGGGGGTTAATCTTCACTGTTTACTGTGTTACATCTTAATATTGACCTAATCAACCCTGAGCTATCACAGGCCAGATATTGAGTCATGTTTTTGTGATGAAACCAGATTTTTCCCAAATCTTGTTTTAAGAGAATCGATTCTGGTATGACCTGGGCTTTACCTTGGAATTACTGAAAACATGGACTTGGGTGAGGTTATATATGCCATGGCCGGGGGCAGCTAACTCTTCAGGTTTTGTTTGTTTGTCTAAATTTTTTTTTATTGATTTCAGAGAGAGGAAGGGAGAGAGAGTGAAAGAGAGATAGAAACATCAATGATGAGAGAGAGTCATTGATCGGCTGCCCCCTGTCTGCCCCCCACCGGGGATCAAGCCCGAAACCCGGGCACGTGTCCTGACCGGGAATGGAACCTTGATCTCCTGGATCCTTGGTCGATGTTCAACCGCTGAGCCATGCCAGCCAGGCTAACTCTTCAGTTTTAAATGAAACGTGACCAGTGCATGTGTATCAAATTCAGATATCTGGTGGGAAGGGTCAAGAATGAGTTTTTATCAAGAAAAAAGAATCAGATAAAGGGCATAATCATAGGGTATTGTGCTGCTAAATGAGCAACATCCATTCTATAATACGCTAGCTGGGCATATTTAGATTTTAAAATGAACTTTATTTTTTAAAATATTGTTTTGTTTTTAGCAGTCAGCATGAAGAGGTGGAGAGAAAGAGAGTGGGGAAGAGAGAAACATCGATTTGTTGTTCCACTTATTCATTCATTCATTGGTTGATTTTTGTATGTTCCCTGACCCAGGATGGAACCTGTAACCTTGGTGTATTGAAATGATGCTCTAACCAACTGAGCCACCCGGCCAGGGCCTCTTGAGTGTCTTTTAACCTATAGGGTTCCCCTTTATTACTTTTCCCTTAAACCATTAGCTTTGTCCAGTAATGGTAACCTTCATTTTCCCAGGATTCATTTTTTAAAACAATTGTTACTGAGATATAGAAAACAACTAAAGAAAAGTACAGTATAGTTTAAAATGAATTGTTATAAAGCAAATATTAGTACTATAGAAGCCAAGAAATAGAGTACTGTTGGCACCCCAGGGGCTCCTTTTTTGTTACAGCCCTCTCTCTTCTCCCAGATGTAATCAGTATCCTGATTTTTATGGAAATCTCTTTTAAGATTAATTTTTACTTTCCCCTGTGGAATTTCCTGGATATTCTTGCATCATGAAATCTGTGTCTGTGAAAAATGTTTTGAGCATGTTTACCTTAAAAAATTGTATTAGCTGTGTAGCAAGGCTTGACTCCTGTTTGTGAGCACTTCATTCTTGCTCTGCTGACTGTCAGGCACGTTTCAGCTCACTCTGGACTTCAGGAATGTTTTCTTTTGTTGCTCATCTTTCTGGACCACTCTTCTTCAGGATAGAAGCTGCATCCCTCCGAGTTCCTAGTCATAAACAGTAGAAACCGTCTATGGCTAATTTATTAAAAGGATGTGGGTCTTATTAAAGACTCTCTGAGAGTGTTGGGAAAATATAGGCTTGGAGACCACACTGCCAAGAACAATGCTCAGTCACACAAAATGGTCTCACAAAGCTCTTGTGCCACCAACCTGGGAGCAGATATTGTTGCTTGTGCTCCAAATACCACAGACGCTGGGCTTGGTACTGCCTCAAGAACCTCTGTCTCTGCTGCCTCAGGATATTGGACGTAATTGCTCTGGCAGCTGCCATTCTCTCCAGGTGGACTCTGGAGTTTCAATAGTTTCAATAGTTTCCTATTTGAAGTCCAGAGTGGTGCATTTTATTGGTGGAGCTTGTGTCATGTGCCCATGCCTGAGTTTTGAAGAAAGATGGAAAAGTAGATATCTGAGTCTTTTTACTGTTTCAATATTTTGTTAGTGGGAAGAGCGTTTATCACATAAGGTGGGTCTACTTAAATGTACACTCAATAATTGGAGGGTTGGTGACCAAAAGGAAATGTGCCCTATAAAAGTTCTCTATCAGTTTTAGAAATCCATTCATTTTGACACAATTGATCCTCTTTATAGCCACTGCCATTGCTCATATAATGAATGCAGTAGCTATTTGACATAGGAATATTCCTTATCATGTCCAGGTGCCATATTGGCAGGTACTAAGATAGGAGGACAGTATCTGTATTTCTAAAGAACTGTGTATTTAAAACACCCCATCGTAATTTTAACTAATTGTAGAGATTTCTACTGTGTGGTATGAATAAACTTAATGAGATGTAATAGTTTAAAAATCAGACTAACATTGGTATTTCATAGTGATATTTTCACTGAGAACCTTCTGGTTTATAGATAATTTGCCTTTTTTTCAAGTATGGTCTTACTGTATAAAAAGAAGGTTTGGAAAATGAGAGACACTTAGTGAATATGAATAGGATAATATAAATATGGTAAATATAAATAGTAACTATAATAGGCCATTAGTAAATATAAATGGGATGACACTTGCTTTATAAAACTAAGATAATACAGTTCTCATTATTGCAAATGTACTTTACTAAGTTGCTATGAAACTTTGTGAATACAGGCAATGTAAAATTAGCACAAAAGCCCCCTGTTAACTTACATATGATGGCTTTGAAAACCAGCTGGTGGAGTTTTCATCTGTAAAGCCAGGGCATAGTTGATTGGACGGAGCAGGGTACTTGCTGCGCCAGGGGCCTTGATGATATTGCCTTGTCTGTGCAGCATTACTTTGGGTCATTCATTTATGTTCTTCTACATTTTATCTTCTCAATTCTTAAAAAAGAATTATTACTGATCCCTCCCCTTCACTTTTCTCACAGTTGTATTATGGGAAGATCTGAGACAGGTAGATTGAGCTTCTTAGAATAAACACATGGAAACATAAAGATTGTCACAGTAAAAAAGATGACTGTACTATAAAATCTTTATAGCAGTGTGCACCCTGTTGGTTTACTACATAACAATAAACGGTGGTTATAATATCCTGATGGACAGACACATTTCTGAATTACTATTGCCTTAGTTTTGAATACTTAAAAATACTGCTTTAATGGGCTAAATTGATAAAACATTTACTTCTGCTGCATCCAGCTGGACTCTGCCTACACAGCCAGTAGAAATTGCTTTACAGAATGTTCATAAAACTCATTTCCAAGTAATTTGAGTTAGTTTTTAGCACTAGTCACCCAGCATAGATAAAGCCTTAAGTTTACAAAGGAAAAAAAATCCAAGGTTTCTAAAAATCCAAGGTAATGTGGCAGAAAAGGGTAAGGATCAGTTTACTGGTTGCTCGGTGGTTAGCGATACAGTTGATTGCTTTTGTGGTTCCAGAGAGTAATTATTTCTACTATAATTTCTTTTGCAGTGAGGGGCGAGGCAAGATGACGGTATTTTCAGTTAAAGCTATGTTAGCAACCATGTGTGGTGGGAAAATGCTGGACAAGTTGAGATGTAAGTATTTTCATATTATTTGCAAGATTTTATTTTCAAACTAGGACTTTTAAGCAGTACAAAGTAAATGTTCTCAGAATTTTAGATAGATGATGCTATATTGAACTTTTTTGTTTCTTTCACTACCACATCACTCACCTACTGGTTCAGATGGAAAAGTTGGTTAAATTAATTTGTTTATTGTTATTTTTGGTTTGTTTTTAGTTTAAAGCAGGAGAATTGAGGAGATTCAGAACAGTAATGTTGACATTTTAAAAAGTCTTTTAGAAATGTTTTCGATATTATTGAAAATTGTGTTTGAAGATGATGAGATTGATTGCTTTTAGTTAGAAAATACATTTCATTACTTTTACCAGGTTTGGTCAAGGTTAGCCCTTTTCTTAGTTCACTTCATTCTTCATCGGGTGTTATTTCCTGTGATTAAACTGTTCCTTAGCACCTTGGAGTCAAGCTCAGTTATTTAAAAATTGATAGAATGTTTTTTCAGTTATCTTTCTTAATTTCTTTTTTACTATTGCCATTTTGGCCTTTTACTGCTCACTAGATACTATAAAAAGGTGGTTAGATGCAATCAGAGGAGATGAAATTCACAATTTAATTTTTCTGCTTATAGTTTTCATTTATTCAGTGTTTAAGATAGTTACTAACTGCCTAAGTTACACCAAGCATTGTGCTAGGGGCTTTACATACATTTTGTCACTGAATCCTTAAAATTTCTTAGAGCAGCAGGTGATATTTTTTCCATTTTATAGAAAAGTTAACTGAGGGGCGAAGCTGGGATTTCAACTCAGGCTGTCTAGCTTCAAAGCCCTGCTCTAAGCTACTTTGTTATACTCCACTATGCTGGTCCAGTACTGTGACCAAAGTGCCATAAAACAAGTACCCATAGAGTAAGAAACTGGCAGATTTCAGGGAGGTAAGATAGAAGCTGTGGGTTTTAATGAAGTGTTGAGATACCCTGAATTGACTTGTTCAAGAAACTGGGTCATCTGTCCTGTAGCACTTCTCATAGACTGGATTTTGATGATTGGGTCCCCATGATGTTCCTCTGTGCCCTACATTTTTTATTTTAATTAAAAGATACAAGGCTTGATCAGATTCAAGTACAAGATTTGGGCAAGATTACTTCATAGATGCATTAGAACTCAGTGCTTAGGTTATCTTTCACAAAGCGAAATCCATCCTTCTTGGCAAGGGGTAATCTTTTATTTTATTTTTTACATCACCATTTATCCCCACTATGCCCTCTTCCACCTCCTCTCCCCCCAGCCACAATCACCACAGTGTTGTCCACGTCCATGAGCTCTCGCTCTCTCTTTTTCTTTTTTGCTTAATTTCTCCACCACCCCCAACACGTGCTTTTTATCACGTTACCATGACATTGAAAGTTGGAAAACTAGATGGCTCACTAGATACAGATTTCAGTATTCTAAAGAAAGCTAATAGATAATAGGTGTGGCCAGACCGTTATCCAGTTTGTCTCCATTTCAAAATCAGTTGCAATGTAAAACAAATTTTTGGTAGTGAAAAGCATAGTTGTATTTAAATGCTCTTCTGAGTTTTTTTTTCACGTGGTAATATTACTCTTTTAGACTGAAATGTCTTAATATTTTCTTAATTCTAGCATGGTGTTTTTGTGAGGAAGATAATATAATATGGATGAGATTATATTTCATTCAAACAAAAAGAAAAAGAGTTGAGATTTTGTTTTTTAATGATGATGATACAAGATAAAGAATATACATCAACATGGGGTTGGGGTCTGGGTGAAAAAGGTGGAGGGAGTAAGAAGTGCAATTGGTGGTTACAAACTAGTCACAGAGATGTAAAGTTCGGCATAGGGGAGATTATTGTCGTCAATAATATTGCAATACCTATGTATGGTGCCAGGTGGGTACTAGACTTATTGGGGGGGGGTCACTTTGTAAATTATATAAATATCTAATCACTATGCTATACACCTGAAGCTAATGTAAAATAATATTGAATGTCAACTGTAATTGAAAATAAAAATTACAAAAGTGGTTAAAAAGTGAATATACATTGCCATCTTAATTAGTACAAAGTAAACTGGTTGAAAATAGAAAATCGATGATATAAATGCACATTTTAGATGGCTCTGGAGTTATTAAGTTTGTATGATTAAATCTGCTACATCTACATAGAACCAATACCTGGCACATAGTAAGTGCTAAGATTTTGCCAAATATAAATTGTTGATTATTGAAATTCTCTGTTGTAATTGTTAGTGAAAAGGTGCAAATTTTAGTACTATGTGAAATATGGAAGGGATCCAAGTGATAGCAATTTTTTTTTGTTTGTTTTTTTAATGTGGCTTTTGAACTTCTTGGAGGCACACAGTGACCGGTATTCAAGTGGTATGAAAGTGCACTCACCCAGGCAAACGTGACATGTCATGTGTGCTCAGAATACCAGGCCGTTGCACACCATATATGGATCAATGAGTTACAAGCCACGCTAAGTCACTCATGACCAAGTTTATATTATTCATATAGATTTAAAATAGGCTTTATCTTCTTCATGTTCAAAATTATAATTGTTTTACCATCTGTCACTGTTTCATTATTTTTATTGTACCATAAATACCTTAGCTAGAGAATGAGATGTTTAGCATAAACAAAATACTCAGGTATTGAAGCTTGTCTCCACTTTTAAGTTTTAATCTTCCAGGCTCAGAAATCACTTTAAATGTGGTCTGTCCCTCTCATATTAAACAGAGTCCACTGATCATAATTTAAGCATTTTTTCATCTCTTAGGGATATTGTTCTCTGATTTAGCGGTAATTGTGAGGCTCTGGGTTGTTTGTCCATCTCATGTTTTCAAACTTGTATTTTTTCATTTCTTGAGTGTTTGTTGTTGTGGTTGTTGGTGGTGATGGTGTGCATGCATGTCCTTTATCGCTGATAGGTGGATGGTATTATCAGTATACCAGTCTCTACAAATCTCTCTTTGCTTCTGATTTACTTTTGATATACTACTGACAGAGGAAATGTAACCAAACTTCTTAGCATTCTATTTAAAGTGAGGACATCACTGATTACTCATATATCACAAGAGAAGCACTTGAGCTTTTGTAGTACAATTGGCAGTTTGGGCTGTTGGGAGAATCTTTTCCCCGCTGGCTTTCTAGTTCTCAGCATGTCCTACTTAGTTGAAGTGGCTGAATAACAATGTAGACAAACATGAGATACAACACTGCATGGTACAGCAAGTAGATTTGATTGTTTACCCACTTTCTTCTACCTGCTTACTGGGTAACATTGTCTCTGCTGTTCTGTTTCTCCATCTTCCTGTCACTGACAAGTACTCTCTGCTGTTACCTCTGTTAACGTTCTTATTGAATTAGGCTTTCTAATTTATGGAATAGGCCTTAGTGTTTCTACTTTTTTTCCTTTTATTTTGATCTTTCTGCTTTTTACCATTTCTTTTATATTTTTTCCTATAATTTTGTCCCCTCCCCCCTTTTCTTTGATATGTTTTTTGTTTGTTTTCTTGTTTTTGTGTCAAGATAGCCTTTGAAATTATTTAACCAATATTTATGCCTTTAATTTGAAACATTTCTTCTTTTTTTTAATAGACTAAAATTTCTCTATAATTTAATGTTTTGAAACATTTCTTAATTAAATTTTTCAAATCTCTCTTGAGAGAGTTTCTGTATCAGGTATCATTTATTTACAGAAATGTCTCACTATTGCGGCCATAAAGGACTATATCCTAGGTTCAAAAATAACTTATGTTAGGATTCTAATTACAGTACCAAAGGTTTATAATCAGAATATAGACTTTAATTATAAGCATTATGAAAACTCAGTATGTTAGAAACCCAAAAAGTAACTCAGAGAACAACAAAATTTACAGACTGTAAAGCCCATTATTTATTTCATTGTACTTAATTGTCAATTTAAGTATGTGGTTTGTTTACTTTGTCTAATTCTGGTGTTTGTTTCTAAGAAACTTAATCTACTCTTATTCAAGCCCCATCTGCCTTACACTAAAAGATAGGAGCAGATGAGTTATGCAATTTATTTTTAAATTCTTTAAGAAACTGGCACTACCATTTTGAAGGGCCAGTCTTACAGTATGTATCAAGAAGGTTGTAAGAATATTTATATCCATTGACTCAGTGTACTTCTTGAATTATCCCAAGGAATTAATCCATTTTACCCTAAGTTTTATGTATATTTGATGCAACACTTTTTATAATATATGAACACTTGAAATAGCTTTAATGTCCAAAAATGAGAGCTCAGTTAAGTTTTGGGATACCCATGTGATTGAATGCAGTGCATTTAAAAATATCTTTCAGGTCAAAATGCATAAATGTAATAAAGTTTCGAACAAAAATTTATTATGCACATAGAAAAAGAATGAAATATAAAGCAATGATAGCAGGTATTTTCTCTGGGCTGTGGCATAAACATGGTTTTATAATAATAATAGTTTATATTGTTTTCACATATTTTTGATGGATGGCACTTTGAATGGCCAAGAAAAGATGACTTGAGGCTCTTTCTGTTTTTACCCAGAACCAGCAGCTCTGACATTTCAATTGTTTGATTTCTGTTGTTTCATTAAACAGACTATGCGGGGGGCGGGGGGGGGCAACCTTTGAAGCTATAAACAAACAGTTTTACCTGTTCAATATTTAGTCCCCTCTGCTCTGGTCTTTTCACCACCTGTCCCTGCGTACTCATCCTGGCTGCTTTCTGTTAACCATTTCTTTTCTTGAGTAGACAGAAGTGACTTTAATTTGAGTGATGCCCACATTTACATTTTTCATATAACAAAAATGTTTTAGAACTGGAAGCAAATAAGAGAGAAGTCCTGAATGTGCATTTTATGAATAAGAAAAAGAAAAACAAACAGATTCCAAGGGAGGCCTGGAGACTTGTCTAAGGTAGTTGTGGCTGAGTCAGCACTGGAAGCCCAAGGCGTGCTGACTCCCATCCTCCAGCCTCACTCTGGCTGGGTGAATGATGTCAGGATACTCATGGGCTTGGGAACAAAGTATGCATTGGATTTAGTTACACATGGGTACTTACAAACATGCAAATGTGTATACATGTTTTTGTGGATTAGGTTACTTATTTGGTAGAAAGATGACAGGAGATGAGAGTCATTTGCTGAGGAAAACTACCATATAAAAGAAAGTGACTTTCCATTTATAGACTTGAGTCTTTTGTGTTGTTAATCCTCACGGAAGAATATTTTTTCCGTTGATTTTTTAGAGCAAGTGGAAGTGAGGGAGGAGTGGGGGGGAGGGGAAGAGAGAGAGAGAGAAAGAGAGAGAGAGAGAGAGAAAGAGAGAAAGAAAGAGAGAAAGAAAGAGAGAAAGAAAGAGAGAAAGAAAGAGAGAAAGAAAGAAAGAAAGAAAGAAAGAAAGAAAGAAAGAAAGAAAGAAAGAAAGAAAGAAAGAAAGAAAGAAAGAAAAAGAAAAGAAAGAAAGAAAGAAAGAAGAAAGAAGAAAGAAACATTGATGTGAGAGAGACACATCAAACCCGCAACCTTTCGTTGAGCGGGCCGACTCTAACCACGGAGCCACGCCAGCCAGGGCCTAGACCTGAGTCTTTATTGTAAACAGCCCTGTCATCTTGCAAAAGTGTATGTATGGTTGGTTGCATGGGGACGACAGGGGAGTGTACGGATAGGTAGATGCAATGAGTAAAACCAGAGTCTTTATCCCTAGGGGAGAAAAAAAAAAGAAACGTGATAATGGTAGAATAGTAGCATTATTTTGCAATTACACAGAGGACAGATGTGTTTTAATGTGTGTACACATGTGCATTTAAGGACTTGATTGTGGGTTTTTCATAAGGGAGAAAGCCTGTATATGTATATTTTGTCTTTATTGTTGAAAGTATTACAGATGCCCCCCCCCTCCCCTTGATCCCTACCACCCTGCATCCACTCCTCCCCTAGGCCTTCTGCTTAGAAAGCCTATATTTTTATCTGGAAACAACTAATGGGAAATTACCATACCTTTTTTAAAAATTTAAAAATTTTTAAATTAATTTTTTATTTTTGTTCAAAATATTACAGATGTCCCTTTTTCTCCCCAATGACCCATTCCACCCCATCCCACCCCCCTCCCCAGTCCTTCTCCCCACCATTGTCTGTGTCCTTGGCTTGTGCATATATAAGTATAAGTTCTTTGGTTAATCTCTCCCCCTCCACCCATCCGCCCTCCTCTATCCCTCTGACATTCGTCAGTCTGATCCATGCTTCCATGTCATTGAATCATTTCTGTTCATCAGTTTATTAAGTTCTTTAGATTCCACATATAAGTGAGATCATGTGATGTTTATCTTTCTCTGCCTGGCTTATTTCACTTAGCATAATACTCTCCAGGTCCTTCTGTACTGCCCCAAAGGGTACGAGATCCTTCTTTTTTACAGCTGCATAGTATTCCATGGTGTAAATGTCCCACAGCTTTTTTATCCATTCATCTACTGATGGGCACTTGGGCTGTTTCCAGATCTTAACTATTATAAATTGCGCTATGAACATAGGGGTTGCATATATTCTTTCTGATTAATGTTTCAGGATTCTTAGGATATATCCCTAGAAGTGGGATCACTGGGTCAAAAGGCAGCTCCATTTTTAATTTTTTGAGGAACCTCCATACAGTTTTCCATAGTGGCTACACCAGTCTGCATTCCCATCAGCGTATCAAACCTTTTTTCAGAGGTATATAAATGGAAAGAGAATTACTGGGGAAATTAACCAGTGTACTTGAAAGTAATTTAGTTCCTAATGCTAGAAGGGTTTAGGGATTTAATTAGAGGACAAGTTTAATTTTTTGGAAATTTTTATTAAATTTTTTCTCCTCTGTGTATAGTAAATCACACTAACTTAGAGTCACTGTTATACATCATTTAACACCTTAAACAGTGAATCTAAGTGTTTTTCTTATAGATAAAACTAACCTAAAAAAATACTTTTTTAGTTTAGTAACTCAAGAAGTAACGACTCTAAGTAATCACTTAACTATACCTTCAATTTTGGGGTCTAACAGTATTTCTCTTATTAAAACAAACCAACTAACAAACATGTTTCTGATTGTTCTCTTACTATTGTAACATGGGCCTATTGAGTTACAGTTTTTTTCTTGAATTAAAAACGTATTTTTTACTACTTTGAATCTACCTGGCATGTGTAACTGAAAATAATACTTTATTGAGGGGAGTAGTTGGTCATTTCACTATCCAATCACTCCCTTTTATTTCTCTAAGTTAGGTTCCCATTTATTGGTATGATGTATTATACACAGATATTCTTGTGATTGTGAAGTTATACATATTTCTCTTTATAGAATTGGCAGCCAGAGGATCTGGTTTTAGATATTTCTGCCATTAGTGGCTACAAGTTAATAACTGATAGTTTATCAGTTAGGAGGGCATTGACTGGTAATAGAAAATTTGACTAGCAGTGGCTTAAAACCATTGGGATATATTTTTCTTATGTAAAATAAAGTACTACAGGCTGGTAAGTTCAGTGTCAGTACCATGACTTAGGGATGTCACCAGAGACTTCGGTTCCTCCAGTCTTCCTGCTCTGCCATGTGTCTTTCCTCCTTAGGATCGTAAGTGACTGCTCTATGTCAGTCTTCGTTACTCATTCCAAGTAGAACGAGAAACAGAGGCCTTTATCAGGAAACCTGGGCAAGTGCCCTGTACCAGGAACCGAACCAGCGGCCTCTTGGTGCACGGGATGACACTCAATCCACTGAGCCACATGGGCCAGGCCCTACTTAAGAGTTTGTAGACTAAATCCTAATTGCTGTCCTCTTTCAAAGTTTTCATTCATAACATACTTTTCTTATTTAATTTGTTTCAGAATGTAAATAGTCTGTCATAGTCGGAATGCTCTCTGTTCAGTGCACTGTTTCCAGCTTATCATCACTAATAGATACACTCTGTAAACTCCTGTTATGGAGACTTTTATTCTTCTCCTCTCTAGTTGTGTTCCCAAACCCTCACGCCCAGTCTGCTTTAATCTTTTCAATCCAAATCCTATCTTTCAAGGCCTAGCTTCTAAATTCTTTTCTTGACAATTCCCGCCTATGTGCTTTTGTGTCTATTCTAAACTATAGTTTGAAGAAGTGTGGTGCAATGGAATTTCTTTGGAGTCAGATGAGTGTGGGTTTAAATCTTGATTTAGTCCACTTACTAACTTTTTGACCTTTAAGCAAATTAATCTTTCTAAACTAGTTCCCTCATCTATAAATTTTAAATAATTATGTGCACACATATGTGCACACATATACATATGCACCTCTTTGAGAAAGTAAAATGAGATAATGTTTAGGATTAGGGTTTGTTGCATGAAACAATAACTTAGGATAATAGTGTCTTAAGTAAAGTTGAAGTTTATTTTTCTCTTATGTAAAAGAAGTCCAGGAGTAGGTAGTCCAGGGCTGGTATGGTAGCTTCATGTTCACTTGGGACCAGGCTTTCTCTGTCTTTTCTGCCATTTTGGTGCATGTTTACATCAACATTGTGATTACCACATATTCCAAGGTGGCTGCTGTAGCTCCAGCCATCATCACTGCATTCCAGATAGCAAAAGGAGGAAAGAAAAAAGGGCCTACTTCCTAGCTCAGTCACCTTTATTAATCAGCCTGCCTGGAGGTGTCTCACAGCCTTTCTGTTTATAGTCTCATTAGCCAGCACTTAGTCACATGACTACAACTTACTGAAAGGAGGTTGTGAAGTTTAATGTCTTAGTTGGGTACATTGCTACACAAAAATAAAAGTGTTGTATTGCCAAAGAAGAAGGAGATAAAAATATTGGGTGGCGGTAGGCAGACTCAGCCAGTGTTACCTACTGTGGTGCCTGGCAAATGGTGAGGTTTAACAAACATCTTTTTGCCTCTCTCCTTTCTGTTCTATTGAGAGTCAGCTTAGCACTTAATTCTTCTTTGCTTCATATGTATCTTATTTTTTCAGCAACATTGAAAGTTTCTTGGGAGATAAGGACCACCTGTCACATTTGTTTGTTGTACCATGTCTGATATTTGTTTGTTGTGTTTTGAAATACGTAGCAGAGTGCTTGGCACTTGGACCATATAGTAAGAATTTGGGATGTACAATATTTGTTAATTAATTGGTTTTATTTTCCAATAGGACTGTGCTTCTGTTAGCCTTTTGTTATGTAGTTCCCACCTGTATGGGTATTTAATAATTTAACTACAAACTAGCAGCTGGCATGAGAGGATATACCAAAGATGTTCATCTTTTGATAATTTCCTGTTTTCTAATGCCTTAAAAGTTACCCTGTGCAGTCGATAGTCTAACATTTTTATTTCTTTGATAATGTATTTTGGATTTTTTTCCCTACACCTAGTGCTTTGGGATAAATTCCTCAAGTTGAACCTTAATAGTAATGTGTGTATGTACATAAATCTACTACATATACCTGTTCATTATAAATATATAGAATGTGACTTTTCAAAATACTGTGTTTTGAAAGGCCTCAGGAAATGATTTTTTTTGGTGTATATTTAATTTACCAATTTGTTTGTAAGGAATCTCAATAGTTAAAAAAAAAAAAACATAGGTCACATTTCTTTGTCAAGTAATTTTCAAGCTCCTTGTTCTCTCTCTTCTCCCCGACTGTGGATGAGAAGAGAGGGACAGGAGCTGCAGGCAGGAGACCTGCTCCACGAAGGGAAAGACCTCTTTCCCACCCGCTTGGGTCTAAGTTTATGTAAAAATAGGATCGTATAGTATCAAAGTACCTTGTGATAGAGGAGTTTGTATGAGATGAACTCTTTTTATTCTACTTCGGAACTCACTAGATGGGATAGTTTTAGCATGCTGCATGCTTCCTTCTAGTTTATTTCGTCATGGAAATACATTGCCTCATTAGTACATGAATATACAAATATAACACAGTTTCCTTCATACCCCATCACCAATATGCTAATATATTCATATCCTCAAGCATGCATATGCCTTACATAAGTATATATATCAATGTTAAGAGATAAAGATATGCTGCTACAAATTCTTCTTGGAACAAACTGTGGTATAAATAAATAAATAAATAAATATCCTCTAGTTCTGTACATTCAAAAAGAGTCGGTAGGTAGACATGCCTGAGTGGTTATTGGATTTGATGTTTAGGACGAATATTAAGTGGGTATGGAGAGGGGCCTCATCAAGAAAGTAGCCACGCAGTGTTAAAATGAGAGTCCATGTTGACTAAAAACCATACTAACTTTATGACGCTTTTTAATGATACTTTTTCACTGGTATACAAATGACATAGAGCCATTTATAAAAGGTTGATATTTCTTTGTAGTTTGACTTTATTTGGTTTTGTTCTCATAGATGTTTTCTCCCAGATGTCAGATTCCAATGGCTTAATGATATTTAGCAAGTTTGACCAGTTTCTGAAGGAAGTTCTCAAGCTGCCAACAGCTGTCTTTGAAGGGCCATCTTTTGGTTACACAGAGCACTCAGTCCGCACCTGTTTTCCCCAGCAGGTAAGGACAGCGTTATAGAACCTAGGAACTGAAGAGCGCTCGTCCACCCGCCTCTTTTTGTCAGATTTCACCAGGTTGCTTCAGTCTAGGGATCTAGGTCCTGAGTAGGGGAGGAAACAGCTTTAAGTCAGGGGTGGCGAGTTTGGGGGTGAAAAATGCGGGGAGAAAAATTCACCCCAGGACTCTCTTATTGAGGGAGGAGGAGGAGAGTCTTTTCTGAAGAAATAGCATTTGAAATATTTTAAATTACTAAAACTTTAAAGAAAAATATTCATGATGGAGTATTTATATTATTGCTGCTGGACATATATTACTCTCTCTAATGAGTTCTTTAAACCATGAAATACAGAAATTTTGTTATAAAACTCAATGCAGTACTGGATCATTGTCTCCTGAGTACTGAAGACAAGCAGAGCTGAACAGTTCTCAGCTGCCAGCTCAAGGTCCCTCGAGGGCACACTGCCATTTTCATATGAAAGAAAGATTTGGTTTCCTCTTTATTTGTGAGGATCCTTTTGTGGTCCTTCCCTAGAGGTTGATATGACTATATTCCTAAGATATTAACTGTGCCCCAAAGGATCTGAGCAGAGTGGACACTGGCTGTAGCATCCGTTTTTTTCAGGTAGAGATGAAATAAAAGGAAATTTATGCTATACTTGGAAAGTTCTGGAAGGCAGGAAATTAACAAGAAAATCTGTGTTAAAACTTATGGGTGAAAGATTAATGGAAAAAGGCTATTGTCATAGTCTGAACACAGCCCCTGAGCCAGAATTTTGTTACAAAGGACATTAGTGAGACATTTGGAAAAATCTAAAAAAAGCTTGTGGTATTCTGTCAATGAATGTTAATTTTCTGATTTTGATACTTGTATTAAGAGAATACTCTGGTTTTTAAGAAATATAATATGAGGTATTTAAGGGTAAAGGGGCACCTGTGTGCACTGCAGTGTTAACATTTGAGGAATCTGGGTTGATGGTAAGTGGAATTTTTAAAATCTTTTATAACCTTTCTGTAAGTCTGAGATTATTTAAACATAAAACGTTAAAATATAAAAGGAACAAACCCTTCTGACCTGTGATACTTTGATTCACAAAAGAACCAAAAACAAACACATACATACATACCCCTTTTTACATTTAAAGTTCAAAATTCATATTTATCTGAATTCAGACTTTTTTTTTTTTTTTTAATATATCTTTATTGATTTCAGAGAGAGGAAAGGAGAGGGGGAGAGAGAGATAGAAACATCAATGATGAGAGAGCCATTGATGGAGCCCACAACCCGGGCATGTGCCCTGACCGGGAATCGAACCCTGATCACCTGGATCCTAGGTCGACGCTCAACCGCTGAGCCACTCCCGGTCGGGCTGAATTCAGACTTTCAAACAATATTTTATAATTTGTTTAGAGACTCAGCTTTAGCACTGAAGGTGCACCCATAATAATGGAGAGTTATTTTCAGTAATGTCTGAGGAGGTGTTCTTCCCAAATTTGTACACCGGTTGGCTGATTGTTTTTGTGAAAATTTGCCTGTATACATTATTTATTGTCAGCATAAATAGCAATATCAGCTTTTAGTGTGTTAAAAATATCTCTGTGCTTCAGTTTATTCTAATAAAGCACAATTTGCATTTTATCCCCTGAATATGCATTTTCAGATGACAGGAGGCTGTCCAAACATATCCTGGTATTGAGTGTCCTGCAGGTATTGAGCCGCCCCAAGAGCTGTAACTGAGGGTGAGGGTGATGAAGCACCACGCCGATACTGGGGGGAGGGGTAATCTTGTATCTCATGCGCATGTAGCTCAATTTACACACATGTTTCCTAGAGGTCAGGCTGAAAACTGATCAAGTTCTGGAATGTTCCTAGTAAGTAAAGTAGTGTCAGGACAGGGCAGATAATTTATACAAAGTATCGTTGAAGAACAACATTGACCAGTGGGTGACAGTTATGTGGGCTACTATCTAAAGTAGTCTTTGATTTACTTATGATGTGAGTACTATAATGAGAATCTAATATTGGAATAACAGTTTTAAATGTTAGGGAATATTAAAAAAATTCTACTTGTTAATGTTAAGAATGCTATCGAGGATTCTACAGATTACTTTATGCTGTGACGTCAGGCCTCTGAACTCAGCCTGCTTGCTGCTTCCGCTTGCTTCAGAGTCCATCGTGCTGCTGCTCTTACTAGTATTGCTGTTGTTTTGTTAGCTTTCTGTTTACAAGGTTGTCTAGGTTTTTAGGTTTGTTTCATGCCTGTTTTTCTCATATACCTTCTTATTTTTAAATCCACAAGTTTTGCATATATGCAATTTTCCAGTAATGTATATGTTGCATTACAGGAGAAATACTTTTATTTTTCTAATAGTGTGAAGAGAATTACATATTTGTTTATTTTAGTAGAGCTTTAATTCTTTTTAAAAAACAATTTTGCCTGCTTTTCACCAACTAACCCAAAATAAGGGATGTATATTTATGTAGTTTAGTGGTTTTAAAAAAACAACAAAAATAAAAAGCATTTATGAGTTGATTCAACAAAACATTTCTACTAGAATAGCTAAAATTCAATGATTGACACCAAATGCTGGCGAAGATTTGGAGCAACCAGAGCTGTCATACAAGCCCCTTTGGAAGAAGCCTTGGTGGTTTGTTTTAAACCTAAACAGACACCTACCCTTGACCTAGCAATTCTACTCTTAAGTTTCTTCCCACGTGAAATAAAAACTTATGTCCACAAAAAGACTGTTACAAGAATGCTCTTAGCCTCAGAAGCATCAGAGGTGGCCATAATAATAAAACATTGGAATAAAGTTAATTCAGGAGATAATTTGTCTGGAATTTGCTTCAAAGTAATCCAGGTTGAAGGGAGAATGAAGGCATAAATGAAACAAATTAGTTCTATGTTGAGAATTGTTTCAGCTGGCTGATGGGCATATTATGCTATTCTCTCTACTTTGGTATAGTTAAAAAAAAAAAGTTAATAGTAATTTCTAGTTGTAAATTTCTGGTTATGATTATTGCCTGAATAAAACATAGTGTAGCACCTCAAGCCTAATACAGGGTGGGGCGAAAGTGGTTTACAGTTGTTTGTATGAAAAATAACACAATACTAAATAATGCAAGAATAAACTGGCCGGGTAGCTCAGTTGGTTGGATCATCACCCCAATGCGCTAAGGTTGCAGGTTCAGTCCCCTGTCAGGGCACATGCAAGAGGGAACCAGTGATGCGTAAGTAAGTGGAACAACAAATCATTGTTTCTCTCCCCCTTCCTCTCTCTCTCAAATCAACAAAGAATTATTTTAAAAAAAAGAATAGACTTTCACATACTTAAAACTATACACCTACTTTTGCCCCACCCTGTATTTTGGTGGGTAGGCCAGATATATTAAGAGTCTTCAGTGTTTATAAACTAACAAACCGACTTTAGAGACTTAAAAGTTATTAAAAGAAAGCAGCGAATAATTTTACGCTTCTTCCCAGTTTTCCCAAACTTCAGAGTTTTGGGATGTGTTTTACATCTCCTTAGAAAGGTGGTTGCGATTTGTTTTATTGTTTTCTAGATTCAAGTTGACTTTAGTTTGAAGAGTTTGGTCCACCCTGCAGAGGATTTTAAGTTTGACCCCATCTTTATGGAAGGGAACCTGGCTCAGTAGAGTGGCGAGTGGGGGAGGAGATAGCGAGAGAGGAAAGGCGATGCAGTCTTTCCCTTTCCGTCACTGCTGCAGGAGATGCTGTTGCTAGCACTGCCCTGGACACTGCGCCACACTCCCCTGTTCACGGGGGAGGTGAGACTGGTAGAGGTAGGATCACGTTGCTGCTGGTGGATTTTCAGAACAGCAAGAGTATTTCGTGTCTGGAGATGTCCTGTGATTATACTCTGACCATCGTATCCTCTTTTGATCCGTGCCAAAGTGACTTTACAAGTGAGACATTCTCTGGATGTCCTGACCTTGTTTCCTGGACATTGAAAACAGTTTGACCAGAACTGCCTGGCACGTGAATATGTGTATAAGTGTATTTCATAGGTATTCTAATTCAGCAGATTGTACAGTCTCTGTTAGCAACTCCTCATTACCATTCTAATCTAATGTGTGTTATTAGCATGTTTCATTGGTTTGAAAAGACTTTTCATACCTTAACATCCCTGATATCAAGATACCTCATAGCCAGTGGCATCTTACAATTGCAGTTGGCCAGGCAGTGGTTGTGCTGGACTATTGTTTCCCGCGCATGTTGTGAACTTGGTCAGACCTACTTTTGGTACTGCACGTACCAAATTTTGCTTTAAAAAGCATTACTAACTCCTGTTTCCTACTAGATGAGGTTTTTTCATAGCACCACGGTACTTATCACTGTAACCCCAGCCTAGCTTTCACCTTCACTCCACACTGCTCCTCAGACCCCCTCCATCAGCAAGCCCTGGGTTCTTTTTTTTTAAAATATATTTTTTTATTGATTTCAGAGAGAGGAAAGAAGAGGGAGAGAGAGAGAGATAGAAACATCAATGATGAGAGAGTCATTGATCGGCTGCAGCCCACATCCCGGGCATGTGTCCTGACCGGGAATTGAACCCTGATCGCCTGGATCCTAGGTCGATACTCAGCCACTGAGCCACGCCCGGCTGGGCAGCCCTGGGTTCTTTTAGATATTGCCAAGGTGCCGCAGGAGCTGCACCACTTGACATTCCCACCAGCAGTGTACAAGGGCATCTGTTTTCCCACAGCCTTGCCAGCAGCATATGTTCTTACATTTATGAATGTTTGCCTATCTGATAGATGAGAAATATTATCGCCGTTTAGTTTTGATTTGCATTTCTCTTGTGTCGAGTAACGTGCATTTTGAGTGAGCAAAAGTAACACAGTTCTTGTCTTTGTTTTTGCTATTAGCTGTCACTGAAATCAATAACCCCTGACCCCTCTCCTCCAACAAAGGCCTCATATTTCAGATCCCAGCTAAAATATCCCCTCTTCTTTGATGCTCCGAATCTTTCAGTGAGGATTAACTGTTCTGCAGCTCCATGGCATGTTACATCCAGCTCACTCATGCCCTGAGGGATGCACCTTGGTTTCCTTCAGCTTTATATCCCCGTGACAACAGTGACTGGAAAATGATCGATGCTTACTTGGTATTTGTTGGATTCACTCAGTAATGATTTTAAATCAAATAGGCATGAGAAAGGATCTTTGGCTTGAACTCTAATCGAAAGCTTAAAGCTCCTGGATGTACTTACAACCTTATTGTTTTCCTTGATATTATTCCATGATTTTCTCAAGTGAAACAATCTTTGCAGTGAGGAAAATGAAGGTTTTCCATTTTTTCTTTTGGCTATGATAAATAAAAATACTTCTGATAAAAAGTGCAGCAACATTACATTGTTGTGTCATTACAAAGTACTCTAATTTTCAGAGTCGAAAAGAAATCTATAATATGCACAAACTCAGTGTCTAGTAATAATCGAAAGGCTCACCCAAAGCACTGTCCTATAAACCAGTGTTTTTATAACCAGTATGTTTGCCCTTATCAGGTAAAATATTTCTATAACTCTACACAAAAGTTTGTATAGAAACATTTTAATCTAAATGTTGTTTTCAAGTTTGTTAACTAAATGTCATACTTTGTTTAACTGATTACCAAGTAAGTGGTAGAGCAGTGGATAAGAAATATTTATCTGTTGCCCATAAGAAAATAAGAGTTTTTAATGGAAGTGATGAGACTGGAAATTGCAGCTATAATGATCCAACGCTAAATTATTTTACTTGTGTCCTCATGTAATACTGGATTTCTCATTTTTAAGAGATGGTTCCACTTCCATTTTAAAACAGGAAAGGTGTAGTGAAGGGTGTAGGGAGGGAAGTGAGAATGGCATTTAGGGTAAGAAATTGTTAATATTGAAGATTGGAATGACAGAGGACGGGGAGGTGGGTGACAAACAGAAACACTCCTTTCTCAGAAAAAATATGAGAGTGCATACAAAGATAGTAAGAGCCTCAGTGTTTTGAGGAAGGTATAAACAAATTGTGGTGTTTTTGCTCAGTGACTTGGGCAGCTGTTAGAATGATTAGAAATAAAGACCTTGTAGCAAAGTAATAAAACATTTAATAAAATGTTAAGTATAAAAACAGATTATATATTTTTACTACATTATACACATAATAACACAGAAACATTTGGAGGGAAATACAGAAAAATGAGAATTGTGGGAGAGAATTTGCATAATTTGCAATTTTATTATAGTTTTTTTAATAAATGTTATTATGCTATAAAAAATAAGGAGAAATGCAAAGAATGTGTTCAACTCAAGAGAAAAATAAAATAAAACAAAAATGGAGAAAAAAGAGCCAGCCCAGCTTTCACACAGTTCTTTAGTAAGTCACAGAATTGTTGAGCTGGAATTCTATCCCCAAAATTCTCAAACTTTTTGCTCTCAGGACCTCATTACAATAAAAAATATTGAGGACCCCAAAGGGCTTTTATTTCTGTGGGTTATATCTACCAATATTTTCATATTATAAATTAAAATTGATAAATTGAAAAGTATTTTTAAGTCATTGAAAATAACAATGATAAGCCTACTAATAAGTAACATATTTTAATGAAAAATTGCTATACATTCTAAAACCAAAAAATTTAACGAGAATGTCATTGTTTTATGTTTTTGCAGATCTCAGATTTGCTCAGTTGAAGACAACTGGTATCTCATATCTGCTTATCCATTCAGTCTGTTGTGATATGATGTTTTGGTTCAAATATAGAAAGAAAATCTGGCCTCACACAGATATGTAGTTGGAAAAGGGAGAAGTACTTTAATAGCTTTTTCAGATATTTGTGGATATGCCACATTGCCTCTGGAACACCCCACTGTACAATCATGAGAGAACGAGATTGAAAAAGTCAATAATGTGTTAGTATTATTATGAAAAAAGTTCTGGCTTCACAGACTTCCTAAAAATGTTTTTGGTACCTCCCAGGAGAGCCTCTGATGGTACTTCAAGAACCACTGCCCTTGAGAGATGAGAAAACTGAAACCAGAACGTTAAGTGATTTTCCCCAAAATCACATGGTTGATGGAAGACAGAGCACCGGGACACAGTTCTGGTTTCATTGCTCACGCTCTCAGAGGACTTCAAGTTACTCTCAGTATGACCTTAGGACAACTTTGGGAAACTGATCCTGAGCGTATTTATGAGGGTCTTCTGAGAGAGCAAATCTGATTGTTCCTTTTCATCTTGAAGATTAAAAGGAAATTAAACTCCATGATAGACAAACCAAGACTTTTTTAGAGAAAGTAGCATTAGGATTATAAGTGGATTTGTAAAAATGTAATTTTTAACAAATATAAGAAGATCCAGAAATACTAATTTAAACATTACATTTATAATAAATGATATGATACATTTAATTTGTTTACCACCTCTTACTAGGTAAAAAACTTCCTAGCATCTTTTTTGTCAGTAATTTGAAGTAGACACTTTTAATTTCATTTTGGCTTGTAGCAGTTACTTACATATCTATAATAAGAGGCATGTTCCACGTCTGGGCTTCCATTCAGAAGTTAGCGACTTGCTGGTTTTGTTCTTAACTTGTTCACTCGTTCCTCCCCGACCTCACTGAGGTCTCAGAAACGTTGGTGACTTGGGTGCCTGAGATGAAAAACACTGGAAATCTTTAGCTTACTTGAGTAGCTGTTTCTCAAACCTCACCATCAGTGCAGAGCTGTACAGAGAGGGCCTTCGGATGGTACCTTCATACTGTGTTCACCCTCCGGCTGTGTTTCAGACCTTCCCCGCCCCCAGTCAGTGGCCTTCAGTATCTGTCCTGACCCTGAGACTTTTCTTCATATTTCATCTTTTTCAGGTTTTTATTGCAAAAGCCTCTTTCGTGCTCTGCCATCTATTTTATCTTTCCCCCCCCCCGCTTCCCTACTTACCAGTTTTTTCTTTTAAATATTATTTTCAATAAGAATGACTTCCAGTTTATATAGAGTGAAATCACGATTCTCATGGCTGCCAAAAAGATACCCAGACTTAAGTGTGTGTGGTCACAAGTGTTTGCATGATGGGACCATTGTTGGAAGGACCGTGGTGGATCAGGTGAAAATCCTGGAGGTCCCTGACCTCCTGATGAAACACCACACTGCCTGCTTGCCTTGTTTCCCAGTTGTGTCGAATATATTAATGGTAAAAGTCATAGTTATTTGACTTATTTTGCCAGTAATAAACTGGCAAAGTATTTGTCAGCTCTAACCAATTTTATCTTTTCTAGCTTTTTTTCTGAAATAAAGTATTTTAAAGTTTAATGGGGACGCACCACATTTTTTATACTGTTTTCACTTTAAGTGGTGGGACTGAGAACGCAGTTACTTGGGGGAGAGAGATGAAATTTGGGTGTCTTTTGGCTTTACCCTACCTACCCCTAGTACTCAGTGTCTCCTCACTCCTCAGCCTTTGAATGGTGGGGCCAGGGCTTGGAAAAGACCTGCTTACTGGACTATGCATCTCATGGTCCTGTGTTTGCCCTTTCACTTTGCTCATCTTTTGGAATAAAGTTTTTTGTGTGTGTTTTTTTTAAACATATCTTTATTGATTCCAGAGAGAGGAAGAGAGAGGGAGAGAGAGATAGAAACATCAATGATGAGAAAGTCATTGATCAGTTGCCTCCTGCACGCCCCCTACTGGGGATCGAGCCCGCAGCCCGGGCATGCCTTGACCGGGAATCGAACCCTGATCGCCTGGATCCTAGGTCAACGCTCAACTGCTGAGCCACACCCGGCCGGGCCCTCCTTCTTGGAACTGGAAAGGTGTTTTGTGTGTTAGAGAAAATAAAAAGAAAATTCATTAACTTGAAATACTGTCGAGCATTTGTTCTGTCTACATCAATCTGACTATGTTTTTCTAGATTGTTTTCTAACTTTCTGTGTCTGCATGGGACGTAATTTTAGCAGTGTTTCCCATATAGTGGAAGCTTACAAGGTGTTTGTTTAAGAGACAGATATAAAGATAGGACAGAAAAATGCAGTCCAGCTAGGGAGATGGTATAATGGAGGGAGTACTGTGACGGGCATTTGGGTAGTTAGGTTCTAATGTCATCCTTCTTATAACTCTCTCTGTGACCTGATCAAATCACCTCACTATTTGGAGCTTCAGTTTTCCCTTATGTCGATGAGAAGGTTATTACATGATGTTTAAGAGTGTTTGCCCCTCTTGTTGGTATATATGCGACAATTACTTATTAAATGCCTGTTGTGTGCCCGGCACTGTTATGAATGCTGGAAATGTGGTAGACACCCTGACAGCCTTAGCTCCTGTTCTCATCGATGTTTCATAGTCAGGTGAGGGATGGCTGCTCCCCACTGCGTAGCGGGAATAGCAATTGGAAGGATATCTGGGTTCTAGTCCCACTCTGTGTCTGATTTGGGCAGGACCTTTACAAGCTATTTAAATGCTATGTTCTTTTATTTTCTCATCCGTAATATGAAGAGAGTAATACCTAACGCATTTACCGTATACAGTTGTTTTAAGACCCAGATAAAATAACGCATGTGGAAGTGCACTTGAATATAGGAGTAGTGTGTAGTTATAGTGTGTAGCAGTGTCTGTGGTAATTAAAATAATTTATTTTTCAGTAAAATTCCACATGTAATTCATTATAACGTGGCTGGGAGAGTCCTAAGTTAACTTAATCTTGGAGTTCAGAGGTATTTGAAAAATATAAAGTATATTTGTTTTTCTTCTCTTCACAGAAAAAGATAATGTTAAATATGTTTTTAGACACCCTGATGGCCGATCCGCCTCCGCAGTGCCTTGTCTGGCTGCCTCTCATGCACAGGCTTGCCCATGTTGAGAACGGTAAGCAGAACTTGTCCCGTTCGTTCCTTGTGCTGTAGGAAGTGTGTGAACTGAGAGTATTTGTAATGTCCTTAGCTATTATGATTGACATTATAATTGATATTTGCTGGCACTCTTATCATTTGAACTTGTGATTTTAGCTTTCAAAAGAAGAATATTTATTTTTCAGAAAAAGAAGTGGTGGGGGTCTTATTACTTAGATAGGATATCAAGAGGTTGCAGTGTCATAAAACTTTGTGGTTCAAACTCTAGGCTTTTCCCCTGAGATTCCAGGTGGTGGTTTTTGGCTTGAACCCGCCTGATTTAGTCATGGCTACTTTTTTCCTTTAATTTATAAAAATCATAGGTCTAAAAAATTGGACATATTCAATATCAACCACTAAAACTTATAATTGTTTTTGAATCATTTGAAGGAAAGTAGCTAAGGTAGAACTTAGTACTGGGTTTCACACATCTTCAGTTTTTCCTTTACTATTTTACCTTGAATTACTCTCAGTGTCCTTCTCAGTAATTTGGCGTAAACCTTTGTTTCACTTGGAATTGAAATGGCACTTATCTCTTAGTAACTTCTTAATTTTTTTCTGCTATTGCTCTCAGTTTATCTCCTTGTTTAGGGTCTTAGTTTGTTAAAGGGAAGGCTATTTTCTAAGGTGGTTCAAAGAATTTTTCCTTAATTTATTGTCTTTCTCTTTAATTCTAATAAATGGCTGGTTAACTTACTAGGAGAAATCTTGGAGTCTTCAGTTCTAATTTTGTTTTCACTTTTTTTTTTTAATCTTAGTTTTTCTACTGTATTGACTTTATTCCCCAAATGAGAATGATTTTTTTCTCTCTCTTATCCCATTCCTTCTCCACTGCCCTTCTCTCTCCCGTTTCCTTCTGCAAGTCTTCCATCCCGTCGAGTGCTCCTATTGCCGGTGTGAGAGTATGATGGGTTTCCGGTACCGATGCCAGCAATGCCACAACTACCAGCTCTGCCAAAATTGCTTTTGGCGTGGCCATGCCAGTGGTCCTCACAGCAACCAACACCAGATGAAGGAGCATTCTTCTTGGGTAATTGCTTTGTGTTTCAGTCTTTGTCTCCAACTATTGATCTATTTCACCAGAAACAGCACTTGGGCCTATTTCCGGCTAGATGCCTACAAATGAGGATGTGGTGTAATAAGATCTTAATGCTGACATTTAGGACTGGTGTTGCAAATACGTTGTGCTTCATCACTTGATTTTAAAAGCAGAATTTTTGAAGTTCCAGGATGGAGATACTATTACACCTGAAATGGCCCTCTTTTATTCAGTAAAATGGAATGTTACAGTGCTCCCTCTCCAAAGTAAAAAGCGAGTTTCTTCTTATTTTAAAATCATACAACTCTATGAGCTTTAAGTAAAGATTTAAAGTTCTTTTTTTTCAAGCAAATTTTCTTAATGTTTATAGTGTTGCAAAGAAAGCTGTATGAAATAAAGGAGTTAGATTTTTGCCTCTCTAAGATTGGGAAAATACTGTATTTTACAGTTGCTACATTGGTGTCCTTAGTTTCAAAAGTAGTCTTTTAAATAACACTGTTTAGGTGGAGGTTGATGTCTGATTTTTATGTTGTGTTTATAAATCATGTAACAAACTTAGTATTGATAATTTTTTTCCCCTTTCCTCCAATTTATTTTCAGAGTTTTTACCATTTTCTATAGTTTTTATTTGTTAGTGGGTTTGCTAAAGGGTAGAAAAAACATATAGGGTTATTAGTATAATTCAGGATCAAAGTTGTTAAGCATGGTCATTCTACTGGACTTTAAGTATTAAGTAACAAAAAAAGTTTTTTGTTCTTTTTTCTAGTTAGCTTTCTTAAAACTCAACCAATAAAAAAAGCAAGTAAATTTATATCAGGGGTTAGTTGTGTTTTTTTTTAAAAAAAGAGCAAACTTCAACTCAGGTATATACACTTTATTTCCTACATCCCTGAGAATGTGTTAGAGATAATTTCTTTTTTTATTAGATAGATTTTCAGTTACAGTTAACCATAAAATTTTATTTAAATGAACATCCTATTCTGGGTCTTGTTATGCTGTAAATTCCAGTATTTTTTTGTTTGAGGAGTTATTTTAAATGTTTTAACTTGATTGTGAGAAAACAATTGGACTTGCTAGTAGCCCCTGAATTGAACATATGTACTCCCACCCAGTGTGGGCCTTTCCAGCAGGGACTAGAGCCTCGACGTTTGTGGCTCTGGGAGCTGGGGGAATGTGTGCTCTGTGGCCTTTGCAGATCCCAGGAAACAAGGGAGGGGAAGAGGCTGAGCCAGGCATGTTCGTTACTTCTCTAAAACCAACCAGTCTGATTGGGAGAGGAGTGAGTAAGGGCAGAGAGTGTCCTGGTGGAGTCCCACAGAGGTGACCCAATTAAGCTCACTTCCTTTCCTTTCTTCCTATTAATTATGGTAAAATATGCATAACTCTTAACCCTTTCTTGATATGCACAGAGGCTAGAAATAAACCTATCTCCATTCTCTGCACCCACCCTCCGTGCCTTGCATTCAAATCTCTGCTTACCCTCGTCTTCACTTTACCAAGAGGACTTTGACTGATTCTCCCTTGGTTACTCTATGGCAGCAAGAGAGAGATTATACAACGTATACAGACACAGTTTGTTAGTAGATTGCCTCAGGAGAGGCAGTTACATAACTCAGTGGATGCTGTGAAAATTTCACCTTTCTTCCCAGTAGATGGCAGACTTCACCTCTGAACAGTTACTTATTCTTTTCTTTAAAATCTATAAATGAGGAAGTATTTGGATTTATTTAACAATCTCTGTTAATATTATTACTTTAAAAAAATAAATGTCTTCTGTAGCTGTTTGGGCAGTAGTGATATTAAACCATTTTCTTTAAGAAGTCAGAACAAATTGTGTTGTTGTAGACCTGGAACAATTAAGATTGTTGGCTTCCCTTTTTGCCAGAAAACTCTAAAAACAAAACATCTTTGTGACCCTGGAGTGTATAGCATCTTCCTAGACGTGATACTAAAAGCATGAGCAGCCTTGCCGGCATGGCTCAGTGGTTGGGCAACGACCTATATATGATCCAGGAGATCACAGTTCAGTTACTGGTCAGGGCACATGCCTGGGTTGCAGGCTTGATCCCCAGGAGGGGCATGCAGGAGGCAGCTGATCAGTGACTCTCTCATCATTGATGTTTCTCTCTCTCCACCTCTCCTTTCCTCTCTCTGAAATCAATAAAGATATATTTTTAAAAAATAAAAAATAAAAATAAATAAAAGCACAAGCAACAGAAGAAAAACAGATAAATTGAACTTTGTTAAAATTAGAAACTTTGCTGCTTCAAAAGATACCGTTAAGAAAGTAAAAAGACAACCCACTGAAAAGGAGAAGCTATTTGCAAATCATATCTCTGATACGGGACTTGTATCCAGAATTATAAGGAACTCTTACAACTCAACAATAGCAAAAACACCAGGTAACCCAATTTAAACATGGGCAGAGGCAAAGTAGAATGATGGTTACCAGGAGCTGGGGTGAGGGGGAAAAAAAGGGGAATTGTTGTTTAGTCAGTATAGCGTTTCAGATTTACAAGATGAAAAAGTTCAGGAAATCTGTTTCATAATAGTGTGAATAAACTTAACACAATTAAACTGTACATCTAAAGAACTTAATAAACCAATGGACAGAAATGATTCAATGACATGGAAGCATGGATCAGACTGACGAATCTCAGAGGGATGGAAGTGGGGCGGAGGGGGAGAGAGTAACCAAAGAACTTATATGTGTATATGCACAAGCCAAGAACACAGTGGTGTGAGGGACTGGGGAGGGCGGTGGGGCAGGGAGGAATGGCTCAATGGGGAGAAGAAGGGACTGTAATATTTTGAACAAAAATTTTAAAAAATAATAATAAAATTAAATTTTAAAAAATGATTAAGATAGGTTTGATCCCTCATTGGTGCATGTACAGGCGGCAGCCGATAAGTTTCACATTGATGTCTCTCCTCTCTCTCAAATAAAATTTTTAAAGAACATATCCTCAGTTGAGAATTAAAATAGTTAAGATGGTAAATTTTATGTCATGTATTTTTTACCACAATAAAAAAATAAGGTAAGTTAATTGGGGGGGAAATGAGCAAAGAATCTGAATAGACATTTTCCAAACAAGATTTACAAGTGGCTAATAAGCACGTGAAAAGATCTTAACATAATTAGTCACTAGGGAAATGCCTAATCAAAACCACAATGAGATAGCACTTCACACCCACAAGGATGACTAAAATAAAAAGACTTGACAGTGCCATGGCTGATGTGGCGCAGTTGGTAGGAGTGTCGTCCCGTGCACTGAAAGGTTGCAGATTTGATTTCCAGTCAGGACACATACTTTTAGGTTGTGGGTTTAATCCCCAGCCCCCAGCGGGGAGGCAACTGATCAATGTTTCTCTCTCACATCCTTCTCTCTCTCTCAAAATCAATGAAAATGTCCTCTGTGAGGATTTTAAAAAAAAAGGGACTAACAGTGATAAGTGCTGATGAGAATGTGAGGAAACAGGAACCCTGATACACTGCTGAGAAATGAATGTAATAGTGGACCATGGAATGTAGGTTGTTTAAAGAGAGAAATGAGGCCGTGAGGGAGATACGGGACTTATTGAAGATAGCAGGCTCAGTGGAGTATAGGTCCCTCTGAGGTTGAAGCACTGTTGAAGGTAAGATACTAGGAGGCGGCTAGAAAGATAGTTGGTATGAGAGTGGGGTGCTCAAAATTATGATTTTTACATGATGTCGACTGATTGGCAATAAAATGTACTGTGATGTGACTGTGAAACTGGTGGCCAGTGTAGAGTAGGGGAAAGCTTGCTGAAGGAGAGGGGCTCAGTGAAGTCCAGTGTGTAAGTTTCCTAGGGCTGCCATAAGAAATTACCACCTATTTGGTGGCTTAAAACAAACTTATTCTCTCACAGTTCTGGATACCAAAAGTTTGAAATCAAGATGTTTAGTGTAGCTTACATCTGTTTGTAGTAGTGCGTGTTCTCCAGAGAAATGGGACCAAGAGGAGATACATAAATATAAAGAGATTTATTATAAGAAATCAGCTCACGTGATTCTGGAGGCTGACAAGTCTTAAGATCTGCAGGTTGAGTTGGCAAGCTGGAGACCAAGGAGAGCTGAGGGTGTAGTTCCAGTCTGAGTCTGAAGGCCTTTGACCAGAAAAACTGATCGTGTAGTTTTGGTCCCAAGACCAGCAGGCTTGAGACCCAGGAAGAGACTGTATCCAAGTCTGAAGGCAGGAGAAAGGACAATGTCCCGGTTCAAACGTAGGCAGGGGGAATTCTGTCTTACTCAGGAGAGGTTCAGCCTTTTTGTTCCATTTAGGCTTTCTACTGATTGGGCAAGGCCCACCTGTATTAGGGAGGGAAATCTGCTTTATTCATTCTACTGATAATCTCATCCAAAAACACCCTCATAGGAACACTCAAAATAATGTTTGACCAAATATCTGGGTAACCCATAGCCCAGGCAAGCTGACAAATTAGCTGTCACATCATCTTGGCCTTTTCCAGCTCCTGGTGGCTGTTGGCATTCCTTGACTTGTGGCTACTGCGCTGCCTCGTTGGTGATATTGCCTCTTCCTCTTCTCTCTGTTCTCTGTGTGTCTGTCTTACAAGGATACATGATTGTGTTTGGGGCCCACGAAGATAATCCAGGAAAAATTTTTGCTCTCAAGATTCTTAATCACATATTTAACCATTAAAGATAATATTCACTTATTTTCCACATATGATAATATTATCAGGTTCCAGAGATTAGGATGTGGACATATGTTTTTTGGGACCACCATTCAACCCACTACAGCTCATGTGTTGGAAAGGTCTACTTTGTGGATGTGGGAGTCAGCAAGAGTTATGACAGTAGTAATGTTGGACTCCACTGTGGAGGGATATTTAGGGTTTGAGTCTGATGACATTCAAAACTAGTTTTAAAGAAAAGGGGAAAGGATCTGAGAATGGCAGTGAGGTTTTAAGAGGACATCTCCTTCACCTGGAGATGGAGATGTTTGAGAGGTGTGAGAGAGAAAGCAGCTGCCGCTTGAATGGCTTCAGGGGAAACACTTAAGATATTCTCAGCTGAAGAAGGGGTTGTGCTGATGGGAGACCATGAAGACAAGTAGAAGGGATTTGGGAGTTAAGGATTAGTGGGCGATGGGGTCATGTCACGGGATGTGCAGAGCCTTATGGGAATGAGAATCCAGCAGGAATCCTGGATTTCTTATGAAACAAGCATAACCTCCGATAAAAGTTGTGCTGGAATTGGCTCCAGATAGTCTCCAAGGCAGATCACAGTGCTGCCGCTGTGAGAGTTGATTTGAAGGGGGCTTTGCCAGGAGCTTGCAGAACTCTGGCTTCCTCTCTTTACTCCTGTCGGGGTGGTATGAAGGTCTGGGGAGAAGTGCCCTGAAGTTCTTCCGACCCACAGCTACGCTGACTGCTTCACTGGCGAAGGCCCTCCCTCTGAAATGATGGACTTCCCAGGGTCATCCGAGAGAGAGAAGGAACAGGCTAGAGGCGTCCTGACGGCATTTATCAGCGTTGTCAATAGGCTGATTGGTATGTTTTAAATATTGCTCTTTTTAGCATCTGAACATTGTCCCCATTCGACTGTGGTATTTGGATGTACTATTGATTCTTAAACCCATTTACAGCTGCAAAAGTGCTGAGTTAGAAGGCAGACCATTTGAAATGGACCCAGCTGTTTAAAAAGATGGATGCTTACTGAAGACAGTAGTGGTGTGTAGCCTATGAAACAATAAGGCATCTTTTTCAGCAGTAGCCTCATTATTCTTAGAGCAAAGAGATGACAGGAAGGTTTTCCATTGCGGAGAAATATATGACTTCACCCAGACCAAGCATTTCTTCAAATGAGCAATTTCCTCTAGCATTTGTCACTTAGCCACAGCCCTTTCTCCAGCTTTAGATCTTTTTTGATTCTTACAGGTGGCCAGCAGAGCTGAACTGGAGAATGTGCACCCACTTCCATGTGTGGGAGGACTAGGGGTCTCTGTGACCCAGCACTGTGAACTGCTTGTCTGTTTCTACATGAACTCAAATTTATCTGTGATGGTTACCTGCTTATCTAGTACTTTGTGAGATCTATAGATTCTGGTTTAGGGTAGAACTGTTTCTCTAAATAAATTTAATATATGTGTATTGCATGCTCATTACATCTTATCTTCATTGAGTGACTACGAAATGTCCAACTGTGGAACATTCCTGCGTTGTTTATTAATTGAACCTTTTGATTACCTGCGATAAAGCAGATGTTATGTTCCCTGGCATTCTCTCCTGGGCTCTTGTCTTGTCTTGTAGTGCCCTCTCTCTGAATGTTTTGACGCAGTTCCAGGTTTTAGATGACCCCCTGGACACTGATAAATTTCTGCAATTTCTACTTCCAGCCCATGCTTTTTGTCTAAGTTAAGGCTCCCGTATTCAGTGGTCTTGTGGACATTTCCATCTGGAAATCTCACTGGCTTTCCTGCAATACATGGTTCTAATAATTTTTCAGTCAGTTTCTTGGACTTCTAGGTAGGTAACTGTATCATCTATAGGAAACAACTTAGTCATTTTCCAGTCATTACACCTTTTTTTTTTTTTAACCTCTTTGTATTGGCAAGAGCTTCTAGAGAAGTGCTTCCAAAAATTGCCTGAAAAGAATCATCTGGGCTGCTTCTTAAATATATAAAGTACCAGGCCTCTTTTCCTGGGAATTATAGCTTAGTAGGTCTGGATTGAGGCAAAGGAATCTGCTTTGCTTTTTGTTTTTTAAACAAGTACCGCATGAGTTTTTTATCTTCAGACAAGTTTGGGAAACACTTTCAGAACAGCGCTAGATGATCATGGTGGTTGTCTTTGGTTGCTGGCTGGTGTATCTGTATAGTGTATGCTTTTGCTGGCTCTGTTGCTGCCTTGATGTATAGCAGTGTTTGTAACGCGCTGGAGTTGTTGCGTGCCCAGGGGTAGCCACACGGGTCAGTCTAACCAGGCAAAGGGTTTTCTGCCCTGGTATTCCTTCAGTAAACATGTCTAGTGCCTGTTATGTTCCAGGCCCCGCAGAGTGCTGCTGTACCAAGAGCACACGGCAGGTCTTGATTTTCCAGCCCTCGCGCTCCCTAACCTCTAGCCTTTCCTGGGACTCTGGCTGCCTGTGAACATACTTCCACGGTGCTCGTGGGCTCTGCCCCTTGTAGTTGATTAGACCCTTTGCCCAAACCTAACGTATTGGTCACACTTCTCCCTCATTCTATCCTGTTGTGCAGTCTGTTACTTCACTTGAGCCAGAGACCTCTGCTCAGTGCATGCTCGAAGCAGCTTCTAAACCAGAGATGATTTATAACACACTGAAGTTCACTCTGGTGGAGTAGTGTTCTGAAAGCGCTTACAGTTATGCCTTTGATCTGGGACTTTCATTTGTGTCTTTCACTCAGGCAGCACTGTAACAGTATTGGACTATCTGCAGTTGCTTTTTCCACCCTATTTTCTTACTTTCATGCCTTTGAATCTGTTATTCTAGCTTCCTTCACCTCCTCCCCTCCCCATCCTCCCAGCTTTCCCCCGCCCACCTCTTTGTAGCCTCTGGGATTCATATATTGCCTCCAGGCTTTCAGTAAAGCTTCATAGCTTTTCACTAGAAAGGTCTTATATTGCTTAGATTAATTCTTGTAAACTTTACATTTGTTGCTGCTGTTGCAAATGGTGCCTTTTCTCCTACAGTTCCTTTGAGATATAACTTACATGCAATAAAATGCACCTACTTTAAGTATATAATTTGATGAGTTTTGGCAAATGTATATAGTCATGAAAATGGTATCTTTCTGGAATTATGTACCTGAACAGTTTGTTGCTGGTGTACAGAAATGCAAGTTACTTTTGCATTTTAATCCACTATATAGTCATCTTCCTTAACTTGCTCCTAAATTCTGATAATTTATACTCAGATTCTTTTGGATTTTCTATAATAATTCTATCACCTGCAAATAGTGATCGTTTTCTTTGTTTCCTCCCTCTCCCACTCCTTATACTTTCAAACATTAATCATACTTTTTTCCCCCTTTTGGTCTTATTAATGCTGGCTAGAACCTCTAGTGCAATATTGAATAGAAGTAAGTTTAGAGGAGTGACATTTAAAAAAAGGAACAAGGTAATATGAAGAAAGGACCAAATTGAACTTCTAGAAATAAAAATATTAAGGTTAAGCTCAATTGAGGGGTTAAATAGCAAATTAGAGACAGCTACACTAAAAATTAGGGAATGGAAAATAGATCTCAAGAAATTAACTAGGATGGAGAATGTTGAACACAGATATAGGGAAATGAAAAATGTGAAAGGTGATTAAAGGATTGGAAGAATAAAATGAGAATATCAACCGAGAATTCTGTACCTACCTCATCTGCTCAAGAGCAAAGAAGAAATAAAGATACAGTTTCAGCAAAGGCTTAATGGGTTTGCCACCAATAGACCGTTGCTGAAGGACCTAATAAAGGATATACTTTGGGGAAAAACATTAATTGAAGCAGTAAGGAAGAAATGGGATACAAGAAGAAATGGTACACAGTGGAATTGGTAAATGTGAATAAATTTAAGTGTCTTGTATAGAATAATAATACCTAATTTTGGTGGGCTTAAAATAAGCTGCAGCTGAAATACTGATGAGCTATGACATGAACGTAGTTGAGGCATGGTTAGAGTTACTGGATTTTAAGTTAGGGCGAGAGTACAGCTGCTAAGATTGTGGTCAGTGTTCATGTTCAGACAGCTAGAGGGGGTTCCTGACTCACCTGAGGGTTTAATAGGCTTATGTTTCAGCTCAGATCCCCTCAAATGGTGGCTTGATGCTCAGGATGATATAATCAGAGTAATTTGAAGTGAACATGACAGGAATGGCCTTCAAGGCACCAACCCTGAGCTTTTCCCATTAGACTGTTGTGCTCCCAAGTGTCAGGGCCTATCAGCATGTACCCTGAGCTGAAGACTGTGCTTTGCAAGGAATTAGCTCCCAGCTGATTGAAAATATAGTCATCCGCGCTCAAAAGAACTTTTTCCCCCGAATGTCTTAATGCCCGGTCCACGGGAATGTGAGGAAAACAAGTTTCAACCCTGGCGCAGGACACAGTGCAGTGGTTACAGCGTAAGCCATCTCCCGCCCTCTACCTTGGAGTCTGCCCCTCAGTTGGAAACTCTGTGTCCCCACTCCCACCTCAGTTGCGATTCCCCTTTATGACCCTCATTGTGGTACTTGGTGACCCTAGTCTATTTCTGACTCCTTGCAAGAATGTCTCACCATCCAGGCTGTCTCTCCCAATCCCTGTATGTTCTTTCTCTGAGTAATTTTACCTGTTGAGAGGCTGTGTTGTACCATGAAAAAATGATGATGGGCCTATTTATGTAAGCTTTAGTTTTCACACCTATAAAATTGAGACCATTAACATCTAATTCATAAGAATACTGGAGGATTAAATGAGCCCAGGTATGTGTACAAAGCAGCGATCAGGTGCCTGACACTAATTTCTTAATAAACGTTACTGCCATTTCAGGGGGTAAAAGTGAAACCACTGGAAGATTCTACTTGAAGACTATAGTTGCCAAAAAAGGAAATTAAAATGATAAAAATAAAACAAAACCTAAAATGTAGATAAGAAAGGATAAAAGTAACAGGAAAAAATTAAAATAATGATATAAGCTATAAGAATAAATAAAATATATTAATAGTAAATTAAAATAACTAAGAGATGCATATATATATATATTTTTTTAATATATCTTTATTCAGAGAGAGGAAAGGAGAGGGAGGAGAGAGAGAAACATCAGTGATGAGAGTCATTGATCGGCTGCTCCTGCACGCCCCCCAATTGGGGATCAAGCCCACAGCGCATGTGCCCTGACCGGGAATTGAACCCCGATCACCTGGATTCTAGGTTGATGCTCAACCACTGAGCCACGCCTGGCCGGGTGAGATGCATATATTCTTTATGGACAAGAATTTATAACTTTACTGAAAGACATTAAAGAAGGCTTAAATGTATGAGGAAATAAATACATTCATAAAGATGTCATTTCTTTCAAAAACTACCTATCAATTTGATCAGTTCCCATCAAAATCCCAGTAGGGTTTTTTGTGGGAAGTGACAAGCTGATTTTAAATCTTAGTGGAATTATAAGGGTCAGGAACAATAAAGACACTCCTAGAGAGAATACGTTTGGGGCTCTGATACTACCTGAAAAGAGACTAGGAAGCGACAGCAACTATGTCATGCGACGCTGGCACAGGGATAGAGAGTAGTAGGACATTATGGGCCGTTTATTAAAAGATCCTGAGGCAGTTGATTTTCTGTATGGAATAAAATTGGATTCTTTCCTCATGCCTTCCAAAGAAGGCAGTTCTAAGTAGATTGAGAATAAAACTTCAGAAGACAATATGGAACGCTCTCTTTCTGACCTCAGAGAGGGAAATATTTCTTAAGATACAGAAAACAAAATATAAAGGAAAAGATTACTAACCTGGGACTAATGTTATATCTAAAGATGACTTCGTAAAGAACAGGGAGACGGAAAAACAGGCCTTAGAGTAGTTGTTTGCAAGTCATAACTTTCGTAGGATTAACATTCAGAAGTTATAAAGAACTCTTAGAGGTCACTAAGAGAAAGGCAGCCCACTATGCCAAAGACAGGAACAGGAATTTCACAGACGAGACACAAATGGCCTATAAACACAGGAAAAGATGCTCAGTCTTTTTAGTAACCAGGGAATTAGAAATTAAAACCACATACGACTTGATTTATCACCCACCAGACTGGCAAACGTTAAAATGTCTGTCAATAACAAGGCTCGGCGAGAATGTGGAAAGTCAGGAAGTCTCACGGCCGAGGAGAGTGGAAGTTAGTGCAGCCACTTTGTGAAAACAAGTTGGTGGTGCCTAGTAATTGAATGTGCCCAACTCATGACCCAGTGATTCCTCTCTTAAGAAATTCTTACATATGGCCCCCAGGAGTCACGGACAAGAAAGTCTATAGCAGCAATATGAACGAGGGAAAAATGGAAACAACCCAGTGTTCGTCAGCAGTGGAATGAATGTATAAATTATATGATTAAGTAATGAAGTACAATCAAACTGAAAAATGAATGAATTACACTTACATACGTTAGTATGGATGAATTGTAACATAATTCTGAGTGAAAGAAGGAAGTTGCAGGGAAAAAAAAGTAAGTATAGGTTTTAAACATGTATTAAATGAATCGTGTTATTTATATACAGTTGCTAATGTAATAAAATGAAGGAAATGGTTAATACAAAACCCAGGACACTGGTTACCAGGAGGATCTGGCATGGTGGGAGTGGGCCGTATTAGGAAGGGCCCACGGCGAGGCTTCAGACTCACTATAATGTTCTGTTTCTCAGGAATAATAGTAGGTAGATGGATACATGTTTTATAGTGGTTAAACTGTACCTGTATGTTTTATACACAGTGATATATCTTTTAATTGTAAAAATATATAGTTTAAAATTTTAAAGATGGTTGGAAATGTTTTGAAATTGGGTGAAGTAGATTGAGGGTATTGAAAATGCACAAAAATTGAAAATCAGCACCTAAAAGTGTTTGGAGGAGATTTAATTTTCTAGGTTAAGGCCTCTCCATATAGCAGTTTTAGAGTTTGAGTGAGGGGGAGGTACAGAGACCTAAAGGAGCTTTCTGGCACAGTAGCATAAATGCAGTGTGGGAGCCACCAGTCCCTAGGCCTGATTGCTTTTCTTCCTGCTCACTCCCTTTGCTGCCATAATATTTAGTGACTGACTGCTAAGTCTGGGCGTTGTCCTAGGGGCCAGGCAGCCAGAAGAGGTAATGCCCCAGTCTTGGCGCCCACAGCAGTTTTTGAAGCTTGCTTACAGCCTTGTTACTGTTAGCCTCCTAAACTGACTCCACAGTGAAATTCGATTCAGGTCTGTATCATAATTCAGTCTTCGAGATCTTTTTAAGGAAATCACTTATTTACATATTTAGACAACCTAATTGAATGTGCATCTTTGAATTTTTCAGGGTAATACCCTTTTTTGATTTGGTGCTAGCCCATAGTTAATATTCTAATTCCTGTATATATTTATTTCTTACTTTTTTCCTTACCTACATATCAAGCCTCTTTTGATGTACTCTAATTATTTAGAATTGACTTTCCTGTATTGATTTTACCTTTCTATCTATATTTTTGAGGCTTGAAATTGGATCTAATCTTAAACCTTGACTTCAAGTAGAATTTTCAAAAGCACAACAGGCATACTGCTGGAGAGTATTAGGTGGGGCAAAGGGAAACATTTTTTATTTTAACAGTCATGTAGTTATTTTAATGTTTATTGTAAATTATATGTATGGAACCTGTGATTTCAGGCCGTTATTACTCAGGATGCAGCTAGGAGTCTATGTGATAATCCATCTCGCATAGACTGCATGAATTAATGGCCCAGGTGGTTCCCAGATAGAGCAAAAAGTCATGAAATTAACACATGGATTACAGATGTTGTGTTTAGTTGTAAAGGCAAATTTAGATACTCTCTGTCCTCTGATTGTCTCCTTGTATCATAACTCTCAAAAACTAAGACATATGTGGTTTGGTCAGGTAAAAAGCAATCTAGAAAATTCATCTAGGCAAATAATTTGTTCAAATAACATATTCTGTTGTAGGACAGGTTCTGGAAATACACAAATGAATAAAATGTAGATCCTACCCCTCAAGAGCACCAGTCTAACAGAGATAGGCTCTGTAAATTAAAAATGCAATATAACATGGGGAGTGCACCAGTGGGAAGCCTTACATGGTAAATGGGTAGCTTGGAAGGGTGGGTGCTGACATGTGGAGCAGTGAGGAAGAGAGGCCTGCAAGCAGTCTTGAGAGCTGAGCAGAAAGTTTCCAGAGAAGCAGACCAGGGAAGGCAGACCTCAGAACGACAAGTGCCAAGATGCAGAGCGCTGGGAGACCCGGTGTGGCATTCACCTGAGCAGCTTGTCACTTACGCTAGTGCGAAGGGAAGGGTGAGAGAGGCGGGAGCCAGGTGTGAAAGCCATGGATAAGATGGCGTTGACTTAGATCGAATTCTGCAGATTATTGCCAGCCTCTGGAAGATTTAAGCAGAAGACTGATGTCTGGGGGGCAGTGTAGACTATGGATTAGAGGAGGAAAAATCAGTCACAGTCAGTCACTGGGCAAAGGGACAGTAGACGGCTGTTGGGGGGGGGAGGGTTCAGAATTTCGGCTTTGTTTAGCTCCATATGATTTTCAGGAAATTAGATTACATTTAGACTTTTCCCAGAATTTAATGGATTGAAGGGGATAGTGGTAGGTGATTTGGATCCAATATATGAAGTATCTGAAGAAATTGGTATTATTCTATCGTTATTTTAAACAAGGTATTAACTAACTTTGCCTATATAGCCTTGAAGACAAACAGATTTTTGCTTATTTTGTGTTAAAATACACGCAAACACAATATAAAAATTCAGTGGAGACACGGTATTGATGAGGTACACAGCTGGAAGCAAGTTCCGTTTTCCAGTTAAGGAGGCACATGTGGTAACACACTGCAGACGCAGTAAAATGAAGTGTTTAAACCTTGCAGTTACTATCCTGCGAAGAAAATCTCAGACAACACTGTTATTCAAAGGGAATGGGTGGACAATAAAGTCAGCATCCTGTAAAGAGCCTGCTTTAAATCATGAATGTTCTACTTAATTGTGGCATATTGTTTACCTTGGTGTATATTTACTATTAAATCTTAGACTTGATAATCTTTGTATGGCATATATTATTCTACCTTCCAGAGAAATGTATTAGTGTGCCAACTCAGTTTTTACCTCAGCATATCGTGAGTTAGTCACGAGTCAGATGCAGGCTGCTTGTGTGTGTGTGTGCTTCCTTGTATCTGTGCACATAGCCAGACCCTTAACACCAGATTTTATGCCTCACATTTCTGGGGGGAATATTCTCCAAATAGGCACATTTTGGCATGTGGCTTAGCTAATATGCTAACATTCAAAAGCCATCAGCTCTCAACATTTTAGCCCAACAAAAATTTCTGACTCCAATTAGGGAATTAACTATTACATCTTATCGAAATGTGATCCAGAAGTATCAAAAGAGAATCTATGCAAAGTGTACATAGAGGTGTTCAAAAGGAAAGTTAACAGTCACTTGGTAGTGTGTGTGTAGAGATGAGAAAGGAAGCACAGAAATGAATGACCACAGATGACCTTGGAGCAACTGTAGGTTCCTTTCTGCAGAACCCATTAATGTTGATTATAATGAAACTTGGTTGGTATTTGAAAAGCTTTTTTCTATAGCTCTTGTCACCATTTCTTTTGAAATTCTTTTTCATGCTTTTGAAGATTTAATTCCTTATTTCCTTATTTTCTACTTTGACACAGAAATCCCCTGCAAAGAAGCTGAGCCATGCAATTAGTAAATCTTTGGGATGTGTACCCACCAGAGAACCCCCGCATCCTGTTTTTCCTGAGCAACCAGAGAAACCACTTGACCTTGCAAATATAGTGTAAGTATATACCTGGGTATGGATGTGGATTAGACTGAACTGGAGACCTTGATAAATTCTTTTGGATCAAAACTAAGTATCACCTAATATGAACATTTAACCTCTGGTTTTGGGGACCATAGACTTCAAGCTTTCATCTCTTTAAATCACCATAAATGTCTACATGGAAACCTAGCTCCTGAGCCCTGAAGGTGCAGTAACACATCGCAGTCTCCAAAAGAAACATGAATGCATTAAGAGTAACTATTGTGCTAGGTTTAGCAGGGTTGCCTTCTGTTGTTGGGGTGCTCTTCCCTTACGTCAGTGGTTGAGATCATTTCTTCTCTACAGCAGTAATGCCCATAGATTTTAAAACTTAGTTTAGACAACATGGAAATGAAAATCAACCTTATTTACTCTTTCCCATATTGAGAGAAAATTAGGAAACATAAGGCTATATTTTATAAACAAAACTAATGTTTTATATATTTTTTTAATTGAATATTCATGCTAGAAAGCTAAAGGGACCAAAAATGTTAGAGAACTAGAGCGAGAGGAAAAGTAAGGAGGAGGAAAACGAGGGAAGATTCAGCCTCTATTCTGATCTCTTCACTGCGTTAAACGGTGGTGGTGTTTACGCGGCTGGATAAAGTTGGCAGGTTTCTTGATGATTAGTCTTTAGCAGGTGTTAGAAGTTTTTCTCTTGGAGTACACATTCGTTGTCTTTTACCTGCCTGGTGGTAGAATAATACAAACGTCGTTTAAAAATTCAGTGCTGTAGAAGAGCTGAAAGTGAAACACAGCACATCCTCCCACACTTTTTACTGTGTTTTGTTTGGCTTTTAGATCTCCTAGTGGCTACATCCAGATCTCAAAATAATACATTCAGAGCACCATTTCTTTTTTTCTTCTTTTTTTGCCAGCTGATTGCTTTATTGTTTTCAACAATATCTTGGGGCATAACTTGCTCCACACACTGTCTCAATCAAATTCAGCATCCTTTGGAAGTATAGTTCTTGAGGTCAGTGCTTGAGATTTGTTCTGGTCCTTGGAGGGCTTCTCCAAGCTGCCTCCTACCCTGGGTTCTTACTGTGAAACTAGCTAGCCTGCAGTTTAACCTAGAAATTCACTGATTTTACCAATTTCCTTCCAATTGACTTTCACTACAACCTCCACTATTTTCAAGAATGCTCTAGGCTTGAATTTTTCCACACTCTGTTGCAGATAAAGCCAGTTCCTTAGGGAAGAGATTCAGAGCTCTCTGTTTTAAAGCACGTCCCTCCCCCTGGGGAAAATTTCTGAGCCATGGCTTTGGAACTGTGGGTGGAAACAATGGTGGACTTGTTCCTGAATGGCACCCGCACTTTAGGAGTAGAGCACCATTTCTTGACTTACTAGTTTTGGACATTATTGAATCCCTTCTGTGGTATAAGAAACCAACATTCTTTATAACTGTATACATCAACCCACCCCAGTTTTTCATAATTATATCACCATTTTTAAGTTGGTCAGCTTTGTTATTTTAAATAATATTCTTAAACTTCCATTTCTTGTAACTTCTTTTGACTTTTATGTAAAATGAGAAAATAAGTACTTTGTCTCTTTCCCCTTTTGCCTCCTAACTTCCGTCGTCTGTGCCTTTACTTTTATATTGTCAAAATGATGATATTTCTGTTCTCTTCTATGTAAGTCTTCTGAGATTTAGTAAGGATTAAATCTAAAAGTTGAAAACCAAATAACAGCCTTCACAGTTAATGCCGTGTATTACGAAGTCAAACAGTGTGCTGCGATACTCTGTTCTTTTGTGTGGTTCCAGTTTCATGACCCTGTGCACTTGTTCCTCAGAGTTCAGTGGGAACTTCTCTCTCACACAACACTGATTGCTGAGAAGCATGCCTGCTGACTTTATAATTGCACTGACTTTCTGACTGCTGTTTTTTCTTCAGTTTCCCATTGCTTTCTTCTTGCTGGGGAAAAAAATGCTTTTTTCCCGGAACCTGCTGTGTTCCACTGGGAATTTCACCTTTTGCTTGTAATCCATTTTGGGGGTTAAATTTGTTAAGTTTCTCCCCTTTTGGTTAGTGTTTTTTATGTTGCACTTTTAAAATTTTTTTAGAAAAGTCCTTGTCTGTCCCAACATTGTAGTGGTTTTCTTTTTTTTTTTTTTTTATATATCTTTATTGATTTCAGAGAGAGGAAAAAAGGGGGGAAAGAGAGAGAAACATCAATGATGAGAGTCATTGATCGGCTGCCTAGCCCGCAACCCGGGATGTGCCCTGACCAGGAATCGAACCCCGATCTCCTGGATCCTAGGTCGATGTTCAACCGCTGAGCCACGCCCGGCCAGGCTGTAGTGGTTTTCTCTTTTTTCCTTTTTAAGTTTTGAGAATGTCCTTATCTCATATATCTTTAATTCATCTGAAGTAGATTTTTGTTTATAGTGTGATATAGAATAAGTAATTCTCTTTTCTCTCTTTCTTTGCTTTTGCGTAATAACTTGTCTCAGAGCCATTTATTGGATAATCCATCATTCCCCTACAATGCCACTACTGTCATAAATGGTTTCAAATACACATGGTCTGGTGTCTGGGCTCTTTCTTCTGTTCCTTTGGTTAAATTGTTTATCCCTAAGCAATATCACACTATCTTAATTACTATAAGGGATTAAGTAATCTTTTTTTTTAGGAGTATCTTGTCTGCTCTTTGCTCTTTTTTTTAAAAATATATTTTTATTGATTTCAGAGAGAGGAAGGGAGAGAGAAAGGGAGTGGCAGAGGGAAAGGGAGATAGAAACATCAATGATGAGAGAGAGTCATTGATCAGCTGCCTCCTGCACTCCCCCTGCTGCATGTGCCCTGACTGGGAATTGAACCTCGATCTCCTAGATCCTAGGTCGATGCTCAACCGAAGCGCTGAGCCACGCCAACTGGGCTCTTCGCTCTTTTATATAAAGTTTAGAATCAGCTTGTTGAGTTTCTAATAAAATTATGTTGGATTTTGATCAGTTGTTCATTGAATCGGAAGATCAAATTGGGGAAATTGACATCTTTACAATATTAAATCTTTCATTCCATGAATGTGTATGTCTTTTAATTTATTTAAATATCCTTTTATGCCTTTCAGTAAAGCTTTATAAGTTTCCCCATAAAAGTCTTATGTATGTTAGATTGGTTTTTGTGTACTGTTGTTGCTGTTGCAAACGGTACCTTTTTTCCTACAATTTTTTAAAGATATAATGTACATGCAATAAAATACACCCACTTAAAGTATATAATTCGCTGAGTTTTGGCAAATGTATATAATTGTGCAAATGGTTATCTTATTTGAAATTACGTGCCTTAACCGTTGGTTGCTGGTGTATGAAAATGCAAATTGGTTTCGTATTTTAATCCACTATGTAGTCATCTTGCTTAACTTGCTCATTAATTCTAGTAATTTATACTCAGATCCTTTTGGCTTTTCTCTAAATAATTATATCACCTGCAAGGAGTGACAGCTTTGTTTTCTCTCTCCCACTCCTTGTATTTTTAAGCATTAATCATACTTTTTTTTCTTTTGGTCTTAATAATTCTGGCTAGAACCTCCAGTGCAATATTGAATAGAAGTGGTTTAATAGGCATTCTTGTGTTGTTACTAATCCCAAAGAGAATGCTTTCAGCATTCATTTTGCTTGTTGTTTGATGTAGTCTTTGTATAAACTGTTTCTCAGGTAAAAGAGGTTTCCTGTTATTACTAGTTTGCTAAGACTGCTTTATTTCATGCGTGTATGTCAAATTTTATTAAAGAACTTTTCTGCATTAGTTGGGATGATCATATGATTTTCTTTATTCTATTAATGTAGTGAATTACATTTTTAAACAGCCCTGGAATAAATGTAAATTAACTCTCCTTTTAATACACTGCTGGATTTCATTTGCCAATATTTTGTTTAGCTTTCTGCTATGTTTGAGTTAAATTGTTGTGTAACTTCCCTTTTTGTTGTTGTTGTTTGTTTCTTTAGGACAAAGTTTGCCTACTTTGCTTTCTTCAAAAAGTTGAGGAGCATGCTCTCTTTTTATATTTTTTAGAAGAGCTTGTTTAAGATTGGAATTATTTGTCCCCTTAGCCTTCTTTGTGAAAAGATTTTTAATGGCTAATTCCAATTGTTAAAAGTGATTATAAGACTATTTTTATTTTTTATTTCTTTTTGAGTCACTTTGAAACATTTATATTTGTAGGAATTTGTCAGTTTCTTCTAAATTTTCAAAATTATTGGCACAAAGTTTATAATATTTTATCTACAGTATGTGTGCTAATGTCCCTTTCTCATTTCTACTTTCATGTATTTATGGTTTCTTTCTTTTATTCTTTGAAAAATCTTGCCACAGTTTTGTCAAATCTATAGGACTTTCAGAGGACCAACTTTTGGTTTTGATGATTCTCTTATTGTATTCATTATATTTTAAATTTCATTTACTTTCACCTTTATCTTTATTATTTCTTTTGTTATAGTTTCTTTTGCTACTCTTTTTCTAACTTCTTTCGAGACATGGTAGCTTACTCATTTCAGGTTTTTCCCCCTACTATAAGCATTTAGGCTATTTTTTTCTCTAAGCACTACCTGAGTGGTGTCACAAAGTTTATGTAATTTTTTTGTTTAGTCCTAAATATTTTCTAAGTTCTGTTATGATTTCTTCTTTGAGAAGAATACTTTTTTTTTTTTAAAGTGCTTTTATTGACTTCAGAGAGAGGAAGGGAGAGGGAGAGAGACAGAGAGAAACATCAATGATGAGAGAGTCATTGATTGGCTGCCTCCTGCATGCCCCCTGCTGGGGATCGAGCCCGAAACCCGGGCCTGTGCCCTGACCAGGAATCAAACCCCGATCTCCTGGATCCTAGGTGGATGCTCAACCGCTGAGCCACGCCCGGCCAGGCAAGAAGAATACTTTCTTAATTTCCAAACATATGGGGGTTTTCTAGTTCCCTTTTTGTTACTAATTTTTAGTTTAATTTTATTTTGGTCTGTATTTTTCAGTTCTTTCAAATTTGTTGTTACTAATTATCTAACATATAATCTAGTTTTTATCATGTTCCAAGTAAATTTGAAAGTAGCATTTATCCTATGCTTGTTGGGTGTAGAATTTGTAGTAAATGACTGATTGTATGTCCATGAAGTTTAGTTTGTTAATCATGTTGCTCAAATCTTCTATAGCCTTCCAAATGATACATTTCACTAGGAAATTAAAAATTTATTTTTATGTAGGGACTCTTTATTCTTGACCATTCTATTTCAAGTCTATTTTCTCTGCTAATAATGTCTTTTAATATCTTTTGCTAGGTATGTGCCAGATATAACTTTCCCATCCTTTTACTTAAACTTTTCTGTGTCTTTGGGTTTTCAGTATGTTTCTTATAAATTGTAAGCTGGAATGTTTTTTCTTTAAAAAAAGTTTTATTTCTCAATTACAGTTTACATTCAGTATTGTTATTGGAATAAATAACCTTTTGTCAAACAGGCTGCAAAATTTATCTGAATTTATCACTGTCTCTAAACTTTATTTTTCTTACATTTTTAGTTTAAAGATCAGATTTGTTAAGTTTTTTTTTCATGGTTTGTGGCTTCCCTTTCGTATTTAAATAATGTTCTCACCTCAAGGTAGTAATAGTGCCTCTGTCTATAAAATACTTACCACTTATGGATTTTTTCTTTTTTTGTTGTTAGATATGAGATAGGATTTGAGTTTATTTTTCAACAGGGACAGCCATCTGTCCAACTCCATTCTTTCCCTGATGATTTTCCTGCAGTTTGGACTTTGCCATCCTTTTAGCAGTTGATACTCACTTTGAAGCTCTGAGAAATCATGTAAATCACATATTTGTCCCCTATATGTAATTTTCTAACAAGTTGTCTTTACCTTATGGTTTTTCTTTATCTCTTTTGTTAGTCTTCACCCAAGGATTTTTTTCCATTGCTTTTTTAGAGAGAGTGGAAGGACGGGAGGGAGGGAGGAAGTGAGAGAAAGAGAAACCTCGACCTGAGACAGACACATGGACGGGTTGCCTCCCACGACAGCCCCGACGGGGGAGGGGGGAGCGAACCCTCAGCCCAGGTACATGCCCTTAACCCGCGACCCTTTGGTGCGCAGGCTGACGTGCTAACCACTGAGCAACAGCGGCCAGGGCTGGTCTTTCTTGACCTTATTGGCAGTTTAAGAAAGGCTTTTGTGAAGACTAACACGGTGAAGCTTAAAAGATGAGTAGGGCAGTGGGAGGCGCATTCCCAGCAGAGGGGGAGCTAGGACCCAGGGCAGCAGGAAGGCTGCAGAGGTAGCAAAGGCCCCGAGCTTTTGGGCATTAACCCACACTGAAGGGTTTTAGATAGGAGGTGGACATGTTGAGTTTTGCATTTAAGAAAAATTATTGTTTTTTTCATTGCCCAGGCGAGAGATGGTGGTGGTTTGAACTACGATGGTGGTAATGGAGATGGAGAGAAGGTTGTAAGATTAAAAAATCATAGGTCTTTACCATTATTGCATTCCCAGAAATACAATAAAACCTAAATGGAAATTTGACATAGGAATTGAAACTCAGAGGTAAAGTATATTGTTTTGTTAATTGCTTACAATTCCTTTTTCACATAGAGATTTATTCAGAGCCTCAAGAATTTGATAAGAGCCCTTGATATTTACGGAGCACCCATAGTGTTCCCAGCCCTTTGCTCACCTGTTCTTAACCTTCACAGCAACCTTTGCAGTATAAATGTCATTAACAGATCAGGAAATGGCACTGATGAGATGGAATGACTTTCCCAAGCACACAGCTACAGTATAATGAAGTTAGGACAGAGTCTAGGCCTCCTAACCCATGCTCAGCCTTCCTCCTATTGTACCTCAACTTCCTAACATGCTGACTCAGGAAAAATTGTTATTATAGAAACATACAGGAATGGAACCATTGTTTGCACCCGTGGTTAGTTTTAGAATCAAGAGAGAATATTGAATGACTGTAATTTGGATGGTTGAAAAATAGAAGGGAAGCAGTGTGAAATGATAGGAGCAAAAACTAGATTAAAAATCCAGCCCGGCCGGGCGCGGCTCAGCGGTTGAGCATCAACCTAGGATCCAGGCGATCGGGGTTCGATTCCCAGTCAGGGCACATGCCCGGGTTGCGGGCTCAATCAATGACTCTCTCATCATTGATGTTTCTCTCTCTCTCCCTCTCCCTTCCTCTCTCTGAAATCAATAAAGATATATTTTTTTAAAAATCCAGAGATCTAAAAAAAATCAGACATCAGTTTGCTTTTCTGTGAAACAGGTGATAATAAAACTTATCTTAATTATCTCAGGATATTGTTAAGAATAATGTATCTGAAAGTGTTTTAAATGGTTAGGATGCCATAAATACTGTATTCTAAACTTTTAAAGTCTTTTCCTCAGAATAAAGTAAATCATATCACAAAAATGTCAACTCCACAAAGTCTGGGACTCTGCCTGGTTCATGGTAGGCACTTAAAGTACATTGAATGAATGAATGACACTAACCGTGATTTATATAGTCATATAGCCCGCCCATGAAGAAATCATCACATGCCTTTCTCTGACTAGATTATTTTACTTACTATAATACCCACCACCCTTTATGTTTCTTCAGAGAATACTACTGGTCACATACCTACAGTACCTAAAGCCTCCACTAGATGTCAGGCATATTTCCTTGGTTGGTTCATTGCGTTATTTCCATGGTGAGTTGAGAAAATTAAGTACACAAGGTTTGTCAAATAAATCTTAATCAAAACCAATTCACCTATCATCAACTAGCAACACTCTAGCAGCTTTTCCTACTTCTGAGTCTCTGAAAGAAATTAGTTGTTTCTTTTGGTCAAAACGTTTTTATAACACTTCCAGCTCTTGATGTCTCTGATGGACTCTTTGCTAGCCTAATTTCAAGCAATTGGCTGTTGCTTAGGATCTAATTATCTAACCACATAGTTCTTATACCTAATTTATTTTATTAGTGGTTAATCACCAGTACATTTCGTTTTTTATTGAATTTATTGCGGTGACATTGGTTAATAAAATTATATGGGTTTCAGGTGTACAGTTCTACAGTACACCATCTGTATATTGTATTGTGTGTTTACCACCCCAAGTCAAGTCTCCTTCCATCACCGTTTGTCCCCCACTTACCCTCTTCTACAGCCCCGCAAACCCCCTTTCCTCTGGCAGTCACCACACTGTTGTCTGTCCTTGAGTTTTCTTTCTTTGCTCTTCTTACTCAGCCCCAACTCCCTCCCCACTGACAGCTGTCAGTCTGTTCTCTGAATCCACAAGTTTGTCTCCACTTTGTTAGTTTATTTTGTTCCTGAGATTCCACGTATAGAAGTGAAATCATATGGTACTTGTCTTCCTCTGACTGGCTCATTTCACTTAGCATAATACCCTCCAGGCCCATCCAGGCTGTCACAAATGGTATGATTTCCTTTTTTACAGCTGAGTAGTAGTCCATTGTGTAACTGTACCACAGCTTTTTTAGCCACTCAATCTACTGACAGGCATTTGGGCTGCTTCCAAATCTTGGCTATTAGAAATAATACTACAGTGAACACAGGGGTACATAGGTTCTTTTGAATTAGTGTTTTGGGTTTCTTTGGATGTATTCCCAGAAGTGGAGTTGCTGGGTCATAAGGCTGTTCCATTTTTAATTTTTTGAGGAAACTCCATACTGCTTTCCACAGTGACTGCACCAGTCTGCATTCCCACCAACAGTGCACAAGGGTTCCCTTTTCTCCACATCCTCGACAACACTTGTTTGTTGATTTATTGATGACAGCCATTCTGACAGGTATGAAGTGTTATCTCATTGGTTTTCTTTTTAATTGACTTGAGAAATGAAAGGAGGGAAGGAGGGAGAGAAAAAGAGAGAGAGAGAGAATCAACTGGCTGCCCCCTAAAGCGTCCCATCTGGGATCAGACTCACAACCCAGGCATGTGCCCTAACTGAAAATCGAACCCGGGACCTTACGGTGCATGGTGCATGGGAGGACAGTGCAACCAACTGAGCCACACCACCAGGGCTCTCGTGATTTTAATTTGCACTTCACTGATGATTAGTGACATTGAGCATCCTTTCATATGTTATACGTCATGTGATTGGTTATGATACAGTAAGGAGAAACAGTATTATTTAATACAACAAAACTCAAGGTTTAATCCTAGGAGAGTAATTGTTTGCAAGTGGCTGTGACTTTGGTCTGCTTTACCCCCCCGCCCCCTTGGGATTTTTCTCTCTTTGTTTACCACTTCTACCATAAAGCACTCTGCTTTTAAACTCCAAATCTAGCATGGCCCAAGCACCATCCCTTGGTTTTCTTTTCTTTTTTTATTGTGGTAAAATACACATAACATAAAATTTATCATCATCTTAACCATTTTCAGGTATACAGCTTGGTAGTGTTAAGTATATTTACATTGTTGTAAACCTCCAGAGCTTTCTCAGCTTGCAAGTCTGGAATAACATATTCATTAAACATCAACTCCCCCTTTACCACAAGCCCCTGGTAACTACCATTCCACTGTCTGTTTTTCTGAATTTGACTACTTTAGGTACCTCATATAAGTGGAATCATATGTATATCTATCTATCTTGTGTGTGTGTGTGTGTGACTGTCTATTTCACAGAGCAGAATGTCCTCAAGGTTCATCCACGTTGTGATATGTGTCTGGATTTACTTCCTTTTTAAGGCTGAGAAATGCTCCACTGTATGTATACACCACATTTTGTTTGTCCATCACTGTCAGTGGACCTTTGGGTCACTTTCACCTTTTGGCTGCTCTGAATAATACTGCTCTCTGGGAGACCCTACATTTTTGTTTTATTTTTATTTTATAGGAGTCAGCCTGAGGGTGTGATGCAGTATCTCATTGTGATTTTAGATTTGTCTTTTTTTTAAACAGTTTTCTTGAGGTATAATTTACATATCATAAGATTCACTCACTGTGACAGTTAAATAACTTTTAGTAAATTTACATTTACAAAAGTTTTGCAACCATAACCGCCATTTAGGTTAGAACATTAGCATCATTCAAAGAAGTTCCCTCTTATCTATTTGTAGTCAGTTCCAGCTCCCCACCTGTAGCCTTAGGGCAGCCAGCTATACTCCCTGTTCTATAGTTTTGCCCTTCCTAGAAATTTCATATAAACAGAATAATATAATATGTAGTCTTATTTCTGGATCTTTCGTTTAGCATAATATTTTAGGCTTATCCGTGTCGTAGCAAGTATCAATAGTTCATTCCTTTTCAATACTGAAAATACCCCATTGTATGAGTAGACCATATTTTATTTATCTTCTCACTGGTTGACGGACATTTCACTGGTTGATGGACATTTGGCTCATTTTCAGTTTTTTACTATTATGAGAAACACTTCTGTGAACATTTGTGTCTTTGTGTGGACATATGTTTTTATTTCTTTTTGGTGTATACCTAGGAGTAGAATTGCTGGGTCATACAGGGTAAGCGTATGTTTAAATTTTTATGAAATTGCCAAACTGTCTTTGAAAGTGGTTAGACCATATTACATTCCCACCAGCAGTACACGAGAGTTCCAGTTCCTTCACTTCTCACTAGCACTTGGTATATTGTTGTTATTTTTCATTATAGCCATCCTAGTCAGTGAGTACTGATATCTTATTGTGGTTTTTGTTGTTATTTTTTAAAAATATATCTTTATTGATTCAGAGAGATGAAGGGAGAGGGAGAGACAGAGATAGAAACATCAATGATGAGAGAGTCATTGATTAGCTGCCTCCTGCACACCCCCGAAGGGGGATCGAACCCGCAACCCAGGCATGTGCCCTGACCGGGAATCGAACCCCAATCTCCTGGATCCGAGGTCGATGCTCAACAGCTGAGCCACACCAGCCGGGCTATGGTTTTAATTTGCATTTCTCCAGTGACTAATGATGTTTAGCACCTTTTTGTGCACTTGTAAGCCATTTATGTATCTTCTTTGGTATAATTATCTATTTAGATCTTTTGCTTATTTAGAAAATTCTTAAGTAACATTTTTATTTTACAGTAGTTTTATTAGGTTTACAGAAATGTTGTAGATAGGACAGAGAGTTTCCATATACTCTCTACTGTTTCCCTTGTTAACATTTTACAAAGGAACCTATATTGATATTATAATGAGCTGAACTCCATACTTTATTGGGATTTTGTTTTTAGTATTATCCTAAGTGAAATAAGTCAGATGGAGAAAGACCAAGATGGTATGATTTTATTTATATGTACAATCTTACAAAACCCCACACAAATGAACAAACAAAACAAAAGCAAACGGATAGATACAGAAAACAGATTGGTCGCTGCCAGAGTGGAAAGGGGTTGGGAGGTGGGTGAAATGGGTTGAGGGGTCAGTTGTATGGCAAAGGATGGAAACTAGACTTTTGGTGATGAGCACTTTGTGGTGTATACAAATGTTGAATTATAATGTACACCTGAAACTTACATAATGTTATATACCAGTTTTACCTCAATTATTTAAAAAAAAACCGAGGGGTGGGAGAATTGAGGGTTGGAAGTCATGACCCTCCAGTTCATTATGATTACTAAAAATTTATATTTGAGAAGTAATTATTCTTGATTTTGGAGAAATCTGCCTTTTTTAAAAAAGCATTATTTCTTCCCTAGTCAAACCTTGGATATAATATAACTTCATGTAGACATTGAGCCTCAGAATTATATTCATTGAGTGGAATTTCTTAATAGGATGTGTATCCTGTGATCTAATTGCAATTTAGAATAATCTAAATATTTCTTAGTACCTTTACGGGTTTGTATATTGCCCACCTGCAATAATCACCTACTAAATTTGTCCTTTCATTCTTCTTAAGCCTCAAATCTGTCTACATATTTCTACCAAATTAATCTTCTTGAATCACTGCCTTTGTCACATTACTTCCCTATTTAAAAATCTACACAACTTCACTGCCTATAGAATTAAGGAGGCACACCTCTTGCTGGAATTCAAGGCCTGTGTATTCGGGACCCACCTTACTTTTTGAATCTTATCTTCTGCTAAATTTATGTAGTACAAAGCCTCTGTTCTGGAGAGACCTGCCTCATTTCTCACCTTTAAAACTTTATATACCTTCCTGGCCCTCTGAGCTAGCTCCCGATGTCCTAGTCCAACTATCCCCTTTCCTGAATGCCGTTTTTGCCTCTTTCAGACTCTCCATGGTTTGTATATCTATAAGTAAAGCTTAAATTCTGCTCTGTCCATAAAACCTTTGAAACTTAGAAGCAGTTAACTCATTTGGATCTCTTCTTTTCTTCCCTCAATCCCTTTAGCTCTTGTTGGTTTATCAATCATTTGGGCTGTCTTCTTCTTTAAGGACTTCTTGAATACACATTGGACCTGGACATCTTGAAGATGTCCTTTGCAACATCAGCTTCTTAAGGTCTGGGACTGTATATTTCTAGTGCTTGGCATATTCTAGGTGTTTGTGGGACTAACCTCTACTTACTGGTGCTTCCAGAGCATGGAGCACAGTCATAAATTCTAGTTGAATTACATTAAATTTGGCGATTTTCTTTTTTTTTTTTTTTAAATATATATCTTTATTGATTTCAGAGAGAGGATAGGAGAGGGAGAGAGAGAGAGATAGAAACATCAATGATGAGAGTCATTGATTGGCCGCCTCCTGCACACCCCCGACCGGGGATCAAGCCCGAAGCCTGGGCATGTGCTCCAACCGGGAATCGAACTCCAATCGCCTGGATCATAGGTCGATGCTCAACCGCTGAGCCATACCCGACTGGGCTGGCGATTTTCTTGTAGTCCCTCTTTTCAAGGTCACATTATAGGGCCTTGCTTGTTATTTGATATGACTTTGCTGATCCTACTAAAGCTTTGGAAGGTGATCAAAGAGGTTACTCACATTGTAAAAACTGTATCTTTCTAATGAGCTCTTGGGGCAGGATTCTTATTTTACTACTGAAAGTAATCCTAGACCTCAAGATAAGGTCAAAATAAGGCATCCTCTCCTTTGACAGAGTGACCTTTCTCTTTTGTCTCACTTATTTTTTCCCTCTTGGGTAATGTTAATGGGACCATCTTAGGGATAAAACTTAATACTTTGCCGTCAAGTGTGAATGGAAAGCACTAGTCTGCTTGACTGTATTCAGTAATCTTCCTTCCTAGTTTTTCACATTTTTAGCAGAATTCTTTTTGGAATTTAAATGACTTCTTTATTCTCTTTAGTTATTTCTTCCAAGTTGTCACCAACTCATGTCTAATTTAGTATAAGTCCAGCTGTTACCCTTCACTCATTTCCAGTGTCCAGTTTATCACAAGAAAAACATTCTTAAGAGCTTCTCCATAGAGTTTCTTGAGTTGAATATTTAATGTCTTCATTTTGAGAAATTGATTAAACTGCCATTTCTTTTTTCTTTTTTTTTTTTTTTTAAAATATAACTTTATTGATTTCAGAGAGAGGAAAGGAGAGGGAGAGAGAGATAGAAACATCAATGATGAGAGAGTCATTGATCGAGCCCACAACCCAGGCATGTGCCCTCACTGGGAATCGAACCCCGATCTCCTGGATCCTACGTCGACGCTCAACCGCTGAGCCATGCCCGGCCGGGCCCATTTATTTTCTTAGGCTTAAGGAGAGTTCCCCTTTTTGTTTTGATTCTAGCTATGCATGCATCAATTTACTTTTATATCTTTAAATCATTTTTCTTTGGTACAGGAGGGTGAGCTCTTAGCATGTGCTCAGCCTGCAGCCTTCAACCAGAAGTTCCCCAACTACTTCTTCAGGTGATTTAGAATTCACTGTCAGCTCCGTCTCCGAAGGTCTCTGCGTGGCCTTTTTAGCAGAGACTTTGATACACATTCAGTGAAATGGTGTGTGCTTCTTTATCCCCTTGACAAACTCCCTAATGTGGTAGGGCATTTAAAATCACCTTTAGATTCTTTCAGCCCAGAAATGAAATACCAAGACTGATTTCACAGGCTTAGTTGGCCTGATGCGTTTGGTACCTGTGAGAAGTACTGCTGCTTTCATGTGTTCAGGTATATTCCTGAGAATATTATTCAGCCATCATTACCCCTTCCACTCCCAAGAATTTTGGCCATCCCAGATGGCCTGTTAGCTATCCTTTTGAATTCCTTGTTAGGCCATCTTTTCCACTTAAAATTCAGTTCAGGTGAGCCCTTTACCAGTTTGCACTTTTAAGTAGATTGGAATGGGAAATAAAATCATCAAATTTCATTATTGAATCCATAACTGCTGAGCACCACTGTGTGCCAGTTATATAGATACACAGTGTGGACACGATGGTGGAGTAAACACTATGGGCTCTGCTGTCCTGAGCTTACAGCCTCTTGAGTGAGACCAGTTAAAAAGCGAACACTAGCCCTCGCTCGTTTAGCTCAGTGGTTGGAGGGCCAGCCTGCAGACTGAAGGGTCTTGGGTTCTGTTCCAGTCAAGTCCAGGGCCTTGGTTGCAGACTTCATCCCTGCCCTGGGCGGGGTCCATGCAGGAGGTAACCAGTTGATGTGTCTCTCACATGGATGTTTCTCTCTCTCTCTCCCCTCCTTCCATTCTGAAAAGCTATGGAAAAAATATCCTCAGGCGAGGATTAAAAAAGTAAACACTAATGATACGTAGTTGCAAATTGTGGAAGGACCATGAAAGAAAAGAATGAGGTATGATGAGTGAGTGTAGCAGAGCCTTCTAACTTAACTTTTGTAGTAAAGAAAGGTGTTTTCAGACTTTTTAAAGCAGCAGTGGAGCATTTTGCTTTATGGAGTCGTGTGTGCAGTAGAAGTGGAGCTGCTCTCATTGAAATGAGGCCGGGGCCTGATTTGCTTGCTCTGGTCTGTGGTTACTGAAGCAATTCGTGGAATCCTTTGATGCCCAGGGAACAACATGTGAAAACCACTGTTCTAGAACCAGCCCCCTTCATTTCACGGGTCAGTTTAGCTGAGGCACAAAGGGCTTCATTGTCCAGGTCACGTAATCTGCCTAGTACCAGAATTGGAACAGGAACCCAGTTCTCCCAAACCTGGTGCTGTTTGCTCTCCGCTGCCTCTTCTTCCCCTTTGGTGTGTTTTTATTATAAAAACGAGGTATTTTAATCTCAACTATTCTGTAGGGTTTTTTCCCCTGTGAAATTGCCCTTCACATTCTGTGCTCTACTCTCTCTTCAATATCCTTAGTTTGTAGCCTTGAAAGATATTATCTCACCGCTATTTTGTTTTTACTATATTTCTGATATGTCATATAAATCAACTATTTCATTTTCTGCCAAGCATTCTAACACCTGCATCTATTTTATTCTCTAGGTTTTTTTTTTATCGATGTCAACTTGTTTATATTAACTATTTAGCTGTCTGACTGGGTTGGATTGTCTTTTTCGCCTCTCATTTATCTAAGCAAATGTTAGAATTCTTTTGCAGACCCTTGGGTTGTTAGTCTAGGTTTCATTTTTACTTCCCCTATTTTTAGTGTAAATATTTAGATACCTTTTGCCATTTTTGTTTTGTTTTGCGTGACTGTGGCAGAAAAGTCCAGGGCCTGTGTTTGAACCGAGTAGCATATTTGCCCAGAGCACTTAGAAAGTGTAAGGAATTAGTGAAAATTAAGACAGACTGGGAAACTGAGGCTGTAGTGTGTAGGCAGTGGCCATAGAGAAGGAGATGTTAGTCCTAATTTGGGAGACTAGTAGAGAATTGATGGTTTGGTGCTGAATGTGACATGAGAGCCATGCTTAGGAAAGTAATTTTAGCCATGAGAAATCAGACCAGTAACAATCAAAAGGTTCTCTGAACACTGGTGGACTAATAGAAAACTGTTACAGTATTTGTTACACTAGCTGGAGATGGGCTGAAATGTGTTGATGGTGGTGAGGATGGATACCAGGAGCAGAGAGATTTAAGAGCTGTTGAGCAGGTGAAATAGATAAGAGGCCACAGGACGACTCCCAGTGTCAGGGACGTTCATTGTCATCCTGTGGATGCCCTGCTAGAGGTGTCCCTGAAATCCCATTCAGCGGCTCACACTGTATAGCTGTCTGTTTCAGCTGCCCTCTGATGAGCTGCCTTTTTGAATTAAGGAGCTCTTTGCACCAAAGGGGTAGGCACACACCACTGTCCTATTTTTTTCCCCCACTCTACTTGCATTTCCATTAACTCCTCTTCAACAACAACAACAGAAAAGCAAGCCTTACTAGCTCTCCCTACCTCCCGAGGTCGCTCCCTGCCTAGATTGCTGGGCAGGCACAGTTGCAGGGTGCTTTCTTACCAAGCCGTTGGCAATTAGGAGAGGCCCTGGGAGAGGAGGTGGAGGGATGCTCCTTAAAGTCCCCACCAGAATGGAATTGCTCTCTGGGTTAATTGGGCCACTGGCTTCTATTGCAAGAGGGTTTTTCATGTTTACGCTTCTAAGGAGTGGTACCTGCTCTGTGTGCTGCATCTGCCTCCCTGTCGTTGGCTGCATCCGACCTCTTGATGGACTGGCTGACCGAGTGCAGACGTATGCTTGCCTTCTAATGAATTGTTCCCTTGTACCTGCTCTATCCCCAAATGCTCTGTAGGATAAACTACTTTGTAGAGAAGATTCTTCATCATGTGATTGTTCTGTTTCCTTAGAGACAATAGCAGTGCAATGCATTAGATGCCAGATCCATAGAGAAAGAAGAAGCACTTGCTACAGTACGTAAAGGTTTGGTAGCTTTTCTTGCCTCTATGCTTTTGCTGCTTGAGCTGCTGGGCTAATGATGATTGTGTTTATTTTTGGCAGGATGCTCAAGCCTCTGGAATTTCTTGGGCAATTATTATAAAAAGGGGAAGTACATTGTATCTTTTTCTGTATGGCTAATGGTGAAACCATGAGAGTCGGCTAGTTTTCTATAATAATGTATTTGTTTCCATTTTTTAAAAAACAAATTTCAGTACTGACCATATAAACAGGTTAGGGAATGACGTTGCATCGTACATTTCATGGGCCTCTCTGTGAGCAATACCTTGTTGAAGTATTTAAGTTGTCGTCTTTTCTCATCTTTCTAGAAATGCAGGAGTCAGTGTCAATATAAACATTGACAACCTCCTCTCGTGAGTTTAACAAACAAGGAGGGATTATTCATCGTGGAAAGGTTTTTAAAATAAAATAGGGCATTTCTGTTGATTTTTGTTATCTGTTTTGTAAGGCCCTTTGCCTGTTTTTCCAATACAATAGTATTAAACTGAGTGATGCTACTAAATAATTTGCACGTGATGGTCTCGTTTTACAGTTCCGCCCTTTTTCAGAGCTATAGCGAGATACAGTTCCTCTGAGTGTCTCTAGATGCTGTTTCATGGTGAAACTTCAGTATAAGAATGTGATTGTGGTAAACCTTTCCTTCCTGAGAAATATTTCATTATAAGTCTTATACCACAAATGGCTCTGTTTGTGAGCAATAGAAATTGAGGCATGTCTGTCTGTCTGTCAATAGGTTTTTTTACGTTGAGTTAGTTGTCACATGTTCAGATTAGCAGTTTTTGGAAATTTTAAATCTTTTCTGTTGGTTAATTAATTGTAAATGGCCAATAAAGTAAAATGTCCTTCCTTGGAAGTCAAAAGAAACCTCATTGTCAATATGTGATGTATTTTTACTACATTTGCAGTACCATTTGGTTATTTTTCTCACATTACGGCTTTCCAGAAGGCAGTTTTGTTTGCTTGTTTGTTTAACTTTCTTGCTTTAGCCAATAACCATGAATCGAATGGAGTAACAGGAGATGGTTGGTCTGAGACCCAGAAATAAAAAGCAAAACATCACACTTCCCAAGGAGGGTAAAAATGATCCACAGTTGTCGTAACTGTTGTCATGGGGCAGGGGGCCTTTTGAGAGACTAATAGAATTACAGAGATTATAGGGAACTTAGAATCAGCTCTCCTGGATATTTCACCAGAGCTACAGTGTGTTATTACTATAGATTAGTCTAAATCCCATGTATCCTCATCATAGTGGAGTAATTAGATGAGTTGGCTTTCTTACAAGATCATGTAGTGTTTCAGTGTGGGGATCTGTGAATAGGTTTATAGGCTACTAAATTTTGGACGCTAGTGACTAAGAAGAGAAACAGTGACGAAGAGAGAAACTCCTTCGTGCTAAAGCAGTGCTCATCCGGGCGGTCACCCCAGCAGAGATCCAAAAGTGCCTGGATCCTGGACACTGCTTTGCAGCCTTTCTCCTGGGAACAGTACCCTCTTCTTTGGAGACTTGGCCCTCCCTCAGCCCTGACCATGTTTTTCTAAGAGGATTGCCAGTCAAAGTAGTGGGCCCTCTGTCTACCAGAGTAGGCAGATGACTCAAGGCAAGTCATCTTGAGTGTTTTCTGGGAACTTCAGATTGGAATGAGGAAGAGGTTTTTTCCTCCAGTGGTGAAGCTACAGTATGTTAGGCAGAAGCTGTTTCTTGTTAAACGTATAAAGCTGTGAGATCTGTATAGACTCTGACCCAAAATGAGATCTCAGCAAAAGTAACAGCCAATGTCCTACTGATCCCAGGGTCCAGGAAGCCCTTATGCTCCCTCATCCTTCATAAAGCTTAGTTGTGAATTTAATTATGAGGCTGAGTAAATTCCTCTTTTTTCCCCCCTAAACGACTTCAAGTTAGACTTGAAGGTTCTAAAGTGGACAGTGTTTCTCAGACTTGAGAATTTATTCTTCTCTGAGAACTCTAATCTGAAAAATTAATTTGGATAATACAGAGATGCCTGGGTTAGGATGGTGAGTGTGGATTTGATCTATTAAGTAGCTCTAGAACCAGATAAAAATGGACTGGTTCTGCCACTTACTGGCTTTGTGACCTTGAGCATGTTACTTGTCCTCTTTGACCTTTATGTCTTTATTTGTGAAATAGGAATGCCATCATGGGTAATAGCAGGAATTTAGATAGTGTATCTGAGGACCTAGCTCAATGCTAATGCAGTGCTCATACTCAACAGATGTTACTGTATTACCTGTTTCCTCCCAACTGTGTTCTAAAAGTAAAGAGATATGGCCCTGGCCAGTTTGGTTCAGTGGTTAAAGTGTCGGACAGAGTGTTTGGACCTTGGACTGAAGGGTCCCGGGTTTGATTGTGGCCAAGGGCATGTACCTTGGTTCCAGGCTTGATCGCCAGCCCTGGTGCAGGAGCCAACCAATTGATGTATCTCTCTCACATCGATGTTTCTCTCTCTCTCTCTTCCACTCTCTCTGAAAAGCAAAGGGAAAAATATCCTCAGGTGAGGACAATAAATAAATAAATAAATGTAAAGATATATGTATAAAATATACATCAAATCTTGTACATACAGACCTTAGAGGTATTGCAGGTTCGGTTCCAGACCACCGCAATAAAGCAAGTATCACAATGAAGCGAGTGTAATCTTTTTGCTGGTGGAGGGCCTTCAGTTTATAAAAAATGCAACATTTGTGCAGTGCAATAAAGCAAAGCACAATGGAACAAGGTATGCCTGTAACTGTTAGCTTCATAGGGCTTTTTCATATTCTTTTGTGTTACTGGTCTTTGGTTCATTATTTGAAGTAATTAAGTTGTAGCCTTTGTTATAAATGATTTTATACATTTTCAGTTGTAAATGATAATTGTTAAATCAGATTTGACCTAAAAACTGTAATATGTTAAGCCACAGCTTGAATGCCTATTGTGGAGATGCGTGATAATTCTGAGGACTAATTGGATTATAAACTTCCTGCGGGCAGGGATGGTCTTCAACTCGGTTTTGTTTTTTGTTTTTCCCAAAGCCCCTAGCAGTGCGAGGCATGAATAAGCCATGGATATTCGTTTGTGTACTGATCAGGCCATTGTTTATCTAAATGGAGTTTGTAGTAATCAGAAGGGCTTTATGAAGATACTTGAAATTTCAGGAGCCATTTCTCTGATAAGACAGGCAGGAAAGAGTGTAACTTTGGCAAATTTAAGCAGGACAGTCCAGGATAGGTATCCGTTGATTTGAAAGCAGGGGCTTAGAAGAAACAAAAGAACAACTTGTTTGAAAGATGCAGAAGGCCTCAGTAGTTTGATAGATAAAAGAATGAAGTTGTCTACAGTGTGGGTTTTGAATTTGTCTTAATAAAGTATGGTGAAATCTGCTACAAAACCTTAAAGATGAGAGAAGTATGGTCAAAGCAAGTAGGGAAGGTAATTTGAGAAGCAACACCGGTATCTAGGGTTGAAGGCAAACTAGTTGGCTGCAAAAATTTTACCAACTGATTAAATGTATTTAACTAAAATGGTTAAGTACCTCATATGTAAAGCATTGTTGTGGGAAATACAAAAAAATGAATAAAGTAAATGAAAGCATAGGGCATAATAAAACCTTTGTCCCTTTCATACTAACGGTAATAAACAGACCAAAACATCTGGTGAAGAGTCCCCACGTGCGTGATTGGCAGGTAGTTGTCCTGGTAAAAGAGAATTGCGGACCCGGAATCTTAACCTCTACAAAGGGTTCTGGGAAGAAGAGCAAGGTAATGTGCACACACTGAAAAGTGTAGGGTAGGGTACGTGTCCGCCCGTCCGGAGGGCTTTCTGCAGAAGAGGCCTAAGGGCTTCTGAAAAGGGACAGTCCCCAGGTGCTGGGATCCCACCCGGCCTCTCAGCCCTCAAGGTTGGCCTCGTTTGTGTTCCCCTTCACTCACAGTTTTAGGTAGAACTTCTGCTGAAACAACAGCATTATACTCTCCTGTTCTGGGTTAACCACAGAGTTCTTCTATTCAGAAAGTGTTTACCCCTGGATCTAAGTCAACTTAGAAAGCCGGCGCAAGGAATTACACTCGAGGTTGGTCCTGGGCCCAGGGTCAAACTTTTTTTTTTTTTAAATTAACATTCCGGCTGATAAAATAGATAATTTGCTCATTAAAATTATGCATTTTGTTAGGCTGATATGAGGAATCCAAAAGATCTTTGAAATCAAGATTAGATTTTAAAGTCATTCTAATCAATTAGGGAGATGTATTTGAAGGAAACAATTTATTCTAGGTTACCCAGTTTTCTTTGGGGCAGCCTGAAGGTGCTTAGGAATGGGAGTTCTGCGAGCAAAAGGTTTGAGTTCAGATAGTCCTTTATAATATAGCTCTCATGGTGTCATAGGGGAAAGACTAAATTAGGCAAAATCTATAGTCTGGGGCTATTACTGTCTTTCCTTCCTAGAAACAACTTTACAAGAACTATGATCTAACATCATACTATTGGTATTAATTTGCAGACTAAACAATCTTAAGCAAGTTTTCCTAAAAGTGCAACAGTCAAAGGTAGTTAGGACACTGCACCATAGTGACCAAGAACACAGACTCAGGACCCATTCAGCCAGGTTCAGATCCTACTTCAGCCACGATTTGGTTGTGACCTCAGATATATTACTTCTCTCATGCCTTAGTGTCTCCACCTGTAAAATAAAGACAATAATAGTATCCACCTTACTGGTGGTTGTGAAGTTTAAGTGAGTGAATCCATGGGAAATGTTCTCTCTGAGTCTGGCACATGTTTAGCGCTCAGTAAGTATTGTTGCTGTTACTAGAGACACTCTCCACTCTTGATTCCGTTACTAAGTCACAGATGAAAACTTACTACAGCTGCAAATACTGCAAATGTACCTACCAAATATAACAACTAATAATGTCATTATTCCACTCTCAGAGAGTAGTCTCACCAAAGCTAAATATAACAGGAAGATCACTTCTTACACATTCCACACTTCATGGTGCTGACTCACAATCAACAAATATTTCCTGAAAGCCTGTTCCATATGCAGGTGCTCGAAATACAATGATAAAAAAAATCGCACAGATTTCCTAGTCTAGTAATGGAATGGAGATAATGCAGACTGATTTAAAATGTTTTATTTTTTATTTTGAGAGAGAGAGAGAGAGGAAAACATTAATTTTTAAAGAGATAGTGGTCTGTAATTTTAACAAATTTCTTTGCTTTATTTTTACAATTAAAATACTTTTATGTTTTTTTTTGTATTTCTTTGTTTTAAATGTGCATTTTCACTTAGCTCATTTATCTCATTGGAATTTTAATAAATTTTTAATGAAATTGTGTGAAGACTATTCTCACTTTTTCATATTTGTTGAAATAGTTCCCCAAATTTGTATTTTTCCCCCATTCTGATTTTTTAATACTTCAAGTTAATTGACCTTTTTCTTCCTAATTTTCCTGTTGCTTTTGAGCGTAGAACATCCTTTCTATCCGTGGACCCATATCTTTTGGTCCTGATTTATATAATTTAGCATGTACACTAGTGCTTTAACACCTGGAAATATACTTTTCTTTATGGGGTGAGTTGACTCTCCTCTACTGAGACCTTCACCGAAGGAAGATACAGAACATATGGTGACAGGTTCAAGTTTTTCAGTCGGTTTTGAATGTTAAAGAAGATCAACAAGACTGATCTGATCAGTGGTGTCAGTTCTGCTGCTTTGTAAGTTTGTCTTCACACCTGGAAGCGTTGTTTTCAGCTCAGTCTTACGGGAACTGCAAAGACTTTCTTAAGCAGAAGTCATTTTTGGTGTGTTAATCCCCTAAGATGACATCTAAGCGGTTGGCTTTCACAGTGAATTGTGGGCCTACTGGCAGATATTACAGTAAAGGTCCTCTTTATGTTTTCACATGCCTCTTTCATCTTGGACTGTAAACACATACCCATTTCCTTATCAAAATATGCTAGAAGTTCAGAAGGGGTGTGACGTTTGGGGCAGTTAAAGATTAGTTTACAGCTTATATCACTGTATGGTTTTGAATATTAGAAAAGAGACTTTGATATGTGCGCTAAAACATAATAATTGGACATGATATTTGCCAAGAGGTAAAGATGATTATTAAAGATTTTTGTGACATCAGATAAAAAAATACTGCAAGTCATGAAATTTTATCACATGGATCCATGTATAAGGAATTAAATTTTTTATTCTATTGTCATTTTTTCTTCTGAGAATGTCAGAAAGGACATTGAATACAGTATCTTCAATACTGATACATAGTAACTGCATTAGTTTTGAAAGCAACATGAGTATGTCCTTATTTTGGAAGTGGGTTGCTGGTAATAATATATCAGAGAGACAAAGTCCATTCTCTTTCCAGGACCAGAATGCCTCTGGTGCCCTCAAGTATGAAAAGCTATGATGCTGGATTTGTTTCTTTCATAGGAATTGTCTCCTTGTTCCATTTGGATGATTGACTTAAAAGAACCAGTGACAAAAATGTAAATTTAGGACTAAAATTAACCCAATCTCTGTGTTCACTTCCATTAATCAACCTAAAACAATTAATTGATTATAACTCAGCAAAGCCAGTCGTATTAATAGGCTTGAAAGTTTAGGGGGCAAAATTGGATATCTGCGTGGAAGACAGGCAGTAAGATAAGTAGTGTGGATTTGACGTCTAGCCTACAGAGCGCGCTCTAATCCTGCACTTCTGACTGATGGGCCTGCGTACAAAGGGAGGAGCATGGAACAGTAAGCGCCGTGCTAGGGCTTAAAAATCAAGGGACCTAAATCTGTTCCCTGCAAATTACTTTCTATCTTTGATAGTTTTCATTAAGTGGGAGATTATTAAAAAGATTTCCCTACCCAGAAATGAAATTGTTGTTTTCTAAAAAAGTAAGTGGGTAGATGGATAGACAGATGGGGAGATACGTGGATTGATCCATCAATTCCTCTTTAGCTTTCCTCTAGGTTCGTTGGCTCTACTTGAAAAATTTCCCCGGAACCTTTATTAGAAAGTACTGTGAAATCCGTAAAATAGGAAGGGTTCTGGTCCCTTAATGTTTATCAAGACTTGCTAAGTATAACCTCTACGCAGACATTTTGCATAGTTAACTTAGCTCTTAAAGACAGGAGACACCAAAACACCTAACTGTGAGGAAAGGATTCTTCTGCTTTACTTTTCTGATTTTGATGGACGAATTTCTCTGAGAGGAACTTCTTTCCGTTTGAGACAGGAAGTAAGTGATTGCCCAGGAGGAATGTTTAGCAATAGTCACATGGCTCCAAATGCAGGACAAAGCCTGTGTAGCTGCACCCAGTGGGGAGGGAGAAGAGTGGGAGAGGGGCTGAAAGGCCAAATCATAGATTCCTTTTTGGTAAGTTTGGACTCATTCATTCATTCAGGACACAAGAGGAAGAAATAAAACTTGAGTCCTGAAAACCAGCAGCTAAAGACAAGTTATCAAAAATACTTACCTTCACATTTAAATTGGGATTAGGTTAGAAAAGAAAGCATTCCGCCCGGCCAGGCATGGCTCGGTTGTTCAGCATCGACCTCTCAACCAGAAGGTCATGGTTTGATTCCAGGTCAGGGCACATGCCAGGTTGCGGGCTTGATGCCCAGTAGGGGGCATGTAAGAGGCAGCCGATCAGTGACTCTCATCGTTGATGTTTATAGCTCTCTCTCCCTCTTCCTTCCTCTCTCTGAAATCAGTAAAAACATAAAGAAAAAAAAAAAACCCAAAACGAGAAAGCATTCTAACTAGAGTATAGGTATAAAATGTGGTTCATTATTAAGGTCAATAATAGAATTTAGTATGTAACAGTTTAATTGTTTTGGTAAAAAGTATGCAAGCTAAACCTGAGGGAAGGCAGCAAGCTCTAACAAGTCTCGAAAAGCATCACGTTGCTGTCGTGACCTTTGTATTGTAACAAACGCTAAACACCTAGTAATCTCATAAACACCTAAAATGCAGAGAAATTAACAAAGTGGCAGAACTCAGATTCTCACGTACTAAAACTACAGAACAAAAGGCAGCCGAGTTGCATCCCTGCAGCAGCGTGCATGAGATTCATTGCTCCTGGTACGTCGCAGCTCTGTGGTCTTCTGGCTTCGCTGGGAGAGCCTTCGTGTTGAATTTACTTTAGGCTGGAAGCATCGATTGATTTCTGCCCCCACTCCCGTGGGTTCCACTGTGCTTATCAGGAGTGATCGTTGGTCCTTTCGTCCTATCATCCTTTCACTTTTCCCCCTGGTCACGTTGGTAATTATTAATATAATGTAAATGTCTTTTCTTTCAGTCCTCCTCGCCCTCTGACTAACATGAACGACACCATGGTTAGCCACGTGTCCTCCGGAGTGCCCACTCCCACCAAGAGGTATGTGTCGCAGCTGGCGCCTCAGTCGCCACTCAGATTTGGGGACAGGCCCCTGGCCTGGGAGGCAGAGCGTTCCACAGGGCAGAAGGGACTGGCTTTCTTTCTCTTCCTTTGACTGTCTTTAAATATTATTTTCTACTTTTACTTATTTATTTTCCTACTAACTCATAAATATAGCACTGAAGGAGTCTGTTTTGAGTGGTGCCTTGAGGTGGAAACTGCATTTGTGACAAGCAGCGAACACAGTGTCAAAACAGATAGGCATGTTTGGGATCCTTTTTTTTTTTTTACATTAAACAACATTTTGATAATCATGAATTTCAACACTTTCACATTTGAGTTCTCTGCGTGTCAGAGATGGATTCTGTGTCCTGATTAGACTGTGTAAATGAAATTAATTCCTTATACTCTCCGAAATCATCCTGTTTATGATTCACAAACATTTAAGTTGAAAAGCGCGAATCCTTCTCTTAGTTGAACAAGCAGTTTCCTTTAGGGTCCGTCAAGGAACTAGAACTGTGTGTCTCCTTTCTCCTCTTAATTTAATTTACTTTTCTCCAAAATTCTCTTAGGCAGAACTTAAAAGAACTATATAAAATGGCTTGCTTTCTATTTGATTTAAGCTGTTCCATGATCAGAGCAATGCAGAAACTCCCTCAGGCGCACAACCATTAAAGAATTCTTTCTAACAGTCATCACTCAAAAAGCAAAAAGAAAAAACAACAAAGGCATTCCAACCCACTCCCCAGGTCCTTTCCAAAAAAAAACCACTTTGTACCAAATGTACCGATTGCTTTGGAGTAATTCAGCTATAGAAATTTCATCTGGTTAATAATACTTAGACTTAATTTATAATATACAGCAGGTCCTCCAATAGCACCATTTGGTTCAATGTCATTTCATTATGACATGGATGAAATGCTGTAGAAACTTGTCTTGTTTACATCACTTAGCCTATGGTAAAACTGGTTTCATTATGCATCATTTTGCAACAGTTCCAAGAACCTACCCATAACGTTAAGTGAGGACTTACTGTATAATACTTAAGATCAACTATGTTTATTCCCATCAGCTAAAATCCTAGAGCAGTGTTTCCCAAACTTAACTGATGTGAAGAATCACCTGGGTCACTTATTAAAAATACAACTATCTGGGACCACAGCAGATCCAGTGGATCCTGAGATCCTGAGAAGCTACACGTTTAACAAGTATTCCAGGTGATTCTTATTATCAGGCGAGTTTGGAAAATAGCTTTAGGAAGAAGCTAAGTAGGAAACCATAGGAGTACCCAGAAATAGGGGATTTAGGGGTTTACTAAATCAGAGTGACCAGAATACAGTGTTGTTTTCGTGGAGACTCAAGACCATGGCCAGGTAAGAGTCCTTGCCCACAGTCTTGCTGAAATACTGCCAAGCCACTTCTGCTGGGCAGAGTTGAGTGGTACAGTGTACTAGAGCATAGACTTTTTTTTTTTTTAATGTACTCAGGATATTTATTTTTTTCTCTTTTTAAATTGAATTTATTGGGGTGACATTGGTTAATAAAACCATACAGGTTCACATGCACAAATCTATAACACATCATCTGAATACTGCATTTCCTTCCTGTGAAGTAAGGAAAACAGTTTGGTTGAAAAGCACAGTATGAGGGTTTCAGCATGGTCATGAGACAGCTAGCTGGTATGACTTCATGAGAATCTCTCCAAGGCAACACAGGAATTATTTTTTTTTCTCCCATCATTTTTTGAAAGACAAAAAATCAGAATCATTGAAAATTAACATGTAATCTTATGGAACTGCAGAGTCCTCAGTGCTGGCAGATATCCAAAGTCCATCTGATAGCCTGGGCAGACCTCTAATTTTTAACTGCTCCTGGGTTGAGATTAAATTCCATTTCCATTCAAGCATTTAAGGTAAACCCTTCAGCAATTCTAACTCAGGTTAGTACAAACAAAAGCGTACATATTCATGTATATTTTATATATATAGTAAATATATATTTTTTAATATTTTATCAAAAAAGGAAAGAGTTTGCCCAGCCATTGTTGCTCAGTGGTTGAGTGTTGACTCATGCACCACGAGGTCACCAGTTCAATTCCCGGTCAGGGCACATGAGGAGGCAGCCAATTGATGTTTCTTTCTCATCGATGTTTCTGTCTCTCCCTCTCCTTTTCCCTCTCTCTAAAAAGATCAATGAAAACATTAAAAAAAAAAATTTTAATTCAAAAAGTAAATCTGGAAAACAGGTACAACTTTGAATGTGAGTAGTACACATAACAGCCCAAACAAGATTGTCAGAAAAATACATGGACACTTAGGTTCCTTATCTACTCTAGGCTGCTATGATAATGCTCTTCCTTTTGGTTTAGATCCCTAATTATTTGGCAAACAATGGCAGTTCTGAGTAGCAGTCTTCATAAAAAGCTAAAGTGGAGTTTAATGAACTCTTGCTTCTATAGTACATGTCCCCATTTTTGCTCTGCCATTCCCTGGTCAGATTTTCACTTCCTGTTACTCTGCTGAGACCATTCTATCCAGAAGACCAGGGACCTCCTCAGTGCTGATCCAGGGGTGCATTCTCAGGACTTACCTTGCTTGATCTATCAGTGGCCTTTGACATTAGATGATCCCTCTTCTACTTGAAACACTTTCTGCACCTGCCTGTAGGTATTGTGCTCCTCTGGTTTTCCTCTTACCCCTTCGCAGCCTCCTTTGCTTGTTTTCCCATGCCTCTCAACTCTTTAAGTGTTAGTATACCAGAGGGACCAGACTGCCTCTCTCATTTATCTGTACTCACTCACTGTAGGTAATCCCACCTAGGCTCCTGGCTTTTAATACTATCTACATACTGGTGACTTCCAAACTTATTTTTCTGACCCAGACCTTTCCCCTGAGCTCTAATCTCAGACCCTCCTCCTAATCAGTGTTTTCACTTGAATATTTAATACATACCTCACAATTAGCACGTTCCAACCTGAGTTCTGTATCTCTCGCCACCAAACCTCCTCTCCCACGTCTTCCCCATCTCAGTTACTGGCAGTTAGTTCTCCTGGTTGCTCAGTCAGAGTCTTAGATTCTTCTCCCATCTAAACTGTCAGATTATTAGATCAGCTTTATCCAAAACACTGTAGCCCGGCTGGGCGTGGCTCAGCGGTTAAGTGTCGACCTAGGATCCAGGCGATCAGGGTTCGATTCCCGGTCAGGGCACATGCCCAGGTTGTGGGCTACAGCCGATCAATGACTCTCTCATCATGGATGTTTCTATCTCTCTCTCTCTCCCTCTCCTTTCCTCTCTCTGAAATCAATAAAGATATTAAAAAAAAAACAACAAAAAAAACCAAAAACAACAACAACAAATCACTGTAAAAATATGTCCAAGATCTTGCTATTACTTACCACTTCTGCTGCTGCTGCTATCTTCCTAGCCTCTTTATCTCTCATCAGGAGTGCTGCAGTAGCTTTCTAATGAGCTGCCTCTTCCCTGGCTCTCTGGCACTTTGTCTCCCATAGAGCAGATGACCCTATTACTGTACGAGCTGTGTCATACCTCACTTCTGCTCAAAGTCCTCCAGTAACATTTCATGTTAGAGTAAAAGCTAAAGCCCTTATGATGGCCTACAAGGTTATCTAGCCCTGCTTCTCAGTCTGTCTGCCATAAGTAGTTTTGTTTTAATTTCTAGTTTGAAGTGGACCAATATTTTACAAAAGTATGAGTAGAAATGAGTTACTACAAAGAGAACTTCCACTCTGGTCATGGTGAAGTAACTGGCATTAGATTAGCTCTTCCACTATTAACTACTAGGAAACCGGTCTGAGTGTAACAACTCTTTTCAGAAAGTAGACAGTGGACTGGGCAGGGCTGCTCTTAGGGACGAGAAGCCATCGTGGAGTCACTGCGATCGTCCAGGCTTCCTGCCGAGCGGTGTTCGCCCAGCTCCACACAGGACACAGCCAAAGCAAGGCTGTCTTGCTGAGAATACGGGCAGAGGTTGGGGTTTGGGAGGCTGGAGTTCATGGAGCAGATTAGCAGTGAGGAGAGGGTGTGCAGAAAAAGAGCGCTGTAAACCTGCATAGAGGACCCTTGAGTCTTTGGCTGAAAACTAAGACATATTTGCATAGAGTGAGATTTCACTAGACCAGCAAAGAACAGCTATCTGGGAAAGAGCAGCCCCTGGGGAATTTGAAAGTGGAAGAGCTACCTGAGTTGTTTGAGTTTCAACCAGCCAGAGTAGAGAGACATGATTGAATGCTTGGGGCATTCAGTAAAGATCCCAGAAAGTCCATGCCTTAGGATCAGGGCAAAAATCTCCCTAGATAAAGGTTACTCTGGATCTGCACTGATGAAGCTGAAATCCAGGCCTCAGAAGGATCCAGCTGTCCACAAGTAAATTGACTGACTACCAGAGTCTTTGAAGGAAGCCATCAAAATCCAGACATTCAACAATATAATATTCACCATTTCCATCATCCAGAAAAAAATTAGATTATATAGAAAGAAGCAGGAAAGTATGGCCTGTAATCAGGAGAACATTAATCAATATAAAAAGAGCCGGAGCCCTGGCTGGCATGGCTCAGTTGGTTGAGTGTCATCCCATGTACCAAAAGTTTGATGGTTTGATTCCCGGTCAGGGTACATGCATGGGCTACACGCAGTCCCTGGTTGGGGTGCGTATGGGAGGCAACTGATCCATGTTTCTCTCTCACATGGCTGTTTCTCTGTTTCCCTTCCTCCCTCTCTAAAATCAATAAAAATATATATATATTTAAAAGCCAGAAATAACAACAGAAATGATGAAATTAGCAAATATGGACCTTACAACAGCCATGATAAGTTCCAAAAAAATACAGGAAATCATGAACATAAAGAAGAGAAAAATGGAAAAAATAAAAAAGAACCAAGTATAGATGTAATTGGAACTTTATGCTTTAAAATATTTAAATTAAAAAACAACTTCTAGAGTTGAAAGTGATAATACTTTCTATGAAAAATTCGTTGGATGGATTTAACAGACTAGAATGCAGAATAAAAGTCCACTGAACTTAAAGACAAACTATCCAAGCCAAGCCAGGAGTGGCTCAGCAGTTGAGCATCGACCTAGGTAGGATCCAGGAGATCACCGTTCATTTCCCAGTCAGGGCACATGCCTGGGGCTTAGTCCCCAGTTAGGGGCGTGCCCAGGCAGCCGATCGATGAATCTCTCATCATTGATGTTTCTCTCTCTCCCCCTCTCTCCTCCTCTCTCTGAAATCAATAGAGATATATTTAAAAAAAAAAAGGCAAACTATCCAAAATGAAGCACAGAGAAGAAAAAAAGTTGAAAAATGAACAGAATGTCAGTAACTTACAGAACAATGTCAAGCTAACAGTGGGGAGAGACAAATTATTTAAATAATTTTTTTTTTTTTCAAATTTTCAAATACGTTTTTACAAATATGATGAAAATTTTAAACCCCATGTCCAAGAAGCTTAACAAACTATAAGCAGAGTAAACAGAGAAAACCATACCAATGCATGTCACAATCAAGTTGCTAAAAACCAGTGATAAAGAGGAAATATTAAAAGCAGCTAAAGAAAAAAGGGGAACAAAGATTAGATTTTTCAGTGACTTCTCATTAAAAACAGTGCTGTCTCCTGAGGGACTACTTTTGTTCAAAGGATATGTGAGATATATTCCCTACGGTCTAACACCATATTTCATTATGTATTGTGATTTTTAAAAATATTTTTCTTATTACGATTTATTTTTCTACGTTTCTTTGAAATTCGCCCATTTTAATTCGTGCTCATTTCTCGCTCTGTGTTTGTGTCATGCTTGCTGTCTTTGCTCCGTTGTTCCTAGGTTACTGTATAGCCAGGATATACCCAGTCACTTGGCCGATGAGCATGCGCTGATAGCCTCCTATGTGGCCCGTCTTCAGCACTGTACACGGTCAGTGGTAGGGCAGCCGCAGCAGGCGGGCACCCAGGGGCTGAGCAGAGGGAGGGAGAGCTGTGTCACCTACCTGGGGTTGTCAGCCGGAAAGAGCTCTGCATGTGACGTTTTTCTTGAGAAGCTACCAGCTATGTTTGGCAGAGTTTAGGTAATTTCCAAAGCATTCTCTTTTAAAGGAGAAGGAGCCTTGCTAAGCCCAGGCACTTTACCTAAACATATAGTCAGAAATTCTCCTTGAAAGTGGAGCTCACTTCCTTCAGGTTATACTTAACTATCGTATAAACCACAGAGAGATGCGCGGTCCCAGAGATGTACATTCACGGAGGGCTCCTGCTCAGTCTTGCCTAAATAATGAAACCTTTCTGTTGATATTCAAAGCTGAGGGTTGATCAACTCACAGATATCTCATTTTGTCCAATATTTGATACCATCACCCTGTTACATCTTTACATGTTACATCTCCATCTCTTCTCCCAAATCTGTCATTGTTGATTATTTAAACAGTGGTTTTCAGTAGTGGTATTAGATCATTGTCACCTAAGGGACTTTTTCCAAATGATATACATCTTTTTATATTATAATAATTATATTTGTAACAGTAGCCCTGCATACCCCTTTCCCTGAAAACTACTGTGGTAGTGACTCATTGTTAATATGGGGATGTGACTGATCCCTCAGTGGGTTAGGATAGAAGAATGTCTGATAACCACTACCTATATCAGAGTTCACCCTTTATAAGAATTAATGCCAAACAAAGTGCTACTACATTCAGGCAGACCCAAAGCCACCTGCCCACTCCATGCCCACACCCATCACACTCTGCAAAGAGAATGCAGGTAAAGTTTAAATCCCTAAATTCATTCCACTCTACATGGCAGCAAAGAAGAGTCTCTGTGCCAGACAACTTGAAATTCTTATTTTTAGAGAAAATAAAACCCATAATTTATAAATTAAACACATAAGAGAGGCTGGCGCCTTAAATTTTGATCTTAGTTTTGCCCATAGCATGTCATGGTTCCTTGGGAAGGTCATTCTTATTCCCCATGATAACAGAAAAATAATAATCAATGAGAAAATACATATATTTAAAAAGGACTCTTATTAATAGTCTACTTTATACCATTTCCCATAGTCTTCCCAGTATGACTAAATAGCATTGATATTTTTAGGCATTTACCTATCCCTAAAGCCTTAAAGAGATGGTCGGATTCTCCTCCTTCCCAGGTGTGTTTGGCAGGCTCATCCTATGGGAGAGAAGGAAGGGCCTGATATTTGTGCATTGTGTCACAAAGAGTGTCTTCTCATCCAACAGATAATTTCTGTGCACTCTATCCCAGCCCCTTGGTCTGTAGGAAAAGAGTCATCTCACCCCTAACAGAACAGCTCACTTAAAATCAGGGTAATTGTCCAGGGGATTATAAGTTTTCATAGTGAAAGTAGCAACAGAATGTTGGACAGCGACTGCTACCTGATGTTTCAGCCCAAGAAGATTTATGGTAGGTTTAGCCAAGGTCCTCAAGTTTTTGGCTTAGGGATAAGACTCCCTGCTCAAGAATTGGTGTCCGGGAACCCTGGGAGAACATGAAGATTAGGTGAGTACTGCATCTCTTCTTGCTTTATAGTCTGAGGAACTGAGTTTCATACTTCCTTGAAAAAAATAAGAAATTTGCTGGCTAATTCTGAAAATGAAAGTCAGCTCAAGCAGAACAGGGAACTTTTCTCACTTTCCTCATAATTTTCATTGACCTTAAAGCTTCTCCTCAACATAAAGTTCTAGTTTCTAGCTAGAAAGCATAGCCAATGAAAGCAACTGTGTTGTCTGCACTTGGGTGTACAGGATTGACAGACAGGATTAACCTTCCCTGGGAGATGGAATGTGACGGAGAAGGGGCTTTTTTGCACAGAGAAACCCATTGTGTCCCTTGCCAGAAAACAAAGGTCAACCATTTTAAGTCTCACTTCTTAGGCTGCCAGTCCCTCCACAATATTATCTGCCGTATTGTTAAATGTTCATTTTTTGTTGTTATTTATTTAAAAGATAAACATAGTTCTCTTTTTTCAGACAAACATCTTTAAGGTACAAATATATTTCAGCCCTGACCTTGGAGCCTTGGCTGTAAGGTATTTAAGTTAGCTGATGGTAGCATGTTCTTATTATAAGATCATCTTTTGAGAGGATGATTATACATGCTAGAGGCTGACATTTGCACACCTAAAATTATAAAGTGTTCAGAAGTGTCACAAGGAGAAAACTTTAAAGCTCATTAAAAAAAATTATCCTAGAGGAAAGAATAAACTTAAAGAATTAGTCACAGAGATAGGAATATAGAAGGGTGAAAAATCTAGGAGAAATACAGTTGATTGTGTACATGAAAAGGCCAGGTGGATCTCTGTTAAATTTAACTTCACCCTTCCCGGGTTCCCTTCAGTAATTATAACAAGATTTGATGAGTACCGAACTCATACCTTTAATTTTTTCGTATAACTTGTCATATTGCTAAATTCCTATCAAGGGTTTTTAGAACTCCAAGGGCCAAAGTAAAAGCAAGTCACAACAGCCATCCCTGGTCAGTCATCATTATCTCTGTTATCTTAAAGCTTCTGCCAAACCTCAAGAGAATTATATAGCCGCAGTCCCTATTAATCTAGGAGTGCCCTGACATGAACAAAGGACAGTTGATGTAAGTTGCTAAGTTTATGGAGTCAGTTATTTCACCTACAGTTCACTGCCTGGCATAGAGCTGGCCTGCTACTCAAGAACCCTTTTTTCATCCAGGTGCGGCATTACCTGATACCCACCTAGGTGGGTCTTTAAATTTTTAGAGTGCTGGAACTCCTGTTAAAGAGTAATGGACTAAATTATTTCACTCTAAGATGGGGCTATATTTGTGGAAGAAGCATGGTAAAAGAAGAGAAAGAGGCATTGAAAGGAAATGTTTGATACCATGCCATCTTCTCCAACTTGACCATATACTGGGCCTGTCCAAGCCTGGATTCCTCAGCCAGTATTAATTGTACTTTTCCTCAGCCCTCTTTTTCATGATGCTTGGTCTTTTTGAATTCAAGACCTGCGTCTAAAAGTCATGAGTTTTTAAAAACATTTGATTAGAAATCTCTCTCTCAGACTTTGTGAATGCCCTGTCTTTTCTCAGTCCTTGCATTAAAAAAAGAAATGCCCTTCTGATGGTGTAAGAGCATTGGGATGTGCTGTTGAAAAGAAATGACACACGTGGCCTCATTTCTGTAAATCCCCTGTGAGTCAGAGGACCATTGGTATCTGTGATCCAGCCCTCTAGCCCTTTCGTTACCATTCTTTTTACAAGCTTTTCTCCCATGTGTCTTTCTAAAAGAGAAGCAAGAGTGGGGGTGTTTAATAGACACGTGTTGCATTTGTGTCCCCTCGGCAGCGTCCTGGACAGCCCGAGCCGGCTGGATGAGGAACACCGGCTTATCGCTCGCTATGCTGCCCGGCTGGCCGCGGAGGCGGGAAACATGGTGAGTGAGTAGAGGATTCCAGCAGGGTAGCAAACGTTCGCGTTACTTTGACGTACAAGTGGTGGGGGAGCAATAAACATGAAACTCAGGAGAACAGGTACCCCAGGGACAGAGGGAGAGCGCGGGGTTAGAGAAGGGATTACAGCGGCCTTTAATTTTATAGATAATATTCTCTTTCTTTAAAAATGAATCAAGAACAGAAAATCAAAGAGTGAATTTGATTCTTTAGAAAGATTAATAAACTAATACATCTCTAGAAATCCTGATCAAGAAAAAAAGAAAGAAAGCACAAATTACCGATACCACACATGAAAAAGAGACATTATTGCTGCATGTCCTGCGGCCGTTGTAAGGATGGTGAGGGGATAGTGTGAGCAGCTTTTTCCAATGAATTTGACAATCTAGATGAAGCGGACAAATTCCTCGAAAGACAAATGAACAAAACCGACATGAAAATAAATAGGAAACCTAGATAGTTCTAAACCTGGTAAAGAAGTTGTATTGGTAATTAACTTCTCATGAGGAAAAGGTCAGGCGCAGGGGGCTTCCCTGTTCAATGTTACCACACCCTTAAAGAGGAAATTGCAGCGCCCTCACAGAAACTCCAACAGAAAACAGAGGAAGAAGGAACACTTCCCGGACATCGCATTAGGCCCAGTCAGCTGAGACCAAAATCAAACAAGGCAGTTACGAGAAAAGAAAATTGATGGCCAAATTCCCTTATGAACATGGATGAAAAAAATCCTTAACAAAATATTACCAAGTTGAATCCAGCAGTATGCAAACAGGATAATACTCCATAATCAAGTGAGATTTATTTTAGGAATGCAAACTTACTCAATGCACAAAAATAAGCCAGTGTAATTCCCCATATTAGCAGTTTAAAGAAGAAAATTATAAGGTCATTTCAATAGATGCAGAAAAAGCATGTGACAGAATATAATACCCACTCATGATAAAACTTCTCGATATACTAGGAGCAGAAGAAACTTTCTGAGCCTGGTAACACCTACAGAAAACACACAGCTAATACTACATTTAGAGGTTAAATTTTGAAATATGTTTCCTACCTAATATTCAGAACAAGACAAAGATGCCCCCTTTCACCACCCCTATTCAAAATTGCACCGGAGGCCCCAGCCAGTGAAACATCACAAGAAGAAAAGGGCAGAAACGTCGGAAAGGAGGAAGTAAAACTTATTATTTGCGGTTGACATGATTGTGTATAGAAAGTTCTAAGGAATCTACAGAAGCTACTAGAATAGATTCATGACTTTATAGCAGTATTTCAAGATACAGCATCAATATAAAAAATTGATTATTTCCGTCTATCTGCAGTGAACAATTAGATGATTAAATTAAGAAAAAATACGATTTACTATAACATTAAAAAACATCGAATACAAGCAGAGAGTGGGATGAAAGGAGGAACAATCTGAAGCCAAAACACCAGACTGTGTAAGCATTGACTAGATAAAGAAAATGTAATGTGTGCCCATTGAGTGTTTCAACATATGTAAAGGCCTGAGGTTGGAGGCTTTATAGACAACAATACTGAGTGAAGTCAGGTTGGACAGGCAGGCCAGATCTCTCAGGACCAAATTCTACACACAGCGTGTTAATTACAGAAATGCTTACCAATTGATATTTACTTTTCCAAAGGAAGGTAGATTTATAAAAGCTGCCACTGGAGAGTCCTGCTTTGTTTCTCCTCTCAAAAACATAATTTATTCCTTCAGGTTTGTTTAGAATTCAAAATCTTTTCTTTGAAAATCTGATATTAGGTCACGCTTCAGTCTCTTAGCAGTATAACTCTAAAGGTTAGTGAAATAGAACAGAATAGAGGGAAAAACCATCTAGGAGAAAGCAAAATTTTGTTTCATTAGTTAAACCTCACACATACCTTCAGTCGGTAACAATTGTTCAAATTAATTTGGCAATTAAAATTTGTAAGTAAAATCAATTAAATTTGTTGAGATGGACAGCATTGTGGTTGAATTTTAAAATTAAGTATGCTTAATGCCATTATATAGTCTTGTTGACTTGACACAGTACTTTTATTTTTTTTAAATGCTGTAAGTTAAAGCCCCAAAGCCATTTGACCCTGAAAAGGAGATTGCAGTTCTCCTTCACCGCAAACAAGATAAGTCTGTTTACACCTGATAATTTCTGATACCAATTCTCTTATTCGTGTGAAAATGATAATTGTTAGAATGGGCTTGAGACTAAATACTGATATGGTCCCTTTCATCTCCAGTTTATTTTCCAAAGTGTAGTTGTCTTATAAATATTGGACCTCTCAGGAAGGACTCTTCTCGACTAGACTTCTGTTAAACAGAGGACTTCTAATCCGCTAATCTTTCACTGATACAAGTGCTTTGCATGAAGTGGGTGTAGTGCTCAGAAGAATTTTATAGCCTGCCAGATAGGCTTTGTATTGATTTTTCCCCCCCAAAAAAACCTTCTTCCACAAAGAAAGACCATTACATCATTTTAGCAGTTTACATTGCACCCTATAGGGTGCTTCAGTGGCAGAGCCCTCATGTCTCCCCAGGTGGCACATATAACCCCTGACACCTCTTCAGGCTCACCCTTGAATAAAGAAATTCTCAGTTGCTCAGATGACCCAGGAGAACCAAGTTGTTTTTCAGAGGTGCCTAAATTCCGTAAAAACAAAACAAAATTAAACTAAACTAAACTACAGTGTGTGGTAGATCATAATAGTAACAACAGAGTCTTAAAGTTTTATCACAAACATCACCAGCATAAGATATAATCAGATGTTTTGGGTTTACTTTTAAAGTCTTTTTTCTTTATGAAAAAATTAAAAGCTCATAATGGAAAACTTGGAAGATGGTAAAAGGAAAGGGAAACTACCGTATTTTCATCCCACCTAACCTGTACACATTTTTGAGAAGCTTTTTTTCAGGTAGCCCAGTTTTAGCCACCACAGCCTCATTGTGTGTCATCGTGTACCATTCCAGAAATCTCCTATGGCTCCTTAGAATTAAAGATCAACAGTATCCATGTGGTGTTTTGCACACATTTAATGGCTCAAAATTCCCCATAAAATAGTAATTGTCAAACCTGGCTACATATATAACTGTGTGAAGCATTTAAAAAATATAGAGATCCTTGGCTTTGGATCCTTGGCTTTGGATCACAGACCTACCGAATCAGAATCTCTGAGTTTTTTGGATCTATTGATTTTTATGTAAAAAAGAAAAGGTAAAATTTCAGTCTTCTTATTTACAGCTAACTTTGGAACCACTACCCTAAAAAACATTACTGGGTTTTTGAGAGATGAGAGAGAGGTCAGTACTCCACAGCCCTCCAGTTAGTCTAATGGGGTTGGGATGATGGAGGACTTGCCGTGGGATACACAGGAAGTCTGGTTGATACCAGGAACATCTCTCTGGAACTCATCGTCGCCAGTCTATTTCTAGGAGCTGCAGAAATGCATTCTACCAGGTTGCAGTTTGCTGACTGTCGGCTTTCCTTGGTTGTATAACATTTGCCCAGTTTTACTCAGAGGGGTCTCGTTTCTTATCCTGTACTTTTCAGGTGTGTCTCCATCTCATTAAAGACGATGGAGCTCTGTGAGATTACTAAACCCAAGAGAATGCTAATGTGACAGAGGAAGTGATCCTCTTCACATGTCTTTTTGTAAATATTCCCACTTTACAGACATGAAAATAAAGGTAGAATAAAACAAAATAACGAGATTTACATGGCCAGCAGAGAGCAAAACCTAGGATTCCCAGCTAGTCCATCTACTTGCATTCTTACCCCAGTAAATTCTCCACTTGGTAGCCAAGTGCTCTTTGTAATAAACGTTTAGTATAGAACAGTTTTAGGTTCACAGAAAAATTGTGAAGCTAGTACAGGGAATTTTCATATAACCCATACGCAGTTTCCCTTATTATTAACATCTTACATTAGTATGGAATGTTTGTTGCAATTATTGAGCCAATATTGATACATTATTATTGACTAAAGTCCATACTTTAGATTCTGTTAGTTTTTTACCTAATGCCCTTTTTCTGTTCCAGGATCTCATCCAGGACACCACATTGTATTTAGTTGTCATGTCTCCTTAGGTTCCTCTTGGCTGTGACAGTTTCTCTGACTTTCTTTGTTTTTTGATGACCTTGACAGTTTTGAGGAGTACTAGTCAGGTGTTGTAGAGCGTCCCTAACTTGGGATTAGTCTGATGTTTTTCTCATGATTAGACCGGGTCTGTGAGTTTTGAGGACGAGGTAGGTGCCGTTTTTCTAACATCATATCAAGTGTACATAGTACCAACATCATTTATCCCTGTGGATGTTGACCTTGATGACCTGGCTGAGGAAGTGTTTGTCAGGTTTCTCCAACATGAAGTTACTCTTTTCCTCCCTTTCCACTTGTCCTCTTCGGAGGGAAGTCACTGTGGACGGGCCCCACAGGAATGGGGGTTGGGCTCCACTTCCTTGAGGGCAGAGGATGTTCATGCGCTATTTGGAATCCATATATTTCCCGCCTCAGAATCCCCTTGTGGCTCCACACCACATTCAGAACGAAACGGAAGCTCCTCTCCACGCCCTGTGCGACCTGGACCCTGGCTTCCCCTCCTAGCTCGGTACCTGCCGCGCTCACCATAGCCCCCCCCCATCAGTACTGACCCAGGAACAAGCAGGAGCAGCCGCAGGCCCTTTGCCTCTGCCCTCCCCTGCCCAGCGCGCGCTTCCCTCCGACTCCCCTGTTCCCTTCCTCACTTCACTGAGTCCCTGGGAGCCGTTTCACAAGCACCGCATCTAAAGAGCCTCTCCGCTCCCTCTGTTGCATTACCCTATGCCTCATCGAATTTATCACAACTCATCCTGTGTATTTGGTTTATCTTTCTCTCCCGGTGTAGCTTAAGCTACTTGCATCCCTAGTTTCTAGAACAGTATCTAGCACATAATAAGCGCTCGGGAAATATTTGTTGAAACGAAGAATGAAGTATTCCATTTTTGAAGGAAATCATCTTTAGGTCTCTTTTTCCCAAGTAGTCTGTGTCTTTATGACCTAGTAATTCCCTTTCTGTTTTTTTCTCTTCAGTGTACTGGAGGCGTTTTAGGAAAAAGGATACCTGGCTCTTTTTTTAAAAAGTGCTCCAGGGTGTTTAAGATAGTAAATAAATAAAACCCTAAGTTTCTCTGTTATTTAATGTGCACTTGACTGTGTTTAAAATGTGACCAGTGAAATAAGCCCTCAGGGGACACTTGCCACCGGGCTCTCCCTGTGCAGTAGCCCCAGGGGGGACAGGATTTGAACACCCCCCACCCCCGCCCCTGTCTTTGTATTCAAGCTATGTGGCTACTTGGCGCCAAAGATTCCTGCCCCTTAGGAGTGGCTGCTGCTGCTAACTCTTGATCGCGGTATTGACCTCCTCCGTGAAATACGCCTTCGCAGTGCAGTCAGACACTCAGAACGGAAAAGATCCTTTAGAAATTCCCAGTGAAATACTGTGGGGTCTTTGTTTGTTTTTCTGTCATTGTGAAGCAAATTCCTTTCCTCATCCATAATTTTCCCTGGCTGCACTCTAAGAAGGAGCCATTAGTTTTAACCCCAGTTTCAGGAATTGTAAATCTGTTCTTCGTAGCAGGCTCAGTCTCAGGTGAGCCATTTTTCCGAGGGTCAGCTCAGGCTCTCACAAGATTCTTCATGAAATACAGAAAGTCTGCTGAGTTGGCTGCTGCTTCACTCTTCTGGAGGAAGAAAAATCACCTTGTTTTTCTTTAAGAAAGAAAATATTTGGTAATTTGGTGAAAAGCCTCCCACCCAGGTTTGCTATGCTGCTTTGCCCCTGTTTATTTAGGAAGTGCCACATGAAAAGAATTACTTATTGTACTCATTGTATCTTCAAACATTAGATAGGAAACAAAGTTTCTGCTTCATCGTAGGTCATGTTTTGGGCAGAACTAAGAATGTGCAGAGTAAAGCGTAGCCATGGTGCCTTCATTGAGAGCTTTCGTTCTGGTTAGTTGGTAAAGGGGAAGCATCGCCTGTTCACCCATTTTCCTAGTTTGTGTTGATTGGCTTTTATATTCTTAATGGGGTAACAAGAGTTAGAAACATCAGTGGACTTGCAAATCAAAACCACAACGATTTCTCCAAGGATAATATATAAGTGGCCAATAAGCACATGAATGTATGCTCTACATAGCCATTAGGAAGATGTAAATTGAACCCACAGTGAGATAGCACTTCACACCCACTAGGGTGACTGTGATCAGAAGGAAGGACAATAACAAGTGTCCACAAGGATGTGGGAAAAGGGAATCCTTATGTGTTGATAGTGGGAATGTAAAGTAGTGCAGCCACTTAGGAAACTAATTGGGCAGTTCCTCAAATGGCAGTTACCTTTCCGTATGACCCAGCAATTCTACTCCTAGATAAACACCCAAGAGAAATGAAAATACATCTCTACACAAAAACCTGTCCACAAATGTTCATAGCAGCATTATTCAGAATAGCAGAAAAATGGGAACAACCCATCAGCTGTGGAATAGACAAAATGCGGTGTATCCTTTTAGTGGAATATTACCGTAAAAAGGTTGAAATACTGATACATGCTACAGCATGGATGGACTTTGGAAACATTTTGCTAAGTGAAAGAAGCCAGACATAAAAGATCACATACCGTATAATTCCATTTGTATGAAATATTCAGAATAGGCAAGTCCATAGGGGCAGGAACTAGATTAGTAGTTGTCTGGGTGGGGTAGGAGACCATGGGGAGTGACTGCTAATGCGTATGGGGTTTCTTTTTTGGGGTGATGAAAATATTCTGGAATTAGATAGTGGTGAGGGTTTCACAACCTCATAAATATATTTGAAACCACTGAATTGTATACTTTCAAAGTATGCAATTCAGTGAGTTTTATGGCATGTAAACTGTATCTCAGTTTTTTAAAACCCAGTTAGACATTTCACACCCACTAGGATGATTAAAACCAAAAAGAGAATGGCAGGTGTTAGCAGGATGTGGGGAATCAAGCCCTGATTCGTCGTCGGTGGGATTGTAAAATGGCATAGCCTCTTGGGAAAGCACTTGACAGTTCTTCCAAATGGTAAATACAGCATTACCGCATAAACTCAGGAATTCCACTTCTGGGTGCTAACCCAGGAAAAATGAAAACATACGTGAACACATAGCAACTCTAACAGCCCAAAGCTGAATCAATAGAATACTACTCGGCAATAAAGAGGGAACTGCTGATTCATGGAGCAACGTGGATGGACCTCAGTAACATCATGCTAAGTGGAAGCTAGAAACCAACAATTACATGTTATGTGACTCCATCTATATGAAGTTTCTAGAAAAGGCAGAGCTGGACAGCAGACCAGTGATTGCCTGCAGTTGGGATGGGAGTGATTAACAAGTTCATACCACAAACTGGCATGAGGGAACTTTTTTATGGTGATGGAAAATGTCCTAAAACTGGATTCTGGTGATTGGTTCCACAACTGTTTAAATTTGCTAAGACTCATTGAATTGTATACTTAAAATAGGTGGGTTCTATGGTAGGTATTTTTTAACTCAAAAATCTGTTTTTACAAAGTCAGTGGTTACCTAGCCAGAGTGGCTCAGTGGTTGAGCATCGCCTATGATCTAGGAGATCGTGGTTCTATTCCCAGTCAGAGCACATGCCTGGGTTGCGGGCTTGGTCCCCATCAGGAGGCAGCCGATCAGTGACTCTCACTGATGTTTCTATCTCTCTCTCTCCCTCTCCCTCTCTCTTCCTTTCTCTGAAATCAATAAAAATATATTTTTAAAAAATCAGTCTATATAGGACTCTGGATATTTGAATCAGAAAACAAACCTTTCTTTCCCTTCACTTTAGATCCGGCCCCCCACTGACTTGAGCTTCAACTTTGATGCCAACAAACAACAAAGACAGCTTATTGCAGAGCTAGAAAACAAAAACAGGTAAGAATGCCGGGGCTGAGCCAGTTGCTGAAGTCCACGTTCGACATGTGAGGGTCTGATTCTCACTTTCCTTGCACACTAGATGGCTTTGAGCACAAAGGAAGATCCCACCCACCCCAGTGAATATAGGCCAGCCCAAGTCCAGGAAATTCCCTGGACACTAAATTGTAAATCTGCATGATATTCCTCGTGCTAGTCCAAAACCTGCTCATGTGCTCTCAGGTAGATTCTTTTCCCAGTGCCTTCTCCTACCCGCAGGTGTGTTCTTCTCCTGATTCTTTCTCCACTCTACTCCTGGGAGCCTTTTGCTTTATCTGGTCATCTTCTCTTGGCTCATTAGGCTGCATGTGACTGGTCTCTTACTAAAAAAGCCATTTAAAGGCTTGGAGACCAGACAATACACCATTATGCACTGGAAAGTAGGAACCAGCCCCAGGAAACTGGACGCAGTGTAACAAGCATAGGTAGAGGCAGCTGTCCAGCGCGCAAGGGTTGGGAAGGGGGGCGGCGGTTAGCACAGGACCTGCCTTAGGAGGTTGCAGGGTGTCCTCCTGTCCTTTCCCCAGGGAGGCGCAGAGTATTCTGGCTGTCATTTTCCTTCTGTGGCGATTTTTTTCAAGTTCTTGAGAAGAGTATTTTGATGGCTTTTTCTGCCACAAGGATTGTTTCATTGAATAAGTGTGAAGTGCCACAGTATTAGGAAGGTATCCATTTCACATCTTGGTCGCGTGGAAGCAATCAGAGTAAGACGGTAGAGGCCGCACTACTGGAGTGAAACTTCTAACAGGAAGAGAGAGTCATGAGGCCCTGTGTGGCCATCCCCCCTTCTTGCATCCTCTCTAGAGAGATCCTGCAGGAGATTCAGCGTCTCCGTCTGGAGCATGAGCAGGCCTCCCAACCCACCCCTGAGAAGGCCCAGCAGAACCCCACGTTGCTGGCAGAGCTGCGGCTGCTGAGGTAAGTGGGGATGCGGCGTCGAGTTATAATCTGCTATGGTAAGAGTTTATATCTCAGGAAACCGAATTAGTGGGACAGAATCCACTTACCAGGATAACTGGTCGTGTGAGACCGAACACTGAAGCGTTCCACTCGTTCTGTGACTGCTTCAGATGCTTGGGTTCCTTTATCAGACACTCTGAGAGCTTCACCTACAGAACTAGGTGAGCACCAGTCTCCAGTTACGTGACAGGCAGAACAGTGTTCATACTTGTGCGATTGCTTCAGGAAGACCACGGTGCTGCACTCAGTCTTCCTCTCTCGCTAATTAGTCTGACTTTAGAGACTCTTGGCAGAAGCAGTGCTCTCCCTGACCTCTGGATCTGTTCTGGCACTTTATAGTCAGAGAGTCATAAATTGATGGGATCTGTTTAGGGAAAAGTGAACTGGAGATCCAGACATGGGAGGGAATAGGAGGTGAGGTGCTAAAGACAGGGCTATAGGTGGGTCTGGAGTTGTGCTCTCCAATAGAAATACAGTGTGTCACATGTAATTAAAACTTTTTTAACAGCCACGGTGAAAAACTAAAAGATATGTGTCAATAATTTTAGTACTATCTTTTGCTTGACCTGGTATATCCAAAGTACTATCATTTCCACATTTAATCAACATTAAGAAATTACTAATGAAACCTCATTTTACTTTCTTTTGACCACACTAAATTTTTGAATCCAATGTGTATATTACACTTTCGTGCATCTCAGTTCAGACTCGCCACATTTCCAGTGCTGGGTAGGCCCACGTGGCTCCTGGCTACCACATTGGACAGCAGGGGTCTAGATTGTGCCAGGTGGGAGTTGATGATGCTAGAGATTCCGTTGAGGTTATCACATAGGGTGATGACACGAACACAGCTTCCCTTCAAGCAGCGTTTCAAACTTCAAAACACACTTTCTTATTCCTCAAAATACTGATACAATTTATTATTGGCCCCATTTTACAGAATAGAAAATTGAGGCTCAGAAAATTGACTTGTCCAAGGCTGCATATTTTTAGTAAATGATGGACTGCAGGTCTTGCACTGTTGTTGTTGTTTTTTCACCACAATAGATGAAGTCAGGATTCATCAAGCTAAGAGACCATTGTGTGCGTGAGGTAAAGAACACTTGGAGAAAGTGAGAGAAGTGAGAATGCAAAGATAGATACATAAATTTCCAGGAAAGAATTGTCTGAGGTAGGTGACTTAATCAAATACAGGATAGCAAAGAGGACCGAGTTTTTCAGCCTTAATGACTGGAAGATAAAGTGGCAGAGACAGGGAAGCTGGGAAAGAGAACCAATGGAGAAGAAAAGTCTTAAGTTTGATTTTGGACATACTCAGCTAGAACTGACATGAAGTCTGTCCTCAGGGAACAGAGAACTCTCTTTGACACACAGTCATCCTGAGTCTGTCACACTTCTGGAACCTGGTGTCTGGGGTGGGAAGCACTGACTGCTGAAAGCTGTTTTCCCTGGGCAGTTTTCATACATTTTCTCCACTATTAATTTAAATTTGGACTGGTTCTGTGCATTTTTCTCAATGAGGTATGTGACTTCCTAACAAAGAATTTTTTCAATCACTTCAGTAGTAATATACTTTTTCTCTATTTGGCCATGCGTACTTTCCAGAGCATTTTTACCTGCTATCTCACAATAGTAAAGTGGGCAAAATAGATACATAGAACTTCTTACACATAAGGTATCAGGTTACATGACTTGCTCAGCATCTCATACGCTGCTAAGTAGCAGAATCAGGCCAAAACTGATATTCCCTGGCCTTAGACCCTTTATCTTCAGTTTCACTTACGATGGGCTTTTCCTCTTGGACAGACAAAGGAAAGACGAACTGGAGCAGAGGATGTCGGCACTGCAGGAGAGCAGGCGGGAGCTGATGGTTCAGCTGGAGGGGCTCATGAAGCTACTGAAGGTAAGAGCTGGTGGCCTGCTCTCAGGTCTCCTCCCGCTGTCAGCTGCCTGGTCCACTTCCACAGGCAGTGCTGCTCAGCCTCCCCTGTGGTGTCGGAGCAGGGGGAGGTAAAAGGCTTATTTATTGCTCTCTAGACCCAGTCTTCAGGTAAACCTCCATATCGGCAGTCTAATTCAGTATAACAGGCATCGAAATTAGTGTAAAGCCTCATTATAAAAGAAAAATTAGTAACTGGAACCACAGTAATGTCCTGAAATAGTTGCTTTTGTGAATGTTTAGAAATAGCATATTAGCTATGTAAAATGAATATTTCCCAACTGTTTAGTTTCTTTTTAAGACAAATATTTAAATATTCCACCTACAAATATTAAGTATCCTTTTTAGTAACTATTACAGAAGCACACCAATCTTATCAAATCAACTCTAATCAATAACTTTACCTTATTCGGAGTGATAACTTAATGTGTTTGTTCTAGGTATGGTAGATTGGGGCCTGAATAAATCAAGTAATTCAGGTATAACTGTCTATTTTTGTTGAAAATATATTACAACCCCTACACCCCAGAGCAGAGAAAGGCACGCTAGACATTTAAATGTCCTCACCTGGACAGTTTTATTGGCACTGAGCTGAACTATTTGCCCAGCTGTGCAGCAGCAGTGCCAGAGCACATTGGTTCATGCTGTGAATTCCTAAGGGCTATGCTCTGAAACGACCGTATTTTGTGATGGACAAAGTTAGCAGCCAGAGTGGAAAAAGCAAAACGTGGAGTGACTCCAAAGCAGGCTGAGGGGGGCAGATTTAATCCTATGATAAAGGAGAGTCTCTGAAGGTTTTGCAAAAGTAGTTAGGAAATTATGCAGAACTGGTAAGAAAGGGGAGAAACTAAAGGGCAATAGGGAGACTAATGAGATCATCCAGGCCCGAAGTGACGAGGGTCTGGGCCAGGGTGTAGCTCAGGAAGATAACAACATGGAAAATGCCAGTTCTTCAATTCCAAACCAGTCCCTTAAAGATGAAGCCAGTAGTGTTAGCAACTTGGGTGAATGTGTTTTAAACTGACTTTTGACTTGCTCAAGACACTCACTTCTAGTCTTGAGTTCAGTTTGCTTCTAGCTTTGATCCTGGATGTTGGGATTGTTTGGGCTCGGACATGTTTCTACATTAACCCTGTGAACAAGGATTTCTCCTGAGAAGTAGATGATGTCTAAATGGGTCTTGTTTAAAGAAATCCTTATGCATAAAACCTGGGCCAGATCCCAATAGTTGTCAAGTATCTGGCTAAGCAACCCATCAGCCCCTGAAGACAGCAGAGCTGCCCTTAAGACTCATGTGGCCTGTGGAACACCTGCAGCCTCGTGGGGTTTTGGAAGCCCCACCATGGTGAGTTTAGTCCACCTGGAGGTCAGGAGATAACGGGATCCACCCACTCCTTCCCTGTGTCAAACCTCCTTTTCAGAAAGATGTTCTCAGACATTACCCGGACACAGATGGGAAGGTACCCCAGGCTGATTTTTGTAAAAGGTGAAAGGTTTCTGCACGCTAAAGGGAAGTCAGAGTGAATTTCCTCTAAGTACCACTGCACGCTTTCCCGTCAGCTGGTTCCCTCGGTGTTCCTTAGAGTTCCCGGCACAGAGCCCCACGTGCATTACTGTGACTATAGTTCAGCTCTGACGCTCGTATTCCTGGGCAAAGCAGAATGTGCTGATGCCTGAACCCATAATCCTTGAGTTTCCTTAGATTTCTAGCTGTTGTCTTACAGTTACAATTTCATTAAAATAAGCAGGACCCTGCTGCCCCATTTTGTAGGATCCCCACCAGGTTCTTAAACACCTTATGGTTTACCCACTAGGCCAGCTGTGGCCGTTCAGACGGGGAGGGAGAATGTACAGACCCGCCGGGAAGGTTGTCTTCTTAGCCCCTGACTAGGATTCACAGCTGAAATCTCACTCCTCTAGTCCAACTTCCTAAAAGGATTACAGTCTTAATTTGTGCTCTGTATATACACTCCCAAAGAGGCATATGTAGGGATCACTGACTTCTATTAAAATTCCAGAGGTGTTTTCCTACTATTTAAAAATGTGTATTCACCACTGCGTAATAAGAGCACCCTTTACAATTCTAATTTTAATTTCAAAGGACTGTCCTTTCATTGATGTTCAGTCTGCTAGCATTTAATTCTCTCATAAAACAGCTGTAAGCGGTTAGTCAAATGGACAATCAAGCCACATGGTCTGGGATACTCATAAATTAAAATACACCACATGACAAGTTCCCATTTCACACGGAGTTCTTTCATTTCCCTCCTTTAGTGAAATATTAAGTACTTTGTCTATTTATCTGAAAAATGATCATTTAGAGAAGCATACGTATGAAGCGTCACCATTGGTTATGAATTCATTTAACAAATATCTTAAATCCTTTTTTTGGAACAAGGATGGGGAAAAATCAATCATACATTTATTTAATAAAAAGTATTGAATTCATGTTTAGCTGTTGTCTTACAGTTACATGTTTAGGTGTTTGGCATATAGTGGTAAGACTCAGTTCCTGTCACCAGGGAGTATCAGGGACCTTCTTACTGTTTTGGGTTCTTTTTAAATGACATAATGTAGACGGACACTCAGGTACCCATGCTCTGAATGTGTCTTTTCCTTACATTTCCCCATCATTAATGAGCATATGGATAACCTCTGCCTCAAACTACTTCTTTAATCTAGAAATGGTCATGTGTTGGTTTTTCAGTTTCTGTATCATGTTCCCAATACTTTGCTACCTCACTTTCCATTTTTCCATTATTGCTTTTGAAACATATTTACCAGATGAATTCTGCAGTTTTCAATTTGCAAAGGATGTTTTGGATATAAAGTTTTCTATAGATGACTACAGTGGCTATTGCATTATTCCGGCCACCTAGCCAGGCACTCTCCCTGGGAAGAGTCTCACGTGTTTTAAGTGACATAGCAGTTTTGCACTTTATAATTAAGGTATTATTACCCCCTTTAAATCAAGTTGGCTTCTGTGCCTTGTCATCAGTCAGTGTTTACTGACCCCAGCTGACCAATTGATAACAAAAATGTTCTGAGACCGTGCATCTTGCCTGTTTTCTGTGTTGACAGAGCCTTCAAGGCTTTATCTGAATGACTTCTGTGAGTTTAAATCATATAACACTGTCATAAGTAACACTCTGCCAAAGTCCACCCTCTCCCACCCCCAATGCTCATGGGAGGCCTCTGAGCCCTGCAGATGTCACCCTGTCCCCCCCTCATCCTAACCTGACACATGAGTCCAGTGCAGATTTTAATGATTTCATGTCTTTGGACAAACTATACACAATAATCACCAAATGTGCAAACATGAAGCATTGCTTTTTGAAACTTCCCTGTTCTGTTGAACCAAAGCAGTGTTTTCTCCAATCCCAAACCTGGAGAAAACAGCAAGAATAGGGAGGTGCCTTAGGAACAGTTCTACTAAGAAATTACATCATGGTCTTTTGAGCTCAGATGCAATTTCAGCCTCTCAGGATCGCCCCATCCCTCCCCCACCATCTCAATTTCCATTTCAACACAGTGCCAGCAAAAAAGCCCACATTTTAAAATTGTTTCTTAAGTCTCCTAGGGCTGTTTGCCTTACCTAGTGAAGAGAAGAACAGTGTTCTGCCCCACAGGGAAGCCTAGCTAGGAAGGGAGATGGCTTCCCAACTGCAAAACTCTAACCCCTTCTAACTAGAGCCATGAATGTCAGATGCAACAGCTTAAAGACCCCAGCTTCTCAGGCTGATGCAGCTCATGCTCGGCGCCCACTCTGCCTGGGCTCCTGTGAGTTTAGGTTTGGCCAGGCATCTTGCAGCTGGCTTTGATTATAAGGACATCTTCCTGGGCTGAGTTGGAAATTTTTTGGTGCCCATTTAATTTCTAGCCCATGCTTCTCCCTTGCAGGAATAAAATTATTTCCTCCAAATTTTCACTTACTCTCTCCCTTTTCTAATTCCTTGGCTTTACTGAAATCGTTTTTGCCATTGCACCCAGATCTGCACACCAAGAAGCCCTCATCCTTTCCAAAGACTTCCTCCACACATGTTCAGTAAATACTGCCTGGCTGGATGGGTGCAGTTTAAATGGAGCCATTGCAATGGTTTGTAGATGTGCATACTTGGGCCAAAGAGCAGGGGCTCCCTGACCACAGTTACCCACAATGAGGCATAGAAGGGAAGCAGAGACGCCCGTTAAAAGGCAGAGTGGCTGAGGAACAGTGGACTGAGGAGAGAGAAACTTGGAAGTGTTTATCTCTTCTTCACTGTGCTGCTCTCTACGGCGCCTGGGGGTGAATTCTGATAGCTGGTAGTTAGCAAGCGCCTGCTCTGCGCAGCATCACTGTGAGGCTCTAAAAGAGAGGCCATCTCGTGTTTCCAGAGCTTTATGCATAAGAAGTACTAAATGAACCTGTATTGAATTAATGAAAAAGTAAGGTCTCTCAGGGCCCTGAAGCAGTTTCCAGTGTACTGCAGAATGGGGGTGCATGTGCATCTTTGAAAAAACCACAGCAGCCCAAAAGCAAGGGGAGGGGACTGCATCGGAGATGAATCTGTGGGCATGTGAATTGCTAGTTGAGCAAGTTCTTAGAGCAGTGGTTCTCACACTAGCATCATTGGAATTGGCTGAAAGGTTCATTAAATGCATTGTCATGCCCCACCCAAGAGTTTTGACCCAGTTTGTCTGTGGTAGGGTCCAAAATCTGCATCTCTGACAGGTTTTCAGATACTGCTGCTGCTGCTAGTGGTCTATATTCTACACTTTGAGAACCACTCCCTGGATAAATATGCCTAAACACCTGTGAATATTGCAAATGGTGACAGATAATTGGGCTTTTGAGTCATGGTTGAGTTGCTTCTTTTGGTTTACCCTATATAGTTATATGTTGGGCTAGTCAGACTCTCTAAGCCTTTTGATGCATAAAATGAGGAAGTTAGACTAGATGGTTTCTAAGGTTCTTTCTTTACAACTCTAGAAGTTAGCATTTAATGAATTGGACAGGGCAGAGGCCAGCCATGTGCTCTGTCCAGCTGGTGATGCTCTCTGGTGGTCCGGGATTTGGTCTCTGAACCCATGGGCCTGGCCTGATTTGCCTTGTTCTGTCATTTCTTCCAGATGTTTGTGGTGATGGGCATTAATCTCTCTCCTTTTTCCCTCTGCCTTTTTTTGTTTTGTTTTCATCACCTCTAGGAGGAAGAGCAAAAGCAGGCAGTAAGTGCACATCAGAATCCTGCATCTGGTCCTTGTTCCCTTTGCATGTTCTTGTTTCCTCATTTAACTGGTGCATTCTTGCTCCTCCCCTCCCCACACAAGGTCATCTGCAGAGCTGGTTATGTGTAAGGCCCCGGCAGTTCTCCCCGTGGTGGTGTAAAATGGCCTGAAGGTCCCATCATGTTTTCCTAGTTGAGCATGTTCTTATTTGAAACCAGAGCTTGCGGAATTGTTTTTCAGAGTACACATCTGTGTGTGTGTTTGAATATGCATGATTATCCAGGCTACAGTTGCCTTTTCCTGCTCTTGCTTTCTCTGCTGCTTCCTGTCTAGAGTGACCTTAATTGCTTGAAACAACTCTTAGAGTGGTGGGGGTGACCTTGGGTCTAAATACTGTGTCCGGAATGATTGTGCATGGAAATGAGTAGTCCTTGTGGTAACTTCAGATGTCCTTTAGTCTTGAACAGGCTTCTGGGTGCTGCAGCTCCAGTTGCCTCTTAACAAAGTTACCAATGAAAACTAAGTGACTGATGATGCTGTAAATGATTTCCTGCTCAGAGCCTACTACTCCAGAGGGAGCTCTGGTTTCCCCGAGCTGCGTGGCTGTTGCATGGGGTTTAGGGAAGGTTTATGTCTGTTTTTATTTATCCTGATAGCCACTAACCCACAGAAGAAAATCAATTGAGGGCCTATCCGCAATAGTAACACCATATGTTTATATAACATAGTGAGGTTTTCAAAGCACATATCTTTTACATAAGCTAAAGCTGATTTGTAATTTACCTCAGGGCTTTCTTTTTTTAAAGAGAGAAATATTAAATGTTTAATTTAAAATTTTTAATTATTTCTTTTAAACAAATTTATCCATGTATTAGGTTAAGAATGGGAATATAAAACATTATGTTTATTATTTCCAGTTAAAAGAGCAGTGGACTCATAGACTAAAGAGGAGAGGAAAGGAAGGAAGAGATAAGAAAGGAATGATGGAGACACAGACTGTCAGAGGACAGGAAGAGAGAGTGTGGTATTAAGTGAGGCACACAACCCAGAAGTCTCAGTGGCTTTAATGTAAAGTTTGTTTTTCACTCACACATAGTTTATTGCTGATCTATGCCACTTCCATATAGATAGATAAATTGACATGGGCAGAGCAGAAGACCAGGATGCAAAGTCAAGCACAGCAATTTAATGCGTCTACCCAGAAGTGACACGATCATTTCCACTCCATTTCATTGCCTCGAGCAAGTCACATGACCACCCTTCACCTCCGTTTGGCTTAGCAGAAGCAGAGAAGCAGATGCTGGTAATGCGTAGGTGCACACTTAGGAGGATCTGTCCTTCCTGCTCCCTTCACGCCTTCCCGGACAGTCATCCCCTTGCTATTGACTGTACCCTTCCTGCTGATACGAGGCATCACCCCATTGTAGTTGCTGACCACCAGTGTTCCTCTCCTTCTCTTTACCCCTCTACATGTCAAAGATACACTTTACAGTTAAAACCACTTGCTGGGAATGTTCCAGCAATCCACCCAGACTAGCATCTCCTGAATCCTTTCTAAATGTGCCAGTTCAGAGTGAAGCATGTACTTGGCAGCACCGTACACCTTCCTGAGGGGGCAGGCATTGTATTTATTTTAATGGCAGCAGTAGAACCTCCAATAGACACTTCATTTTTTAAAAATTTTATGGATTACCATGTAATCCAAGAACCAGAAATTGCCAGTGCTGGTGTATTATTTCTCAGGTCAATTTAAAGCTGACCTTGGCAGACAAGGGATTAAATAACATGTTCGTTTCAGTGACCTTTGATTCTGTGTAAGATCATCGTCCCCTTGAAGTTGGCAAAATGAGAAGCTAGACCCAGACCGCTGTGTACGTCTTGGGAGTTCTCCATGGCCAAGTCCTAAGTCCTCTGAAATCTTCTGGGCTCTCCCCCCCGCCCCCCATACTCCGAAACAGAAGCCTGCATCTACAAAAGGATTGCCGTTTATTTATTGACTCAGCTATGTCTTACTACCCATGTTTAAGGCAGTGAGCTTGACCCTTTGGAGAATAAAAAGAGAAATCCTACGCAAATCCCACCCTCAAATAGGATAAAAGTTATTTCATGGTTGGCATGATGCCCTGAATACAGAAACACAAGCCAGGTCAGTGATATCCTGAGCCTTAGGCACCACTGCTGCCCTCCTCAGTTTGCAAACTCCACGGAGTCTTTCAGTGAACAAGGATCAGTGTGCTGTGGTTTGTGGCTGTGGCGCAGCCTCCAGCCTGGGCCCTAGCCCTAGTCCATGTGCATAGATTCTGCTGGTCCGACTGCACACAGATGGCCTCGTGCAAGTTCACAGTGTGCTCACTCTCGATGCCTGCTCTCACTAGAGGCACCTGGCAACTCGTCAGTTTTTTGTTTTTGTTTTTGTTTTCTCTTTCCCCACAAGAGGAAATGCCATTCAGTATTAAAAATAGGTATTTGTGTTACACTCCCCTAAAATCATTGAACACCTGTGAGGAGTTTACAGTCTGAGGACATAGGGGGAAATAGCTTTGGGTCTTTGCAGCACCCCCAATACTTTTTAGCACTCTAATCAATGACAAGCTGAGAAATTTGCCTACCTGCTGTTTTATTTCCCTCCTGTACTGTATTTCTGTCTCTTCCTCTCCTGACAAGAATGCACACAACGTATAAAAACAATCTGTCAGGGTGTCCAGGAAAAGTCTACACTCCAGGCCGGAGAGATTTGCCTTCTACTGAAGGTATATTGAATTCCTAGGACCACAGTTATCTTTCCCCATAATGCTGCAGTCTGAATCTCAGCAGAGCATCAGCAGAAAAGAATGAGTGAAAGTGACTTCCCGGTTTTGAGCCTGAGAACCTGGAAAAAGAATGAGTACCACTGACTGAAAAGGTGAAAATGGGGAGGTGATCCGGGTTAGGAAGGGGATTTTGATCTGAGTTTGAACCTACTGAATTACAAAGAACAGGCAGGCAGTCAGGCTTCTTGTCAGCTCTACTAGATACTTGGGGATATACAACTGGAATTTCAGTGGGAAAACAGGGCTAGCATGATCGATTTGGAAGTCTTCAACCTAAAGTTAGGGTTGAAATCATAAACATGACCCTCATGGAAAACCCATAGTAGACAAAAAGAAAGAGTAGTGGGTAGGAGGGTAGGATTGGGGGTTCTTCTAAAACAGCTCAGTAAGTTTCAAGAAGGGGAAAGTTAATAAGACAATAGGCAAGGAAGTCCTTGGATTTGATGAGGAGGAGCTGTCGGCAACCTTGGAAAGGAAATTTTTAGTAGAGTAGCAGTGTCTACAGCTCTGAAAAATGGGCTTTGTCTTGTCCATCTGCTTTGCCCCCACCCCCCTGGATAAACTCACCTCAGGGAAGAAAGGAGTTCAATCTTCAGTCTGCCTGTTAGATTCTCTGACTCATGGAACCCTGTTGACAAAACTTCAATTATTTTCTGTCTGAACATGTACATAACCCTTACAGACTTCAGTTTCCTCATCTGTATACTTCCAGCATCACAATTCTTTCATCCTTTTGTCACTGATACCAATTGGTACATTGGAGAAAAACCATACATCAAAAAGGGTATACAGAAATTCACCTGGGTTCATGTGCCTGGTGAGTCCTTTTGTAACTTTGAAACCCTCTGGTCCTCACTTCATTGTCTGCACTTCTAGTAACCATCTCCTTCCTCAGGGTTTATTCGTGCCAATCATCTACCTCCCACTTTTCCAGGCAAACAAATGCATCCTATGAAAAGGGCGTCAGCTGCTTCTGTGGATCCCACTCATGTGGCTTATCTCTGGGATTCTTGGCCATGCCTTCCACAGCAGGACAGGAATTTCTGGTGCTGTCTTTCTGAAAGACCTCACCCTACCATCCTCTCTCAGCATGGGATTGGACCTGGGACCCTTCACTTTGAGAGTGTCTATAGGCATTTCTTCAAATCCTGGTGCTCTACCAGTGTCTAGGGTTTTATAGCTGACTTCAGGCTGGTTCTCTTTTAAAATATATCTTTATTGATTTCAGAGAGAGGAAGGGAGAGGGAGAGAGAGAGTTGAAACATCAATGATGAGAGAGTCGTCATTGATCGGCTGCCTCCTCCCCTCCCCCCACTGGGGATCAAGCCAGCAACCCCGGGCATGTGCCCTGACCAGGAATTGAATCACCATCTCCTGGATCCTAGGCCGATGCTCAACCGCTGAGCCACGCCCAGCCGGGCTCAGGCTGGTTCTGATTCCATATTGACAACAAGGCTAAGGTAGGGAGCTTCCTGGCCTGCAGTCCTTAACTGAAGTGAACATCTGCTTAGTTTTAGCTGAAAGAAGCATGTTATAAAGGGTACGATAGACTCTTACACTCATCTCCATTTGCTGCTAATCATAATTTGGCAATAGAATTACTCTCATTTGGAGCTGTAGTGTAGATGTCCCAATGCTTAAAAAAGAAAGAAATTGAGAGGGAGGGAGGGGGCATGTTTTCTAAAATTAGAGGCAATGCAGAGAGACAGTTTACTGAAGCTAAAGTGGTACCTTTAATAAGAATCCATACCGACTCACCACTGCTCTACAAAGCTGGCTAACCATAAATCCCTCAGTGCTTTTATTGTTATGTATTCTTATTAACTTCAAATTTTATAACATTCACTATTTATACATTGCTTTCACATTTCAAATTTCAGCTCCTACATTTAACCAGCTCAGACCTCAGGAAACCAAGAGAGAATCTAGGAGACTCTCAGGCCTGTAGCTGCCCTCCAGGACATCTCCCAAATGTGCAGAAGATATTAAGCTACTGGTGGCCCACCCTTCCTTCCACAGCTCACCACCTTGGAAAAGTAGTCCTGGACAAGCCACCCTCTGTAGGACCTCATGACTCTTGAGTCATCCTCAGGCAGGTTTCTTATCCCCAGCACTATGGGCATATGGAGCCAGATAACTTTATAGGGGGAAGGAGGCTGTTCTATACATCATGGGATATTTAGAAGCATCCTTGACCTCTACCTCCTAAATTCTAGTGCTAGCTGCTCCCACCCCCAGGCCCCTAGCAGGTAAAATTACCACCAATTGAGAAGCACTGTCCTGAGCCCAGAGAACCTTTCTCTGTGACACCACTCTGAGCCCCACACGTTCTCAGAATCCCTTATTCTGAGGTTTAAGGATGGGATGGATGACAAAAGATTTCCAGTCACCTCCCCCACACATCATCCCTCTGTCCATGTCTCCTGCTGTGTTAATGTCATTGCCAGCCCTACATGCTTGTGCTCTTCCAGTCTCTGCTCTTCCTACGCAGTTGTCAAGTCCAGTCAGTGTTTTCTCCGGATGCTTGCTTATATGTCTCTCCTTTCAGTTCCGATCACCATTCTTCATTCCAGCCTCCATCACCTGTCACCTGGTCTGTGGGAAAAGCCTCCTAATAAGTGTCTTTGTCTCCTGTCTCTTGCCTTCCAGTCCCTCCTTCACATGCCCCAGATTCCTAATGACAGAGCACACCGACCACATCATTCCCTCCTGGGAAACCTTCACCAGCTCCCACTGCTACTGCCTAGAGCAGGGTCAGCAAGCTTCTGCTTAAAGGGTTAGATAGTAAATATTTTAGGCTTTGTAAGCCAAACCAAAGATATTATGTAAGTACTTATATAACCATTTAAAATAAAACCATTTCAAAGTATAAAGCTAGCCTGGCCAGTGTGGCTCAGTTCATGTGGCTCCCATGCACCAGGAGGTTGCTGGTTCAGTTCCAGGTCAGGGCACATGCCTGGGTTACAGGCTCCATCCCCAGTAGGGGGCATGCAGGAGACATGTTTCTCTCTCATCAATGTTTCTCTCTCTCCTCTCCCTTTCTCTCTCTGAAATCAATAAAAACATATATTTTTTTTAAATAACCTTCTTTAAAAAAAAAAAAAGTAAAGCCATCTTTCTCATGTACTACCTGCAGAAGAAGCAGATAGTGAGCTGGATTTGGCCATGGGCTATAGTTTGCCTGTTCTGTGGCCCAGTAAATAAACTTGATGACCATTTATTTATGTCTCTGTATGACTATGGCCTACACTTCTCTTTCCCACCACATAGCTTTTGTGCTCCCCACACCACTCCTCCTGCCCCATGCACAGCCTCCTCTCCCAGCCCTGGTACCTTTGTTCATGCACTTTCCTCACCTGGATCGCCCTTCCCCAGCCTTTTCTGCCCATTGAAATTATACCCCTCAAGATACTCTCAGATGCCTCCTCTCTATGAAACCTTACCCTACTCCAGGAGGTCAGAGTTAAAGCCTCTGGTGTCTGCTGCTCTTCCTTTGTACCTCCAGGTAGGTGTGGGTTTCACCCTCCTTTGTATGCTAGTTGCATACATGCCCAACTGCCTCTGGAACCGGGATCTGTGAGCAGAGACATTGACCCTTCGGAGCCCTGGCACCTTGCAAAGTAGAATAACAGCAGGTAGTCCTCTATTAGGCTGGTGTGCGAAGCATCGTATGTTCATCCTCACCAACCTGGAAAGAGATGACTATCTCCCTTTTACATATGAAGAAGCTGAGGTACCAGAGAGGTTAAGTAAGTTGCCCAGGATCACACAGCTAGTAAGTGGCGGAGCTGGAATCCAGTCAGATCAACAAACTGCAGAGTCTGGACTCTACCATGATTTAAGTAGGGACTCGGCAAAGAGTGGTGATGTTGAAAAAGGGTGCCACACCACACCATCCAGGTTTGGCCTACCCACAAATAGCTGTTAAGTTTATCTCATTGAATTTTCAAGTATCACTGATAGGTTCTAGCTGCCTGTCTGAGCATCGACTTAGCTGTCTGAACAAGGACCATGCTTTCCTGGGAGCCCATTTTCTTCTTGTTTCTAATACGCAATCAGGATGTCTGGTATTTGTTTTGTAGGGGTTTTTCCTGTAATGAGGTTCCTGATCATTTTGCTGAGAACTGGCTTTGAAATCCTGCAGTGAGAACTAATGGCTCACTATTTTCCAATAGAGCTGGACAAACAGGAGAAACAAACAGAAAGAGGGTAATTCTAGTCTTGGAATTTATGAGCTTCCCTATCTGAAAGTTTAAATTTCAACTTCCCTTTGATCTTTGGGTTTATGGTGAGTTTTAATAGGTTGTTCTCTGTCTCAGAAACTTAATATGCTTTCCTCCACCATTAAAAAAGATAACCAGACGTCTTGCCCCCACCCCTTTAAGCCTCAGGGTAGGCTTTGTCTTATACATAATTTAGTTTGACTTGAATAGGGACCGAATCATGAAGACTGCGAAGCATACCTTCCCACCCATTGCCAACACTGTGATCACAAAACTTCCAGCAGCCCCACTCTGGCTACTTCCTGTCCACAGCCGCTTTCCCCGCAAGCCGCCGCAGAGAGTGACAGGTCATGTGCTAGCGCTGAGTTTCCTGAGGCGGTATGGGAACAGACAGGTGTCAGCCCTCTGCGGAAGGACCTCATGGCAGACTTTTTGGTGGCCCTAACTTTCCAACAAACACGGTAGATAAATGTGCATTAACGGCGACAAGAGAAGAGACATCATAGGACCCTCCACCCCTCGTCTCTGGTGTTTAGAGCCAGGCTTTTCTTTAAACACTGTACTGCTCTCAGGCGTGCAGGTGGACACTGTGCTAAGACAGGAAGGTCTGCAGGCATGGCCTTTGCCTGTTTTAACTCACGCCAGAGGGAAGCGTGGCCTGCTCCTTTGCTCATGGCCATTGGCCGTCTCCTGCACCCTCTCCACCCGCTCGCTCCCATCCCTGGCGCTGACTCCCCGCCATCCCAGCTTGTCGTGTCAGGCAGTTATTGTCATGTCTCGCAGCAGGGCAGCCAGTGCAGCATCAGCTCAGCCTCTCTCTCCTTGTACTTCCATGTTTGATGCGACAGCTGCGTTTTCCTAGCACAGCCAACCAGCACCAGCTCAAATGTTATGTGCCAGCTCAAATAGTATTTAGGTGTGATTTTTCTTTTACCTTTTCTTGAAGAAAAAAAATGTAACAAAGTCCATTCCTTATAATCCCACTTCTCATACCTTCATGGTTGCCTCGCCTGATTTTCAAACTTATAGCTCCTTTCTCCCAAGGTTGTTTTTGGGTTTTTTGTTTTTCTGAGAAGGCCTAAGAGGCCAGTTTGTTTAATTTAAATACACTGCGGCAAAATGAAGGTAATTGTCCACATAGGCCATCTGCTACCTGACAGGTACCCATGAGTCAGAGAGAGAGAAATGGAGACTAAAATGTCTCCTTCCGTTACTGTGATAACCGCTTAGCTGCAAGTTTAGTTGGGGTGTTTGTGGAGGGGGAGTGTGCAGCTCCACAGAGGGCGTTAACTCAAAGTCAGGCTTTGCACAAGCCTCTCTGAGCTTGATTACCTGACTGTAATGAGCACCAAAGAGATTTAAAAAAATTCATACCTGTTCCATGAGGGAAAAGAAGGGAAGGCACCAGTATTTACGGACCCCCTACTGTGTGTCAGGCACCGTGCTGGGGATAACCTAAACATGGCCCAGACAGTATGTGTCATTTTCCTGCTAAGACAGCGCCTTTCTCCCTGCGGCCAGCTCTCTCTGCCACAGGGTGTGTGTGAGTCCCTGTCTCTGCTTAGATGCCAGCTGTGGGAAAGAATCAGTGTCCTCAGGTCACCTTCTCTGGCATTCTCTGTACCTGTCTGGCTCCAATATTAGATTTGTGTTCTAGACGAGACCAAGTCATAATTTCTCACTCTTACTGGAAATTGACTATACTGTCTGAATTGTTGGAAATTGACTTTTCTGTGGAAACTCAGGATGAGCTTCAGCAGTGAGACGTCTTGACTGATCTGTGTTCCTTCCGGCTCAGAAACATTGTACTGTGATCCCAATATGCCTGTTTTCTCCCCACAGTTGGAGGCGATTAGAAGAGCCAGGTACCAGTCCTGGCCTTTCTATTTATTTATGTGTGACCTTATGACCTCTGTAGGCCTCAGTCTCCTCAAATATAAAAATGAATGTTAGGCTAAACCAGAGGCTATTTTCCTGGGGTCATGAACCCTCTGAAATTATAAGCATAATTTCTGAGCTATTTTCTTGGAATGTGATACGTAGCTTTTTCAGGTTCTCAAAATGTTTGCTAATTTAGAGGAGGTGAAGAGCCAGCAGACTAGAGAGCTTCTCAGATTATAACATGTCTCTAGCTCTGTATTTTCAGCAGAATTATTTCCAGCTACAAGGGACCTCTGTTCAGAGAACCTGAGTCACAGGGCATTCATTGTGTGTAGTTATTGGTTAGACCTGGGTGGGCCTGTGCTGTGTTCAGGCTTTTGTTACAGGTTGTATTCAGTAAGATTCCGCTGTCCTTGCATCAGGAAACCTTAACATACCCAGTAGCATGCTGCAAAGCTTCCCTGCTTCCCAGGCTAACTGCCCCTCTCCTGGCAGCCGAAACCCAGGGCACACGATGGTTTTACACCCTCATTGTCGTCCCCAGAGCCGCCCAACTGGTTCCTCTACCTTTACGACTTCTGTGTGATTCTCAGGTTCCCCATAATCTCAGGGTCGCAACTGTGATGCTCCCCCAGCCTCCTCCTGTGCCCCTTAGTCTAGATTGGTTTGCATCGAATGCAGTGCTTGGCAGTCCCCGTGGGGAGGGCCTGCCTGCCTCTCTGAATGGGACGCCCACCTGTGCCTTGGAGACGAGGTGCAGTTGCACAGCACAGTGCTCCAGCCTGATTTGTACTTTATTCCTCTGGCCCAGACCTACCAAGAGGGCAAAGAAGGAGCAAACCTAACCCGGTTCACAGGTGGGTATCAGCCTGCAGAGAGCCGCTCTGCCCTCAGGCACCGTCTGGAACTGCATGAGCTCCATACACTCCAGGAGGGAGGGATGTGGCTTAGAGGTTGCGGCCTGCTCGCTGGGAGGACCCTAGTTCCTCCTCCATGTGGCAGCCGCTCCGTGCCCCTCCTCACAGGCTTCCTTTGCCTGAGGCCTGGTGGGCGTCATCTCTGGTGTTGACTCCACTCATGAGGAAGGTAAGTTAATACAGAAAATGCCATTATGTGACCCTGAGTCGGCTACTGGGAGCCCTCAGAGGAAGATCCGTCACCGGCAGTGTAGTTACGACTGAAGCAAAGCCGTGATTACTTGGCATTTCTGGGATGAGGTAACTTGGCGAAAGTCATAGAATCATAGACGTTTATATCTGAAAGATACTTCAGAGACCATCTCATTGATGCCTCTCAGTTTATAAATGGGAAGACTGAGCCCCGTAAAAATGTCAACGCATGTGCTGCAGTCGAGAAAAAGCCGTGCCCCTCCCACTGAGTCACACTGCTTCCTAAATGCTCTCCCCGGGGCGGAGAGAGCTGGAGTGCCGGCTCAGAGCCTGCAGCTTTCCCTCTTCTGAGTCATTCATTGAAGTTGCAACAGAAACTTGCCTGCAAGTCCTGTAACTGTTGACAAAGTAAAAAGGTTGAGACTTTCAATGTCAGGACAAACCGAGGTACTCAGGGACTTAGTCACAAGCTCAAGTCAGAAAAGTTTTTCTTGATTATATATCCTTGCCTCCCTTTTCATCCATGGTCCTCTTTCCTGGGGTCTTTGGCCTCTCATGAGAGCCTCTGGGTCTGATTTCTTATGCCCCAAAATTCTCCCTTCAGCTCTCTCTCAATCAGAAGTCCTTCTGATGGGACTGAGGTAATACTGCATAAAGAAAAAGATCAGCTGTAGCGTGTGAGTTACCTATTGCTGTATAACAACGTACTCCAGAACCTAGTGGTTTAGAGCAAATATTTATTAACTCAGACCTTCTGTGAGCCAGGAATCCAGGTGCTCTTTAGCCAGGTCCTCACAACTGAGGGGCAGGATCTCTCACAGGACTATCATCGTCTCCAGGCTCAACAGCTTGCATGGTTGTTGGCAGGATTCCTCATGAATTGTTGGACTGAGGGCCTCTGTTCAATGTGGCTGATGGCTAGAGGCCACCCTCAGTTCCTTGCCACATGGGCCTTTCCACAGGGCAGCTCTTGAGATGGCAGCTGACTGCCTCAGAGTGAGAGCCCCGGAGAGTGTGGGGGTGGGCAGAGCAGATGCACAGTCTTTTATAGCCGAATCTTGGACTGACACCCCATTCTCCCAGTCCTTCAGAAGCAGCCGCTCTGCCCAGCCCACATTCAAGGGGAGGGGATTGCACAGAGAGACTGCGGGTCACGGGAGGCCATCTCCGAGGTCTCACCACAGTTAGTTCTCGAGTTAAAGTATTTCATCTGCAGCTCTATCAGTGACATAGAGTTGGTACTCCCTAGAGGTTACTGCCTGCTCTGCCTCTGCAGGCAGCGTGCCTGGCCCACGTCTTATTGAGGGAGATTGATCGAGGGCTCGCCACAAGCTGAATGCTGGGCTGGCCTTCTGGGACGACAGGTAACTGCCATTCAGTGAAGGGAGTTTGAGTTTCACAGGCCACATATTCAGAACCTCCCCCACCATTTTTTTTTCCTTAACTGAGCTTGATTTCCCTCCTGAGTGCTCATTGTCCTCGCTGTACACTTGGTCTTACCATTTCCAAGCAAACTGAAGCAGTCACTTTAGAGAATCTTATCCCCTCCCTTCACCCAAGATTGGTGCTACACCTCAGGGACTTGTGCTGGTTGCTGTTCTATCCATGGCAGAGTGTCCACAGCTCCAGCTTGATCTGTGCTGAGGCCACATGTCCTTTGCTTATGGGCAGGCCTGATTCTCCCGGGCAGTGTTCCCTGCTCCGTGGCTGAGGCATCTGAATTCGTAGGCTCCCCCAGCACCCCAGGTCCTCACATGATCTCATTGAGGTTCTAACTCTGTAATTGAGAGACAACTTTAGGCTGTTTGTCTCACAGTATCAGCCTATGGGAAAACCATCAGCTACTGGGGTGCATGGGGTCCTTCCTTGAGGCTGCCCAAGCAACCCTGGCAACGACCTTTATTCTGGTCCTTTCAACCCTCGGAGGCCCAGGACAGCCCTGGCTGTGCCAGTGTCTACTTCTGTGATCTCCTGCATCCCAAACTGTGCTGGCTCACAGGACCGTCCTGCAGAGCCAGGCCTCTGCATTGGGCTTGCTTGGCTTTTCTGCAGATTCACCCCCCTCTCTCCCAGCTTCCTTATCTAACTTGGGTTGGGGCTGAAACCGCTAGATCTTGCTGTTCATAAGCACTTTCCAAAGTAGAATGAATTTTATGCTTTATTATTTTACCTCTTTCCCATAAAAATGGCCAAAAAACAGGGGGTAATGGTAATTGTAGGGTAAAAGGTAGAGGTGGTTCCCCAAAATACAATAATTAAAATGTGATAGTGTTATATGGCCAAAACAGGATTCCTAAGGTGTTTATGAACTAGTTGGGAAGAAAATATGTATACCCTGAAAAAGTAAATAACGAATGTTTTATTATAACCACTGATAAAAAATAGAAGAGAATATTTCACAAGATAGAACATGTTTAACTGCCATTGGAAAATTATAAAAGTTAAGCAGTAGTAAAAATAGCAAAAAGAGATTTTGTAGTCTTCCATTATATTTGGAGAAGCCACATTTTGTTAATCCAGTTACCAGTCAGTGGACTTTTGGTTTATTTCCACTTTCGACCTATTAAAGTGTTGCTAATGAACATTTGTGTACGAGTTTTGGGTGACATATGTTTTCATTTCTCTTGGGTATATACTCAGGAGTGAAATTGCCGGGACATATGGTAAGTTTATGTTTAACATTTTAAGAAACTGCCAAGACTGTTTTCCAAAGTGGTGGTACCATTTAACAGTCCCGTCAGCAACGTGCAAAGGCTCCAGTTTTCCCACATCCGTTAGTCTTTTTGATTGTAGCTCTTTCAGTGGATAAGGGCGTCTCCCTGTGATTTCAGTTTTCATTTCCCTAATAACTACTCACACTGAGTATTTTCCAAGTGGATTATTGGCCCATTTGTGCGTCGTCTTTGGCAAAAGGGCTGTTTGGGTCTTTGTTTTGTAGTTGGGTTGTCGTCTTATTGAGGTGTAAGAGTTCTTTATATGTTCTGGACACATATATATGTTTTTTAGTTTATATTCTTTATTTTAGCTTTATGTAATATAATTGACATAAAATTATAAGATACTTAAAATATACATTGTGGTGACTTGATATACGTGATGAAAGGATTCCCCCATCTAGTTAATTAACAAATCCATCACCTCACATATGTATCTTTGTGTATGTGTAAGAACATGTACATTCTACTCACTTAGCAAATCTCAATTGTACAAATACAATGTTATCAACTGTAGTCTCCGTGTTATACGTTAGATCCTCAGACCTTCCTTATCTCATAGCTGGAAGGTGGTACCCTTTTACCAACCTCTCCCTATTTCCCCATCCTACAGCCCTGGCAGCCATGTTTCTCTTCTGTTTTTATGAGTTTTACATATTTTAGATATCACAGGTAAGTGATATCATGCAAAATTTAAAAGCATGAGCTGTCATATAGTCTTCATAGTTACATATGAGCACATAGGTAAAAAGTCTCACACCAAAATCTTTGATAATGGTTGCCTTGGAAGGGATAAGATGAGGGGACTGGGACTGGTGAGAACTGATGATGAAAGGGGTCTTCAGATTTATCTGCAGTATTTTTAAGCTGAAATAAATTTGATACAGTATTAACAATTATTAATTTGAATAGTATATTGTGTTACACATTTTAGCTTCCTCTATTTTTTAAATTTCTCTAAATACACATGCACATACACACAGAGATGGAAGTGGAAAAGCTGGAGAACAGACTGTTCTGTTGAGTCCAGCACCCACACTGGCTGCAGCAGTGAGGTGAGGCTTCGTGCACACAACCCGTCAGCCTGTTCGGGCAGATTCTGTTTGTGGAGGGTTCAGGGAGTTTCAAGGTAGATCCCCAAAAGATAATTATCTTCATTTGAACTCATTTGCACTTTGGCTTATATTTTCTCAGCTTTGCATCCACCAAAAAACCCCAATCTGTCTGCCACACTCAGTTTCCCTAGCTCTGAAGAGCATTCGGAGCCCAAATCTCAGTGAGCTCCCTTTAACTAGAGTCTTTAAATCGTATGCCATTGTTCCAAGCATTCTCCAGAACTACACCAGAGCCTTCACAGGGAAAGTTCAGTTTCCACTAAATATGTCCGTTTTCACCTAGTCCCTGCACAATGGCCACAAAAGACCTCAAGGTGTGTGTTTGGCATGTGCAGTGTCACAGGCCAGGTGACCCTGCTCCTGGGAAGCAGCCTGCTGCTGAGCTCCTGACATGCAAGCTCAGGCATGGGTTGCTTGAGGTCCAGGAGCTGCAGGGGTGCAAAGTCTGCCTCATTGTGTCATTGCCCTCGGAGTGGAAGGGTTATTCCAGCATCTCCGACAGACAGCTTTGTAGCCCGACACAAAGCTCTTACTTTCACCTTGTTTTTCTTCTGTAAAATGGATACAAAAATATATGCCCTTTCTGCTCAAAAGGTGTTGTAAGGACCAAATGAGGTAATGTCCACAAACGTGTCTACAAACAAAAATAAAAGATGTTCATGTATTATTTGGCCCCAACCCCTCTCAGACCCTCGACCCAGCTGGTCTGCTCAGCCTGCCCACCTGAGAGGCCTGCCTGCCCCTCTGTGCTGGCCTCTGCTCTCCCTCCCACTTTTCCTCCATTCTTCCAGTGTTCTCCCTCCCCTCCTTTTGTTTCTCCCCCTCTCCCTTTTTCCCTTTTCTTCCTCCCTCCAGTCCTGGAGGCAGCCTGACTCCTTCCTTTCAAATGTTACTTGCACTGCATTGCACATGGAACTGAAGCCCTGTTAGCTGGCTCAGGTTGACTAAGGAAAGGGCTTCTCCCTTCTTCAGAGAGGTAAGACACCTGAGATAACATTGCATCTCTCTGATTCTCCCAGGCTCAGGCAGCAGGATCGCCACATACATCCCCCACTCACGGAGGCAACCGCCCAATGCCCATGCCCGTCCGCTCAACATCCGCTGGCTCCACGCCCACCCACTGTCCGCAGGACCCGCTGAGCGGAGTCGGGGGAGACATGCAGGAGGCCTTCGCACAAGGTCAGTTTCGGGAGCGGAGTATAACAGAGCTGAGGGGTTTGGAAACATAGATTCTAACTGAGATTTTCCCAGTTTCATTTCTTCTGTGCGCTTAGGTTTAAATGATCAGATTTTTACATACAGTGTAAATCAATTGCTGGCCCCTTCTCATTAAGTCAGCTGGTCTCCAACAGGAGGTCAGCAGCCTTTGTATGTATGCAAAGAGCACACCTCTAGGTCTCTGTTCTTTTTTGAGGGTTGTGAGAAGTCCTTATCTTCTGGGTTTTGCTTCCTCCAGAGGAACTGGATGGAATAATTCCCAGTCATGTGCTTGCCCTGGAAAGGTCTTAGAGCAAGCAAGAGAAGGAAGAGTGGAACTCTAAGTAGGACCTTGCTGAAGGCACGGTGTCACAGTCGTCTGAGGAGCTGGCGGCCAGCACGTTACATAGTTGGGGGAAGATGAGGCTGCTGAGTCTTGGGGTAGAGACAGAGAACAGGGAGGTGCTGGTATTGGAGAGAGGAGCCCAGGACTAAGGAGTGCCTTGGAGCAGTGTTCGTTCTGGAACTCACCTCTTGACTATAGCTAAGAAATGTGGAGTTGACAGGGTCTTGCTTTTCAGGTAGAGTGGGAGAGGGAGGAGAACAGTGGACTTGGGTACCTCGTGTTGCTGATGTGCCTGGGAGCCAGTGGAGCTGCCGTGGCCCATGTCCCTTTAGGTATTCTGCACTGTGTCCAAGGGCCTGGCTGACTGAGTCATTGGCTCTGCTCTCTCTTATCCACACCCACCCACATGGCATCGCCATCTGCTCTGACTCTCCTCAGGTACGAGGAGAAACCTCCGCAATGACCTGCTGGTGGCTGCTGACTCCATCACCAACACCATGTCATCCCTGGTGAAGGAGCTCCACTCAGGTGACGCCCAGAGCTCCCACCCGGCCTTACACCGCCCCTTCTGCATGCTCTCCTTACTTCCTCACCACCTGGTAAAACATCATCACAGAGCAGAGACCACCTCATTTCACCACTCAACCCTTTTGCCTTCTAGGAACACCCTGATGTCTTCACCCAGTCTCTCTCCCACCTGTGATCACATAGAGATAATTATACATTGAGGTTTCTCTTAAGAGTACACTTTGTGGAGCAAACACAGTTCAGAATTCAAATAAATTTAGATCCCTAAGTATAGTGAGGCTCCTTTCCCACTGCATGTCTTCCATCTATGCTCCGTCCACAGCTGCTCTCTCCTAGGCCCTGACCCACCATCTCATCTGCAGCTTTCCTGGATGACTGGCACTGAACCAGCCACAAATGTTTCTGGACTCTCTCCCAGCTGCCTTTCTGCTCCCTCCTCTTTGATTTGGTTGTGAAACCGTATTGTCTCCTTTTGTTCCTGACTAGGCTCTGATTTCACTTAAAGTTCGTGACCTGAGCCTACTGCTTCCTCCTCTTCTCGTGTTCAGTCTCATCTATGCCTTCTCTCTAAGTGTTTCTGTCACTTGGCTATTGCATTGATTTTTCCAGAGACCCTTTCCTCTTAGCATTTCTCCCCTTACATAAAACTCTGGAAAGAAAGAAAAAAATAGAAGGCCATTCCCATATCCTCATATCTTTAAGAATCCTATGACTCCATCAGTTCTATAGCTGCCAGATATTTGCCAATTTTTTTACAGTGGTCAGATTCCCATGCTATGTACTAAACAAACGATACGTTACTCATGCAGATATTTCTTTTGCTCTAATGTAATGCTTTTAAATGCCTTGAAGTAGCTTAGGTTATTAATTAAAAATATAAAGCAGTTTTTCTGTGGACTATTCAAACATATAGACTCATTCAGACATATACATTGAAACCATCAGTCCATGCTCTTAAGGACGGCCAGCCCTGTAGTTCTGCAGACTGTAGGACAGAGCACACACCTTTAGTGTTGTCATGGGACCAGGTCAGGGTCCAGCCCATGGCTTCACTCCCAAACCTGCTGATTTTTTTCAGAAGAGAATAAATGTGTCGCCGGGTTGGTTTTTCCAGTGCAGTTACAATGAGATGCCAGTTCTCTTGTGTAGGGAGTGTTATGGTGACACTGTCCCTATTCTTATACTATTTCTCAGTCCCTATCAAAGCACTGCCCTCTCCACACACACAAACAGAAGAGGCGACTGCCTTTGAGATGACTTCATAAGTGATTAGAAAGTGCCTTCCCTATTATAGCTCCCCATGGATTTCAGAAATCCCGCTTTTAAAGGGAATTTCTTAAGGGATTCCAGGCCATGGAAATTAAGCACTCATGCCTGTTGTCCACTTACTTGGGGTTTATGCAGAATAAGTGGCTCATGGGCTCATCACACGAGGATGAGAGGTAACTGGACATCATTAAACACAAAGCATGTGCAGACCAAAGAGCTTCACAAAAGCTAGACGTTTAGAAGGATGCTTGGCAATCTCTCCCAGTAGGAAAGAGTGGTGTTAACAGTGTTATTTGAAAGGTACCTTAGAGATCATGTTGCCCAGTCACCTTACTTTAGAAATGCAGTGAGTAGTTATTAGAAAAGTATTTGCAGAAAAGTTATGCAGCTTGAATGGGCAAAGCTGGTCCTAGAGCTCAAGTCTTAAGAACTTTAGGTCAGTGCTCTTACCACTGCCCTCGTCCCCACACAGGACACAGTGTCAAATCTGCAGTCCACGAGGGCCCCTCCACTGAATCTCTGCTCTCGCAAACACTGAAGTCCATAAGTAGATGCGGACCAAGTCCAGTGTGGCACAGTGTCTGCATAAAATGCAGAAATAAACCTTTATGCATGCGAGGCTTCCAGTGTCTCGGTGAATGGAAGGGTCGTACCCAACACCAGCCTTTTTCACTGTCACTGTGGAGGCTTCTGTTGGGAAGAGATTAGATATTCACATTATCTTTACATATATCCTGTGAAGTGTGGATGTACTAGTTATATCCCTAGCTTGCCCACCTCATCTTTTTTGAGATATTTTCACAAATAATGGAGTCTTAGAGCTGGACAGGATCTCCGGAGTCATTTACTCCAGCTTGCCTCCCGATATAAAAGTTCTCCGTTTGACTGTTTCCAGGGGGCTCATTCATGACTGGCCCTCGTCATTGGGAAGTTCTTCCTTTTCAGGGAGCCAAAATCTCCCTTTCTGTAACCAGTTTATCCTAAATCTACCCAAAGTCGGCTCAGTTCCTCCTGTTTCTGTTGCCTTTCAAGTGCCCAGCGGCAGATAACAGGGCTCCTCTGACGCCTCATCCCTCTTTAGACGTTTGTGGTTCCCTCAGCTGTTCCGAACGTGGCGTGGTTTTCACTTTACCCTCCTGCTCGTCCACACTGGGATGTGGCCGAGTGAGTCAAGGGCCCAGTTCAAAGTGAGTTCCCAGGGCCAAGCGTGCTTGTCCATGCCGCAGGGGTGGGGGGCTCTCCAGGCAGAGCACAGTGAACTGTGACCTCCTGAGCGGCCCCTGCAAAAGCAACCTTAGATGGCTTTTTTTCCCCTCGCACATTACACTGTTCAGTCACTTTAAGACTGTAGTCAGCTAAAACCTCTAGTTTTTTTGTTCGTTTGTTTTCACGGGAGCCAGTGTTAAACTAGGTATTCCCCACCCCGCGCTTTTATGGTTGCTTTCTTTAACCCGAATGCAAGCTATTAGATGTATCCCTAGTAGATGTCATCACCTCAGGGAAAGCAGGCATAGGGAAGAGGCAGCCGCATCCCCCTCGGTCACCAGGGAGGCCAGCAGCAGTGTAGCGACATCAGGCTGCTCTGCCTGCTTCCGTGGACTCGGGACTCTGAGGAGGTCCTATGGGGCAGTGCAGGGCCTGGGCCACAGGGCGCGGACCAGGCGAGGCAGCACCCTCGGAGGCTGCGGCCATGAGCTGTGAGCTCGGTCTCATCCCAGGCCCCCTGAGTGACTCCCTTCACCCCCTTCTGTGCTTGTCCTGTGCTCAAGGGTCACGGGCGTCCTCGGACTTGTTTTCACAGCAGAGGAAGGTGCAGAGGAAGAAGAGCAGAAGATGCAGGATGGGAAAGACAGAGGTAAAGGCAGCTCAGCAGGGCCCCTCGTGTGAATGGGAGCCAGAGCCCTGCAGCCCCTGACGAACTCGCCCTCCCTCTTGTTCGCGCTTTCCTTCCTGCTGCCGCCTGGCCCCAGAGCTTTCGGCCCCACAGCTCCTTCCCCCTGCTTTCCCAACCGACCCTCACGGTTTCCCTCGAGGCGCTAGTGTCAGTGGGTCAGCAAGGCCTCCTGAATTCTGATACAGTGGTAGGTGGTTGGAAATCAGGAAATAGATAGTGAAACAAAACATGACCCCTCACCTCCAGGAGTTTATCATACAGTTAGGAAAGCAAGATGCAGCATAAACAGGGCAAAATGAAGCGGCAGGAAAAGTTAATCGTCAGACTTTGAGTGTATGGTTATAAATACAGGGACGGGTTTTGAAAAGGAAGAGGCGATTGTGGGCAGAATGGCCGAATGGTTCTGTGGCTTCACAGAAGAGCGAAAAGCAGTGAAGAGAGGCATCAGCAGAGGTCAGCAGAGGTGTACCTCGGAGACCCTGTGGGATCTGCTCCAGGCAGCACAGTAAAGCAAGTATCACAATAAAGCCGGTCCTCATCGTTTTGCTTGTGGAGGGTCTTGCCTTCAATTTGTAAAAAGCACAACACCTGTGAAGCACCAGAAAGGGAAGCGCAGTAAGATGCGGTGCGCCTGTAATACCTTCCTGGTCTTGACTGTATATAAAACTGTGCTACATAATTGCCACGTATAATCTCATTTAACCCTTAACCACCCTGTGAGATATATAATAACATTCCCATCTTACCCATGAGGAAGTAGGCTCAGAGAGATTTAGATTACATAGTTATTCAATGGCGATACTGGGTTTGAACTGGGTCTTTCTGACTCCTAACTTTAAGCTCTTAATCTTCGTGCTTTTGTTACACTGAACAGACAACAAAATTCCCTTTGGACATTTGAGAGTTAGCTGTTATTTCTGTTACATATCAATATGTCTGTTGCTGCGTCCTTCCAAAACGTAAGCTCCACAAGGCAGAGATCTTGTCTGTTTTGTGCATGTTGTATCCCCAGTGCCTAGAACAGTGCCTGGCATGTAGCAGGATGTCAATAAATGAACAAACCTAAGGAAATACACAGGGTGATGTGCTAGAGAGCACTTTGTCGGAGAGGAGCAGCGTGCCGTCCTGTGGTGGCGAAGGCATGCAAGGCCCCTGTTGGCGGCTCTGCGCCAAACACACCCCTCCTGTTTGATTCCTCAGCCCCGTGAGGGAAGGATTCTAGACAAGACTCGGAGCAGTTAAAGAACTTGCACAGGTAGAACGTGGCAGAGCCTGGACTCAACCGAGGCTTCTCTGCCTCCAACAGCCATGCTTTAGTCCGAGCAGATGCGTAGACTAAGCGAAGTGAAGAAAGGGAGGGTAGAAGGAGGTCGGTCCAGGCCAGGAAGCTGTGATGGGGGGAAACCTGGTGGGTTGGGGTCCGCAGTGTTGTTTGCCCACAGAGACTAGTGTGAATAAGAGAGGGAGGGCTTTGGGGTGTATCAGCAAGGACACAGAAACTGCCAAGGAAGAAACAGGGTGGAGGAAAACATCCTTCAGGTGCTGAAATTGTCTAGTGAGCCAGAACAAGGCCGGGGAGAAGGTGGACACGAGCTAGGATGGATGGCATGTTTGGTGTGGGTGTCAAAGGTCAGAAGTACAGAGTGGTGGTGTTTGAAACATCTGGAAGTGCTACAGAGAAATGTAGGGAAGACTGACTTCCCTGTGCCCAGAGGAGACTAGGAAGAAGGCAGGAGGGCTGTAGTACAGGAGGTGAAAAGCAGATACAAGGAGATAAATTTACACTTATGTAAACACATGCTCCAAACACAAGCATGCATGCATGCACACAGTCCAGCCAGATCCTGGCATTCGTGTGGAATGTTCTTGGCTGAAGACATAACAGCTGCTGCTTTGGCCTCTCCTCCCATATACCCTCCCTTCCCCAATAGCCTTTCCCATGGCCTCCCCTCGGCCTCCCTTTGCTCCCCCGAAGCACAGAGGACTCTGCCCTGACCGCTGTGCCTTGCCCTGGCCATGGGCTTCAGCCTTCAGTCCTGGTCCAAGTCTGGATGTAGGCTTTGTCTCATATGGCCTGGGCGTGGTTTCCCTTGCCTGGTGTCTCCTGGTCTTGGGGGCCTTTGTCTTTACACCTGTGTTGCCCTATCACAGCTCTTCTTTCTGTTCCTCTTTTTTTTTCTTTTTTTTTTAAATATATCTTTATTGATTTCAAAGAGAGGAAGGGAGAGGGAGAGAGAGAGAAACATCAATGATGAGAGAGTCATTGATCAGCTGCCTCCTGCACACCCCCGACTGGGGATCAAGCCCACAACTCGGGCATGTGCCCTGACCGGGAATCGAACTTTGATCTCCTGGATCCTAGGTCAGTGCTCAACCGCTGAGCCACGCCCGGCTGGGCCTTTCTCTTCCTCTTGCTCTTAGTATCTCCTGTCTCTTTCAGTGCATATACCATAGTTTATATCTATGTGAAATCTTTTTGTGGAAACGCCTAAAATTCTATTTCTGTGGCTTTTAGGTGTCATCCCCGAGGGGAAGAGTGTTAGGAGTTGGGGTGAAAGATGGTTAGAGTTTAAAAAAAATGTTTGACTTTTAACATTGTAAAGGTCCTAGGATATGTCCCTGTAGCTACAATGTAGCTGTTACGTGGGTGTAGTTCTGTAACCAAGTGTTTTTATGGCCAGACCTTGGGATTCTCTGGCATGACCTGGGCGTGAGTTTTTAATACAGGCTGACATTGAAGTCGCAACTGTTACCTGGGCAGCAGAGAGCAGTCACCATCAGCCACAGAGAGATTTGCTCCTTTGGGGTTGAGATCGTGCTGACATAATATGAACACAACTTGGTCAGCACCCTGCCAGGCAAACATAGTCTGCTCAGTGCAAGAACCTTGAGAGCCAAGTGGACACTTCTGAAGAATTCATGACTGAGCTGGCTTCCCTGCCCTGCCTTTATCCCTCTGCATCCTGGGGAATGCTTCTGCTCTATTGGGGTACCCTTCCTACTTTGCATCCCCTCCCCCCTCCCCATGAGTGGTGAGTACTTTTAACCAAGACTAGGGGCAGAACTTCCCCCATGTCACTTCCACCCTAAATTTGCCTCGGCTACTCCAGAGCCTCGCTTGGTGCTCCTGTGTCCCCTCTCCCAGCACCTGCCGTCCCTGGTGTTGAGAGCTGTAAGTCCAGTTTGCACACTTAGAGAACACTGGAGTGTCTGCTAGACCAGCGGCAGTGGCCCTCTGTGGGAGCAGGCAGGCGTTTGAGGGTCCAGGCAGAGTTCTTATTCCAGGCTGAGTGAGGGTGTGACTCGGCATATTCCCGCACAGATACGCCTGCGGGAGGGAAATGCTGCCTTTGTAAAGTGTAATTCACTTTCGCCGTGCTCGCTCTCAGGGCCAGATGGGCCGTGCCCCCCGGTGTAACTGCTCCCTAGATTTAAGGTGGCTTCCTTTCCAGTTTAGCATTAGTATGCCCTCCTCCAGAGAGGCGCTGGTCTCCGTGGCTGTTTTATGGCCGGTGTGGTTGCTGGTTGTAGGTAGCATGGTGTTCCTCTGTCTTCATACCTGGTCGGGAAAGTCGGCCTACAAGGAACAGGGGGAGAGGCGAGTCCAGAGGCCCACAGGTGTGGGGGTCAGGGAGGCCCCCAGGAGAAGATCCAGGGGGTGAGAAGACCCTGGTTTGTGACCTCGGTGTGTTGTTTGTGTCCATGCTGCACAGGTTAGCTGAGGAGCCGGGACAGAGAGGAAGTGTGGTGAGTATGGAGTGTGCTCTACTCTCCCCATAGCCCCTTTCCCTCCATAGCTATGGTCTAGGGTCTACCGTCTATGGTCTGCCTTTCTCTCCTCCCTCTCTTCAACCACACCTCCCAAGCCAGACCCATCCTAACGGGTGGAGACTCAGGTTAGGGTTTTCTTTAAAGAGCCCAACAGCACCTGTTCCCTTTGCCAGGCCCCACCAGCCTACCCATTTGGCCCGGGTCCCGGGCCCTGACCCCTCATGTGCTGCTCCTGGGTCTAAGCTTAGGCAGGGCTTGGTGTCACCTGTGTCATGGTGCAATTGGCTGAACAGGCTGTGTCCTCAGAGGTCTGCTGGGAGCCGCCGGCATCCTGGGGCTGCCTCTGCCTCCTTGCTCCTGCTTTCCTATGGCCACTGTCATTTTTCCCTGGGTACCCAAACTTGAGCCCGTGTGCCCCTGAGATTTCGTCACCCACAGCTGTAGCCTGCGGCAGTTCCTCGCCACAGACACCTGTTTCCATTGTGCAGGATCACACTGACTCCATAGCCTATCTGCCATTTCCCGGAGCGCCTGGCCAGGCTGCACCTTCTCACTTCCTTAAAAAAATGAAAGTACAGATTTCCCCTGAGGCAAATGCCCATGCCTTTGGGAATTAGTCTTTCACATTTTTCCATCTTAGGACCTTAATTCTTACCTAGTTCCAGTTACAAGATTGCCACTTCTGGCCACGCTTGCTAGGAGGACAGGGCAGAAATAATTGGACAACCAGTCTGTTCCAGAGAAGAGTCCTTTCAAAGATAGATGCCTTTTGTGCAGCCAGAAGAGTTCTCTTTGTTTTTCAATCTTTCCTTCCCTCCCCTCCCCTCCTTCTTGTGTTTTAAAGTTAGGCCATCTTGCTTAGCTACAGATCTTTCAGGCAGAAAAGCCAGGACTGCAGCCCCATGATTCAGAAAAGGAACTTTCCCAGACGCTTCCAAGTAGTTTCATCCTGGAGCAGCCCCCAGGCCTTTCCTGACTCCCCCTCCCTATCTGCACCAGGCCCTTCAGGGTATCTGTCCCACTCGCACCTGCTGTCTGTGAGCCTGCACTGACTCAGGGACCCTGCAGGCTACGGATGGGCAGTGCCCAAGCTACAGAAATTCTCTTGCTGCCCTGGAAGTCACAGAGCCTCGGGGTTTGGGCAGGCTTTCACCTAAACTCACTGCACACTAAGGCCAGGCCCTTCCCAACAGCAGCCTGAGGCTGCCCCAGCTAGTGAGGGATTCAGGAGCTGACTTGCCCTTGGGGAGCCTGCCAGAGCCCCTCTCCCTGGAGCACTGGAGCTGGGAGACAGGTGGGTCAGAGCCATCTGGCTCACCTCTGTTCATGCAGATGAGGAAACTTAAGGCCCACAACCCTGGAACTTGGTGCCAGAAGTAGACGGCACTGGGTCTTCTGCTCTTAGCGCTGCTCTCTGACCCTGTCAAAAGTTAGGAGAAACCCACCAATGGTAGAGAGTCAGGTGAAAAGCATAAAAATTCAGGTGGCTCCATTTCAGGGAGCCTTAAGGTCTGCTGTCTTCAGTGATGCGAAGGCTTTCTTCCCAGCTCAGTGTTTACAGGCATGTCTCTGGCCTCCCTGCCCTCCTCCCAGTCACAGTTCTTTCCAAGAGACCACCACATTCCAAACCTTGCACTGCGAGCCCAGTTTTTCTTCTCTGGAAACATTTCCCGACCCAGTGACCTAAGCAAGGACTCCAAAGATTGTAGATGCCCCCAGAAAAGGGGTGTGAGTTTTGTCAGCCCTTTGCATCCCTCTGGGGTGAAAGGAAACGCCCCCGCAGCCCATCTCTACACACAGTCTCAACCCCAGCAGATGTTAGCAGTGTTTGCTCTGAGGTTCTCAGCAGAGCCCGGGAGTAACTGCATCTGTCCTGCACAGGCACAGGGACGTGGAACGAGCTGACATCGACCTGAGGATGGCGGGGCCCTCCCCCGGAGACGCATTCCTGTCCCTCTTCCCACTGCACACCTGGATCAGGCTCACAGGCTGCGAGATGTCACCACGCGCCAGGGAGAGGAGCACCCAGAGCCAGTGGGAAGTGGGAGGGACCACTTGGTGCCCTGCTGGCAGGCAGCCCCCTCGCACAGCCCTGCATGAACTGGTATCTTCACCACCCCTCAGGCAGGGTCTCATCTCTGCCCAGGAATCTGTTGTGAGGTTGAAAAGAGAAAAGAAACAGCCCAAGTCACCTGTGTGTGTGACCTGATGGTTCTTGCTGGTGTCTTGCCAGCATGTGGGGTGCTCCCAAGGTGGGGGCACAGGTTTCCTCCCTGCCTTTGACCTTTAAAAACAAATAGGGTTTCTTCCCTCTGTCATGTAAAGAGCTTCAGGCCTTGCTCAGTTCTACAGACATTCACGCCCTGGCCGCAGTGCTAAAAATAGTCTTCCTTTCCCTCTCGCTGGTTAGGCTTCCGCTGCCTCTGCAGCCTGGGCGGGAAGGGGGAGCCGAGCGCTTCGCTGCAGCCCTGTGGGTTCCTCCTCCAGCCGTGTGAGGGTTCTGCGCAGCACAGCAGCAGGGAGCTCTGACCCGCGGCCGCCAGGGGGAGCCCCGCCTGGGTGCTGTGCTCGCGCAGGCGGTGCCCAGGCCAGGCTCCTGTGCTCGCGCAGGCGGTGCCCAGGCCAGGGCTCCGCTCTACACCATCTTCAGTCCCAAGTCCCGGGGCTTTGCATTTATTTCTTTTTCCTCCCTGGGCTCCAGGATGTTATTTTTAGTAGAAGAACTTCTATAAATATTTATAAAGGGCAGCGACTGGAATGAAGTGAGAGGCCCCACAGCTGGTTCTCTCATCCCCCCAACACATGCCTCTGCAGACCCCTGCCCACTGCCTGAGGAGGTCTGAAGAGCCAGTGGGCTCAGCCCAGCCATACAGGGAGAGTCACGTGGAAACTCCCAAGGGAGCAGCCAGGGTAAGACAGGGACGAGATTAAGGCCCCCCCGCCCCCCCCCCCCCCCCCGCTCTGCTCCCCTGATTGCTCTCATTCCTGAAGGAGGCGGGCTTGTGTGGGGAAGTGAGGCCCAGCTCCTCCGTGTCATAAGTACTAGGATGAGGGGCAGGTGCAACGAAGGCGGCTCCAGCTAGATGACAGCAAGAAGGGAGGTGGGAGCCAGGAGCTGGCTTCCCCTCGGGTGTAAAGTCTCTCCCCTTCCAAGCCTCAAGAGGAGTCCCCACGCCTGGTGGAGGGTTTGCCCCCCCAACAGCTCTCGCGTGCTGCCTGTGTTCACACCGTCACCAGCAGTGAGCTGAGGCCCTGGGGATTCAGCGGGGGGCTCTGGTAGAAGAAAGACATCAGTGAAAATGGGCTCCCACACTTTCAGAAAGTGGGATCCGGGCTTGCGTGGAGGGCCAGGAGGGACAAGGGTAAGTGTAACCTATGGAAAGTTCTGGGGGGCAGTGCCAAACAATGGCGAGGTTGGGTATGGGGGGGCTGCGACACGATCTCGGAGATGACACTGTTGGGTAACTGTGCTTCCCCCACAGCCCTGACTTCTCACCCTGAGGACAGGGCAGAATCCCACCTCCCCGCTCCTGACATGAGCAAGTGCCGCAGCCAGGTGCTCAGACCAGCTGAGGTGCACGTGGCCTCCTGGGCCCCATGTGCGCCACTCTGCACCTGGAGCTTCCCCAACTCAGTGAGGCTGATCACCTCTCAGCAGGCCTGTCCCACTGTCTGCTCGCCTTTGTGAAGGAGAGGTCAGGACTCCCAGCCTCCCACTGTTTACAAGCACCTGCAGGAAAAGCGGGATTGGAGAGAGCCACGGGGATGGACCCAGATGCCGCATGACAGTGCATGGGGTGTTCCATTCTTCTATAAATTCCTGTTGACAGTTTATTTCTTTGAGAGCTAGAATAGCCACCATTATCTAAGGCCCCCGCAGAGCTTCCTAACTTCTTGTCATCCGTTTTATATCAGAAGCTTAAAGCTGGGTCCCTTTCCTCACCCCTGACTGCAAACACAAGTGGCCATCCTATAGTGGGCACTTCCTTCCTAATTCTGTCCTTGAGGAACCTAATTTAACCTAGGGAGGTGATCTTTTGAGATAACTGGCATATGCTGTCGACATCATGGGCCCCTTAGGGTTGGTTGGTGCTGGTTTGTAGCTGTGAAGACCCCTCGAGAGATCCCAACGCACCCTCGGCCTGGAGGGAGTCAATGCCCCGCCAAGCTCAGGTCCATAAATCCCAGCCATGCTGAGGTTCCATTTATTTTCACAGCCTTGTCTGCAGTGTGCTTCATCCACTGGCAGGCTCCCCCTCTTCTGCATTGCTTCCGCCCTGCTCCTGTAGCCCGTGACAGCTTCAAAAAGGTACAGTTGCTATGGCAATGCCTAGAGCCATCTGAATTCCTGCTGCACCTTCTGGAAGAAATGGCCTTGCACATCTTGCCTTCCCTGGCCTCTCCTCAGCCAGGGTCCGATGGCTGGAAGTGTGGGATGTGCGTAGCCCGTCTTCCCTGGGAATATATGCTCTATAGGTGTGAGCCACATGCACCTGGACAGGTTCTTCATGTGTGAATCAGAAAACTAAGTGAGGCTTCCTACCTGGGGCTCTTAGGTAACATGCAACACCAGCAGTTCTCAAACTTAGAAGCCCCCCGAGGCTTGTTACTACCTGGATAGCTGGGTCCCACCCCAAGAGTTTCTCACTCAGTAGCTCTTGGGTGGAGCCGAAAATTTTGCATTTCTGACAAGCTCCTGAGTGGTGGTGCTGCTGTGGGGCCCAAGTCCACCTGTGAGGACCACAGTACCATTTATGAGGAGGAGAAGCACATCCACATCAGTGCAAGAATCCCCTGCCAGCCGGGTGGGGAGAGTCGGCTGTCTATCCTAGAGGAAGGGAACGGGGTAGGGACTCTGCAAGCATACTTCTTGCCAGGGCTCCTGGGGAACAGGTGCTGGGACTAGTGATCCTACACTGTTTCTTTTTGGTCCCCAACAATCAATAAAGACATTCCCGCCTGGCCGGGCATGGCTCAGTGGCTGAGCATTGACCTAGGATCCAGGCGATCAGGGTTCGATTCCCAGTCAGGGCACATGCCCGGGTTGCGGGCTTGATCAATGACTCTCTCATCATTGATGTTTCTATCTCTCTCCCCCTCTCCTTTCCTCTCTCTGAAATCAATAAAGACATATATATATTTTTTTATTTTTAAAAAAATTAAGACATTCCCCTAGATGTGAAGGAGGGGGCAGCCACCCAAGCAAGGCCTTGAACTTACAGAATAACCTCATGGATGCCTTGTGGCTGAGGGATATAATGTCTTAGTTGTCCAAGAGGTCAGCAGCCTGCCTGGCTCAGGAGGGAAGAGTGAAGGAGGGGGTCACAGGCCCCCGGCCCCCACAGTTGGAGCTTTTACACCAAGAAGTTTCCCCAGAATGCAAAGATCATATTCCACACTAAACAGTATTCAGGCCCCAGCTGGACTACTTACCCTTAGCCCACCTAAAGCTGCAACTCCCGTGGGTATTATCCTCCTAAGAGGAAAAGATTGCTAGAGGGCCTAAGGTAGGTGAGGCAGGCCTACCTTGCTATGGGTAGCAGGTGCCAGGGATTCAGATGTCTTCTCTGCACTTCACTCTGACCAGAAAGCCAGGTCTCTAGGTGGCAGGCTTGGGTCTCTTGCACAGGGTTGTCTGCAAACAGGTGGAACATGCCACCTCCCTTCTGCCTCCTACCCCAAAAGGGGACAGCTGGGGGTAGTATTGTGGCATAAAAGAAGTGGGCATCAAATTGGTTTACCAGTTCCAGAAAGCAGTATCAGTTTCCCAGTTCTGTGAAGATTGGGGGTGGGGGGGTGAGTCATTTTGAAGATGTAGAATCTGTGGGGGAGACCAGAAGGCAAACTGGGACTTGCTGGGGAGAGGAGAGTCCTTTGAAGAGGCAGACACATCAGTGGATCCGAGCGCTACCAAGAGGTAGAGATTAAGAAGGGACAAGGAGCCTAGGGTGGGCTCATTCATTCCAGAAGGCATTTGATGAATGCTGACTATGGGCTGGGCCCCAGGCCCCCTCTCGGGGTCTTCCGACTTAACTGAATGGGGGGCCTTAGGGGTTAAGGTTGAAGCCGGGTCTTTGTCACAACCAGGGAGTGAACAGTGGGCTTGGAGTATCGCCTTGTCCTCTGAAGCCCAAATGACGGGACAGTGGGTGCCAACTGAGGCCACTTCAGGGAGGAAGGGAAATAAATGGTCACTGCTCCATGAGTTCTAGTCACTTAGAAGTGTTGGTCTTGGGGCCAGTGAATGGGAGAAGAGACTGGGAAGTGTCCCCATGAGTTGAAGGGTCATCACTAATATAGAGAAACATTAGAGCCCCTGGGGCCCAGGCACATTACCTAATAAGGAGTTAATTATAATTCATAACCAATTATAGCTTGAATCTCCTTTAGCCTCAGCAAGAGTCCTCAGTCAAGGAAGAGAAAAACCTGTTAGCATGTCAGCCCTCAGCCGTTTGCCACATCTCCAGTCAGTTCAGAGGCTGCGACCTGTGGGAGGGTGGGAGGGCAGACTCCTCCACCCGATAGTGTTGGTGGGCACAGTGCGTCCTCAGCACATGCATGTGCACGCACGCTAGTGGGACCTCCTGGCTTGCGAAGTTTAGGGCACAGGTGCTAGGGCTTCCCCTGAGGAGCGCAAAGCCTTAGATTCGGCACCTGACTCTTGGGGCTTTGCACTCAGGTCCCAGTTCATGGGTCATGCCAGCTCCACCATGGCCTGGTCCCAAGACATTTGTTCCTTAGTCTCAGCCTCCCTATCAGAGGTAGCATCCTTGTGCACCAGGCATCCGTCCCCAAACAAAATCCAGTCTGGGTCCTGGGTCTACAGCCTCTAGAAGCCCTCCCCACCCACACCGCCTCAAAATCCCAGGCCAGGTAGTCTGGCATTTTGCACCCTCAGAAAGCAGGCCCTATGGTGGCTCCTCCACAAGGCCAAGTAGGCACTGGGTCTTTTGTTCATCAGCTCACAAATAGCCTGAGGAATTGTGCCTGGGTGATGACCTTTTTAAATATATATATATATATATATATATATATATATATATATATACACACACACACACACATATATATATAAAATTGATTTCAGGAAGAGGAAGGGGGAGAGAAATATCAACGATGAGAGAAGCATTGATCAGCTGCCTCCTGCAAGTCCCCTGCTGGGGATCAAGCCCAAAACCCGGACATGTGCCCTGACCAGGAATCAAACCGCCACCTCCTAGATCCTAGGTCAATGCTCAACCACTGAGCCACGCCAGCTGGGCTGGGTGGTGACCTCTGAGGTGTTGCCTCTTTGGGGCTCCCCTGATGGGGTGGGTATTTTGGAAGGTCTATGCCTCTAGGGCTGCCGAGGAGGAAGCCATGCAGAGAGGAAGGAGAGAGCGGGGAGGCGGGGTGCAGGGGAGCAGCTCTGGGACTGTAGGAGCCAGCAGGTGCTGGCTGTGAGGGAGGCAGCCCGAGGCTCGCTCCTCTGGATCAGCCCCTCGCGAGGGGAGTGCGGCTGGACAGCAGGTGAATGTGGGGAAGGCGGCCTCCTGGCTTGAAGCCTCTGCTGGTCCCCCTCTTCCCTCGGCTGCTGTGGGTGTTTATCCTACTTTCCTCGTTTCCTAGGCAACCGTCCCCGGTTCACCCTTTGCTACCCAACCTACCCTGGGAGCCCACTCAGAGGAGGGAGCAAAGGACCGAAGGATTCAGAGCAGTAGGGGGCAGGAGGGCAGGTGGGCTGAAGGGTGGAGGAGCGGAGCGCAGAAGAGCAAGGCGGATGGGAGGAGCCACAGCGAGGCTGAGGAGGGGTGTGTGACACTGGGATCCAGTAGATGGACTGCGGGTGGACACGGGTAAGGCCAGGAAGGCTGGATCGGAGGCAGGGTCGGGTGGATTCTCCTCAGTCCTCGGCTTAGGGTATCTTATTCCTGTGTCCTGTGTGGCCACAACTCACAAGCCCGAGATTTTACCCTAATTACATCCCCACTGGCTTTCCACCTCTAGCTAGGCTGCGGATCGAGCTACACAACCTTCGGCTGGAATCCCTAACCCCTGGCCCCTCCTCCAGGCACAGGCCTTGGTCCCAGAAGGCAGAGACCTTATCTCCCCAGCCCCTGCCTCCCCTCCACAGCCTACTCTGACCCCAGCCTGGTTTCTAGAGCTCAGCTACAGCCTCAGAGGAGGTTGATGGAATTCCCCCTGGGGTTGTCTGGTTCAAGGAGTCACTTATCTTCTTGCCTTCAGCCATCACTGGAGAGGGAAATTAGATGGGGTCATTGGAAGGCCTCTGGAGCCAAACTTTGCAAACTGGGGTTTAAAGCCAGGGTGGAGCTGGGAGAGGCCCTTGTTTAACGTTTCTGTTTGCCGAGGCCCCTACCCTCCCGACCCGCCCACAGCCCACCTCACCCTATTCCTAGCTGGGCTTTTCCTGCTCCCATTTTGGGCCTTTTCCCCCCTGCACATTCTTTCAAGGGAGAGGGCTCCCCGGACAAGGTCACTCTCTAGCTGTATTGTACACACAGAACCTCAAAAAGGCCTTTCAACTTGGCACACCTAGGCACACCCAAGACAGGAACTCCCTTCCAGCAGGGCGGTGGAGGAGCTCAGAAGTCACAGTCACCCCGCAGAGCACTGTGCAGGCTCCGCAGAAAGGTACAGAGGAAGAAAAGACAAGCCAGCCAACAGAGCTGCTTGCGACATCTAGGAGGGAGTAAATGAAGACCCCAGAACAAAAAACAGCAAGATGATTACACACATAACTAGCTGTTCTGTAAGATGCGTGGATGTAGGGCTTGCAGACATCACTGGGTCATGAGAACCAAGTGGGCTTCTTCAGGACAGCTTTGCTCGGAAGGGGGGGGGGCAACGAGCATATATTAAGTACCTACTGTGTGCCAGGTGTGTTTACATATGTGATCTCATTGTCATCTGATCAACAAAGCTGGGATGAGGGCATTACCGATTCACAGGGGAGCAAGGCTCTGAGAAATCGAGCACTTGCCCGAGATCACACACTTGGGGAGTGAGGTGCCATCTCATCTCCGTGTCACCGTGATGCAACCCTTCCCTGTGTGACACGGCTGACTTGCAGAGCTTCAGCAAAACTTCACGGGAAAGGAAGAGCAGTCCAAGTTTGCGGGGGTGGAGCAGGGAGACAGCTCATGGAGGGAAGTGGAGTGTTGGGCCCATTGATTTGAAACCTACTTCAGAAACCACCATGGAGAATGATCGCCCAGATTTACTGATTTTTTAAAAAATCTTGAAACAACCAAGAGAGCGTCTAATTCCTAATGCCACCTCCACCCCAGACATACCTTTCTCCTATGTCCCCTAGTCAGTGCAGAACCAACCTGTTCCTGTCACAGACACTTGTTTGTTTTCCCCCAAACATAGGCTCCGTTGAAGCAAACCCAGCACGGAGAGAAGGTAGGAGCAATAGTGTGAGGCAACACACATGTGGTGCACACACGTGCGGGCACCATCCTAAGCACATTGACTTCATCCCACAGTTTTTCCTAAAAGGAACTGCTAGAACCTTCATCCCTGTTGGCAGATGAGGCGTCTGGGACAACCAGAGTATTTTGCTCAGGGTCACAGGCAGCCGGTTGCAGTGATTTGATCCCAGGTAAACCATCTCCGAAGGCACCTCCTGACCACTCACCTATTCTGCCTCTGCAGCCAGCAGACACTGAGCAAGATCTCTGGGCCTGGTGCTGTGGTGTTCCTCCTACGTATCATCTGATGCTTGGAGGAAAGGAATGGCAGAGGCTCGGCCTTTGGTTAGGGTGGGTGGTCTCTCACTAGGCTCACTCTGCATTTTGGACGCCTTACTCACATGGACCAGTATTAATACCTGGGGCTCCTCAGCCTCCACCCTGAGTTTCCCATCCCACCTGTTGTATTCAGTCCTGACCAGGCCTCACACTAAAGAGCTTTGTAGGGGGCTCCACCCACAGCCCTGCGTGGCAGAGACCCCCCAGGAGATCAGGTAGAGGAGGGGCACCAACAGGAACTCAATCATGAGCCCCACTGCTGTTCCAGGCTTAGGATAAGTCAGAGAGCTTTAGTGGGTGAAACTGATGCCGAGGAAGTCAGATGGTCGGTGCATATAGGGAGGTGGTGGAGCAGCCCCTGGAGGGATGTGCTTGGTCCTCCAGGCTTCCTTCTGTTCATGTGTACCCAGGGAACTTGTCCTGCTGCGTAAGATCATCCTGAACCTTAAGCAGGGTATTTCAGGACACTCCTCCGTGAGAACGTATGAGATCACACGATGCTTCACTCGATATCTTGGTATTAGGCTAAATGAGCATCCAACCCGCTCTTGCTGCCTGAGCCACGTGACAGAGCATCTTCATCAACTGACAGTGATGCTGTCTAATCACCAGGCTTCCCCAGCCACGGGATGGAAGGCCCCCTCCGCACACAATATCCACCCTGCCAGAGAAGGTCGGCCTGGAGCTCTGCCATCCAGTGACTGACCTGAGCTAATCTGGCCAAACAGAGGGGACTGCCTCCTCTCTGCTTTAAGTCCCCTGTAAAATTAGATGAAACAGAGTGCTTCATTTGCCATCCACACTTGGTCCTGTGTGTAAAATGTCATTGCCCTCAAGAGGCTGCAGCCCAAGGCAGGAGGGCGTATATGTAGAAAGGCAATAATGCAAAGCAATGAGTGTTAATTATCAGACACAACATTCGGAAAAGCACTAGGGAATCGGAAGGAGGAAGAGTTCAACCACACGTAGCTGAAGTGATACAAATACGAAATAACTGGAAATATACCGTCGCTCATGCCATGGAGTTGCTCACATAGCCTGCCCAGGGCTGCTCTTATAGAGAGTTCCAGAGAGTTCTGTTACTGTTACACTTGTAAGGTCTTAAAAATGCCTGGTCAGCTCCTTGGGCATCTTCATTTTTTAAAAACACATACTAAAAACTATTTCTGAAGCAAAGCCTTCCTCCTCGAATAAAACTTCCCTTTGCTGGCTCTTGCTTTTGAAGCCACACATCCCCTTCTCCGAGCCAGCGCCGCCTCTGAGGTCTTTCTGTCTGGAGGCTGTTGGGGTGTCCATGTGCCTGGGCTGTTTTTAATTAAACCCCTCAAGTTCAGGCTGAGCAAACAGCTCTAACAAGTTGATTTCCCAAAGGTCAACCTCATTTTGAAACAACATGTCAAAACAAAATCAAGTCAACTAACTCATACAAAGCAAATAAGTGCATCGGTCCTTAGATTTACCTTCAAAATTGCAAGGGCAAAGCAAGATGCAGAGGGCCCATGGAGCTGGGGCGGGCTTCCCCACAACGGGGTGAAGAGTTTGAGGAGAGACCCCTCAGCGTCAAAGTCATGAAGTGAGCACCCACCCAGCCCAGACGCTCCCCTTCCTTACACGTCTGTTTAGTTTCTTTGTTCAGTTAACAGGACCCCGAGCCTTGGAGCTTTCTAGCACGGGCTCTTCGCACCTTCCTGACTGGACTGTGAGCTCGAGGGCAGGGATGGGAACACATTTCTCTAGGTCTCCTTACAACATGTCGTGAGTACTATGTTCTCCAACATTCCTGGTGACTAAAATGAGTGCTTATGGACAAACACCGAAAGTACAAGGATTTATTAAGTATAGACAGATATGCCACAGAAAAGAACATTTCTGCCCATCAGTTGACACCCCTGAAATGTGTCTGAACAAAGTTTACAAATAATATTGCCATTTTATTGCTTTTAAAAAACAAAACAAAAAACACCTACCTTTCAAGCCTCTGAAACATCAGGGTCTCACCCCCACCTTTTCTTGGGATAAAGAGGCTTGTTTGCTGCAGACTAGAGGGCGCTGCGCACACTCTGCCTTTAGACTGAGGGAGGTTTCTCTACAGGCCAAGAAGAATCTGCTGCATTCATTCATCTGACAAATATTTAGAGAGCACCTACAACGGGTCAGACATGTTCTAGGCCCCGGGGATATGGCAAAGCAGGACCAGGTGCCTGCCTTCAGGAAGTTGACATTGGAGACACAGGATTGTGTAACGTCAGGGGGTGGTAAATGCTCACGGGAGGGAGGGGGAGGCCTGGTAAAGGTTTAGAGAGTGAGTCACGGGGGTGAGGGTGCTGTGTGAGCTCTTCAGTATCTGCAGTCACTGGAAACTTTTTAGGTGAACAAAGAAAAATCACAATGATCCGCAGCAGGAAATCCCTCTGGTAGGTCTCCAGTTGAGTCTAAACTGTTTTGCCCTGGCAGTTTATGACCCTCTGGGCCATGTCACTGCCAGCCGCCTGGGCCAGACTTCCCCAGCAGCTAATCCAGCCTCAGGCTCACCCCCTCCTTTTCTCCTTCCCTCTCGAGTCCCCGCCGTGTTCGGGACTCCAGGCCTTTGGTTCACAGACTGGTGTGTTTTGGCTTATTTGTCTTGCCAGGCCGCCTTTGGCCATTTTCTCCAGTAGCAAAGTTTACAGTCCCTCTATCACATCCGATCCCAAAAGATGGTTTTCTGTCTGGAGCAAGAAAAGAATATTCTGGAAGTTACACCCTTTTTAGTGCTTTCCTCCACGCCAACCAGACAGGAGGCGGGGAGCCCAGGCTGGTTGCCCCAGGGTGTTCCCCTAATGTCTCGAATCTCCTGTGACGCAGCTTCCCCACCTTCACAAGGGAGCCCACCAGGTCCTGTGAGACCAATTTCACTTCAGTACTGTGATCCTTGGGAAAGTGGCGGTGCTGCCCCGCACTTACTCAAAACTCCCCGCTCCTCTCCCAAGCCAGCAGCCACTTCTCTTCCTCGCAGGGGCTTCTAAATTTGACAGGTGCGTGTTTGCTGATCCAAGCCTGGGAGCTCCTTGCGGGTAGGGCCAGGTCTGTTTTTGCTCACCACTGACTCCACCGAACCCTGCCCAACGCCTGGCAGAAATTGGAAGCTTAACAAACAGCTGTCAAATGTGCAAATAACATACACCCGCAGATTCAATTATATTGGTAATATACATATAACACTCAAGCAAAGGTCTGGCTGAGTGGTAGGCCCTAAACCTTAGCTCTAAACGATGTATCTGACCAAGGGTTTTTCCCCCTGGTGTGCAAATTTATGAGGTGTCTTATAAAGTTATAAAGAAATGGAAACTCAGTTTTTTAATTGCAAAGAAAATACACGCACACACACCCGGAGTGACTCGGCACGTTGACTGGGGACCTTAACACCTGCTCTGGATGCGGAAAGAAAGCGAGACAGAGCCCCACCAATCAGAAGACAGCATTTCTAAGGCCCCGCCCCTTCACATGGGTGACGGACAGCACTTTCCGGCCCCAACCCGGCGCCACCTAGAGGCGAGAAGTGCAGGCCCCGCGCCTGCTGGGAGCGTCCCCTGCCGGCGGAGTCGCTCGCCCGGGAGTGTCTGTGGCCGGTGGCCGTGCGTGCGGCCTCCTCACCCCGCACCAGTCAGACCTTATGGGGGCCGCCGTGGGGTCGTACAGGGCGGAGCCGCTGAGGAGCTGCCAACGACGATTTTTAACTTCTTTACTCAAGTGAGTTTTCCCACAACTTTCCCCTCATTTCTGTCGTAAATTATCCCTGTTTAACCAGAAGAATGGGTTTGACTAGGAAAAGTGGCTCTAAAAAGAGACCCAGTAGTGGCTATAAATGCTTCAGTAACATCCTCCATTAAGCAGATGGATGTAGAGAGGGCGTGGCTCCTTTCCCTGGTCCCCAGTCACTGGGACGGGGTGCAGGGGCTGCCCCCCACCTCCAACTGTGGCCCAGAGGTCCCAGGAGGGCCCTGCTGCTGCCACTGCGCCGACCTCCAGGTCTCACGGCCAAGGCGGCCTCGGCTCCCCCTCTCTTCGGACCCGACTGGGCGACCATCGGCCCTGTTCTTCCTCACCTGCGGGACACAGAACCGAAATAATCATTTCATGGTCCTTGTTCCTGATTTGCAAGGAAACCTGAGGAGAATCCCCGCTGAAGACCTGCTTGGCTCAAGGCGGATCTTTCCCTTGTGTCGCTGGCTCAGTGGCCCTCGGAGCCGGCCCGGGACACTGCCCGCCGGCCTCTGCAGTAGGGGTCCTTCAGGAGGAGGGGTCAGGGCTTTCGGTCAGGCTGGGTGCAGGGGTCAGGGCTTTCAGGCTGGGTGCAGGGGTCAGGGTTTTCAGTCAGGTGGGGGTGGAGGGGTCGGGGTTTTCAGTCAGGTGGGGGCGGGGGGGCGGGGTTTTCAGTCAGGTGGGGGTGGAGGGGTCGGGGTTTTCAGTCAGGTGGGGGGCGGGGTGGTGGGGTTTTCAGTCAGGTGGGGGTGGAGGGGTCGGGGTTTTCAGTCAGGTGGGGGTGGAGGGGTCGGGGTTTTCAGTCAGGTGGGGGTGGAGGGGTCGGGGTTTTCAGTCAGGTGGGGGCGGGGGGGCGGGGTTTTCAGTCAGGTGGGGGCGGGGGGGCGGGGTTTTCTGTCAGGTGGGGTGGCTGAGAGCAGCCGGGCATCCGGGAGTCCAGACGCCTTCTGCCCCCCACAGCGGGCGGGGGAGGGGCGCATTCCAGGAGGAGGAGTCTTCGTTTTATTGAGCACCTACCATGTGCCAACTACCAAGTTACATTTCTCACCAGGAAGTACCTTCCTCACAGAGGCCCAAGAAATATGGTTTTAAGAATATAGTTATGTATCATTTGGATGCCACGTCAATTTTATACAGAGGAGAATATCCCTTTAGGTTCTTTTCCTACCCCTTGGCCCTGCTTCTCTCCTCTGTGTCCAAAAAAAATGGAAGGGAGAAGAGATCCTGGTCTGATTAGCACCAGAGGAATTGTGAGAACTGGAAATACAGGTCCAGGCCTCTCCCTGGTGGGTGAGGAAAAAGCTCGAGATTTCTAAAAAACTGGCTCTGGAAATCCCGAGATAAGAGGAGGGGAATGGACAGGGCAACTCCATGGGCCCTGTTCCCAGCTGGTTGCTGGGAAGGGAAGGTCTAGGTCACCCACCAATTCAGGAAATCTGCTGAGTTATGGCTCAAGGGGGCTGGGGGGAGCCACGTTGTCCAAGACCATCATGGCGGTGAGAGAAGGCTGGCTTCTCAGTCACCCACATCCGCCCTGGTAAAGCCAGCAGCCACCCTAAGACCTAAGGCATGCTGCATACTCTTCCTGCCACTCCCCGAGCGAAAGCCCCCAAACCTTGGGGTCCCTGAGTGTCGAAGTAAAGTAGCCTGTTCTGGAGGTGAGCCGAGGAGTATCCTTTCCCTCTCTGGAATAGCCGAACACCTGGCCTCTATTTCCCCTCTTAGTTCCATTTACTCCTAGTTCCCTTGTCCCCAGGAACATGCAAACCCCAGTTTTGGTAAGGAAAATTGGCTCCCATGTCCCAGGCGCTCCCCGCCCCACCCCGACCTGTCCCTGTCCCAAGCCTGTCTTTCCCTCTCCACTGCTCTCCTGCCCTGTTCATGGCTCCCAGTATCCCCAGGGCTACAGGTCACATTCAGCTCCTGGGAATTCATTAATTGTGGAATAAAAGGCATGGTCTCTAAGTAAAGAAATTGCAAGATGTCTGTCTGGGGCAGGAGGGTTTCTAAATGTTCCTTGGATCCTGGGAACCTGCGATGCTGTGGAGGGAGGACATGGCAAAGGCAGGGCTAGGGTTAGACCTGCCCAGGGACAGAGCTGTGAGTCAAAGTCTCACACACTGCATGGCAACAGGTGAGCAGACAAGCCCGGGTCCACTGCCTCAGCCATTCTCAGCTCTGGCCCCTGGTCTGGGAAACTCCTTGTGGGCACAGAGTGGAGCTGGGAGTCCAGGTCAGGTCCTGCATGGCCTCGGAATTGCTAAGAGACCTTAAAAGTGACACAGTTGTCACTGGCCTTTGTGCCTTCAGGTTGGTGATTAGGACCTAATGAGAGCTCAGTCTGAAAGTCCACTGGAAGCATCATGCCCTACTGAGGGGGTTTTCCTCCCTCTTCTTTCCCTCTGTGAGACAAGGGATAGAGGGAAGTGAGGAGGTAATTCATAAAAGCACCAGTAGCTGACATTTGTGCAGTACGTGCTGCATGCCAGGCTCTCTACTAGGCACCAGCATTATCTCATTTAATTCTCCCAGCAACTGCATGGATCAGACGGGAACATCACTCCTGGAATCATTCCTCCCAAGCTCACGCCATCTGGTGAGTGGCCAGGCCGGCACTCAAATCCATATCTGTCTGAAGCAAGGATCCTGCCCTGCACCCCAACACCGTCCTGGGGCTAAAGTTTCCAAGGGAGACCCCCCTGGCCTGGGGAAATGCCTTGCCTGGAAGTCTGACCTGGGATTAGTGCTTTACCCCAGCTCACTGTGTAGACTTGAGCAACTTACTTAACTTCTCTGGTCCTCTGCCTCCTCTTTTGTTTAACAAGGGGTTTTGCCCTCTGAGTCCCCTGACAGGTCCTTGAGGGTCATTTCTATCATCCCTGGCCCTGATCCTATGTTGGGTTAGAAAAGAAAGAAAAGTGCAAAAAGGAGTCAGACCTGGAGGGGAGGCCTAAAGTGGGCCTTGGGATTTTCTCAGCCTTTGAGCATCCCTACATGTGGTTGAGAGTCAGCCACCCCAGGAGGGTGGCAGGGAGCCTGTTACCAAGCCTATGTTTCAGAAAGCTAAGTTCAAATGAGGTAAAATGACTCCTCAGGGTCAAAGAGGAAGTTAGAATTCAGATCTTCCAGCCCTTAGACCAGGCTGCTCGCAGGTCCCTGGGCTCAGGCTTCAGTGTGGAGCAGTGGGGGGAATAATGAGAAAAGGGGAGTATCCGCAGGACTGTGGTCCTTTCTGAAAGCCCTAAGGGAGAATCCATTTTCTTGCCTTTGCTGGCATCCAGAGGCTGCCCACATTCCTTGGCTCATGGCCCCTTCCTCTGTCTTCAAAGCCCATAAAGGCTGATCGAGTCCTTCTCATTGCATCACTCTGACGGCTATTCTGCCTCCCTCTTCTAGTTCTGAGGACCCTTGTGATTACATTGGACCCACCCCGATATTCCAAGGTACCTCTCCATCTCTAGGTCGGCTGATTAGCAACCTTAATTCCATCTGCAACCTCTATTCCCCTTGCCATGTGGCCTGGGTTCAAGGATTAGGATGTGGACATCATTGGGGGCCATTGTTCTGCCTACTACATGCCCCTTGTCCCAAAGGGGACTTTTAAAAATAGTTATATTTCCTGCACATCCAACATGTGGGTTGAGATGTATACCTGCTACTCTCTCCTATGCATCTCCCAAAAAGTCTGTGTTCAACCCCACCCTTATCCCTTGAGAATTTCCCTTTCATTCCATTTCCTGCCTCCCTGGTGCCTACCTTCTCAGCACCTCTCTGTCTCTTACACAAGTGGACCCATTACCTCTGAGCCAGACAGCCCCAAGCTGGAGTAGGGACAGGGAAACGGCTCAGGTTGCTGGCCAAGCTCAGCAGGGGAATGGGGATTGCTCTCCAGATGGGACAGGGAGCTGGTTGCTGCTGGCTGCGGCAGTTTGGACGGTGCCAGTCTTGGAGTGTGGGAAGGGCTATTGGCTCCCATCCTTCCAAGCCCTGGAAAGTTTCCTGTGCCTCGATGACAAGTGCTAGTTGGTGAAATGGAGACGGTGAGCCAGGCACTGCCTTCTGTGTGGCTCTGCTCTGCTAAGGGGGCGAGGGGTGGGTGGAGGAAGCAGGCCGAGGCACATGACTAAACTGGGATCTTCGGGAAACTGGTGGGGGCTCTGTCTACCTGAAGAGGGGTGCAGGCCCCGAGTTTGTCCTTGTCTCCCTGAAGTGCTGGGCAGCTAAGATTTGGGCATCGCCAATGTCTCCCTCTTTTCTGTCTTCTGCCTCTTGTACCCTCTTGACACTGTCCTTTCAGGGGCCATCTGGGGGAGACTTAGGTCAAATCTAGCCATCTTATCTTTGCACCCTGTAGCAGCAGCTTCTGAATGGCTTCCTGGTGTTCAGACCCTTATGAATAATTCTCTCCACTTGAGTTGCAGGCTGGTCCTAGCGACTTGCTGTTTACACAGAGAATAGGGCAAAAGCTTTTCAGATTTGGTTATACCCGTCTGCATCTCCCACCTTTCCCTAACACTCTCTCACTGTCTCCTGCTTGCTCCCTCTGATGAAGCCAGCTGCCATCTTGTGAGGTGCGGTATGGAGAGACCCACATGCCTAGGAGCTGAGAGCAGCCTCTGGCCAACAGTCATCATTGAATTGAAGCCCTAGTCCCATAAGGGACTGAAGCCTATAAACAACCACCACGTGAGTAAGCTTGGAAATGATCCTTTCCCCATGAAACCTTGAGATGACTGTAGCCAGACCCCCGGATTGCAGCCTGTGAAAGACCCTGAGAGAGAGAACCATACTAAGCAACCCACAGATTCCTGACACAGGTTCCTGAACCCCCTTCTCTCTGCATTGCCATCATCTCTTCCCTCCCCCAAACTGTGGCCTACCCCAGCATCTCTGGTCCCCATGCTCCTCAGAGAGAGAGCCCATCCGTTTGTGGCTTTAACAATTTGTCAGTACTGTGTTTATGGCGATATTCTTCCAGTAGTTTTCCCCATTCCACCAGCTCATCTGTGTGCAGCTCCACTTCTCTTCCGGCCCCTGAATATATATTTTATCTGGATGTTACTATAACAACCCAAATCAGTGAATGTGTTTCTCCTCGTCATCTCTGTTTTCAGTCAGCAATAGATGTTCCCTTTGGAAGGTGGCTTGTTGCTTCCCCAAACCCTATGCTGGAGCTGAACACAAACCTGCTCACCACTGAGCTGTCCCCCGTCTGCTTCAGACTTACCTTCTTTAAGCATGACTCTCAAGATGTCAGATTATCAGTGACTCTCAAGTCTCCATATTTGCCAATGAACCTGCCTGATGTTTCCCACCAATAGCCCCATGTGACTGTAGCAGACGGACCAGGGTTTGAATGCCAGGTTTATCATATGCTGCCTGAGTACCCTGGTGCAAGTTGGTTCAACCCCCTGACCTCAGGTTCCTGACAGAGGTTAAAGACTGGAAACACTCCAGATGTCCTTCAACAGATGAAGGTTAGTTCCATTGTTGTGGCTTTGATCACAAGCCCACCCCAAACCAGGTTCTACAGCTGGTGGGACAGCGTGGATCACATTGGATCACATGCTCAACCCCACACCTGGGTGCAGGAGGTGTCATCGGGACTGACAGATCCAGGGGCAGGGTTGTTCCCCAAAGCAAGGGGTGCTGGGCAAATGCATTACCTAGCTCCGATGGCCACTGGTACCCATGTGTGCCCTTTCCTATGTAGGCACTTTCCAAGTGCTTTTGCCACCTGATAGAGGTGGTGTTTGCACAACATTGCAAATGTACTAAAGGCCACTCAACTGTATATTTCTAAATGGTTAATATAATGTTATGTGAATTTCACCTCAATAAAAAAGATATTTTAAAAATGTTCCTACTAGAATAAAGAATACACTTTATCTATAACTAAAAATGCACTTACTCTTCCTCCCAAAGGAACATAATCCATGTCATAAGCAGTTCTAAGATCAGGGCCTCTGAGTAATGTGCATTCCTCTCAATGAGACCTAGATGCTCCTTCTTACTTTCTGTAACGGTGGCTGAATTATAAACGTAATCACCCCCAAACACCAAATCTATGATGGTGAAGAGAAAATAGATTATCCACAATGAAGACCGACCTTGGAAGCGGGGAGAAGGGAAGGAGCACACAGGGATTGTCAGTCCACAGCCTACATAATACCCTGCTGGCTGGCATGGTGGCCAGGGCTCACTTCTCCACAGTGGAGCCAGATCTTGGTCCAGCTTCCGGGAGAATCTCCCTGATTCATTGTCTCCATGGCTGTGCCTGAGGGCCTGCAGGGAAGAAGTCCCCTTTGGGGAGGGCCAACTTCCTGTTGGGATGGTCATGGCTCCTGGGGATTCCTTCAGAGTTTGAGCAATCCCTGGGTCTGGGGTAGGCAATTCCCAGACCCTGGAGTCCTTAAAGCCTCAGCCAGCTGCCAGTCAGCTCATTTCCCAGGAACTCCATGGGCTAATAACTAACTAGCCCTGCAAAGACACAGAGCTGCTAGTGGACGACTCTGTGTACCCACCACAGAAGTTGTGAGCATTAAAACAGAGTGGGTATGAGAGTGCTTTGTAACCCATGAAATGTAATTATCCTCATTCACAGAGAAAATCATAAAGACACAAATTCATTCTGCATAGTTTTATGTGTTCCAGAGCACAGCTCTTTTATTCAGTTCCTTTTTTTTACCCTCTTACTGGATTTCCCACAGCAACTCCTGTAAACTTCCCCCCATTCCTAGATACTGATTCAGCCCCTTCCCCTAGCAGATAACTCAGCCTCTGCCTCTCACTCTAGCATGAGCCTCATGTAATATTGACAGATGTGGAAGTAAATATAGATGTAAAAGGTATGTGTGTATATACACACATATAGTCCCTTTTTCTGTCCACTGAGAGCACCTGCCAGGAATGAAATCTCAATAGCAAGGAGTACACCTTGGCCAAAATCTTGGTTTCTAAATACCATCCTTTACTAAAGGAACTGGATTTTTTGGGAAAATGGCAGATTTCAGAGTTGGGTCAAGCAAGGAACAAGATGAGTCTGGAATAGGTCACACTTTAAAGGAAGGAAGTGCACAAAGAATGGTGGGGTTCAGAAAAGACTTCCTTTGGCAAAATATGGGAAATTTTGAGCATTAAAATAAATGATGACACCAGCAGATTATAACCCACTGAATAAAATAGGAAGCTGAGTCCACACTGTTAGAAATAAATATGATGAATCAATTGCAAGTTTAATGAGGAGTGGGATATTTACATAGTGTCAAAGAAGTTCCCCACAAAATAGTTACTAAGTACAAAGGGGAAAAGGGGGACTTTACAATGGAAAAGCCTGGCACACACCCTTTTAATCAAGCCATCAAAGTTATCATCAGTAACGGGCCAAATGGCAATGGCTCCCACCTAACAGGATGCAGTGAAACAACACAGCATCGTTTCTGTGACATTCCAGCCAGAGATGCATCACCTGAAGCTAATCTTAGATGTCAGACAAATCCTGGCATGGTCCTTTTGGGCCACTATAACAGAGTACCAGACTGGGTGGTTTATAAGCAGCAAACATTTATTTTTCACAGTTTGCAGCTGGAAAATTCAAAATCATGTTTGGGAACGGCGTCCTGGTTCGGAGACAGCCATCTTTTCTCTGTGTCCTCACATGGTAGAAGGAACAAACTAGCTCTCTCCAGTCTTTTTACTATGGGCACTCATCCTAATCATGAAGGTTCTGCATTTTGAAAGTGGGTACACTGGGAAAGGAGGTACACATGGATGCCGGGTGGCCATTGGGGGAAACCTAATGTGTTTGCCTAGCACCCCCTGCTTTGGGGAACAACCCTGCCCCTACTCCATGGGGTGCTGTCTGAATCTGTCAGTCCCAGTGCCACCTTCCATACCCAGGTATGAGGTTGGGCATGTGACCCACACACTACCACTGGCTGTAGAACCTGGTTTAGGGTGGGCTTGTGATCAAAGCCAGAACAATGGAAATAACCCTTAGGGCTTTTCTGCTGGGGACAGCACCTTGAGTGAGGGTGACACTGAAAAACAAAACAAGACAATTATGTGTCTCAGGGTTGGAGAGGGGGAGTGTTGTTAAAGGACACAGAACCTCATGTACTGGAAGCATTACAGGGCTTCCTGAGGGAAGGAAAGTGTTTTTCCACTGGGATTCTAAACTGGGAGATTGTAAGCCTGAGATTGCTGGCTGCCATCTTGGAGTTTGTTCGAGTTAGGAGGGCAAGCAGATGAGAGTGATGGAGAGCAAGCCCTGGAGCTGGCATTTGAGTCTCTAGATCTATCCATTCCTGAATCCCCTGGGCTTCCCAATCATCTACACTCTAAACTACTGAATCCCTCTGTTTGTAGTTTAGGCTGGGATTCTGTCACTTGCTTCTGAGAGAATCTGGACTAACCTAACCACTCTACCTGAAAGGTAGGTATAAGTATCGCCATTTGGTATAAATGGAGAACCTACATGGTCACTGGTCCAGGAGATAGCTCTCCTAGTGGGTGTGACAAGCAGTGCATATTAAGATGACCTGAGTGGTGAGTCACTGTGGGGTTGAGGTCACTAAGCACAGTGGTAGGTGAGCCAGGTCTGGAAGTCAGGGAGGAGGTATAAAGGCAAGTGGTCTGGTTTCAGAAGTGGACCGATGGAGAGGGCATAAAGTCCAGCAGGGTGCTGAGGCCAAGGGACGGTACACCACTAGTTCTCTCATCTCAGTCAGGAGTGTGGGTACCGAGTCTTCTGCTGGAGTCCCTGTGTGGAGGATGTTAGAGGAACATGTTTTTGGTGAAGAAGTGGGAAGGGCCCCTGTGGTAGTCACTGGTGCCGGGTGCTAAATATATCTGGTTCTCCCCACTTTGAGGGCTATGGTAGCATTCACTTCCTGGATCCTTATAGTTGAATGATGCTGTATGACTGGTTCCAGCCAATGAGTGACAAATGGCTGCTGTCAATGTGATACCCTCCAGTGCTCTCCTTGAGGCGGTGGCTCTTCTGCCAGCCAAAGTCCCAGAATATTCAATGAGCTCGACCCCTCTGCAGACCTGCCACAGACATGTAGCAGGAGCAAGAAAAGAAACTTTATGTTTTTAATAATATATTTAATAAATTTAATTTACAATTGTGCTATGCTCTATTTTTATTATGGTATAATATACATAATATAAAATGTACCATTTTAACCATTGTAAGTGTATAGTTCAGAGGCATTAAATACATTCACATGTTGTGCAACCATCACCACTGTTCATCTCTAGAATTTTTCATCTTCCTGAACTAAAACTCTACCCATTGAACACTAACTCCTCCCTCCTCCCTCCCCCAGTCCCTGGGAGCCACTCTTCTACTTTCTCTCTATGAATTTGACTTCTCTAGGTAACTCATACAGTATTTGTCCTTTTGTGTTTGACTTATTTCACTCAGCATGTCCTCAAGGTTCATCCATTTTGTAGTATGTAGAATTTCCTTCCTGTTTAAGGCTGTATAATATTCCATTGTTATATATATGGCACATTTTATTTATCCACTTAGCAGTTGGTGAGCATCTGGGTTGTCTTTACCTTTTGGCTGTTGTGACTGTTAGGAACCGGTGTCCAAGTGTCTATTCGAGTGTCTGATTTCAATTCTCTCAGGTATAAACCTGGGAGTGGAGTTGCTGGGTCATATGGTAATCCTGTGTTTCATTTTTGTGAGGAACCACCATACTGTTTTCCACAGAACCTTTGTAGTTTTACCTCACTGAGACTCAGGGTCGTCTGTTACCACAGGATAACCTAACCTGTTCTTCCTGATACTGCCCCTTACCCCAGATGATCTAGTCAACCAGGATTCTGGTCAGGCCATAGTGGGGCAGCCACAAATGAGGGAGGTATAGGCGCCTAAAGGCTAAACCAATGTAGGCTGGACCCAGTGTAATGCGCAGTGAGGAAGGTTCAGCAGGGTTAGCCAGCACTGATATGCCTTTTCTTGGGACCGCCTGGAGGGACCTCCTCATGCCAAAGACATCAGGGCCAGGCTCTGGAACCAACCCTGTTGCCACATGGTTGCTTCTTACTGGACACAAACCCCCTAACGTGGTCACCTTGGACTGCTTGGCCCCAGTAACATAGACATTCAAGGTCAAAAATCATTGGGCACCCAATGATTTCATCATAAATAGTTCTCCTGAATAGAAACCTACATTGTGCATCTTGAATCCCGGCTGTAGCACTTGCAAGCTGTGTGGCTTTGACTAAGCCTCAGTTTCTTCATCTGTAGAGTGAGGGTAATATAAACTACCTCACAGGGTTGGTAAGGACTAAGGGGGAAACGCCAACTCTGGTGTCTGGCACACAGAGATACTCAGTAAACAGTCGCTGCTATTTGGAGGCAGTATTATATTAGCCCTTGAGGAAGGGAGAGGAATGGCAGCCATCTTTCTAAACATGGTCGTCGCCTTAGCCAAGCTTTAGTGTTTGTGGATGCCCATCTTGATGTCAAAAGCAAGATGGCAAGGGGCCTGCAATGCACATATTCCTTTAATCAAGGTTTATTGAGAGCCTACTATGTGCTGAGTGCTGGGCTATAGAGATGACAGATGAGGTCCCTGTCCTCATGGAAGGAACATCATGAATCTCTGGAACTAGCCAGATGGAGACCATAGATAGCAGGGCTTATCATCAGTGGCATAGGGTGACTACCTGAGTGAAGGTGACACTGAAAAAGGCCAGAAAATTGTGTGGAGAGTGGCCTCTGACCTTGAGGTTCGGGAAGTGGAGCAGAATAAAGGACCTGGGAGCATCAGAGGGCTTCCAGAAGGAAAACCTCTTGGATGAAAGGTCAGCTCTGTGTCCCAAAGAGTTCGGTAACTCTGTTCCTGTGACCCTCGAAGGGGTGAGGCTGGTGGGGGCAAAAGAAAAAGCACTCTTTTCAGTGGTGATGGCCTAGATACCCTCTTCAGTTTTCCCTGCCCACAAGTCTGGTGGTGGGTGCCTGGGGAAGGGACACACCATGTCCTGGGTTAGGGAGCTCAGGGCACTTCCACGTAGCTGAAGCGCTGGGTGGAATGGGGGTGCACAGGGGGAAATGGCTGGTGGAGGTGAAAGCAGAAGCAGGGAGCCAGGCTGGGGGTCAAGGGGGCCCAGCACCAAGCCCCAAAGGTGGCACTTGGGAGAGTGATGATCAGAGGGTGGCTGTGCCGTTGGAAGTGGACAGAGATGCCCCAAATCAGAAACCTGGAGTTTGAGAACTCTAAGAGAAATAAAAACAACCCCCATGACACAGGGGTAAGTGTGAGGTTGAGTGTAAGTGTGCAGAGAATCTTAGAGCTGGAAGGGATCTTCAATGTCATTTAGTTCAACCTCCAACTCCATGAACTCTTCCAGTCTTCCACTGCCCAACTGAGGGAACTACTTGGACACCTCAAGGTACAGGGAGCTCACTCCCTTCAAGGGGGCTCATCCTATAGAGGCCCTCAAGCCTCCAGGACGGCCTGGATGGGCCTGGTGCCCTGACCTTGGCCCTGTTGAGTGGGCGGCCTCCACTGGGCCGCCGCACCTGGAGGGGGTGGCGGGTGGGGTGGGGATTGTGGGGCCGATGGGCCGGCGCTGCTGTCCCCAGCCCCAGTGCTGAGGCAGGCAGAGTGCAGTGGGCTCTGGTGGAGGTCGGGAGAACTGCAGGGCGAAGGCCGCCGGGGGCTTCGCGGGCTGCCGGGGAGGGAGGCACTTGACACCGGCCGGGGAGAGGAGGGGCCGCTGTCCCTGCGGCCAGTGCTGGATGCGGGGACCCAGCGCAGAGGCAGCGCCAGGTAGCCGAGCACCCCGCGGGTGGTGGTGGTGAGGGAGCTGCAGCAAGGGCCCCCCGGTGGAGTGGCCGGAGCGCGGCCGAGGCGTGATGCCCAGGCCCAGCGCAGGGTCGGGGTGCTGCGGGGTCCAGCCCTCGGTCTATCAGAGTGCGGGGATCCCCAGCGCAGCGGCTGAGGCCGGGAAGTCGGACCGAGGGCGCTAGGACCGGCCGCGCGCCCAGGCCGCTCGCGCCGAGGCGCCCCGGGGCCCCCCAGTCGGCGCTGCCTCCCGGCCCGGCTCCGCAGCGCCGGGGCCCGGGCCAGCTCGGCCGCGGGGGGCGAGCAGCGGGCGGAGGCCTGGGCCCGCGGGCGGCCGGAGGGAGGGAAGGAGGAAGGCGGAGAGAAGGGGTGGGAGGGGGGGACCCGGCGGAGGAGGCGGAGAGAGGGAGCGCGACAGCGAGCGGAGGGAGGGAGGGAGGGCGCGCGGGCGGCGGCGTCGAGACCAGAGGCGAGCCGGGACTCGGCGCCGCGACACCAGGGCGCGCAGCCGGGCCGGCCCGACCCCACCGGCCACACGGTAATGAGCGCTGCTACTGGCGGTCCCGGCGGACGGCCCGGAGGCGGGCGAGGAGGAGGGGAGGCCGGGCGGGGGGCACGGTGGCGGGCAGTGCCCGGCTCGGAGCACGCTCCCAGACCCCTGCAACTCGGCGCCGTGCGCTCGCGGGGCCAGGGCTGCGGGCGGAGACGGCGGGCTGGGTTGGCCGGGGCGGCGCGGGGCATTTGAGGGTTTGTTTATGTCACTGTGGGCTCGGCAGGCGCCCCCTCCTGTCCCGCCTGCTCCCTGCGCGGAGCCCCCTCCCCGCCCCCGCCCCGCTCCGGGCTCAAGTTCAAGTCTATACAATGCCGCGGGGGGGCCCCCCTCCTACGTTGGCCGCTGCCGCGGTGCCGGGCTTTGCGCTGCCGCAGGGTCTCCGGACCGGCCACCCCCGCCTTCCGGCCCTGTCCCCGCCCTGGAGCCCCGCCTGGGGCCTGCGGCCGGAGCACTGGAGGGCGCGGACCCCGACCCGGAATAATCGGCTCCCGCCGCGGCCCGCAGGGAGCAGAGGAAGGTGGCGGGGGCCTGGCCCCGCGCAGGCAACGCCGCAAAAGAAAATGGCAGCCTCGACCCTCCCCTCCCCCCGGTTCCCGGTCCTCCACGGCCCGGCAGGGCGGGGGACACTCGAGGCCCCCGGGGGCGGTCCGAGGGGTAATCGGGGGGCCGGGCCGGGGAACATTGCGCAGCGATCCTCCTTCGGCCACCTGTGGCTGGGGGTGCGGGGTGCCAGTGGATCTGGGAGGGGCGACGGGGGTGGGGAGAGTGGCACTTGGGGGGCACACCTCCCCGCTGAAGGCAGGGCAGTGCGCGGGGCGGGGGGGGCACGTCGTGCCTGGCTCCTCCCTGCCCCCGCCGCGGGCCGTGGGAGCCGGGCGGCGGCGGCGGCGGCGGCGGCTGTGGCGGCGGCGCCGCAGTGTGGGGGCGGGGCGGGGGCGGGCGAATATCCCGAGCCCGGGCCGCGGGGGCCGGAAAACGGGCGGGTGGGGGCTGAGGGGCGGGCCGGGAGGCTCGCGGGTGGGGGCCTCCTGGGCCGCCCCCTGCAGCAGAAACACCCCCTCCGCACACACTTAACACTCACGCGGACACACGCACCCCCGCTGGGCCGGTGCAGACGTGTCCTTGAAATTTAGCATCTGCACAGTGAAGGACGAGGCCTCGCCGAGGCTGCAGATCGGGGTCTTCGGGCCCAAGTCCCTGCGCCCCGGGAGTCCCGGAGCTTCGGAGCCGCGGGCGCCCCGGTCCGTGTCCCGCCCTCACCCCGGCTCCCCTCCCCCAGGCCGCCCGGACCTCCCTCCCCCTCGGCGCGGACCGGGCTGGCGTGGGTCCAGGGCCCGCCCCCGGCCTCCCCCAGTCCCCCGTCGCTGGGGCCCGCCGCCCTCCGGCTGCCAAACTTCGCTTTGCTTTCCTGGAGCCTCCCTTCTTGGGGGAACCCACTCCCTTCCCACCCCACCTCTGCTTTCCCCCTTTTCTCTTCGTCCCCTCCGTCCTTCCGCCTCCTCTCTGCACTGCAAAGCCAGCTGAGTAGGTGTTGGCGCCTTGGGTGGGGTGCGGGGGCCCGCCGGTTCTCAGGGGCCCCCTCCCCCAGCCCCCGAGGGGAGCCCCCTGTGGCTGCACCTTGACCCAAGATGGCGTCCCGCACCCAGCTGGGCAGCCTGGGCTGCGTCGGGCCGGAGGGAGGGCCGGGCCCAGAACCACACAATTCGCCCCCTCCCAGGCCGGCGGGGACAGGAGCCTGCCTGAGAAGCGCCCTCTGCCCTGTGACCCAACTTGCCCCTCACTGCTGTGCCCAGAGACTGCCACCAGCATCCCTGGGGGACTGTTGAGTCTTCATGTTTCACCCCGGGCTGCCAGCGGCTGGACTGGCCTCCCGCGCTGGCCCCTGCGAAGGGATCCTGGGATCAGGTGCTGCGCCGCTGTGCCTCCTCCCTCCCCGGCAGATGTGACAGCTGCAGCCGGGGAAGCTTTTCTCCTTGAGCGTTGCTGGAGTGTGAGGACTGGCCTGTGGGATTCGGGGAACCCAGCTGTCAGGCGGACCCTCTTTGAGCTGTCCCCTCTGTTGGCAGAGGCAGTTCCTGGTGGTTTGCTGGAACTGCCTGGGCTTGGAAGCTTCGGTTGTCAGAGTTCCTGCTAGGTTTCTGGGGCAAGGTGGTCCCCCTCTACCTCCAGGTCACACGGAGACCCTGGCTGGGTTGATTGACAGGCAGCTCTGTGGAAGTGTGAGTCTGTGTGCATGTGTGTGCATGTGTGCACATGTGCTGCACCCAGGCAGGGGCCCCAGGCAAACTTGCACAGCGGGTCTGGCACCTGCCTGCTTCCCTTCCAGGCCTCACTTTTCTGAGCCCTGGCTCCCTCTCTAGCCTCTTGTCCAGTTCCTGGGTGCTTGTCTTCAGCTCATCAAAGGCAGAGCTCCAGGCTCAGGTGGACTGAGGCTCTCTTTGCTCTCCTTCCCAGGCACGTGGGCCTGTAAATAGGAGGCCGACCTTAGAAAAAGTGAATTCCTTCTAGATTCAAGGAGTGAGTGCACAGTGCAAGGACTGCTCCCCAAGCACTGGAGAAGCATAGGAGAGGATGACCGATTGACCATCTGTCAGGGTGTCTGTGGACAAGATTCCTCTGTGGGATGGGAGTTGGACTGGAGCTTGAAGGTCCATTCCAGCTTTTAAACTGTATGGTTCATGGTAGAATTTCCAGCCCAGGAATGGGGAAGGGGTGGTCTTTTTTTCCCCACCACACAGCAGTAATCAGGAAAGTCTCCCAAGGAGAGGAGGTCTGAGAGAGAGCTGCCCCCCTCCCTGGGGGATGGACCTTTGAAAGCAGAGGTGGTGTGAGGGGTGGGGACCCTGCAGGAGACAGGTTGCCACATCTGACTCTACAGAGGGTGTAAAAGTTCAGCTTCTGATTAAGCCTTCACATGTATGTGTCCTTGTGTAGGTTTACTTGTCATTCTGTGTATGCATAATTCCTGAGGTTTCTTCCCCAGGTTCTGTCATCCTGTGTATGCATAATTCCTGAGGTTTCTTCCCCAGGTTCAGTTTAGAGTAAGCACTTGAATCCCTTATGGATGTTTTACTATCATAGTCACACATCAGTGCCATTGTCTTCTGTAAAAGCCTGCAAGGAAGACAGGACAAGCTGGAAAATACTTGCCCAGGGTGATCTGACCGAGAAGAAGGGAGCGAGGCCTACCCTCTAGGGAACTTAGACTGTGCTCTGCACAGCTCTCCTGAGCTGCTGCTATGCATGTTTGTTTTCTCTCCTATCAGTTTGTGGTGTCCATGGGACCATGGACCTTGCCTCAGCTACCTCTGGGTTCCCCCACTGGACATTTCATGGGGCCACCATGGGTGTCTGCTGAATGGTGAGGAAGCTTGCTGCACACCTGTGTGCTTTGTCCCTGTCCTGTCTCTAGTGGCAGAGGATTTGGTGGCCATGCTCTTCTGCTTGCTGTTGCTCTGCTGTCCCCGAATGGCCATCACCTGCTTTTAGGTTAGTTCCTTAGGCTCAAGCTTCCCCATAACACCCAAGTTCTTCCCCAGCAAGAGCCCAGACTCCCTCAAAGCTCCTTTTTTGGGAAACCAAATAGAAAGAGAACTCTGAGAGCAGTCTAATGGGGGTGAAAGTAGACCACCCTCTGCCCCATCCTTGGGCCTGAAATGTTACCATTAAAATCCAAGCCTTTGAATTTAGGGTTGAAAGAGAACTTTGAGCCCTGAGAATACTTGGAGCTGGGTTGGGGGCTGTTTGCGCATGGGGCCGGGCCCCTTTTCTCCCAGAGTTGAAAGTGCTACCCTGAGCTTGAGGCCAGAAGGCCAGTTGTGTGCCTGTCACATGCTCCTCTCCCTCTGCACTTCCTGCTGCCTTCTCCTTGTGTGGGCTGGGGTCCCTGACTTGGTGCCCATGTCCCCATTACCCACTCCATGCCCCACTGATAGTGTGTCTCTGGTCTCTAGCTTGGGAACAGGCACGGCCTGTGGGAATCTATTCTGCTTACATTTGAGTATGTAATACACACTGGAGCCTGTCAGGAACCTGCTTGCCCTTTGAGGCCGGGTGTTTCCGTGGGCCTGTGTGCTTTGCTGCTCCTGCACAGGGCTTTCGTAGTAAACTAAGGGTGCCAGATTCCTCTCCACTCAAATCCTGAGGGTTCGTTTTCAGCATTTCTCTCCTTGACTATCCCCCCCCCCAAAAAAAAAGCTACAAAACCTGAGATCCATGCAGTATCAGGGATGTGAGTGTGTCCAGGCCTGCCTCCATTTGGCTAAGTGTGTGGGCAGGACAGGGTGTGGTGCATGTGGTCCTCTGTGCATATTTTTGTGTACACATCTTTCTGTATACACTGTGTGCAGCTATGTGGGGATAGATACAACTTGCTTAGACGTAAGTCTGTTTCAAGGCCATGGAGTCAAGTCTGTTTCAGTGAGGGCCACGGAGTCAGAAGGAGCTGCGTCCTGACACTTCCCAGCTGTGGGATCTGGGGCAGCTGACTTAATCTTTCTGAGCCTCAGCTTCCTCACCTGTACAGGGGAGTAAAACCAGGCTGTGCTCAGGTGGTTGTGAGGATTAAAAGAGATAATGTGCCCACTGTTAGCCAGCTGTGATTACTTTCGTCATATGGGCAGCTTACGTGGACCGGCACTGCAGGAAGTGCCCTGAGAAGTCTTGTCCACCTTCCTGCCTCTTTTGCAAAATCTTGGACGGATGACGAAAGTGCTGTTTCTGATTGAAAAATCTTCCGAGGTGGGCTGCTCTTCAGCGCCACTTAGCAGTCTGTTCCAGAATTTAACAAGTTGCATTGTCAACAGGTTGTCTTTGTATCCACCTTAAATCCCTCACAGTGCAGTTTCGGCTCTTTATTATGATTCTGTTCTGAGCGCAGTATATTTGCTTCCAGAGACTTACTGAGCATTTCCTGTGGGCAAGGCCATGTGCTAGGCTTTAAGGGCACAGAGTGAGTTTAAGGTGTGCCCAACTAATGACCGCAGACTAAGGTCACAGGACAGGAAGAAATAAAGTGCTCAAATGACAAGTCACAACCAACTGGGGGGACTTCTTTGAGGAGGTGGCATGTAAAATAGGCTTTAACATGCAGAGATAGGGCTTCCAGACTGAGAGGAGGAAGCCAAGTAGTCGGAGATGAGGTGACTGAAGTGTGGGGGAGCCACTAGAGAGACAGAACAGGGCCTCAGGTGTGCTAGGGGCCAGGCTGAGGCCCCGTGTTGATTGGGGGAGAGTGGGCCCCTGTGCTCTGCAACGCCTGTGTGGCCATCGGAGAATCACTCTGAATGGCTCTGCTTGTTACTTTGGGGGATAGGGTAGGGACAGGACAGAAGGAGGAAAGGGAGAGAGGGAAAGGGTCCAGTGAGCTCATTTGGTATAGGATCTTGATGATTCCTTTATATTCTGAATTTAAAAGCTCAGACTTGGAGAGAAACAGAGCAGGGTTTAAATTTCACCAACCCCAGGGGTTGTGGCCATTAAGGGGAGCACCAGCTAGGGTCAGGTCTGTGTGCCAGTGATGGCATTATGGTGGGAATAGGGGGTGGGGGGAGGGTCCCTTACCTGGCCTCCCAGAGGTCTCTGTGTCGTCCCACTTTACATCCCCTCCCCAGGCTGAGGTGCCCCAGCTTCCAGAACATTCTCGCAGGGGGCTGTGATGGGGGTGCAGAACCTGACTCTGCCCTGCTCTCCCTCTCCCTCTTTTACATGCAACAGAACTGAGCCCCCAACTCGGAGGGGATGTGCCCCCGCCTGGCAGCTGTGCCCCCAGGTGCCTGGCAGCCCGGAACAAGGACAGCCAGTGGTCAGGGCCCGCCAGGCCACATCTCCCTTGCTGGATACATCGCAGACCTGTCTGGAGGACAGCGACAGGGGGAGGAGGTGCAGAGCCTGGGGCTTTCCTAGCCAAATCCCAGTGGGGAGTGGAATTTTTTTCAGCTGTAACTGAGCATTGCCCACTCCCATCCTGCTGTGCTGCCCTCTGACCCTTACAGCTTCCCAGCCTTATTTGTATCTATAACCAGGTTCCTATTTTCTCTGTGCGGTCATGGCCCTGCTCCTTGTCATCCCTATTGATCTTCCCTCTGTGTTTCTGTTTCAAATGTCAAGGTCATTTTCAATTCTGAGCCCGTTGTTAGCTGTCCTGTCCGGGTGCTCAGAGGGGACAGAGGACTATCTGAAACAGCTAGTAACCAGAGGGCTGGGACTTGGGTGTCCTGACTCTGAGCCTGGTGCTCTTCCTGCTGTGTTACTATGTGGGTGAATCTGGGGGTCGGTGCAGAAGATGTTCTGACCTAATAGATCAGCTAGATCCCAGTGTTCCAGTGGTCCTTACTTGAAAAGGTTAACAGATGCTTAGAGGGGACATTATGGGATGGTGGGGTCAGATCTGTGGTTTACTGAACTGTGGGTTGCATGTGGGCTGAGTCATAGTGAATGTCTTGCAGTGGGAGGCTGGGGATCTGGGGGACCTGGGAACAAGCGTCCCCTTAGAGGTTCCCCGGAGGATCCAGGGAGGAGCAGGTGAGGATGCTCGGGGGGCGGGGGATCCTCCAACGCTCCAGCAAGTGGAGACTGTTGGGAGAGGGCCTCTTGAAGGAATGGTGCTGTGTGATTATTATTATAGATTCTGAAAGGAGAAATAAATTTATGGATAAAGGGGGATGTTTAGAGTCCCCAAAGCCTTTGAAATGGGGTAGTAAGCATGTCTATTCTGACATGTAGATGTCCATCATATGGGATTATAATTTTGTTTTTGTAAAATTTCTAAAAAATATATACAAATGTACACATTTATAGGCTGTACATGCATAGAAAAAGTCACAGCAAACCTGTCAGCAAAGACTGCCTTTTTACTTTATACACTTTATGTACTTTGTACCTTTGAAAAAATGCAAATGCACACATGCTACTTTGTTCATGACAACTAAAATAAATCCACACTTTTTAAAGCTTCTGGATAAGAACATGAAAAAAATTTGAGTCACCCTAGGCCTGGAAGGATGGGCTCTTTTTATGATGGATAAGAAACTGGCTTGGAGACTGACAGCAAAGGGTAGGGCTACTCAGGAACTCCTCTTCTCTGGGAAGGTTGCAGGGAAGAATATTGCAGACACTGAGGCCTCCAAGCAAAGGCCTGTGCTTGGAGGGGCTGGGGCAAGAGTGGCAAACAGGCAGCCGGCTATACCCAGGTATACCAGGGGCAGTGGACCAAGTTAGTTTTATAGGACTGTGATTTGAAACTCTCAGTTCTGACTCAGGATGGGAAACGGATCATCGAGGATCTTCCCAAAGGGCTTCAATCTATGTTTCCCTGGGAACTGGAGGTATGGCTAGGGCCCGAGCCAGGTATGGAGCATAGGGTGACGCATAGAAGGCCAAGTGGTGTTTCAGGGGGCCCCACCAGGGAGTGGAAGGGATGCCTGGGGAACTTGTCGGGCGTGTGGGCTCAAGCTGTACCCAGCTCTGTGATCTGAAGGCCATGAGCAGGTGGCAGTGACCCAGGTGACAGGGTGGAGAGGTGAGGAGGGACAGATAGGAATCCCTCTGCCTGTTGCTTGGCAACAGCACCCATCTCCCCCTTCCACAGTTCCCTCCCCCAACCCCAGCCTCCACCCTTGAGTACTCTCTTGGAGCTTGCTTTCCCCTCTGAGGCTGCCCCTGTTGAATAGGACATGAGGAAGGGTTTATAATTCTTTGACCCTGCCCTGTTCTGCCCTGGAATAAGGCAGGAAGATAAATAAAGAACAGTAGCATGGAGGCAAGCTAGAGCTGCCCTCTGTGTCCCTCTGTGGACCTCCCCTCCACCCCAGGCTGGTAGGGGACAACCCCAGGCTGGTAGGGGTCAGGCGTGCAGGGCAAAGAAGAGACCGCCAGGGCAGGCAGGCCTTGATTAGTGTCTCAGCCCCACTACTACTCAGTTACTTCGAGACATAAACATCTTTGAGCTGCAGGTTTTCCATCAGAGATAAGAGGATCCACATCTTACATGAATCAAATGGAGTATGTTAGGAAAGCAGCCAGCACTTTGCCGGCACGTAGTAGGTGCTAGGAGACTTGAGTTCCTTTTCTTTAAGTGGGGTCATGTCAGGGCTGCATGAGGGTGACTTTCAGGACTGTGTGTGATGACCCCCATGGAGGCCCCTGTGCACTATAAGACCCTACAAATGTTGCCTATGGTTTTTCTCACTCTTTAGGGGTCTTAGGGCCTCTGTTCCTGCCTCTGTAAAGCCAGGATTTGGCTGGTTGATCTCCGAGTCCCCCAGCCCTGGCCATTTGATCTCTGGAACTTTAATCTTGATGTACTTCATCAGTCTCTTAAAGTCTGTGCTCACTGGTGACCCAGCAGGTCCCCCAAGCCCTGAGCCCTCTCCCTCCTTGCCCTCTGGTCTCTTTGGGCCCAGAGCCAGCAGTGGCTTCTCTTCTGGGTTCTGGGCCTGCTGGCAGGGTTGGCTCTGCCCCCTGACCTAGAGGCATGGGAGGGTCCAGACCACAGCCGGGCCTGGCAGCTGGCACACAGCACCGGTTCCTAATAGTTTTATTACCAGCAACAATGTGGTGCTTGTTGCCATCCTCAAGCAGGCTGGTGGTTCCCAGCCCAACTGGTGGTGGCCTGCGGGCCTGCCTGGTACTGGAAGCTCAGCTGGGAGGCCCAGTGGGGCTGGGCAGTTGCCTCTGCATTTTCTTCTGTCAGCATCCTCCACGCAGCCTAGACACAGAGAGCTGGGGTTCAGGTGGTGAGATGTCAGGGCCCCAAGTTGGCAGGCCTGGCAGCTGTCAGGTTCTCTCTCTTTGGAGGTCCCTTGCTTCAGACCCACAAATAAAGTTTGTCTCTTTTTTTACTAAAGACTTACTATGTGCCAGGCACTGGCTACAAAGATGAAAGGGACTAGTTGGTTCTCAGGGAGCCCAAAGCAGAGGTGAGAGTCCGGAGAGGGCAACCGTTACATTATAGGTGGATGGAGAGAGCCCTGGCAGCATGTGCCTGGGGCATCACGAGGGCTGGGGGAAGGGACATCTCATTCAGGGGGAGGGAAGATCAGGAAAGGCTTTCTAAAGGAGGTGATGCTTGAGCTGAGTCTTGAAGGGTGGGGAGCAGTTAGCCAGGTGGTCAAGGGCATATTCTGACCTGATGTGGCCAGAGTGATGGCATATGAGGAATGATGAGATGTGAGGCTTGAGGGCTGGGCCAGAGCTAGACCATGGAAAGCTGGGATATTACCCATTGATAGGTGTTGGGCTTGGAGTAACATGCCCATATTTATATCTGAGGAAGATCATCCTGAGGCATCAAGGAAGAGAAATTGGACAGGTGAGGATGGGAGCAGGGAGCCCAGGCAGAAGGCTGGTGCAGAAATCAGGGAGCAGGAGTGTGGGCGAGGAGGAGGAGTGCTTTGCGAGGCATTTAGGAAGCAGAGCTGGTAGGAACAGCTGGGCAACGGAGGGGGTAAGGGAAGCCAGGGGGAACCCTTTGGTTTCTGGCTCAGCCAGCTGTGTGGGTGGAGAAGACATTCACTGTGAGGGTACAGGTTGGGGGGGGAGTCTCGATAAACCCCGGAATGCTTCACGTGGGAGGAGGGAGTGGAGTGGGGACTTGAGGGTGGTTAGAATTTGCCCAGGTGGAGCCTTGGTTGGGCCAGCTGGCAGAAGGAGAGAGCCTGTGTCACCAGGCCTGGAGGTGGGGGCCCAGGAGGGGCAGGGGCCAGTGTGATGGATTAGAAAGACAGGCACATTTTGTTCCATAACTGGTCATAATACGTGGATATTTTTGAGCAGGGAAGTGACTTAAGCAGGCATTCATTCCACATGTATCAGGGGTGCTGATGTTTGGGGCCCTAAGCTGGGGCCTGTGCTTCTCAGAAGCTCCCCACAATGATGAGCTGCAAGGCCCAGACCTCCAGCTGCACGACCTGGGGTATGTCCTGTCACCCTCTGAGATGGGTATGTGAATTACCAAATTGACATCCACCCTCCATTGAGAAGCAGGTCTGCTAAGTTAGGTGGGGATAAGCGGAGGGCAGCAGTTTGAGTAAGCAAACAGAAAAGAAGCAACCAAAACTGTTTCTCTAAAAGAGAAATGAGTCTTTTGAGTGTCAAAGGAAGGGCAGTTGAGAAAGAATTTCTAGAAAAATGTCATGAGCCATGTCAGCATCACTGGTGCAAGAGGCAGCATGGCCCCTCTACCCTGCCACCTCCTAACTGTAACCTTGGGCAGATCATGTAACTTTTCTTAACCTCCGTTTTGCCATCTGCAAAGTGGGGATAATCTCACAGGCTTGTGTTTTTGCTTGTTTGCTTGTTTCAAACACTGCTGCTTGCACTAAACCTGGATATTTTATGTCACTCGTTTAAAAAAATCCTATGCAGTTGGCCTCACAGGTGTTTGAGGATTACAGTTCAGCCATGCGTTTTCCTGCCTGGCACCCAGGAGGCGCATGCGCATATGCACACGCCCCTTTCTCACTGAGCTTCTGGCCCGCCTGGCCCCTCGGTCAGTAAGTTCCACTTTCCCTGGAAGGTCCATTTGTCATGTTCCATTGACTCTCTTATTCCCCAAATCTGGATAACCCCAGTGTATTTGAAGAATATCTGCTGAGCTAAATGGGAATTAGGGGGGTCAGAGCTGCCTATCCATGGCTGTGGAGAGCAGAGGGAGAGGCAGGAAGAGGCTCTGAACCCTGCAGGGCCTGGGCAGACCACAGCTGGGACCTTGCCTGCTAGCTGGCTCGGTTTGCTGGGGAAAGGGGAGCAGGGCCCTAGAGGTGTCTGGGAAATGAGCTTGGGGAGACGTTGGTCTGGTTGGTGAGGCCAGCTTCCTCTGTGAGCCCGCATACGTGGTGGCTATTGGGCTGTATGGTTGCCCCCGTGGCATGCAGCCACACCCATGGGGAGACCTTTGAAGTGTCACTGCCTTCCAGAGGAGGCCTAGGGGAAGGTGGCTTCTCAGCAGGGGCTCCTCTGGTGGTGATGTTGGCAAGAAGGCCTGGGACAGAGTCAGGCAGTCTGCCTGGGGGTGGGGTGGGAGGGACCACTGTCGACTTGAGTGTAGAAACCAACATTTCTCTGGTTTGCACATACCTGTCACAGGGCCAGCCCTCTGGAAGTTGGGCATATATGGACTGAGGGCGTGGGGGTGTAATCAAATGAAACATACAGTTTAATTAATCTGGCATACCCTTAATGGTATACATAATTGTGCTGCATGGTAATTAAGTATAAATGGTAAGCAGTTCACATAAATGTTTTTGTAATTGGTATTAATTTTGCAAAGGCAAACTGAGTTTATGCGGTTTCTCTCTTCTTGCTCTGTTAGTTTCCTAGCACAGGCGATTCCTAGCTCTTAGAGGAATTCTGTTGCAAATGTTTGTTTATAGGGCAATGTTTTGTATTTTCTCTCAGAACAATGTTATGAATGGTTATGAGGTTCCCAAGCTGGTTTCCAAATGCCTCTTTGGCCCGTGCTGTAGGTGAAATGTGCGACGCATGTGCGGGGAGGCCCTGCCTGGAATCCTCCTGAAGCCCGGAGCCCTGAGCAGGAGAGGAGTGTGTGTGTGTGTGTGTGTGTGTGTGTGTGTGTGTGTGTGTGTGTGTGTGTGTCGGGGTGTGTGTCTATGTGTCTGTGTGTGTCTGTATGTGCCTCTGTGTCTGTCTTTGTCTGTGTGTGTTTGTATGTGTGTGTTTGTCTGTGTATGTGGCTCTGAGAAGCCCCTAAGGCCATGATGGCAGGTTAAGGGCTCTGCGAAAGGGGTTACCCATTCTGGTGGCAAGGGGCCTTAGGCTGGGGTGTCAGGGGGAGACTTGGGGCATTAGCTAAGAGAGAGGACTCTGGGTGAGGCCACAGCAGCTGTTCCCAGGAGTGAGCAAGAGCCACTCCTGGGTGTGGTCTTAGCCGGAGTCTAGGTTTCCTAAGGACACTTGACTGGCCTTCTGCCCTGATTAATCACATAATACTTTTTTAAAAAACTAACATTTATGGAGTGTACCAGGCACTGTGCTTAACACTCCATTCAGATTCTCTCATAGCTTAACATAGACTTCTGAAGTAGGGACCCAGTACCCCATTGCACAGATTGGGAAAGTGAGGTCTGCATCTCTGAGTCACAGGGCCAGGGTTGGAGGTGGGTTCCAGCTGAACCTCCTTAGGCCTAAAGGAATAGATGAACTGTACCAGGGCCTCTGGGCCAGGGGCTCGTGATTCTAGGATGTGCTGCCCAGCACCCTGGGGCTCATCTTCCTTCCCTGACCCTCCACAAATGGTTTGGTTTTCATTGGGGCAGAAGGTGAGGAAAAGCCAACCAAAAACCAGTGGGTGATTCTGCTAGCAGCAGACTCTTTCCTTCTTTCATGGGTGGGGAGGGGCTATGCTCGAACAGCAGCTCCCAAGTCCTGAAGACTCTTTGGGGACCTCCTAGTTCTGGCCTGGGAGGGGTCAGCTGAGTAGTCACTTGGTCAGGCAAGAGGGTGAAAAGGTGCAGGTGGGGAAAGCATATGCATGGATGTGTGGACAAGAGCGGTCACAGGCTAGCCACGGACTCGGCCCCCAAGGGCCTGGAGGGGTGGGGGCCAGCCTCCTTGCTTCCTGTGGTCCACTGGCACCCTGACCTAGGACCCTCACGACCCCCTTCATGCTGGGGCATCTGGGCGTTAGTGGGGCCTGCACACCCCACAGCAGGTGTACGTCCTGGCCCAGGAAAGGTGAAGCTGGAGCCTAGGAGCTCCTGCAGAGCCCTTCCATTGGCACAGTGCCTTGGGGAACTCTGCCAAGCGACCCCTAGAATGGGGGTTGTGGGCAGTCACTCTAGGCACCGCAGCACTGTGCTGGGGATGTTGCAGCTGCCTGGGAGTGATTTCACACAGTCCTCTCTGCCTCCAGGGTCACCCGGAACAAGGTGGGGCAGGAGGGGGAGAAGCACTGAGCTCTGGGGGGCAGCAAGGTGCAAGACATGAACTCTGACCTCATCTCTTTGGGGAAACAGACACATCTATATATACAAACGAAAAGCTAAATGACCACAAGAGAAACTGATTAAAGACTCCTGGGTGGGTGGTTGAGGAGAAGTGATAGAGGAGGTTGGGAGGGTTACTAAGGGATTGGGGAGAAGTGGGGTGGATGAGTCCTCTGGAGGAGAGAATGGTGTGAGTGTAGACACAGTGTAGACATAGGGGATGTAAGCTGGGGGACAATGACTGGCCCTGGAATGATGGGGTCAGCTGGGAGAGCTGGGGGGCAAGATCTGAGCAATCCATAAATAGGGGTGTAGGACCAGACCAGAGTTTAGATTTTACTGTGTGTGAACATCATTGGCATCACAGGCTGTTTTTCTTTTTTTAAAAACAACAGCTTTATTGAAATACAGTTTACATACCATACAATTCATCCATTTAAAGTATGCAGTATGATGGTTCTAGTGCTTTCCCAGAGCTGTGGAACCATCACCACAGTCAATTTTAGAACATTTTCATCAGCATTACAGGTTTTGGTTGAGGAAGCCCTGCGTCGGAAATCTTTGCCGAGAGGCTTGGGTGCAGGTAGAGACACCAGGGTCAGGGAAACCAATGCGGAACAACAACCAAGGTCTAGACCTACGGTCCAAAGGGCCTGGGGAGCTGAGAGGATAGACGCCCGAGGATCAGGCATCCCATGGAGGGTGGGGACTGAGGGGAAGGCGAGACCTTCTCTCTGGGGTTTTGGGCTTTGGCAGCTGAGGGGAGGGTGGTGCCGCCTCCATGTAGAGAGAAGCCCAAGGAGACCTGAGGCTTCTGGCTCTAGAAGAGTAGAATTTTAGGGGACTGCAAGTTGTCCAGGTGGGGATGCCCAGAAACTAAAGATGGAGGTTGCAGAAGGAGGTCTGTGCTAATTTAGCCCAGATGTCTCAGCAGAGGAGAACTTAGAGTACAGCTGAAGGTAGAGTGCGACGCGTGACGGGCACCCGCTGTGTAGTCGTGGGAGCAAGATCGCAGCCAGTCCAGGAGACAGAGCAGAGAAGCCCCAGGGGTGGGAGAGAACCAAGAGCATGGAGCCAAGTGGAGTCCTGGATGGGGGAGAGAGCCAGAGACTCCACTTGCTTGTGAACTTCCAGAAGCAGGGGTCTCTTCACCCCAGTGCCCTGCTCTGCAATGGCACTCAGTGCATGATTGTGCAGTGAGTGCTTGAAGCAGGCAGTGATTAGCTGGCAAGGATGCTGAATTGAGCTCAAGGACCTTGAGAATGGAAAAAGGCCCTTTGAAGCTGTGGGTGACTATCAGTCAGGGTGCATTCAGGAGACGGAAACCACATAGTGATTTGAACAGGAAAAGTTTAGTGTAAAGGCCTATTAACTATAATAGGTGATTGGTGTAATAAGAGATTGGCTAGTAAGAAGTGAAAAGAACTGCAAAGAATGTAAAAATGGCATATATGAGAATAGCCACTACCCCCAGGGTTACCATGGAGTGCCCAAGGAAGAGGCCCCAAGGGCTGAGATCCTGATCTTAATGGAGAGGGCATGGCCATGGCTGCCTGGATGACAGGAAAGTGCCATGTTGGCAGAACTTGCTGGATACCTGTCCTCTGGAACTCACTGGAAATCCATCCTTTTGGGTCCCAAGGAAAGTTGTTCATGAGGAAGTGTGTCACTGGAGCACACTGCTACGAAACTACCCAAGGGGAGTGTTGGGTGAAGTGCTGCCTGCTGCTGACTGTCACACTGGGAGAGCCAGGCACTGGTGAAGCTGTGTGTGGCTCAGGAGCCTGGCACTGAAGAAGCTGGGACAGGACAGGACTGGGCACTGGGGAAGCCACCGAGGCAGCAGGAGCTGGCTCCTCAAGATGTATACAGCGAAGGACCCCTCCAAGAGAACACACTGGATCTGAAGAAAAGAGACGTCTTTCAGTGTCTCTCTAGTTCCCTCTACTGCCAGTCTCATGTGCCCACTGCAGAGGAGGAATCTGTGAAGGGCCCATCTGTTCTCACAGAGCAGGCTATGAAGGGTGAATAGGTATACTGGCACAGGTTCCTGCTTTGGCTACAAAGCTTTCATTGCACCCTTTACACACACCTGAACTCCCCTGTAACAACAAAGTAGCCCTATTTCTACCTATTGAGACAAGCTATCCTTACTGAAGGGTACTTTAACTACTTTTCCCCAAATGAGGCGTCTCACCAATAATTATGTCAATCTCTGTCTACATGGATAACCTCAAATTCAGTCACAGTCCCACCGAATATTCTGTTACCCAAAGACTCAATTATTGGCTTAAGTTCCAATAACTTGTATATAAAATAATGGGAAGAAAGAGGAAAAGGAGGACAGTTACCATGTACACATATATATCAAGTAAATAGAAAATACACAAAACTACTACAGTTCTCATTTCTATTTTTGTTCACAAGGCCACATTCGGTCGCCGCTTCCTTCTCCCATTACCCATCCTGTGTTTCCTCTGTGCTCAGCTAGGACTTCAGCAGGTCAGGCTGCTTTCACCTGGTGGTGACCCGGACCTTGATTCTTGAAGGATCTAAATCCTCAGTGGTACCCCCCCCACCTCCTTTTTTGGCTTCTGTAGTTTTCCATTAACCCTTACTTTTGGGCATGGAAGCTCTAAGAGGGACCTGAGAGAATCTCCTGGGTTCTAGACAGTCTTCCCAGCCACACAGTTTCTCCTTAGAAACTAGGATCAATTACTCCAGCCAGTGGAGTAAGTCTCTCTCTCTCTTTTTTTTTTTTTGGTCTGTTGGTTCAGTGGCGTAAGGGATCCTGAAAAGGCTGGCGGATGACTTATCTTCCAGAGGAACCATTGTGGTGCCCCCTTTGGGGATTACAGCATTCAGTGCCCCTAGAGGGTTCAGAGATATGGGATGGGGTGGGGACCAGGTGCAGGGGTCAAGGGGCCGGTAAGTAAAGAGGCTCCGCAGCTGGCAGGTGTGGGCCATTCTTTAGAAATGCTGGAAAGGCAGAGAAACACGCAGATGTAGACCATGAGCCACCTCTAGGGAAGGACGGAGTCAGACCCGTGCTCATGGCTGTCTGCCCCCGACAGCAGGCCCATCAGGGTCCACGTGGCTGGTTCTCACATGGGCTTCCAGCCTGGCCACCCTGTGCGCCTGACTCCCAGGGCGTGGGAAGTCCATCTGACAGCCGCAGCACACATGGCAGGGCTTCTGACTCGCCACCCTCAGAAGTGTGTGCTCCTTTGTGTAAGGCTGTATTGGCTCATTTTGGCTCCCAAGAACAACTTCAGCTCACAGTGTCTATTTTGGGTATAAACCTTTTTTCCCTTCTCTGCTTTTGGGGCTGTGTCATGGTAACCATTAGGATGAGCAGAAGCGTCTGATTCTACTCATCTCTGGTTTGGTGTGACCATAAATACTCATGCTGGTGGTGCCCTGGCCTCGAGGGTGGTGGAAGAGCCACACATCATCCTGCTATGACTCCAGAGTGAGACACATAGGCTTTAAAGTGGGGAATAGGATGGCAGGATCCTTGGCCTGTTACCGGTGACTTTTGGTGTTCTACGGGCAGCTGGTGGTTTGGGTGAAAGTCAGTAACCGTAGGGTGGTGAGCATCTCGCTCGTGTTGTGAGGGAATGAATAGTGGGAAGGTGGCACTGAGACCTCTCCCTCCTTATCCGGCCCCAGTCTTGTCACTGAGAGAGGCTGTGGCAGGTAGAAATCTCTCTCTAGGAGGCCCCGATGTCTCCCCTCTACTTTCTGCTGACCCCCAGCTCACCAGGCCTGGAGCTTATCACCACCCTGGCAGATGATTGGATAACGTGGGTACCAGATACTCTCCTACCTTCTGTCACCCACAGGACTCATTTGTACCTGCCCCCAAGCTCAAATAGGAAATTCAGCCATGAGGCTGTTATCTGTGGCTGGTGTTACATCAGGGGCACAGATACGATCTGGGGTCTGTGTTCAGCATGCTTACACATGACTGAGTGCTGCCAGGTGCATAAAAACTCCGGAGTTAGACAGACCTGGATTTGTCGTCCTGCCCTGGGACTTTCTACCGGGGCTATGTTGGAGAGGTAATAAACCTCTTTAAGCCTTAGTTTCTCCTATGAAATAAAAATAGAACCTAACTTCATAAACTTTATAGGATCGTTAGAGGGTGAAATAGGACAATGCATGTCCCTTAGCACAGTGCCTGGCACCTGGTAGGCGCTCAATAAACAGGTGAATGAATAATGAATGAATGGCTCCTGCCTTGGGCAGGGCACTGATCATAAGGTTGTGTGCCTATCACCACCCCTGCTCCTGCCCCACGGCAGACAGACCTAACCAGGAAAGGGAGACTAACTGGAAATTTTGTTTTCTGACCAATCTGTGCCCAAAGTTAATACAGCAGTTACATGCTAATTGTAAGAGATCATGATGGAGGAGAAAACTGGGCTGTGGGTGGGACAGATCTGGCTTTATATCTGGCTCTGCCACTTACTAACTGTCCTTCGGCAGCTTCGTTAACCTCTCTATACTTCATTTTTCTCACCTGGAAAATGGGGATAAAAATAGTACCCACTACAGAGGGTTGGCTGGAGGTGAGGATGAGGGAGATATTGACATTGTAAGACTCTTCACAGGACCCGGCTTGTCACAGGAGCGTGATATATGCGACTCCTGTTTGAGCAGCGTGCACTCACGGCACTCCCGGGATTTCAAAACGAAGGGAAAGCCGTGGGCTGAATTAGTCAGGAACAACTAATTGTTAAAATTTATGGAGTATGTTTTCTGTGTCAGGCTCTCTTGTAAGCATTTTTAATGCATTTCATTTTAATTCTCACAACAGCCCCGTGAAGTGGTTACTATTTTCCCCATTTTACAGCTGAGAAAACTGAGGCACAGTTTTGCCTCAGGTCACAAAGATGATAAGTAATCATCACACAACTGCCAGGACTTGAACCCACTTACCAGGCCTCCTAGGGAAGATTTACAGGCTGGAGATTAGCATATGAGTCAGGACTGTCATCTGCAAGGCACAGACCCACTCACATTATGAGAGGTTGGCAGATGCCCTGCCTCCAGGTACAGCTAGATCCAGGGGCCCAGACAATGACTTGAGTGTTCCAGCCCTTGGTCTTCAACCCTTTGTTCTCAGGTGAGCTCCCGCCCCCCCAACCAGCAGCTCCTGACTCACATCCTATGATATTAGCATCTTTCCACTGTGCCAAAGCCTTCCTGGGAGGCCTCTGATTGGCCCTGCCTTGTCACATGCTCCCTCTAACTGAAGTGTGTGTGTGGGGGGGGGTCAGCACAAACAAACAACACCCCCTGGGAAGGGGGGGAAGGTAACTAGATAGACTTAAGCAAAGTCCACTGCAAGAAAAGTAGACCTCAGGTAAGAAGAAGGACCCACTAAGAGATGGTAAGTATTTTTCAGCAGTTTGGATAGAGACTTGAGATGGGGCGGGAGGAGCTCTTATGGTGATAATACAAGGACTGTTTTTGATGGAGCAAGGATTCAGGTTGTGGGCAATTATGGTTTTGTTTCTGGAAGAAGATATTTCTCTGCAGGCCCTTGTTGAGGTGAGACTGTGAGGTGACAATCTAGTTGTTGCTGGTTGAAGTATGCTTGGAGTTGAGACTCGGGGTGATGAGCTTGGGGGATGCTGATGGTGTCGGTGTTGGTGAGGAAGGTGGGAATGGCGCTAGGGACAGTGTAATGGTGAGGGTGGGAGGGGACATGGCAGGGGGCCGTCTAGAGGCTACAGGAGATGGTTGAATTGTGGGCCTTTGGTCTGAGGTGGGCTAACGAGTGAGCCAGGGTCGTGGTTAGGGGTATAGGCAATGGCATGCACAGGTGCAGTTTGGGAGGGATGTGAGGGAGGTGCACCATGCTGCGCGTAGTCTGGACTGGGTGGAAATGACGTATTGCAAGAATTAAGTATTTTGCGAGGGGGGTGTGGAGGGGCGGGGAGAGAAGTACAACTTTTATAGCTTGCGAAGGAGCTCTGTGGGTGTAAGGAGCTGATATGATTACTCTGTAGGGTGCGATGGTTTCATAGAGCAGCAGAGGTGGTGGGGCCTGAGCTGTACTCTTACGGAGGAGGGTGGGGGCCACGCCCAAACAATGGTTGCAATTGGGCGGAGGCCTCAGTCTCATCCCCATCCTCTCTTTTAAAAAATCACTTTTATTTCCTCACAGTAGTACATGCATATAATTTGAGACATCAAATGGCACTAACGCCTCTTCACCAAATGCAGTTGTTCCTGGCCTGCTCCCACCCTTGTCCTCAGAGGCAACCGCTTTTAACTATTTCTTCTAGCAATTTTATACTTACATTTCTGAGTAATGTGCCTATCTTTTGACTCTTCCATTTTAGACATTTTTCATCAATTTCCTGTTTAGTAAATAAGAATTTAGTTCTCATAGATGGCCACCCTTTCCACTCTCCAACCATCCTCCTACATAGTTCTCACAGGCATACTATTAACAGTGACCTAGCAGCATTCCTTCAGAAATGTTTTATCCATATATTAATATATAGGTAAGCATGTTGTAGGCAGGAGAAGAGCCCCCCTAAAGACAGCCACATCCTAATCCTCTGAACCTGTGGATATACTGCCTTACATGGAAAAAGGGACTTTGCAAATGTGATTAAGTTAAGGATCTTGAGATGGGAGATTATCCTGGATTTTTTGGGTGGGCCCAACGTAATCAACAAGGGTCCTTAGAAGTGAAAGACAGGCAGGAGAGTCAGAGAAAGAGATGTGAGTCAAGGAAACAGGGTCAGAGTAATGCAGCAGAAGGAAGACTGGCCATTGCTGGCTTTGAGGATGTAAGGAGGCCATGAGCCAAGGAATGTGAGCAACCTCTAGAAAGTAGATTTTCCCCAGAGCCCCCAGAAAAGAATGCAGCCCTGCCAACACCTTGATTTTAGCCCAGTGATGAGAACCATTTTGGACTTCTGACTTCCAGAGCTGCAAGATAACAAATTTGTGTTGTTTTAAGCCATTAATTTTGTGCTAATTTGTAACAGCAGCAAATAAGAAATTAATATACTATGTAGTATCACCCACATACGTACATACATATGTGTGTGTGTATATACATGTACTTGTTAAATCAGCTAATGCAACAACTGAGCCTTATAGTGTACTACAAAAGTTAACTTTCTTTTTGTTTTGAAGTTAATAATTACCTTGTGTTTTCCTCTGCCTTATTTTCTTTGTCCCTTTTGCTAATTCCTGCTACACCTTCTAATAGCTGTCAGTATGGCTTTCACAAGGCCGGTCATGTCACGTATTACATGTTTCAGTGCCATTTTTTTGGTTACCCATTCTCTTGCTCTCTGCATGTGTGGCATGTTGTAGCTGCTGTCCTGTAACTTTCTTTGTGGTCATCCTTTGTGGTCATCCTTTGCATCCCTTTTGCCCTTCGTCTGGTTGGAGTTTCTCTTTTCTGGGTGTCGTGTCTTCCTCTTGCTCGGTTTACCCCTCAACTTGGAGCACATCATTCAGGACAGATGTCTGTCAGTATCCAAATCCATTCAGTTTCTGAATTCAGGTAGTAGAGTAGGAACAGTGAGTGACACCTGTGGTTCTGTCAGGTTGAAAAGAGGTTCAGTGGGAGAGGGGACTGACCATGCCTGAGTCTTGAGGGTACTGCTTAGACTGAACAGCGGCCTTCCATGGCTTCACCTGCCTCTTTCATCTTAGTGCCTTTTCTTTTCTCCTATGTCTAGAGGACATCTCTCCATGCTTCCTGAGAAAGGAGTGTTTGAATATACCTTTATTCTACTCTCACACTTAAACAATAATTAGGCTGGATAAAGAGTTTTAATTAGAGAATTATTTTCAGAATTTCAAGAGTATCGGTCCTTTGTCTTCTCGCTTTTCATATTAATGTTGAGCAATGTGAAGCCATTCTGATTCCCGAACCCTTATATGTCGCTGTTTCCTCCCTTTCTAGAAATGTGTGGGCTCTCTGTGTGGCCGTGTTCTGAAATTCACAGGGATGTGCCTTGGTGGGGATCTGCTTTCATCCATTGTGCGGGACATTCAGTGGGCTCTTTCAATCAGGCAACGCATGTCTTTCAGTTTGGGGAAATTCTCTCAAGTTATTTCATTGGTAATTTTCTCCTCTTTTTATTTTCTTTCATAACTCCTATTTTTCAGATCTGGAAACCTCTGTACCAGTTTTCAAATTCTCTTTTCCATCCTCTGCTATTTTCTATTTTTCTTTTTTATAATTAAATAAATAAATAAATATATTTATTTATTTATTTTTAGAGTCTCTTCACATTTTTTATTTATTTATTTTAAATATTACCAATGTCCCTTTATCTCCCCAATGACCTGTTCCACCCCATCCCACCCCCCTCTCCAGTCCCCCTCCCCACCATTGTCTGTGTCCTTGGGTTGTGCATATATGCATGTAAATTCTTTGGTTACTCTCCCCTCCTCTACCCACCCGACCTCCTCCATCCCTCTGACATTCGTCAGTCTGATCCATGCTTCCATGTCATTGAATCTGTTCTGTTCATCAGTTTATTGAGTTCTTTAGATTCCACATCTAAGTGAGGTCATATTATGTTTGTCTTTCTCTGCCTGGCTTATTTCACTTAGCATAATTTTCTCCATCCATACTGTCCCAAAGGATAAAAGAGCCTTTTCTTTATAGCTGCATAGTATTCCATGGTAAAATGTCCCACAGCTTTTTTATCCACTCATCTACTGATGGGCACTTGGGCTGTTTCCAGATCTTAGCTATTGTAAATTGTGCTGCTATGAACATAGGGGTGCATATATTCTTTCTGATTAGTGTTTCAGGATTCTTAGGATAAAATAAAATTATTTATTGATCTGAGAGAGGGGAGAGAGAGAGAGAGAGAGGAAGAGACAGAGACATCAGTTTATTATTCCATTTACTTACACATTCATTTGTTGCATCTTGTATGTGTCCTGAACGGGAATCGAACCTACAACCTTGGCGCTCTAACCAACTGAGCTACCTGTCCAGGCTTATTTTTCCTTTTAATATACTCCTTCTGTTGAGTTTTGTATTTCTGCTAACACGATTTTTATTTCTAGAGTTCTTTTATGTTCTCTGAATGTTCTTTTTTAGTAGCATCAGGTTCTTTTTTCATGAATGTAGTATCGCCTCTGTGCATAAAATGTGCTTCCTCCAAGTTGTGTTTGGTTTTGTGTTGGGTGTTTTTGGTTTTTTTTGGTTTATTTGTCCTGGTCTCTCTCTTCCAAGTTAGAGACTTTCCTTAGATGTTTAGTTGCCCTTGGTTGTCCTTTTAAGGTTATGAACAGGGGTCTAAAAAGCTGATTGGAATATACAAGCATGATGGTTGGGCTTGTTGACTTGCAGATCCACTGGTTGACCTACAGAAGTCAAGTGGACACCATTTGGGTTCTGGTGTCAGTGTCTGTATCCTTAGGCCTTTCCTCTTAGACTGAAAAGAAGATACGGGTTTGGCTGCCAGTGTTCTAGGACCCCAGTGGGGGAGTAGCTGGTAGCTCACAACATCACATTTATAATAACCTTCATGTTTTTGGTTTTGGTATAATACCTTTGCTCTCAATTGGCTAGTCAACTCTTTGTGCAAAGACCCTCTGTTTTGTGCTCTCCATGGAATGACCCTTCTGACTTCTGGGGGAGGTGGATCTAGGGGTTTTGCTTCTTTTATGCCATCCTCTTTGTTTTCACACATCCATCCTCTTCACCCCTGTTCCTGGAGGTACCTGGTGCTGTCATATCAAGTGTCTTTTAAGGACTCTGTTGTAAATCAGTTTCCACGTGCCGCCTGAAATTGGCCTGTCACAAGTCTGCATTCCAGACTCCGAAATGTCACTGGTGGTGTCTCCCCTCTGTTCAGCCCAATCTGTGACTTTACATCTTATTTAAAAACTCTTTCCACTAAGTTGGATTTAGAAGATCCTGAAATTTGGTGTGTATATTCAAAATCCCAATTCCTTTTCCACAACAGATTTGTCATTGAATAGTAATGACGGTGACCATGTCCATTGTGATACCAGGATGATGGGATTCCTTTAAAAAAGAGTTTTTAAGTTGTTGTTATAAACATTATTCATGGCCACTGTGGACATTAGAAATATAAGGAAGGAATAAAAGCTGCTTCTCCTGGTGGTAGGGTCTTGGCAAGGATTTTCCTCTGGTGGTGTGTTTGGGTGCAGTCTTTGGTGTGGGTGTGGAGGAGCAGCAGGGCCATGCCTTGCAAGAACTGTCATGGTGGACGCATGCCTCTGTGTTTGGACTGTGGGACCAGGAGCAGGTCACTTCCCTTGGCAGGGACACTTCAGGGAAAAAGGGAAGCTTCTAAAGGCCAAGTGGGAAGTACTGTGCCTAGGCCTGGACCTTGGCTACTGCAGTGGGTCCCTGGAGTGGTGCAGGGCATGGCCTGCCTGGCCACGTGCTAGATGGTTTTAGATGGTGCTGGATGATTATGCAGGACACTTACTGATAGGCAAGTTCCATTGAGTAACATAGAGGAACCTAAAGATTGACCCATGTCAGCTGTATTTGCTGTGAGGACAGTGTATGCAGCTCAGATGTTGGGGTGCATGTGGAGGGAGGGGAAGAGAAAAGCATTTCCTTCCCTTTCCTTTCCAGGGTGTCTGTTGTCAGGTTAGTGCCTTACTGTCTTCTGCCTTTTCCTCCTGCGTCCTTTCTCTTCTCACTGACAGCCAGAGTTTTGCTGAAAGTGTTGTTTTCTTACAGAAGCTCCCTGGATGTTTCTAGGCCTCAGGGCAACATTATTTGCCTTTTTACTTTGGGCCTGGGTCTCCTTGGATTCCATTCTGGGGCTCTTGGGCTCTCTTTTGCCCTTGGGGCCTCCAGCAGTTTGGCTGGGCTGAGGTAGAAGACAGTCTTGTAGATCATCTAGCGCAACTGTCCAATCTGCGGATGAGGAAACGGCCAGAGAAACCTGAGTCAGGACTAGGACACAGCCTGCTGACTCCGGGCTCTGTTTTCTCACCAGACTCTGCCTCTCTTAGCTTCCACATCCTTTTGAAGGTTTTGATGTGGGGGTGGTTGGGGGTGTTTGTGCTAACAGACGGAGTGGGTTTGAGGGGGACTTGCTGGTTTATAATGGATGGAAGCCTCGTGGAGTGGAGTTCTGGGTTGGACCAGTTCTCGAGTTGGCTTGCAGGAGTTGTTTCTGTAGGTGGTGTAAGTTGTGGGGACAGATGTCATGGAGACCCCTCAGAGCTTTGGAGAGAGAGAGCTCTGGATCTGAGCCTCTGCTTTGACACTGAATATGGACAAATCCTAACCTTTCCAAGCCCAGATTCACCTGTAAATGAGGGACAGTAATAATACTAGTAGCTGCCCAAGGGAGGAAGACCTGTCATGTGCTTAGCATAGTGTCTGACACATGGAGCTCTCATCATCGCCATCTCCCCCCTCCTGTGATTGGGGCAGTGGACATTCACTGAGCCAGCACTGTGCTAAACTTGGAAGCATGCATTGCACCTCAGGCTTCCTAGGGCTCACCTGTGGGGCGTGGAGCACCTGCAGCCTCTCTGGGTTTTAACTGTCCTGGTCCTAAGGAGGCCCCCCCAGCTTCAGCTTCCCCCTCCACATCCTGGGCAGAGCCAGGACTGGGGCACCCACCTCCCAGCCAAGTGCCTGTCCCTGGGGAAGGAGCTGTGCCCCAGGGAGACCCAAGCCTGTGCTTTCTCTGCTTCCTGGTTTTCCAGGGAGCCTGGCTGGAGGGGGATGGGAGGAGAAGCCCTGGAGGGAGGGGGAGCCCAGGGAAGCAGAACAGGAACTGGAAGGGGAAGGGTGTGGGTGGGCTCAGATCCAGCCTGCCTCCCACTTTCCTCCCCCTGCCAATCCCCTCCCCGGCCCTGGCTGGCGCTCTGGAGGCAGGGGTTTGGCCCACATCTCCTGTGTCTAAGTGCAGAGGGTTGAAGCCCGCAGCACTCCAACCCCCAGCTGAGGCCTGCGGCTTTGTTATTTCACTGGCATGAGGCCCACACCTGAGGCAGGGAGGGTGAAAATCCCCTAAAATTCAGCTGTGTGGGTTCGAGGGCCCCCCTCAAGCCTACCAGTTTCTGAAAGCAAATGGGGTGGCAGAGAGTGGGCCTCGCATCCTCTCTCTGCGTGGCCGTGGCTTCTCCAGCATACCGGGGTGTTCTCACCCCAAAGCACTACAGACCTAGGCCCTTAGCCTGGCCGCAGCCAGAGTTCACTCTTAGATTTCTCTGAGCCCAAGCGCTGGTCCTAAAGTAAGGTGACATTCATTTCGCTACATCCTGTATACTGCCGTGCTCATTCACTTCCTCCACATGGGGTGCGAGCGGTGTGGGGGTGGCGCTTGGAGATCAGGAGGAAAATGTAGCTGGGCTGGGGACCTCTGGGATTTCCCAGGGGGTGGTTGGGGTGGGAGGGTTATGGGAACCTTTCAAAGGAAAGAATAGAAGTGAATGAAGTGAAGGGAGGAGGCGGAAGGCAGCTGAAGTCCCAGAAGTGGCTCCCACTGAGCCACAGCAACGTGGACACCCGGGGAGACTGTTGCTGCTGCCTCAGAGGCAGGAGGTGGCCCTGAAGGAAGCCAGGCAGTGCCGTGCCTCTGTTTCCCCCGCTCCCTGGAGGGCTAGGCTGGCCTGCGCTGCTGGTGAGACTGGGAAGAGGCGTGAGGTCAGAGGAACAGTCCTTGCAGGCCAGCACGGCCCTGGGGCTGAGGGCCTAGCCTTGAGGAGGGGTGGGGTCAGGCGGGCCGGGTTGGGGGTGTCCTACCCTGCTGACCCCTCTTCTCTCCCCCAACAGGTGGAGCCATCAGAACCCCAAACCCAGGCAGCCTGAGGCAGAGTTTCACCTGCCTTTTCCACTCAGCACTCGGATCTATGTCTAAGTTTTAACTCTTGCTTACAAAGACTACGAGAATTCCTTCCGCAAAACCAAGCAGCCCTCCAGCCCCGCGCAGCCCCAGCCTGCCTCCCACCACCCAGCTGCCCGCAATGCCCTCCAGCGGCCCCGGGGACACCAGCAGCTCCACTCTGGAGCGGGAGGAGGACCGCAAGGTGAGCAGCTGGCTCTGCTGGGGACCTTCTAGCCAGAGCCCAGGTGGGGGAGGGCCTCTTCCCAAGTCACAACAGCTCAGGTGTGCTGAGCGCTGGACCGCGCCACTCAGTCTTCACACAGGGCACAGCCAGGACTGGTAGCCCTATTTTGGTGACGAGGAAACCGGCTTGGAGAGGTCAGTCAGATCCTGGTGGTAGAGTGGGGATTTGAGCCAGGTAGTCAGGCTTCAGGACCCAGACTCCCCCTCCCACCCCCATGCCCCGTGGTGTGTGAGCAGAGGTTCAAACCCTAGGTCTGTGCAGTTGTTGGGTCGGCCTTGCAGAGTCCCCAAACCTGGATTCCTTTTACTAGCTGTGTCCTCAGGTGAGTCACTTTACCTGTTTTAGCTGCCTCTGTTTCTCCAAGGGATCCACTAGCTTCTGGAAGGCCAAAGACAAGTTCAGAGGGGCTCGGTAGATGTGAAGTCATTGAGGGCACCCCCTCCTGCACAGACAGTCAGGCACAGGGCTGCGTTGTGCTGTGCTCGGTGATACCAGTCACCATGGAGATGGTGATTTCCTATCCCCCACCCCCACCCCAGGCTGCCCGTGGAGCTAGTGACTTCCTTGTTTTTAGAGCTCCACGAGGGGTGACCTCTTGGCCCTTCTGCTGAACTTCCGGGTGGGCCTAAGTCAGATAGACAGGCTCAAAACTGGTGGGAGGGAGTGCTGCTGGGTCTCTACAGGCTGCCTTAGGACCTCACGAAACTGTGCCACCTACAGGCAAAGCCCACTGCACCCCCCTCAGGCAGTGGAATAGTAAACCCCACCCCCAACCTTCTGGGGAAGCTGTGCCAGCCACTGGCCTTCCTGGGGTGTCTTATCTGCCATGCCCTTGTCCCCACAGTTCTCTCTGCCTGCTACTCTTTCCCTGAGCAGGGGTGAGGGGTGGTGGTTTTTGGTGGTACCAGGGAGTAGTAGGGCGTGTTCGTGGGGCACAGTTTGTCTTTCTGGAATCAGGGTGGATACCTAGTACCAGGTGCGGGGCCCTGAGCACTCTGAGGAGTGGCAGGTGAGACCTGCTCCCTGCTCACCTTCTTCCTGGGCTTGCTCCTTTTTTAGAGTGTGTTTCTGTTTTCTGGGTAGTTTCCATCAATTTGGTCCTTTAGGGACAACCCTTGTAACAAGTGGGGCAAGGACAGATGGCCCTAGTTTGCAGATGAGGAAGCTGAGCCCAGCTACTCAGTGGTGGGTCCAGATGGGAGCCTGGTCTCCCTCCTCCCGGATCAGAGCCTTTCCCACAGAGCCTGCCTGTGTGGGTCCTGGTATGGACACACACACACACGCACGCACACACACACACACACAAACACACACACATGGGTGCGTGGGAGCATGAAACCCAGACACCTGCCTTCCCAGCCTGGAAACCTACTGGGTGCCATGGAGGAGCGCATACCCAACAAGCTGGAAAGAAAGTGCCTGGTGCAGCCCTCTGGGCAGAGCTTCTAGGGGCTACAGGTCCTGCCGCCATAGAGTTGGGGCCATCTGTGGCCACCTGTGCTCTTGAATGGCAGCTGTGGCCGTGGATAACTCCATTCCTCCTTGAGCCTGGCTTCGCTCCTCTGTTGGATTAGGTGACCCTGACCCTCCTCCCCTGGTCCAATGTCCTGACTGGTGCTGACACAGCTTTGTGTCCATGCACCTGCAGTTGGTGATCAGCTGTCCCCCACAGGTGGGGAAGGTGGGAACAGCCGAACCAAATTCTTCCTGGTACTAGACTATGCTGCCCTGGGCAGCAGAGCCCCTGCCCTTCCAGGAGGAGCAATAGATGGGGCTCTCTATTATGACAGTTCAGAATAGAGAAAGAGCACTGGGTAAAGAGTCAGTAGTCCCAGGTCTCAGCCCTGCACATGCCACTTTCCGAAGATGTAACTTCAGGCCATCTGGGCTTGCGTTTGCTCAGCTGTGAAGTGGGGATAGTAACTCTAGCTGTGCCTGTTCTACAGGGTAGTTGTGGAAGTCAGATGAGGTCATGGGCATGGAAGTGCCCTGCAGACAGCAAAGTCTGGTCCAATTATGAGGGATTACGATTGCTATTATTATCTACCCATAGTAACTGCTCTGGCTCAAGTGGCAACAAACACATACCCAGCCCCAGATCCCGGTGCAGATAGAACGAGCTGGTAGACAGGGGCTGGGGCACGGCACGCCCACAGCACACATGCTGGCTCACCTGGAACACCTCCCTGGCACCTCTGGGCTGGCTCCCAAAGCTCCAGGGAGTCACCCAGGAAGGGTGGGCAGAGATACTGACAGCTGCCCACTGCTGCCTATGAAAGGCAGGCCTAGGGTGCCTTGTTGCTACAGAGGAGGAAGATGGGCTTGGAGCCCAAGGAGCCTGGCAGAGTTGCCAGGGGTACCTGGCACAAAGCAACTACTTGGGAGCCAGAGGGAAGGGGTGTGGCCACCCACTGGCCCCTTCACTGCCTGGCCCCACGTGCCCTTCCAGCCACCCTCCAGACCACGCCTCCATGCACCTTTCACTCCTGTACTTCCTGGAGCTGCCAGGCCTTTGTTTATGCTGTTTCCTCTGCTTGCAATGCCCTTTCCCTAATTTTCTCTCTCCTCTGGTCAAAGCCCTTGCTTCAGTCTGCCTTGAATTACAGTTAGTTGTAAACCAGTGGTTCTCAGGATGTGATTCCAATCCATTCTCCCATAGATGAATACTTAGGTTGTTTCTTAGCCATTGTACGTAATGTTGCAATGAACTAGGGGTGTATGAGGGCATAATGCTAAGGGAAGTAAGTCAGAAAGGGAAAGACAAAACCGTATGAATCCACTCATGTGGAATCTTAAAAAAAACTGAACAAACAAACCAAAACCAAAACAAACTCAGAGAACCAGAGGATAAAAAGCTTGAGGGGTAGGCAAAGGGGGAGGGGTTAATTATATGGTGATGTGTAGTAACTAGACTTTTGGGGGTGATCACTTTGTAATGTATACAGGTGTCAAATTACAATGTTGTACACTTGAAACTTACATAATAATTTTAAAAATGTAATTCCTAAACCAGCAGCACCTGGAAAGGTTAGAAATGCAAAAGCTCAGGCCCCACCCCAGACCTGCTGAATCAGAGGCTCTGGGGAAAAGGCCCAGGATTCTATGTTGTAACCAGCCCTCTAGGGAATTGGAGAAATACTGGTGTGGATAGTAACCAGCCCCGTGGAGGGCAGGGCCCCAGGCCTAACTAACACAGAGTAGGTGCTCAGGAAATATTTTGCAGATAAAATAGAAAAGAAAATGAGAGTGGGTAAGGCCCCTTCACAGGAGAGCAATCCTAGAGCCCAGGATCAGGCGGGCGGGGTGCAGAGCTGTGGGTGATGGGCTGAGGTGGCTACGCTGTGGCTGGGCATGCACAGAGAGGTCTGTATATGTGGTATCCGCCTGGCACCTGCCCACCATCCCTTTTCCCTGCAGCCCCGCCAGCCATATGGGGGGCTTCTTGGGGAAGCTGGGAGGAGGCAAGCTTTGGGGATATGAGCTCCTATGCTCTGGCCAGGGTGGGTCAGCTGAGTAAATGTGGGCCACAGCAGAGGGAACAGGAGCTGGCTTTATGGGAGATGGGTGGGAGGTGAGCAGCAGGGAAGCCAGGAGTCTTGGTGCTGGCTTAGAGGGGATTATTGAGGAGGGTTCTAGGTCCTGTGTGGAGGGGAAAGAGAGGGGCAGAGGGGACCAAGAGCATTCCAAGCCCTGGGGCTGGAAGGACCTCCTCAGATACCCAAATATGAATCGGTGACTGGCCAGGAATCCAAGCCTCTGGCTAGGTCCCTATCTTCTGCTTCCCAGTTTCTTTTGGCCAAGATACATTCAGTGCTGATTATCTGCCAGGTGCTCTTTTAAGCTCTGTACTTGCATTCTCTTGTTTTATTCCTAGAATTGCTTTATAAAGTAGGTGCTATTTTCATCACTTAATCTTATTAAAGACTAAACTGTTGCTCAGAGAGGTTATTTTGCTTGCCTAAGGCCACACAGCTAGTAAGTGGTGGTGCTGGGATTGGAACCCAGGCAGCCTGTGCTGTTGGCTTCTGTGCTCTTCAGACTCCCTTCTGCATTAAGGGAGATAAAGTAAATGGCGCCTCCTAGCTGTGATGCTTCATAGTCCCACCCACATTTCTTCTGCTGCAAGTTCAAGTGTGTTTGTTTGCGACTGAAAGGGTGGTCAGAGAATGCTTTGGTCTGTGTAACAGTATTCTTTCCCTGGGGTGGATGTCAGAGGCATTTTCATCTCCAGCAGGAACTCACATACACAGGCTAGCATGCATGATTGTGGGTTCATATGTATGTGTGTGTGCACGCACCCCCCCACACACATATACCTACTCTTCAATGAGTACACTGTTATGCACACATTGCTTCTCTTCTTCCCCCCCTCCCTCTTTGTCTTTCTTCAGTCTTAGGTACCTTTCCAGGTCCCTGGTAGGGCTTCACAAGTCTGTTGCAAAAACTGAGTTAACATTCCTGGAGGACCCAGTAAAGGGAAGAAGACAGGAAGATACTTGCCTGCTGGGTGATAGAAACTGCAGCAAGGGGAGCACACTGGCGCTGGGGGAGCACAGCAAGTGTGTGCGTCTGTGTATGCATGCATGTGTACTCTCATATAGGGCCATTGCTGTGGCCAGTGCTCCTCCCTCCTCACCTAAGTCCAACCCATAGGCCTGTTGAGTACTGATTTCTTTTGGACACCAACCACTTTCAGTGCTCTGGTACGAAAGCTTAGGGGCATCTTTGGGTGGGGTTTCCCCCAGCCCCACTCTCAGTTGTTCTTGCTGACCCACAGGTCTGTTGTCTGCCCCTGGGCAGCTCTGCCTTTATTATACTCAGATGCCCACACATTTCACTTGGGGCAGGCTCTTTGCTTTATAAGAGTCACTTTAGGGGTCGCTTAAATAGCATTCCTCTTAGTACATTTAAACAGTTATAGAAAAGGCAGCTTTACATTTACCTCTTCAGGAACACAGCTAATAATGGCACATCCATTTTTAGCTCAGGGGAGTCATTAGGTGCTTGGGCATGTAGAGCAGACATGTGATGTCAACTGTGTCCACCGCTAAGCTGACCAGGACCTACATTTTAGGCTGCAGGTTCTCTAAAATTCTCTAAGTTAGATATTATCACATGTCAAGTTTAGCTAACCTTGCAATCAATAGTCTTGAGTGAGGGTCAGTTGAGCCCTGGAGAGAGACCTGTGTTTGAACCTGGATTCTGCTGTGTGACTCAGTGATGTGACCTCCAAGCAGGGAAACAGGAGGTTTACATGAAATGATGTGTGAGTGCTTAACACAGGCCCTGGCACATATTAAACTAGTCTTATGATTTATTTTGGATATCTACCTATCTGCCTACTTCTCTGTCTGTCTGCACATTTGCAGTATAGGTCTACCAAAGCCTGAAGGATTGCCATGGGAGAATGCAGAAAACGCAGATAGGAGTGGGAATGGTGTGGGCTTAAAGTCTGCAGAGAACCCAGCATGTGGGCAGAAGGCTATTTCTTTCTGGATCTGCAGGCACAGGCAGGCCTGAGGTCCCTTCTCCCTTCACCCATTGAACAGAAGCAAAACTGAGGCAAGTGGCAGGAGACCTAACTTCTGATGGGCAGGGCTGTGGTTCAGAGGCCCAGGTGAGGAGCCACAGCTGGGACCAATGTCCCTTGGATCCCTCCTGCCCTAAGTGATCTGGCAGGAGATGGAATCCATCCCTGCCAAGAAGTGGGCCCCATGGGGCCAGGGCGGAGTTGGGCAGGGGAGCTGAGCTCAGCTCTGCAGAAGGGAAGAGGGCAGGCGGTGAAGTGAGCTGCAGTGGGGTGTCCTAGGACGATTGGGAAATGGGGGAATGCCCTTTCTGGCACCTAGACAGGGCACAGGGCCTGGTCATGCCCAGCAGCTGCCTCTCTGGAGAGCCACAGGGCAATTAGGGATATTGCTTGTAATCATCCCACTTAACATTTGCACAGGGTAGAAGGGCATGTAAAAGAATTTTCTTTGCCCAGCAATCAACTCACTTGATCCTCACAATAAGTCAGGAGGCACCTACTGTCATTATCCCATTTTACAGATGAGGTTAAGAAATTTGGCAAAGGTCACATGGCTGTGAAGTGGTTTTATCTGGATTCTTTACCTCCATAAAGCAAGGGTGCCTGGTGGGGTGGAGAGGAGGTGGTGGGCTGTGCAGAGCCTGGGTGGGCTGCTGAGGGAGTAAATGTGAGTGGTCTGGGGGTGCACAGGGCTGCTGGCAGGGAGTGGGCACGCTCCACATTGACCCTCAGCACAGTGTCAGGTACTTATCTGTTTACATGTTGTCTTTCCCTCTAAATTGAGCACCCTATTTGCTTATCTTTATATCCAGTACCCAGTAGGTACACAATAAATGTTTTTGAGCACACCTGTGGTCCTGGCCTCCCAGCTGCCCAGGGACCACAGAGGTGAGCACTGTGGGGCTGCAGTCTGCTGGGTATGTGCTTGGTGGGTTCTCATTCTGGAAGACAGTGAGGCCCCAGCATGGTACACAGGGTGCAGAGGAGGGCCTGGAAAACCCACAGGCATGGTCATCTTCAGCCATATAGCATTTACAGAGCACCAGCAGTATGCAGGGACTGAGAACCTGTAGGAGACTCAGAGGGGCCAACAGGACATGGCTGCTGCCCTCTAGGAGCCTGGTGTTTTGGGAGGGATGGGAGGCTTTCATCAATCATTATTATGAGGTCCGCTAGGCAGCCAATGAATATTTGTTGAATACTGTTGAATAATTGAAATAAAGGGGTGATAAGCTTTGGGAGGTGACTGAGATGGGGAAAAGCAGGGGCTTTGGAGGGCTGTGTGGAAGTGTGATCACCTACAGTGATTCTAGTGGCACTGTGTGGAATGTGGCCATTCACACCGTCAGCCTTTGTCCCTGCCCATCCTCCAGCAGCACACCCTGCCGCTTATCTGTCTGCAGGCCCAACCTGGGCCGGCCATGTATGTGAATGTGTGTGTACGTGAGTGCATGTGCACAGTGTGCCATGCGGGGTCCTGTGGCTGCAGCTCTGCAGACCTGGTACTCAGGCCGCCCAGAATGGGGTCTGCCGGCCGGAGGAGCCAGTTCGCTTCACTGAATTTCACAATCACAGACAGGCCCTGGGACACCAGCCAGCCAGCTGGCAAAGGCTGTACGTGCTTCTTGTCCCAGGGGGCCCGGGCAAGTGTCTGGCTAGATCCGGCAAGTTCATCCCCTCTACTCAAACACCAACTTGAGACATCTGCTCAGCGGATGCTGGGTCAGTAGCATCCGGTGTACATTCTGAAGGGAGCACCAGGGAGCACGTACATCTGGGTGGCTGTCTCTGGGGGAGGCCTCGTGGGATGTATCTCTCTTGGAGAGATTGGTACTGTGTCCAGGTGTGAGGCCCCTGGGACAGCTGTGTGTGATGTGTGCACGTGAATGCTGGTGTATGCCTTTACCTTGGTTTGCCTGCATGCTTGTAGTTTCACTGTGTGCACACACTCGTACTCAGGTGCGTCAGTAGCACACTGCATAGTAGGGTATAGTGGCATGTTGCAGTGGAAAGACCCAGGGGCTGGGAATAAAAAGATATAAATTTTGATTCTAAAGGCCTCACTTCCTGGCTCTCTGATCTCTGCTGGTTAGATAACCTCTCTGAGCTTCAGATTTCCCACCTGTCTAATGGGAAAAAAATAGTACCAGCTCTGCTCTCTGTAAAGTGTAAGAATAAAAATGAGGTAACATATGTGAAAATGCTTTGTTAATTACCACATACTGTACAAATGCAAGAGATTATTATCGTCGTAGCCCAGCTCATCAGAATGAGAAGTTGTGTGGCTTAAAATAATCTATCCAGTGAACTGAGTTAAAATGTAGGTCAAAGCATAGCCTCAGACATTGAGAGGGGCTGACGGTAGCTACATAATCTAACAGGCCACCAAATGTGGAGGTGCTTTGAAAGCTGTAAAGAGTTACATAAATGTAAAGTGACATGATTATGTTTAAGCCCAGAGAGTACATTTTAGTCACCCTGTTTCCTGATTTGGGGTCATAATGATCAGAGCGGCACGGGAACCTTGTGCATGGTTGTACTTGTACAGGTTTGTGGATTTGTGTGTGTGCCTCTGTGTGTGTGTGGACTCACTTATTGAGCACCTACTACGTGACAGTCACACATCAGGTAATTTTGAGTGCCTTCCCTGTGTCAGGTGCATCGGTCTAGACACATACCAGTGGAGGTATCAAGGTGAATAAGACAGGCCCCTACCTCAAGGAGTTGGTGGCCTGGCCAGGACAGTAGCTGGCAGTTGCAGTGCTAGGTAGTGGGAACTATAGGAGGACTAGGAACTCATTGTAGATGGGAGATGGGAGGAGAGCCCAGGGGAAGGGGATTGAGGAAGTAAGCTGGAAAATTGAGGATTTACTGATCAACCTGAGGGAAAGGTAGTTGGGATAGAAGGAAAGGTCTGTGCCAAGGTGCTGGGGAGGGACGCGGCCCTCTTTTGCACCTGGCGCCGTCTGTTTGCACACAGGTGAGAGGAAGGCAGTGGACATACGAGTCCAGGGCTGCAGACCAGACTCTGAGGGGCCTTCCTTCACACAGACTAAGGAGCTTGGCTTGGTCCTGCAGGCTCCTGGGAGCTCCTCAGCAAGGGCTTAAGCTCTGCAGAGTGACATAATCGGCTTTGCATTTTGGAAAGATCACGGAGCCCCAGTGTTCTGAGTATCTCTGCCACAGCACCAGCCAGATGTTGGGGTGTGTCTGTACAATGAGTGATGCCTGCATCTGCAGGGCAGTGAGCTGGGATCTGCACGGGCAGGAGGGAAGATGGGGTAGGAGGGAGGGATGCACTTTTGTGAATAGTTCTGGTCAGGATGTGCTGTGGGAGTGGAGGAGGTTAGCAATTCTTGAGTATCACATGTCAACTTCCCATATATTACCTCATTTAATTGTAGCATCGCTATGAGGTAGATATTATTATCCCCATTTTGAAGGCGAGAAAAGCAAGACCCGGAGAGGTTAAATATTCTTGAAGTTATTTGTGAATAAAGAGCAGACCACAAAGTCCAGCCCGCCTCTGCCCTCCCAAAGCCCACCTACATAGAAGTTCAGCCCCTCCTGCTACTTCCCACTGAAAGGATTGACTAATTAGTTCCCTTACTTGACAGATGAGGAAACCAATCTGGGCTCAGATCTGTTCTGCTAAACTTGTTACTAGTTTCCAGCTGCTCTGAGTCCCTGTGGGTCAGATTCTCCCCTTTCAGAGTATTAGCGACGCCCCCTGATTCAGTGCTACTTGCAGATTTGATAAGCGTATTTTAAATTCCTTTGCTCAATGCATCGGCAAAGATATTGAATGAAACAGGTCCCATGACAGATGCGAGAATGAACCCCTTGCTACGCCTCGCCTCCTAGAGGGATGGAGCCACCTGCTCACCCTTCTCAGTGTGTTAGCCCCCTAACTGGTCGTGTGAACTCAGGCCTGGAGCAGAAGATATTGCCTTCCTCTTTGCCCTGTGACTTGTGACTACATCGAGGAAGAATGATATGTTGACCAGGAGTAACATGCTTTTCCCAAAGCCATGCTTCAGGGCCTGATGGAAAGGGCATGGGGTCACTCAGGCCTGGGTGCGAGTCCTAACCCAGTCTCTTATGGACTTTTGGTTCCTCAAGCACAGCCCAGGGGTGCCTGAATGCTGGGCCAGGCATAAAGCACCTTGCCCCACATGGTCTGAGGCATAGGCTCAGTACAAGGCAGCCTCCCTGGAGATCCCACACTCTAAACAGATCAGGACCTGGACAGGTGGTGTGGCATCAGGGCATTCCACTCCTTCCTCCTGGGCTGTGTTGTACTGAATTGAATTCAACAGGGGGAAAAATGTGCTGAGCACGTGTGGTGTAAGGTGAGGAATAACAGTAAGGCTGCAGATGGCATGGGGATTGCCTATCAGAGGCCCCCAAAGGCTTTCTCCACATGCTAATGGAAGCTGGGGCTTGCAAGTCCTGAAATGTGAAGTGCCTTTGTTTTGGGGGCATTTCTGCGTGGTAATCGTGGTTCTTTTTTGCTGATCAGAGGCTCTGATTGGCTTTCACGTCTCTGATTCGTTCAGAATAAAAGTGATAAAAATCAAATGAACCCTCATAAGAAGTGCAGTTTGTTATAAAGAAATGGTTCAGAGCCAGGATTGCTGGGCAGAAGGAGTCTTTCTGGATCCCATGCTGCCCAGGCTGATCCTGGTCCACTTTGGCACTGCCTCTTGTCTTCTGTCCTGTGCATTCCAGTCCCATGGGCCTGGCCACTAGGAATGGCCAGAGGCTGTACTGGGTCTTGCCTAGTGCTCTCCAGGCAAGTACGGGGGCTGGGCAGGCCTTCGGCTGCCCAGGAATATGTAAGCCCTTTCATCTGGGGGCCATGTGGAACACCAGCTCAGTGCTAGGCCTGTTCTAGGCTCTGGGGATCCAGCAGTAAACAAAATAGACAAGAGACAAATCATTTGTTCATCTGTCCTTAAAAATCTGAGAAATAGGCAGAATGGACACCCATTTTATGGATGAGGAAACTAAGGCTCAGAGAGGATGGTCCTGTAACTAGCATATGGGCTCATGTGCACTGTGGTTTGCTGTAGGCCCTATCCCTTCCATGACTTCACATTGACTTTGATTGTTTAGTAAGTGCTGAGTTACCTGGTCAGAAGGATCAAGAGTGCGCCCATTCGGCAGTGGTGGAACCACACCAGAAACACCACCTCAGCTTGGCATTCATTATAGTTTTATAGATCCAATTGAAAACCTTACAAATATTAAGCTGCATTGGTAACATTTCCTCTCTTTGAGATCTAAGCGATCTTTTCTTAAGCAAGAGTGTCTGTGGGGTCTCAGAAGACAGCTCGGAACCAGCAGGCCTGGCCTACCTTGGGGCATATACCCTTGGACCCCATCAGCCTGGGCCTCCCAGAGTTCTCACAGACTCCCAGAGCTCACCATTTGGCCTGGTGCCCTCCCCTCTTACCCACAGACAGGCACCAAGCTCCCTGGCTTCTCTTTCAGACCTTTCTTAGCTGGGCTCCTTAAATTGTCTCTTTGGCCCCTGTCCAGCCCCTCAGTCCTCATTGCACAGCTTATGGACAGCATTCTCTGTAAGGTTGACCATGCCTACCCCTAGCCATATTGCTTTGTCCTTGAATTCTTTGCATCTGGTCACTTTGACCTCTTGGGCTGGCAGCTCTCTCCTTCCTTGCATTCATAATACCCCAGTGTCCTCTTTTTGCTCCTCTGAACACTCCATCTCCTTTATGTACTCTGCCCTCCCTCCAACTTGAATGCAGCCTCCACTAGGTGCTAAGGCCTGGCACCTCTATTCATTTTCCACATGAATCTCTTTGAAGGACTCCTGGGACCTCAGCTACGACATCCCCAGATCTTCCTCCGGGAGGGTCTGTCCCGCTACATGCCTTGAATGCATTGATGGTCCAGTAGGTTTCTGCATATCCCACCATCACCTGAAAATTAATATCGCAAACGACAAGCTGTTTTGAAATCACAGGAAATGGAAGTTGAGTAGGACATGGAGGGCCATCTCGATCAATTCCTCAGGGAACCTGTGTACCTGCCCTCTCTTCTCCCTGGCACCAGCACTGCTCCTGAGTTGGTGCCCTCTCCAGGGAGACCCTGAAGCCATCTTTGCCTCCTTGCATACAGAGGGCATCAGGGTCCCTTTCTCTGTCCTTCCTCAACATCGATTCCCTCCTGATTAGTCATGCTGGAGTGGCTGAGTCAGAACTGAGTGACTCGAGTGGGTGATTGTGGCCAGGCTGAGCAGTAAAGCAGGAGGACTTTCTATGTTTATGTCTCTGTACCCCAGACCTAGACCTGGCAGGTGCTGAGTGAGGTATGGGTAACCAAACCAAACTTCTGGTCCTGAACTTGGTGAATGAGGGGATCAAGGTGAACCAAGACACCCACCCTGAGATGCTCCTGTGAGGTGACAGGCACATGCAATGCCAGTGCCAAATGGCAGGCCCTTCAGGATATATTTTCTATTTACAGGGGCTGTAAAAGTCTCCATTGCCTATACTAGTCCTCATTCCAAGTGTTGCATGTAGTTCCAATATTCATTACTAAGTCCAATATTGCTTTTCTTGTGATGTCATTCTTTTCAATAAAGATTCATTAAATGCATATCTAATTTAATTTTTGTACTGTGTAAGATTCCCCCCCCCCCCCTATAAATAAATGCATACCCAGAAACAAATTCTTCGTCAGTGCCTGTCATGATTCCGCAGTTCAGAAATGTGGCCACCGGGAGGGAGAGCGGCATTTGCTGGGGCATCAGAGTCTGGTCCTGAGTCCCCCAAGGGTATATTTAAATGAGGCTGTAAGGTGGCTCAAGCTTCTCCAGGCCAAAGGGGGTAAAGTTCATCCCTGCCGTGGGGACCACATGGCACAGGCTAGGGAGTGTGGCTGTGGTGGGGGTGGGATGGGGAAGAGGCCTGTTGGATCCAGCCGTGGCTTCACAGGCTGTGTCTGTGCCCGCAGGAGGGAGAGGAGCAGGAGGAGGCACGTGGCAAGGAGGAGCGTCAGGAGCCCAGCACAACTGCCCGGAAGGTGGGGCGGCCTGGGAGGAAACGCAAGCACCCCCTGGTAAGTGTCTTGGCAACCCCGCAGCACACACGCATGCACACACGCAGTGATGTGTGTCTTGCAGAGCCCTGGGTATGTTGAGATGTGGCGTGGCCGCTTCCCCATTCTTTGAGCCCCTCAACCACTCTTACGATTTCCCTTTTCTACATCGAATTGTGGAGTTCGGGCAGAGCAAGCCCTTGAACCAGGCCCCTGACTCCCGCCTTCCTTCTGAAAGGGCAGCAAGAATCCTGACAGGGCAGAACTTGCTTCTGCCTAACCTGCCTGCACAGGCCCCTCCTCCTCTCCCCATCCACACACCCACCCTGGGCCTCAGCCCCATCTGGAGAACCTGGAGGAAGGGAACTGAGGTCTAGGAGTCCGATCAAAATGAGTAGGGAAGAGATGCAGGCTGAGGAGTCCCTTGGTAAAAGGAGAGCTGGGCTCTGTTTAAGTCCCTTAAAAGTGTGGGCCACAGGCGGCTCGCAAGACCCATGCAGCTGGGTGCCATTGCCTCTGAGTCTAGGGGGAGCTCTGGGGTTGCCCCAGATGAGGAGTGCTCTGCAGGGCAAGGCCTGCAGTCTGTAGGAGCCTGCCTTCCTATGCCTTAAATTCAGAAGCAGAGCAATAGCTATCTGCCAGCACCAAAGACAGCTGGCTCCTTTCTTTTAGCCCCTTCCAGCTGAGAATGGGAAACTTGAAGCATGAAGGTAAGGAGAGGAGCCAGGAGCTCTGGATTTGTAACTGTGCCCTTCAAGGAAATGTTCTCAGTGGGGCAGGGTTTTTCTCCCTTGGGCGGTCAGGGTGAATGGTGAAAAGGAGACAGCTGAGGGAGAGAGGGCTGCAACAGCTGGACCTGAGGGGGTGGCTCTCAGAGCCAGGGGCTTTGGGAGCCTCCGGGTACTAACGTGCACCACTCCCAATTCTGCTTGAAGATTTGGAGGGGAAGGGGAGGGGTGGGGCAGAAGGGAAGTCATTTAACTGGTAAGTAATTTTCGGTATTTTAATACTAAAGCAAACATGGATATTTTATGGCCTGGAATGAAAAATTCACATGAAGTGAAAGATAAAACAGGGGACTTCAAAGGAATGTCCAACTTGCAGCAGACTCCAGGCTGCACCCCAGGGTGCAGATTCCCAGGGTGCCCCTCCACTCTCCTCCCCCATAAGGCACCTAGTGTGAGAAGGTGGGGGTACAGTGCAGGCTGGAGTGGGTGGGGGAGCCAGGCTGAGTCAGGGACCACTATTAATTCCACATCTGCATGTGTGCCCATGACCCACCTTCCCTGATCTGGGTGCAGGGGACAAAAGCTCCCACCTTCAGCAAATAAAAATGTTGCAATCCTTTGACCCCTCCTTGTGAGTCCCTGGAAGGAGCAGGAAGGTATGTCACCAAAAGGCCGGGTGAAGCCCCAGGGCAGAGGGTGCTAGGAAATCAGAGCAGGTCTGTGGAAATGTGTCTGGAGATGTACAAAGGAGAGGTGAAAGGGGCACAGCTGAGTGGGGGAAGGAAGAGCTCTGTCTTTGGAGTCCAGCAGACCTGGGTTTAAATCCCGCCTCCACCACTGACCACCTGTGTAACCTGGAACCTTGGGTTCCCTTCTGAAAAATAGAGATGATAAGCATCTCTAGGGTTCTTCCTAGACTCCTGTGAGAATTAAACGGGCTCAGTCACCAAAGAGCTAGTGCTCAGCGAAGGTTGGCCCTGTCCTTGGCTGGCCAAACCTCTCCTCTTCAGGAGGCCACAGCAACCTCAGTTTGACAGAAGAAACAGCACTGGATTGACAGCTTCCCAGCTGTGTGATCTTGAGCAAGTTACCGAACCTCTCTGAACTTCTGCATATTGTAAAATATGGCCATCAGTAATACCTGCCCTGGCCACTCCAGTGATGCTTTGCAAACAGCAAAGTGGAGTCCAAATGCACAGGGCTGACAGTATACTATCCCTGTTCCCCTGCAGGGGCCGGTGAGGCCAGTGTCTGCAGGGCCTTTCAGGCGGGAGCCTAGCACGGGCTTCTCAACAGCCCTAGGAGGCTCTGCAGGTCAGTCTGCATGTGGTCCAGGATAGGAGAGAGAGCGTGGGTAAGGCAAGGCTGATTGGGGAGGAAGGGGCCTGAGGCAGCCGTCATGAAAGGACCCCTTGCAATTGGGGGGACAGGAAGACTGACCCAGAGAAAACTGCTAGCAGAGCCCTTCCTGGGCAGCAGGCCCGGGGGTGGGGGGTGGGGCAGTGTGTGTGCAGAGGAGGAAATTCGTGCTGCAGCTAGAGGTCAGTCAACCCATGGTCCCCTGGCCCACAGGCATCTGGCTCACTTGTGGAACAAGTACTTGCCCTGGCCTCCTGCCTTCCCTGGCAGAGGAGCACAGCAGGGAGGCTTTCTTGGGGACCTGGTGCAGCTGTGGCCCTGAGAAGGATTGGCCAGGGAGCTTTAGGCTGAGGAGTGTGTGTTATCCAGCTAAGCCTGGAAAGGAGAGGGAGCTTGGCTCAGTTCCCAACAGGTGGAATAGAGGGATAGAGGGAGAAGTGCTGGGAAGCAAGAGAGGAAAACCTGGCTGCAGGCTGGGCTCCTTATTTGTGCAAAGGTTGCATGAGATGCATCTACTAGTGTCCTCACCATCCCCCCTGGCCCCAAGGTTAGAAAATCTTTGCTCCCAAGGCCTCTCTGTCCTTAGGTGCCTTCCACTCATTCCTGCTCCTGCACCTGCCTCTGGCTGCACCCTCACCCAGACCAGACCCCACCTTCCCCAGGATGGTTTCCCAACCCCCAGCCCTTTCTCCCTCAAGGACAATACTTTATACCTACTGAGCACCTACCAGGGCGGGGGAGGCCACACAGATCAATAAGACTTACCTTTCAACCTAGTAAGCTAGAAAGGAGGCCACATGTAATTCTACTAAGTACAATCCGTGGCAAATCTCTGCTCAAGACTCTCTACGGACTCTCTTTCGTATGGAACAAGATCTGGAATACTCCATCCAGCTCCTCACCGTGGGGTCTTTCCTGCCCCTGTACTGGTGCTTGGTATCCACCTCTTGCCACAGAAACACGGAAACCCTTTCTTCTTGCTGCTCCCTGAACACATCAGGCATGTTTCACAGCCTTCTCTTTCCTCTGCCTGCCCCAGAGCCACAGCCCATCAATGCCTGTCTTACAGCCAACACGACCCACACTGACTCTCCCTTTTGAACTGTTTGTAAAAGTAAGCAAAATGAACACCAAGAAATAAAAGACAAACTATAAGCACCCCCCCCCCCCCATCATGTGCTTGGATGACAGTAGTCTGTAGATCTCACATCGGTCTGCAAACTGTCACCTGTCTGTAAAGAATTTGAGAATAAGCATTTAGAAACTTTTATATCAATTTGATACTGTGGCTACATCCAAATACATCATTTTATATTTCACAAAAGTAACATTTCTTCATGGATTGGGAATTAAAACAAAAACAAAAACCTAGCCTTTTACCCGAGACAGTTGGAAAAGCAGGTGGAAAGAGCCTGTCACTTCCACGAGATTTGATGTTTAGTGCCCCCAGCATTGCAGTCGCTGACTGAGCCATAGTGCGCTGTGGACCCACCTCACTGAGGGCAGAGATGATGAATGAATGCTCAGAGCTGTGCAGCACTTTATGGCCTACAAGGCCTTTACAACAATGACTTCATGTGATGCTGACAACAGACCTGTGAGAGGTAGGTGGGGGCCCCTGTTACTACCCTCCTCACATTCAGATAAAGAGACTGAGGTTCAGTGAGGATGGACTCCACACCCCCAACTGCAAAGCCCACAGTGCTCAGCTCTCCTCACCCCTCCAGTCACGCGATCCAGAAAACGGGGTATCCAAAATTTTAATTGTTAAGATATGATCACAGGGCTGTTTGAAAAAGTGTGTAGACCTGGTCCAAAAAGTGTACAGAGGAAATATAACTGAGGAGGGTGATTGACCCAAATACCCATGGGGAAGTGGGTAAGGCTGTGGTGGTCTGAGGAGTGAGAGGTGGGCCCATTAAAACTGGGCACTGCTTGGTCTGCGGCACTGGTCTCAGAGCCAAGATGCTTGAGATCTGAGCAGGGGACAGGAAACAGGAAGCTGCTGGGCTGGGCGGGGCTTAGGAAGGGAGCTGGCACCTGGACTCAGGGCCTGCGGGCAGGCAGAGCTGGCTGGTGCCTACGATAGGGAGGAGGGGACAGTGGCAGCCTGGGCTGGTCTCTGCTGGCCAAGAGTGTCAGCCTGCGTGTGGGTGTGAGCGTTGGGGGTGGGCGGAAGAGGCATCTTCCTGTTCACCAGCTCCCAAGGACGTCACGGAGTGAGGGTGTCCGAAGCTGGTTCCTGTCTGGTCACAAGCCCAGACAAGCCCTGCGACTGCCTTTGTCCTTCGTGCTGGTTACAGCTGGGGTATTAGGCAGGATAGTTTCTGCCCTTGCCCACCACATCCTAGGGGATGACCAGCCAGCCGTTCGGGGCTCCATGCCCTATTTACTAGCTGTATGTATTTATTCATTGAAGATTTATACCCACCAACTTCCTCCAGGGTTAATTTTGCTCAGTGGGAGCACTCTGAGGTCACCTCTTGCTAAGAATAACCCAGAAAGGGAGGGCAGGGGAGGGGAAGGGGGAGGAGGAGGGGAAGGAGGGGGCTGGAAGCAGGCGCCGAGCTCAGCCAGGCCGGCCCAAAGCCAGCAGTTACTCCACATTGAAACAGAACCTCCCACACAATGCCTGAGTGAGTCCCAGAGGGCAAAACTGCCCCACTTCAGAGCCAAAGACTGGGGTACAGACTTGGGGAGTTGGGGAACCACTCTGCAGTGGAAGCCAGCCGGGTATAGTTTAACTCAGCTATTGGGAGTCTGCAGTACTGGCTCTTCTTCCAACCTGACACGACCTTTTGATTCGTCTCCAAGTTAAGACAGCTCAAATCCCCTCTCTGTGTCCAGGTCAGAACAGTTCCTCTGCTCACCCCTGGAACCCTGACTCGGTGACTTGGAACCCTCTTGTTTTTATGGACAAAAACTCCTGAAAGAGTGCTCGCTTTGGCAGCACACACACTAAAATTGGAAGGATACAGAGATTAACATGGCCCCTACGCAACGATGCCACGCACATTTGTGCAGTGCCCGGTGGGCATCCTCCCACCTTTTGATGAGCCTGGAAGAAATATGAGTCAAAGCACGATGCGTGGCACTCCATAGCAAAATCGTGACTTTTCACTACAAAAATATTTGCGTAAGGCAACCTGTGAAATGAAAACGAAGCTGAGTTATACCTGGGGTATTTGTGCTGATATGTTAACTTACATTTCCTTCATAAACCTTAAAAAAAACACACATACTCAAAATCCAACTTCCTGAAAGAGTCTCTCTCCTTCCTGGGCCCCAGCTCTTGGCCAGCCCCTCAGGGGGCTTTCCTGCCTCTGAGCCCTTGTCAGCACCCTACTGCCCACTCCCCGTCTCACCATGTTTTTGGAGGTGTGAAGAAAACAGGGCTGCCGTATTTCTCACCAGGTTAGAGGCTTTTCTTGTGACTGTGCCCTGCAGGTTCACCTGCTCATTTCCCACCTGACTGGTCAGATCAGCACCCATTAATGACATCCAGTCCCATGGGCTGGACATCAAGTATGAAGACATGTTGGAGGTGGGGCTGGACTTGGGCCTTAGAAGGGAAGTGACATTTAGTAATCAAGGGAAAAATGGGTTACTGTCCTACCTTGGGACCTTCCTGAGTGCAGGTGTGAGGGGAATGAGCCCACGGGCCCGACATGTGGGGAGGCCCGAAGGCCGAGTGAAGAAGGGTTTCATTTGAGAACAACAGTCTCCACTGCAGTCACAGAGGCAGTTTGCAGGCAGCCTGAATAGTTTACACTTTACCCTCTCCAAAACATGTTGTGTTTGTCTGGCAGGTTTTGGGGGGTGGGGGGCGTGAAGTGATGGGAGTCATGTTTGGGAAGCTGGCTCTGGCACCCGTGAGCATGATGGGTTGAGCACAGAAGAATGCAGGGAGATAGGAGGGGAGCTGGAGTGATGCCAGGAAACACCCCCAGAGCCCGCTGCAGGGAGGCAATGTGGGACAGAATTGGCAGGGCCAGCGCCTCTGGCTGCTCCAGAGGGGGGAGAGGAAGGGGCGAGAACAGATGTTTCCAGACCTGAGACATGGCGTCAGGGTTATTGTCAGAGACCGAGACTTCTGGAAGGGAGCAGATTTGTCAGGAGCCCTTTCAAAGGTCATTCAAGATTGCCAGTCTTATTGGGGAAGCAACTCAGTGAAATCCCAAAATCTCTGTTTCATTGTTTCAGAAACCCCTGTTTATTTTCATCCCTTCCTTGCCCCTTCCTCAGAGTCATACATTCCAGGGCCACCTCCAGCCAGTCTGTCATTCCCTCTGGTCGCAGCCCCCCTGGCCGCTCTGGAGCTACTGCTGCACCTGCACCCCTCATGCTTCGGCAGGTACTCGCAGGCACACGCATCTGGGCAGAGTTGTTGACACTGGTTTTCTTTCATCATCCTCACCTAGGGAATTTTGTGTTTCGGTTCTGCCACCTCAAGAAAGATATAACCAAGCTGGAAAAGCTCCAGAGAAGGGCAGCTAAATTGATCAAGGGGGAGGCAAGGCTGCCAAGCGAGGACAGACTAAAGAGATTATGCCTCTCGAGTCTGGAGAGACAAAGGCCAAGAGGGGATGTGATTAAAGCTATGAAATCATGTCACAGGGTAGGGCAGGATGAGCACACCTCAGTGCTGAGGTGGGGGTGGGGGTACTCATTAGAAACTTTAGAAAGGTACATGAAGCACAGAAAAGAATGCTGTTTCCCATGGTGCGTTCCCTTCTTACCAAACCTGTCACCCTAGGCATGGATAGTAGAGGTTGAAAATAGAGAACTTCAAAAGCGATTTACTTAAATACATGGATCTTCTATACATAATGGCTTTTGCAAGGGAGCCTTCAGCTCACCCTGAAATCCTTTGAGGTTGACTTCAAAGAGCACAGCCAGGCCCTCTTCCAGGTAGACAGGTGTCCCTGCTGGAAGCGGAACCCCGAGTGTGCTGGCAACTCTCTAGGCATGTTCATTCTTGCATCTGTTTGCCGTGACCCACAGGGACTGAGTGACTGACCTCAAAGGCTCTGCTGAGCCCTGAAATTCTCAACTGAGTCTCACACATACACACACACACACATGCATGTATGCACACACGCAGGAACACACATGGTGGAGACATCTCTGGGGGAGGGTGGGAAGGCAGCTCCCAGCCTCACTCGTGAGAGAAATGGAACCTAGAGGTGGGTGCCCAGGCTGGGGCCAAACTCTCCAGAGTTGGCCCTCTTTGATCTCTGGTCTTTGGTCCCTTGACTCTACTGGTGGCCCTTTTAGTAGCTCCACTAGGGAGAAGGAAATTGGAGGGGTCAGACTCCTAGCTCCACAGTATTGGAGCCTGGAGCCATTTGCCCCAGGGAGGCTGAGTAGGGAGGTGTTTGGGACCTCTCTTGGGAATAGGCATGGGGTGGACCACTCTGGCTCTCCCTGTCTCAAGGCCACTTCTGGCCAATCCGATCAGAGGGCTGCCAGGGAAGGGGCTGCAGGAAGGCCTGGAGCAGAGGGTGGAGGAGCTAAGGCCCAGTGCCAACACTCGTGGGGCAGGGCTACGCTGCTTAAGTGGACTGTGTGGCTGTTTCCTGAAACTGAGTCAACCTGGGAAAATCCAAGGTTTAGTCGTGGGGGCTGATGGGCCTGCAGGAGCCAAGGAACTGGAGTCAGCTGCAGGTGTGAGTGGAAGGGGACTGTGATTTTGTTGCATCACTTTGCGGCATCTTGGTCCTGTGGGGTAGGCAGGAATCTCTGGGTGGTGGTGCACAACCGTGTGTGTGTGTGCGTGTGTGTGTCTTTAATCAAGAGGCCAATGCTGGCCTGACACCAGAGTTCCCGGCTGGCACAGAGCTGAGCACTGCCAAAGGCCTTAAAGGTACAATGGCAGTAACATGGGGAAGGCCAGGGAGGGTGAGGTGATGCCAAGGATGGCAGGAGAAGGGCGATTCCCTACAACTGCTGGCCTTTGGACCTCCCTCCCCAGGGCTCCCCAGGGTTCAGAGGGAGAAGGCCCCTTTCAGCCACTGCCACAGGGCCTAGCACAGATCCCTCCCAGGTTTGTGTGTGTGAGAGACAGACAGGCTTCTATCTCCAGGGGCTTTGGGCCTGAGGCCCCTCCACACCTGGGCCCAGGTGAATGGGCTCCTACACCCATAGATGCCTGGGTCCCATTTCCCTTGTATTGTTTCCCTTATGTCTTATTTGCCAGGCTTTAATTTTTTATGTGTAAATATTATAACTATAGTAAAGGGCCTCTCAAAAATCACTACCCTTTGTGGAGCCTTCACACTCTGTCTACCTTGGGAGACAAGGCCTTACCTGTGAGGGAGGGGTGGGAGTCCTGGGTTTCAGACTAGACTTCCAGCAAATAGGGAGGACAAGCCTGGGGGGCAGTGCTGAGGAATTGGCTTTGGCCTGGACAGGTATACTGCAGAAGGCTCCTACTTGCTTTGCCTTGTTTGGCCGCTGGCTTTTCCTTGCAGTGGCTGCTGCCAGGGAAACAGCCGGCAGCCTTCCCCCAGCCTTCCCCAGGCCCTGCTTAGGCCCGTCAAAGCCTCCTTTCCTCCTTGGAACCTTTGGGATTTGAGGTTGGGCTTTTCCGGAGACTCAACCCAGAGCAGGAGCTGGCTTTCAACTGCCTCTCCTGTACCTGGGTCATTCTGGAAGCTTTACCACTTAGAAGGTGTGTGACCTGAGGTGAGCCTTGGAGCCTTCGTCCTTGGGAAAGTGAGGGTAACACTACCCATCAGGATAATTGTGATAATTAAATTTATTAATCGTATAAGCATATTTATGCTGGGTTCTGTGCTTAGTACTGGTCAGAAGGGAGAGAAATGAAAAGATAAATGAGGCAATGCTCACAGCCTAGGAGAGAGACACAGTAAACAATTAGGTAAACAGTGTGAGGAGGGCTATAATGAGAGGATGTGAGAGTACTCTGTAAACAAACGAGACAAGCAGTGGGCTGGGGGACAGAGGGAACACTGGAGTGGACTTTAACCCACTCCTGGGGCCCAGCGGAAACCAGCAGCCTGCCAACTCTGCTGTTGGGAGCTGAGGGTGGGGGTGAGGCTGAGGTCTCCAAAGACCAGGGCCTAGCACAGATCCAGGTTTGTGTGTATGAGAGACAGACAGGCAGGCGACTTTAAAATGTTCCTTAGAAGATGGAAAGTAAAATAGTGGTTACCAGGGTCTGGGGCAGGGGGAATGGGGAGTTGTTTAATGGGTTCAAAGTTTCTGTTTGGGTTGATGAAAAGCTCTGAAGATGGATGGTCATGATGGTTGGTCAACAATTTATACTTGAAAATGGTGAAAATGGTAAATTTCAGGTTATGTATATTTTACCACAATGTTGTTTTAAAAGCTTTTTTAAAGTTGTTGTTTTATTTTAAATCCTCACCAGAGGACATGCTGAGAGAGAGAGAGAGAGAAACTTCGATGTGAGAGAGATACATCAATCAGTTGCCCTCTGTACACTCCCTCACTGGGGATCAAACCCACAACCCAGGTATGTGCCCTGACTGGGAATTGAACCTGCAACCTTTCAGTGCATAAAACTCAACCGAGCCAGTCCAGCCAGGATAAAACTGTTTGTTTTTTTAAAAATAGTCCTTAGAAAAAATGCAGCCCCTGGTCAGTGCCCCTACCTTCAGCCAAGGTTTTCAACAACAGCACATTTTGACATTGACCTTTTGGGCTGAATAAATAATTCTTTGTTGTGCGCACTGTCCTGTATCTTGGAGTGCTTAGCAGTACCCCTGACCCCTACCCACAAGAAGCCAGCAGTCCACCCTACCCTAGTGTGACCACTGAAAATGTCTCAGACACATTGCCAGATGCCCTCTGGGGCAAAATTGCACCCCTCTCCCCGCATATACAACCACTGCCTTCACAGGAGAAGCCCAAGGATTGGGTAGTAGGCAACCGAGAAGCAGGAGGCAGTTGTCCCAGGGTGGAGGGGTCTTGCCAGGAAGGAAAGCATCAGTCAACAAATTCTGAGGGCCCCCAGGAGATGGCTCCAACTTGAGGTGTCTGTAGGGCAGCAAGTGGCTCGAGTAAAGGAGAACACTGCCATGGTAAGGAACTGGTTGTGACCTAAACTTCTCAGCCCAAGTGGGCCAGCAGGAACCCCACACCCACCTCCCTGCGAGTGCCGCATTGGAGGCTCTGGGGCGGCTGTGGGCGCCCAGGCTTGCCCCACTCTCCAGGCTGCCCAGGCCAGCTGGCTTGCTCACACACATGAGGGAGCCTTGGAGGTGAGAGGATTTACCCCAGGGTGGGGCCTTCTAGGCCAGGGAGCCCTGTTGCTTTGAGCTGGGAGATGGGAAAGACCGTCTGAGTCCCGGACAGAGTGTGTGGGTCCCGACATGTGGGGATGGCAGCTGAGGGGAGAGACAGGGCCTCTTGCTCGACTCGCATTCCTGTGTCTGACCTCCTGGCTCTGCTGGCCTTGGCCCTCAGTGCCCAGGCCTGGTGGAAGAATTCTCGGTTCCGCTTCCCCTTCCGCTGGAGGCCTCCTCTTCCTCTTGCTGCAGCCTCCCGCCCCCACTGCTGAGGACTGCACACATTTGCAGCTTTCCATGGGAGCTCTCTTCCTGGAAGCAGGCCTGTCCCAGGCTGCCACACAGCCAGGAGAGCAGCTTGGCAAGGGGCCTGGAGTTCCCTCTGCTCGCGCTCATGCTGCGCCATGTGCCTGCAGCCTCGTCCCAAGGAGGACTCTGGTTTAGTTCTGGTTTTTATTTTTATTTTTATGTTTTCTCCAATGCCCTTGTCTCTATTTGCCACCTCTGGGGGTTTCTCACCAAATAGTAGCAGGCTTAGAGTGGAGGTCATAGATCCTTAAAGCGGAAGCCGCCTTGGAGATTGCAGGGCTTGCAGGGCAGGCCTGGGGAAACGAGGTCTCTCTCAGGCTTTCAGGGTGCACTTGAGTGGTACAGCTCTTTGGAGGGTTGGCCATTTCTACTTACGTTTAGATGGGCAGGCCCTCCCTCCAGCCAGTCTACTTCTGGGACTCGGGCCTGTAGAGATCCGCAGGTGCACAGAGCTCTAAGTGCAAGGGTTCGCTATAGCAAAAAGCAAATCAGCCCAAAGGCCCACCATGAGGGAACTGAGGGAATAACTTGGGCATCCACTCAGTAGAGTGCTGAGCAGCCGTGACGTAGAACAAGACAGATCCGTGTGCACAGGGATGGAGAGGTGCCCACTCTGCATGTTAAGTGCAGAGCAAGCTGCAGAACAGTATGGGAAGTGTGATATTCTTTTAGAAAAAAACAATTCTGGACCAGTGTGTGAATACATATGTATAAACATGTACCTGACACATGGTGGTAGGTGCATATGAAAAACAAGTCTAGGAAAGATACTTACCAAACTGTTAGTAATGGTTTACGTGTAGGGAGGCTGATTTTGAAGGTAGGGATGGGAGTTTTATTTTAATGCTATTCGTTTTTGTATGGTTTGAATTTTTGTAACATGTGTCTGACTTTTATAAATAAAGACTTAAAAAGAAGGTAAATACCTCCATTGGTCTAGCCCAGCGATTTTCAACCTTTTTTATCTCCTAGCACACATGAACTAATTCCTAAAATTCTGTGGCACACCGAAAAAAATGTATCTTTTGCTGATCTGACAAAAAATATGTAATTTTTTTTTAGGATTTAATCTTTTTAAAATTTATCTTTATTGTTGCAAGTATTATAGATGTCCCCCTTTTCCTCCCATTGGCCCCCAAAATAGATATAATTTTGATTCCTTCACACCTAATGGCTATTGTTGTGTTGTCTGTTGTCCTTTTTATTTGACAATGTAAGGGAAAAGAAGTCAATGCCCCTAAATAGTTAGGTGGTGCATGTTTTAAAAATTCTTGGGGCACACTGGTTGAAAATCGCTGGTCTAGCCTAGGCATCTCATGATACAGGTGGGGAAACTGAGGCCCCTCTTGGGCGGTACCTTACCTGAGGTCGCAGGCCAGCAGTGTGTTTGCTGAGCCCATACCACCTGGCCTTCTCAGGGCAGACATTCTGCAGACGAAGCCACCAGCAGGCAGGGTCACAGAGGGCATCCTGGTAGCCGAGGGCATGACAGAGCGCTGAGCACAGGGGACACTTGCCTCTTCGGCCCCAAGGATACCTCCGTTCCTTCTGAGATATCCAGGCCTACTTGCCCCCAGATGACCAAGAACAGAGTGCTCTCCAGGCTCTCCTGTGCTTGCTCTGTCCTCACACCATGCTCTCATTCTGTCCTCACAAAGTGTGTGACCTCAAGCAAATCACAAAATTCTCTTAGAGCCTCCCAGGGAGGTTGAGTGGCTCTAAAGGTGTAATGGATGAGTTTTACTCACCAAGCAGTGCCATTTAAAAGGGACATTTATGGCCTGGCCAGTGTGGGTCAGTGGTTGAGCATCGACCCATGATCCAAGAGGTCACCTGTTTGATTCCCGATCAGGACACATGCCAAGGTTGTGGGCTCGATCCCCAGTAGGGGGTCATGCAGGAGGCAGCCAATCAATGTTTCTCTCTCATCGTTGTTTCTTCCTCTCTCTTCCTTTCTCTCTAAAATCAATAAAAACATATTTTTAAAAAGGACAGTTATGATTACTCTTGATGTGATTCTTGTAGCAAGTTCAATTCTTAGACTCTTGGGGACTCTTGGAGGGGTACCTGGGACCACGTGCTTGGGAGGGTGCACTGTACAGACTGCATATTGCTTGCTGGGGGCTTGGTTCTCCTGGGGTCTAAGCACCTGGGAGAACCCATGGGGGCCAAAGCTGAGGGAAAGAATGTGCTGGGCTTTGGGGCTCAGAGGAATGCTTCATTGGGAACCCCCTTTGACCCTCCCACTCTGGAAGCTCCTCACCGGGTTTAGAGACCAAGAAGAAAGCTGGGAGGGTCTATCACAGAAGTAAGATCAGCCCAGGCTGGTCTCAGGAAGGGTCCTGGTTAGAAGTAGGGATACCCCAAGGAGCATTTGTTTTTAATGGGGGCTGCAAAAGACTGGGGAGCCCTGTGCCACCTCAGTGAGGGTATGTGTGGGGAGTGCAACTTGGGCTTTGGAACCAGGCTGGCAAACCTGGCTGGACTCCTCCCATTTCTTAAGCTGGAGTCCACAGACCCCTTGACTTCAGGGGGTCAAACCCATGAACCCCTTGAAACTGAGAGCAAGATTGTGAGTGTATGAACGTCATGCAAAATTGCATGAACGTTTATGTGAACAAAATTATCTGGACAGAGAATTTATAATCACCAGAATTTCAGAGGGGTGAGTGATCCAAAGGAGGCTAGACCACAGGTCTAACTCTCTCCTGTGTTTCTTTATCTTTCCAGGTGGAGAGCAGTGATACACCCAAGGACCCTGCGGTGACCTCTAAGTCCTTGTCCATGGCCCAGGACTCAGGCCCCTCAGAGCTGTTACCCAATGGGGACTTGGAGAAGCGGAGTGAGCCCCAGCCAGAGGAAGGGAGCCCTGCTGGGGGACAGAAGGGTGGTGCCCCAGCAGAGGGAGAGGGTGCGGCTGAGACCCCACCTGAAGCCTCCCGAGCTGTGGAGAATGGCTGCTGCACCCCCAAGGATGGCCGAGGAGCCGCTGCAGAAGGTGAGTCCCTGGCTCAAGGGGCAGCCTCTTTTGGGCTCGCCTGAGGGTTGGAGACTTGGGGCCTAGCGGGTCCCTGGAAGCGTGGACTGGGCATGGTAGCTGAAGGTCTCCTTGCCCAGGTTGTGCCCTGGAGGCTACTAGCTGGATGCAGCCCACGTAATATTTTAAACATTAAAAAAAATTAGTTGTCAATATTTTAAAATCAAGACATTTCACATAAAAATCTGGAGTTTTGGCTTCTCGTGAAAAAATTTAAAAGCCAGACCTGGCAACAGTGGGTTTGCAGAATGCCAATGGTTACCCGACTGGGGTGATGGCGGACCCCATCCTCCCATAGGTCCCCCCCCATCAGACTGGCTGTGCACCTGTTTCCCTCAGCCCCCACCTGGCCTGCTTGCGATCCCATAAGACCTGCAGCTCTTAGGGATCGCTGTGTTTGTAGCCCCTGGGCTGGGTGCTCCAGGGCAGTAATGCCCTTGTGGGCGTTAAAAGCCCAGTGAGCCTTCCCCAGAGCAGATGTCCCGAGCCCACCACAGTTTGGATAACTGGACTAAACTCCGGTTGTGGCAGACTGGGTGGGGAGGGGCAGGTAGCTGGTACACAACCCAGCCCAGGCCTCTTCTTCCTCTGGGGATTTCTTGGCCTAGCCCTGGAGTCTTGGCAAGTTGCCCACTTTTCTCTTTCAGGTTAAGCCAGCAATTTCAGGGCCAACTGAGCTGTAAGCATGTTAGCAATGAGCACACTAGTGTTTGTACCAGGTTTCACAGTTTACTAGGCGCTTCTCATCATTACCACATTTGACCCTCCCAGGGCCCTGCTGGTCGTTTCGCATATGTGCATTTCAGTTTCAAAAGTTCTTCCTTCCAAGTGTATATGATGGAATGAGCAAGTTGATTAATTGGCATAACTCATTTTGCTCGGATCCAAACCTAATATTCATGCAGGGTTGAGAGCATCTCCAAAAAAGAGATCTCCAGATTTACTAAAAGATATCTTTCATGCGTCTGTTACTCAACTGATATCTGTGATGTTCCTGCTACGTGCAAAGCGTTTTCTGAGGTACTCTGTGTTCATTGTTTTACTCCTCCAATCTTCTTCAAGAGGAATTATTATCCCTATTTTAAGATGGAAAAATTGAGGCTTAGCGAGATGAAGTGACTTGCTCAGGGACCCCAAACCCATAAGTGGCAGGTCCAGGATTTAGTCTGTCCTAGTCTCTGCCCTTCCGCTGTCCCCTCTATTTTGCAGTGTGGCTTGGGAGGCCTGGCCCTGACCTGGCCAGGGCCCCTAGCCTCTCCTGGGACGTGTCCTGGCACTTGGTGAGAGTGGTCAAGGGGCCTGAGTGGAGTAAAACAGAGGAGGAAAGGGAGGAGCTATCATCCTCCTGTTAAAAAAGGCCAGCTGTGCAAGAACAGAGCCTGTCAGCCTTTCCCACCAAGTATGCTGGTCCCAGGGGCAGATCTTGGCTCACTCTCAGGTTCCTGCGACCCCACCACCACTGGAGCCCAGCTGCTGCCCAGGGCCCAGGCAGCCCTTTCTGACTGGCTGAATGGAACCATGGCTCCAAGGCTGCTTTTCACCTTAAGGGTTTGCTTTCGGTTTGGGATTTTCCTGTCTCCATTTCTGCTTGTTCTCAGGAGCTCCTTCAGTCAGTCAACGGGTATTTATTAATACCCCTTTGGTCTGTGCCAGGATCTGGGAAAATCCTCTTGAACAAAAGTCTGGTTCTTGCCCTTAACGACCTCACAGTCTTGTTGGAGAGAGTCACTAATGAGAAATCTGCATTGAAAAGGGTGTGATTATACGCAGAGATGAGTTCCCTAGGGGAAAATATACATGGTTCTAGGAGGGACTATAACAGAGCAACCCAGATGGCCTGGGCTGTTACACCAGGTGAGGGGTGGTGCAGGGAGGGAGTGAGAACAGGTATAAGGGCTCCCAGGTGGGCAGGAGCAGGTCACTGAGGGACCTGATGGAAACCCACAAGGCTGGAGTGAAGAGAGCAAGGGAGAAGGGCGTGAGATGAGGGGAGAGCAGACAGGGCCAGGGCAGCCTTTGAGGCCACCCTTCCAGGGGCTGACATAATGTGCTTTACATTTGGAAAGATCAGTTTGCCATCTGGATCGTGGAATGGAATGAACAAAGCGGCTGGGAGGCAGGATGAGGGCTTAGGAGCTGCTGCAAACAGGGGGGAGGGGTGTCGCTCTGAAGAGGGAGGTGGCAGCAGAGATGGATGGAGGTGGACAAGTGCCAGGGATGTGAGAGGAAAGGGGGGAGATGGCTCAAGGGTGACTCCTGCAGTAGGTGGATCTTTCTCAGAACCTTAGTGCTGAGCATGGTGGGCAAAAATGCTCCAAGTTTCCTTGGTCTCCAAAATTTGGCCTCAGAGCACTCCTGTGTGGCTGCAGCAGTCCAGGCAGTGGAGATGCTGGCGGGGTTAGAGCTGGTGGGATCCCTGGAGGCCACTGTGAAATGTCTGATGCAGAGGCTGGTGAGGGGTTACCCAGAGGGGTGGGCAATGGCCACCATGCCAGCATCAGCCACATAGAATACATACTCAGCTGCTTGGTTCTGAGGAGGAAGGAGACTAAGGCCCCAGGGAGGAAGGGACTGGGCTGTGGTCTCCTTTCAGTTCATTTCATTCTAGGTCTCTTTTCAGGGGACCCCATCTGCCTCTCATTAGGTCCTATACAGGAGAAATGGAGGGCTCTAAGGCAGAGTTCCTGTGAACTGGGTACCCTCCTGTGTGTACTGAGGGAACAGCCAGGAGAAACAAGGAGGAACAGGGGAGATGATGAGTAATCAGGACAGGAGCCACCTGGACAGGCAGGTGGTGGCCTTACGGAGGCTCCTGACCTCCCAGCACTGATGCTGTCATGATGCTGACAGTAACGATGCTAGAGTGGCTTTCTTTTACTGAACGTGTTGCGTGTGTTATAGCCTCACTCCTCCAAGTGGTCCACCCATCACCCAGCATCACCTGAGAAGTTAGGAATGCAGACTCCCAGTCTACACCCTAGACCTACTGAATCAGAATCTGCATTAAAGAGAGCCTCATGATTTCAATGCAAATTAAAGCTTGAGAAGTCCTGCTCTTCATGTATTCTTTAATTTTTGTTATCATTTAAGGAAGACTGTTTTATTCCACCTTTTTAAAAATCCTCACCTGAGGATGTTTGTTTTTTAAATTGATTTTAGAGAGAGAGGAAGGGAGAGAGAGAAACATCAATGTAAGAGAGAAACATCAATCAGTTGCCTTCCATATGCACCCTGACCAGGGATTGAATTGCAACCTCGGGTATGTGCCCTGATCGGGATTAGAACCCCCCACCTTTTGGTGCACCAGATGACGCTCCAACCAGCTGAACCACCCGGCCTGATTATCCCCATTTTTCAGATGGGGAGATTGAGGATTTAGAGAGTTCAGTTACCTACCCAAGATTATACAACTAATAAAGGACCAGATTAGGGTCAGCACAGACCTCCTCTCTCAGAATGAGCGCTCAGTGTTGGGCTGGTGAGTGTCCTCTGGGGCAAGCCTGGCCTCAGCTCTGTCACTGAGATTTAGGTTCATTTTAAAGAGAATTTTGGGTGGCCCCCTGCTGAGCATAGTCCTAGACTAACAGGTAAGTGTTAGAAGCACCCTGGCCTCCAGCTGCCTCTAGGACCTGAGATGCCCTAAGGTCATGCCCAAGCCTGCCAGGGCCACCCTGGAAGGCACGCAGCCACCTGGCCCAGCCTGTGACCCTGGGTCGAGGCCAGGAACAGATGGACTGCTGGGGAGTGTTGAGAGAGCAGCTGACCCTCCTTGACTCCGGACAAGTGCAAGATTCTGAGGCAGCCTAGTTTGTTGTTTTGCTTGCTCAAGTGTGTGCGATATCACTTAACTGGGCATGCGCAGAGTCCATCTGGGAGAAAATTCCAGAAAGGCGGCGATTAGAAACTACATAAGGAAAAGTAATTCTGTTTGGGGAAGTATGGGCCAGGGATTACGAGAGGGGGAACATCGGGGAAGGTGGTGCAGTATACAGTGAGCTGTCCAGGCCTCAGTTTCCCCATCGGCAAAATCTAGGGGCTGGAGGATTACTCCACCGTCCTTTATAGTTCCTTTCTTTCAGCGGCTGATTTTCTTTCACTTGAATGAATAATGATTTCCCATAGATCAGATGGCACGGAGGGTCCCTGGTAGGAAACCCCTGAGGTCCTGAGGGTGCAGTCAGATCTGAGGGCGCCCTTCTGACAGCGCCAAGCCTCGTGGAGCGGAGTGCGCGGGTTGGAGAGGACGCGGGGAGGGGGGCGGGGGAGCGGGGCTCCGGCTGGCAGGATAGGGAGCCCAGCCCCTGACACCGGAGGAAATGTTGGGGAGCGGGCAATGGTGAGGCGAGAGGGGCTAAAGGAAACAAGTTGAAAGAGACAAAAGTCCGGTGAGACGAACTTTAACCCGCCAGTCCTGTGCAAAGCGTCAGCGAGTACATGCGCGCACCCACGCCCCCGCGACGGCGGCGGGCGTACGTGCTTCCTCCCTCTGGCCCCGGGCGCCTCCGCCCCTCCGCAGCCAGCTAGTCCGTGCTGGGGCGACACGCCCACGCGTAGTCCCGGTGGCCACGCCTGCAGGGCGCCCCCGCCCCCGCCCCTGCAGGTGCTGGCAGTGCCCGCCGGCGCAGCCGAGCCGCCCAGGTCTTCTCCGGTGAGCGGGAGGGAAAGAGGCAGCCTCTCGGGGGCTGAGCATTCAGCAGCCTGCAGTGCCCCGGCTGGTTTCCGCTTCTGAGCCGGGAGATGAAATAGGGGCTGTTTTTTCCGTTTTTGGCTCTTTGTGTCCCCCTTCGCCGCTGCCCTCCCCCCAGCTACCATGAACCAGCCTTAATGACCTTCCTGCCTTTGGGTCCACACTCAATACTCTTGGCTTCAGAGAAAGGAGTTCTGGGGCTCAAGAAGGAGGAGGGCGCACTCCCCCTGACCTCCGGTAGGAAGCTCAGAAAGGCACAATGACCCAGCCCCACGGCCAGGGCCCGCCCTCTGCGGGTTGTGCTGGGCCTGGGACCTGGCATCTGGGAGGTGAGGACCCTGAGAGGACCAGGGTGGGAGGGCTGGGATACTTTGAAGGCATGTGGCTGCCCTCCTGCTTGGGGCCGGGCGCAGGAAGGTTGAGGAGAAGGCTCTCCCAAGGACAGCCCTGCTGGGACTTCTGCCCGCAGTGGAACCTTCCCTTCCAGAAGCTGGAGTCAGGCTCCAGTTGAGTTGCAGCGAAGAGGAGCCCGGAACTGCTGCCTCAGGGAAGGGGAACCAAACTTAACTTTTATTGAGCCTTACTGTATGCCAAGCCCTGCTCTAGGCATTTAATGTTCCCAATAGCCTAAAGATTTTAGAAGGGTTAGCTACCTTAATTCAGCGAGGAACAGGCTAGGAGAGGTTACAGAGATATCATTGAGACAGTTGGAATCCAAGTCTTCTAGAATAAAGGCTGGGCTTAGGAACCTGAGAATGGGGAGGGGAATGGGGTACAGAGGAAGATATTAATAATAGAACCATGATGTTGAAGACTGCAAGAGGACCTTAGAAATTATCTCCAGCATCTTTATTTTCCAGATGAGGAAACTGAGTCTCATAGAAATGAATTTGATTCACTGGAGTCTTGCTCCAGTGGCTCTGTACCCCACCACTCTCCCACCCAGGGCCCCACGCATAGAAGCAAATGTTCCATTCCAGGGCTAGGGGAGACTGTGCAGTCTGGCCCCCTCCTCTGGGAAGAGAGCTCTGTTGACTGGGAGGAACTGAGTGGGGCTACTTTTAGATGACTCCTTCTGTGTGCCTAGGACAGAGTCAGTGGGCCAGAAACTACAGCCCTGGCTTTTGTTGTCTGGATTTGGGCCTCCAACCCTGCCCCCAGTCCCTTCTCTGGCCTGGTCATGCTCTGAGTCCTCAAGGTCAGCATGGTGCTGGGCACATGATGGGCCATCAGGTTTGACACATGAACAACTAAGTAGTTGGAGGACTCCTGTCTCCATGACAGGCACCCCAGATGCAAGGTGGGGCCTCTGAGCCACTCCTGTAACTCTGCCGACAGTCCCTTTGTTCTTCCCTCTCCACAGGCAAAGAACAGAAGGAGACCAACATCGAATCTATGAAAATGGAGGCAAGTGTTTTCCTCAACCCCCAGGGGCTCTGTGGATCCTGATTCTAGAAGAAGGCCACTGCTCTGACCAACTTTGGCGAGTGTGTGTGAGGGGAGCCTGAGGTGGCCCCTGTCCCCTTCTTTACACATCCCTCTGTGAGGAGGAGAGGAAGTGGGTGTGGAGGTTGGAAGTCCCCCAGGCAGTCATCTAGTCCCTTTCTGAGACCAAGAACCTCCCCTCCTGGTTTATGTCCGTGTGTCCCCACACCCCAGTCCCTCAATCTCCAGCCCACATGGGGCTTGCCTAGCACTCGCAGGGTTGACATCTCTGGCCAGGAGCTAGAGCCTCTATGTTCTGTTCGAGGTGAGTGCCTCCTCAGTTTCCCCTCCATGAGGAACAAACCCTGCAGTGGGGCTGTCAGTGCCCATCTTAATGCCAGTCTATCTCTCTGTTGTCTCTCTGTCCTAGGGCTCCCGGGGCCGGCTCCGGGGTGGCTTGGGCTGGGAGTCCAGCCTCCGCCAGCGGCCCATGCCGCGGCTCACCTTCCAGGCGGGGGACCCTTACTACATCAGCAAGCGCAAGCGGGACGAGTGGCTGGCACGCTGGAAAAGGGAGGTGAGGTGCCTTCTGTCCTGGGCCCCAACCAGTCCCACAGTATTGGAAAACCAGAAGTTAGCTTCAGCCACTCCCTGAGGCTGTTGTCGGGTCCTGGCTGAGGCACAGTTTCCCCTGCAGTTTAACCTCTTGTACTTTCAGGGAACTGCTTAATCCCTAGGCAGTGACTGGTTCCTTTGTTCTTTCAACAAATGTTTATTGAACACTTACCAAGTATCAGGCAGTGTACTAGGCTCCGTGCATATGTAATTCCTGTCTTCATGGAGTTGACATTCTGATGGGGGAGATGGACAGGAAAAAAATAAGCAGGGGCTGAAATAGAGGTTAACAGAGGCCTGCTCTGGGTGGGGTGATCAGGAGAGGCTTCTTGGAGGAAATGACATTTGAGGCCTAAAGAAATGGAAGAGGTGGTTCTGTGAGGAGCAGGGTGGGAGAGAATGTTCTAGGCAGAGGAAACAGCACAAGCAAGGCCCTGACTTGCTTGCCCAAATGAAAGACCAGTATGCCCAGAGTGAAATGAGCAAGGGAGAAAGTGGGGCCAGATGAGGCTGGGAGCTAGCAGGAGGCCCAGTCATACAGGGCCTCGTAGGTGCCAGCCAAAAAACTGGTTTAATTCTGAGTACACTGGGCTGCCTTTGAAGGTTTCTATGCAGAGGAATGATTTGAAGTGGATTTAAGGGCAGCAGTGGAGACAGAGGACAGATCTAGAAAGGATGCTGGAGATGGAATCAGTAGGATGTGCTGATGGATGGGAAGGGTGCAGGGGAGGGAACAGAAGGACTCAAGGACGACCCCAGGGGTCTAGCCTGAATGCTGGGGATGGTTGTGTTATGTCCTTGGATAGGGAAGACTAGGGAGCAACAGGTTTTGGAATCAAGAGTTCTGGTTGAGATGCTGAGGTGCCTGGAGCCTGGGTGGAGGAAGGTCTGGGCTGTGGATACAAAGGTAGGAAGGGAGTCAAGAGCAGAACCTGGTGTTTTAAGTCCATGGAAACTGCTGTGCGCACCGCAGGGGGGGCGGGGGGGTGCACGGAAACCAAGTTCCGTGAATTTTGTCCATAGAAATCCCTACAGTTATGGTCCTCATAGAGAGGAGGAAGGGCGGGCAGTGGGAACTGAGCAGGGGCCTGGGAGGAAGCCAAGGGAAGATAGTGGGGTCTCAGGGTTTTCCAGCAAGAGTGGCCACCAGCCCTGAATTCATTGCGTCTGAGGAATGAACTGGAGGTGGCTGGTGACTTTTCTAAGAGAAGTTTCCATGGGGGTCATGAGGTGGGTGGGAGCCAGCCCGTGGAGGGCTTCAGCAGTGAGAGGAGGGGAGGCACCATTGCTGAGGCTGCTCTCTTGTACTTTGGATTAGTTGAGAGAAAGCGTGTTGACCAACCAACACCGGGAAGGGAGCGGAAATGTGAAATGCTGTGAATTGCCACCACCTGGGGCATTTCACCTTCACTCTCACTAGTCTTTACCCCAGGCCTGCAAGAGGAAGGCGTTTATCCTGTTATCCTCAGTACCTTTTCGAGGGTTTGCTCTAGAGAAAGTGCAAAACACGGTGGGGGGTTAGCGACTTGATTGTTTCCAGTGTTTTCAGGATCCAGGAAGGCAGAGATTACTTTCCCTGGAAGAGCCCAGAAAGGGGGCTGCCAGTCCAAATCTAGGAGGAGAGAGGGACCGTGACCCTGAGCATTAAGTGTGATCTTTAGGATGGAAATTGGAAACTGGGTCTATTCTCCCCCTCAGGTCAATTGCCCCACTCCTGGCCCCCTGGGACCATGGGAGGGTCTTTGCTTTTTAACCCCTTGTTATGCATGCTGCTTTTTCTGCCTTCCGTTAGCCTTGGGGACAGAAGCTTAGACATAACAGATGCATCTGTAGTCCTCCAACTGTGCTCTCTTGTAGAAGCAGTAAGGAGACTTGCTCTCAGTTGCAATAAAAAAAAGGGGGGATCTTTTCTCAACTTGCTGGAAAAATTAAGATAATATATTTCCTCAATTTTAAGTTTTCTATTTTTTTTCTTTTTCTTTTACTAAAATTAAAAAGATTTGTTTATCGTGAACCTTTTCTAACCCCCACAGAAGTAGAGAGAGCAGTATAATGAACCCCCACGAGCCTACCACCCAGCTTCAGCAGTCATCAAAAGCTTTTCTAGAAAATCTTTTGCTAGAAAAGTTCCTGCAGGGCACAGTTACTGAGCTGACCCCAGAGCCCTCCACATCTGAGTGCTGTGTAAGATACCAGGGGCTAACAAAGCCTAGAGGAGTCTTAGTTGTCCCATGATAGGAGGAGGTTTCAGGGCACCTCAGGAGGAGCATCACCTCGAGGGCCTTAGACGTACTCTGCTGTGGGTCATCCATACATCAGCAAGAGGTGGCTTTTGGCTTTCAGGGGATAAACTGGAATTTAGGGAAGGGCATTGCAGGAAGAAATGTACAGCATGTGCAGAGGTTCCGAGGCACAGGAATGGAAGATTGTGGTGGTGGAACACGGGACAGGGGGCTGAGAGCAGCAGGAAGGTGGCTGGGGCCAAGGCTGGTCGGGCTTGTGTGCTCTGCTGTGGGGCTCCCACCACACTCTAGCCTGCACTTGCCCCTTCCCTGTGGGGTCTTCTTCCCCCCAAACTCCTCCTCTGCTTAATTCCCTTTTCCAATGACCACCCTTGTCAGTTAGTCCACAGTTATTAAGTGAGGGCTACTCTTTACTTTTCTGACCATACCAGATTACCTGTCTCCCCAGACTTTCCTGCCCCCCCCACCAACAAAGCAATTTAAGAAGACGTAGAATATGACGAAATGAATGAAGTTTAAAATAAGTGGCCAAGAAAAAGGGGCTTTTCTTCCTTCCCTGAGGCTGAAGTGGGAATTCCTGCTGGAGCTGGGCAGCTATTGTTTTCTTTCTGCTGCCAGCTCCTATTCTCTGCACCTCTTTACTAAGCCTTTTAAGGATCAGACTGCTTTAATCAAGACCAGGCCCTGATGTAGAACTTACAGTGGCTCCCTATTGTCTCCCCTTTCACATCAGAAATCCTCCGGCTGTTTCTCTAGGCTTCACCCCTCATTGTGATCTCCACAATCATCCCATCCCACTTCACTGCCATTCTCTAATATGGGGCACCAGTCTCCCCGTTATACTTGCCATGCTCCTGCCCTCCTCCTTGCCTTTCTTCCTGCTGTGCTTTTCCCTAGCCATTCTTCAGGGTTGAGTCCAAAAGCTGCTGCCGCCTCCAGGAAGCTCTGCAGGATTTCTCTAGTCTACAGTGACCTCTGCCCTTCTCTACACTCTTGTAGCTTTACTGATAATATTGTTGGATTTAGCACTCAACTTCATAGAGTATTTTTTCAATACTTTTCATGTGTTAATCATGTCTTATCCCATTGTACCCAACCTGGTATATTGGGCAGGGAGAATAGGCTCAACGAGCACCTGTTGGTTGCTAAGCAGTTGGGAGGTTAGTGAATGTGGGATGCCTTCTCAGGCAGCTCGGCCCTGGAATTTCCACCTGAGGGTCCAGACCCTTGGTTTCCAGGGATGCTGGCAGGTATACTGGAGAATAGCATGGGGCCGGGGAACCAATATGGGCAGACTCCCACAGGGAAGGTGGTGCCTCCACTTTCCACCCTGTGCTCTTGCTGTTCCCACTGGGCCTTCGCTGTGCTTGAGCCCAGGAGAGCCTTCCCTGGCCTGGGAGAACTGTCCCAGGCTCCAGCAATTGGGGGGGGGGGGGCGGGCAGAGGTGAGGCAATTCCTCCTCCCAGAGGAAGGCAAGTCCTGGGATCCTTTTTCTAGTAATTATCAGAACCAAAGGACCCAAGGGTGTGCTTTGGGTTTAGGAAGGGCTTCTCCCATATATTACTTCATTGGTCCTCAACATTGTGAGGAAGAGCAGAGCAGAGGCCTAACCTAGCCGAGCAGCGGACTGGCCATCCAGCCAGAGGGGAGGGGCTGGGGACTCCATTTGTTGATTTAAGATTTTAGGACTCAGCTATAGCCCTGCGAGGTTATCGCTCCCTCAGTGATCTCTTCACCCCAACCCGATTCTAAATTACTTCAAGGCAAGGATACCATGCCCTGCAGATCTAGGATCTGGTCTCTTCCCTGGCTCCCAGCCTGAAGGGAGGAACTCATGCATTCTTACACTTATTAGATGCTTAATACATATTAAATAGTGATGATAACAAATAATCTGTGATCCAAATATCACACTCTCCTCCCCTCCCCCAACATTCAGACCCAACTTCCCTTTCCTCCTGCCCAGCAGGTAGCCCTTCACATTCCAGAAGGGAAGGGTGCCTTTGGAGGTGCTGACTCAGTCTCTTTCCAGGTGTGGGATCTTAGGCATCACTTAACCTTGCCAAACTGAGACCTCTCCACTGTGGCTAGACCTGGCTGTACTCTGCTCTCCCAGGCATGTCTCATCTCCATGAGAGTAGCACTCACCAGTTTATTTTCTGCCTCTACCCACCCCTGGCTTGTTCTGTGCAGGCACTCTGAACACCTCTGCCCCTGGGGCTGGCATTCAGAGGGACTAGGTAAAGATTTGCTGAACAAATAAATAATTCGGATCTCAGAGTTGTGTGGGTTAATCAGGTAACAGACAACATTTAAAACTCCTAGCATAGGACTAGCATATAATAGCAGCTTGATAATTTTTAAAAATAATTTTAAGTTATATCAGTTTTACACAGATACATTCTTATTGTAAAAACCCCTCCCCTCCCATTTTAATTCCTCCTTCACAGGTACCTGATGCTATCAGTTTGGCGTATATATAACATGATTTTTTCTATCCGTCTATGTGTGTGTGTAAATATATAATTTTGCTTCACAGTTGTTGTTTTTTCTTTTCCTTTTTTATTTAAGTGGAATCACACCGTAGTTTCAAACCACAGCTTGTTTTTTCACTTACAATAAGTCTGGGCAATCTAGCCACGTAATTACTGTTATACTCCACCATATGGATTGGCATGATTTTATTTAACCATCCTCTTCTTGGGGATTTGTGTTGTTTACAATATTTTTCTGCATAGGCATTGCAATAGTAAACATCCTTGGTCATGCTTCTTTGTGCATCTGTGTTTCTCTAGAAAGAAAAATGCTGGGTCCAAGGGAACATGTATTTTGCATTTTACAAAATCTGCCAAATTGCCCTCCAAAAAGGGCAGCACCAGTTTATGTTCCTATAAACAGGGTATGAGAAGACTCCCACCTTTGCCAACATCAATATTTTGCTAATCTAATGGGTAGGAAATGGTATTTTGTTATGATTTTAATTGGCATTTCCCAGATAATAAGTGAGGTTGGACATCTTTTCATATGTTTATTGGCCATTTGCGCTGCTGCTTCTGTGAGCTGAGCAAATGTTGCTTCCTCTTGCTTTATAACCCTGCAGTCTCAACAGACTGCTTCCTGTCTGCCCTGGGAAGAACAGCCTGTGAATGTCCAGAGGGTCATCTCCTGCTGCGCTATATTCCATTTAATAAGCCATCACTACTCGCCTACTGAGTAGGGGGCATAGTGCTGGGGGCTTTGGGAATAGATGAATTAAGTGTGATATCCTGGGCTTTAGTATAGGAGACATGAAAATTGGCAACACAAAGTAGACTATTAAGGACTAAAACCAAATTATTAGCAAAATATGTAAAGTAGTAGCTTTAGGGTATTCTGATTGGCGGACATTCCTCACTTTTTCACCATACATAAACTAATGAAAACCTGAACTTATATAGCATCAGCTTTCAAAGAGATGATGCCATTTGGAGCAGACATGACAGTGTACTTTACTGAACATGTTTTAAAGGTGCGCCTGTGACAGGCTGTAATCAGTAGTGGCTTCCAGGGCTGCGGGCCTTTCCGATAGGCTGTGAAATTGTCATCATAGAGGGGCCCCATTGTCTCTTAAGTGGATGGGCTGTTTGCACACCGGAGTGATCACTTCATCTAAGAGAAAAGCTCTTAGAACAACCCCCACTTTTTGGTGGTGAGAAAACAAGAGGCGGGAGGGTGGTAGTAACTCACCCGGGATCCGGCAGCTGGCCACAGCAAAGCCTGAACTAGGCCAAAGGGGAAGGACTTTACTGAGCACCTACGGCATGCCAGGCACTGTGCCAAGAGCACTACTTTCACCGTAATCCTAAATTAAGATAAAGTTAATTTGTATTTCGGGACCCACGAAATGGAGGCCTCCCCAGTGGCCCAGCCCACGGCCCACATCACAATCTAAACCCCTTAGCCTGCACTTACGGGAAACACCTGACAAGGAAACCTAACATACACCAATCAACCCTCCAACTCAGCTTCAGCTAGCTTACCTTACTCTAGAAAATAAGACCTGCTGGCCTTGTAAGGAAGTCCCTGACTTCCCAGCCAATCCTGCCCTGTTTCCGCATTGCCTCTTCTGATACTTCCTAAGTTCCCTAAACTCCCTCTTGCCCAAGATCCCTCAGGAAGAAAGTTGCATGAGGTACTGTTGTCCCCCCACCCATGGATTAGTTCTCTCTTGGATAAAGGCCATTAGGCATATTATTAAATTGCATAATTCTTGTCATTTGACAGATACTGGATTTTGAGCTACTACAAAAACTATTTTTATCCGTTTAGTATTAGGAAACTAAGGTTCCCCTAGGCAAGTAGGTAAGAGCCCCACAGATATCCTTGTGCAGAGGTCGCATGGACAGAACTGGACTCCAGATCTCATGCTTTAGTTTTGCACCCAGATCACGCAACTAGAGCCTTGTCTTCTTGATTTGCTGTCTTGGCTTCTTCTGAAACAAGTATAAGGTTAAAAGAAAGGGGTGGAGCTGGCCCCTCCCTCCCACCAGCTGCCTGCCTCTCCCTGCAGCTGCCTTCTCTTTAGCCGCAGGTGTTCTGGCCGCTCCTTCTGTGCCAGGTTTGAGTCCTTAAAAACCCTTGGGACAGTCCCCCTGCTCCACTCTTCGGTCCTGAGCCCTTGCCCTTGAATTGCTGTTTTCTCATGATTGTATGTTTGCTGTTGTGAGTCTGGAGTAAAAGAGTATTGGAATGAGATTCAGGAGGCCTGGGTTCTGGTCTCGGTTTCTGCTCCTGATCAGTTCCAGGGGGGTCTTTCTCCTCTCTACACTTCAGTTTTCTTATTAGCAATTTGACAGAAATAGACTATAAGACCCCAGAGATTCTAGAATTTCATAAACTGGGGGGAAGAGGACTGGAACCGTGATCTGTAGCTCCCCTTGCTTCCTTACTGCCTTGTCATAAATTCTGAATTATTTGAGTGCATTCTCAGACCTCACATAAATGCATCTTCCAGAGGCACATACATAAAGTATCCTTATAAGGATTCTTTAAAAAAAAAAAAACTTCCATAAAATACACATTTGGTGCTCAAGTCTAGCGCTCCTTTCCTCTTCACTACTGTCCCCATTTCCTCCTGTCATTTTTTGCCTGGATCAGAAAGGTGGAACACGATGCTCATGTTTAGACACTAGGTCTAGGCATGAGGGAGAGGCTCGAATTCATCACTAAAAAAGTGATACAGAGAACACCCACCCTCTGACACACACAGCTTTCCATGGCATTTTCTTAGCTCAGGAATTCACAGCTTGCCTCTAGCTTTGGCCACCAAAGTTCTGCCTAGATCTGCTCCTTACTGTTAGTTTTCTTTTCATTAATCACACTTTTTGTCCATTATCTCAAAGAGTTCTTGAACTTTAACTCAGACAATACTGTGTGCTCAGGCTTTAAGATAACACCAGAAGTGTCTGGGTATCTACTGTGTCCCAACATTTTCTAGACACTAAGGATACAAATTTAAAGGGAAGTCAGAATCCCACCCTGGGATGCCATCCTCCCCTGGGAGAGGTAGACAGGTAAGTGAATAAATTATGCTGCTGAAACCCAGTAAGGGCTATTATAGAAATACAAGGAATGGGGCCATGGGAGCTGCTGACTAGCCCTGCCCAGGACCTTGGAGAAGTTTGCCAAAGAAGGGACATCATGCAGGCTCTTCACTGAAACAGGAGTTTGCCTGAGAGAGACTATAGGGAAGGACACTGAGGGGGCTCCTAAGGTAGGTGGTCAAAGAAATCGGCTAGGAGTTTGGAGTCTAGAGCGCCTCAAGATTTCTTGCATATTTAGTTCAACTTTTAGAAGCATTCTCATAGCACTTTTTAGGAGGCAGACAATGGAAAAGAATGGTAATGTTTTCTCTTCTTTGCTTTCAAAACCAGACCATTTGTCAAGGAGTTCCCTGAGGTATTCAAGCATCGAGTGGTAGGCTGTACTCTGTGACTCTATAAGGAGCCAATACACTAGATGAAGGAGGTAACAGACTTGAATTCAGTACTTACTAAACACATGCAGCCTGTGTTGGCGCTGGAGGAGATGCCTGGACACTGTGCTAGAGGCACACATTGCCTAGTGGAGGAGGTGGGAGTGTTCTTAATGTTCACCATGAGCTCCACTGTCAGGTGGAGTATCGTGAGCACAAAGGAAGGCCAGAGAACTTCTGGGGAACTCCCCGAAAGCTTCCTGGAGGAGGTGTGCTTTGAGAATTCCAATAGGGATAAATAAAGCATTTCAGGGAAAGGAACCACCAAGGACAAAAAGAAGGAGGCATGAAGCTTCTGGGTTGCTTAGGGAACAGCAAGAGATCTGTTAACTAGGATGTGGGAGCTGGGGAGGAAATGTAAAAAGAGATAAAACTACAAAGGAAGATGGTCAGATTGTCAAAGGCCTTGTCATATTGAGAAATTTAGGCTTCATTGTGCAGTAGGGAGCTGGAATGTGAGAACACTGGGTGTGTATATTAGGAAGATTACCCTGGCAGCACTGTAAGGGGCCCGGAGAGAGGAAGTTTGGAAGCAAGACCAGTTAGGAGGGCATTACTTTTGGCTTTGAGGGTCCAGGTAACGGGAATCAGGCTTGATAGAAGTGATAGAGCTTGTCTCTGGTTGGAGGGAAGGAAGAAACCTGCCTGGTATTTGGAGAGGGGGGAGGGTATCATTACCTGAACTAGAGAATAGTGGAGGAAAAGCAGATTTGGGGGATGGACTTTGTGACATGGACTTTCCATTCTCTTAAGGATGTATTTTAATGAGCCAAAGCTTTTAATTTTAATAAAGCTTACACTGGTTAGTGTGTGTGTGTCTATAAGAATTCTCTGCCTACCTCAACGTCATGAAGATGTTCTCTTGGGTGGGGGGGAGGGGGGAGGCTTTTGAGTTTAGTTTTGGACAAGCTGCTTTGGAGAAGCCAGCAGGGTGGCTCTCCAAGGGGAGAGGGTTTGCAGGCAGCTCAAAAGGTGTCATCTATGGGGAGGGCAAGTGTAGGCTGGAGAGCAGGGAGGGAACTGCTAAAACAGACAGCAGCCCTGCATTGGGAGGACCAGGATAGGAGGGACAAGATTTGGGGTGTCTGAGAGCAGCTGGCAACCAGGACAGACTCCAAAAGAAGTTCCGGAACCAATTAGAGGCCCACTAAAGCCCCCCTCTCGTCAATCTGTAGAGCCCTTTCTAACCCCCCCACCCCCACCCTAGTCAAGCCTCTGTGGCCATCCGGGTCCCTCACCTCTCAGTTTACACTCTCCCTGTCAACTGAGTGTGTGTGTGTGAATTTTACCACTTTCCCACTTGCCATTCTTTCATAACCCTTCACAGATGCCCTATGTGACTCTTGCCCCATTCCTCTTTAGTCAGTGAATGGTGGGCAGTATAAATATTCTCATTTTTCATTCCAACTCAGTTGGATTAAGCAAAAATAGGGATAGAACAGTTCAGTTGCTTGTATATTTGAATCTAGATGCTATTTGAAAGGCAACTTTGTGGGGGGAAAAACCACCCCAAAACCGAAATTGAGTTGGACATGTTTTATACATACCAAAGATCCTATCAGAATTCAGTATTTAAAGGGTGGGTCTGTGTCTTACTCCATCACACATCCCCAGGCCCCATTCTGAACCAATGGGGGCAGAATCTGTGGGTAGGTTCCTGAGAAATCTGATTTTCTAAATAGGTGCCCAGACAGTTCTGGGGCTTGTGAAAGTTTGAGAACACTCAAGCTTCAGATAATTCGACCCCCACCCTACTCCCTACCCAAAACCTAACTCAAAAGTCTCCCCCCACCCCCCACCCCCGCCCAAGAGAACATCTTCAGGACATTGAGGTAGGCAGAGAATTCTTCTGCGCCAGATAATAAACCAAATCTGGCCCAGAAGAGAGTTACCCGAAGGTGCATTTATTGTATCACCTACCACCCTGTCACCCACACCCAGGGTCTCGCTGCACATTGGAATCACCTGGGAGCTTTGTTGTAATTGCGACTGCCTGGGCTGCTGCTCGGGCATCATTAGGTCTGGAATTTAGTGAAGGGCTATAGCCAGGTGTTTCCCCAGGTGATTGATTCTAAGGTTCAATACTGAGTCAAGGAGGACAGGCTCTCAGGCAGGCAGAGCTGGGGAACCATTTCCAAACTTGGGTGGGGCAAGAGGTCGGAAGAGACTTGGTACAGGAATTCAAATTTTTCCTTTGGGATGGAGATGATAGGTGTTCTGCTGCAACGGCCAAGCTCTCCAAGCTCTCAGACTGAGTTCCTCCTGAACCTTCTCTCTGGACCCTGAATCTGAATGGTAGTTCCTGAGGCCCCTCCCTTTGACCCCTGGAGCCAGGCAACTGGGTGGAGGAGGGGAGGAGAGAGCTGCCGAGCCTTTGGGGTTTACAGGGTTTACTGGGTTCCTTTTGACCAGCATCCCGCTCTTCCCACCGCCCCCAAGCAGGTATGAAATGAACACTTCTCTCCAGGGTCCAGTTTCTAAAGCAAAGTGACAACATCCACGCGTCCTCATGCGAACTTGTCATAAGGTTCTTTCCACCTCTCAAATGTTCCGCCCTCCTGACTTCCTTTGATCTTATCTGTAATATTCAGCAGATATTTGTGGTCCCATTAGACTGATCCAAAGAAGCTAGGCACTTCTTGAAGGTTTCGTCATCAGCTGTGATCCCGGGATCACATCCGATGCTTCTGTTGATTTTCCTGGTCAGAAGCAAGTGAGATCTGGGGACATGCAGCACCCGCACCCCCACTCCCTGCCCAGCCTGCACCCTTCTCACTCACAAGTGGGCCTGTGCACACCCAGCAGCTTCTGGCTGGGCGATGAAAATGAGGGCAGAGTGGGGCTTGTGGAGAAGTCTTCTCCATGTGGAGCAGGCCTGGAGCTGTAGGGAAAGAGAAGGCAGATGAGTGCAGTGAGGGAGGAGGTAGCAGCTGGAGCTCCAAAGCCTAGGGCAGGCCTGGCAAATTCGGGCTTCCAAGTGAGCGCACACACCATTAGGAAATGCAGCAGTGATGGGGAGAGAATGGGGGAGCTGGTGGGGGGGAGGGCTGTTTGGGGTAGAGGTGGGGAGAGAGGAAGTAAAGGGTCAGTGGGGAGGTGGTTCCCCAACCCCTCATTTTGCTCTCTGGATCAGAATTTATCTGTGTGGATCCTACAACAGGTGCCAGGCAGCTCCCCTCCCGAACAGACAGGCAGACAGCTGTGCCTGTACTTCTCATACTCCAAGTACCAGGAAGCAGATGCAATTGCAGGTACCCCGAGATCTGGCCATTCCTGTCTGAGAGACCTGGGAGGTTGCACCCGTCCTTGTTCACCGTCTCCCTCCCTTGAGTCTCACTGCCTTTGCTGAGCCTGGCCTCCAGAATTCCTTCCACACGTGGAGAAAGCATCTCAGCCACATCATTTACTATCCGATTGCATGCTGTCTTGAACGAGGGCTGGTTCCATGTGTGATGGGTCTTGGGCACACAGGCTGTGAGCAACAGAAAAGTGGAGGCCCATCTCCTCCACCATGTCCTGCACCTCCTCAGTGTCCTCCCCGAGCCCGGCTGTTTCAGGTGCTCCTGAATCCTAGTGCTCCTGGATCCTAGTGTTGAGGTGCATTTCAGGCAGGCTCAGAGGTGCGCTCCAAGGTAGAACACAGCCTCTTAGGGTTCTAAAGTTTGACTGGCAAGGTGAGTGGGGTCCCCCTGCCCCATGGTGTTTGCCTATGTGCTGCACCTCTCCTGGGCCTGAGTTTGGGATGATGGCACAGAGCCCGACGAGGCTAACCCACTGCAGTTTGCCATGGTGACCTTTTGCTTTCCCTGCGAGAGAGGATGGATTTCCCTTTCAGCCCAGATCATCTGCCTGGGCTGCCACAATTCAGCCCCTCTACCTTCTTTCTGCCACAGGGGACAGCTTGTTGAGAGGCTTGGTTTTAAATCACAATCCAGTATCAAGACAACAGCATGTTCTGGCTTGAAGGGGGAGCAGGAGGGAAAGGACCAGGGGATGGGGCCTCACCTTGGACATGTGCACAGAGGGAGCTTCCCTCTGCATATCCTTCTGCCTACACCTCCTCTCCCCAGACCACTTCCTCTTTGATGAATGGCTCTGCCCCTTTGGGTGAGCTCAATCCCTCTAGGCCTGTTTCCTCATGATAACAGAGACAGCCAGGACCATTAGTGGTTTCCACACCTGGCCAGTATGAGAATTACCTAGGGAGGTTTTTTACCAAGCCTGCTGATCTCCATAGGAGAGCCCAGGCATCTGTATTTTAAAAAAAACCTCCAGATACATTTAAACCCGAGTGAGTTTGGAATTCTCTTGGCAAGATGATCTATGAGGCCCTTATGGAAAGAAAAGGAAGCTCTGCCCTGTGCTGAGGACTGACTGACCTTCCTGGGTTCCCAGGAGCTTCTGAAGAGCCCCTTGCAGGTTACTCTTGTCAGAAAGCAGGTATTTCCTGTTCATGCTGGTTAAGCCCAGCCTAAGCTCCCACCGTTTCCCCACAGGAGAAGCCAGAAGGGAATGACAGAAAGGGGGGGATGTTGCCATAACAACCAGCTCTAGGCAGAGGCCTTCTTTTGAGGGGCTGGTACTTTACCCCAGTCATGGTGTTTTCCATGGAGATGGATTACTGTGGGACTGGGGAAAACATTTTCCCATAGAGCATTAGTCAGAAGGTGGATCATCTCTAGGTGGGAGCCTTGGCCCCCCGTCAACTTCAAGCCCCCCCCCAACCATGGCCTCTGCTTTCTGGGCGCAGGTCTGACACTTTTCCCCGCTCAGTTGCTTTCCCTGCCACTGGTCTCCCTAGCAACAAGTCCGCTAACTCCTTGCTGTTGGCTCCGTGTCTATTTTTAGCTTCACCAGGAGCAGCCCAGTCCTGGTCATTTGCTCGCAACCTCCGTGTAGACTGCAGGGGAATAGAAAAACAAAGATCCCTGCCTCTTTGGGGATCCCTAGACCTGGACATCTTAGCCCCTTTAGAATTTTGCTATGGAAAAGTATCTGTCCCCCAGTGGGAACGTGGGCAGTAGATTCCGGATGATCCTCTACAGTGTGCGAGGAGCTCTGGTCCACACTGCTTCCTTATGAGGCTGAGTAAGATCCAGTCCATGCCCTTTAGATTCGAATTTGTAATCTTGTGGAGGAGAAAGATGAGTACACAGTCACCTAGCAGAGGCAGAGACTGGCAGGTGCAAAGAATTACAGAGTGCTACGGGAGCATGGAGGAGGAAGAGAGGCAGGATGATTTTTCAGGGGGGGATAGGGTGAGGGGCCAGAGCAGCAATGTCCAGTGGAACTCTCTGCAGTGATAGAAATGTTCTAAAACCTGTGCCATCCAGTACAGGAGCCTGTCCCCAAGTGGCTTTTGGATACTTGGAATGCAACTGAGGAACTGAATTATTTTTATTTAATTTAAATAGCACATGCAGCCAGTGGCTACCTTATTGGACAGCTCACGTCTAGAGAAGTTTTCATGGTGGAGGTAATCGGTGAAGTGGGCGAGAAGGATAGGTAGGATCTGGGCTGGTGGGAGTTGAAGAGGAGGGGCAAGGAAAGCATGAGCAAAGGCACAAAACCCCCCACACATTTGGGGACTAGCAAGTAGGCAGGCAGAGTGTGGGTTGCATGACGTAAGTGCTGTGGATTGCGGGGGCCTTGAGTGCCATGCAGACTGTTGACGTAATCAGCAGGTAGTCAGAGGTCTAGTGTGTAGCTTTGAGGCTCCTTAGCTGTAGGTGGGAGGACAGGATCAAAATAGACATCCATATTTATCTCATGGTCTTTTGTCTGGTAAGGTCTCCCTGGCCTTGGGGTCAGTGGGGATGTTTGTGTAGCAGAAAGTATACAGTGTCTTCCCAATGTGTAGCTTTGCAGGTGGCTTCCTAGGGATTGTGGCTTCTCTGATTTCGAGTCAAGGGGCTCAGGTGGTAAATGTCCTGTTTGATGGAAGCAAGATAACCTGCCCACATCCTGTGAGCCTGGATTTTATGACAGAGCATGAACTGAAAGCTAAACTTTGAGTTAAAGCCAGTCAGGTAGGCGTGGCATTCCCACCTGGGCCTGGGGGAATTACAGCCCTTTGGTGGGGGGTGGGAGGGGATCATTGCCTTGTGTCTCTTCGAAGTTCTGTGAGTTGGAAAGTCAAGTAAACAGCACTTATTTTGATTATGCTCTTCAGAGACACGGGACAGTGACATATACCAGAATGTTAAATTTACCATGTCCTTGCCACACAGATCCTTGTACTTGTCCTGCAGTTTTCTGGCAACTTACCTGTATCAGAGTCACTGGAAAATGTAATAAAATTAGAAGTTTGCTTGATGAATACAGGATCAGGGCTAAGAGAGTCAGGTGTCCTTAAGAGATATTTTCATCAGGCCTGTTGAATCACTGGTCTCTGCCTGCCAAATAGGAAACGTGCCCTCTCTTTCAGGTCACTCTCTCTTTTAGACCATGCTGGATACTTCCTCTCTAAACATTTCTCTTAGGCTCTTGACATCCACCAGATCTTCTTTCCATCCAGGAGTTCCTCCTTTCAACATACTTCTTATAACATTTCCAAAAACCTGGCTGTTTTACATGCATGACCCTGCTTTTTTTAGGTTGACTATCTTTATCTCAATCAAAAGACCTATCCCAGTAATCACCCTGGGAGGCTTACTCTGGAAGGTTGAAGACAAATGTTACCTGAGCATCCTAGAAGGCTGCCTGTTTTTTTCCTGATCTTTGACTAAAGTCACTCTTGCCCTAGATCTTGGCATCTTTTCCACTTTGGGGTCTCTGCCCAGTGAGCACAAAGGCACATATCTCTGATAGAATAGAAAAAGGTAACTACTTCTGTCCACTAGTTACAGGAGAGGGACAGTGCTGCATGTTATTGGCAAGGGGACACCTTTGAGTTTGGGCTTCCTTTTGCTAAAGATAGAAACCATGTAGAAGACGCAAGATTTGAGCTTAATTTTCAAGAATGAGAATGAGGAAGTTTGGCAGCTGGAGGGAGATGCTACTTTTTAAGTCAGCCAAGAGAAAGTGAAACTGATGGTTGTGGTGTTCTGGCACTTTAGTTCTGGCTGAAGAAGTCCCAGTACTAACAGAGTATAGAAGTTAAGATGTTAGCTGTATAATAATGGAAAAGGGTACGCCATAGGTAAGATAGAGTGTTATTAAAAAGAGCCAGCCAGGCCAGATCAGGCTTCACTTTGAGAGGAGCCTGGGGTGACTTCTTAAGTGGCCTGTTGACAGGGCCTGGATCGGAGGAGGCATCAGTGAGAGAAGCCTCTAAGCAAGTCATATTACATTCCATAAAGGGTGGGAGTAGGCAAGAGGTATAAATTCAGGGCTTCTCATCTCTGCTTGGGGATCTCCTGAAAAACTGTACCAGGCAGATACCTTGACTGGATTGAAAGATGTGTTGGAACAGAGAAGGGCCTGTGTTTTGTCGAATGGCTCCTTCTTGCTGTACGGATTCTGGGTCTCAGCTGGGGATGGGAGAGGGAAGTCTGTACTTCCCAAGCATTTGGAGAACACACTCTGATTTGGAGTCCTCCTCCCTCAGCAGGGCCTGCTTGCTCAGAAAGGTACTGAGCCCCAGGAGAGATGGTGGGCTCTCCTTCACAGCACATCTCTTGACTTCATCCTACCAGCACCCGTTATAGCTAGTATGTTCCAGCTGACTGTGACTGGAAGCCAGGCATCCAGGGTATTAAGTGATCCTAAGAGATACTGGTATTCCAGGGCCTGGGAGGGCAGGTGCCATCACTCCTGTTTTGCAAATGAGAAAACAGACTTCTTGGGGTTAAGTGGCTTGTTCAAGGTCATGATGATGGAACCAGATCCCAAGTCCAGATCTTCTGACAAGTGCCACCGGCCAGACAGCCTTCCCACTGGGAGCATTCACCTTAAGCTCCTCTGCTCTTTCTAATTCATCTTGCAAACTGAAACAAGGCTAATCTTTCCAAACTACCCATTCATCTCCTCTTGTCAGAAAACCTGGCAGTAATTCTTCACTGCTCTAGGACCTAGTTATTGACACTTTTCTCGCCACCCTTTAGCTTTAGTGGTATTGGAGGTGGGGTGTGGACAACAGGTCCCCCCCAAGGCTAACATCTCTTACTCCCCACCTGTCCTGTCTCATTCTAAATTGGATTCCTCCTCCAGGTCCAGTCTGTGCTCCACACTAACCTCTTTAACCTCATCATCCATACTACCCATTTTTTGTTCACTTCTAAGCCATCCTGGCCCATTGGGCTTGGTACTTATGATAGTTATCTTTACAGATGTTTGCTTTTCAATGGCTTTTTCCTGTCTCTCCAAGTCTAGTCGAATCTGTCAATTCCTCCTGTGTCCTCCTTGGGGCCTCTGCTGAGGTGGGAGCTTGAAATGGTTGAGGCTGTACCTTGAGGCTCCACCTAGAGGCTCCAGAGAAGAGGAATGTAATCTTGAGCTGCAGATACTTGGGAATGAAGGAATTGCTATGCAGTAGTTCCCCCCTTATCTGGGGTTTGGCTTTCTGCATTTCAGTTACCCAAGGTCAACCACAGTCCAAAAATAATAAATTTCCGCGACCATCCACATTGCCATAGCTCCATGATCGAGGATCATCCAAAGCAGATGATCCTTCTGACATATGATCAGAAGGTCAGCACTAGGTCACGATACCTAGCCATTCACCTCACTTCATCTCATTATGGAAGCATTTTATTATCTCATGTCATCACAAGAAAAAGGGTAAGTACGGTGATATTTCGAGAGAGATCCCATTCACAAGTATATTGGTGTAATCAGTCTATTAGTTCATCCCTTACTGTGCCTAATTTATAAACTTCATCACTGGTGTGCACCTATAGAAAAAAGAAACAGTGCTTGTAGGACTGGATACTATCCACAGTTTCAGGCACCTACTGGGGGGCAATCTTGGACAGTATTCTACTTTTGAACTAGCGCCCCCTCTCCCCAAACTTGCAAACAGGGAAGTGAGAAGACCCAAAGTGACCTATGGGACGCAGGGACTTGGCCAGGAAGATGTTTTCAAAGCCTGAACTGGTCAGCCAGCTTTTTAAGGCACCCCTCTACCCCTCTCTACCCACCTGTAGTGTGAAGGGAGCCCCCGGCCCCCAGTCCTGGTTCTGGAGCGCTCTCAGTTCTGTGCGGGCCCTTCTGTCCATCTCTGTGAGCTTGGAGTTTCCCTACAGCTTCTTGGGTTTCTTCGCTCATCTGTAAGCTTTTTTTTTTTTTTTGGTGTGCTTCTGTGACTCACTTTTAACAACTTTCTCCTGGTTCCCCCAGACCGTCCGGAACCTCATCTCTCCTTTTCGCCTCCGCTCCCACCTTACCTCCCCGCTACCCTCCTTCCCTTGCAGCGCTGCCTGAGGGCTCCTCGCCCCCCCAGCCCCGAGCGGAGCTCCTGCAGAGTTGGGGGGAAGAGGGGGCGGGGACGGCTGGCCCGGGAGGAGGGGGCGGGCACCGCCTCCAGCCTGGCCCGGATGGGCCCTGAGAACCCGGGGAGGCCCAGCCGCGCCCCCAGGCCCCCGCGCCCCTCGGCCGGGAGAAGAGGGGCTGGCCCACTGCCAGCGTCTGAGAGCCGGCCCCCTCCCCCGGCCCTCTCGCAGCCAACCAAGCACTCCAGTGGGGCCCACGTGACCTGGAGTTCTAGACAAAGAAAATGTTCAAGCCCTCCCCCCCCACCTACCCCCTCCCCCTATCTCTGGCCCCCTCCGCCCCCAGCCCCATCGCCCCCTTCCCCTCCCCCCAGACGGGCAGCTACTTACAGAGCTCCAGGGCCGAGGCTCACACCTGAGCCGGACCACAGAGGGGCTGCACCTGGCCTTATGGGTAGGTTCCTGGACGGAGCCCTGGGGAGGCTGGGGGCGGGAAGGCTGCAGGCCGGTGGGAGGATCTCTGGGCCGCTGCAGCCCTCTGGGCTGGGAAGAGTCAAGTATGTTTCTTTGGCCCGCACGAGCTGGCTCCCCTGCCTGGCCTGAGTTCTGGAGATGCTGAGTTACTGCTGTCCCACCCATTCCCTCCTCCGGGGTCCCAAGCCCCACTACTGCCTGCGCTCAGGTGGGACCTGGCGGTTCAGGGGCCAGGAAAAGCAGCCCAGCTGTGAGCCCTGGGCAGTGGTCAGTGAGGACCGGGAGCAGGCCCTAGCCAGGGGTGCTGGGAGCCTAGGAGTTGGGCTGGAAGAAGTGCTTTTGCTGAGGTGGCTGGCAGATGGGTTGTTGGCATTTCCTTGCTGTCCTGTGTTCCTGGCTGGTGGACCATGCTGTCCTCAGGCCGTGCCAACCTTGCGGCCTCTTGAGAGAAGGGATAGTTTCCTCTCCTGCGTGTCCCTGGGAGCTACGGGGCAGCCGCCTGGAAGAAGTGGTGCTGGGGATGGAGGGAGCAGTGCAACCCTGACAGGGGCTGTGGCACTTCAGAGGGTGCCATTGGGGGGCAGCCTGATGCCTGTCTGTGATGTGAAGAGGCGCCTGGGACAGCCCAGGATCTGCTCACCAGCGGGGCGTCCGCGTGGACGCCCAGACCTCTGACCTTTGAAACAGGAAGCAGCCCGAGTGCAGAGGGAGGTGGAAGTGGGACAGCTGCCGGAGGAGATAGGACTGGACGGGGAGGTCCTGCTCCACCAGAGTGGAGTTACCAGTGGCTTTCCAGGCTGCACAAACTCCAGGCAAAGTGGCTTCCTTGAGCCTCAGTGGTGGGGGGTGTAGTGTCTCCCTGGTCTTACCCAATCTCTCAACCACCCTAAAGTGGGGTCTTCTGATCTGAGGGTGGGAGACTTGCCAAGGCTCAGTTAACCCTTCTTTCTCCTATTGTTTGCCCTGGGGAGATGGGTTGGCGTGAACATGGGAAAAAGCATTCGCTCACTACCCTAGGCAGACTCCTCAAATGAGGCCCCTCCCCCACCCAGCCTCGTCTCTGCCCTTCTTCCCCTTTTCTCTTGCCTCCTGCTGCTAACCCACCCCTTCTTCCTTCCCCTGCCCCTGCTGGCCAAGTCACGATGGAGGCCCCCTTCCTCCTCCTCCGTCTGCCGAAAACTGTTTTGGGTGCATGTTCTCGTGCACCTAGTGGGTTGGGGGTGCTTCATAGCCGTCAGCAGCAGCATCTGACAAGCTGGGGGAAGTTGTGGGGGAAGAATAATGTTCAGGAACTGGCTGTGGGGGGTGGAGAAGAGAGACAAAGGGGCTGTGGGGGAGGATGGAGGGGGTGTCAGGCACGACTCCATTCTAGACCTGGGGAGCCCGGCACCCACCCACCGCTGCTTGCTGTGGAGGTGACTTCATCTCCTTTCTTCAGAAGGCCCCTCTCTCCCTCTGCCACCTGCACACCTTGTTCTGGCTGAGGGGCCTTGCCACCCCTGGAAACCTGGTCTTTGGGTCATCTAGGGCGGCATCCTGGTTTAGATCAGTCATCCTGACGGAGTTGGAGGAGGCAGAGGAAAGGGAGCAGAAACAGCTAGTCATGGCGCTCATCCGAAGAGGCCTGGTTCTGGGTTAGGGCTGCCCCAGCTGATGGTTCTAGAAGAGAATCCTCCTCCCCCTAGGGGTGAGTGTGTATCCAGGCGTACCTTTTTGTGGGGGAGCAGGTAGGGGATAATTGACGGCAGGAAGGAGAGGACAGAGTGCTGCTGCTGCTGCCTGGTGGGAGCTCCAGGTGAGAGTGGGGCTAGGGCAGTGTGAGCTATTACTCTGCATTCTTCCTGCTCCTTCTCCCAGCTGGCTGGGGGCTGGGGGCTAGGAATGAATTAGCCCATTTTAGAATTCGTCGAGTCAGAGAAAGTACTAGGACTTCTATCATTAGTCTTTTAGGAATCACTACAGGAAGCCGATTGGGCCAGAAACAAAGACTTGAAGATTGAATGAAATGAAACAAAATGAATCTACAAGAGACAATTGTGTTTAAAACCAAGGTTCTTAACCTGGAACCCAGGAATCTGGGGGTCCGATGACAGGTTTTGGAGCATCCTTGGAATTCTTGATACATACATACATCAGATTATTATATGAGTCAGAAAAGGTTAACAAATCCTTCGATTCAAATGCCCTTTTAGGTTGGAGCAACTTAGAAGAGAAGGGGCTGCTCCAAAGTCAGCTGTTCATGAGTTGCAAGGCTAAGAAAGAGATATAGATGCTCTGACTTCCAGCCTAGAGCTTTTGTACTCTATGTTGCTTTCTATGCTCTTTTTTTCATTTTGAGGACGTGTTTGCATTTGCAGCTCTAAGCTCTGGGGGAAAGCTTCATGTTGAAAGGCATGTTGAAAATGGGATTTTTCTCTCTCTGAGTAGTGTCGTGGAAACGAGTGCAGAGCCTTGAGTTTGAGGGCCACATGTTCTAGATTTAGTAGCTAGGGTGAGATGAGGTTGAACAGCCCTCAGAGCTAAGTATCAAGGATTTTGTGGTCTTCTGTAGGGTGATGGGAATCCTGGAGCAGGTTGTGAAAAGGAACGGGCCTCTGGGACAGAGCCTGAAAGACGAAGTGTGGGGATAATGGAAGGATGGAGGCTGTCCAGATAGGACAGTGATTGGGTTTGGATGCGTTTGTCATTTGGTTGGCAGAGAGGATGCCTGTGCTCAGTAAATAATTGTTGAAAGAATAAGTGTATTTATGTATGGATCTGAAAGGTATACCGAGAAGGAAGGGGTGAATTTGGTAACAGAACATACAGTGGATTTAATCCTGAGAACTCCAGAATGGTGTGTGCGCGTGGAAACAGGCGGGCTCTTACGGGGCTCTTACAGGGTGTTTGAGCAGGTGGGGGAAGGAGACAGGCTCTAAACACAGAGCAGTGATTTTCATCATTAGTATACATCACAACAAAACTAGAATTGTGGTCTAGAAGCCACACAGATTTTCCTGATTGCCCAAGGAGATTGTGGAGAAAAGGACGGGAAGATCCAATTCTTGATTGGGAAATATGATAGGAGAGGCTGGAGCCAAGGTCTGTGCCTAAAGGAAGGTGCGCGTTTTGTATCTGAATAGAATTAACCTTTCCATGTCAGAGGGTGGGCAAATGATAATGGTGACGGGCTGGGAAAGATTAGACCAGGGAGGAAGATTTCCTAAGAGGCAGAAGAGAAGGTGGAATTGAGCCAAATGATCGGAGTTCACCTCTCAACTTCAAGTCTCTCTGTTTTCCATGACAGGCCAGTTGAGTTGATGAGAAAAGAACTCTCTCCAGCCCTTTACCTCCCATCACTGTCTCCAGACCAGAAAGAGGTTGAGAAGAGCACCCTAAGTATGAGGTGGCCTTGCTGATTCCTGGAGAGGTCAAGGTAACTTCTGTTCCTTGTTTCCCCAGGCTGAGAAGAAAGCCAAGGTGATTGCAGTAATGAATGCTGTGGAAGAAAACCAGGGGTCCGGCGAGTCTCAGAAAGTGGAGGAGGCCAGCCCTCCTGCAGTCCAGCAGCCCACTGACCCCGCATCTCCCACTGTGGCCACCACACCTGAGCCTGTGGGGGCTGACGCTGGGGACAAGAACGCCACCAAAGCAGGCGATGACGAACCTGAGTACGAGGTGAGCGGCTCGCTTCTTCATCTGCCTCGTCCAGCTTTGTCGTGGGTCCTTCCATTGCCAGCTCCTCCCATCCTGCTCTCCTCTCTCCACCTGATCCCAGGCCTCCTCGTCTCCCCAATTTTGCTCTGTTTTGGTCCATTCAGATGGAGCACCCTCCTGGCTGTCCTGACCCTCAGATGCCCAGGGCTGGGGTTGCCGTGGGGGGATCAGGGTGTCAGGGCTTCGTGACCGCTGTTTAATGACTTCTGCTCCTTGGGGCTCCAGGACGGCCGGGGCTTTGGCATTGGGGAGCTGGTGTGGGGGAAACTGCGGGGCTTCTCCTGGTGGCCAGGCCGCATTGTGTCTTGGTGGATGACTGGCCGGAGTCGAGCAGCTGAAGGCACCCGCTGGGTCATGTGGTTCGGAGACGGCAAGTTCTCAGTGGTGAGTTATGGGGTTTGGCAATAGCCTGGGGGAGAAAGGGGTCTTGGTCCCAGGGCCTATGGTTTTGGCTGAGGGCATGGTCTGGACTTGGGGTGGTAGAAGTGGGCTTTGCTTGCCCCCACTATGTATGTGTGTGAATAGAAGAAGCCCGGGAGATAAGTAGGTGTACTGATGGCTCAGAGAGCTAGGGTGCCTGCTGAGTTTTTGCCTTCAGGAACCCTTTCCCCAGAATTCCTTTCCCACTTGCATTCAGGTCCTTAGCATCATGTAATTATTTATTGATGCATCTGGTCTCCTCAAGGACAGGGGCCAAATCTTCATGCCTCCAACTTCTGCCAGTTGCCAGGCACCTGGTGGGTTCTTGATGACTGTGGAAGGAGGAATAACCTGGGTGGTGGTTGTCCCTTCAGGTATGTGTTGAAAAGCTGATGCCACTGAGCTCCTTCTGTAGTGCTTTCCACCAGGCCACCTACAACAAGCAGCCCATGTACCGCAAAGCCATCTATGAAGTCCTGCAGGTGAGCGCCCTCTGACGGACCGCTAGTTGGCCTAAAAGCCGGAGTGTAGACATTAAACCTGAATAGAGGGTCTGCCTGCCAGGCCCTGTGGACTCCTTTTGTCCCCACCTTACTTGCCTTTCTGCACACTTCAGACGTTCTCTTGCCGTCCTCCCCTTCCCTGTACCTTCTCCCACCTTCGCTGCTGAGAGTCTGCCCTCCAGCTGTCCTGACACCCCATGCACACATGTTGCCTTGCCCTCCAGGTGGCCAGCAGCCGTGCTGGGAAGCTGTTCCCAGCATGCCATGACAGCGATGAGAGCGACACTGCCAAGGCCGTGGAGGTGCAGAACAAGCAGATGATCGAGTGGGCCCTTGGAGGGTTCCAGCCCTCTGGCCCCAAGGGCCTGGAACCACCAGAAGGTAAACACAGGTGCCTGGCTTAGCCCTCTGGGACCCCTGCCAGCTAGCCTGGGAAAGCCATGCTTAGGGAGAGCTGCAAGGCCTCCATCGAGGGACCACAATCTTCCTTTCTTGAGGTCAACAGGTCAGCATAACCTGTTCCCCATTGGCCTGCTGGCACCAGAGAGTTGGGAGCAAGGAACAAGTGGGGTACCAGGCTGCACCCCATTGTACCGTTGTAGGTAGAATGGGGGAGGAGAAGGGATTGGAAATCCTTGTTAGCAGGTAACCATGACCTCATTGCCTGCTTTCCCCGTTCAGAGGAGAAGAACCCCTACAAAGAAGTTTACACAGACATGTGGGTTGAACCTGAGGCAGCTGCCTATGCACCACCCCCACCAGCCAAAAAGCCCCGAAAGAGCACAACTGAGAAGCCCAAGGTCAAGGAGATTATTGATGAACGCACAAGAGGTAGTTGGCCTGGCTCTGGAGAGAGTGGCATGGCGAGGCTAGCATTCAGAGGAGTGGGTGAGGCCCTCTCGGCCTCCTCTGATGCTGGGCTTCCCTCCCTCTGCAGAGCGGCTGGTGTACGAGGTGCGGCAGAAGTGCCGGAACATCGAGGGTAAGTGCTGACGGGGCAGCTGGACGCTGACTCCCTGGGATGGGCAGGTGGGCTGGCTCCTAGTGGGCTCCCCGGTGCAGAGACATAGCTACTGAGAAAGGTTTGAATGACATGGGACATCAGTACTCAGTGATAGGGTCTGTTCTGCATGAACCACCACCTCCAGCCTGCTTCACACACATATCTGTCTTCTGGTGCCATAATCTTACTGACTCACAGAAGGCAGCCCCTCTTGGATTTGATTGAATTTGCCTGAACCTGACCTTTTGCCTCTGATCACCTTCACCCATCCAGCGGTCATTAGCATCCCATGTCTGTCTCCTGTGGCCTAGTGATGGTGTGTCCAGCTTAGGGCCCTCAGGACTGGGAAGATGGGGGCAGGGGCCCAGGGCTTAAGGACTACCCAAGGACAACTTCCATAGTAACCCAGGGGCAGGGCCCTATTCTCGTTCATGGGTGCCTTGCCCTGTATGGTGCCACTCCTGGATGGTGGCGTTGATCCTTTGAGAGATCACGGGCACCTGAGATTGGGACCACAGCACACCCCCTTTTTGAGGCTTTTCTAGAGCTGGCTTTGGTCTGAGGTGAGAGGGGGGCCCTGCAGTGTCGCTTACTCCACTTTCTCTGCTTTCCAGACATTTGCATCTCTTGTGGGAGCCTCAATGTCACCCTGGAACACCCTCTCTTCATCGGAGGAATGTGCCAAAACTGCAAGGTAGTGTTGTTGAAGGCACCTCTTGGCCTCTGGCTGAGCCCACCTCCTGACCTGTGGCCTGTAGGAAGCAGCACTTGGGGTAGCCTGATGGTGACCCCAAGGTTAGCTGTGGAAGCAGAAAGTCCTGATAAAACAGACTTTGAGCCCTAGCTGGTTTGGCTCAGTGGTTAGAGTGTCAGCCTGCAGACTGAAGGGTCTCGGGTTCGATTCCAGCCAGGGACACATGCCTCAGTGGCAAGCTCGATCCCCTGGCACGTGCGGGAGGCAACCAATTGATGTGTCTCAATCACATCGACTTTTTTTTTCCTCTCTCTCTCCCTCTTCCACTCTCTCTTAAAAGCAATGGAAAAAATATCCTCAGGTGAGGATTAAAAAATAATAATTTAAAAAACACACACAAAAAAAACAGACTTTGGGCTTTAAGCTTTTGACTTGCCATTGTTTTTCCTCCTGAAGGTTTTTTCCCCTGTAAAGCCCATTCTGGTCCCCAGATGTGAACTCACAGCATCACAGTCACTAGGTGAAGTGAGAGGACAGGCTGACTGACAGAGGTGGGGGTGGGGGTGTGGTGTCCTCAAGACCCAGGAGAAAAGCCCAGGGCTGCAGCAAGGGACAAAGGGTGCAGCTCCCTCCCTGGCCCTCTCTCAGGCCGCCTTGATACAGTCCATTCCTGGGACCAGGAGACCGGCCATCCCCTTCCCTGATCTGTGGTTCAGGCCGGGCCCTGGTTGCATGGTGGCGGGGTCATTCTCCAGGGCTGAGTCAGGGTTCCAAGCTGAGGCCGGCTTCAATGCCTGCCTTCACCCTGGCTGCCCAGGGTCCCGAGGGGGTGGGGGTCTGACCCACCACCTCCCTCTAGAACTGCTTCCTGGAGTGCGCGTACCAGTATGATGACGACGGCTACCAGTCCTACTGCACGATCTGCTGTGGGGGGCGTGAGGTGCTCATGTGTGGGAACAACAACTGCTGCAGGTGAGGGTCCCCCCTTGGCCCTCCCTCCTTGGCTGGAACTGGGGCTCTCGCTGCCTGCCCTGCCCAGCCATGCTCTAGCCAGGACTGGCCTGGGGCTGGGAGTCTTGCTGCTACACTGGGCTTCCTTCCAGGTGCTTCTGCGTGGAGTGTGTGGATCTCTTGGTGGGGCCAGGGGCTGCCCAGGCAGCCATTAAGGAAGACCCTTGGAACTGCTACATGTGCGGGCACAAGGGCACCTACGGGCTGCTGCGGCGACGGGAAGACTGGCCCTCTCGGCTGCAGATGTTCTTCGCCAATAACCACGACCAGGAGTTTGTGAGTGCGGGGCCGGGTCTGCTCCAGAACTCTTTACCACCCCCTGCCTGCTGGAGCTAGAGGGCAGTCTCGGTAGCGGGGCTGCGCCATGGGCAGAGGTGCCTGTGCTGCACCCCTGCTGTGCAGGGTTAGAAAGCCGAACACGCTCACAGTTGGCTGGGAGGGCAGCCCTGCGTGGGGAGCTGGAGAACACTCCTGGGTGCTCACCTGGCCTGTTGTGCTCACTGCCTAGGACCCTCCGAAGGTTTACCCACCTGTCCCAGCCGAGAAGAGGAAGCCTATCCGGGTGCTGTCTCTATTTGACGGAATTGCTACAGGTGAGAGTGGCGCAGGTCCGGAGAGGTGCTGCCCCCTCGTCCTGGGACATGCAACTCTGCTTAGGACTTTAACTCTGGCAAAACAAAACAGTAGTGAGCATTACAACTGTTAAAGCATTACCCTAAAGGGGAAACTGTGTTCAATGGAAAGTAAAATAAGTGGTAAACCAGCATGTCCAGTGGGCACTTTTCTTAACGGGGAAGCTTTCCATTGGACAGAGTGACTGGTAGAGATTATTGATGGTTTTCACAAATCCTCAAAGGACAGATGGGGGGACCAAAACAAAAACAGGGGCACTTGCATTGTGCTTTGATGTTTAAGTCGCAGTAAAAAACAAACTATAAGCAAAAGAGCAAAGAATACTTAAATTGCTCATAATCCTATAATTAGTGTTTCGGTGTATGTCGTTTTAGCTTTTTGTGTGTGTCCATTTACATGTGTGTTTATATAATCACACAGATAAAACAAAAGGGTAGTAAAATGCGTAGTGTTGTAACTTGCCTTTTTATTTGATATTATGATTACTTTTTCATGTCAATCAGTATAGAACTACATTCCTTATTGTAAATGCTGGGTAGGATTCCGTCAAGTGAAAGCACCATAATTAATTTACTCCTCTGTTGGGTTGTTTACTGTTTTTGTCACTGTTACGAGCAGTGCTGTGGTAAGCCTCCCTGTACATACGTCGTTATATACTTAAGGCATTATCTGTTAGGAAATGCTGGGTCACTGTGTAGTACTGTTTTTTCCATGTGGTTCTTGACCTTGCCAGAAGCCCTCATGAAGGGTGGTATTGCCATTATCTACCCCTCAGGCCTGCTCCCAGACTGAGGGCTTCAGTTCAGAAAGGAAGCGCCCTCAGAACTTGCTTTCATGTGACTAGAGGAAGATAGACAGTCTAAGCTCAGGGACCTTGGCCAAAGGGCCAGCATGGGGATGGCACCCCGGGCTTGATGGTTATCTTCGTTTTTAGCTCAGGGCTGATGTTCTGTAAACCTAGAGAGGCTAGAACCTTGATGCCTTCTTAAACCATGCCACGACTCAAGAGGCTGTAAAAGCTTTTGGGTGCGGGTCTGTTGGGATCATTGGAAAGGGTTTCCACAGTAGCCTCTTTCTCCTGAAGCTCTCAGGGTCTGTGCTCATTGTTTCCTTGCCTCAATTCAGCAAGCGTTTGTGGAGGGATCATGATAAGGAGTGAGTGTAGTTAGGTCAGGAGGGAAAACATGAATGAGACCTCCTACTCCGTCTTGAAGACCATTTGTAGCTGAAGAGAAAGGCTGAATTAGGAATACATGCTGCTCTAATGAGATGGAGAGGGACGCCATGTGCTGGCAGCTTACAGAGGAGGGGAGGCGATTCAGGGATGGGGGTGGGGAACGGACATTGATGAAACATTTTTAGAGCAGGTGGCATTTATGTTCAGTCTTGAAGGATGGGCAGAATTGCAGCAGGACATATTTTGGGGAAAGGAGCAGTAAGGAAGGACCAATGTATGCAAGACAGAGAAATAGCAAAGAAGAGGCCACCCAGAACTCAGCTGCTGTTCTCCCTGGATCCTAAACTTCCTACTGTCTGGTAGTTCTTTCCTGGCCTTGACCTCCTTTGAAGTAGATCAGCATAGACCTGAAACAGCCTTGTTGTCTTTGTCATTGATATTCCAGTTGGTCCAGAAGGACTTAAGATTTAAGGCAGCTTATTGGGCAGGGTGGGCTTGGGCCTGTCGTTGACCCATATGTCCAGCTGGCCAGAGGGCTCCCCTGCAAAGACCAGGGTGCTGGAGGTGACTCAGTGACCGTGCTTTTTGCTGGCTGGTACAGGGCTTCTGGTGCTGAAGGACTTGGGCATTCAGGTGGATCGCTACATTGCCTCGGAGGTGTGCGAGGACTCCATCACTGTGGGCATGGTGCGGCACCAGGGGAAGATCATGTACGTCGGGGACGTCCGCAGCGTCACACAGAAGCATGTATGTCAGTACTGGGGGACCCGTCCTGCCTTCTCTACGTCTCGTACTCAGCTCCTGGGGGCAGCAGCAGCCCCTTTCATTTTGTTCATTTATTCTTTGCCTTTCCCCGTCTCCCCCCAGCCTCTCTTTGCCTCTTCTTCCATTTTCCTCCTTGTGTCAAGGCCAATGGGCAGAGTGAAGTGGGAACTGGGGAGCTGACCGTTTGGGGCTCAGGCTGCTCCCTGGCTAGTTTCAGGGCCTGTTTTTAGTTGAGCATGTGGGATTGCAGGGAGGTGCCTGTCCACCTGATACTTCTAATGACAGCGCTACCAGCCTCCGTTTCTCAGGGTCTCTGGCGGGGTCTTGACTAGGTGGCCCTTTGCCCTTCCAGTTGTTTATGTCTACCCCTGAGATCACAGACCCTCAGGAATTCTGAAGGGTGTTTGAAGGGCATTCAGATGGCCCAGACACTCTACCCAAAGTACGCAGAGCACAAAGTGCCTTCACCTTCAGCTGTGCGGCTGGGGTCACCTTCCCTCTGAGTAGCTGCTTTTCATGCTGGGAACATGCTGGTTTCCCTGCTGGCCTCAGATTCTCCAGTTCAGTCCCTTTACTTTGTTGTTTAGGAAGCAGCCCAGAGGGCCTCAGTGACTGCCCTGTGGCTGCACAGTGCGTGTGTATTTATGTACACAGTACGTATGTACGAGTGCGTTTGGAGTGAGCGTGCAGAGCAGCCAGGCCTCCTCTCCCCATGTCAAAGTACTTCTGCCAAGGTCACAGGTAGTCCCTCTCTTCCTTTCTGCCTCTGCCCCGGCATCAGGCCCATCACATTGCCTTTGTCCTCCCAGATCCAGGAGTGGGGCCCATTCGACCTGGTGATTGGGGGCAGCCCATGCAATGATCTCTCCATCGTCAACCCTGCCCGCAAGGGACTCTACGGTAGGTGCTGCGCTCGCCCTGCCACCTTCTCAGCCGGTGCTTTTGCACGTAGGTTTCCTACTCGGTTATTTCTGCCCTGGGACGGCTGCTCCCAGTGACCCTGCCCTCCCTTCCCCTCCCCTCCCCTCCCTGTGCCCGAGCCCTACCACTGTCTCTGCAGACAGCCCAGCTAATGGCTTTTTCTTCCGCCTCTCAGAGGGCACTGGCCGGCTCTTCTTTGAGTTCTACCGCCTCCTGCATGATGCGCGGCCCAAGGAGGGAGATGACCGCCCCTTCTTCTGGCTCTTTGAGAATGTGGTGGCCATGGGCGTTAGTGACAAGAGGGACATCTCGCGATTTCTCGAGGTATAGCCAGCACCCTTGGTTTGGCCAGCTCACTAATGGCTTCTACCTTGGACGGCTGCTTTATCCCTGTCTCATCTGCATTGCGGAGCTGGGGACCGGGGACTGGGGACTTCTGCTTTGCAAGGGGCCCGTTTGGGAAGCTCAGGGCTTCCCAGTTAGGGAGAAAGCATTGTTAGAGGCCCACCCCAAAAGAACTAATCATCTCACTCTCGGGAGGTACGTGGGCCTCAGGACTTGAAGGACCTGACTGTTAAAGCGGGCAGGGTGCCCCACTCCCGGAGCTGGGGTTCTGTGTGGCATTTCACGGGGGGAACCTAGGAGATGCCAAAATCGGTGGCTCATCCTCGCTCCTTGGCAGCTGAGACAGATGCTTTATGATATCTGGAAAGGAAACGGCTTATCTCACAGTGTAGGACCCAGCTTGGGTCTGAGCTGGGGGTGAGCTATGCACAGAGAGTTTCTGCAGCCAGATACATCCTTAGGGTGGGTGGTCCAGGAGCTCAAGCCCACGCTCCCAAGTCTTGGGATCAGTAACAGCTGCTGTTCTTACTATAACTGCGAGTTGGTGTCTATCTGGCTCATAATCTGGATGTACAGTGAACATGGGCACACTGGCTGGAACTTTCTTTCACAAAGCCTCTGGGTGAAGTAGAGCTGTGTGGTCCATAATGGTAGCTGTTGGCCACATGTGGTATTTAAATACACATTAAATTCCTCAATCACAGTAGCCTCATTTCAGGTGCTCATGAGCCACCTGCAGTGGGTGGGATGGTGGCTACCGTAGGGATTGGTGCAGATAGAGAACATTTCCATTGCTGTAGAATGTTCCATTGGTCTGTGCTCTTGAAGTTTCCAGTAAGAGCATGTGGAATGTGGCTAGGTTTCATTCTGGCTTTTCCTGGAGGCTTCAGGCCGTCCCAGTGTGTGGCCTCCTCGGAGAGAAGTCGGAGCCTTTGAGGCTTCGGGGCTCTGAACTAGCGGAATTTCCTGGCACTCTTTCATAGTTCTCTCTCGCTCATCGTTAATCTCTCTCCTGTTTTATATAGTCCAACCCTGTGATGATTGATGCCAAAGAAGTGTCAGCTGCACACAGGGCCCGCTACTTCTGGGGGAACCTTCCTGGTATGAACAGGTTGGTGAGAGCTCCCAGGCCTGGGGTGGCTATGGGTTGGGGTCTGCAGCCAGGACGGCCCAGGGAGGGGGCATGAGTGGGCCCTTTTGGGCCAGCCTTCCCCGCTGACCAGCTTGAGGCTCTGCCATGTTCTTGAGGAAGAAGGGGAGTCAGGGTAGAGAAAATACTTGCTGAGAGACCAACAACTAGCAATCGAAATTAGGACCTTTAAAAGTGCTCCCTTTATACAAAGGAAGAATCAGTGTGCTGCTGAGTTATACAGTTGGTTCTCCTATGCTGGTGATGTCTTTAGAGTCAACTGGCCCTTGGTCTCCTGAAGTCAAGCCCTGGAGAAAGGGGTTGGGGGTGGGAAGGAGGTGCCCACGCCCACCCACGTGCTGGTCCCGGATAAAGAACCTTGAAGCAGCCCTGTGCAGGTTCGAGGCCCTACCTCACTTTTCCACACTCAGTTGGCCTCAGGTCTTTTTGCTCTTCATTAGGTTATACAGATAGAGACTTTAATATCCAGCAATGGAGAAAATTTCATTTCTTCAGTGTAATAATTACACTATAAAAAAGGCCTATGAGGACAGAGGAATTCTGGCTGAAAGTGAGCAGTTGAAAAGCAGCATGAGTCCACCCACTCTAGATATCTATTGTGAAGGGAAATTATTTCCAGAATGTTTTGAGCATGGATTTTAAACCTCCTAGGTAATACCTGTAAATTGGAAACATCATTTGATCTGGCCTCAGTTATCTAATCTCCCCCTCTGCCGTTAGCTTAAAATCTAGGAACTTCCCTGGTCTCGTACCTGTTCGCTCAGCAAGACTGCTGTCTTTTGCGAGAGCTTGTTGATGGGAAGGAGGTGGGTCAGTGGGGCAGCTGACCTGAAAACTTTTAAGTGTCCCCCATAAAGTTCCCAAGATGGATGCATGCATTGGAAAAAAGGACTGGCGTATATAGTCCAGCATTTTCATGAAGCCACTAACTCAGTGTCTCCAAACTGACCTCGATCCTAGGGAATTATTCCCACCTGCTTCTCCCAACTCTAAAATTCTAGAACTCTGAGCTTCCGGAAGGGGCAGGGGTACCAGGTCGTACCAAGTAGAGTCGTGTGTGTGTGCCCAAGCATGTGCATAAACAGAGAGGAGTCTGGAGGCACAGTTGGATTGGGGTCCCTGTGGTTCCCATGCTGAGATGGCGAACCTCTCTGTGAAACTTTCATTAAGTATTTCTAAATGTGAGAAAAGGCCTGTGCCAGATGTGATGTTTAGTGATCTGGTCTGCCCTCTGGGAAGTGACACATTCAGTGCCACAGAATTTTAGTCTTCAGGGGACTGTGCAGAATTTGTCTTTTTAACTTTACATTTAACTGCACAGTTTGATGAATTTCATTCAGTGTACCCACCCATGTAACTGTTGCCATAGTCGAGATACACAATATTCTGTTACTCCCAAAGCTTTTAAAACTCATTTAAAATAACTGATATAAAAGTATTTGGGTTTTTCCCCTTCTAGGCAGGTATTAACTGCTTATTTGTAGTTTGAGACCACTTTTGAATTTACCTTTAAGGGTTAATGCTTGGTGGATTTGTGTATGTGCACATATTCTGGGGGAGTTTGAAGGGCTTACACATGGGTGGGAGATAGGATCCTCTTTGCTTACCTGTGTGAGTCATGGCTGCTATGTCACCTTTCTGTGGTCACCTTCTCTTTTCTGCCTCCTAGGCCGTTGGCATCCACTGTGAATGATAAGCTGGAGCTGCAGGAGTGTCTGGAGCATGGCAGAATAGCCAAGGTTAGCCCCAGACTCGGAGCCCTCTGCTGGGTGGTGGAGAGAAAGACAGAGGGCGGGATGAGGTAGAGCAGACACCTGGGCTGTGTGCCCGCCCTCTAGGGCTCTGGGTGCAGCTCGTGTGAGGGGTGTAATCTATGAGGTGATATGGGGTCATTCACGCAGTTGGCCTGAGGGGAGGATTCAGAGGAAGGTCTGGAGGACAGGGAGGGAGATCAAAAGTCCTTGCTGGCTTTCTGCTGCCCTTCTCTCTAAACATCACTTGGTGTCCCATGGGAGGGAGACACTGAGAAACCTAGGTCTGCTAGGGTATTTACATTTTTTGGCCAGGACCTATTGCACAAGCCTCCAGAGCAGAGATTCTCGTGATGTGGAAGCTCCATTTCTCTCTGGAGAAATCTCCTTGAGTGAGTGCACCGGGCATCAGGTTCCTTGAGAGAAGGCGCCAGCATTTGTGTGTCTCTAAGCCTGAGTAACTTGGCATCTTTTTGCCTGCAAGTCACTGCACTTTTGAAAGAAGCAATTATTAGAGGACTCAGGAAGGACAGTGGCTCAAGCTGCCATATCTCAGGTCCTTGGCCAGTGGGATTAGACTAAGGATGGCTGGGTGACTTCAGAGCAGGAAGAAGAGCAAGACGGGGGGTCTGCGGAGGCCCATTGGGAGCCTTCCCCGGCCCCCTGGATAGACCAGGCCTTGTCAGGGTTTGACTCACCAGTCCCTGGCAAGCACCTGGCACACAGCGTAGATGCATGACCAGTCAATGCTCATTCCTCTTTCCTCATCTTCTAGTTCAGCAAAGTGAGGACCATTACTACAAGGTCGAACTCCATAAAGCAGGGCAAAGACCAGCATTTCCCCGTCTTCATGAATGAGAAAGAGGACATCTTATGGTGCACTGAAATGGAAAGGTATCTAAGGCCATGGGCTGTGTGATGTGTTCTGATTGCTGTCCTTGCAGGAGGGGTCTCTGTCTCTCTGGCCAGGCTGGCATCTTCCACAGATGCCACGTGAGCAGTGGGTTTTCCCGGGCATTTCCCAACATGTCCAGTTCATGGGGATGGTCCCACAGTAAGAAGCATCTGGGAATCAGTCGTGGTGCCTTGGGTCCCAGAGCTCCTGCTAGACTCCAGGGAAACACGGTAGCTTCAGGAGCTTCCTTAACTCATGCTGCCCATTTTAGGTACTTTACAAACCAGAAGAGCACAGGACCAGGCAGGCCTTGCATCCTGAGCACCCTGATTTGGTGCAAACTGGGCTCACAGGCTAGATTACCTTCTCATTGTCAGTGTAACTGCGATTTAGCCAGATGAAGAGGCTGTTTACACAAACAGCCCAAGCAGACAGGAACTGGGAACATGTGAAGTCGGGCAAGAGTTTGGCCCCTTTGCAGGGTTTCCTCCTTGTGGGGAAGGTATTAGGGATGTGTAGTTATTGCTTACAGACTTCAGATACCCACTGTGGATCTAAATCTCAGGTGGGGCCTGTCCTGGAGGCGTTTTTCACAAACACTAACTTTGCTTCTACTGTTCGTAAATCTCTAGTCCGCAATTATCTTACTTACCTTCAAATCCACAGAAGGTAGGGGAGTGCCCGAGTCTTGATGACCAAGGACTACAGCTTGCGCAGAACCCCGCGTGCCCGCGCTCACCCCGCCTCTCTGCCTTTTCTCCCCAGGGTGTTTGGCTTCCCTGTCCACTATACCGACGTCTCCAACATGAGCCGCTTGGCGAGGCAGAGACTGCTGGGCCGGTCGTGGAGCGTGCCGGTCATCCGCCACCTCTTCGCTCCACTGAAGGAATATTTTGCTTGTGTGTAAGGGACATGAGGGCAAACTGAGGTAGTGAAAAAACGTTAAACAAACAAACAAAAAACACAAAACACAACAAAACACCAAGAACATGAGGATGGAGAGAAGTATCAGCACCCAGAAGAGAAAAAGGAATTTAAAACAAAAACCAGAGGCGGAAATACCGGAGGGCTTTGCCTTGCGAAAAGGGTTGGACGTCATCTCCTTGATTTTCCAATGTTAATCTTTAGTCCTATTTAAAAACAACACCAAGTTCCCTCTCCCCCCTCCCCCCCTTTTTTTTGGTCAAACCTTTTGTTTTCTACTCTTTTCAGAGGGGTTTTCTGTTTGTTTGGGTTTTTGTTTCTTGCTGTGACGGAAACAGAGGGTTTATTGCAGCAGAAATCATGGTAACAAAAAAATAGTAACAATACCTTGCAGAGGAAAGATAAGAGAGGAGGAAAGAAGGAAATTCTATAGAAATCTATATATTGGTATTGGATTTTTTTTTTTTTTTTTTTTACTATATATCTTTTTGTTGTTGTCTCTAGCCTGATCAGATAGGAGCACAAGCAGGGGACAGAAACTAGAGAGACACTCAGGAGGCAGAGTTCCCTCCCAGCCACTGAGCTGTCTTGCCAGCACCATTCCTGGTCATGCAAAACAGAACCCAACTAGCAGCAGGGAGGCGAGGACACCACACAAGACCCTTTTATACAGTATTTCAGGTGCCTACCACACAGGAAACCTTGAAGAAAATCAGTTTCTAGAAGCCGCTGTTACCTCTTGTTTACAGTTTATATATATATGATAGATATGAGCTATATATATAAAAGGTACTGTTAACTACTGTACAACCTGACTTCATAATGGTGCTTTCAAACAGCGAGATGAGTAAAAACATCAGCTTCCACGTTGCCTTATGTGCAAAGGGTTCTAACCAAGGATGGAGAGAGGGAGATAGCTTGGAGGTGAATTGTCATCAAGGCGGGCTTTTTCCCCTTGGTGTTCAACGAGGTGAAGGAGAATTTGGGAACAGCGTTTCCCTGCTTCTCCCTGCCAAAAAGGGGGTGAGATGAGGTGGTCGGGACCGTGGACAGCTGAGAGCGGGATTCATCCAGGATCACGCAATAACCTTTTGACTTTTTTTTTTTCAAAAAGGAGACTCCCTCAACAAGATGTCAGGATGAGGGGTCTTCATTCCAAGTTTCTCACATTAGCCGATTTGAGGGCTCCTCGTGGTGGGATCAGAAATAATCCAGAGTGTGGGAAAGTGACAGTTCAAACCCCACCTGGAGCAAATAAAAAAACATACAAAACGTACTGGTGCTTTCCTGTCTAAAGTCGCCTTTTGTGTGTTCTTTTATGAGGCCCCACCATCCACCCTCTGTGCACAAGGTGGCTTCCGGCCCTGGAATGTGATGTTTTTGGTCATCTCCAAAGGCTGCAGTTTTATACTGGGAGGCTGACGACACCTTTTGTTATAATTATTCTTATGGTTCTGGTTATAATTATGTTTGTTTTCAGATTTTTTGTTAAGAACACAAAAACCCAACCCCCATTCCCTTTAGGTTTCAAACCAAGGTGCGGGGAGCAGGGTGCTTCTAAGTTAGCGGTGGCCCTGGTGCCCTGGCTCCCTACCCCTCGGGCCAGGTGGGCCACCAGGCGCAACGACAGCTGGGCGATCCGGGAATCTGTCCCCAAGGCCCGCCTTCCGGTGCGTCCCTCTTCTCTTCTACTTCCCCTCCTCTGGAGTCATGTGTGTCAGGGCTGGAGGGAGGACTGGCCGTCTCTCCGTGTGTGTGATTGGAGTGGTGTGTATTTCTTTTTAGTGCTTTGGTCTGATGATAGCTGTGCTCTTACCTCGAGTCAGCAGCACCTGGAGCCCCAAGTGCACAACACTTGGTTTCACTTCCTACCGAGGCAAGCAGCCTGGTGTTGGCGGTAGGCGGGAACGGCATTGGCGGCTCCAGGGTGAGGGCCCAATGGGCAGATACTTGCCTGGATAGATGGAGTGTAGATATGTGGCATATAGAGATATATATTTTATAATGGGAGGGGGGATAGCACCTCCTGGGACCGGCAGTGCCGGGAGGTGTGCTGTCAAGCACATAGTCCCGAGTTCGCATCCCTAGAAACAGGGCCTATGGTGATAGGCGCTATATAAATAGATAGGGTCATGTATAAGAAATATTATGTAGTGGGGAGCGGGGGAAGGGGGCTCAGGATGCTGAGCCTCGGGTCCCGCCGCAGACATAAGCCCCACATCAATCAATCAATCCCACACGCATACGCAGGAACATTTCTATCCCGATGCATAGTGAATGCACACACAGCCGGGGAGCGCCGCTTGCGACTCTTCCCAGGATTCAGGACTTTGTGGAGTCGGCCCTGCAGCTCTTTACCTCTGTTGCCCTGATTGCAGGTAGACTGTCAGTCCCAGAAGTTGCTAGGTGCTGAAGGCAGGAAGAGGAGGAGGATTATTTAGCAGGTGCTCTCCTCTAGCAGGTAGCGTTCTCTCTCTTTTGCCCCTGGTGATGTCAAAAGATTCTTCTGTTAGCAACTGTGATACTGACCTGCAACTCTAGGCACCAGTCAAGTCAGCCCTCAACTCCCCCTACCTATTCTCCCCCCACCAAAATACAGTTCACATCCGGGTCTGTCTTGGCCAAGGGGCTTCCATTTAAAAAAAAAAAAAAAAATGGGACAGTGACCCTCATGTTTTGAATAAAGCAAATTAGTAATTGGTGACAAAATTAAACCGAGGCTTTGAATCCCTTGCTCATTGCTCTGGCTAAGCTCGCAGCCAGTAGCCAGTGTCCTCCTTTTAGGGGTGCTTAGTTCTGGACCCTAATCTACTCATTTCCTTGTCAGATTGGCCCTGAAGATCACACCCAGTTGCTTCCTGCCAGCTCTGTGACATGGTGGCAGGTGGTAATGGTGGGCCCCCAGGGGGCTGGAGTGGCCAGGAGGGGGGGATGCCTTTGCCCCTCCCTCTCTGGAGTCCCTGTACCTGACTGGTGCTCACCCTGTCCCCTTGTGCTCCAGCTGGCTCCATCTCCCTGGCCTGGAGACCACCAGCACCACTCTAGGAGGGCTGGGGGGAGGAGGGCTGTCTCAGGTAGCCCAAGGTGCTCCCTCCCCCACTGGCCAGTGCGCTAAGGTCTTCCCAGCCCCCAGTGTCAGGACAGCCTGGGCCTTCCTCTGCAAACACTCAGCATTTGGGGCTCTCCTAGGCCTTTGTCCACTGCTCATGTGAAGTTTTCCTTTCCCAATGGCTCAAGCCCCACCCCAAGGGGTGGTGTGGGGAAGAGGCTTGGCAGCCAAGGATGTGGCAAGCCTGAGGATTAGCAGGCCAGCCTGCTTGCTCAGAGAAGGTTCACTGGGGCTGATTCTTAAGAGCACTTGTTCCAGCCTAGCAACCTGACGAGGCCCTAGAATGGACTAGGTGCCCCTCGCAGAGATGAGAGTTAACGATCACCAACCAACCTGTGGGGTCAGTCCCACAATAGAACTTGGTGGGTGCAGGGGACCTTGGGAACATGCCCACTTGGCCTTGCCAGGGTGCTCTTAATCTACTCCCAACCATAGGGGCACTTCTGGGGACAGGTCATCTAAAGGGGAGCTGTGCTCCGACAGGCAGAACCATTCAAGGAGTAAGGTGGGGGTGATTGCGCTAGCTGTGGATGAGGCTGAGGGTGGAACAGTGGAACAGGAGAAACCAAAAAGGCCCAGGGAAGATTTTGGGGTATGTTCCCAGTGGGATTTTCTTTCTAAAGAGCAGGCCTGTTTACCCCTGAAAGCGAGGGCTTCTAGAGACTGAGGATGATGCCTCCTTAATTACTGCAGGTGCCAAGTGGACTGTGGTGCCAAAGAGGTCTGGGGGAGGTAGCTGGGGCTCATGCCAGGGTGGCGGAGCCCTTGGTTGCCTGTCTGAGGAGGAAGCTAGTCTCCAACAGGCAGCTGCTGAGCCCGTGGGCCTCAGGCTGGCTGGTGCTAACGCCTTTCCCCGTGGAACCTGCTGGAAAACAGTAAGCTGGGGGAGCAGCATTGGAGGATTTGCTGTTGGCAGATGACATTAGTGTGTTACTATCAGTTTTTTTCTCCAGACCCCAGAACCTTCTTGCTGTTGGACATTCTGTTAGCAGACTTCTCAGGAGAGCATCCAGGACTTCTTAGCTTTTGGGACAGGCTTGGGAGTGGTTGGCTGGTGGAGATGCCTGTGTGATTTTTGGCCGATCATTAAGGTGCAGATGGGGACAGGCAGACCCAGTGGGCAGGAAGACTGTTGGACTTTGAACTAGTCTAACGAAGACAGGCTCCCCGCTCTTCCTGCTTAGCTGGCAATTCTGGGGAAGCCTGGATGGGAGGGAGGCACCATCTCCAACACAGGAAGGTCTGTAACTGGAGCAGAGAGGAACCATCTGGGAAAAATACAGGAAAACTGGAACCGGTAGTCTCCATACCTTTGATTGTATATGTGAAGTGGATCCTAGAGACGTTTTGAACTGTCGCTGTCCTGCTTGGTGCAGAGTTGCTGTGGCACTGGTATCTCTTAGAGGTGTCGTTTTCAGGAAACTTACAGGAGCCCCTTGAGCTGTGGGCTCGGGCCTGGGGCCTGACTGGCACTGAGGTCTGAAGAGGGCAGGGCTCTTTCCCTTGTCAGGGCAGTAGCAGAGCCACGGTTCTGCTGAGAACTGAGTTTCTAGCCACGCCCCATTTTGATCCAAGAGGTAAGGAATCTGAATTTATCATCTGTTGTCCAATCTAGTTGCTCCCAGTCCTTGTGATTAGAGGGGACCCTGGAGCTGTCCTGCCCTCTGGCTGGAAGCAGCTGAAGCCCCTCCTACCCCAGGATGGGACAGGTGTGATGGAGGGCTGGCCATTTCCTGCTGACAAGTGTTTGGAGGCTCTGGGAAGAAAGCATAGGTGAGGATGGACTCCACTGTTCTAGCAGAAGGTCTCAAATCTTTACATCTTGGTAAAGAAAGGCCGGGGTCTTTGGGAAGCGAGGGCAGCCCATCCTGCACCTGTGTGTTGCAGAGACCCAGTGAGGTGGCCTTTGGTTGGTGACCTCTTGCTTCTCGCTGACTCTAGGCAGTGGAGTTTGGGGGAGGGCCGCATACCAGGTCAAACGCAGTGAAGACAAGGATGGAGGGTCCCTTTTCTAGTCTTGACTGGCCAAATTGCCCGGAGGCCCAAGGACTCCTGAAACTGGAAAACTCCCCCCATGCGCTCCCTCGAGGGACGCAGGAGGGCGGCTTTCTCAAACCCCGGTCTAGCGGCCTCCAGCCCGAGCCTGAGGAAATGAGCAGGGATCGAAAGCCTCACCTTAGTCCCATTTCACTTCGCAGACTGATTGGGTTGCACAGCCCTAGAATCCAACAACAACCACCCCAAAAAGAAAATGCCGAAATTCCTTAGAATACGCAGAGGGAGGAGGTGACTCAACAAGGTGCTAAAACATTTTATTAAAAATATATATTGTTAAATTAAGTCTGCTGTCTGGACAATGACTGTTTGTTTTGTTTTCTTGTAGTGGAGTTTAAAAGAGACTATTATTTTACTCTGATATATTATTATTAAAAAGGCATTTTAACTTTGTACTTGAAAACTAAATGAGCGATTTCATGTGTTTTAGCTGAGGCATTGAAGTAGCGGGTGCTTACTTATTTGTGGGAAATCATGTATTCATGCTGAAGAATAAACTCCGTAGCCGATTTGGGAATAACTTTTACTGTTACAGACGATTTCGCTTTGACCCCGTTGGCAGAGCACTTTCACTCCACATTCCACGCAGCTAAACGCAGGACTTCCTCCCCGACCCGACCCTCCCCAGCCCCCTCCTTCCCTTTCTCTTCAGTTCCTCTTTGTTTCTTTCATATTTTTTTTTCCTGGTTCCAGCATCCTTTCACCACTGTATTTTTTTTTAGGGTTGCTTCTCTATTTATTGACAATAATAATGTACATTTCACAGTCTGGTTCTGGGGCATCCGGGCGGGGCACGTGCGAGGGGCCCGAGCGGGTCCCCAGCCCAGCCCCCGGTGTTCTGTTGTATCTCTGTGTGTGATGCTCGTGACATAGCTGTTTATGAAATAATTAAAGAGGTCAATGCGTACAGCAGATGTAGAAAGTCTGTCAGTTCCGCCTTCATCACATTTTTTGTGCCCAGAAGAATATAATAAAGCTCCTTTCTAATGTACTTGTGCTGGAGAACACTTGAATAAATGGACTGTTTTTGTGCAAAAAGAAAAATGGAAAAAGCACCGCGATAATGTCCTTTTGTCTTGCGTCTCCTTTCCCCTGACATGACTGTTCGCAGCCTTCTCCGGAGGGTTAAACACCAGTCCTGGGTCCAGACAGTGCAGTTCCTCTTTAAAATATCGCCTGTCTGAGCGTTAAATAGGGCCTGTAAACTGGGTGGAAAAAAGGACAGTGTGATTGACTTGAGGCTCAAAGATGAGTTATAGTGAGACAGGTTTGCTGGAAAAGCAAATTCTGTCCTGTGCTGAACGATCGAAGTTTTCAGACTGGAGCAGGGAGAGGAGAGGGCTTCATGCCCGTGTCTTGGTCAGAGGAGCCAGAGGGCTTTGGTTTCTCCAACACACAAGGGTGGTCAAGAGGAGACCAGCCGGGGTGGTTAGACAGTCTGGACTGTGTGTGCAAGGGACCCTGGAACGAACCGAGGCGTTTGGCCTAAAGGAAGAGTCAAAAGGTGTTGGCACTGACGGGCAGCCCAGGACGTGTTATTCGGGGTGGGTGCGTGAGGTGGCGGGCCAGCGGGAATGGGCCTATTCAGCCCTGCGTTGGGAAGGCTCCTCACCCCTGGCCAAGGGGGCAAGGGGCCGCCTGGAGTGCAGTGAGCCCTAGCGGGCTAAGAGGTGCTAGACCGCCATTAGGGGTACTGCTGGCCTCCCTTGAGGCCTCAAGTTTGGGTTCCTCTCGCTGCCTGGCCCTGGGAACTGTCTGGCAAGTGCACGGCACCTTGTGGTTTCAAGAGCCCTTTCACACGCAATATCTCCTTCGTCCCCATGACCCTGCCTGACAGTCACTAGTTCGCTGTCCCCACCGTCTATGAGACTGAATTCAAACTTCCCACCACACCTCTGCTGTAAGACCCAAGGCATTCCGTGCTGTTTTTCTGTCCGCTAGTGCCAAGCAGGACCTGCCAATGGTTTCTTCCCCTAACAGAGGGTTATTCGAGTTCTTTCCCACGTTAGACTTGGGGAGAGGTGTAGGACTACACCACTTTGCTGGCAGCTTTGAAAGACATTAAAAGGGGAAATTTTGAGAAAAAGAAAATAGGCTTTTTTCATGGGCACTTTTCTTTACAAAATTGTAAATGTACATTTAACTTTTATCTGACCCTTTTTTCAATATTTTTCAGTGTCGATGTAGAATTTTTTTTAAATGTCTGCATGGCATTTTCTTGTTGGATGTTTGTTTCTATATATATATAATGTGCATTTTATTTTAGCTATAAAGAGAGCTGCAATAAATATCTTTGTGTTGGCGTTTCCCCCTAAATTTTGTATTTTTTCCTTAAGATACAGTCCCAGAAATGAGACTTATTGGGGCAAAGTAGATGAACATTTTGGTCGGTTTCTGACACATTTGCCTGACTTCTTCCAGTGGTCAAAATACATAGTTTATCTTCAACTCTGAAACTCTCAGTTCAGAAAAAAGCAAATATAGTCTTTAGTTTGATCCAATTCAGAAACCTGTGTTAATCCCAGTGGGGAAATAAAGACTTAAGACTTTTGGGGGGAGCAAGTGGTGGAAGGAACACAATTTGGTCACTAAACTTTGAAAATCAGCTCACCTGGCTTGCCTGCCTGGGGAAGACTGGTAAGGGATGGAACTCAGACCGAATCTTAGCGAGACTCTAACTGAAGGTTAAGGAGAAGTGGATGCCCTTTGGCTTTGACAGTCGTGAGTCATCTGAGCTGGGTGTGGGAGGTCTGGTCAGAGCATATAAGAGAGAGCTGCTGAGACTATTTTTGTTAATAAAGACCATCCTGTGAACTTCCTGCATTTAAACAAGGTATCATTTGATGGTGGAGGGAGAGGAAGAGACAGGGAAGGGTCAGGGCTGGGAGGAGTCAAGGCAGTTGTGAAGTGACAGGGTCCACAGCCCACTGAGACTGCCCGGGTGGGTAGTCCCAGGCCCCAGTATGCCCTGGTGGGGAAGAGATCCCACGCAGCACCAGGGCCAGGCTTGTGGGTTCAAGAGAAACTTCCTTGTGTTTGGCAAGGTTGACTCTGGGGTGGAATCGAGGAGGGAGGGAGACAAAAGCCTACTGGGGGCTGGTGGGTGGTGAGGCCAAAACCATACATAGCAGGGCCAGAGGTGGCAGGCATGGGCAGTGGGTGTCATTCCCGGGGGATGGGGGTCAGGGGAGTGGCTGCAGAGAGGGAAAGAAAGTGCATGTTGGAATGGGGCCACAAAGAAGTCATACCCAAGGGTGTTGGGGCTCCCCTGGGACAGTGTCCTGGCTCCAGCCCAAAGAGCCCTTTCTCCTCTCTAGTACACTTTATTTTTTTATTTTTTAAAAATATATCTTTATTGACCTCAGAGGGAGGAAGGGAGAGGGAGCGAGAGAGATATATCAATGATGAGAGAGTCGTCATTGATCGACTGCCTCCTGCACACTCCCCACTGGGGATCGAGCCCGCAACCCGGGCATGTGCCCCAACCGGGAATTGAACCGCATCTCCCGGATCTTAGGTTGATGCTCAACCGCTGAGCCACGCCTGGCTGGGCCTCTCCAGTATGCTTTAAAAGGCCACAGCCATTCACCCCAGTGGCACCTCTTCCTGCTCTCAGCTGGGATCCTATAAGGGGGTGCAGCTGGGTTGGAAGGAAAGTACCTGAAGATTTGGGGTGTTATGGCCCAAGACCTCTTAGAAGCAGACAACCAAAACAGCAGTTTTCACAGCTGGATTCAAGCCTCAGCCAGTCCCTCATGTTCAACCCTGACGTCCCAGGTGCCTGGACTGTGTTGGAAGGAACTACAGCATTTAGAAGTGGTGAATCCGAATCCTCTGCAACCTGGGGCAGGTTCTAGCTACTGGTCTTGAGCCTCTGCCCTCTCACTAGAAACCTGGGTTTTACTTTCTTGTCATGCATGTGGCCTCTGGTGCTCCCAACCCCTGCACGCGTGTGGGGATAGTGGCTGGGTCTGGGGAGGGAAGGAGCCCTGCCTGCAGAGACACTGCCCTGCAGCCCTTGCCGAGATCAGGGCTTTGACCAAAGTTGGTGAGTCTTTAGGGTTTTCTAAATACAGAATTATATCATCTGTAAAAAGTGACACTTCTACTTATTCATTCCCAATTTGGATGCCTTTTATTTCTTTCTCCGGCCTGATTGCTCTGGTTAGAGCTTGCAGTACTATGTTGAGTAAGTGTGGCAATAGTGGGCATCCTTCTCGTTCCTGAGCTTAGAGGAAAAACTTCCAGTTTTCACCATTGAGTGTGATATTAGCTGCGGGTTTGTCATATATGGCCTTTATTATTTTGGGGTACTTTCCTTCTAATACCCATTTTATTGAGCGTTTTAATCATAAATGGATGCTGTATCTTATCAAATGCTTTTTCAACATTATTGATAAGATCATATGATTTTTATATTTTGTTAATGTGGGATAGTACACCAATTGGTTTGCTCATGTCGAAACTTCCTTGTGCCTCTGGAATGAACCCCACTTGATCCTGATGTACTATCTTTTTAATGTATTATTGTATTTCGTTTGCAGGTATTACATTTAGGGTTTTTGCCATCTGTATTTATCAGAGATGTTGGCCTGTGTTTTTCTTTTTGGGGGGTTATCTTTGCCAGGTTTTGAAATGGCATCTTTATTGTCATCTTTTCTAACGTGCAGAATCATGTCATCTGCAAAAAGTGACACTTTTTGTGCAGGCAGGCTTTTTCCCAAGCCGGCAGAACTCCGCTGTGCCTCGCTGCACTCAGATTTGTAGGGAAAAAACAAGAAAACCCCACCCTTTCTACCTACACAGTGTCACCTGAGATTTGAATGGCAGAAAGCTGGGGCAGCAAAGTTCAGCTAGAGGAGCTGTCACCCTGCCACGGGGCCTCTGCGGGCCTCCTGGGACCTACTCCCTGGCGAGGCACGACCCAGCCCGGCGGAGGCGGAGGGGGGCGGGGGCTGGGTGGCGACTTTCCCAAAAAGAGAGTGTTCACTCACTCGGCGGGGGTGCTCCTTTCCGAGCCCCAGAAAGCTGTTTGTGGAACACACGGTTCCATTGAAACATGATTGATAAAGCGCTGCAGTCCTTTGGGCACCTGGCGGTGGTGGGCGCTGGGGGTAGGCTCCCATTTCTTGAGGGCGATGGCCATCTGGGAGGCACAGCAGGGTCTGAGGGCCTCTGCGTCACTCTCGTCACTCTCCCGATGAGTCGCCTGCGGTCACTCTCATCACTCCCCCCCATGAGTCACAGGCCGCAGAGAAGGGCTTGAAGCTCGGGGTAGGGTGGCCTGGCAGACGCCACCGCCAAGGTGCCTGCGCTGGCACAGGCATTCTCCCGCTGGCGGTGTGATTTTAAGATTTGATTTTTATACTTCATTGAATATTATTTTAAATCGTATCTTATACTCTATTTTTATTTTATTATTTTTGTTTAGCTTTGTTTTTATTATATTTTTAAATTAAATTGAAATTTTTTTTGCAGTTAAGATTGACAGATAAAATACCAGATATCCACTTAAATTTGAATTTTAGAGAAGCAACAGAAAATTTTCAGCACAAGTATATCTTATTTAGAAGGTCCTATTTGCTATAAGCATGTCCCAAATATTCTGTCGTGTGTTTTTATTTAAATCTGGCAACTCGATTTGTGCAGAACTCCTTCTTAGGAGGAAATCTGAGAGCCCTGATCCCCAACACAGAGAAAGTGAGGCAGCTTGTGTCAAACGGGAATGGGGCAGGAGAAGGAATGTCCCCCAGTGTCCCCCAAGCCCACCCAGGAGCCCCGCTGAGCAGAACCCACATACCCAACCTCTCCTTCAGGGGCTAGCTTCCCCAGGGCAATACAGGAGTAACAGCAGTAGCCAGCCTGCAGTCAGTGTCCTGGTCCCCAGATATTAGAAGGGAACCAACTGGCACCAGCAGAAGAAGCCGTGACCTCTGCACGTTGGAGTTTTTCCCAACCATACCTGGCCCATATCCTTTGAAAATGTCCCTCAGGCGCATATCCTGTGAGCAGAGCAGAAAGCTGAGGGTGGGGCCCATGTAGGCCTCTGTGGAATCTGGGAAAGCCACTGACATCTTGGTTTCTCCATCTGTGAAATGGGCTGTTGCAGGTTTACACAAGATGAGTGACGTAAAAAGTGCCTGGTGAACGGCAAAGCACTAATACTCTATTGTGTGCATATATGTCCTATCAGCTTCACTGCGGCATAATTCACAAACAATAACATTCACCCATTTTAAATTGAAAGCCACTGAGTTTGGACCTATGTCTATGATTATGTGACCACGATGACAAATAGGCCTTGTTTTTTCAAAGGTCAACAAATATTTGTCGTCTTAGGGTGTGCCATCACTTCAGGCACAGGGATGAAAGCTGCGGCCCTTCCTTGGGGAACTCAGAGCCTGGTAGAGAAGACAGACCACGTGAATGCCTGTGTGAGAAGCAGCAGGTGGAGGGAGCACACCAGGGCACAGGGGGTGCAGCGTGGGATGAGGTCACCCTTATAAGTCTCTACAGCACTTCACAGTCCAGCTGCCTCTGAGCCAACCCTGTCAGGCCCTAGGTCCCACCCCATAGGAAGTCTGCTGGGTCCCCAATTCCCTGTGACACCTAGATCCTCTTTTTTCCTTAAAAAAAAAATCTGGCAGAAGCTCACTCCACTTCATGCTTCAAGGCCCAACTCAGACAGACGTTGCCTCCTCTGAGAAGCCATCCCCTTCCCGGCTGTCCTGGGACCATCTGTGGCTCCCTGCTCTGTGGGTTGGAGGCCTGCAGGTGCTGAGGGTTAGAGGAAGGTCACTTCCTGTAAGCTGCAGGTGCAAAGGGCAGCGCGGTGGCCAGGCCTAGGGATGCAGGGGCGGTCTGAGCCGCCCTCCTCGTGGACCAGGTCCACCCAGCCAGAAGAATCTGCTGTGTTTCCTGCTGACCAGGGGCCGGGCAGGGGAGAGAATGGCGGAGGAGGTAGGTAGTGCACCTGCCGGGAGGGGCCCTGGCCACATACCCTTCGGGATCTGGGGGAGGTGGTGCCCATTCAAACACTCGTTCAGCAGATGCCAGGCGCGAGCAGGCTCCTACCTGGTGCTGAGGCCATCCCTGTGAGAGTGTGCAGTCGGGACAGGTGGACAGAGCTGGCTCAAGCCCTGCTGTCATCCCTGGGCCCCCCATGCTCTATGCCTTTCCTTGCATTCACCTCACGGGGAGTCTCCCACTCTGAGCATCTGAGCTCTTTGATCCAGTGCTGACACCTGCCAGCCTCCCGGGGTCCTCCAGGCTCTGTTCCGAGCAGTGGAGAACAAAACAGATGTAGTGTCTGTCCTCACGGACCTTATAGTCTAGTGGCACATGGGATGCATTTGCCATGGGGCAGAAAGGTGGGGGGTGGCTGTGAGGGCCCAGAGCCTTCCCCCTGCTTCCTGGTACTGCTGCCTTTTAAGTAAAATTGGAATCCATTTCTCTTCAGCTGCACAGACACCAGCTCAGCGGTGATGTCCTATCCGGACGGCCAATGTCTCTCCACAAGCACTCCCAGCCCCATGTTCAGTTCCCTCCACGGCAGCCTGAGTGATCACCAACGACAGCAGCAGCAAGGGCACGTTTGGGTACAATTACAAAAGCGATGTATGCTCATGGTAGAAATTCAAATAGGGAAGGAGACTATAAGGTGAAAAGTCAAAGGCAGAACCCTCTCTCCCTAACCCCCAACCCACAGGCCTACTTCCCAGAGGCAATCAGCATCTCCTGTATCCTTCCAAAATTTTTCAAAGCGTTTACATATTTTTATATATGTGTGTATACATAATCATATATATTGTATGTGTACAATGATTCCTGTGCGTATATACCGTATGTAACCTTGAAAAACAGCGCAGACTTCTCTCAGTGCATTTTTCACTTGAAGATGTGCGCTGGAGCTCTTTTCCTGTCACCATATCCAAGGACCGCCACACTGGTGTTCCCAGTGATTTGCTCTTATCAATAATGCTGCGAAATCAATGCCTAGACGAAGTGCTGGCTCACCTGGGATGCGCGAGGAAATTGTGGGCAGCTATGGCTCGGTGGCCTCGCACAGTGACTCCCCTGATCTCCATTCCCACAGTCCGACATTTCTCCCCACCCTTACCAACACGTCCCCAGATCTTTGTCACTCTGACAGGTAAAAAGTGGTAACTTACTTAAAAAATTGTGAGTGAGGCTGAGCTTTTAACGATCTGTTATCCACGCCAGTCTGTTTTTCTGCCGAGTACTGTCTTGCCTCTTCTTTCTACTGAGTTCTTTGTCTTTGATGCTGAGGAGTTGAGGAAATGTGCACATCGTCTCTCATATTGTTGCAAACATTTCTCCCAGTTTCCTGTTGGTCTTTTGACTTCCTGTATTTTTTTTACATTAAATTGTTCTATTTTATTTCATTTCGTGAGCTGTTAATTGCACAGATAATTCCTTGATTTGAGTGATGACTCACCCCATTATCTACCTTGGGTTGCTACAGAAGTTGTCATTATTAAAAGACATACAGTCAAAAAGGAAAGCTGTTTACACCCTAGCTGGTGTTGCTTAGTGGTTAGAGCATCAGCCTGTGCACCGAAGGGTTGAAGGTTCGGCTCCCGGTCAAGGGCAGGTTACCTCGGTTGTGGGTTCACACCCCACCCCTGCTCAAGAGGGAGGCAACCACTGGATGTGTCTCTCTCACATCGATTTTTTTTTTCTCTCTCTCTCTCTCCTCCCCCTTCCTCCCTTCCACTCTCTCTGAAAGAGCAATGGAAAAAATATCCTCAGGTGAGGATTTAAAAAAACAGAAATCAAGGAAACTCCATCGAGTGGCAAAAACCATGTCCTCCGACTAGAAACTTGCCGGCGCATAAATGCGGGTTACACGGCTGACTGGCTTTCTTGTAATCAGCTCAAGAAAAGCGAAACACTGGCTTTCTAGGAGCGCTCCTCGGCCCTGCGGCATCTGCACACCTCGCGCGGGCCGATCCCCCTTAAGGAGCCCTGTGAAAAAGCGAGACCGAGCAGTGACAAAGAAACAGTCCAGGGGCCCTGCCGGTGGCCCGGCGACGGGGAGGCCGGCACCGCGCGGAGAGCTGCGGCCTCGGCTCGGGTCCGAGCACACGCTGCGCTGCGGGTTCGCCCGGGTCTGGGCGCCCGTGGGCGCAACTGACCCTCGCTTCTCTCTCACATGGGCGTTTCTCTCTCCCCTGTCCCCCCCTGTCTTCCTCTTTCTCTGAAATTAGTGAAAAAACATATCCTCCGGGGAGAACTGAAAAAAACACTCAAGGGATCTCAGCCAGCCGAGTGCAGCTGCCGCCGCCGCGGAGGCAGCCCGGCTCCCCGCCGCTTCCTGTGAAACCAGAGGTGGGGCTCCCGCGGCGCTGGGGGGCGAGGGAGGGGCGGCGGGCGCGGCTGCCGGCCCGCGGGGGGCACCCTGCGGGGCCCCGGCCGAAAGGACGGCGCGACGGCCCGGAGTTTGGGAACCTGCAAGCTCCGGGAGCTGAGCTGCGGGGCGGAGGCCGAGGCTCAGGGCCAGCCCTAGAGAAAGTATAAGTTAGTGGCAAGGTAATGGGGTTGCCCCGCTGATTCTGGGCATTGGGGGGGAGAAGGGGGGCTGCGGGTGCAGAAGGGGGCAGGTGGGCAGAAGGGAAGCTGGGGAGAGGCAGGCTCGCGGCTCCCGCGGAGGCGGCGGCGGCGGAGGGGGCGGGGCGCCGCGGGGAGGGCGCGGTCGGAGCCGTCGGGGGCCGGCCGCCGGGAGGGGGCGGAGGGAAGAGCCCGGGGAAGGCCGGGCGAGGGGAGTTCGGGATCCGGAGCTGGAAAGGCCCGCTGCCGAGGGGGCTTCGGCCGCGGAGGCAGGAGTGGGGGAGGAGGGGAGAGCTGGGCAGGGGGAGGGAGGCGGGGAGGGGGGGCAGCTGGGGCGCGCACTAGGCGGGGCTGCGTCTCCGGCCGCGGGAGGAAGCTGAAGCTGAAGACCGGGTTCATCTTAGGCAGTGTGCTGGTGGTGGGGAGCTTCCTGGGACCTGGGGTCCTCTGCTCTTCCCCGTACCCGTGGCTGGAGCAGCCGAGGCCGCGGAGCAGGATGAGGGTGAGTGGCCCGCCCGCCCGGTCCAGCAGCCGTGACCTGCAACTTGTTTTGTTTGCGGGCCAATCTGGGGCGCTGAGACCCGCGCACTCTGTCCCCGCTGCCTGCCCTCGGCCTGCTCCCCCCTCCCCCTTAGCAACTTTAAAATACACCTATAGTCGCCACGCAGAACTTAGTCATCTTATAATTGGAAGTTTGCATCATTTCACCACCTTCCCCATTCCACCATCCCCAGCGACCACAAGTCTGATCTCTTTTTCTATGAGGTTGTTTTGTTTTTTAATTTTAGATTTCACATATAAGTAGGTTCATATAGTATTTGTCTGTCTCTGTCTGGCTTCCTTTATTTAGCAGAATGCCCTCAAAGACCATCCATGTTGTTGCAAACGACAAGACTTCCTTTTTAAGGGCTGAAGAATATTATCTAGGTGTTTTTTTCAAACCTCTGCGATCCTGTGTGTGTGTGTGTCTGAATGTCCATTAGTATCTGTGGGGTGGGGCCTACATAAGCCACCTGGGACTTGAGGAGACCGGCTTCTGATATCCGTGAGGGGTCCTGGACCCGCCTGGGTCCTGCGTGTCCCTGTCTTGATGTGTGTGTGTCCCCAGCGCCGCGTCTGCGCGCGTGGGTCAGCTCCCTGCCGTGCAAGTGCTGCCCCCTGGTGGTCGCAGCCTCCTGACTTAAATTTTCTCTCCAGTCTGAAAAACTCGCTGGCTGGCGACTTCTGAGTCTCCACGCTGCCTGCTCAGAGAATTATCCACACTTCTGCCTTCATTCACTCACACCTGCTGGGCTCCACGTCCCACAGCAGCCCCACTTCCATCTCCTCCAGTCTTCTGGCTCTCTTCGGGCCTAAATCCAGTGGGCACTTTTCAGTCTCACCTCTACTAGGTACCTCTGACCACAGCCGCCTTGAAATCATTCTTCCCATGATGCCGCATGCTCCCCCTTTTCTGCCCACTCCTTCTCGCTCTGGAGTCCTGACTTGGCTCATCTTTCTCTGCCTGACCTTTTCTTTTTTAAAATCCTCACCTGAGGGCATTTTTCCATTGCTTCAGAGAAGAGAGAGAGGGAGAAACATCAATGTGAAAGAGACACATCGACTAGGGATGGAGCCTGCAGCCGAGGTACATGCCCTTGGCTGGAATCCAGCCCTGGACCCTTTAGTCTGCGGGCGGACACTCTAACCACTGCACCAAACCAGCCAGGGCTCTGGCTGATCTTTAAACTGTGTTCCCAGGGCTCCATCCTTGATAACTTCCTGCTCTCCCCACTGGCCCTGGTGATCCCCACTGCATCTTCCTTATGACTTCAGCCATGCTAGGATGAATAGGTGACCCCCAAATCTTTTACTCACAGAGAGAATAAACACACACACACTGTATACACTAACACCTGTGGGCAATGGCAGACACACACACAAATAGGCACACACACACTTGCATATAATTATATGGAACCAGCAAGCCACATACTCAGAAATCCAGAGAACAGCTCACAGAAATTTTTAAAAATCACCTCCTCTGCTCTGCTCTGCTCCAGGTTCGAATTCCTCATCTCCAACCACATGCCTTTCCATAGATGCCTCTTGGATCCCCAGACTCCGGGTGGAGAGCAGATACAAGAACTTCAGGAACATCTAGGGCTGTGAGAAGCCAGGAGGGACCTCCATCAAACCGATGGCACCCGCGGCAGGGACCCAGAACCAGGAAAACAGTTAGTTTAGAGCAGTTGCCAATAGAGGCTTGTGGAAAATCTTACTTTAAAAATACAACAGGAATACATATTTCTAACAATGGCAGGCGAGCTTATGGTAGAAAGACATAAAACACACATTCTCTACACCAACACCCAACATACTCTTTAGCTGTGTGGACAGCTTAAAAAGAACAGCTTAAAAAGCTGGACAAAATTGGAAGGAAAAATACCCCACCCTCCATTGGAAGGCATTGGCAGTAGGGTTTGAGCGCTCAGGATCGGGGAAGGAGGGTGAGATGAAGTGGGGATAATGCAGTGCTTTTTTCCTCACAAGCAGTTTGTCGATATGGATGCTTAAAGTTAAGTGACCGGGAAACACACCAGAGGGAAACAGAAGGAGGTCCAAGGATGTGGCTGTCACCTTTCAGTTCTCTTCCTATTTTTCTATTTTCTTTTTCTAAAATATGTTTTTATTGATTTTAGAGAGAGAGGAAGGGAGAGGGGGAGATAGAAAGAAACATCAATGAGAGAAACATCAACATCAGTCGGCTGCCTCTGGACGGGGAATCGAGCCAGCAAGATGACTCTCAACCAACTGAGCCACACCAGCCAGGGCTAGACGTGGAATTTCACATCAAAGAGACACTTGTTCAAATGAGATGAGTGAGCTTCATGAAGTCCTTGCTGTGTTGGCCACATCTTTCTCTGCTTACCTCCGACCCTGGGCCATGGCAGCCGGGCAGTATGCAGACCCCTGCCCTCTGCTTCATCAGCCCTCCTCCTCTACACTCTCCCTCTGCTGAGAGGGTCGGGTGGCCACCTAGTCAGGAGGGTGAACAGCTGAGCATCCTCCACAGGGATCAGTATTTATTCATAAGAGATCATGCCTTATCCTAAATAAGTCAGTATTCACGGTGGGATTTCAGGCCAGTAGGAGCCAGTGTTGTGGGACCCCTTCCTATAGGGTCCTCCCCCATGCTCCTTGCCCCAGGCTTGGAGAACAACAAGTCCTGAGCTCTGGGCCTCCGCTCAGCACCACTCCTTTCCCACAGAGACCACAGACACACCTGCTTCTCCTGTGAAGGCTTCTCAAGAGCTAGCTCCAGACCCTTCAAGCTTATCACCCTTTTTATGGTTAAAAGACTCCTAATTTTGGTTAATAAAAAGCAAATCTAGAGGAGAGTAACTACAAAGTAAATTAAAATACATGTTTTCACCTTCACACCCTTAGGGACACAGCATTTGAGACACAGGGGACCCTGGCATCAAGTCCCCACTTCACCTCTTCCTAGTTATTCTGCACACAGGAGAAACTGCCTGCTCTCACCTGTCTCTGGACACAGATACTGACTCAATGAGAATGTCCCTCCTGGGAATTAAGGCCAGGACAGATGACCCAGAGATCTGAGAGAGACACATCGGTTGGTTGCTTTCCCCATGTTCCTGGACCACCAGGGCCGGGGATTGAGCCTGCAACCGAGGTACCTGCCCTTGGTCGGAATCAAACCCGGGACCCTTTAGTCTGTGGGCTGACACTCTGACCACTGAGCAAAACCCACTCGGGCAATAACACACATTTTAGCTTGTCGTTTGCATCAGAGTGTGACACTGAATATTCCTGCATGTTTAGGCTGTTGAAGAAGAGAACCCCCACCTCCGTGGTACATGCTGGGGCTGAGCTGTGGGGCTGGGGTTGGCTCTGTCGGGCTGGGATCCCTGAATTAAGGACACTTCCGCAGTCACAGCTTGGACATTGTACGTGATGATGGGAAAACCAGTGACCTAATGAGAAATTCTGGCTCTGTAACAGACTTGGCCAAAATGCAGAAGTGTCCTGTGGATAAGGCCCAGGTGCTGCCATTTTAAGAGGCTATGAGGCTGATAATAGGGCCAGTGGGAACATATGGAATGTGTCACACCCATTTTCTTCTTTGTCCAAAACTATTATCCCATTAGACAAATGCAAAGCTAACAGAACAGATGCCTAAGAGACCAGATTTCAGAGTCCCCATACTGACGGACTCCTTTACTCAAAATGACTTTATTCATTTAAGTAGAAATGGCCCCTGTCCTTAAGGAGATTACAATTTAAAACCAGGTTCCTAATTGTGATATTTCCTTCTCTGGGCCTCAGTTTTCTGATAGCTAAAACTGGAATGGTCTTCTAGGGTGCATCCAGCTCTGATGCCATAGGATTTTATCTTTCTTACACAACAGCCATGTAGTAAACACATAGGTCAGTTTTATCTGTTGCCCGGGTCCTCACAACCCACATTCCCAGGACTCTGGGATTCCTGACCTTTACACATGACCTGCAAATGGGTGCCTGTGTCTGAGCACATGATCCCATATTCCCATCTGTTTAACTAATTCTAGACAAAGTTCAAGGGGAAGAGTGCACCCCCAGGACTGTGTACACTACTGAACTGACTGCAGCAAAAAATGCCTCCTCAGATAAAACATCAGATAAGGGTGGTCTCCTTACCCCAAGTTCACAGTTTTCCTTCCATAGGAAATTTTTATTAGTCTTCTAGCATTTCTTATGCAAATATAGTTATATTTGCATATATGTACACATATAGTCTTCTTTTTCCACTTACACCAAAAATATCGTTATTACATAGGCTACACCTTGCATTTCCTTCTTGAAAATATTCCCTGGACATCGTTCCATATCAGTCTATGGAGAACTGCCTCACCTTTTTTTACAGCACATAGTATAGTTGATTTAATCACTTCCCTACTGATAAACACTTATGGCTTCCATCTTTCGCTATTACCACAAATGCAGGACAGAGGTTTTTATGATGAGCCCCCCAGTCTTGAAGTCTTTCTGCACGGAGTAGACCGTCATTAAACAACAGTGGGAAGCGGAATTAACCAACGCTTGCGAGCAAAGGGGGGCCTGGTAGAAAGGAGCGCAGGGGCGCCCATGGGCAGCGGTACTGCGCACAGGCCCCAGCAGGTGGCGCTGCAGGCGGCGGACGCGGGTGGCCCGCCGGCCTCGCCGATCTTGCCGGGACGCCGGCGCCTGCGCGGAACGGGGGCGGGGCGGGGCAAGTCTAAGGCCCACGAGCCTGCTCGGCTCCAGCCGCAGTGTCCTGCGCGCCTCCGGCCCGCGTCCCGGCCGCTCTCCCGCCGGCGCGCTCCCGCCGGCCTGACTGGCTCCGCGCGCTCGTCTGGAAGGAGGCGGCGGCGCCCGCGTTTGTGGGCGACCACCTTCGTCAGGCCGTGGCGGTGAGTGCCCTCGGGTCACCCGCCCGGGCCGCGGCCGCCACTGCCGCCGCCGCGCGCCCGGGAGGCGGGGGGCGGGGCCCGCGCGCCTGTCCCTCCCGGGTTGGGACTTGGAGTGTCCGCGTCTGTGACTGTGGTCGTCCTGGGCGCGGCCGGGGCTCGGGAATGGTGAACTTGGGCTTGTCACGCGTTTAAAGCGCTTGGGGGACTGGGGTTTTCCTGAGGTTAACCCCAGCCTGCCCCTGCCGAGCCGGAGGATGGACGGCTCCGCCCAGCGGCCCCTCGGGACGAGGAGCCCGGGCCCGGGCGTCTTCCGGGTCCCCGTCGTTCGCGGGCCGGTTGCCCTCGTTCCCCCGCCGAGATCAGTGGGTGGCTGCTGCGCTGACCGGTAGAAGCTGGGGACAGAGTCTTAGGCTTAAAAAGGAAAAGTATGACGTTTACTGAGGTCTCTCTCTTTTCTTTTCAGCATCTTGGCTAATAGTCAATTATAGTCCAGTTTTTTTGGTTTTTTTCCCCCCTTAACGGAACCTACTCACATCTTCATAATTCAAAAAGAATAGTCTAATGTTAAAATAATAGTGGAACCACTGGTTCACTTTGAGTTCAACAGCTTTCCAGAAGTTTTGTTGTTAAAAATAATCTAATTTTTAAAAAAATGTGTTTGGGGAGGGTGTGTAATTACTTACCTGTCCATAAATCCACCGCTGCAGCCCACAGTTGGCTCCATACAGAGATTCAAAGAAGGAGGTGACCCCAGCTAATTCCCTTCTCAGTATTTTTTAAAACAATGTTTCTGCGTTAAAGGAGTGCGCCCACTACGAACTGTGCCAATAGTTGCCATTTACCTAGTCCCTCCGTGGGCAGGCATGGTGCGCGTCACTTTACATGTCATTTCATTTACTCATCAGAGAAACTCTAAGAAACATATCGTCTCCACTTAATAGGTGAGAAAGCAGAGACCGAAGGAAGCGGAGGCAGAGCCCGAAGGCCCAGCCGGTGGCAGAGGAGGTTTGGTTAAAAGACGGCTGACGGACGGTCCCCCAGAGACCCCTCCGCCTGCACCGCGGGGTCCGCGCCGGGTTAGATTGAAGGCTCACCTGCCCTCGTCGCGCGGGGCTCCGCCGCCCGCCAGGCGGAAGCAGCTGCCTCATGAACCCTTTGCTCACCCACGTTCCGGCTCAGACTTTGGAGTTGGACTCCTCTGGGCCCGCCGGCGTGAAACAAAATCTCCCGAGCCTCCGAGTTCCGCTTGGTCTTTCCGAAAGGCGAACGTGTCCGGTTCCGCAACACCGGGGCTGCTTGACTTCCACGTTCATGCTCGTTCAAGTTCAAGCTACACTTTTCAGTTCCTGAAAGATTTACTAAAGTTTAGGTTTCCCAAGAATAACCACTTTTCTGCAACAAATACAATTGATTGTAGTAATTCGCCTATCTACACTATAAATTAATTCAGTCTTGTCAGAAGGATAGGATTTACAAGAAGACCAGAGGAGGCAGGAGGAGGTAGGGCAGGGGTACAGGAGAGTCTCCATGGAGGTGACATGGCAGGGGGTACAGGGGATTATGCTTCAGGGGGATCAGCTCAGCTTAGCCCAGGGACCCTTTCTGCTTTGTAAGCCCCGCATCCGTATTTCACAGGTAAGTCTTCTCTCAACCTTCAGAAGGTTTTAGCGACCAAGGAGCACCCAGCCTGCTGCTTGGCTGGTAGAGGGCACAGGAAGGTTGCTTGGAGGAAGCCACCTGCCGGCAGGAACCGTGGGGTGAGGGCCACAGCAGGCGCTCAGGAATTGTTCTGCATCTAAGATGCGTCTGCAATAAACTTCCCTTAATTCTTGAGTTCAGTGTCTGTGATAATTAAGAAACCACACCACCATGTATTGACAGTTTTAAAAATGTGTTTTCCCCAGAGGCTAAGACAGATACAATAAAAATAAATGGCTGCCTTACTGAGTGCCCCTCAGTTCACTCGGTCTTTCTCTAACTTAGTGTGTGCGTCCTTTGGTTGGGTACCCTTAAAGTCCTCACCCACACTAAAAATCATTCCTCGCCTCTAGTTGTAGCCCTAGTTCATACAGATAAATGGTAAATTCTCTTGAGTGTTAATTTACATGACCTCCATTTATTTAGAGAAATCACAGCAGGTGTTGGATTGAGTGGTTAAAGGCCCCATGTGCATGTGGGGGTGGAGAACGGGGTGGGGTAGGGGGAAGAGAGGCTCAGGTTTATAGGGTGCTCTAATTTGTTTTTAAAAGGACGTTCCCCTCACCCTTCACAGCCACTGAGCATTTAGAACAGTGCTTGGGACATGGTAGGCTCTCTGTAGATACATGATTGAATTAGGTATAAATTAGGTATAAAATAGGCATAAGACTGGAAGCTCAAGTAGCGGCAAGGGTATTCAGGTGAAGTGGTTACTTTTTATCTTTTGTGTCTTTCCAGTTGTCTACAATGGCGTCAGGCAACTTATATAATGAAAAATATTTTTTTCCTAAATTGTTAAGCTTTTCCTTGATGGCACTGCACTGGGTGGCCACCAGAGGGCAGGACTGCACTACTGTCAGGGATTGTAACCACCGACTAAGTTTCTTGTAAAGCCTTAAGTAATGCAGAGGTTTAGTTCATGCCTGGAACCTTCCTGGTGACAGAAATCAACCCCATTTCTCTCTTACCTAGATGTCAGCTCCCTAGATAGGGGGCAAAAGCATCTCTGGTTTGCTCTTTGTGAAGACCCAGCACTTATCGAGTGCTCAGCCTCTTCTGAGCGCTTTCTCTGGAATCAGCAGGAATAGGACTCGTCCTCTCACGAAGCTTGTCCCAGACTTGCTAACCTTCAGATTCACACACTTATTTTAGGAGCCTATCTTATTTATTCCGGTGTCCATTCAGAAAGCATGGGGGACTGACTCGTGTGAAGGGCTTGTAGGAGAATTCATTCATTCTCCCCAAATATACACCAGGTGCCTCTTCTGCGCAGGCACTGCTGGGCATGGGAGAAGCAGCAGGACCTACTCTCACGAAGCTCAGTTTGGCGGCAGTGGGAGAACAGGCAAAGGACACAATGTGAAGGTGGGGGTGAGGGGGTTGAGAGGAATGGGCCAGGGGTGCTGTTTTGTATAAAGAGGTCAGGGAAACCTCACTTGAGGCTAGTTTTGAGTGGACACTTTAATAAAGTGAGGGAGCAGGACTAGTGGCCATCTGGGAGAAGGCAGAGGGAACCAGATGTGCAAAGGCCCTGAGGCAGGGGTGTGCTCAAGTGGGAATGGGTGTGTGAGGTAGGGTGCAGGTCCTGTAAGAGTGCAAGATCCCACACATGGTGTGGGCTGTTGTTGATTTTGCCTTTTGCTCAGATTGAATTGCTGCATTGAGGATAGTCTGTAGAGTGCAAGGTGGTAGCAGCAGCAGGGAAGTTGTTCATCCATACGAGAAAATGGGGGTGGCTTTGCACCTGGGACACTCAGTAAACATTTTGTGAATTGAACTGAGCTGTTCCGGTCAGAGCTTGGTTGAAACCATGACCTCCTGACCCCCAACAGAGAATGGAAAAACCACCACAGGAACAAAACCTCCAAAGGAAAAACTGCCCCAATTTTGGCATTTGGGGGTTAAAAGAAAGATGTGCAAACAGGAACCACATAGGTCTGATGAGGAAAGGACCCTAGCCAGTACTCAAATTTGACAGATGAGCTGACTGAAGCCCAGAGTGGTGAGGTCACTTATCCAAGGTCACACAGTGGCTTAGTGGCCACCTGACATTCCAAAGTGAGGACTTGCCCTGCAGTCTATGTCTCTCACAGCTTTGTTCCTTTTCCCAGGCTCTCAGATGGGCCCCTCTCTGTTCCCACAGTAGGAATTGCCTCAGCCCTGGAGTTCTGCCAAGATCTGCTGGTTACTCTGGCTCCTTGCCGGCTCGGGTGGTCATGCCCAGCAACCTAAACCTGGCCTGTTCTCCTGGGACCCTGAGCCACTCTGGTCCTCTCTCCACTTGGCAGGCTTCTGGGTCCTCTCATTCCCAATCCAGAACAGAAATAGATTTTATCTGTTACTGATGCTTTCATGCTGTGTCGAGAGAATTTGCAGGACCTGTCAGAATTGTAAGTGCCGTGCCCTTTGACCTAGAATTTCTGCCTCTAGGATTTATCCTATAGAAACACATGGAGATCCATGCCCAGGAATCACTGCTCCTAATGCCCCGCATTTGAAACAGCAGGATCTGAGGTGAGGCCTGCAGCTGGTGACTCCACACACCCCTCATTCCTTCCTCCTCTGGCCTCTCCTTCTCTGTGCCCCTCGTGGGCCCCTCCTCTGCCTCCCATGCTCTAAATGTGGCCATCTCTCTGGGCCACTAGGCTCCCACTGTTTCCCCCTCTGTGTGCTACCTTGGTGTGACTCTCCGTTCCCTTGGTTTTATTTATTTTTATTTTTTTAAAATACATCTTTATTGATTTCAGAGAGAGGAAAGGAGAGGGAGAGAGATAGAAACATCAATGATGAGAGAGTCATTGATCGGCTGGCCTGCACCCGGGCATGTGCCCTGACCAGGAATCGAACCCCAATTGCCTGGATCCTAGGTCAACGCTCAACCGCTGAGCCACGCCCGGCCAGGGGCCGTTCCCTTGGTTTTAAATGTCATCTCTGTGCTGACTCTCCCTTGGTTAAGTCTCTGGTCCTGACCACTCAATGGCTCCAGACTCATTCAGCCAACTGCCTTTTTGTTTTTTTGAGATATAATACACATACCATAAAATTCTCCATTTTAAGTGTGTATCTCAGTGGCTTTAGTATAGTCACAAGGTTGTGCAACTGTCACCACTGTATAATCCAGAGCATCATCATCTTGCACAGAAACCCTGTGCCCATGGGTAGTCACCCCCCATTCCCCCTCCCCTCAGACCTAAAGAATTGCTACTCTCTTTTCTGTTCATGGATTTTTCTATTCTGTACATTTCCTATAACTGGGATCATACCACAGAGAGCCTTTTATGCCTGACTTTTCACTTAGCACAATGTTTCTGAGGTTCATCCATGTTGTAGCATGTGTCAGTACCTCATTCCTTTGTGTCCAAATAAAACCTTATTGTATACCATAAATATAAACCATATTTTGTCTCTCCATCAGTGGATGGACATTTGGGTTATTTCCATTTTGGGGGCTATTATGAATGACGCTGCTGTGAACATTTGTGTACAAGCTTTTGTGTGAATGTGTTTTCAGTTCTGCGTGTACACATAGGAGTGGACTTGCTGGGTCATTCGGTAATTCTATGCTTCACTCTGTGAGGACCTCACTTTGCTTCCCATCTGTCTCCAGCAACTTAGAATTTCACTCTCCTGTAGGGCTGAGTCATCTATACCCTTGAAGGGCAGATGCCCTTGGCACCCTCTCTTCAAGGTCATCTATGGAACTGTTTCAAAGGACCAGTCCTTGCACAGACCTGAGAGTTCTGAGATTTCCTCCATTTACGATGTCTCAAGGCAGAGGTGTCCCTACAGATGCCAAGCCCTTCCGTCGGGGTCATGCAGTCTCCTGCTCACGACCACACTCGCCTCCTCATGATGGGACACACGTTCACTGAAGTGCCCCTGATGGAGAAGCTACATGTCAAAACCCAAAAGCCTGATGAGAGGGGATGGGGGACCTCACCTGCACGGCACGGTTCCCTCAAGCCTCGTCCTTCGCTCTGTAGGACAGGCCTTGACCTAAAGTTTTGTTTTCAGACCAGAAGTTTCAGCTACCACATTGAGATCCAAAAGATGAAGGTTTGTATTCATTTAAACATTTATTACTAGTAAAAGAGTTGGGTTTTTTTTCTTGCAAAAGGACTATGTACTTATTTTCAAAAATTTGGAGAATGGGGACAAGCGGAAAGAAGAGGAACAGCCCCAGGGACCCCTGGCTGAGCATCGTTAGCACGGGGAGTGTTTCCTCCAGAGCTCCCCATTCTCTTAGGTATCTCTTTTAAAACAGCAAAAATGGGCCCTGGCCAGTGTGGCTCAGTGGTTAGAGTGTTGGCCCCTCCAGTTCGATTCCCGGTCAAGGGCACACACCTGGGATGCAGGTTTGATCGCTGTGCCGGGCACTGCAGAGGCAACCAATCGATGTGTCTCTCTCACATCGATGTTTCTCTCTCCCTCTCCCCCTCTCTCTCCTCCCTTCCATTCTCTCAAAAAATCAATGGAAAAAATATCCTCAGGTGAGGATTAACAGCAAATAATCATAACAAAACAGCAAAGTGAGATATAGATTTACGACCTGGTGTCTGTCAGTAACAGTGCGAACGCATTTCCACGTCCTTCCACATTTTGCACAGGAACTTAATCTGAGGGAGAGACTCTGGGTGCCCCTGTTGGCAGCAACCCTCTCGTGCATGTGTCGGCTGTGTTTGCTGGCCCTGCCTTGTCCCCTGGGGGTGGGGGGTGGATAAGAGAACCCCCTCTTGCCCTGGTCCTGGCTGACCCCTCTAGGCCACATACTCTGTCCAGATCAGGACTGAGGGATGGGGTGTGTCCTTGACCCTCCCCAGACTATGAAGGGTGCAACGCTGCCAACCATGTGAGAGCCTTAGGGTTCTGAGTCTCATTTCAGATGGCCAAGTAGGTCCCTCAGGTCCCCCGAGAGGGCAGCAGGGGAGGCTGGTTGTGAAGGAGAGACCCCAGGTCCCCTGAGAACGTCCGAGAGGCACCCCCACCTCCAGCCTCCCTCCCTCCTTCCTCCATCCCCGGGTGACCTCACGTCCATCGCCTGGTCCGGCCATCATTAGTGTCTAAACATGTGGGGCCGGGGCCTTTGTTCCCATCCACTCCATCCACTTCACTTGGGGAGCAGCGGCCGAAGGCCAGGCAAATGGCTCCCCCGCCCGCGATGTGGCCGCTGTGCTCTGCCGAGAGCTTCGCCCTCCCCAGTCATCTTCCCGCCGCTCCGGCTGGGAAATCTACCTCTTCAGCCCGGTGCCGAGCAGGCCACTTCCCCATCTGCTCCTTGGGCTTTTTCAAAGCAGATCAAGGAGATGGAGGCGTGACCACCCCCTTTTGTTTCGCACCACCTCTTGTCCCCTTCCCCAGTGAGGCCTGTGGAATGGAGGCAGCAACTGCCCGACACAGGCCATGGCTGCGTTAGGGAAAGACCTGTCTCCCACGGGCTTCTGCTGGAAAGGTGGGGCCTTCTGAGGACATCTGTCCTCTCAGTGACTATCTCAGGCCAGGTCACCAGCAGCCCTGGGGTCCCACCTCCACAGACGAAAGGTGGGTGCTGCTTGGGTAGCTGGGTGTGGTGTGCAGCTGTCCTCTGCTGGGGCTGACTCGGAGGGCAAATGTGGCCACCCTTCCCCTCTTTAACACTGGGCTGTGGGCTGTACACATGATAAGGACACTTTTGTTGGCTTTTGACAAAGGCATTCACCTGAGTAACCCATACCCCATCTAGATACAGAATATATTCTGAACCCCAGAAAGTTCCTCATATCTCTTCCCAGGCAGCTCCCTCACCAGCGCCAGGAGCAGCCGCTCCCCCGACTTCTCACCATAGGTGGATTTTGCCTGCGCAAGGACCTGAGATAAATGGAACCACATGGTATGGACTCTGACTCCTTCCACTCCGTAAAATGTGCTGTTGCATGTATCATGCCTTCTTACTGCTCAGTGGTGCTCCCCAGCAGGCGCAGAGACGTGGGTCTTCGTGAGGACCCTGCCTGGCAAGACCACGGCCCTAGAGGCCGAGCCCAGTGACACCGCTGAGAATGTGAAATCCGAGACAAGGCGGGCACCCGCGTGACCAGCAGGGTCTGACTTTTGCGGGCGAGCAACTGGAGGATGGCTGCACTCTCCTAGACGGCAGTATTCAGAAAGCGCCCACCCCGCACCCGGCGCGTCCTCTGTGGGGAGGCATCACGAGCCCCCCTCCGCCAGCTCACCCAGAGGTACAGCTGCGGCAAGATGATCTGCCACTAGTGTTACTGCAGCCTGCGCCCCCCACCTACACGCAGAGGCGTCTAATAAGGGCTGGAGCCCCCCCCACGGACATCAGGGACGACTGTCCAGGGGATGTCTTGAAGGGTTTTGGCCAGTTTATTAAAAACCAAACCATGGAAGGGGTCAATGGGGGAAAAATGCTTTCAACAATAAAGATAAATTTAAAACAAAACAAATCAAACCACTTTCCAGAAGTCCTTGCACCACTCACGCCACACACACACACACACAGTGCTCAGGTTTGGGGGCCTATGCAGAAAAGTGGGCTCTTGGAGTTGCCACAGAGCAGGTCACTGTGCACCGGCTCCGCTTGGGCCTGCGTCACTCTCCCAGGGCAACGGGGCTTGAGGACAGGTGTGGGCTCTCTGGGCCTCAGGCCGGCTGATTGGATTCACCGTCCTGGCTGCTCCATGCCTTTGAGCAGGGCATGAAAATGGAAGATGGGCACCCAACGGGCGGGGCTCAGAGGTAGGGACTGAGCTAAGTGCTCAGTAAAAAGACCACTTCAAGCGCCCTCCACGCAACCATTGTTGGGTCTGGAGGAAGGAGGACAGTTCCGGGGCTTCTGAATGCCTCTCCTGCGAGGCACTAATGGATGTACATTATCAGTCCTTCCTGGCCACCACGTCACGCTCCCTATCTCAACCCTAACTGGAGAGCTGGCATTCTTTTGGAAAAGCAGCTGTCATGCTGGAGGCCCTAACAAAGACATTTTGCCATAAAAGGACATTATGACCACCACTGCATCAGAACGGTGGCTGCCGGTGCCTGAGTTCTGTCTGGAATGAGTGGCTGCAGGGATATCTCACAGGAGAGCCTAGTGTGTCCTTAATGTCTGTGGCATCTTTGGCAAGACCCCACCTCCACAAAGTCCACTCTGACTGCACAGGAACAGGCCCTCACTTTGAAGAAGGGAATTGGGATAAGGGAGTGGTCTTGAAAGAACACATGTGATTCTGCGTGGCCCCACCCCCATGTATAGAATGCAGGGGAAGAGAGCCTGACATTAATGCAGAACTGTAGATTCACATGCACAGGCATCTGTCCCAGGTTGTCACACTGAAATTGGCCCTGTGGAGAGAAGCAATTGCAGGGGCTCTTTGCAGGGGGCTGGCCATCTGCAGGGCACCTGGACTTCCCCATGTAGCTGCCTGAAGGGCTCTGCCCAGTAGAAGGAAAGTGATTCATGAAATGAGCCCATGGGCTTCCTCGGGGAATTGGAGTGGAAAGAACAGAGAACTGATGGCCTATGTGAGGAACTAGAGCAGGAGTTTAGAGTGAAACAGGGCAGAAGAGAGGCCCAAGAGACCAGGGACAGAGCTTAGCTCTTTGGCACAGTGGGCTGTGCTGTCCCCACTCTAAGCCATATGCTCTACTGTAGAGTTTGACTCTAGATCTGAACTTAACACCATAGACAACTGGGCCTGGAAGGGACCAGGGACCATCTAGTCCACAAACGCCCCTCCCTGCCAATGCTCAGATGAGGAGCCTGCGGCAGGGTCTCAGCCCAGGTCTAGAGTGCCAGCCCAGGTTCCAAGGCCATCCGGCAAGCTAGCTGGGGCTGGAACCCAGGTTGGCTAAGTCCCATTGCTTCTTCCACACTCCTGACTCTGCTGCTGACCCTAAGGGGGCTGGAAACTGATTCCTGTGAGGGATATGACGCTGGGCCCACTCTGGCCTTCCCACTCTGCCCTGGTCCAGATGAGGCCCAGGCGGTTACACTAATGCACACATTAGCTTAGTGGATAAAAGCAGTCTCAAGGGTCTCTTCATGAGGCCCCTTTGGCTGCAATAAAGGAAATTAAAACCCCATTCAAAGGTCAATTGAAATAGCTTTCATTCTAATTCTTTGCACAAATTGATTCCTCTTTGCCCTTGGGGTCAAAATGAAGGTCAGTGAACAGGGCCCAGCTGCAGAGCTGAATGGGGAGCTGGGTGAAAGGAACCATGGCTCAGAGTGTGTGTGGCACCCCATTTCCTGGGCCACCTGGGGTGCCAGGACCTCCTCTGCCATGCTTCAGGCTTCAGGGTCCCTTCTAGTCCTCCCAGTCTGTTCCCAGCCCCACACCTAAATCCTGCCCGACTTCTTTCTCTCTCCCTCTCTCCCCAGCATCCAGGCAGACTCAAGGCCTGGCCATGGCTCTTCCCTGACCCTTCCTCCCCAAGGCCCCTCAGCTTGTTGCTTCCTCTCGAGTCTCTCTCTATTTTTCCCTCTATCCCCTCCTCCTTTCCTGAGGCAGAAAGCCCTGGCCCAAAGCCTTGGTCTCCCCATTTTCCCAACCATATGCTTCCCATGGTATCTCCTCTCTGCCACATTGGGCTGGTCTGCCTGTGGCTGGGTCCCTGTCCCTTGGAGACTCCACATTTGCTTTGCTCCCTCCCTTCTCAGCATCCATAGTACACTGTGCAGGTAAGCATCCCTGTGTCTGCCTGTAGAATGACACAGTGTCCTCCCTCATCTCTGAAAGGGAGGTGGCTGGAAGGCAAGAAGCCTGCAGTGACTTAGGTCTGGATCATGGGGAGCCAGAGCCGCCCCAAGCTGCCCCTGGTTGCTGGGCCGCTCCGACTAGAGAGGGCTGACCTTCAACCCCTCTCATCCCCCCATCCCACTACACACACACACAAAGGGGCAGATGCTGAGCTATTTCTACTTCAGACACAATGTAAGCAGCGGACTGCCTCTCTGTATTGGGTTCATATATCCTACAGAGGAAGTTTGGAGAGAGTTTTAGAGAATCATGAGCTTCTGCAAACTGAGGCTAGGGGGCTTCCTCCCTCATTCACTCCCTCTAACCCTCTCTGCAAATATTACTTGAGCTCCAATTCTGGATCAGGTACCTTGCCAGGGACCTTGACTACAGGAACTGTACCCCTGCACCAGCTGAGCAGGCCTGAGGCCACTCTCACTCAGACAATGGCGGGAATGGAATGCTCCCTCTGACAGAGGTCAGAGGTCACAGCTGGGCCCCAGGAGCCCAAGAAGGGGCAGTTGTTCTGACTGGTCAGTGCTGGCAGCCCTCAGCTTGGAGACTTGGAGAGTGAGTGGAGAAGGGCCAGCCAGACGGAGCAGGGATTCCTTCCTGCCCATCCCTTCCTCTGGCTTGAGTTGGATCTAGCAACGTCGGCCAAATGAAGGCATAGGGCAGCCCCCTCCCTGAGTTTCCTCTTCTCCCAGTGAAATGTCCCCTATTGCCTGGCAGTATCCTGAGGCTGAGGGCAAGGCGCCCTCCTCGTGGCCCTCCTCCCGTGTTGGGCTCTTGGCCACCCATCCTTGCTGCTAACCTACCAGCCCTCCCTTCTCCCCTGCGCAGGAGGCCGCCCCCACACCTGTCATTGGAACTCACTCACACCTTGGTGACATTGCTTTTCCAATTAAACACTCAAAGGTGAGAAGCAGGGATGACGACAGCAGCCTTGGCCCTACGTCCGCGGCCAGGTGTGGGTGCTTCACCCCAGCTCCAGGATTCCTCCCACTCAGGTCTCCAATGAAGTCATCAGCTACTCTGCCCAATGTGTCTGCCCTGTCTCCCTCCTTCTCTCCTGTCTCCCGCCTTCCCTCCCTCCTTCCTTCCCTCCCTTCCTTCTTCCTCTATTCCTCCCACTCTCGGCTGGGTGCTCTGGGGTCAGCATTTCTGTAATAAGGATGCGGGTGAGCACTCTATAGGGCTAAATAGGGGCCAGGCCCTGCTCCAACTCACTGCCATAGAGATCTGACCCTGTTGCTCCCTGATTCAATCCCTAAACGGCCCCCCATCTCCTCCCCTCTTGTCTGTTTCCAGCCTTCTCTCCCTTCCTCCACCACACACACATGAACATATGGGGTTTCCTCTGCTTTGAGCACTTTGCATATGCTGTTCCCTTTGCTTGGAGTGCCTTTCCTCTCTTCATCCTGGTGACCTCTTGTATCAAGGCTCAGCCCAACTCAGCATCCTCTTCTCTGGGGAGCCCTTGCCGACCAGCCACCCCCTCTACCTGGCAGGGCAAGTAACCTCTAGATGCAAGCCTGGGAGGCCTGAGCCCATGTGTGAGTCCAGCTCCCTTAGAGCTGCCATGCTGAAGACAGCACACAGCAGGCTACGCAGGCAGACTGGTGTCGGAGGAGCCCCAACTCCTCTTGCCCCAGCTGTTTGAGTCTTCCCAGTCCAGGTACCAGTCATGCGAGGGACTGGCTGGAGATAACGATACACCCTAGCCTGTGAGCTGGCCAAGCTGATGCCAAGTTGGGGACATGCTGGTCTGCTAAGCCCTGACCATACTGCAGATTTGTGATCAAAATAAATGTTGTTTCAAAACATTAAGTTTTGGGGGTGATTTGTGATAGAGCAGTAGATAACCATTTCATCTTCTATCTCTATCGCTATCTATATTTACATCTGTATCTTATCACACTCCCTCCACTTAACAACTTATAGTGGGCATTTCTTGTGTCTGGAAATTAATATCTACATTATTGTTTTGAGTAGCTGTCAAGTGTTTCATTGTATGGCTTCATAATAATTTTTATAATTATACCTTACCATAGATATTTAGTCTAATTTCATTTTATTGCTACTATAAACAACATTGTATGAATAGTCTTGAACAGCATTTAGTATAACTGCTGGAGAATTTCCTCAGGATAATTCCAGGAAATGCTGAGTTAAAAGGTAAAAGCTTTGGTCACATGGAAGCCCAGCGTCCCCCAGGGCTCACCCTATGTCTGTGCCTGAGCTGCCCCCACCCCCCCACTCCCCCACCCACTCCACCCCGTGGGGGAAGAGAAGGCCCCCCCATGTTCCTAGGCCAGGCTCTTCTTCTGGATCTCGCTTCTACTTAAGCTTGGATTCTTTGGTTTTCCCCACTCTTATCTGCAATGCCAACTTGCCCCCTCTGCTGAATTATTCCCATTGGCATGCAGCCATGCTCTAGTACCTCCTGCTGTCTCATCCCTGGCCCTATAGTACCCTCTACCACGGCCCCACACTCACCATATTATTCACCATTAGATTTCCAGAAAGACTTGTTTTTATGCCAGGACCAAAGGGAGAACTAGATAAGTCCACACAAAAAATGGGGAGATTTTAAAATCATACTTCAGTGAGTAACTAATAGAGTAAGGTGACAAATAATCAGAAAATACAGAGGTATATAGAAAGGATACAGAATATTTGAGCAATCACAGGATACATATTCTTTTGAAATGAACATGAAACAGTTAAAATGGACCACATGGTCACGAAGCAGCCCCCTGCCCCCAGTTTCAAAGGACTGAAATCAAATAGAGCCTGTTCTCTGACCACGGGAGACTTTGGCTAAAAATTAGTTCCAAAACATAACTAGAAAATCCCCAATGTTTGGAAGTTAAACAGAACACATCTCAATAACCCAAAGGCCAATCAAGACATCTCAATGAAAATAAGATATTTTAAACTACATGGTAATAAAAATATGACGTCAAAATTTGTGGATGCAACTAAAACCATAACTAGAAACTTACAGCCATAAACACATATGTGGGGGGTGGAGCAGTGCAACTCACTTTCACACCCCAAGAAGGCAGCCTGTCCTGGACCTCAGGTGAGTGACTCCTGACCTTCTCTGTTGCTCCCCCCCACCCCCAACCTGGAACAGAGGGATTGTGATTCCTCGTGACATCTTCAAATCAGTTTCCAAATGCTGGGGACATCTGAGGTATTACTGATGTCCTCTCTTTGCGGTGATATTTACCTGCAAATGCGAGGCAGATGCCAGCCCAAGCACGCACACAAGGAACGTCACCCTCTCCTCCACGACCTCAGCGGGCGCGCGGGCCCACCCCACACCCGGGTGCTAAGCCGCCCGCCCGTCCCAACTGGAGGCCCAGCACCGTCCTTAATTAAGTTCTTTCCTGCGGCCGCCAGGTGCGTCCTTCCGCGGGGCAGTGCTAATTCCTGCCTCCCCTCCCCGACGCCCTGGCGCAGCCCCTACCTGGAAGGCCCCCTCCAGCGCCCATGGCCCCCCTTCCCGGGGACGGGGGAGTTGCTTGTTACGCTGCCCTGCCGGGAAATTCACATCCAGCGCCCACTCCCGCGAGCCCCGTATAAAAGGACCGAGGAGAGAGACCAGGACCAGGCGGGGAGCAGGAGACAGAACGGAAGGAAAGGGACCGTCGGAGAGAGGCCGCGGAGCATCCTCGCGGCGGGACTCAGCCAGAGCCAGCGCCTCCGCGACAGGTAAGGGCGCGGGGAGCCCGCTCTCAGCCGGGCCCCTGCCGGGAGCGCGGGGTACTCCCGCCCGCGGCCCGGGTGCTTTGAAAACTTTCTCTCCCGAGCGCGGCGAGGGGAGCCGCCCGCAGCGGAGCGCGACCGGTGCGAGGGGGAGCGGTGCCTTCCAGGAGCTGGAGGCCGCGGCTCCCCCGGGGAGGGCGCTGCTAGGCTCCCCGAGGCTCCTACCGTCGTCTGGGGAGATCTCCGGGCGCTCGGTCTCAGGGCACCACTCCCTCCTGATTTTCTGGGTAGGTGTCAGTTAAAAGGTGCCATGTACTGTAGCGCAAATTAGCCTTGGAAACGAGGGCAGGAGAGAAGGCGAAAAGTCACAAGCAGCTCCCTGCACTTCAGATTTTGTGGATTCAGGATTCAGATCCCTGACTTCTCGTTCGTCTGCTCAGCTTAGCGCTCGAGGGGGCTGCGCTGTGAAAATGACTTGGTGTCCTCCGCCAGCCCCCGCTGAGCTGGAAGAGGCGGCCCGGGCGGGAACTGTCCGAGGTGCTGAACCGCCCTGGCAGCGCCTCAGTGGGCGTCAGGGTGGACCTTCCGTCCCGCAGGCCCTGGGGTGCAGGGCGGGCGCGGCCGTTTGAGCCGACCGAGGCTCAGGCAAGGGCAGTTTCCGGTGAAGGAGGGAGAGTCTGCAGGGCATTCGGACCCCCCAAATTCTTTGTGTCTAAACAGGGAGGTGGTTCTCACAGAATGGCTGGAAAGAGCCAAGGGAAATAAAAGTGTGTATTTGTTTTATCAATTGTTCAGATTACGGCTTATTTAATAACTTAATCCTTTGACGCTTCTGTTTTAGGACTTGACGCATGTGTATCTCGGTGCAAGGACAAAACTCTGCACCTCTAATCTTTACAGAAGGGCATGGCCAGTGTGCAGCTTTAGAGGAACACAACGTTTTGTTTAGCTCACAGAGAATTCACCTGCACATGTGAAGTTCTAACAAGTGTAGTTCTATTATAAAGCTAATGTCAAGATTAACATAGTATAGACTCCTATTTATTTTTCCAAGGCTCTCAAATCACTCTCCCTACTTACAGAAAGCACAATATTTTACATCTCCCCATAACGATATTGTGGTTTTTTGTTTTTTTTTTAATGGCACAAGGCAACATTTATTCATTGTAGAAAAATAAAGACTACATACAAGCAAAAAGAAAACAAATTGCTTTCAGGAGACAATCTAAGTTTTTAGCAGTAGAATGAAGCTCTGAGAGGGTGAGACATGAGAAATTGACCATGTGTACAACACCGCCACTGGGGCAGAAGGTAAGGAAATGCTCCCCAGGAGGCCGGCAATTGTGAGGTAGATTTTTAGAAAATGGAAATCACTCCAGAATGGCCAATTTTGAGAATTGATATATAGTTGAAGGAACTGTCAGAACTGTATGATTTTACTTCTTTCTCTACTTAATTCTTTGACATTATTTTATACATGCAGTGATATATGATTATAATTTTTCTGCTTCTTGTGTAAATCTGGGCATTTTCCTGACCCAACTGTGCTGTGTGGTCTCAGAGCTTTAATATAAATTGCCTTGTCCAGCAAGTTCAGGCTTCATACTTGAACTAGATCATCAACAGGCCACAACAGGAGCAGCCTGTCCCTGGTCACCACTGGATATCAAGGTTGACCAATGCTCTCCCAGTTGCCTGGGATGCTGATGGGTCAGCTCACTGGATGCCGGCGCCATCTAATGGCTGCTCTGAAAACATTCTCGCGATACCTGGCTGCAGTTCAGAAGGGAGCCCTGAGCTGGCTCAGCTTTTGGGGAAATAAGTAGGGGTGGGGCAGAGAGAAGGAAGTGGCTTTCTGAAGTAAGACAATGAGAGCCAGAGAGAACTTTCACTTCCAAAGCCTTCCCTATAAAAAAGATATGGCCCATGCCTCCAAAAATGAGAGGCTTCTTTTAGGCAAACATTTAAAAATGCAAATGTCCCTTAGGGGAGACAAACAATCATCCTCACCTTAATGTGAATTACTTTTCTCATCTAATTAGGTTCCTTCTTAACAGCTGGTTGAGAAGATCTTCTGAAATACAAAATGATTGCGGGGTTGGTGGTGAGCTGATGACAGAACTTAGGGCCACTTCAATGGGCCAGCCTGGGAGAGGAGGAATTTGGCAGCATGAGACCTAGAGGTAGGGGAAAGCCTTGGGCACAAGGGGCAAAAGGCAGCATCAGCCAGCAATGTGCACCCTGACCTCTTGACCTCAGCGTCTGGACAGAGGTACTTGAAAGTGTCCTTGGTAGGTGTTCACAATGGGAGGTCATTCCCTTCTGCCCTCTGTGTCCATCTCTTTCCCTTCTACACCGACAGCATCTTCAAGTTCAGCTATTTCAGACTACATCTGAGAGAACCAGAGATTAAGAGGTCTGACATGTAATGTGTCCAGAAGATGATGCACTTTTAAAAGAATGGGGGTCACTTTAAAATAAATCTCTCCAAAGTTGCAGAGGTCTGTGAAATAGTGATCACCTGAGTGATTTGTGTACAGGACAGAAGATTGGGCTGGTTGAGGTTTTGGCTAAATGGGCCAAAGGTTTTGTTTGTCTTTATGCAAACCTAGTATTCACAGAAAATAGAGTTTCTGAGGAATGCTAGGATCTTGGTGGGGAAGTAGGGAGAGACCACCTTGAGCTGGAGTTTCAGAGTCCTTGTTTTTCCCAAGTTATTCCTTGGATCTGAAGGGTTAGAACTATAGCTTCATGAAGGTGGTGAAATAGGAAGGCCCTGTGCTATGAATGGAACTTAGCCTTACCTTGTGACGAACACCCAAGTTATTGTTGCTCTGGACCTCAGTTTCCCTGTCTCTCAAATAATAGGCTTAACTAAGTGACCCTTAAAATAGCTTCTTTGGGGTCTGATTTTTAATAGGAGATAAAGGAGAAATTGCACATGGTTTGCCCAGGTCCTATTCCCTTCCTAACACAACTCTGCAAACTAACCTTCTCCTTGAACCGCTCCTGTCCTTAAAAGCCTTGAGCTCCACAAGTGTTTGTGTTGTTAATGTTGGCTCCTGGTCCTTCCTGGTGAGTGGCCAACATTGTTCTGCTCCTTGCAGGGGTCCCACCAATCTTGTTTGCCTCTGCAGAGCCCCAGCCTGCCTAGAAAATGCCTAGATCATGCTGCAGCCGCTCGGGGGCCCTACTGCTTGCCTTGCTGCTTCAGGCCTCCATGGAAGTGCGTGGCTGGTGTCTGGAAAGCAGCCAGTGTCAGGACCTCACCACGGAAAGTAACCTGCTGGTACGTGGGCCAAAGCTGCCATCTTGGTTTCGGTATCACATGGAACTGGGGCTGGGGCTGGGGCTGGGGCTGGGGCTGCGGCTGCGGCTGCAGCTGCGGCTGGGGCTGGGACAGTGCTATGGGCCTGGGAAAATTCATTCTCAGAGATATGGGTAACTCAACCCAGGTCAGGAACAGACCCCCCAGGGTGAAGTCAGCACTGGACCAAGGAGGACAGGAAGCAGCTTCAGGAAGATGGGTCTGGCCCACAATTTCTGCTCGATTATCTTTATTTCCTGTTTTCTCATATGGAGACCTCACTTGATTTAAGTTATTTAGAGATAGTGCCACTAAAGTAATACTAATAATAGTAATAACAATTGCTCCTCAGTTGAGCCTACATTTTCAATCTTTTAGGTCCCAAGTTATTCCTTTGAAAATACCCTCATATCCTTTGCTATTTCATTCAATTTTTCTTCCCTTTCTACCTACTAACAGTTACAAAGCCAGCTAGGTAGTTCTGCAAATCACCTTTAGAGGCAGAAGTGAAACCCAGGCACTATTTTCTTCTAACTGGCGCCAAATGTCTCAAGCTGCTTCTGGGAGACTGATCTCAGCCTTTCCAGAAGCATGTAAAGTTCCTTTGGGCCAGGCTAGAATTCCCTCCAGGTCACTACAGGGTGTGTGTGTGAGTGTTTTGGGAGGCACAAGTGATAAACGATAGCAAGTCAAGGACTAAAAGACACACTGCTGATGTAGGTGGCCGAGTTCCATCCTGCTGCCAGCACCTGCCTGTGAGGGTGGAACGCAAAGCATTACATTCAGTGTTGTGTCAGTGCAGAAATTAAGTTAAGGTAAGAGAGAGACTTTCTCAGAATCACAGAGCAGGATCCATGTGGATTATAAAATAGAAACAATGAGCCCAGGGAATTCTGAGGGTTCTGGTTCAGAGGGAACCAAGAGGCTCAGGATTGGAGACACCCACTGCACAGCCTCTCCTACTGAGAGTTCACTAGGGCAGGGGCACTGGTCATGGTCAGAACCCATGGGCTCTAGTCCAGTTCTGTCACCAGTAAGCTGTAGAGCCTTGCCCAGGACTTTTCACGTCTCTGAGCCTCCTGTTTCATGTGGCCAGCAGGGAGGAGTAAGAGGCCATTTTAATTTTCCTGTTAATATTCTGTTGTGCTATAATTCTAAATCTGTGGAGCATAAAATTCCCAACTCAGAGTGGGTGGGAGCCTTCTGTTTCCTCCTTGGAAGTCCTGAGTAACTGAAAACTCAAGGCTGCAGGCTACAGGTCATTTTCTTAAGCAAATGTGTACCACAGGGGACTTGTTTAGTCACAGAGAGCAGAGACACCGGCTTAAGACCCGTGGGGTGGAAATAATCCTGGCTTTCTACGGCTCCCTCCAACCAGAATGAGGTGACAGGGAAATGAACCGCCCCCTTCCAAAGGTCACGGGTTGGAGAAAGCACAGGATTCCCTCAGGGGACTGGGAAAAAACAGAGAAAGTGCCAGATGGGTGTGGGCAAGTTTTGAGGCCTGGTAGGAGGAGATGGCTGGGCAGGTAGGGCATGAGGTAGGCTTGCAGATTACTGGGTAAGGCTGAGGCATTACTGAAAACAGAGGCCCTACAAGTCCAATTTCTACTTTCGCCCTGGGGAGATTCTCCCAATTGCAGCCCAATGCTCCACCGAGACTCGTAAATTGCACCATATTTATTTATCCAATATTTATTAAGTGCCAACAATGACCACCCACCTGCCACTGATTCATTCCTATATATGAGGCATATAACGGTAAGATGCTGACCCTGCTCACAAAAGCTATGGGGCGAGGAAACCACCGAGGGGGATGGGGTATTTGTGGTAGTTACCGGGCAGAAGTACTAAGGCGGACAAGGGCCAAAAGAGACGATGCCCACGCTGCGTCTCAGATGCCCCTGGATGCCAAGGGGGCCGGGTGGCAGAGTCTTCGGCAGGGAGCCCTTTGCAGGTGGGACGCGAGCACGTGGAGAGGCCGCCGAGCGCGGAGGGCGGAGGTGGGGCGGCGGGGCGGCGGGGCGGGCGGGCTCGGGCTCCCTCACGCGCTCGGCTCACCCGCAGGCCTGCATCCGGGCCTGCAAGCCCGACCTGTCCGCCGAGACACCCGTGTTTCCCGGCAACGGCGAGGAGCAGCCGCTGAGCGAGAACGCCCGGAAGTACGTCATGGGCCACTTCCGCTGGGACCGCTTCGGCCGCCCGAACGGCAGCGGCGCGGCGGGCGTGGGCCCGAGGCGCGCGGAGGAGGAGGAGGAGGCGGCTGCGGGCGCCGGCGGCCCCGGGCCCCGCGGCGATGGCGCCGAGCCCGGCCCGCGCGAGGGCAAGCGCTCCTACTCCATGGAGCACTTCCGCTGGGGCAAGCCGGTGGGCAAGAAGCGGCGCCCGGTGAAGGTGTACCCCAACGGCGCCGAGGACGAGTCGGCCGAGGCCTTCCCGCTCGAGTTCAAGCGGCAGCAGGCCGGGGAGCGGCCCGAGCAGCGCCCCGACGGCCCGGCCGAGCGCGCGGAGGCCGCCACAGAGCTGGAGTACGGCCTGGTGGCGGAGGCCGAGGCCGAGGCCCAGCCCGCGCTGAAGAAGGACGAGGGGCCCTACAAGATGGAGCACTTCCGCTGGGGCAGCCCGCCCAAGGACAAGCGCTACGGCGGCTTCATGAGCTCCGAGAAGGGCCAGACGCCCCTGGTGACGCTGTTCAAAAACGCCATCATCAAGAACGCCCACAAGAAGGGCCCGTGAGCGCGCGGCGGGCCGGGCGGGGGCTGGCTCGGGCGGTGGGAGCGGCCCGTTCAAGCTGTCTGTAGTTAGGAAATAAACCCTCTCAAGTTGCACATCTGCCTCTGACGTTGTTGGCTGGGTGAATAACATGAACATACATATCCGTTAAATAAAGCCCAGCGCTTAGAGGAGGCGACGCAGCTTGGCTCCCCTGTGACCACGCGGCAGTGTGTTTCCTTAGGGCCATGGCCAGGAAGTGAGCGTCCCTGTCCCCTCAGTGAATAAGCCTGCAGGGGGCAGGGTAGTTTAGGTCACGGCTCAGGGCGGCTACGTTTGCCACACTCCGTTGGGTGGGAAAAGATGCTCAGCTAGAAGATGCATGAAAAGGCAGGATTCCTACGAAACTGACCCTGCAAGAGTGACCCCGACACCTGCCCAAGGGCCAGCCCGACATTGGTGAAGCTCAGTGGCAGCTGGAAGGGCTCCCTGGGCTGTAAGGTGGGAAGCTGTGGTAATGTTCCCCGGGGTCTAGCTGTGTGGCCTTAGGCAAGTCTCCCCTTCTCCAAGATTTTGTCCATCTTCCCCTCCGTAGTGTGAGGGCTATTGTGCGGGTTAATTTAAAAAATGGATTTGATGATCTTATCACTGAGAAGCTAAGTGTGAGTGCTGATGGTGTCGGTTGCAATTTGCATGCCCAGATACAAACATTCTCAGATACATGGTCTCACTCACATAGACACACTCATGGAGACACATCTGGGTAAATACAGTGCAGTATACATGGGTACTTATTCCAGCCCCCGGCTCAAGCCTTGGGGTCTCCCCTTTTCCCCAGTTCCTCCCACACTCTGTCCTCTGGTGTTGCTCAGCCTAAACCCTTCGGGTCATTCTCAGGGCCCCTGGCTCAGGCCTCCACTATTGCAACAGCTTCCTAACCAGCTGGTCTCCTTGTCTCCAGTTACGCTCTCAAACCATCAGGTATAAATTCTTCATAGTAATGTATACAAAATCTTGCTTGCCCCACATCCCTGGCTCAAGAGCTAAAAAGTAGCCCCACCCCAATTTTCCATCAATTCTAAACTACAGGGCACAGCGTGCAGGGCCCTTGTCAATGAAGTTCCCGCTGCCTACTGAACCATACTTCCCATGTTCCCACCTACTGGGCATCTCTCTTCTCCCATCCTCCTTCACCCTATGCCTGGAATTCCCCACCTTTCCCCATCATTTTGAATGTTACCCCTTTTACAACATAAGGTTAGGCTCAATCCCCTTCCACTGGGAAAATTGTGATCTCTTCCAGCCACACCTGCTCATCTTCAGTGTTTCTGTGTCAGCTCCTCCTCAGTGGGGGGCATGCAGTCTGGCTCAGGTGGCAACTTCCTTGCAGTGTGTATGTTGTGTGCTCTCAGGGAAACCTAAGCTCCACTAGGGCAGAGGCCATGGGCTGGGTTCTTTTCATATGTCCTCATGATGTTTGCACAATGCTGGGGCCGTAGGTTTGCAGCCACACATATTTCCAATTCACAAGAGACTCACAGACACATACGGAGAGAGATGTACACATACATGTCAACTGCATTAGGCATACCAGTGAGCGGTATTGGATCAAAGTGGCTGGGAAATATTTGTATATGGCACACATACTATTTTGATGATCTAGGAGTTCACAATGAAAGAAAACTGGAATGCCCTGATGTAAGAGGAATCAGAAAGCCAGATTCCTAAGATAAAATCTCCCCCACTGTAATGAAAAAATGGCCCACACCTTCTGTCAGAGGGTGCTCCATGCTGGGAATCCTGGGCCTCATGTTTACGCCCTGGTAGCATCCTTTCCCCTACCCTCCTTCCTTTTGAGGCAAGTAAAGTAATGGCAGGTGGGGGTGGCTAAATGTCAGTGGTTCGTGTTGGTATTTTCAGATCCTATTTGCATCTTAAAAAACCATTTACTCTAAAGAAATCAAATAGACAGCTAGGTGGTGACAACATTAACATTTATTTGAAAAGGGCATCATAAAGACTGGGAAGTCACGCTAATAGTCCTAAAGAAGGATCTTGCTAAGAGTCCTTCTTCCTACACCCCACCCCCCACTCCTCTCCCCCCTTCCTTAAAACTAACTTGACTCAATGAGTTTAAAATACAGAAAACTGCCACAGGCACTAATTGTGCACTCCCATATAAATACGTCCGCTGTTATATACATACATCGTCAACTAGGAACTATGGGTTACACACACATGCACACACACGGGCACGCACACTCTCAGCCAGGTCCTGAAGGCCTAAATGGACACAGACAGGTCATAGTGTATGGGCTGCAGCATTTGTGGGGTTACAGCTGGGCGCCCCACAGGCCAGAACCAGCAGTCACGGAGGAAGCGCTCAAGAGGGGGTTCCCGACGACGACTGGGCCCTAAGGTCTCCTGGAGGAGCAGAGTGCTGGCCAACCTGGCCATTGTGACAAGAGGCACGGAAAACGGCCTTCTCACCCCAACAGGCCACAGAGCCCCGGCCACTGCCCCGTGCTTTCTCCCCACTTCCCTGGCTGGCCAGGCCCACCTTGACCATCCTTTGCCAGTCTTCGGGTGTTGCCAGATTTGGGATAAGGGGCCCTCTAACTAGACGATTCCTAAGGTGAGTAAGATGAAGAATGCAGCGCCCTGAGCTGCCTCCCCAGACGTCAGGCAGAGGCATTGTCTCAACACAACCGCCTTCGGGGTCCACTGGTCGGGGGAAGCGGGCGTGGCCTGCCCAGAGGAGCTCATCCACCTTCAGACTTCATACTGGGCCTAACAGCTCAGGTCTGTCCCCTCCCACAGGCCCCCAGCTTGCCACGTGTCATCTTATGGTCATGAGGAGGAACTGGGAGAAATAGCCTCCCTTCTCCATGATACTCTCTGGCCCCAGGTTGGATGGACTGGGGACAATAAAATAGCAACTGGAAGGAATCGTGACCCAGAGGCCCCCAGAGAAGCCCAGGGGTCAGGCCTCGGAGCCATTTAAAGGTACCCTGAGGCTGTGCTAATTCTTAGGCTGGTTGAAACATGTTCTCTGGGACCCAGAGCACCCAGGGCAAAGGGCAGTGCATATGTGACCCTCACGCTTCTTCAAGCACTGTTGTCAGTCCCAGCACCACCTTCTCACTGCTCACGCCTTGAGACCTGTGCATGAGGTGGAGGGCTGCACAGAGAGAATCTGAGAACTTTTCCAGTTCTTCCCCTGCCCTGCCTGGGTTCCTTCTCTGGAGAGGAGGCATTTAGGAGTCGAGAAATCACTTATTTCTCCTTTTCAGAGAGAAGGAAATGGGAACAGGCCCAGGGCACTGGGGACCCTACTGTGCGGAAAACAGGAGGAGCCTCCAGGATCACAGTGGTGCTTTCTGCTGACCTGCTGCTTATGCGCGGACATGACTCAACCAAATTAATACAATTTCCAAATCTCAAATACATTCACCCCCATTAAGTTCTGTCTGCAGGGTGCTAACCAAACCTACCCCTTGCCCATGAGGCAAGAGTCCTCAGCGGCTTTGGGGAGCAGCTTGTTGGGGTGGGCTTGCTAGCTCAAAGTCATAACAGACGGGTAGCAAAAAGGGTCAGTCACAAGACACAGTGCCATCAGACACTACGGGGCTCAGAGGGTAGGAAGCAGTGATGGATGCTAGGCCTCAGGTCTGGCGCTCAGCAAATTGCTTTGCATCCATTCCCAGGGCTTGTGGAGGGGTGGAGGGTGGGGGTGAAGGAGACTGCCTAATTTATCATCTCCTTGTCAATTTGAGTTAGCATGCACCTTAAACTTTCTGATTCTGAGGCATACTTGGCCAGAATCCAGGTTCTACCTCCTGTTAGCCGGCAACCTAATATCCTACTGTCAGTTTAAATTGAAACTGGGAAGATGGCACTCAAAAAAAGACGGCCAATTTTCTAAAAGAAACACATCTTTGCTACGCAGTTGTGATGGAAAGAAAAAGCTGCTTCAGATGCAGAAGAGGAAGGAGCTGAGCATATGAAAAATGGGAGCCCACCCCTTTTCTGCACCCCGTTCCCAGGGAGGGGGGAGGGAGGGACGTCTGCGTGGACCTGCAGGTCTCTGGTCCTAGCGCTGGCTCAAGAAAGGGGCCCCAGGGCCCTGCCTCCCACATTCCAGAACCAGGGTCACAAGATCAGCGCTCAGGGTGCAGCTGCCATGGGAGGGACCCTGAAGTCAAGGAGGCACGAGGGAGAAGCAGGGTTCCTCATTGAAGCCGAGCAGGGGACACAGCGGGGAAGACCCTGAGAGGAAGGATGTGTTTGTGATTCGCGATTTAGATTTCCTGTGAAGTTTCTTCCCAAGGTTATTCACCTTCAAGTTTGTTTCCAGTTATTTGAAATGTGGTTTCTTAATAAAGATATTAAAGTGAGGAGAAGTCTTAGTTCATGCTTGTAATGAGCATTAGCCAAAAGCCACGAGGGGAGCAGAAGCCGGGCCCCAAGCCCTGTAATCATGCGGGCCATCTGGAAGCTGCAGGCCCAGAGCATGGGGGCAGCGACCAAGTGGGAAACGACAAGAGCAGGGTCAGAAAGCCCCCTGCCCAGGAGATAGCTGCACATGTAGTGGGAAACGCGTATGCTAAATTTCTCCCAATTTGAGAAGACACCTGTCTGTGCTGATCATCGGGCTCTCAACCAAATTAATACAATTAATACAATTTCCAAATCTCAAATACATTCACACCCATTAAGTTCTGTCTGCAGTGTCCTGAAAAGCCTGCCATCCCCTCAGCAGAAACAGCCTGCTTCTGACCCCAGCCCCTACCACCTAAAATTGTACCCTAAAAGGGATTCCTTTGGGTCAAGAAATCTATTCACTCTCCCTCTTTTTAAAAAACAAATTCTCTAGGGAGGAATCATTTGGCCATTCCCACCTTACTGTAAGTTATATTGGCTCAGAAAAGTTATGGATGTTTCACTGGAAAAGGAGAATTATTTTGGGCCACTGGGCGCTGTCCCAGGAGGAGGCCCAGGTGAGGTCCTGTCAGAGGCAGCGGGGTGAGAGAGGGGAAGTGCAGTGCACAGCAAACAGCTCCCTGGCTCCTACTCTGCACACAGACAGACCGGACTCAGGGAAACACAGAGCCCAAGGGGGTTTCCACCACTCTCCCCAGGCCTCGAGCTTTGCCGTTGGCACTGAGGTTCAGATTTGTCCAAAGAGTTAAAAAATCATCCCAGTATCAGGTGCTGGATCCTTCTTTCCTCCAATGAAACATCCAAAAGGTTGACTTCTGACACCCTTGAGTCCCAAAGTGCTCCTCCCCCACTACCATCCCTTCCCACCCTCCATCCCCAGCCCGGCCAGGCTGGGCCAGGAGCCTCTTCCACACTTCAGATGCTCCTCCTGAGTCACCTAGAGCCATATTATCTGGTCCTGCCCTCCCTCAACCCAGAGGCTATGGAAACACATTGGGCTCCTCAGAAAGAAAGGCAGCAAAGAGAGAGCTCAACTCAGAGAAACATCCAGAAGGGAGAGAACCATGGGAGGGCCAAGCAAGCTCCCTCTGAGAAAAGGGGGTGAGAAGACGCTGCAGAGGGACCTGCCCACTTCTGCCTGCTGCTCCCCTCGGGGAGGCAGGCCCAGCCTGGGGAGAGCCAGCCCCTCCATCAGCAGCCGCCTGCCCTTCGTTTCAGCCGTTGCTGCCCCCACCGTGGTGTCTCTACCCCAGCTCCTGTTATAAGGGCTCAAAATTAATAATAGAAAGAATCACGAGGAGACAGCTGCAGGGTGAGCAGGAGAGTGGAAAAGACACTGGAGATTTGAGGGCCTCGGGACCAGAGGGAGGGGATGCTCTGGAGGAGAGCGGTCGCCCAGCTTCCAGCTCTCCCTGGGGGCTTCCTCTTGATTGCTGTCTGCAGCTCCCTTTGACCAGCTGTGTCCCCATCCAGTTTCCTCCTGAGGGGATGGCTGCTGTGCCCCCTCCCACCCACACACCGTAAGAGCCTTTCACTTGCTGCATCACATAGGAGCTCCTCAGGACCTCAGACCCCCTACAATTCTAGGCCCCTCACCAACACCACGGAGGAAACTACAGGGCACAGGTGAGAGGCTTATTGGCCCTAGAGGGGCAGGTGGCCGATGCCCTCAGGGAAGACAAGGGGGGAGTGGGAGGGCCTGGGGCTCCACCTTGCTTAGCTGGGAAGGTGCTGCCATCCAAGGTGGCCTTTTCTGAGATCTCAGATTTGCACGTAGTAGGGGTGGGGTGTGAGGGTGAGCCCCTCCCTCACACCCTACCCCTCTGAGGAGCTCCATCTCTTGGAATTCAGTACACACACAGATCTGGAAATTTCATCTCGTAGACAGGGATGGAGTGGTTCTGAGGCTGCCCATAGGCTGCGGTGATGGTTCCTGACGGGCTCGGCGGGGGCCTGGGGCAGGAACACACAGAGGAGAAAGGGATGAAGAGGGGTCCCACCCTGTGCCACCAAATAGAGCCACTGAATTGTGTTTCTCTTTGAACAGGGACCAGAGCCTTTGTCACCCCATGGGTTCCCAGGTTTCAAGTTCTAGAATCTACAGCTCCATGGCATGCTCTACAGTGACAGTGTAGCTTTAGAAAGTCAAGCCTCATCTTGGGAAAAAAGGATCCCTGGCTCTTTTCTAGGGTTCACTGAGCTGTCTCTCTCCCTCTCTAGTCTCCACTTCCTTTTCTGGGGAGAGTTGGTGGCTGACTCCAGCCCTGGAGACAGAGGCTGGGGAGAGGGAAGACTGAAGACAGTGAGAGGAAGACTCGGGGGCAGGGGGCCCAACACTGGGCCACAGGAGTAGCATCCCCTGGCCAGGGCTGCCACTTACCGGATGGTGATTTCAAAGATCTGATTGAGTTTGCTCTGCAGCAGCGATGCCTAGACACAAACAGAGGGAGAGTCAGCAGGGCTCCCACCCTCTGCCGGCTGTCACGGGCCCACCTGTCCAGAGCTCACACTGGAAGCTTGGGCAGTGCAGCCTCGGGAAGGGAATGGTGGGAGCTCTAACGGTGCGAGCTCTTTCCCAGCACTGGTCTGGGGACCCTGGCTGTGGGTTCAGGTCAGCCAGAGCAGCCCAGCAAAGGCCCACTAGGGAGAGCATGGAGGCCAGGAACACTAGGAGGGCTTCAGAAGGCAGTTCTTGAGGGACCCTTAGCTCCTCCAAGTGGGACAGTAGGGCCTGCTGGGCATGCAGTCAGGAGGCGCAGAGCTGGCTCCAGCTCTTTCCTTAACTCCAAAGAAGGAGCTGTGCAAAACCGGTGGGTTAGGGAAGATGCTCTCTCTGGTCCCTTCTGGCTCCAATTGAGTCCATGTGCACAGAGAGTGAACTGAGCACATGTTCAGCTCCGAGCTCGTGAAATGAGCAGCATCTACCGCTTCAGATGGGACAAGAAGTTAGGATAATATAGGTTCCAAAAATCGATGTCATACTTACATGTATTTATATGTTATTATATATAATTATCATAATATATTAGAAATATATATATGTAAGTATGTATATTAGATATATATTATATAATAGAAAAGACTATTGCATGTATTTTTATTAAAAGGAAAAAAATACAGTAAAATATGAGTTATTTGTAACTTTTGGATGTTTATAATTATATTTCATTGTTACTATGATGAACACAAATCCTGGCTTATAAAATCAGTCTCAAGAAATGTTTATGCCCTTCTGTTAAGTATAGACATGAGCCCTTCTTTCCACTTGTCTGGGTCCCTCTCTTGCAGACCTTTCCCAAGGCTGCTGTTCCATTCCCCCTGTCTGGAAGTGGGTCCTGTTGCAAACACTGGCCATCTTCCCTTCCCCATGGCTCCCTTCCCCCATCACTCTGTGATGTGACAATCATACTGGCACTAACCTTGCAGAGTAGTCATGAGACTGAAATAAGCTACTAAATGTAAGGTGTTCTGATACATCTTACATAGGAAGTGTGTTATGTACTTGCTTTACGGTAATAATGATCATGGTCTGTCTGTTTGACGCAGGAGCTCCTGAGGTCAGGGCTTCTTCCTTACATGGAAAGTGTGGGGCCTGGAGGCCTGTATGACCAACAGGCAAGTCTTTTGTTTCATGGGGAAACCATGTAGGGCCAAGGTGTCATTGGCATCTAAACCCTAATTTCTGGGTGACAAAAGTGTCAAGATCTTCTAGCAACTCAGTTCTGCCCTAGAGCCGAATCCAGTGTCTGTTGGTCCCTGCCGGCTCGCCCCTGTCATGCCTCACTTACCCGGGCCCCGCAGTGCGCTGCAATCTCCTCGAAGGGCGCCTTCTGGAACTTCTCCACCACCTGCCGCCGCCGTTCACGCTCCTGCTCCTCCACAGCCACACTGTCCACTGCAGCAAAGAGTGGGGTCAGGCCTGGGTGGACTCCTCCCAGGAGCTCTCTTGGTGATGGCAACTCGGGCTCCCCCTCTGCTGATGGGCAGAGTTCGGGGGCCTGGAGGGTGTGTTGCCATCACGTGGCCCCAGGAGGGCTACACTTTTTCCTGATTCTGCTCAGCCTCCTTCCTCATGTGAGGGTTCGAGAACCAGTTGAGCAGACCCTTACGCTGGGCTTTTCAAGCCCCATGTAGCTGCACCAACGCTAGGACTCTTAACCCGAACAGGAAGTACCCTGGGGTGGGGGGCTTAAAAGGGACATCAAAAATGGAAAAGCCAGACACACCACAAAAGCCAGTGCAGAACCCCTGTGGCAGAGCGATGTGAGCCCCTTCAGGCTTCTACATATTCCTCTTGGTATCCAAAATCAGTTAGAAAAAAAGGGGAGGGGCCTCCAGTATGTCCATTATTCTCTGTTTAAGAAGGCAGAGCGAATGTAGGTTGGAAAGAGTACCATCAATGACAACAAAAATAAAAAAGGTCTGGCAGTTGAAGACATAATTTGTCATCAGCATTCAGAAGAATTCTCTCACTTGGAATACTTCATTGACCAGTAATTGAGACAGAAGATGTAATACTGCATTTTAAAATCTATTGCCATTGTTAAATACATATTAATATGATTTGTTCTTAATACTTGTCATTGGTCAACTTGTTCTTTGGTATCACATTCTACCAAACACTAGCCCAAGTCTTTATACACAATGCTTTTACCCTGGCTGGCTGTGACCCTCAGTGGATTACCTTAAAGGCAGCTATCAGTAGGAAAAAGGCCGCCTGACCTAGATACACGGGGCACCACTATTGATCCCTGTCAGGAGGCAGGACTTTCATTGCAGCTTTGGTGGGTGGGATGATTTCGGAGGAAGCTTCTAGCAGCTGCCCTCACGTCTATGTTGAATCATCCTCGGGAGGGTCGCAGATGGGGCTGCACACACCCACTCCCAACCGGGACCCAGCCCTGCCCTCCCCTCCAGCCAGAGTCCCTGGGGGCTTCCCACTTACCAATGGCCTTCTTTAACGTCTCATAGGTGATCTCCTCCGCAGGCACTCGCTGAGGGAGAGGGAACAAGTGTTCAGAAAGGTGGAGCAGGGGCGGGAGGGGAGGAAGCAGCCTTGGCTTCCTCGGTTATCTGGCAGCCCCTTCACTTCTCAGAAGACTGTCCCCATGGGCAGAAACTCCCTCAGGATACCCACCTTATCACCAGGGTCTCCGGAAGCTCCCTAAAAGTAGTGACATGGGGGTGGGGAGGCTAATTCCTCATCAGAGTCTCACCTAAAAGGACTCACTGTCCCCTCCCTCTGGCTTGTCCCATTAGCCCAGCAGGAGGAAAACACTTTGTAATAATAATAAAAAAAATCTTCAGAGACCTAACAGAAAATATTGGAAGAGGGCCTTATATGTGTAGATCACCATCTGTAAGTATAATTTCAAATGTAGATTTCAAGAACTGAGTAACATTTTTGAGGACTTATGGGGTGGGGGTGGGCAGTAGCCTCCAATTCTTGCTGCGGTGCTAACCCACTTGAGGTTCCCAGTCTTGCAGAGCTGGAAGGGCCTGGTTCAACCTCATTTCACTTCTCCAGTTAGCCTGAGTCAGACCCTCCTTCCTGCCGTGGGAAGGTTCCAGACAAGCTCTGGAAAGCCCTGGACTGGAGGTCTGGCCCGTAAGCGAGGAGCTGTGAGAGGCTGAGGGAGGCTTGATCTTGACCCCAATGCCTTCTTGCTCCACTCACATCTGGGGAAAGGCTAGGTGTCCAGACTGTGCTCCATGGCCACACCAGCCCCAGTGGGCAGAAACTGTCCCTGCCCCCAAACTCTGCAAGTCTTCCTGTCCAAGTCCTCACTCATTGCTGAGGTTTCCCCCACATCTCCGTCGATTCCCTTAATCGGAAGAGTCACCATGAAAAACAAGCGCACTGCATCCTGTGGCTTCAGCTCCCTCAGGACTCCTTTCTCCCTCCTCCCTGTCCCTCCCCCACATCTTTCTCATGTGAGGAGTGAATTTGGTATTTCCGCTATGATTCCCTATTCTTCCTTTCTCGTGGGTACGTCTACTTTATTTTCTGGGGTAGAAGAAATAATGGCAGGGGAGGTATCGCATATTAATTTGTACAGAGACTAGATATTCACAGCCCTCAAGAAAAGATGGGAGAGAGCGCGTTGAGCTGCAGCCCCTCTTTCAGAAAGCACCGTATGGGTATATCTGGAGGAAACACCGTGGGAGCTATTCTTGGCCTCCTCTCTCCTAGCAGGCTTCCCAATTTCCAGCATGGAGCACGTCTGGCCCCACCATGAATGGTGAAGAACCACCAGGAAGTCTTTCAAGAGAGATTTTTGATGACATCCTCAGGGGAGTGCAGTAGAGAGAAAGATGGATACAAATGCTTTTTTCCAGATGGAAATGTCTATGATATACATGATGATAGTAAGAAAATTGGACTTCCTTGAGAAATTTACTTTCTGTGCAACCTTAAATGTGTTGTGCAGTTAAGGGGGCCTGGAGCATGGAGCGTTTGACTGCACGGGAGGCTGGAGCAGGTCCCCTCCCCTGGGGATGCCGGGCTTCCCCAGGACAGTGTATCGAGAAGACACCCACCTCCTCCTTCTCAGGGCTGTTCCTAGACTCCACCTCCACCTGCAGGGAAATGGTTTCTCCAATGCTCTTCCTCTTGGACAAGCGATCCTCATCTGGGAAAGGAGAAGCCAGATGCTTGACCTCCCAGCCCCGGGGGAGCGAGCCAGGATCATGCCCCTGGTACCATCTCCTAAGCCTTGTGTCTATGCCTGGTCCACAGTCCTCTGAGGGCTCAGGGCATGTGAGGCCACAGCTGGACTTTACAAACAGCTGTGGGCCTTCTCTGCCCATCTTAGGGTGGCGAGTTCTGCAACTTAGGGCTAAGATTTTGAAATCCTTGATGAGCACAAAGAAGCTGCTTAGGACCAGAAAGCATATCTTGACTTTGCTCATAACACTAGCGGTTGTCATTTGTGTAGTATTGGCTACGTGCATTTGCCTTCATTATTTCATGTACCTTTCCACCAATCCCCTAAGGCAAGTACTGTTAATATTTCTATTTTACAGTCAAGGAAACTGAGACTCAGAGATGCCAAGAGACTTGTCTAAGATTTCCCAGGAAGTCAGTTACAGAGGACTGGGTCTCTGTAGCCCATGTGTCACACAAGGCGGCCTCTCCCATCCATGAGCTAAGCTATTATATGGGCCAGCTGGGAAATCCAGAGGATCTCACATAGATTTCCACTGTGCCTTTCAGCTCTTCTATGACATCCAAGGTGCCATGGAAGGCGACCAAAGTCCCTTACACTCAGGTCCTTACTTGGCCAAGACAAGCCAGAGGTAGGCCTGGAAGCCCTTGGGCAGAGCTCATACCTGTCAGCTGAGGGATGTAGGGCAGGCAGAGCCTGTCTGAATTGTAGCCGCTGCCCCCCAGGACTTCACTGATCTTGCTTTGGCGGAAGAGGAACTCAATCACCACTCCATCCAGATTCTGAGACAGCCTGGAAGACAAAGGAGGAAGGGGCTAGTGAGAACCATGGGTAACTGGGATGATTCCTGAAGGCTTTCCTTATGATAAAGGTAGCATTCATTATACCAAATAATGGAGATGCAAATGGTAAAGAAATCACCCAGAGTCCCACTTTCCAAAGATAACCTTCAGTGAGCAGAATCCCCCAGTCACGCACATTTATGCACACACACACCCCACCCTGCCCCCACATTCCTGCCCTATGATCTATTTAATGTACCTATTCTATATGAATATTTCATATTAACTGTTCTTCCGAACCATTGTAAATGAGCTACCAATCATCTGCTGTGTGGATGGGCCGTAATTGATAAAGCCAGCCCCTGTAGTTGGACATTTTATTTTTGCAGAATATCTCTTCCTCTGATGCTGATGTGACATTGGCCCACAGACTACAGTCTGACAATGACACTTGGATTGATGGTAGTGTCTTGTCCAGAACAACCGCTCCAAGATTCCTTCCCCATGGGCTTGGCCGAAGCTCCCAGAGGTGGCATCACATACCCTACATGGTACAGCACATCAGTATAGCTCAAGGTGTGTATTGCAGTCACATGGTGAGAGTCAAACTTGACCCAGGACCTGTGGGCCACAGGCGGGTCCATTTGCAGCCCCAGAGCCCATAGGAGCCGATGCCCCTGCCTCCCACCTCCCACCTTCTTACTCAGCTGCCTTGGGTATCCTGGACCATGTCCCAGGTGCACTCCTCACCTGGGCCTCCCCACAAACACGTCCTCAGGGAGCATGTACGGGGCCTCTTTCTTCCTGGTCTCTATCACCTGGAGTTTGGGAGGAGTCACAAGGTAAGAGCTGGGTTCAGCAGGAGAGGAACCCCAGACAGGCAAATGTAAGAGCTCCCGCCCCCTCTGTGTTTCCTCTCCCACAGATCAATGGCAGAGCCTTCTACAGCTGGCTTCCGAGCGACAAACTCAGATCACAGTGACCCTCGGAGCAGCCAGAGAGGACAGGTGGTCTGCTCAAGCTCTCCCCAGTGACACATAGGGGCTAAGTGTCCTCTGAGTGCAGGGTCTTAGCTCCTGAGGGACTGTTCTTTCTTGCTTCTGTGACCTGTTCCTGTTTTCTCTTTACACCTGAAAAATGGAGCCCAGGTCACACCATTCCCAAGCCCTGGTGCATGCATTGCAAACACATCCTGAGGGACAGTGACATCTTGAGTTTCTCTCAATATCCTTCGCAAAGTGTTGACAAGAAAGGTGAAAGTTATTAACATGATGAGAAGTGGGAGGATAGTTGGCAGGCAAGTGTGTGGAGGAGGCGAGTAAACAATGACGCCACTATTTTTAATGAAGAGATGAGTAAGCACAGGTGCAATTGCACTTAATTGCAATCCTAAGTGCAATTAAGGAGAAGTCCTGGGGAAACCCCAAGACAGGGCTTCCTGAGCTCTCCCGGTCATGAGGACATCTCAGGGACATCTCAGGGACACCAACCTCATGGATGTGCTGGCAGAAGGCAGGTACCGTCGTGAGCTGGCTGATGAGGTTCAGGTAGGCGGCGCCCATCGCGTAGAGTGCGCAGCGGTTGTATACAGGCAAGTTCTCTTCGTTGGCCTGGGCCAAGTCCTGTGGCAACACAGAGGGGCCTTTGCAGTTTTTAATTGACAAACTATACTGATGCCCCCCCTCCACCTAACCTCCCCCAACCACAGGGAGACGGTCCACTGCTCTAGACTAAGCCTTTTTCAGCATTTGCCTCATAATGCCCTGGAAGTCACAGCCGTCCTTATTAAAACTGAAATGAATGGTTCCTAGAACAGTCCACCAGAGGTGATAACCTCAATCCAACACTTTGCAGTTCCATCTTTAGTCACTTCGTCCAAACCTTCATCAGTAAGCCCACCTCTGGGATGCTGTTTCCTTCACTACAGACCCTGCATGATTCTTAGAGGGCAGGATTGGCTTGCTAAATTCGGTTCACATGTTAAACTGAGAAAGTTGTGGGAGTTACTAGGGATTGGGATACAAAGGAATCTCAAATTCTACAATGAAGACAATCATAGCATCTGGGTTGGCCTTGCAGGATTTAGCACTGCCAAACAAGTGGCCTGAGACTCGCCACCACTGAATTTCCAGGCTTGCCACAATTCGGAACACAATGCCTGCCTGGCCTCAGGACCCCAAAGACCCTTATCCCTGAGGTCTGAAAGACACCCCAAGGCCTAAACGGTACTTCCACCCAGGCAGATCTCGAAAGTCTGAAGCCCTATATAATGCCACACTGCCTGCTAAAAGTCATAAGGAAGGCCTGCTGAACCTACAGGCCCCCAGGCTCAGAGAGAACCAGAAACATGTATTTTTAATAAGTGCTTGAGGCAATTCTGAAGCACATCCAGGTTTGGAAACCAGATGATTTGCTTTGGGATCACTCGGCGCTTATAAGCAGCCTCTTGGCAATACTGAGTCCCATTCAGATCCTTAGAGACTTGATATACTAGAGGTTAAGGGGTATTTTTGAATGACCCTGTTGGCCTGGGTCTCCTTTAGCCTGAGAATGGGCCAAAGCCATGAATGAAACATTCTTCAGCGGTTCACCTACAGGCCATGGTTGGTGTTCTTCATGGAGGAATGGCCAACCAGGGGCACAGTATTCCAAGGCTCCAAAACAGCTGTTAAGCAGTTGCTACTCGGCACTCTAATCAGTGCTTGGTCACAACAGATCCTCTCCCCTGATCCGAACCCCCATGTCCTGCCCACACCAATCTCACCTGAACAGCCAGCACCAGGCGGATAAGGTCTACCACCACCTCCTCGTTGGCCAGCTCAATGCTGATGAGAGCCAGCAGGCCGTAGAGCGCCTCGTAGTGCTTCTGTATGTTCGTTTCCTCCTTACAGCTCAGGTAGATGTGCCTGTAGAGCTGCTGGGAGTGCTGGAGATGGGGAGAAGGGTGCGGGCAAGGCCATGGTGGCAGGGCAAGGACAGGAGGGGCAAGAAGAATAGAAAAACCAACCTGAAGAGGGCGGGAAGGCCGTGCGTACCCCACCTCCACCCTCAGGGGGAGGATGCCTGTCAAGCAGACCCAGCGGATGTGAATACGTGCAGGAGTGCATATTTAGGGAAGGCTGGGTCCAGTCTTCCAGCAACAAAAGCTGCTGCCCAAATTGTTTTTGCAAAGAGCAGGACACAGTGTCACTGCCCCGGTCCTCACTCTGGTCTTGGTGATGAGTATGACCCTGGGCGCTTGACCCCAAGAAGGGTCGGCTGCTCATTCTGCCTACGAGCAGTCAAAGAGGCAGGAGGCAGGCTCTGGAGCAGCAGTCAGCAGTGACTTGGGGCTGGAAGGTCAGGGTCCCAGGACCTGGTCTGCTCAGGATTCACTGTATCTTGAGGTCACATTTGCTAACCTTCTTCATGAAGACGGTGTCCTGCCGGGAGCACTTGTCCACTTTCAGCTTCAGGACAGAGATGTCACTGAGGGTACTGAAAGGGGACATGAGGGGCCACCTTAGCCCTTGTGCGAGGACAGTCAGAGCTCATGTGGCGTCACTGGGCTTTATCCCCAAGTCAATAGTTGTACCAAAGCCTCCCAGTGCTCCTCCCGCCCTGGTTCCTAGCCCACTCTCTACTTTCTCCCAAGTTCTCTAGTTCCTGCCCCTTTTTCTTAAACATTACTCTAGTTTTTCTCTTCCTCCCCACCTGAAAACTCCCTTTAGTAGGTGCTCTTTAGCTCCCAAATTTCCAGCCCCTCCCTTTCTCCCCCAGGTCAAGTGCTCTTTCAGTCGCTCCTCCCCGCGTGGGGCTCCAGGGTCAGTGTCTGTGATCAGCTCCCTGGTGGGTCTCACTGAATCTCTGAATTGTACCCCCATCTGCATGCGTGGCCCTATCAGGCCCCTCACACATCAACAGGGGGAGGCCCCAATTTCACCTGATGGAAGAGAACTTGTGGCGGTTGCCATGACGATCAATGAAACTGATGAGAATCTCTAGAACGAAGAGACGGATCTCTGCATCATCCATGAGGGCAGTGGACAGAAGGCGGTCAAGGAAGTTGCTGGGCAGGGCTGACATCATGTTGTTGCACTGGAAACCTATGGACACCTGCAAGGGAGCCCAAAGATAGCTGTACTTAGGAATGCCGGCCCCCTCAGGTGCAGCGAGGAGATGGAGGAGCAGCTGGCAGAGGTTGGGCCTGAAGCATCCATCCTCTCTGGGCATCTCCTAGTCCAGTTCCCCGGGTCCAGATCCCCCAGCCCAGAGCCACCCTGGGCCCTGGATGCCTTCGGCAACTCGAACATCCACCTAGACAACCTCCTCAGCTCAGCTCAGCTCAGTAGACATGTGGTTGGACGGGAACAGTGTGTGGGAACATAACGTGGTTAAAAGCAAGCCAGGGATGAGCACCGGAGGGAAGCAGGAGTCAGGGAGCCTCCGAACTTATGTTCCATGCCATCAGGGCACAACTAATGAAGACACACTATGGATATAATGCTGTACTAAGAGTGTGGGCAGTCACAGAGAGATGGAAAGACGGGAAGAACTTACAGCTGGCCTGAGGAATCAGAACCCAGGCACAGGGCAGCCACCAAGAGCACACAGAGCATTTGCTTCCATCCCTTCTAGCATAGCCATGAAGGGGGTCTTCTGATTAAAGCCAGTTGGCACAGACACATTATATGTGATGTCAAAGCAGTCAAAAGCAGAGAAACATATTTACTGTTACCCTATATTATAAAACAATGCCTTTGGTGATTCAGCGTGTCCTGGAGGAGCCAGCAAAACCTGGCACCATCAATGGTAAACACCAGTGTTCACTGAAGGGGGATGTATCTGAGTGCATCCCAAACTGTCACCTTAGTAAGATGCCAGGTACAAATCAGTGAGGGTAAACTCAGCAAAGAAATGGCAGGAGTACGCAGATGGGGGAGGTAACCAGATGTGGGCAGCACTGGCACGAAAAGCCTTTATAAAAATAGAGTGACAGGAAAGGTGTGGGCTGAGGGAGGGGAGGGGAGGCATGAGTGGGCTGAGGGGGCTGTGCAGACAGCCAGGCTGGGACAGAGACGGCTGGGGGATGCGATGGGCAGTCTAGGGAGGGAAAGGGGATTGAAGACCTTCCAACCTCAGTGTGAAAAGACAGGCATATGTCATTTTATTGCACTTTGCTTACTGTGCTTGGCAGGTATTGCATTGTTTTATATATTGAAAGTCAGACCCTCCACCAGCACAAAGATTACGACTCGCTGAAGGCTCGAATGATGATTAGCATTTTTTAGCAATGAATTATTTTTAAAATAAGATATGTACATTGGTTTTTAGACATAATGGTATTGCACACTTAAAAGTCTACAGTATATATAGTGTAAGCACAGCTTTTATATGCACTGGGAAACCAAAAAATTTGTGTAACTCGCTTTTTTGCGACGCTCGCTTTATTGTGGTGATCTGGAACCAAACCCGCAATATCTCAAGGTATGCCTGTATGAATCCTGGATGTACATCAGCTGGAAACTGAGACCTCACTTTAATAAGGGGCAACGTGTGGGGAACAGCATTTCTAGAAAATTCTTGTGGTTGTATTTACGATAGGTGAGGAGAGCTGGAGATAAAAGCAACTAGGAGAATCATGTATTTGTGAGATGTCCAGGGTTCAGGGCAGTGGGGCGCTTGTTATAGACAAAGACTCAGGGCCCCACTCAGACCAGTGTGGCTCAGAGTCTCTACAGTTCAACAAGCTGGTCATGGGAATGGTTCTTGAGGAAAATGAATCTAGACTCCAGTGATGGCTGCAAAGGTGTAAAAGAGGAATATAAACCACTGACGAAGGGAAAGCTTGTGGCTGGGAGACCGAGGTGAGCACAAATGCCAAGGAGGAGACAGAGGGGGAAGGATCTGGGTAGGTCATTGGAGGGGAAAGGGGCAGGAACCAACAGATTCCATCTCAGTACAGAGATAATGTTCGAGCGACAGTGCTCTGAGCAGCGGATAAGGAACCTTTGTGAAAATTAGAAACTGTACCCGGCCTGCTCTGGATAACTCAGCTCTGTGGGTCCTGCCAGGCTAGTGAGAGGAACACAGGCTGGATTTCGGGCCCCACCTCATCCCTCTGGAAGAACATATTTGTGTAGCGTGCAACCTGCACAGCTGGATGCTGGGGCTCTGCTTCCTCCTGCAGAGGCCAAGCAGGAGTGGGGACAGGACAGGCTCACCTGGAGGAGGGACTTCAGCAGCATGATCTGGGTCAGCCGGTTCCTGTTCTCCCTGTGGACCAGAGATGCACATTCTCACTGGGACGGGGACTTGGGCGGAGACCCCACGCTTGCTGCCTACTTCTCCCTCATGGTTAGTTTTCCATGAGGCTTATCTTGTTGGGTTACCCAGGACAGTGACCTCCAGAGCCAGGGAGCAGACCAGGGAATTAATGGCTCCCCTCAAGGCGGGAGGCAGTTACTGGGGGGAAGGTGGCGCCCTGAGTAACTGCTGGGCGAGCCAAGGGCCCCTCTAAAGGCGCCTGAGGGATTTGAGAGCAGAATTAGAGAAGTGAGGGCAGAACCAGAGGAGAGAGCGGGGAGTGTGGGAAAGGGTGGCCGGGCGCAGCCGAGGCCGAGGCCGAGGCCGGGAGGGACGGCGAGGTGGCCTACCCTGTCCTCCCGGTCTCCACGGGGTGATGCAGGGAAGGCAGCGGGACCTTGCTCATGATGAAGAGAATCACCTCGGAGCGCTGGTAGGTGGGCAACGTGCTGGCGAAGGAGCCTGCGGGAGAGAGGCGGTGGAGGGGTTGGCCTGGGCGAGACCGAGGGCTGCGGGGGTCTCTCAGCTCAGCCTTTCAGCTGCTGCTCTGGGGGGACAATTAAGGCCCAGAGGAGAAACCTAGATGACTTCAGAGGACTCGCCCAGGCTCTGGTCCCTGTGCTTATTATTCCCGAGCCTGAGGCTAAGCTCTCTGGGATGGAGAGCCTGGACCCTGGGACCAGGGCAGCCCCTGGGTGCCCACCTAGGCTCTGCCACCAGTGGGCTGCTCTGCTGGGTGCCCTTGGGTAAGTCACACCTCCGTGAGTCTCAGTGGCTTCACTTGTAACCGGGGATCACTCCTGCCCTGCCTACTCCTCAGAGCTGAGGGGAATCCGGTCGGGTGGCACTGGGACAGGAAGGCTCTGAAAGTGATGAGCCTTACACGAGAGGTGGCTTTGTAGTCCCCCCCACACCCACGCACACACACTTTCTCCACGGCTTTCCCCCTTTCCTTTTCCTTACTCCCCACCTCCCCTCCAATCCCTCAAACTCGGGGGCATCAGGCAGGCCAAAGGGGGACAGGGCGCAGGAATAGTTTGCCTCTCTTGGCCTGTGATCTGAAGTCGGGGCCGAGAAATCCACGAAGATTGTTCTGGGCTCTCACTCAGGCCTGACCAGGGGCAGTCTGTGAGCTGAGCGCACCGTGGACTGATTCCATTTCCCCCGTGTTGGCGAGTAACATGAACAGATGACAATCTAGACCGCCCTGGACTGAAGTCCTTGTGGGAGCTATCTCCAGACCACGCCCTCCTGGACCCCCCCCCCCCGCCCCCGGGACCAGCACCTATGGTCTTGATGACAGCCTCCTGGAACATGCGCTCTTCATGCTCCTTGATGATCTTGGTGCCCAGGCTGACGGCCCCGTCGTAGCTCCCGGTGAGGGCGTAGTCGATGCTGAGCCGGAGCTGCCTCAGCAGGGTGTTGAACATCTCCAGCACCGTGGGCCCTGAGTGCAGGGGCCGGAAACCCAAAGCTAAGGCCGGCACCCCTCGCTCGCTCTTCCCTGCCCTGCACCTCCAGCCAGGGGCTTCCTCAGCCCCCACCTTCCCTGTCTGACCTCCTGAGGACCACCAGCTCTGACACCTCCCTAAAGCGCCCTTTTCTGGAAGAGGAGGCAGCCTCCTGCCAAGGGCAGTTCTTTGTCCTTGAAGGGTTCCCAGCCCCCACTCCTTTCAGGGCCACCTTACCCACGGAGCCGGTGGCTGCGATGACGGCGGCTTCTGACAGGACCTCCACGATGCCCGCCCGCACCGTGGCCGCACTGCGGCTGTTGGCATCCAGGTGGCTCAGGAGCTGCTGGATAACCAGGTGGGAGTGCTGCGGCTGGGGGGAGGAAGATGTGCTGGTCCCCAAACAGCAACCCCCACGCGGCCTCTGAGCCAGGCAGCCCTGGACTGGGACCCAAAGGGCAGCCTGGACACAGGTGAGATACCCTGCTTCCTTTTCCCTGCTGGTCCCACAAGGAACAAAGCCAAAGCCCAGTGAAGACCTGGGTTTCCACATTTTCCCTGGGCCCTCTCCCTTCAAATGGGTCGAACGTCAATGTTAAAATACTGTCTTCCTTTTCATTTTCTCATGTCTTATTGCTAATGGCCATGAGAGGCCACATGGTTTAGTCTAGCGCTGCTCAAAGTGTGGCCCATAGTCTGGTGACAATTCAAGATCTGTCTGATGCCCATTTATACTGAGATAAGTACAGAAATCGAGAGTAAGTGTTTAGGAAGCAATCTGACAATGCCGTGGCAGCCAAGCATGGTCTGTGGGCTTCTAGTTTGAGCGAATTATTCATTTACGTTTTCTGTGAATTCTTTTAAATTGAACTTTAGGAAGTATTGGTCTGTGATGGATTAGAAATAACACTAACTGGTCACTCTCCACAGCGAGGTTAAGCAGGACCCATTGAGACAGCTGGCCTTGTCTACAGGTGCACTGTCCAGAGGTGCCCTTGGCCAGGGAGACAAGCTGGACCAGGGGAGCCACTGTACCTGAATTGAATACATGATGATTTTAAAGCAACGGATGGCGAACACCTTGGGTTCCCACAGAGAATGGTTGTCCAGGTGGCTGTGAGGGAGAAAACATGGGGGACTGGCTAAGAAATGCAAGGTGAAGTTAGGGAGGAGAGAAGCTTGGTGGGCGAGGCCCAGCCCTCACATAGCTCAGTAAGGGAGAGAAGGGGAGCAAGAGGGGCCCCAGGGCAGGCAGTCCCAGCCCCGGAACAGGGCTCTGTAGCCGGGGATTTAGGAGTGAACGGGGCACCTGCCTTCAGCTTCGGGGGCCCTGCTACCAACACTTCTTCCCCAAAGTGCACTTGGCCACTGTGGGGTAGCTTCTGTTGCCCCAGAACAGGGAACACAGGCACAGAGAAGGGACGGACTTGGCCACAGCACCACAACCGGAACAGCTCAAGTAGATGCCAGGACCTGGAACTGTTTGCTTGGCGGGGTAGGATGTGGGGAGGGGGAAGGGGAGGGGAGGACTCACATGAGAACAGGCTTGATGGCGTTTTTGATGTTGCCAAAGGCAGCCCGGCCCAGCAGTTCCCGAAGGCACCTCTCAGCCAGCTCTGCCGGGTTCTCCTTTTCTTTCTCTGGCGCTTGGAGGGGCGAGGGGGACCGGCTGTGGGAACACACAGCTTCGTGGGTGAAGGATGGGAGGCAAAGCTGGGAGCCAGGCTTTGCGTGTGCTGCATCCATGCAAATGGTGACAGTAGGACAAGCAGGAAATTTATGTAGGTCACAGGGGAGATGTCACAGCTGTCAGATACTAAATGGGGTAAAGAAGCCCAGAGCGGAGGAAGATTGTGGGAGAAAAGATGAAGCTTTTCTGGAAATCCTCAAGGATAGGCCTGATGTGCCTCTGTCAGAAGGACAGATGCCCTGAGCACTGTGGGCCTGTGAGTCTCCATGCCCCTAAGGCTTCAGAAGGAAAAAAGGAGACGTGATACGAAGAGAGGTGGGTACAATAGCAGAAAGCAAAAGAAAGTGGGAGAGAGGAGAAGGGGGGGAGAAAGGCACAGTGGTTGGCTCAGGTGTGACTCAGTGGTACCTGAGTCGCAGGACGTGGGCCCCGGCATGGACAGAAGGATCCCCAGGACTCCGGGGCCCTGAGACCACAGACCAATCTTGTCAGTGAGGTGCAATTCCGAAATCAGCCGCCAGAGGGCACACCTACTTTCCCTGCCTGACTAGCTCCCCGGGCCCAACAGGCAGAAAGTGAGGGACCCAACAATGCCTTGAGCCAGCGTCTGGTGCAGCGGAGGTGGACAGGGGCGCGAACATTTCCCTCCACCCCATTTCACAGGGGGAAGCGCAAGGGGCAGGGACAGGATGAACTCCAGGTCTGGGGGCTTCCAAATTAAAACCCAGTATCTGCGATTTGTGTAGAGTGGCTGCTGGCTGGTCAAACAGGCATGTTTTCAGGGCCTGAAATAGCATTAGGAAGTGAGGGAGGAAGGAAGGTCAGGGAGGGAAAGCTCCCAATAAGCAGAGTCACGCAAAGCATTTTAAAACCTGCTTGGTCTGCTGCTTCCAGAGAGACAGAGGTACTCGAGTCTTCGTTCTTACCAGCACACACTCACCCCGGGGAGCCCAGCACCATTACTGTCCTGCCTTCATGAACACAGACCTTGAGGGTGTGAGGGCGCAAGGGGCTGACAGAAAGCTGGCCCTGGACTCACTGCAGAACAAGCCACAAAGCCCAGATCCCGGGCCTCATAGCCAGGCTTTAGCACACAGCCTGCCGTGTGGTTCCCGAGCGGCCGGGGCAGGCAGCCTGAGAGGGCTGCGATTGTCTGCTGTCGAGCCGGTCCCTGCCTGCCTACCTCTCTGCCTCCTCCACGTGCTGCAGGTTGAAAAGCAGTGACGGGACGATCTTGTCCATGTGCTGTGGGTCCCAGATATTGGCCTGCAGCTCATCATTCACCGTCTTCCTCACCACCCCTTGCAGCCCTTTGATGCCTGACATTCGGATTCTGTAAGGAAAAGGGTGAGATGAAGTCCTCAGACCCCGAGAAGTCCGGCTTCTAAGGCAAGTGCAAGGGTTAGGGATGTATTCATCCCTCCAAAGGCAGGATGGAGCCCGCATTCCACACTTCCTGTGACTGGGGCTCCTGGCTGGCTGGTTTCTTGCGCTGGTGGACACCAGCCTGGGATGCCATGCTTTCTGGCTGCCTTTGCCCTGGTACCACCCAGGCTTCATCCCTTCAGGCTCTGTCTCTTTAGTTCTCAGCTGGGTTTGTCCCAGCTTGAGCCCAAGATACAGGAGCTCATAGTGCTGCCAAGAACTGATGAGGCCAAATCCAGGGCTATAAGCAACCTAGGAGTGAGGAGGGGGGATCTGGAGGGAAAGGCACAGGGCTACCAGGCACTCTTGGCACAAAAGTGTTTAGACTGGGGCTAAGTTGGCTGAGAAACCACAGAGGAAATCGAGTCACAGCACAGAGAGCCGTTTCACACACTCAGAGTCAGGGTGGCCCTGCAGGACGGGTCCCTCTTTACTGGCTATTTATTTCAGCCTGAAGTTCATTTTTTTCTTTTTTAAATCAAGCTTTTTTTCTAATTATAAAATAATACATGCAAATTATAGAAAAGTATAAAGAAGATTTACCCCCACCTTAACCACTCATAGATAACCATGACTGGCCTTTGGGTGGCTTTCCTTTCTTCTGTGCATAACATATAACAGAATTAAGAACCTATTACATATGTATATGTATTTTCCCCCATAACATTCTATCATAAGCATTTTCTATATCATTAACACTTCATTAGCTGCATGATGTATTGTCACAAGAACTTTCTAAATGGTCCCCTATGGGTCATTTGTTTCTAAATTCTTTGCTACTATAATAATGCTATGATGGACATCACTGTATAAAAGGTTTTACCACATTTCAAATCATTGCCATGAGTGGAATTACTGAATTATTGAGTGCGTGGGCCGCAGAAGAATGCCACCCTCGATTTTCCCTCAGTGGCCCCGGGTACCTCACTTCCAACATCTGCTCTAATTTCATGGCTCAGAAAATGCCTCACATCTTGTAGCTACTTGAATTTGGATCCTTCTGATCACTGTTGAGGTTGAGCAGTTTTTCTAAATATTCAATTCATGTTTGTATTTTCAGCTTCGGTTTTAAATCTGGTTAGTGGGGTGCTCCCCTGGGCCTTCCTTGGTGACCAGACCCGGGTGGTGGGAGACACCTAACAGCACCGGGGTGCTGTGGCCCAGGACCAACCAGGGCTGTTGAAGATGCACAGGATTCCCCCAGGAACTGCTCAGCCGCTCTGACCCTGACCCCTAGTCAGGCCTGAGCCAGAGGCTGTCCGGACTTGAGAGTGAAGTAACCAGAATAGTATCCCACTAACTGTTCTGGGCTCTGAGTTCAAAGGTGCTTCCTGAGGCACAAAAGAAATAATCCCAACATGCTGGGCTCACGTCCCACCCAAGAGAGCCTGGCTGGCAAGAAAGCAGGCCTGGTGGGTGGAAACTTTTCTTCCCAGGGCTTCCTCATGCAGGAATGTGAATTTAGTTTTCTCGTTGCCTTCAGTCTCCTGGGAATCCCTTCCACAGATTAACACATTTCATTCCATGACACCAGAGCTGACTGACCCGTTCAAAATAAATTCTGAAAGGTCAGATCTGGGGGACAGGAAACCTCTTACCTCTCCTTGTAATGGGCTGCGTGCAGGTCCACCCACATGCCAGTGACCCAGGGTGTCCCTGAACCCCAAGGGACTGCACACAATCACACACACACACACCTATTTATGGGGCCCAAGGGTGGTTCTTAGAAAGGGGCTCTGGGCTCTGCAAGGGCTGTGAGTGAAAGGGGGAGATCTCTGGGTAAAGAAGGTATAGGGAGGTTGTGGAAGAGAGACAATGAGAGCAAGGAAGAGGGCTGATGCCAGGAATTTATCTCACCCACAGGTCTTCCTTCCATGGGTGGCAAGTGCCAGGCTGTGGGTGCAAATGGCACTGCCCGGTTTGCCAGGAGCAAATGTGAGCAACCCTCTCCCGATGTTCAGGACACTCACGACACGGTCAGAATGTGGTACAGGCCATGTCTGCTCTGTGCCTCTCCATCCACTGCCACGATTGTGTGTGTGTGCGTGGAGAGTGGCATGAGGGGCATCCCCTCTGCCCCACTCCTGAAAGCTTGGCACCGCCTGAGCCGTCGCCACCTGTCACAGCCACACCTGCTTACAGTCCTGCGCCGCCCCCCACACCTGCTTCTGCACAGGCCCGACTGCTCTCGCCCCTCTGCCTCGTCACAGCCATTTTGTTATTATTATTATTTTTTGTTAATCCTCACTGGAGGATATTTTTTCCCATTGACTTTTAGAAAGAGAAGGGAGGGAGGAGGAGAGAGCGAGGGAGAGAGAGGAACATCGATGTGAGAGAGACACGGGTGAGGGCGTCCAGAGGAGCAAGCCGCCCGCCCGGCACTGCGCAGAAGAACCGGACACTTCACCCAAGCAGGAGCCGCGCTGGCACATTGGCCGTTTTGAACTCAACAGACTTAAGACACGGCAGGTTCGGGAAGGGTGCTCTAAACCTCCTCCCGCTCCCCCTGCACCCCACCAGGCCCCAGCAGGTGCCCTCCTCCCCGGTAACTCGGCGCAGGGGACACGCCGGTGGGATGAGACATGCACTGCGCGGCCCCGTCGCCTTCTGTACTCACTTGGTCTTGATTTCCAAGTCGTCGTGGCTGGAGTGGCACATTTCACTGAAGCGGGACACAAAGAAGTCATAGCTCCGATGGTAGGATGGGGTGTCCTCCTCGATGTTGGCAAACTTCACAAACTACCCCGGAGAAGAGAGAAATGCACGGAGAGGTGACCACTGTGCTCCTGGCCTTTGAGCTCCGGGCCTTGGCGTCCCCAGGCCCCTGCCATCTAAAGCCAGGCGACATCCACATCCCGGGAACCATGCACCCAGGACTCGGCTCTGGTCTGCCTCCCAGAGCACACTGAGTTCCAAATCCTGCTCACGGCTCCTGTCTACACAACAGGACCAGAGCCCGGCCCTTCCCCTCCGCCCCTGCCCGGGGGAGCAGAGCGGGGAGAGGCGGGAAAGCGAGGGGGGCTCTCGAGCTCTGGCTTCCTGTGGCACCGGAGCTGCCACACACAGGCCGAGGGGCTGCGAGGACGACCCCTGACACTGAGCAAGGCCCCCCGAAGCACACGGCACCACCCTACAGTGCATTCCGGGAAACAAGAACATCCGAAATTGGATTAAAAAGTGTAATCACACAGGATTGTTAACAATTGGAGTACATTTTTAAGTTTGCCTTTTCATTTCAGTAAGTCTTGCTCAGCACCCTTGGTCGCTAGAGGCCTCTGCTGTCACCACGCTGGACACGTGCAGGCCTAAATAGGGACTTGATTTCAACCGAGTCCCATAGAGAAGCAAGAACCGCCAACCAAGTTAAATTACTAAAAAGTTAAGTATAAATCTTATAGGTTACTTAGTGTGTTGTTATAAACTTAGTAGTGCCAACAACTCTAAAAAGATCAGACTTAAAATATATTCTCCATTATTCTGAGTTGTATTATTTAACTGCTGCAAACATTTCTATGGGTTCAAAAAGGGTATACAATTGAGTTGACACTAGCTCCCACCCCAGTGTGTCTGTGTGTCTGTGTGTGTGTGTGTGTGTCTGTGTGGCGCGGTTTCCACGGCACCGACAGCAATGCTGCAGACGCCAGCTGGGCCTCTTGAATTCAACTCAGTTCTGACCCTCTTCACCCAGAGTCAGCATCCGATCCCACGGGCAAGGGCTCAGTCCCAAAAAACTTCCCCTCCCCCCTCAGGCTCTAGCAGCAAGTCCGGGTGGTCACCTGTGCTTCCGACTGACCGGCTATAGATGGGAGGTGGCCCCCCCCCCCCCCCCCGGGTTTGATTAATTTGCTAGAGTGGCTCACAGAGCTCAGAGAAACATTTTACTAGATTATCTGTTTATTACAAAAGGATGTAACTCAAGAACAGCCAGATGGAAGAGACAAGGAGGGCAAGGTGTGCGGGAAGGCGTGAGGAGCTCCTGCGCTCTCTCCGCATCTCCACGTGTTCACCAGCCCAGAGGCTCTCCGAACCCCAACCTTTGGGGTTTTTATGGATGTTTCATCACACAGGCATGACTGATCAAATCATTGGCTGTTGGTGATTGAACTCAATCTCCAGCCCCTCTCCTCTCCCTGGAGGTTGTGGGGCGGGGGGTACTGAAATTTCCAGCCCTCTGATCACATGGCTGGGTCTCCTCCAAAAGTCACCTCATTAACATAACCCCCCTGTTATGGTGGAAAGGGGCTTGTTATGAATGAGAAGGGGAGTAGTGGGAATCCACGTGATCACAAGATCATTGATTAGACGCAGTTCAGGAGTTCTAGAAACAACAATCAAGTCAGCCTTTGGCTACGTGATCTTCATAAGCCCCCTAAGGCCAGGACACAGACTTAGGCTGATACGGAGGCTCAAGCTAAGTTTGTCTGACGCTAAATTTGGGTGCGTTGCTGCTCTTCCACGGACAGGATGTTCTCAGGCCACACTCCCCACAGCCGCAGCCTGGCTGGGGCAGGGCGTCTGCCCACTCAGGGCGGCCGTGCAGCTACGGGGGTTCGACTCTGCCTGGTGGTGTGACCTGAGTGGGACTTCGGCTTTGGTTTCCCATGTGTGCAATGAGCAGCCCACTCTTCATTCACGACGGTTTGAATCTTTTCACTTATACTATATTTACTTCACATATGGTGATGCAGCTTAAAATAAGACCGACTACTTGGGTGTATGCAGAAGTGCACACATCTGAGAATAATTAAAACACTTCCCTGTGCCACTGGTCACTATTTTTTTTTACAAGCAGGAACTTTCTGTCTGTTTCACCCCTACCATTGCTAATTCATACCTTACAAATGGCTTTTATGAAAATGCCACTTACCTAATGCATGATTGTGAAATAATAAAGTGGGTTTCTTTCTTTTTTTAAAGATATTACAATGATGAGAAAGGTCTCCATAGCAACAAACTGAAAATCCTGAACTTGTGACACTTCAAAGGTTATGGGTACCGCTAGGGCCACCCTTTCAAGATCAAAGTTTCAGTTCCTTACACTCTCCGAAGGGTGCCAAGCTTGCTGGGGCAGATCACCAACGCTCTGGCACAGACAGGAAGGAGCCACCGCTGTGTGAAAGCTGAGAGTTACTAAGGGCCTGGGTCAATAGAGAGAGAGAAGCTCCAAATATTGACATTGCAAAACCAGCTCTCCCCTGGTCTGGGAAACATAAGCTGAGCTGTCTGGCCTCACTTCAGTACTGGCCCAGCCTCTCCAAGCAGAGGTTAGCCTTTCCCTCTGCAGACGGGCACACTGAGCCTCACTACTTCCTCCATCTACAACAGAGCCCCAGTTTAAAATGCTGGGCAGAGAGCGAACCCCAGCCTCCCCGGGTCCAGGACTGCAGGCCTTTTCGCTGTTTACCTACATAAGCACTCTGATCCTCTAGCCTCTCTCTTCTAAAGGCCTTGTGATTATATTGGCCCATCCAGGATAATCTCCCATCTCAAGATCCTCTGCAAAATCCCTGTTATCATATAAGGTGATATTCACAGGTTCCAGGGATTAGAACATGTTCATCCTTGGCCAACCTCGAAAATGAAGGAAAAGCCAGGTGAGAAGGGCCAGAGTGACAGAGCCAGGAAGCCAGGGGAGTATGAAGAGGTATAATCAACAGGGAGAAAGGCCACCAAAGATCAAACCTCAGCTGAAAGATGAGTGGGTAACGGCTGTTTGCATGGTTTCATAAACTTCTAACTGCAAGGACCAAAATGCTTTTCCATCCACAGAGCGATCCCAGGTCACCACCTTAACCCTTAACCCGGGATTGCACTCAGCGCCCATGAAAACGGGACCACAGACGCGGGTGCTCCTGGTGGGGTGCTCAGTGTCATACCCAGCACCCCCGCGAAGCAGTATGGCCAAAGTCTTTAACCGCATCCAATCAAACCGTCTGATCTAATTCTAGTTCGCAGGAAGTACAGGGGACAGGAGAGCAAAATGAAGGACACCACAAGGCAATAACGAATCCAGAATGGGAGCCACTCTACAACACAGCTGGCCTGGGCTCCCCCAAAGGTCAGTGTCACGAGAAGCAAAGAGGGGCAGGAGGTGGGTTGGGACTGATTAAGAGACAAGACAGAAAACAGAGTAGACGCGCAATCGTCACTGAATCCTGATTTGAAAGACAGCCATAAAAGACAATTTGGGGACTATTAGAAAACTTTGAATTGGGGACTAATTTTTTTTTTTTTTTTTAAATCAGGGAATGCTAGTTTTGTCAGGAGAGCTAAAGATATTTTGTGGCTATGTAGAACATAAAATTTTTTGTTTTTCTTGTTTATTTACTTGTTTATATACTGGAAGAGACTTCAACTTATGTCTGGACTTAGGGAAGGAACCAGAGAAAGGAAAAAGTTGGAGACATGGAGAGAGAAATAATGGATATAGAAAGGAAAAAAGAGTAAGAGAGAGAGGAGGGAACGCTCCCAAGGCTTGAGACTGCAGTGTGTCAGTGGTCCCCAAAACTGCTGCTAGTGCCAGAGAAACCAAAACATGGACTCCCAGATGCTGAGACCTAGGAATCTGTAGGTTTCCAACGCTCTGCAGGAGACTCTGTCATTGGTCAGATTGGGGACCTTGAAGGGGGTTGGGTTGCAGAAGGATGAGATTCCGGCAGCAAAACCAGGTCCGAGGGAAAAGCTACCTGGAGGCAGAGGTGACTCAGGGTGAGCCTGACCTCTCGGAGGCTGGTGCCAAGGCCGGGCTCTAGGGAGCGGACCCCACACTGGGTGGGGCCCAGTGAGAAGAGAACACCCGACATGGGGCTGCATAAATCACCGTCTAAATCTAGTGCCCCAGCTGTGCGAGCACAGACGGGCTCTTTGACTTCTTTGGGCCCCTGTTTCCGGGCAGAAAAGTCCTGCAAAATTGGGGTGGTAGATAAGCTCTGGTTTTCTTTTTCTTTCCTTCTCTTTCTCTTTTCCCCTCCTGCCTTGTCTTTCTTTTAACTTTCTGGCAGCAAACCCCTTTATCCAAATGCAAGTTTCCATACAGAGTCCTTCTATTCCTGCTCCTGCAGACCCTCCTTTCCCCACAGCGCCTCGAATCCCCATGAAAAGCAGTTGAAACGCCTAGGCTGGACTCTCCAAGATGATATCAGGCACTAGCATGCTGGCAGCGCTAAAATGATGGAAGTGAAAGAACGTCGTTCTTGGGAAGGCTCGAGAAGCTTCCAGGCTTGGAAAGCTGGAAAGAGCATCTGGATGACAGACACTAGCAAAGGCTGCTTCCGAAGCTGGACTCTGAGTCTACCGCAATTATTTGACTTAACTTACAGTTGTTCGTCCTTCAACACAATCCTCACTGTGTGCAGCACAGTGATTATTAGTTGACTCACTGTCTTGCAGATGAAATGATTCACCGTGAGGGGGAATCTAGGAATTTGCAGGGCCCTGAATTTTCAAGTCTGCAGCTAACAAAACACCCACCCCCGGCTAGGATTTGCTCTGGGGAAAGCAAGAGCTGGTGGCCACCTGCTTCTGTGTCCCCCATGGGGACATGCCCTCTGGATGACTGGTTTATTTTCCTTTCAGATGTTCTCTTCTAGACTATGGTTATCTGAAACAGGATAAGGGAAACAGTATCTGAAGCTGTTGCCAGGGCAACCTGACAAAGGACTTCACCCTCAGCTATTGTATATGTAATTTGTCAAAGGTGGCTGGCTCACAGAGGAAAGAGAAGGGCATAGGTTGTGACTTTTGGTAAAAAAGTAAAGTTGGAAGACTATTTCCTGGTTAAATCAACTTCCGTAGGATAGGAAAGCAGCTGTGACCTGTGCAATAAAAATTCAGAAAAGGCAGGAGGGGGATGCTAGGAGGGCCATCCTTACTTTCTGAGTGTGCTATCTGTAAAATAGCTCCATATCAGAGCTTTGAACACCTGGCTGCCTGCAGACCGGCAGCTGGAAGTGTGTCCTGAAGAGGAAATAGGAGAGCGGGCAAGAAATGGAAGAAGGCACCGAGAATATTCAGTATGGATACACACACATATGGAGCTGGGAGTTCTTAACACACCCGATAGCTCTTCTCTCCTAAAACCATGACCTCTCATGATAGCAGCCAGTGTACTGAGACCAGCATGACAGAGCTTGGACCATTCCACCTGCTCGTGGTATCCGTGAAAAGACTGAGGCCCGTAGAAGGTAACTCCCTCGAGGTTACGCAGCTAGGGAAGGAAGGAACTGAGTCAGGGGCCCCGCTTCCTGCTTCTCTACGATCTTTCCACGTATCTGGCACTTTTGTCCTGTGGATGTCAGTTTGTTCTAGTTTTGAAAGAGGCACAACCTGGACTAGGTTCAAAGCATGTCCCATGATGCCAGGGCCCAGGCTGTGAGGGCACCAAGCACCCCCTCCCATTCCTCTCCATCTATTTTTATATTTCTTAGGACCTCACTTAAAATTCTTTAAGGGAAAAGTCTATTGCTAAAAAAAGTTAGAAGATCATCCGTCTAAAGATAAATGCATTAGACAATGTTGACGGTTGCACTAAAACCACTGGGTCATATGCTTTAATATGGTGAATTTTATGTTTAAAATTTATTTTATCTATAACATATTTATATAAGTTATAATATATAAATCATATATTTATATTCAAATAAAAAACTAAAAATACCTCTATTCACACAAAGGCGGACTCTAAGATAAGCACTGAGTTCTACTTAGGGTCAGAAACCAAATAGGAATGGACCGTAACGCTGAGCCAGGGGTTCCACCCTCCTCCAGCCCCCGCTCCCATCTCCAGGGCCCCGGGCAGCTCCTTACTGAGTTGGTGCCCAGGATCTGCAGGTTGGGCTTTTCGGACTCCAGCAGCTTGGCCACCATCTTGAGGAAACTCTCCACGAACAGGTTGATGCTCTGGCAGTGGCAGGCCATGAGCAGCTGGTCCAGCGCCTCCATGGCGATGCACACGTACCTGCAGAAACAGCACCAATGCCATCACCCAGCCTCGCGCCCATCCCACCCACACCGCATGGCAGGGGCAATCCAGGTGGTCATGCAGTGACTTCCTGGGCAGCATCCGGGAAATGAGGCTCTTCTACAACTTGTCGATGCCTAGGTGCCATTCCCTCAAGTGCCCACTCCAGCCGGGCACTGAGAATCAGGGCTGGAAGAGAGCCTAAAGGCCATCTCCTCTAGCCTCTCCTTTTACAGCCAAAGAGCATGAGGACAGATGAAGTGTTCCACTTCATGAGTAAACACAAGCCAAGAGGACAGTGCCCAGAAGGGCAAACTCTGAACCCAAATCCAGCGAGATCAGAGAATTGATTGATCCAATCAAGAAGTGACTGTTGAGCACCCGCTGAGGAAAAGCTCTGCGCTGTTCGCTGCAGGGGGTGTAAGGATGAAGTTTGTCAAGTTAAAAAGCCTAGAGTCCGATGATGGGATAAGTACACAGATATCTCCTCTAAAGGGGAAACGAGAAACGCTACGAGAAAATCGAGTGAGATATCCCATGAGAGTTCCAAAGAAGGGGAGAGATGGCTCTAGGTGGGAGGCAGTGAAGAACTTTATGAAGAAAGTTTATGAAAAATCTGAGATGGGCCTGGGACCAGCCAATTGCAAAGGTTAAGGAATATAAAATTTGCAAGTTTTGTATTTGAAGATCTCAGCAGTCCTATGATGATCTACACAAACGATATGGTTGACGGCATCACCATGTTTAGGTGACACTTACCCTACGTAGGGGGCATTTTGACCTCACGGAGGATTAGACAGACGCAGGATTAAAATTCTTCCCACCTTATGGAGAAAATGTTTGTATCAATTCTAACTCCCTAGCTTCTTCTAAAGTCTAAAACCTGAGTACCCTCAGAACCAGGAATATACAACATCCAACGGCGAAGAGCTTACCAGTTAAGTCAGCCCATCCTGTTGACAACCAAATAAAAACTTCTTTATATTTCAAGCAAATCCTAATAACCTCTATTCTTTATTCACAATTCTACTTTTAGGAGCAGCAAGAAAGAGGGCTGAACCTCCTCCTACTTGCCAGCCCTCCGTCCACTTGAAAACAACAACCTAATTTTTCCTCTTCTCTTCTCCATGCTAACTATACCCAATCCTTCCCAAACCAGCCTTCACAGGACAGTCCCCAGTTATTCTGGTGGCAGTTGTCTCCTTCAATGCCTCTCTTAAATCCCAAGAAAAATGCCAAGCATCAAATTCCTCCTGAGAGTTAGGAGTGCATGTCTAAGCTCACCCCAACATTTGTTCCATGATAGTGGCAAAAGGAGAATATGATCAGGTAAGGTCAATGGTGAAAGATTATTTCCCCCACTTATAAACCATTTGCATTCTAAAGAAAACAAGGTAGACATTCTTAAAGGGGGGCTATCTTTTAACTTCTAATGAGGAGGCTGCTGCAAATGTGTCAAAATTTTTCTTATATATTTTGGATATCAACCCCTACCAGAATATAACATTTGCAAATATATTGTCCCATTCAGTAGATTGCCTTTTTGTTTTATTGAAAGTTTCCTTTGCCATGCAGAAGGTTTTTAGCTTGATGTAGTTCCATTTGTTTATTTTTTCTTTTGTTTCCCTTGTTTAAGGGGATATTACTGAAAAGATAATACTCAGGCTGATGTCAGATAAAGTTTACTTCCTATGTTTTCTTCTAGGAGTTTTATGGTTTCAAGGCTTGCAATTTAAAAGTATTTAAGCCATTTGGAGCTTATTTTTGTATATGGCCTAAGAGAGTGGTCCAGTTTCATTTCTCTGCATGTATCTGCCAAGTTTTCCCAACACTACTTGTTGAAGATACTGTCATTATTCCAGTGTATATTTTTACTTTCTTTGTCATAGATCAGTTGACCGTATAAGCAGGGATTTATTTCTGAGTTCTCTATTTTATTCCATTGATCTATGTGTCTGTTTTTGTGCCAGTACCATACTGTTTTGATTATTATAGGTTTGTAGTATAGTTTGAGATCAGGGAGCGTGATACCTCCAACTTTGTTCTTCTCTCTCAAGATCGCTTTGGCTATTCAGGGTCTTCTGTGGTTCCATATAAATTTTCAGAGTATTTGTTCTAGCTCTTAGAAGAATGACATTGGTATTTTGATAGGACTTGCACTGATCACAACACAAGGCTCCACAATACGTCTTGTGGCAGCCACTTAATTTCATTTCTTGTGTGTCAAAACTGTCTTGCACATGAATCAGCTTTGCAAATCCAAACATATAAAGTAACACAATCATGGCATCTTCTAAAATTTTTTTTTTTGAGACATCAGAAAGCATTTCTTAGGTACCCTTGAGCTAACTTCTTCACTGAGCAACCATAAGAAACAGAGCCTCTCTACTCTGAAATTTTCCTGTCTATGCTTATAAAATGTTTATTTCTTTTATCTATGTGAACTGTCAACTATTATCAAATTACATTTAATATTATTAGGATAAAATATTATGAAATATTATGAAATAGTCATCTCTGGCACATTCACAAGTGGATCAGGTCATGTTCTTATCTACAGAGTGTCTTTGAAATATAAAGGCAGCATTGGGGCTTTGAGCTCCTTCAGCGAACAAAGCCACCATTCTTCCCTGCTCCGGGGGACCGGCCATTCCTGGCTCACCATAGTCTTGCCCTTCTCGCTGTAGCCTTGACCTTCAGAGGCCATCCCAGTCCCAGTCCAGGAAACCTGCTGTGCCTCACGGGCCCAGTTCCAGCTTGTGTCGGGTCCACTGTGAGGGCCAGTGAAGCAGACGGAATCTTGCAGGGCTGGGGCCCTTCCAAAGGGGACAGACTTTCCCTGCAGACAAACCTGGACACATTCTGCTAATCAGACACGGCAGGTGGGGGGAACAGGGACAGGCAGCGTGGAATTCTCTTCTCTAATGAATCATCCCCAGCATCCTTCTGTATGAAGGTTTCACCGCTATTTTATAGAGTTTAAACGAGGGAAAGGAAAGGGTAGGGTGGGGTTTGGCAAGAGAAGAAACTAGAAGGCCTTCCAAACCTCAGAGCTTAGATTGTTGCTTTTCCTTTTCCTGTAAAAAAATTCCCAGGAAAACCCTGATAAGAAAAAGCATCCTTGGCTAGAAAAAAATAAAATAAAATTGGCTACTGACCAGGAATGGAAACTGTGGGAAAGTAAAAATTATGGCAGAAGTGAAACTGAAAGTGGTGAGGGTTAAGGCCTTGTTTTTTGAATACACTAGTCTTCATTCCCCATCTTTGATCCCAATAGTAAGGATGGAAGGATTGTGATGATGAACTTGAACTCTTTGAAGTATCTTTGATTAGAAGTCAATGGGATCCTGGAAGTCCCTAGTCCAATGCTTGTTGCCTTGGACCTTTCTTATCATAACCAACCAGGGTACACCCTACACTCTCAAAGGGAACAGAGCACAGGCTTCTCAGGGTGACACCTGCTCAATAAGAGTAGGGGGTCAGGCAGGCTGGCCTCGGCAGAGATCTGATCTGGGCTTGGTGTCCTGGAAGGTGTCCACTGTAGCAACATGTCTGGGAAACTGAACTGGCCTGACCGGGCACTTGGAGCAGAATGGAGCAGGAAGGATGTGGGGAGCACTAGCCCATTGCAGGGGCCCAAGGGAGAAGGGAAGAACAGGTGACAGACCACAGCAGCAGGTGACAATCAAGGGCCTTGATGTACTAGGAGGGCTTCCCAGTAGGGGAGAAGGGCAGGATCCAAGGACTCTAGGATGGATTGGGCTTCATGGGGAGCAGCCAAGTCCTGGAGCGGACATAGGCTCTGGTGTGTAGGAGTGGGGCATGAAGTCCCTTGTATTGAATTCTAGAATAGGCAGCTGGTTCTGCTTGAACACCCTGTGCTCAATCAGGAGTGGCCCCAGGAGCCAGGGAGGCCCTGAGCCTCCAGGAAGGAGAAGTGGGCGTGAAAAATCTGGGAACCAGATGCAGTTGGAGAGGAAAGACAGACCTAGGGTCAGAGATGAGGACCAGCAGACAGGAGAGAGGGGCAGCTTAGCAAGGCCAGTCATTGCCCAAGAACCACTCAAAGAGTGGTGGCCTTGACCAAGAACTACTGGAGCGTTTGAATGTGTTTGGTCAGCCCCACTCCTGGACAGAACCTTCCGGGTTTTGGGGCCCAAAAGTAGTGGTTGACCTCAGCCAATGGAGGGAAGGATGAATCCCTTCATCTAGTAGGAATCATGGTATCTCTCAGCCCCATCCTTCAACCAGGCTCGGGGTCATCTGGAGAATGTGTATCTCTCGGGAGCCCGACCAGGTCAGCTCCGGGGCCAGGCTCTCAGGGAGCAGCCCATTCCTTCTGGTGTGGGCATCTCCAACCTCCAGGGTGCCAGGCACTGGGGAACCTGGCAGAATGTCATGTGGCCATGGTTAACACTCCGTGGCCATTGTCAAGGGACCCTGAGTCTCACACAGCACTGCCGTGACCTGCCCCGCTCTCCAGTTTTTGGGGTGTGCCAGCAGTTGGGCTGCACTGGACAGGAAATGTACAAAGGCTGGAGAACGCTATGAAGTTCAGTTTCCCAGACCTGTTGCTTTTTGCCGCTCTGCACATCGACCACCCATCACGGTCCATGCCAATGAAAAATACCTTGAAACTCACACCGTGTGCTCTGTCTGCCCACATCTGGTTATCACCCCTGACGCCAAACCCACGTGAGCGCAGAGTTCACACACAGGTGGAAAGGGCGGTGCTGCGGGAGCAGTGGGGCTGAGAGGGTGGTTCTGCCACTGCGTCCAACATCCAAGGTTCACGCCCATATGATCAAACTACAAACACAGACCCCTGCATGACGGCGGGGAGCCGCGGCCCCTCAGCCTTTCGGGGTGCAAATATTCCGCTCTTCCAAACCGTCAGCGACGAGGAGGGAGGCACTGGGCAGGGAAAGATGGACGGGAGGAGAGAGATCGGTTCCAACAGATTTTTCTTCTCTAAATGGTTATGATTAGAGCCCCCAGGGAGGCTTTCAAAGATTTAAATACTCAGATGCCGCAATGGCTACTTTTAACAGGATGATGCCAGTTTTGAACTGCAGTTCTGAAGGCAGGGGAATAATTCTAAGTGGGTCTGGTGGCCACAGAATATTTTCACTGAGAGAACTACAGAGAGGGCAGGTGAAATTAGCATTAATGTTTAATGTTGGTTTTAGGATAAAGTCAATTTAGGATAAAGTCGTTTTTACCTGCGTGAAACTGCTTTGCTATATATCAAGTGATTTATATATTCAGCATGTACACTATATTCATGCCCCTTTTCTTCAATAAAAAAATTGTATTATTTAAAATGGTCATAGAAACGAATTGCTTTTATACCAGGCACAGCTTGATTTTGGCTTGGCGGGTGGGTCGTGCAGAGGATTCCCACATGCCGTCAGCAATGGAAACCTTTGTACTCTAGATGCCTCTCCATCTCCCTCACCAGGTGGAAGGGGCTTTGCAGGCAGGCGGTGCTGATGGGCAGTGGTGGGGGCCCATGCAGGAGGTCAAGGGGACAGCAAGAGAGCTGGGGGGATTGACACCGGTCCATCAGGAGTGGGTCTAGAGCAGGTGTGGCGGGCATGGCTGGATGGAATGGTGAGTTTGGGGCAGGCTGTGGAAGGCTTTAGAAGTCAAACTGAGGAGCTTGGATTTTATTCTAAAGGAGCTAGGAAAGCGTAGCTTCAGATCTGCATTCTGAAGATCATAGCTAGCAGTATCCATGGAATGACCAGGTTCTATGTTTTACCCTAAAAATATAACATAGTTTTGGAAAATATCGTTTTCACTTTGCCAAACTACTTGCCCATATCGATGACGACCCACGTCGCGGATGAGTCTCTCAGAGAGGTAGGCACCAATCCTGTCCAGTTTTTCTGGAGCTGAGAGGGCATAGAAGGTCAGCTTCTCCATGTTGGTCTTCACTAGGCCATCCTGCAAAAGACAGACCATTCCTGCTCATGGCGGCCCCACCATGCCAGAGGAGTTGAAGTCTCAAGGTAAACATTCATTCCATTTAATCAGCATTTAGCAGAGCGCAACTATGTATGCGACAGGCAACATGCAGATTCTAGGGATAGAGATCATCAAAATATAGCGCTTGTCCTCTAGGAACCCACAACTTAGCCCAAAGTGTATTAGCTATAACTAAAACTAGTAAGCGACATAAATGTATATGTGTGTACATGTATGCATATAGAGTTGTACACAAATGTATGTATATACACAAAAGCACATAGGCATGCTTGTATAGGTATGTGTATGTGTGTGTGTGTGTGTGTGTGTGTGTGTGTGTGTGTGTGTATGAAGGCTTCATCCAAAGTGATTCCGAAGTAAAGCATGTTGGATATCCAGCACCAAGGTATGACAGGAAGAAGGCAGCTCTGTAACTCAGAGGAAGTTCTCTAGAGGGTTCTGGAAATGTGACTCCCACTGCCCATCACGAAGAGGTCACTGGCTCCCAGAGAGCAAGTCAACTACATCTGATTCTGACATTCCCGAAACCGCAAATGTGATGTGGCCTGATGGTGGAGTGGTGGCTGGGAGGCCAGGAAGCCAGGTGCCCTGTGTGCAGACACCTAGGGAGCGGGGAGAAGATATGGGCTCCTGAGCCAAAACCCAAGAAGGGCAGTGCTCACACCAAACAGCAGGAAAGAGTACCCAAGAGAGTCAGCAGCTCAAGGAACTATCACCCAGAGACGTGAGTGAAAAAGATGTCTCAGCTGTTCAGCGATGGCCAAGAGCAGGCCAAACACACTTCTAGAGCCCTCTGCACAAGCCGACTTCAGAGAGAGCTACATCTCCTCAGCCTTCAGGCCTCTAGCAGCTTCTCCAAGGGGACCCAGGGGCAAGGGGCCCTGGAGGCCTGCCTTCCCCTGGCAGCAGCCCTCAGAGCCCTGGACGGGCTAGGATGGAGAGAAGACGCACAAAGCCAGCTGGAGAAGTGACGCACCTCGGGATCCTCGGGGAAGATGTTGTCAACCAGCCTTTTGTACCTGGGGCGCAGGGCGCCACAGCAGCCGCACACGCCTAGAAGGGCAAGAAGAGGAACTCGTGAGGGCAGCCTCCGGGCAGGCTGCGGTGGCCTGGCTCCCAGGGTGGCTTGTAAGAAACTGAACCCAAGCTGGAAACAGCAAGGTCCCTCGCTTAGAGTGCAGGGCTTCATCTGTCCCCGGGGTTGGCATCTCCTAGGACTGCCCACAGTCCAAAACATTCGCCTTGCTCACTTCATGTCTTTTGCTTGGGGTCAGGCAGTGTCCTGTGCAAGGGCCACAGCAGCAGACCCGCACCTGTGCGTGGGGCCAGGCCATGGAGGAGCATATGAGGGTGAGGCTTTGGGATGGGGGCTACCTAGGTCGGGTGCTGCCCCACATATTCCAGGCACGCACACACACGCACACACACACACGCTCTATAAAGCTGAGGTGGGACTGTAAAACTGCTCCTGCAGCTCAGGAATCCTCCCCGTGTCCAGAAGATGGACACAGCTTGGAGGAGTGGTCGCTCTTCCTACGCTGGCCCCTCGTTTGCTCCCCGCTTCTTTCATTCTCTGCTCCTGTTTCCCCTCCCACTCTCTCTCCAGGGTCACTTCCATTGCAGAATGTTCTGTGAAACTATGATAAATGAACATAACCATTAATTATTAACATTGGAAAATGCATCTTTAAGGCGGCATAACCAGGGTGTTTGAAAATGGTGGCATTTGAGAGTTGGGCAGGACCTTATGGGCAGCCAGTCCGTGGTTCTCAATGCCAGCTCCCTCCCCTTCCTCCCCACGCTGTGGCCAAATGAAAAAACGAGATACATTTTAGAAGCTGAATCTATTCCATTAGGAGGCTCTGAGGCGACCTCCTTCCTTGTCTTCGGTGCTGTGAAGTGATGGCGTTAGAAAATCAATGACATAAAACAGACCTGGGAAAGCGAAAGTTGGCCATTTTAGGTCCCACCACAAAAAGTTTTCAATTGATGAAGAAAATTGAGCCTTCTGGGAACCACTGCTCTTCTGTACCCGCCCCCCACCCCAGCAGGGGCCTCCAGGGCACCCAGCCGCCTTCACCTCGCTGCTGGGCCGGCGAGTGTTTGCTCCCAGTAGAAAGGAAAGAGGAGAGCACGGCAGGGCCTGGGAAAGTCCCTCCCCAAACAATTGCCCCCCATTTCTACCCATTAATGCTGAATTCTGCTGGTAAAACTCTACTTGAAATGCAAATGTGCCCTGGAAAGGTCAGGCTTAAGGGCTTTTCAGAAAGGAATCAAGTACTTTAGAGGAATTGCTTTAATCACAGAGCTTCACACAAGGCGGGTGGAGAAAAGGGCTCCGGGAGTCATGACTGGGAGGGGCTGGGGGTCAGGGCAGCGCCAGGAGGAGCAGGGAGAAGAGATTTGGGCTCTAGGGGTGACTCGGGTATGAGGGAATGGGTGTGTCCTTGGAAAGCCTAGGGGCATCCTGAGAGGGCAGGATACCAGACCGCTGATTTGTGGCACTCCTCGCCCAACCACCTGTGTGCCCCCTGTGTGCCCCCAGCCTCCCTCGGCCATGCACAGGGAGGGCAGCGAACCTGAGACCGGAACGCTGCCCTGTGCTTTAAGGGTGTGAACCAATAGAGACTTGAAGTTAGGACTGAAAATACCCATGTCAGTCCCCTCCTCAAGGGCCCAAGAGCCAGGCCTGCACTAGACGGAGGCCAGGCTCACGGATATTGGAAACCCAGACTTGTTGAGAAAGTACAAGCCCATTGTGGGTACTCAGGGCAGAAACCTCCATGCAGGGGCTCCTGGGCTTCGTAGGAGCTGTGGGGCTCTTAGTACTGGAGGGAGGGTGGCAGGAGCAACTTCCCAAATAGACCTACGGCTATTCCTTTGCCATCTTATCTGTTCCACTTTAGAAAAGGACCCATCATACAATGAAAGTGATTTTTTGGGATCTCAGCCAGAGGGCAGAAAACCCCAGCAGCGCTCCACACCTCCTGGGTGGGTAATCGGAGCCTAACACCGAGATAAAGGCCTCCTGTCTGATAAGGCAAAGAGCTGGGAGAGGCTGGACAGAAGCCCCCAGCCCCTGAGTGTCACAGCAGCTCGGGAGGTGATGGGAACCCACAGGCACCCCTACGAGGCTTCCAACCAGAAAAAGGTGAATTCAAAATAGCCACAACCAGGCGGGGGGGGGGGGGGGGGGGGGGGACACGAAGGTGCAAATACTAGAAGACATTGAAAAGTAATTGAAAACAGTTCATCAATACTAAATATTAAGGGATATGTTTTATATATTCCTTTAATCTTGCTTCTGATGGTATTTCTTCTTCTTTTTCTCAATCCTCACCTGAGGATATGGTTTTTTAAAATTTTATTGATTTTTTAGAGAGAGAGGGAGGGAGAGAGAAACATCAGTTGGTTGCCTTCCATACACGCCCTGACCAGGGATCGAACCTGCAACCTTTTGGTGTACAGGACAACGCTGCAACCAACTGAGCCGCCCGGCCGCAGGTGATGGTATTTATTCTTAATGTTGGTACCTAGAAGTAGGTGGAGTTTGAACTCACAGCCATGAGCCTGTACAAAAACCTTTCAAATTCTGAGTCCTTTTATTTCTGAGAGAGCGCTCTCCCCCCTCTCTTACTCTCTGGGGATCACGTCTGGCAGATGCAAACACTGGACACCAAACGTGTTTATTAAGGATCCTCTTCTGTCACTAACCCGTTTATACCTATTTTAAGTTCGAGAGGGAAACGTGATATGGCCAACTGGACTAGTAGGTAGCTGCTCTGGTTACTGAAAAATCACATCAGTGGGAATTAACAGGGTGTCCAATGGCAAGGTTTCAGTGGCTTCCTCCAACTTGAAAACTACTTATGGTTAGACGTGCCCACAGCCCTGCCCCTCCCGCCATCTCCCTGCGGCTCACCCTGCCCCAGCCGCAGGGGCTCCTTGAACTTGGCCCTCGCACTTTATATTCCCCATCTGGAATGTTCTTTCCTACATCGTCCCAGCGCCCACACTCATTGCCCTGAGTCTGCCCGAATGTCATGTCAGTGTGCAGAGCTTCCCTGGCCACAATTCTTTCACTCTCTACCCCTAGTCTATTCCTCTTCACAACACTATTCACTAGCTGGCACACCTCATGTGTGTCTACGTCTCGTCTCCACTACAGGGTAAGTTTCTCGAGACCTCCAGGTGCTTGCAAGACAGTTCTCCTAGGAGGCCTGGGGGCAATGCTCCGCTGGCTCCCGTTCCTGAATCCTGACCAGCCGTCTTCTGGGGTGGCCATCACCTGGGGCTCTGGAGGCTGGCTCACGGGGGCCAATCTCTCTCCAGGGTTGGGGGGTGGGGTGCGAGGGGCTTTGGGCGGTGGGTAGCACGGGGTCAGAGTTCCTTCTGTCCCGCCCCTGTCACATGCTGGCGCCCAGGTCTGGTCTGTGGTCACAGCCGTGACTGCTCACCAGAATCACCCGTGCATCTCTGAGGGGCTGGAGGTGTTCTGCTGTGAGCTTGGTGCAGAGCCACGGTGAGAAGCACTGAGCCAACTCTTTGCCTGCCCAGCATGTGATGGCAGATCTCACAGTGGCTGGCAGCTCTGTGGACTCTGGACCTCTCATCTTGCCCGCCAGCAGCATCTATCTGCCCACGACTCTCAGACACTGTGGCTTGTTTCTCTTTTGCTCTGTTTGCCTGATCCTGTTACCTCACCTGATTTGTGCTAAGCACTATGCTGAGCACTTGACAAATATTTCAGATGATACTCATAACAACCACGAAGGTATTACTATTGTTCTCATTTGACAGATAAAGAAACAGGATCAGAGAGGTTTAGTGCCCTGCCCAAGGCCACACAGCATGTACCTCTCTGCCATGCTCCTCTGTCCCCTAATTCTCCCATCGCTTTCCCCAAAATAAATCCTCAACAATTTCTTAGGTTCAGCCTGTGCTCTCCTTTGCCATAGCCACGGTCACTAGGACGTTTCCTTGACACTTGAGATCCAATCCTTGTAAATGCCCCTTGGCCAGTCTCCTTGTTTCAATTCATTGTATATGTAGTTTTAAGGCAACTCTTTGCTTGATTCAGTTTGCTTTACAGTCAAGCAGTTGAGGTGGCTCTTCATTACGTTAAATGTCAGTTCAGCGCTTCAGCTTAGTATTTGACAAGGGGTGCCCCATGAGGCGGGAGGTGGAGGGTTGTGTCCTTCCTTTGCTGGAGGGGGCCTCTCGCTCATGCTGTCTCCTGGAACAGCCCTCGTCTGGCAGCCAGAGGCCACATCAGAGTCCAGCGTGAGGAGGGCTGGGAGGTGGGAGGAGGAGCGGACTCGGAGAGCCATCCAGCCGTGGGGAGCCCTGCAGCTGTGGGTGACAGGATGTTCAAGTGACAGGGATAGGGCAGAAACTAGACACGGTGAAGGGGCAGGAGAGTCAGAGCCACTGAACTGGGACCTTGAAATTATCACGCTAGGGGGGGCCTCCCAGACCCTAGCGCCTGCTGAGCCTCCTTGGAAGCCCCCAGTTAATAAACCCCCAACTCTAGGCATCCCTTTCGCCTGCCAGCTGACTTCTGCATGGACTTCGCACCATGTTATCCTACACAGTTTTCTACCATTGCGCGATCAGGCTGTTGTTTCAGTGACTCATATTTTCCCCCTTAGATAAACTGTAAATTCTTCGGGCCTCGTTTTCTTCAGACCTTGCTACAGTATCCTGAGCCTGGCAGGACTCAAGGAAAGGGGCCTGACCTGTGATGTCTTTGATCGGCGTGCGACCCATGGAAGTCACCTCCTCTCCTAGCCCTCGCTTTCCTTTTTATAAACATCAATGCCATTATCCCCCTTCTCCAAGAAAAATGCCTCTTTGCTCAAAATAGTTCATATTTATTTTCTTAACGTCACAATCCCCTTGTAAAGGCAAGGGCTGGATTTGATCATCCCTAACAAAGCAAACTGAGTTCTTTTTAAACAATTTACAATAAAATTTAACCCAGGGCCATTGGCACAGATACCCCTTTCAAATGAATGGGAGGAAACAGAACAAAGTTCAGAGAGAAAGGGGCGTCAGACTCAAGTGCCTCTGGTGAGGATCAGGCCTTGTGTCCAGCGGATGTTAACTGAGCCTCAGTAAATAGTCTGCACAGTACTTGCTGGGTAGGGTGGCGAAAAGGAGGAAGTTAAAAATATATAGGTTCTGCCATAAAAAATCTTACTCTCTATCGAGGACATGAGACACACACACATTTAAAGTTGATGATGTGTCACAGTGAGACTAAGGAGTCCACACAACGGAAGAAATCTCTGGGAGTTTGATGAGCCCAGGAAGGCTTCCTGGAAGAGCCAAGACCTGAGCTGGATCTCTAGGGGTGTAGCAATCTGGTAAGTACTGGCGAATCCATGAAAGGAAAAATCAGCAGCCCTCCAAAGGGGAAAAATGTAAGAAACTAAAAAGGTTCCCTTTTCTCTTTTCTCTTACATCTGATTTTTAAAAGGAATATACTCTCATGTTTAAGTCTGTAAGATAAGTAAAAGTGAATATAAACATCATTTATACTCACACTAGTCATGATTAACTATAGCAATTTTAGTGTATTTGTCCTAGTTTTTGTTTCCGTGTTTATGCATAATTTTAAAGTATATGCATAAAATTGGGATCGTACAGGTCCATGTAAAGACCTATTTTCTTCTTATATTATGAGCATCTGTCTTCTCACTAAATATCTTTCCAGAACCTCACGTTAATGGCTACTTACTATTCCACCTTTTGACCAGACTCTGATTTATTTAATCATTTCCCATTGCTGTTTCCAATTTTTCATTATTCTGAATGACGCGCAATTTGCCCTTGGTAATTAAAGCCGGGAGTCATACAGCAAGAGCCTGGTTTGGTTTTACTGGTGATAAAGAAGTCGAGTGTCGCCACATGGCTGTGCCACTGTCGTGGAGGGGGATCCTGCAGGGGCCAGGGCCTGTCCCTCCTCGTCTGGGGACGATCTGGGATTGAAGAAGCAAGAGGAAAGGCTGAGGAAAATGAGTTTGGGAAGGAGGCAGAGTCCAAGTTTCCAAACAAGTTTTATTGGAATCAAACAGCCCCTGAACTCTCCCTGGGGAGACAGGCTGGGCCAGTGCGTGTGTGAATTTATAGGCAAAGCAGTAGCTGTCAGTAGCCTGGCCTTCCAGAGCTCTCTGCACTTCCAACACGCTCATTGCTTTCCAGCCAGTCTTGGTTGACCTGATTGCCACCTTCACTGAGCATGAGGGTTTAAAAAGGGAGAAGTGGGTCGAACTGATTCAATGCAGGGCTTCCATTCTTTCCTAACTGTACACTTCCCTGGGCTTTGGTATCACTCTTCAAGCGAATCATAGATAAAAATAAACAGAATGGTTTTCCATTCCTTGTCTCTTGGAACCAGTAACAGCAGGAAAAAATATATCCCAACTCTTTTCAGGAGCCAGGCAGGCTGGCTTCCCACCCCAGTTCCAGCTCTCACACGCTGTGCAGACTTAGGCAAGGTATTCAAGTCTCTGTGCCTCAGGACTCATCTGCAAAATGGGAGTAACAGAACCTACTTCTGTTGTGGTGGAGACAAGATAAGTTTACACAAGAAAGTTTTTAGAACTGTGCCTGGCATTTAATAAGCACTCAGCTATTATCATCATGATATTATGATGATGATTATTATGAAAACCTCTTTCCCAACTTTGGAAAGAGAAGGCAGGAAAGAATAAAATGGGATTTCAGGGCAGGAATGGTCCTTACAGTCTTTTGGTTTTATTTTACACCTGGCATATGAAGCACAAACAGTTACTAAGAAATCAGAGGTAGCCAGACATCACCTCTCAGATGCCCAAGGATGAGACTCCCAGCAGAAACACAACCGAGGGGCTGTTATTAGGAACAGCGGCAGCAGATGTGTGTTTTGAGCTTGTCTGTGCTGGGCACTCTGCTGGGTGTTTCACCTGCATTTGTCCATTTAATCTTCACAAAGAGCCTCTGATGTGGATACAAATACCCTTGCTTTACAGATGGCACCAAACCGAGGCTTTTATCCAATATGTTGACCTGTAGAAATGAAAGCGCTGAGATCTCTGCCCTAGAAGACATTATGTGATTGATGGGTAAAAATAGAAATGAAAATGTATTCAACAGGAATGTGGAATGTGTCATTGGGATCATACTAATTAAATGTTACACACACAGAGCGGGATTGCTGCGGTAACTAGACATGGGATGGGAGAGTGTCAAAGGAGACTAATCTTGAAGATTATTTAAAAGAGAAGGATTTTATTGAACTGTGAGAAAAAGAGGGCTTGCAATGTAGCAAGAGGGTGGAGAGAAAACACTGCATTTCCTGAGTGCCTAGTATATTATGTTAACTTAAGCACTTTGCACTTTTAAAAAAATCCCATGAGGTTAGTATTTCAGGTGAGAAAACCAAAGCTCAGAAAAGTTAGTTAATTTGCTCAAGATCACACAGGGAGCAAGGAACAGAATCAGGAACAGAGCAAGAGAGGCCCTCTGACTTTAGAGCAATGAAGTCTAAAGATATGAAGTGAGAGTAAATATTTAGACGGGGGTGTATGAAGAAAATGGGTTCAAGTAGAAAAGGGTACTTTCTAAGATGGATTATTTTTTTTTTTTAAGTTATCTATAACTGATGATGAAATCTGAACTAGCTTTGTGGATTGTACCAATGTCAATCTCTCGGTGTTGATACTGAGCTATAGTTATGAAGATGCTAACACTAGGGCAGGCTGGGTGAAGGGTACACGGGCTCTCCCTGTACATCTCTTTGTAACTACTGAAGAATCAATATTTCAAAATAAGAAGTTTTTTAAAATTGGCATATAACAAAGGCAAAGACACTTCCTTTGAGTGCAAGTGGTAACTGGCAGAAGACCTTAACATAGTTTGCTGATGGGCCTGCAGGGGCCCAAGAGCCAGCCTCAGGCCAGGGCCTCTCCCACCACCCCTTTGAGTGACCAGCCAGCCCCACACTAGGTTGGCTGCCACTGGAGGGAGAAATAAGGGTTGACAACACATACAGGGTGGGGCAAAAGTAGGTTTACCATTGTTCCTATGGAAAGGGATGCAATAATTAATAAATAATAATATAAAAATATACTCCGTGTTTTGTGCACTCACGACTGTAAACCTACTTTTGCTCCACCCTGTATATTGAGCAGCTATTATGGCCCCCAATGTGCCAAGGGCTGCCTGGGGACATGAAGCATTAACAAGACCCAGGCCGGGCTTTCTGGGCTCTGACAGTCTAGTTGGAGAGAAAAGGCACAATCAAGAAATAAAATGTAAGCCGCCCTGGGTGGACTGACATTTCTCACAGTATGACAGCACAGAGAGGGAGGGGCAAGTCCAAAGCCTGGAATCAGTGACAAAAATCAGGCCTTGCTCCACCTCCAATGGCACATCACCAGCCACACTGGTCCTGGAAACTGATTGGAAACTCACCCACCACTGTGGGATGACAGCATCAATAACATCACATCACCAGAGATCAGCCATGAGAAAGAAGGGGAACTGGGCCAGAGTCTGAAAACTACCTGGTAAAATCAATGCAGACGCTGATGGAAAACCTGGAGGGAAGGCAAGGCGGCAGCCTGCCAGCCTCAGTACTCTGTTTTTCAGATGTTCACTCCTCCTAAGCTGGGATACTCTCTCACGGAGGCACTTGTAAACAAAAGAACTTGGACTAAAACTTAGCCAGCTGGCTGAAATGTATTTGAATAAATAATTTAAGTGCAAACCTCTTTGGCATCATTTGGAAGACTAGGTGACATCATGGAAAAATTCCTAGGGTGGACTGTTTAATGAGAAAGGTCTATCCTAAACTCCATCTGCAGTACGCCCCGAACTAATAAAATTATGATTGAATTAGGGCAGGAGCGTGGGGAAAAGAAAACAGTTTGACCAAACAGTACCAAACCACAGGAGTGTTCCCCTTTGTTTTCATGTCAACAGATGCTGTATAGATAGTTCCAAGCCTCCCTCCCCCCCGCCCCCATTTAGCTTCTCTGAAGTCTGATCGGCAGGGTCTGTTCCCTCTGAGCCTGTTTCCCTTCCCTGTTCTCACTTTCACTGCCCTCTCCTCTCTTCTGTTCCTTGTTGGATAATGGCCCATTCCCACTCCTGGCTATGGGGGGACGTTTCCAATTTAATGGATGTTGGTATCAGCTACTCATCCACCCCCATTTTTGATCTCAGCTCAGTTATCACCAACTCCTTTGAGGCTGAAATTAAAAATCACCACTGGGAAAAAACTTGGTATGGAATCTTTAATAATTTTTATTTTGACATGCTTTGAAATTCGGGGAAGGGGAAGCACTGGATAAGATGAACTGCGGCCACCAGAAGCAGGCACTGGCTTCTCTTCTTACTTTAATTTACACAGACTCCTGGCCATGCCCGAGTCCGGGCCTTCTTTGCCTCATTAGAAAGTGACTCCCATACAGATCATACCATGAATCACTGTTTCACTCATTGCGCAACACCCAGCAGCAAATGCTAGCAAACAGATGGGCCTCTAAACCCAGTTTCCTTATATTTGTGCCCCAAGATGGGTAGAATGAACATCCTTTGAGAAACCTAACTTAAAAACGAGGCCCAGAACATCCAGGTTTTCCTCAAGTCTGCACTGAAAGCGGCTTGCAGATGAAGGCCGTCTGTGTCTGTCATCTCCACACTGTTATTAATGGCTCAGCGTTTTCAGAGCCCATCACAGCCTGTGATTAAAATCTAGGTTCCAGTTTCTCAGCAGGGCGAGTGAAGACAAAGGTCACAGGAGAACACGGCTGCCAGTTTCTGGCAAAATAATAATAATAAGAATGATAATAATGACGGTTCCCAGGATCAGCTCAGACACAGGGGCTGGTGCAGCACGTCAGCCCTGACCCCCACCCCCATGCACAGTCGAGGAGAACCGGAGCTGGGAGAACCATGGGACGGGGATGGGGGTATGGAGACTTTTCCTCTCCTTGGTTCAGAAATCCCGTTCACAGTATCTGCAATTGCTCATGCACACAGGGAAGCAGAAAAGAATGGGTTGGTGGCTTTGTTTGGGAACAACCTAAACGTTCATCAATAGGGGACTGGCTAAATAGACCAGGGAACCTCCTGCAGTGGACACTGTGCAGTAGATGGAATAAATAAGGTAGATCTATGAGCACTGCCCCGGATAGCTGTCCAAACATACTGTCAATTAAAAAGCAGGCCGCAGAACAGGTACAGCATGATACCATTTGTGCGAAACACAGCCCAAACAAACTTGGCGTGTGTGTAAATATGTGTATAAAATAGGCTGTAAATGCACAAAGATCCGTAAAGATACACAGTGCAGCATTATCAGTGATCATGTCCAGTGTGGGGACTGGAGCTGGGGGCCTAGGGATGAGGGGACAAGGTAGTCACAATGGTAGCCACTAGTCACCTCTGGTTACGTAATTCAATAATATTTAAACTTCAGTTCCTTGGGCACACAAGCCACCTTGTATGTGCTCAGCAGCCACATGTGGCTAATGGCCACCCTACTGGACACGCAGGTACATTTGCATCATTGGAGAAAGTTCTCTTGGACAGCTCGAACTTAGGGCTTCGGTTTTTATTTTAATTTCCTCCCCCAACAAAAATGTTTTATTACTCATTTAACTTAAAAGAAATATAATTTTGACTGTTTCTTCCATTTTCTCTTCAGAATAAGACGCCTTACAAAATCTGATGAGACTAATTTGCTGTTCAAAGATTTGGAATCTAAGAGTTAAAAACACACACACACAGTGTTCTATACTTGCTCAGCTTGGGTCTTGCTGGAGCTGGTTAAAGACCCAGGAGTCATTTCATTTATTCACGCACACACGCATGCATGCAAGACAAACGCACTGAGCACGTTAGACACGGTGGAAGATGAAAAATAATAGAATGCACAGTCCTGTCCCTTGTGCATGCGCTCAAGCAGCCATAACAAAAGGAAGTGCAAGTGTCACTTGAGCCAGCATGCTGGTACTTCCAAGGGTGGAGGTATCATTTCAGTTGAGATGCTTCCAAACAGATGTGAGGCATAGATAATATGTTGACAAAGAAGAGAAGGGAGGGAATTCCAGGCACTGGGAACAGCATGAGCAAAAGATCAGAGGAGCCAGTGCAAAGGAGCATTTGGAATATAATCAGTGGGCCAGTCTGTCTAGGACAGTGATAGGGAAGCTGGGGCCCTAGGGAGGGGCCAAGTGGTGAAATGTCCCCAGAGCCAGGTCAACAGGGGAGAAATGTCATTATACTAAGTAACAGCCACTATCACCTTTTACTGTGCCTTAGAATGTGTAAGGAATCTGCTGCCAGTGGACACACAGATGGAGCATGGTCTGACCATCCCAACAGGCCACTAAGATGGGACTATCCTGGCAGAGGAACAGGACCAGACCCTGAACTAGAAGTGTCCACTTGCGGTGTGACAAATATGGGGGAGTCACACTGAGTGAGTGTGCCACATGGGAGGGCGGGGCATATGCAGCCTCTAGCCCCAATGAAGTGGTAGGTGAGTGACAGGGGAAGTCAGAAAGGAAGCAGAGGCTTCTGATTGGCGTCTCACCTGCCCCAGAGCCGAGTGATGACATTTGGGATCAGAATAGAGGACCAGAGATGCGGTGCACTAAAACACAGGCTAAACTCGGCCCCCTCTCTCCCTTCACACATGAAAGTCACCCAAGAGAGTTGACAGCTGTCTCTAAGAGTTGACACATTTAGAGACAAGGGGAAGCAGAACCTCACAGCATCTGCACAGAGAGGGGCAGGTGAGTTGAACGGGCAGGTGAGTTGATAGTGGAAGTGTTCAGGAGAGGGTAAAACAGTGAGAACTGAGAAGGCGGCGAAGGCATAGGGCTCGGCAGTCAGGCCTCCGCTGGTGACTCCGGGACCGTTTTCAGTAGAGAGGTGACAGTGCAATTTCAAATAGTGTGGGTTGAGAGGGGAATGACTATTAAGGGAGGAGGGGAGGCGTGATCTCACCTTCAGTGACTGCTGGTTTAGAAGCTGCATGAAATGTTACAGGAATCATTTATTTAACAAGAAGGGTAATGCTTGGCTTGTCTGCATCGATCACAGTGGATACGCTGCTTTGGCAGGCGCAGGCCCCTGGGCCGGGGTGAACTTCTGATGTGACCCTGACATCTTGGGCTTCAGTGTGGCCTTAGGACACTAGATACATCTTGTAGCTTTGATGAGAGAATTACCATTAACAGAGCACTGTTGGTATTTTATTTTATAATTTCATCAATACTCACTTTATAAACACTGTTTATCAGCTTAAGTAGTGTATTGGTTACATTTACGGAAGGAAGTACTTTGTAGACCCTTTAAGCCCAGGGAATCTCAATAAATGAGAGCAAGAGGGAAACTTAATGCTGATGTGTGTGTCTCTCTGCAGTGTTCTGAGCTCAGGGTGGGAATTCACTCATCTGAAATCCATCCATTGGAATACCTACTACTTGGTACATCAAGGCACTTGAATTTTATTTTAAGTGCACATGAACTATGGGGATATGAAGCCTTCCAATAAATAATTCCTGCCCTCAAAGAGCTTGCAGCACAGAGAGTAGAATCTACCACAAGAAAACAATACAGTGTTAGAAATTTCACCAGCAATTTGGTTTAAGTTTGGAGCTAAAGACTAGAAATCAGGACTCAATTGATGACACATTTATGCTTTCTCCACACAATACGCCCTGTTTCCTATTGTGGTCACCAGGCAGCCTATAAAAAGCAGGGTTGCTCACCCCCAGGTTTCCAAGTGAACACACGCCGTCAAATATAGAAACCAGAAGAGGCTGCATTGTGATGGGGCCAAACTGACTGAGAGCAAGCACGAGAGCTTTAAATACACAGAAGAACGGACAGATTTAAACCGCAGTCTCCTAAAGGCTAGGAATCCAAGATCGATCATTCAAAGGCCCAAATCTATAATCAGAGAGTCTGTCACAGCATGAGCGGTGCTGCCAAAACACAAAGCAGGCGCTGGGCCCCGAGCTGCTAAGACACAAAGCCAGGACCTGGGTGGTCATGGTGCCAGAGGGAAATTTCAGAAGCAACACTTCTGAAACTCCAAGCAGAATCAGGAGCAAGCAGCAGAATTCAGCAAAAATGCAAAACGGGTGCTCAGTTGAGCCAAACGAAAAATGCCAAGTAAGCGGCAGGCCAGGCACAGCCAAGACCCATTTTTAAGGAAGCCGCGCAAGTGCACACGGGCGTCCTGGATGTACCTGCACAAGGATGGAAGTCCCTCCAGCCAAGTCTGCCCACTGCAAGGAGCAAAAGCAGATGGAGCGAGAAAGGGGCTAAGCCGAGTGGATCTCCAAAAGCAGAAACCTAGCTGGTGGGGACTGCTCCTTCCAAAGCTCTACATAAGGAGTGGAGAATGCGTCCTCTGTGCAGATCCTGGGGGCTCTGTTACTGCTATGTTGTTATTTAAAAGGATCTGTTGATAGTAAAATATGCATTCTGACCCCTCCAGTTAATGTCAATACTAGCTAACGTTAAGCTCTCATTACACATCAGGAACCATTAAGAGGTTGGAATGCATTATTTTATTTAATCCTTCTGACAATATCGAGGTGGGGTCTATTGTTCTATTTTACGGGAACATGAGGCTGAGCTCGGTTAAGTAACTCCTCCAAAGTCACACAACTGTTACATGGGAGAGCTGCGATTCAAACCCAGGCCTGTCAGAGTCCAGGGTCCTCACACCTAACCCCTGGGCTGCAAAGGAGACACTGAGATTTACTCCACTGTGCCATTAGGAAAAAATTCCATTTTTAGCCAGGGAGATATAGGTCTTTGTGCAGAGGTGTCACAGCCAGCACATTATTAAGAAAGAGGTGAATAGTAATGCCATTAAGGGCCAAGCATTGTTAGGAGTAGGACAGCACTGTGGGCTGCGAGGTCACAGAAGCCCCGAGGGGAAATGGGAAAATCAATCCTGCACACATGCCCGGCCCCGCTCAGCCATCAGTCCTGCCTATGCTGGTGCTGAGCCGGTGTTGCAGGCCTGCTAAAGCCGGGCTTTGTTCTGTCATTTAAGGTCCCATTAGAGCCAGCAATGCCTCAAAGGCCTCACACCAGATGGCTCTCTTTAAGAGCCCTCTGCCCACTGCCCTGCCGGCATCAGCAGCCTCCCAGCTGCCAACAACAAGCTGGACTTCCCAGGTCAGCGTCCTCGCTCTCTGCTCAGCACATACGTTGCCCAGCAGCACGTGCCCTTGACCAGCAGCTCTTAATGGGCACTGTCACTGGAGCACTGGGGACAGTCCTGGGCAAGAGCCCTGGTGCTGGCTGACACAGGTCCTTGGCTGTCTTTTAGCCCTTTGGTGCCAATGATGCAGAACAGACCAGTGATTGTTTGCAGGCATGTTTTCTTCTTTTCCTGGGTTTCCTGCTGCAATCTAATTAACATGCAATATATGCACAGATCTCAAGTGGTCAGTGCCTTGAGTTTGGACAACTGTTTATATACTGTGCAACACCACCCAAATAAGACATAGGACATTTTAATCCCCTCTAAAAGTTCCCCTTCCAGTCAACCCCCTCACCCAGCCATGATCTAATTTCTAATTTCTATCATATATTTGTTTTTGCATGTCTTCTTGGATAAGCATTTCTAAAACATAATTAGAAGATTCCAGATAACTATCCACATAAGAAAACCACTTTTAATTATACTTACTTATGTTCTGCCACTACAATTGATGCTCACCATATAAAATGCAAAAAAATACAAAACAGTTTTTAAAAGGAAATTTAAAAGTCATCTGTGATCCCATCATCTAGAAATAACCACTGTTTGTGTTCTATGGGTTTCTTTCAGGGCTAGTAGACATGCATTGATTATAGACTGGCTCCCGGGTGGGGCATTATTAGCTTTTTTGTAAATAAATAAAGTTTATTGCTGCAGAGTATGCCATTTAGAGTTACCTATGTGCAACACAGCTCACGCCAAAATCTACCTGCAATTGAAGAAGCCAACCGTTGTGGTTCAGTTGCGGCCGACATATGAACTCACTGTTTACTTTCTTTTGTGGGCTGTGTCTTGCATGCCTCTGCCCACTGGCAGTCACATGGACCTCTCATGGCACCTCAGTTTCACTGCTCTGAAGGACAATGACCAGCTCCTTGAGATGCAGCCCCCCAAGGTGAATACACATTTGCCATTAACTCAGACCACCCATCCCGACCATAGCCTCCAAAAGTGATCATCGATTCTCCAGCCACTTCCACAGAATGGAACAGACAGGCCCACAGTCTTATTAACACAAATTTTCTTTCTTTCTTTAAAGAAAAACAGCACTTGAATGACATTCTTAATTTGAGTTGGAGTTTTCCAGAGATCCAAAGAATATAATGATGCCGGTTTCTGGGTCTCCTTTTATAGACACCCTGAGTAATAAGGTGACTAAGGCTGTCATCAGCCCAGCCTGATTTATGCCATCGATGAGGGGTACAATCGATTCTGATAATGGTGTGTTACGCGTGTGTATGTAGGTGAAAAAATTTTAAAAATACTCTGACATTTCTTCCCCTCTTCTCCTCTGTCTGCATATAACCCTGAGCCAAGGTCAGCATCCCTGCTTTTTTGCCTGGTGCCCCCACACTCCATCCAGCTCCCAGACTGAAGGCACAGCAGCCTGAATAGTGGTTGATCTAGGAACATCCTGGCAGGTGTTTCCATGCAATGAGAAACAGACTCATTGCCTTTGCCTCAGGGGCCTCTCCATTTTTCTCATTCGGTGAAAGAATAATGCACAGACTATAGGAATGGAAATCAAAATAAAGACTTGCCTATAATTACACCACTAAGTGTAATTTTTGAAGAAAAAGAGTGTGGTGTTTGTTCCAAGCCCCACAGGAGAAAATATGTGAGAATAATTCCCTACCTGCCTTAACCTCTCAGCGGGTAGGCCAAGTGGCTGTTGCTCACGACTAACACCATCAAAGTCTAGAGAAAAGCCAAATGGTTATATTCCTGCATATCCTTTATTCTGTACAGAATTATAACCAACGTGGGAAGGCATATTGTACCAAGATGATGAAATACTGCAGCTGTAAGTATTGAAATCCCAGCCCACGGCCATGGAGATCCCGGAAACAGAGGCTGCTAGGTTTGTATAGATGTGTGGCTGACACTTATAACTATTTTACAGTTCAACGCAAACAGCTGAGCTCTTACTACATACCAAAGATCTCTGCTGGATGCTAGAAAAACAAAGATGATTAAGATAGAGGTTGTGTCCTCAAGAGGTTCACAGATCTAGTCTACAAGGAAATAAATGACATTCACTGTGGCAAATAAATGACAAAAATAACATCAAAGTATAAGATACAGTGAGGATACAGAGAGGGCTTGGCAGGAGGCTGCAGGGCGCTGTTTTTTTCAGTATCGGCCCTTCATGCTTCTGCTCTAGGAGCATCCTTCCAGCACGAGTAGTGGGAAGCGGGGCGGGGCTGGAAATGCATCACTCTATTGCAAGTAGTGCTTTTCTAAGCAATCTTGTAATTTAGAGATTCTTCTTCACACGATTTATAAATGTTATTTCAAGAATATCCACCTACGAAGAAAGTTGGGACCCGGAGAGGTCTTTCTGAATAGTTATGATGAAGCTTGCAGCTCTGCCAAGCTAAGTATCTAAGACTCTTGGTTCTTGGATGCTTGAATTTATCTGGGTCCTTGTGGAGGTTTAGCCTTTGAGCTCAGAAATCCTCATTCTCAGGTTTATAGTCAGGCCACAGGCTGTGCACTAGGGCACCCATATTCCTGGATGCAAAGCTACAACTCAACTATGTCAAATCTACTAACATATTGAGTTTGGAATTCTTCTCTTGTAGTGAAATTTGCTGTTCGGCATAAGGCTCATGGAGTTGCCACCACATACAAAAGCGGCGCTTTAATCTCACATGAAGCTCTGTGAACGCATGCTTAGGGGACAATGGGGAGAACAGAACCCCAACCAGCTGCAGGACCTTGGGCAAGTTATTGGGCTTCTTTGCTCTGTGTCCTCGGCTCAGCCACAGAGACAATGACACCCACCTCCAAAGGGTTGCTCTGAGTTGAGGTGATGAATGCAATGACATTGAATAAACATTGCTAAATTTTAGGAATGCATAAGGATTTAGGCAAAGATGTCACGTCTGTCCTTTCTAGTGCAGGGATGAGAGGGACACAGTCATGGACCGCCCATCTGCAGATGGCCCTCTAGGAGACGAGAGGTGCTGAGCATTATCAGCACTGTGCTGTCCCCTCGCAGGGGCCCAGTCTAGCAGGCCGACCTCACAGAGGCAGGTGCCCCCCTCACCAGTATTGCAGCAGCTCTCCGCTTTTCCACTCTTATCACCAGACCGTGTCTAAGGATTTTAACAAGCACAGTCTAAATATGACAGACCCGTCCTTGTACACAGGGATTGTCACTGTTTCTGGAGAGCGCGTGGCCATGCCCCAGAAGCATCCACGAAAATTGCTGGGATGGTGATAATCTCACCTTTCCTAGGTACAGTGTTCTGTACTATACATACATGGCTATAGACAGCTCATCTGACCCTTCACCACGCAGGGCAGACCAATTGTCCCCACTTTGCAGGGGAGAGAATGGGCTCAGAGAAAGATGAACTAACTGTCCAGGGCCCTATGACTAGAAAGTGGCCATCTGGGACTTGGCCCACTGTCCCTCTCACATACACAGCCCAGCCCTAACCCCACCTCCTCGAGGCAGCGGTTGCCACATGCTGAATGGCTGGACCTGAAGAGGTAGGAAGCAATTTTAACCCACAGCCAAACTATCAGAGAAGCAGGAGCTCCTTCTGCGAGAGAAGGTCCAGCCTCTGCTCTCTCCGGGCCCAGCGCGGACCGTGGAGCGCCCTTTAAGCACACTGCCAGCCCGGGCATGTGTGTGACTGCTTGTGGCAGCCTGCTCTGCTTGCCTGCTGTCTTCCCCTCTCTCTCTGGGATGGATGCTCATGCCTCCTTGTTTTTCATGCCATCATTGGCTCTTGCATTCTGCCTTCCACCCTCCCCTACCTGCTGTCCTGGCTCCTCTCTTATTAATCAATCTTCATTTAGGTCCCCAAGGCTCTTCCTGGAGCCCTTTGTCTCTCTGACAAGGCAAAAACAACGATAAAGGAGGCAGAAAGGGTGGTGGCAGAGGCTCCAATCAGAAGTGACAGCTCCCAGCTTCCTCGATGACTGTCCTGGGACCACAGAGAAGGCCTGTTGCCCTCGGTTCAGCCATGTTTTCTGTGCTCTCCTGCGCTTCCCAAATTGATGTGCAAGTCTGTGAGGTACAGTGAGCTCTGCAAAAGGAAAGACCTGTATTCTCTGGAACATAAAGAATATTCTAGGGACAGCGGTGAGAGAGGGAGGGCGAGTCCAACGCTCTGGAGCTGGAGTGCCCAGGTTCAAATCCCAGCCCAGCACAAAACCGTGCAGCCACGGGCAGGTTATTGAGCCTCTCCGTGTCTCCGTTTTCTCATTTCTAAAGGGAAATAATGATCCCTAACGCACAGAATTTGAGGAAGAGTAAACCAGTTAATATGTAAAAAGTGCTTAGAATATTGCTTATCACACAGTAGTGCCCGACGAATGGAAGCTGAGATCACAGTTATTATTTTGTTATCCAGGACATGTATTGTTATTCATGACACACTTAAGGCCAAAATATGTGGAGGGTCAGAGTTATGGAGAGGTACATTTTTAAAATGACATCTAGCTCAGTATTCATCCATTCTCCGAGGTTTTCGAGCACCTGCTCTGTCCCAGGCAGTGCCCTAGGCCCTAAAGATGCAGCAGGGGATGAGAGAAATAAGTTCCCTGCTTTCACAGGGCTGCTCAACAAGAGAAATATGAGACTGTGATAAGTGGCTGTGCAGTGAGTAAGGCACGTGGACGAGAGGCACCAGACGGCCTCCCTGGATTAGGAAGGCAGGAGCCGCCTCTCCAGCAAACTCTCAGAAGACACATTCACCAAGGAAGGAGAAATGACGGCCGCAGCTGCGAAGCGCCAGGGAAGCCCGGGAGTCCTGGCTCCCGGCAAACACAGGCGGGAAGCCAAGAGCAGAGCTGGGGGCAATCCCAAAGTGAGGACTCAGGACCCATAAACTTGCATTTGGAGCAGTCCTCATACTCTCCAACATGGTAGAGAGCAGATTAAGGGAATGATATTTTTAAAAGAAAAATCTAATTTAGGCCAACATTTATAAAATACTCCTAGGAGGAGCTCAGGGAAGAATTAGCTCTTAGCATCTCAAAAAGCTGTATTTGTCCTCAGCAACTGCATTTTAAAGAAAGCTTTTTATAGATGCTATGAGACTTGCAAATGACTTGCTCCCTCTTTTTTTTGGCCTACAGAAAACTCAAAACTGAATTTTCAACAGGATCTGCTGGTAGGCAATTTTTCCTGAAATAACTTTATTCTTGGCATTATTTTTTCCATTTTACTCGTAGATTTTCTTTGATTTGTCTCCTTTATTTATTGTAGCAGGTGTGTACATAAAATATATGCCCCCAAATCCTCTTTAGAACAAGTTAGAGTATAATAAATTTACAGCTCTAGGTAATCTAGCACCTATTTCAAAATACACCATTTTCTGTATCTGCCTGTATAACCCACATTTAATGTGCATTGGGAATGTTTTTTAAAAAGTTTCAATTCACCTTATCCCATACCCCCATCTCTCCCGGTCCTACTGCTTTTTTTAAAAGGGGCAAACCTCTTCCACTGCACATGCACAATTCTACCTGGTCCAAAGCTTTCTCACTCCTCGGGCTACCACCTGTGGCTGGTACCTCTCCGCCTATCCTCACTTTCATATCTTCTCCGGCCCATCCCCATTCTGCACAGCGCCCCAGCTTCATTTCCCTAAAACATCAATGGACCAAATCAGCCCTTTGACAATTTAAAATCTTCTGTGGCTCCTCCTGCTCACAGGGATAAGTGGAAGCACCTTATCCTGACATATCTCCTCCATCACACACTTCTCCACCTAAACTCTGTCCAGGCCCAGGTAGCTCCCTCTCCTAACTCTCCGCCACAGGTCCTCTCTTTCCCCATCTCCGAGCACTTACTGGTGCCTCCACCCTGACATGACCTCTCTTCCTTCCCCACCCAGCTCAGGACCCTGCAGGGATGCCTGCTCTCCCCCAAAGCCCTCCCAAAGAAGTCCACCTCCCAGAGGTCTTCCATGCAGGACTGCTGGCTGACCCTCATTTGGGGACTTACTCATTCCACCTTGAACAACTGTGCAATTTTACTGAACGTATCTTTGCATCATTTAATTCTTTGCACACTTGACAACCCGTTTGCCCACTGAAATTGCAATCCTCTTGATGCAAAGGACTTTTATACATTTCTCTGTCCCCCGGGATGCCCTATGTAGTATCATATATAACCAGCATTCTACACATACTTAATGCTTTATGTCTATTTCCCTTTAAAACATACAATATAAAGCAAATGACAAGCCATGGTTAATACCCTCAATAAATAAAGCACTCATGACAATTCACTAAAATGCAAAGGGCTAAAAAACACAGGAAGTATTTAACTTCACTAGTAATAAAGAATACAAGTTAAAATAACCTAACTTTTCTACTGAATTAGCAAAGATTAGGGGGTAAAAATCTCCGTATTTAATGCTTTTGAGAGTATAGGGAGATACGCACTCCCCTAACTGCGAGTGGGAATGTAGTTGATACACATGAAAACAATTTGACAATATATAACAAATCTTTAAAATGTTTATATACCTTGATGAAACCATTTGGAGGGCTACAGCCTAGGGAAATATTCCAAAATTTAGAGAAACCTTTGGGCACCAGGTACTCTTCCCAGGGTTATAATATTGAATCTTTATGTATAACCTAAATGTACAATGAGGAAATTATACATCCATTTGGTGGACTGTTTTATAGTCATTTTAAATGGCAGCCAGTAAGTTTTTATTAATTTAGGAGGGATGCTTATATTCTAATGTTAACTAGAAAAAATAGAATACAAAATTATGTAAAATGATAATTCCAACTATGTAAACAAATGCATGAAAAAAAAGATATCAGTAAAAGCAGTAAAAGCAGTTATAACTGTTTATAGTTTACTGTGTTTTCCAGATTTTCTGGAAGAATTGGATAACTATCAGGGGGGGAAAAAGATGCTTTTTGTAAATTAGATTTTTTCTTTTGTTTGATATAAGAAATAGTTTCACAAGCACTGTTTATTAAGCTTATGGGACATAAATTTATTTTAATTTTTGCCCTTTTTAAAAAAAATAAAAATTAAGAAACAGAGAGGAAAGAGAGAGTTGAAGAGAGGGAAGGGAAAAGTGGGCAGCTCTCCCATCCTGATTACTCTCGGCTGTGAGATGGGCACTGTTATCTTTGTAGAGCCAGGGAACTGACTCAGAAAGGGTCAGGTCCAAGGTTACCTGCGGGCAGAGCCAGTCCCTGGGCCCCCTGCTGCTCCTTTATCACCATGCCTGGGTTAGCACAGACAGGATCCCTAAGGAAAGAGAAAGGAAGTGGCAAAAGCAGACCAGCACAAAATCCTAGTGGTAATTTATATAATAATATAAAAGGTTGGTTTTGGTGGGTAGAAGTGTGGATGGCGTTTCTGCCCTACTCTCTAAGGTGATGGTGACTTTTTATTTATGTGCAAGAAGAAAAATGCAACTATTTGAATTCACGGAACTGTGAGCAGCAAGAGAGAGAAAACAGGTTCTATTCACCCCGCCCCCTCCTAAGAATAAAGGAGTTGGGGGGCAGGGGGAGTGGCAGGGAGGCCAGGAGGTTGGCGGCATGTGCGTGTCTGTGTGTGTGTGTGTGTGTGTGTGTGTGTGTGTGGTCGTGGGAGTCCCCTGTGATGAGGAGCAGCAGGACCTATGGAAATTTCTGCAAAGGTGAGCCTCTGCACCTCGGGGAGTCGGCCCCACCCCGCAGGTTCTCCAGCCACCTACTACAGTCTCAGCACGCACATTGCTCTGTGAAGCACAGTTACAGAGAGTTGTAGCCCACCGCCGTTTTCCCTACAGTCAGCACTCTCGATCACAAAGCATGAAGAAAGACATGTGTTGGGGATGTGGCAGCACCTACAGGCGAGGGGGATTCGACAGAGCAGCTTTTGTTTCAGTGGGACCTGGGGTTTAGAAAGGAGTGAGTACTGAGGAGGCTCCTGGGGTGAGTTTGGTGGCTTGAGTGGCTAGCTAGGTCAAGGTGATCTGTGTGTTTAATGTGGGGTGGAAGGTGACACAAACAGGCATCTTCAGGGGCTGGCAGAGAGGAAGAGAGAAAAGTAGAGGCCCAAGACCAGCCAAAGAGGCCACGCTCCTGAGCAACGCATCTTGTGTGTGCAGAACCTCTCCTGTTGCAAGGCCACAGCCAGTGCCAGGCTCTGAGGCTCACAACCAACCTGGGGGGGAGATGGCGTCTCACCACTTTCTACTGAGATATATGTAATTTCAAGAGACGACCCCACCTGCCTAAGGTCACATGCCCGGGACCTGGCTCTTGGATTGAGATGAGGGGACCCCAGGCCTAGGATTCTTTCTGTCCCTATAGCACTGTGTCCTCCAGCACAGACAAGAGGTTCTCATTCCCCCACAGACAGGAGGAAAAAGACGGAGGAGACTGAGGACACGGGAAGACTGAGTTGTCGGGGGCAGAGGTAAGGTGAAGAGGGGTGAAGAGAGATCTGTCCAGAATCGCCAAGCGGCTGAGAGATGGGGACAAGACTTAGATTACATGGATTCACAATAGATCAAGTCACCAAGGTGGGCAGTCAAGCGTCATCGTTACCTAAAGCTCTTAGGTGGCTTTTGGCTCTACACAGGGGGCCTCGCTGCTCATCAGTTAATAAAGTCCATGGTGACATTTTCCTAATGAGACTTTACCCAAGTCATAGGTGGGGCGTGTACTCACCTAGGAATTCTCAGTTTGCATATTGCACTGCTCATCTAACTGTGTCACCTTGGACATCTCACTTGGAAAATATGGGAAAATAAGAACGAAATATAAGAAGTCTAAGATTCTATGCCATTCCGACCTCCCCCGACATCTTTTTCATCACTCTGTTGACTTCTGGGGAAAGAATTATTACAAGTATCACATGGAAGTCAAGAAAATGCTACAATACAGGCCAATGAGCTAGTCCCCTTGGAGAGTGGGCGCCCTCTCACACTGCCAAAGAAGGCTTTGCACCAAATGAGACGCTATAACAATCTCCCAACAGCACTGCTGTGACTCCTTTGCTGCAGGCAACTGCCCAGAGGATTCCCTCTATAATCTTTCTATGAATCATTCAGGGGCACGTGCTACTTCTGTTTGCATCTGGAGGAATGCAAGCATATAAAAGAGAAATAAAAGTCTGTGGGTATCTGAAAATAGCACCCAGATATGTTGGCTTCCCGGTTCCCCTTTCTGTACCATCCAATTCTTCCTCGGCTTCCTTCAACAGTAGAGGCAGACCGGGACCCCAATGCTCAGGTGCCAGCCTGACTCAGACTAAATGCCACAAGGCGGCCCAGCAGAACTAGGGTTCCTAATTCTGACCCATTCTGATGGGCCTTGTCCTAACTCCTTCCCCACTGCAGGTGCCCCTGCAGTCACATGCTTTTGTCAAGTGATCTGCAGCTTCAGGCTGCTCACTCTGCAGAAAAGAAGAGAGAGAAAAACAGAGAGTAAGAAAATATAGCCCTCTCCTGGGGACCTCACAACTTCCTACCTTATAAAAACACAACTGCCTGGTTACCTTTCCCGAGAGTCCCCATGGCCAGCAGAGGGGCTCTGAGGTTAACCTCACCTCCCTACTGCCCCCTTGGATCCATCCAAGAGCAATGGTACTTGCTGAGGGGACTTGCTGAAGTCTTGACCTGGTTCAGAAATGCAGATGTATTACCAACTGGGCAGGGAAGGAGACTGATGCAAGGTTCTCTCTCTCAACAGTGAGGCCCACTGATTGCTGAGCCTATGCACCACCAAGCTCTCCGCTTCCTCTGCCTCCAACAAACTTTGTGACTCACAGTCTGCAGAGTGAGGCAGCTGAGCAGCCTCAGTGATAGGTTAAATTGGGAATGTGCTCTTCTCCCAACACTCACCCCTGGGATGTCCCCTGAGCCCCCACCCGGCAGTGGAGGCAGGAGATGAGAACAAGTCCAGTTCTTTTGCCCGCCCTAAAAGAGCTGTCAGAATCTGGGTCCTGATGGTCTTAGGTCCATCTGATCCTCTCTCTCTGTCTCTCTGACACACACACAGGGCAGTTCAGAGGCCTGGATGCTCTGTAACGCAGTTGATTTCTAGACTGGTCTGGGTCTCCAGGGCTCCCCGTATTGGAGCTCGGTCGTGGGATCCAAAGGGCTCTTTTCCTCACCCACACTGCCTCCAAAACCAGGGGAACTCCTGGCCGACCTTAAAGCTGACCAGTGCATCATGAGGGTCTGGCTGGCGGTTGCACCTCAGCAGAGGAGGTGGTGGCGGAAGAAGAGAGGCCAGGGGACAGCGAGAGGGTGGCCACCCAGAGCTGCGCTGCGCCCTCAGCAAGGGCTCCCTCCTCCATCACCGCGGAGGGCCACTCTGGAAGTGGGGGAACCTGGGTCCCCCGGGCGACCGGGGCAGGCAGAGGCCACATCCCTCCAGGGACCCCGAGATGAGATCCCAGGACGGGCCGCCTCCCACATCGCAGAGCCGGACACGGCGGGCCGCGAGCGCCCCCTCCCCGCCCCCCGCAATCCCGACCGGCTTCCGCAGAAAACTCCGCAGCACCACCCGCTTTTGTCAATTCTGCAAACGCTGTCGCACATGGCCACCTTCACCAAGGCGCCCGCCCGCTCAGCTCCACGGGAGACCCGTCCCCCCAGAGCCCAGCGCGCGGGACCAGCCAAGCCCCGGGCCCCCGACGGACCCCCGCCCACCGCCCCAGCGCCTGCAAACCACCGGCGCGAAGGGCTCCGAGGACCCCACGGTGCCCGGCGCTGGGCATCTTTGTCCTCGGCACAGACGCGCGTTCACAGCGACAGAAGGAGCCCAGGCGGGCTCTGAGTCCGCGCGCCCGGGCCTCGCGGGGCCGCCGGGGGACAATGGTCCGCGTCCTGCAAGTTTGCGAGCCGAGAGGCAGAGCCCCCTTACCGTACATCTCCGCGGGGCGAGCGCCGCCCGCGAGGCCGGGTCGCCTGCAGCCAGCCCCGGCGGCGCCCGCCTCTCATTCACTCCGGGCGGCGGGTGGCGGCGGCCGGCGGGCGGGAGCGGGCGCGGGGCCGGGCGCGGGAGGGCCGGGCGGGAGCCGCGCGCCCCGTCCGCTTCCAGGCCGGGCGCCGCGGGCCTCGGCTCGGGCTTCTCGCAGGGCGGCGCCGGGGCGGGGCTATGCTAATGACGTCCCTCCCCCGCGCTCCGCCGCGCCCCGCCCCGCCCCGCCCCGCCCGCCGCGGGCGGCAGCCCGACCCCCGCGCGCAAACCCGGATCCCCGACGCGCCCTCCCGCCGCCGGCCGCGGGGTTTCCAGCCGCAGCGCCGCCCCGCGGGAGTCTGCGCCCCCGCCCCTCCCGCTGGGACGCGGGCCGTCAGCCGGGACCGGTCGGCGGCGGCGCTGCCGGCTGCGGGCGCGCCCCTCTCCCCGATTTCTCCGGGATTCGTAGCATGAGCCAGGGGCGCGAGGAAGATGAATTGGGGAGTAGCCCTCCCGCTCCCCCGGCGCCCTCAGCCGAGCCCCGTTCTCTAGCCAAGCGCTCAGCTGTGCGTCCCCGCCGCTCTCCGACCGGGCGACGGCTACCAAACAGCGTCCTCCCTGGGCCGGTACCGGGACACGCACCCTGCCCGCCGCCCGCGCGGGGCCGCAGGAGGTCGGGGTGCCTCCCCTCTCCCAGTCACAAGCTTTGCGGCCAGGATCCTCTCCACTGGTGCCCCAGGGCCGGCTGCTCCATCTTCTGTGATTACGGGAGAAACAGACCCGGGTGGGGGGGAAGCAGGCTCACGCCCCGCACCCTGAAAACACCTCCTAGCCCAGCTTTCAGTACTCACTTCTTAGTTTCTCCTCTTGGCCCACGGTTGAGGTTTCTCCTAGAAATTAGGGAGGGGAAGTGTAGTGTCTTCCATTCTACAGAAGAGGAACCTGAGGCTCTGAGAGGCTGGTTTGTGTTTTCTTTCCCACATCCACGGAGCTGTGTGTCTGTAGGCCAGTCACCTACCCTCTCTGAACCTCAGCTTCCTGCAGGACTGTTGGGGAGTTAATATAAAATCTACCTGACAGTACACAGCGGGCACTCTCCTATTTATTTACTTTTTTCCTTCCTCACCCAAGGCAAAGACAGAGCCAGAGAGCGAATCCAGATGGCTGGTCTCTCTGCTGTACCCCAAACCCACGTTTTCTGTTTCTCTCTGTCCTCGCCACCCCCTCCCACTTCCTTGCTATTTCCAGGTCTCGTTCCTGTTCTTTCACCTCTTTCCCTCTCTTTAGCAACACATGGGAGCCCTGGGCCCCCCGGGAAACCCTGGAGCTCACATTTAGTCTAGACCCTTGGTGGACTCACAAAGCAGCTCTGTCTCTATTTGCCGGTTCGAGGACCAGGTCAAGTGGCTTTGAGATCTGCAGACAGTCACATCTGAACCAGGCAGGAAGGAAAATTAGGAGACTAGCTTGCTCTGGACATTGAAGATACTCCCACCCCACAATCTGTTCAACACAAAATAAACTCATTATTCACTGGTGTCTGCACGGTGGGAAATGCAGTGTCTGTCTTCAGGAGGGAAAAGTCTGGCAGGGAGCTCGAGACAAATACTGATAAAAATATTACATGACGAGAGAATACAGGAAATTGTGCACGAGAGGCACAGACCTCTATTTTAGACTCTCGATGAAGCTGGTGGGTTAATTCATTCCTTTTATGAAATATTTAGTGATTACTCCCAATTATGTGCTAGATGCTGTGCAAGGCACTCAGGAGACATGCAAAAATGATATAAAATCTAATAAGATCTATGGTGGAGGCTCATAGAAGGAGCAGGGTCGAGTTTCATGGGAAAAAATTCAAGAAGGGCTTTGAAGAATGGGCAGTGTTTCTCCGTGTGTAGATAGGTGTGGAGATATAATGTAAATAGTCCCAGGGTGAGGGAGTACCACTTGCTAAGGTCAGGGTGGTAGGGGGAGAGAGTAGAATCCGCCTGGCTGGAGCAGAGGCCAGGACCAGGAGCGGGAACAGAAGGGAGGCTGGCAAGGTGTTCGAGGGCCCCATTGGGAGGGCCTGGAGTGCCCAACCCAAAGCCTTTCATGTCTGGTCTAGGGTTGCCAGATTTAGCAAATAAAAATGCAGGATGCCCAGTTAGATTTAAATAAATTAAAAACCCACAATTGTCTATGTATGTCTCATGCAACATCTGGGACATAATTACACTAAAAAAAGTTGTGTTGCTTATCTGAAATTCAGATTCAGCCTAGGTGACATCTGATAATTTTATTAGTGCCATCCTTTGAAAGGTGTTCCGAGAGCTTTGTGACTGACCCAGGCCTGCAGCAGCCCTTCTCCCTCCCCATCTGTGTTCCCAAGTAGATCCTACTGGTACATGGCTCCCAAAGGCACAGGAATGGAGTCACTCTGGCCAGCCTGGCATGTGGTGTTGGCCAGAGGGCCAAGGTCCCCCTGGACTCTATGTGTTCAGTGGTGAAGGACTCGGCTCGTACCCAGCTTCTCTGAGGAGCAGTCAAGCTGTTTAGATAACATTGTGCAGGAAGTAGTCCTGCTGTGGAAGTCTCAGGTAGGGGTGTTACTCCCACATGAGGAAGTCACTTGCGGGGAGTACTATCTTTTCACTCACAATTTAAAGCAAAAGAGCGGACCCCAAGGGACTCAATATTCAGAAGAGTGTAACCAAGAAAAGACACTAAGCAAGTAACAATTATTTAGGTAAACCAAGGGAAGAAGAGAAAGTTAGAGTTGGGGTCCTTATCTTAAATCGGTTTTTACTTACCTTCAGAAACCCCCAAACGCAGTGATGGCTGTGACAGGAAGGAATGTGGAAAATGAAGTAACACTTCCTGCGTGCTCACTATGCCACAGGCTCTGTGCCGGGCACTTGACATGCATTATCTTCTAATACCTCAGTAACCTTGCAAGGGCAGTACTATTCTCATTTTACAGATGGGAAACTGAGGCCCAGAGAGGTGAGACCACTGTCTAGTAAGTGGTCAAGCAGGCAGTCAAGCCCCAGGCACTGTGCCAAGCCCCATTTCTTTCCACCACAGCACAATGCCTGGCAGTCCACTCTGACATCCACATAACAACTGCTTTTTTTTAAAAATCTTCACTCGAGGATATTTTTCCATTGCGTTTCAGAGTGTGGAAGAGAGAGAGAGAGAGAGAGAAACATCGATGTGAGAGAGACACGTTGATTGGTTGCCTCTGGCACACGCTCTGACCGGGGACTGGGGATTAAGCCTGCAACAGAGGTACCTGCCCTTGGCCAGAATCAAACCCGGGCTGATGCTCTAACCACTGAGCTAAACCAGCTAGGGCCCAACTGCACATTCAATCAAGGTCTTCCTAACAGTCTAATGCCCCAGGCCCCTTCCCTCCCTTTCCCTGCATTTGCTTTCCTTTCTCATCTATATTTCACTCCCCCATTACCTGGGTTTGGAGGGTAGAGATTAAAGAGGGTTTCAGGCTGTCCAGACCTAGGCAGGTGCTGTAATTTCCACCCCCTCCTAGGCCATCAGCATTGGCCAAATCTGGAGCCCAGAGCCCTCCTGGGACTGGTGGGTCAGGCCAGAGGAGCTAAGCTTTAGAAAAGGTTATTATTTTTTGGCCATAGTGCACCCTAGTTAACACAGTCACAGTAAACAGTGTCTTTTGCTCTGACAGCTCAAATGATCGTGAGCAAGCACTACAATTTCCAGAGTTTCCATATGAACCAGAGGCTAAATTTCCCTGCATTGCAGAGAAAGGGAGACTTGGAAGCAGGAGGCAATCTGCAACAATCACATAAAACCCAGGACCCTCACTTGCATCCCCAGCTCCAGTATCCAGGGCGCAACACCAGGCCTGTCCTTTAGTCCAGAGTCTGGCTTCCAGACGCTCCAGCCTCACACGGCCCCACCCGCTGCACTGTTTCTGCGCAAAAGCCTCTAATCTCCCCACCGGCTGCCGCAGCTCCAGCCTTGAGCAGCCAACAGCTTTAAAGGGCCTTCCAGAGGGAGTGAAGATGGAAGAAGATGACAGCCCCAGGGGAAGACAGCTTCAGAGAAAAAGAAATCATGAGGCCTAGAGAAGGGCCCAGGGAGAACCGGAGGGGGGAATGTGTCCCTAAGATTGCCCCATAGCTGATTAGCTAGGAAGCCTGAAATAGAACTCAGGATTCCTGACTCCAGGCCGGGTGACTTGAACTCCTGGCACCTCTCCCTTAAAGCAGGTACCTTGACCTACTTCTCAGAAGCCTCAGGGAAAGAACAGCCTATAAAAACAATAACCAAGTATAGGAGCAGTTGGGTAACCAAGGGCTGAAGAACGCATCTCCACAATACAAAAAACAGCTCAGAGCCAGGTCAGTAGGACGTGCTCTTGGCACCGTTCCTGGGAGCTGCCTTGGGTACAGGAGGGACGCAGTGGGGACAGAGCTGCCATGAGATCAGGGAAGGAGTGCCCAGGGTGGGAAGGCTGCTGCAGGCAGATTCTACCCCCTCTAAACCAGATTTTACCAGAGAGGGAGTGACGTTTGGGATATTGATTATTGACCCGTTGAGGTTTAAAAGTACTAAGCAAATTCTCCCAGCCACTATCCTCTTCACTGCCTTTAGTTTATCCTGTGTTCACCCTCCTGAGCAGGGTCAGACTCCTTCCATTATCTGTGGCTCCCTGGCTCCCTATGGTCCCTGCAGAAGAGGCTTGTTTCCCACATGAAGCTCAAATCCATGGTCAAAGCTCAGGCATTACTATGCCTTTAGCCCTGACTCTTCCATCTTCTTATTCTCTCCTGACTCCTAGCTGTCAGGAGACACCTATTCCCCATCCATTACCTCCCATCTTCAGCCTATGTGACACCTGTCCCCACTGAGAGACCCAACCCCACCCACACTCTGAAGGCCCATGTCATCTGTTGATAGGCATGACTTGAAAGAGAAAAGAAGACATGGGAAGAAGACATGGAAAGTGAATGGCTGGTCAGACAGATGATCTCAGAAGGTCAGATCTGGCTTTCCAGGCCGTGGCTAAGGAGACCTGCATTGCATCCCAGCCAGAAGGAACAGGTTTGTCCAGAGGCGGGCCAACCTAATCAAAGAATGATTTAAGTGAAATTGGAAGACGGAGAAAAACACCTACAGAAAATTGTAAGCCTGGCTACTAGAGAAAGGACTTTTCAGATGTTGAACTCTAAGACCTGAAAATTGGTGTTAATGGAGGAAGCGCTCTAGGGCTTCAATGGGGCCAGATGCCAACTTGCCAAGGAAGTTACTCTGGCCTGCCCATGCCAAACTCCTGCTCTCCAGCCTTGTCTGTTCATAGCCTTGTGTTAGCTTTGGACCCTGAAACCACCCCTTCTGCTCCCCTGAAGAATGCTGACTGTAGACTCACCTGCTCAGCCTTTGGCAGCCCTGCAGTAAGGAATCCCTACCTATGCCCATTTGCCCCTCCCTGGATGCTGCTCAGCCACAAGAATGCTCTGATACTCAGCCCCAGTTCTCAGCTTCTAAATCTCTAGCCCATTTCTCACTCATCTCTCTCTCCCTCTCCCTTCCTCTCTCTGAAATCAGTATATATATATCTATATATTTAAAAGTACCCAGGCTTCCCTTCTGCATGGAGTTTTGGGTCTAGTAATTGGGTGTGGGACTGTCACTCTATTGTCATGACTTGAGCCAGATGTTTTCCTTCAGCAGACCCGAGGTCCGATTTTTAAATTTTTGCATTATTTATTTTTAAATATATTTTAAACAAAATGGGATTTTAGAGGTTAATGATTTATTTTGCCACTGAGGACCCATGACCAACAAACCTGGAAGGTTTTGATTATGGCGCTGGCCTTGCTGCCCAAGATGGAAATCATGTCTCCATGCCACTAGCGTTTATATGCCATCGTTTGGTTTCTGCTGAGCCAGGGTCTGTCCACTGTGCTTGAAACAGCGGGGTCAGCCCAGCGGTGGTATCACAGGTTAGACTAGCCACTGAAGCACCCTCGAGTATTTATTTTGTGGGCCACCTTTGGGATGTGGAAAGAGGACATGATAAGTGCCCCTTCAGTATTTCTCTCAACATCTTTGAATTCCTTCCTCAACTTTATACCCCATTGTGTCTCAGCCCCATACAGCACTCCTCTATTGTGACTACGTTTTAGGCAACCAACCAAGAAAATATTTAGAAACACTTCCAACTATTCAAATCAATGTGTTAAATCCAAATTTCTAGAAAATACATCCATGTTGATAAATTCAGCCTGAATCTAAAATTTTGTTGTTTCCTCCTTAGGAAATCCATTCCCGTGTGTCTTTCCCCCACAGTCATGAAACTAGCAAATCTTGGTGTGTGGATGCATCTTATCCTCAGCATGTGCTCCTCATTGACTCCTGGGCTATACCTTATAATCGGCCCCCCTGGGCACACTGGAACCTAACTCTAGTTATGTGTTTGGAGATCATGAGGAGTGGAGGGAGAAGAGCATACAGGTAGTTGGCTTCCTTTTGCAAGGTTACTTCTTTAGGTGCATCTTCGCCTTAAGCAATAATGGCCTCATTAGACATAGGAACAGGTTTGCTTTCTGCTAGTGACAGAGACTCAGTGAGGTTTAGAGGTATAGGGTTCCCTGAATTCTTCAGATATTTAAATATATTCCCACTCCAGTTCTTGCCTGGTTCAGGCCCAGGATAATGGAAGGGAGACAACTGTGTCATCACAGTGGCCCAGAGCAATTATGTTGGAGTCCAGGAAGCACGCTGTCTGGCCTTCCTCCTTTCTCCCCTGGTGACCCAGAGGCAGCTCTGGGAGTAATTATTCCTGGCCCTGAACCACATGGTTTAAGGGACAGGCAGAGATTTAATTCTGAGATATCATGATGGCCATGGTGGAACAAATAGTGAAGTCGAAAGGAAGAGTGCTGATAGCAATGTCCCTGGGGACTGACAGCCCAGCTCTCAGCCACGCTCCCCACGGAAGAGGCCACGCTCCTAGGATATCCCAGAGTCGATGGTATTTTACTCTCTTGCTATGACACTGGAGGATTCAGGTATTTGGAATTTCAGGGGTGACATGGAGGTTTCTGAGGGCAGTAGAAGTAATTGATTGGAAAAGAGCCCATGAGTAAATCCTGTTACATCCCTTTTCAACATCTAAGAACACATCACATAAAATAACAAATGGAGCAAAGTTTAAAAAGGAAGACAAAAACAAACAAAAAACAAAAACAAAAAGGAAGACAGAATGTGACCATGATTCATGACAAGCATAACTCTTAAAATCTTACATTTCTAAAAAAATCTAGATCTAATAAAAATTTACATGGCTAATCCTTAGCTTCTACTTGGCGATTGGTCAGAGTGTAAAAGGTCAAGGACAGACAGTTTTATACACAGAAAATAGATAGAAACCATGGTCTAAACCATCCATAGACATTAGGTAAATGCAAGTCAAACAGCTCAGAGATTCTATTACATACCTACAAGTCTAGTAAAAGCGAAAAAATAAAAGCCAGCATCAGTGAGACTCAAGTAAAAAATCCAAAAGGAACAAAAATTATTCACACATGATGCATTCATAGTATTACTTATGGTGCTTAAAATAATTTAAGAACAACCCCTAAAACAATAAAGATATGATTGAGTAAGCTATGACATACCAATAAAATGGAATACTATATAGCCTTTAAAAATAATAGGTATGAGAGTCATTGAAATGTGTATATTTGAAAAAATTCAGAAAGACAAAGAGAATGCACAGTGAATGTATACATTTTAATGAGGGTTAGAAGTGGTTTTGAACAGATGTACTTGGTTTATGGGATTTCTTTTTCTGTGATGACAAGTGCGTAATGAAAATGTAAGCATATCTAAGCATATATCATATGAAAGAGTGGAGATTAATTTCTTCTTTCTCCTTCTTTCCCAGGGGAGCCATGAGGATGAATTAAGTGCTTTGAACTTCTTGGATCAAAATATCAGATGCTTGGATGAGTGAATGGCTCAGGTTCTTCCTTGGAGACATTAAAGAGTATCCATCTGTTGACTGCTACGATGTTTTTGAATTAATTTAATGACATTAGAAAATGCTCATGATCAGTGCTGGGTTTGATTTCTTTTTAAAAAGATTCTAAAATGCATTACTCCTCCAATGGCTCCCCTATGGCTCTCTCTCACATATGCACATACATACATGTACATACACAGTACATTGAAATTAGACTCTATTATTTGGCATAAGAACAGCAGAGAAGGAATCTCCAAAGTAGTTGCCACATGTTCCTCAACACCCATCATCTTTAATTTGTTTCCTTACTCCCCACTCACCACACCCCCCATACACAATCCATCCTGACCACCCAGAAGCGGTTCTATGGACCCAACATTATAGATGTAGTATCATAAACTGAGAAATTCTGAACCTATTCCTTTCCCTTGTCCTTTCTTTATCCTCACATTTCCCCAGCAGTACTGATGATGTAACAGGCAAGCCTTCGATCGGATCAAGAAGAAATGGGCAAAGAGCTGCCAAATCATTTGGAAAATGTCTGATATGAAAATGATGAATCCTTTCATTATATAAGGAGATACAAATAACAAAAAAGGAATGTGTTTAAATATTTAATTTTAGCATATCTCATCTTAACATATTTAATATTTCATTTATTTTATTACATATCTTGAGTATTTAATGTATCTCATTATATTGAGAGCTGTTAAAAATGAGGTTCCAAAATGACATTCCAAACTTATAAAATTCTGGAAAAGAAATTATAGGCTGGTGATCTGTCCCATTCCCCCACAAGAGAGTGTGATCAAGATATGTTATTAAGTACTAAAAAATCAGAATACAAAATACGTATATGATAAGAGATCGGCTATGCTACACACATAGTGAAATGGTGAAATTGTGAGCAATTTAAGTTTTCTTCTATATAGTTTTCCAATTTTTCCACATTTCTACCATAAGTGTGCATTAGCTCTACAACAAAGAGAAAATCAGAAGAGTTATTAATAGAAAGCAGTATCCAAGAGCCTGGGAAAGAGCCCTGCCATTAAGTCAAGGGGCAGACAGGGCAGGAGCTCCACTTAGGAAGCAATGCTCAGGGAGGCTCTCCAGTCAAGGGCAGGCCCTCGGAGGGTGGCCAAAAAGGAGAAATAAATTAAGACTGAGAGAATGAAGAGGCAGGTGTGACAAAATCTCATTAATGCTCCCCTCAGCTGGCCCTGAGGAGCTTCACTAAGGAAGGGCAACTACAACTACGCACTTTCAAAGGTTAAACAGGGCCTCAGAGGATGGCTGGTCCAACCTCATTTTCAAAGAAAAGCCCCAGAAAAGCTGAGCTCATTCGCTCACAGCTGCTTAGCGGTGGAGCCGGGGTTAGAACCCCAGCGTCCTGAGTCCTAGTCGGTGCTCTTGGCCCTGCAGCTCTCTGCTTCCCAGTGTGTGACACGCTTCTGTTCTTCTGGTTGCTGCCAGTGTTTGCGCTGAGAATGCACATCGCATAACCTTTGACCAGGACTGAGCTCCTGACTGGGTCTGCTCCCTAACCTCACTCCAGGTGGATCCTCTAACGTTATTCCAAGTTCGATTAATTCCCACTATTTCTGTGTTTCTCTTGACTCCAACCTTTCTCCCCAAACCTACTGCCACTGTCTTGGGCAAACCTCCCAAAAATTGACATAGTGCAAGAACTCTAATGTTTCCTTCTCTTAAACAAAATTACCATTTTGTCACCTCTCTCTCTCACTCGCCATACATAGCATATATATGTACGAGCACATACATGTCATAAATAGATCATACATATGTAAAAACGTCCACATATATCACATATGTACAGACATGTACATTACACATTTTCTGAACCATGTGAAAATAGGTTGAAGACATCAAGACACTTAACTCTTCAATCCTACAGCGTCATCTGAGAATGATGACATTTCTCTACATAGATATATCACTATCACACCTAGGAAAACAAGTATCTAGTACTCAGTTCCTATTCAAATTTCCCCAAATGTCCTCAAAATGTCTTTTATAGTTGTTTCAAGATTTTAAGAATTTCAGCAAGGGTTACATACTTTATGGGGTTGTTGGGTGCCCTTAATTTCTTTTGACTTAGAACCGTCCCCTCACCTTTTGTTTTTTTTTCTGTTTTTCATGACACTGAACTTTTTAAGAGTTCCAGCCAGGTTTCTTAGATAATGTCCCACATTCTGGATTTGCCTCATAATTAGGTTCAGACTGATCATCTTTGGAAAGGTATTTGTCTCTTATTGTGTCACATCAGAAAGCACATAACATTGGGTCGTCCCGCTGTGTTAAGTTGGCCTCTAGGTTAAGGTGATGACCAGCAGATCTTTCGTTGTAAAGGTACAGTTTCCCCTTCTTAATAATTTGTGGAGTGAGGCTTTGAGACCACACGAATCTCCTAGCATCTGTTGATAATCACAGTCCTTGCCTGAATTGGGATGGCAAATGGTGATTTTTGCTAATTCTCCTATTTTATTAGCTGGCATTCTCTGTAAAGAAGTCCTCATCACACCTTGTGTGCTTCCCCACCCCCACCCCCCATCTTCTCACTACCCTTCCTGCCTCCAGTCTGGCTCTCTCCACTCCACCTGCTGCCAGAAGCAGCATGCTCCATTGCAAATCTGGACACGTCCACACCCTGTTTAAAATCCTTCAGGGACAAGCTCAAATCTGTGAGCCTGGCACAGGCCCGTTGTGAGCTGGCTCCTTCGGGTTCAGCTCTCCCTGCATCCCCTCATGTACTCCATTCAAACTATCTACAGTTCTCCAGCCACAGCACCCTACTTCACAGCCCTGTACCCCTGCACACATAGTCCCTCTGCCCACGATACCTTTTCCTACCCTTTAACGTCATCTGATCCCCACTTGCTTTTCAAGCTTTGGTTCATGCGTCAGCTCCTCTGAGCCTAAGGTTGAATAGGTGTCTTTGGGGGGCTCTCATGACACACGTGCACACCTTTGGCCATATCATGCTTGTGGCCCTGCATTCAAAATGTTTGCCGATTTGCATCTATTTTCTTCTGAGGTCAACAACAATCTACTATGCTTCTGGAAGCTTTTTTCTGGGGATGTGAGGAGTCTAAGGTGGATGGTAAGGAGCAGGGCCACCTCAAGGACCCACCAAGTTAAACACGCCAAGTGCATTTCAGGGACTCACTAGTGGGGATATTTTCCAGCTCTCACCTCAGATCTGGGCAACTTCTCAGTGAGGTGTGAGGGGGGGAGGTAAGGCTGGCCTTCTCTAAAGTTGCCCACAGAGTTTGTAGACCACAAAAGGGGGAAAGAGGAGAGTCTAGGTTTAAAGAAGATTCCCTCAAGCCTGGTTTCTCAGTTGGGTGCTCTCCGTGGCTGTCTCTAGGAGTAAGGAGAAATAGCCAAGCTCTTTAAGAGGAGCATTTCCCTGACTTTAATTTGAATTAGTTTAATTAGATGCTTCTCTCCTAACTACTAAGATAAACCACCTGAGGAAACAAGATGGCAGCACAGGTAACAGCTGCACCCGCCGCCTCCCGCAGCCACATCAAAATTACAACTAAGCCCGGCCGGGCGGGGCTCAGCGGTAGAGCCTCGACCTAGGATCCAGGCGATCGGGGTCCGATTCCCGGTCAGGGCACATGCCCGGGTTGCGGGCTGCAACCGATCAATGGCTCTCTCATCATTGATGTTTCTATCTCTCTCTCCATCTCCTTTCCTCTCTCTGAAATCAATAAAGATACGTTTTTTTAAAAAAAATTACAACTAAAATGCAGAACCACCATCACTCAGAACCTCCTGAAACCTGGCTGAACAGAAGCCCTACAACCAGGGGACTGAAGAAGCACCGAGACCAGTAGGAGGGGCAGAGACACGGGCGGATCGGGGCTGAATCGCAGACACAGGGCCGCGGGCCCACACCCGGTGCCTCCGGTAAACCTGGGAGGGAATCTCAGTGGTGGAGGTTTCCCGGAGGAGTGGGGTGTCCCAGCCCCACAGCAGGCCCCCAGCCCAGGGCTCCAGGGCCGGGAAGAGACGTCCTCACAACTCCGGGCAGTGAAACCAGCGGGGACTGTCGCTGAGGGTCTCGGAGGCTGCAGGAGCCCCAGGCTCTCCTCTTAAAGGGCCAGCGCACAGACTCCTCGGACGCGCTCCCTCTGAGCCCAGCGCCGGGCAGCAGCTTGAAAGGACCTGGGACACTCGGGGAGGAACTAACCTGCCTGAAATCGGGGCGAGAGGTGGAGGGGCAGCTTTCTCCCAGGCAGAGGAGCTGGCGGAGGCCATTACTCCTGTGGTGAGCCCTCCCCGGCACAGAGCCAGCAGGCAGGAGCTGTATTTGACTCTCCAGCACCTGACTCACACCTTTGCCCCGCCCCTGTGATTCCCAGAGTCCCCGCCCCTCCCCTGCAGGCTCATGCAGACCATTTCCAGGGGCTTTTCTATGCAAGTGGCCTCTTGAGCCTCATGCTTAGGACTTTCCTAACAAGTTGTGAGGACTTCCCTTCCCTCAAACAAGCAGCAGCATGCCCCATACAGCTTGATAAGTGGCCCCAGGCCTGGCACTAATGGCAGCCTGCATTGGCTCATAGCTTGGCCTCTTAGACAATGACAAGCCCAGCACAAATAGCAGCCAACTACGGTTTGCTGTGTTGCTCAGGCTGGGTGGCCCTGGGCAAGGCACTGGCAGAGGCTGACTTTGCACCTCCTTGGAGGCCCCAGAAACAGTGCACTTGGTGGTCAGACTCAACCATGCTGGATTACAGCCCTACCACATCCATGAGTGACACACTCAAGAGGCGCACTTGGTGAACCAAAGCTCCACTGAAGTAAATCCTGCTCCATAGGGGTATCTCCAGCACAGAAGATCTTTGGCTGTAGTTGTGGCTGGTCCTCACAGCTGATTGGTCTGGGGGTCAATTCCTCCCAGGGATGCCAACAGCAACCAAGGCTCAACTACAACAGGACATTGCACACAGCCCACACAGGGGAGCACCTAGAAGGCCCAGCTCAGGTGACTGGGGAGGCTGAGCCACTGGACCCTACAGGACACCTACTACACAAAGCCACTCTACAAATTCCAGGAGACATAGCAGCTCTACCTAATACATACAAGCAAATACCTGCAAGCAGCCAAACTGTGGAAGCAAAGAAACATGTCACAAAGGAAAGAACAGAAGAAATCTCTAGAAAAGGTACTAAATGAAATAGATCCAAGCAAGCTAACAGATACAGAGTTCAGAATTTTGTTTATAAGGATGCTCAACCATAGTAAGAATTATACAAAAATAACTGAGAAAATCGATGACATAATAAAGTACCAACTTGAAAAGAAGGCTACACGAACTGAAATGAAGAATAATTTACAGGGAATCAACAGTAGAGTAGAGGATGCTGAGAATCAAATCAGCAATTTGGAACATGAGGAGACAAAAAACACCGAACCAGAAGAGCAAAAAGAAAAAAGAATCCAGAAATATGAAAATAGTATAAGGAGCCTCTGGAACAACTACAAGAGGCCCAACATTTATATTACTGGGATGCCAGAAGGAGAAGAAAGAGAGCAAGAAATTGAAAACCTATTTGAAAAAATAATTACAGAAAACTTCCCCCACCTGGGGAAAGAAATAGACTTACAAGTCCAGGAAGCACAGAGGGTCCCAAACAAGAGGAACCCATAGCAAGACACATCATAATTAAAATGCCAAAGGTTAAAGACAAAGAGAGAATCTTAAAAGCAGCAAGAGAAAAGCAGTTAGTTACCTACAAGGGAGCACCCATACGACTGTCAGCTGATTTCTCAACAGAAACCCTGCAGGCCAGAAGGGAGTGGCAAGAAATATTCAAAGTGATGAAAAACATGGAACTACAACCAATATTGCTCTACCCAGCAAAGCTATCATTTAGAATTGAAGGTCAGATAAAGAGCTTCTTAGACAAGGAAAAGCTAAAGGAGTTCATCACCACCAGACCAGCACTACAGGAAATGTTGAAGGGTCTTCTTTAAGAAGAAGCTAATGAACAAAAGAATCTGACGAACTAAATAGATCCAGAGACATTGACGCAGGCAACAGACGATCATATTTCAGAGGGAAGAGGGAAGGGGGTTGGAGGGTGGGAAGAGATTAACCAAAGAAGTTATATGCATATAAGCATAACCGATGGACACAGTCAATAACAGGGTGAAGGCCTGGGAGGGGGTGGGAGCGAGGTGGAGGGGGTCAATTGGAGGGGAAAAATGGGACACCTGTAATACTTTCAACAATAAAGATAAATTTAAAAATAAATAAATAAAATAATGCTAAAAACTTAACTGGAAAAAAAAGATGTTAATATAGTATCATAGGCAAATGGCTTGATTACCTTAAGAAATTTTCTTTCATATTTAATTATATCATCACCTCTTTGCTGACTTAACTTCATAAAGATGTGGAGTTGACAGCTTTACAGTTTCTCTTCTGTTTTCTTAATATTATTTTAATTATTATGGATTCTTAGAACATTAGGGATACCCATATTCAATATTCAAATAAAAATACATTCTAAAACCAAACAAACAAACAAAACAAAAATTATAAACCACCCAAGGTAACCAGAGTTGTGATGACGTGTGGAAGGAGAAAAGAGAAGTCATTTGATAGAAGGCACTCCTACCCCAGGAGGTCTGGCTGGGCACTTCCCGACAGAGCCATATGGGGGACATGATCCCCTGCAATGACAGCATAGGGACTGAAAGGAGAGAGGAATCAGGGAGAGGCACAGAAAAGAAAGGAGGACACCCAAGATAAACTGCAATATCTTCACAACTTACTGACGGCTAGAGCTGCTGGTCTAGCCCCAATTTGTCCTTTCTGGAGATGCCAGGGTGAAAAATGCTGAGAGTCCACCATTTATGTCTCTGATACTTGCTACCAAATTTCCTCCCTGAGAGAGACTCAGAACGACGAAAACACACGGAGAAGAGCACTTTCTCTCTTGGAAGCTATTTCCATGGTCCACCCAGTGCCCCCGGGGGGCGCAGCTCTGTCAGACCACCATAGGAAGCCACACCCTTCCAGCCATTTCAGCTTTTGTGCCCCCGTTTACTCAGCAATGCCGAGGTCTCAGTCCTGCCTGGACTCTACGCTGAGGAAGACGTGGAAAGGTGGTGACCACGTCTCAAGAGAACAGCATGGTGAGCGTAGGGAAGGCAAGGAAAAAGGGTGCTCGCTTCCTGCCTGCAGGACTGGGTTCTGAGGGCCCACTTACTTCCTCCCAATCCCCTGGTTTATATAATTCGAGTACCCGGGATTCCAGAGCTTTACCTCATAGCAACGACTGAAAAGTAGCACACGTGTGTGCACTCGCACTGTTTTCCCAGAGGGAGCTGGAGGAGGGCTGAGAACCGAGGCACAGAGGCGAGAGGCGAGGCTAAGGGCTGGCCCAGGCACTGCTGGGGTGGACTCTCGCTCCCCATCATGGCCATCCCTAGGGCCGGGTGACACCACAGGAAGATGATTGGCCTAACATCCTGTGGGTCGCATTTGGAGCAGGTTTCCCCAGGCAGGCAGGTGACAGCCCTGATCTGCCATTCGACCTGCCACCTGCCAGGCCCACATGCACCTGCCCTTCCTGCCTCCCCTGCACAGCCTCGTCAGCTTCCAGCACCCATCCTCGTTGTCACTGCTGCCCCTTGGCCTCAGTTGCTCTCCAGAGGTACCTGGGCTGTGCAAGCTGCCAGAGCTGTCCCTGCAGTTTCCCCAGATGCCCGCAGAGAGCCAGCACCGGCTGCACACGGCTCTCCACAGCCAGGGAAAGCCAGGGGAGGCTGAGCCTGCATCCCTGACTAATGATCACGCCTTTAAGTCGGATGGAGCCTGTGACTCAAACTGTGGAGGCATAGCCAAGGGAGGAAAGAGTGGGAGGGGGGGAGAGGGACGGGGGGGGAAGGGGGGGTGGGAAGGAAGAAGAGGGAAGGCAGAGGAGCAAAGGCCTCTGAACTTTGAATCTAGGTGCTCTAGATTCAAAAATGGTCTCCTATATGGCCTCTGCAGTCCCTAAAATAGAAAATGATGAGATTAAATATGTTCCAGCAACAGTCCTGCAGTCCAGCTTGATGTTACTTCAGAAGGAAGAGAAAGCTAAAGTTATAAAAGGATCTTACTGTAATTGCAACTATTGTAACTTGCCATGCAATATAATGTATAATATAATATGCAATGCAATATAATGTATACTGCATGCGCAAATTGAGTGATATACAGACTGTGGAATCTTACTGACAAGAACTATGGTTCCTTTGAAGCTAGAAAATAATATTCACCAAAACTGTTTTAGTTTGGTCCTGTTCCAAGAATGTAAGTCTGGCCAGGAAGGATATTTAGTTTTTCCACAGGAAGTTGTTATATCACTTGACATATTTTATATCTAATTGTTAAGAGTGGATTTGCTCTGTATGTGCAGTATGTATGGACACATAGGTATGTTTGTGTAAACTATAGCTCTACAACTACATTTAAAAGTTTGTTTAGCCCTGGCCAGTGTGGCTCAGTTGGTTGAGCATCATCCCATGCACCAAAAGGTGGCCAGTTCGATTCCTGGTCAGGGCACATGCCTGGGTTTGGGGTTTGATCCCCAGTAGAGGGTATGCAGAAGGCAATCAATTGATGTTTCTCTCTCATATCCATGTTTCTCTCTTTATCTCCCTCTCCCTTCCTCTCACTCTAAAATCAATATAAACATTAAAAATACAGAAAATACAAGTTCATTTAATATTCTAAGACAGTTGCTCCAGTTCTATAAGACCTAATATCAACTTTTTATTTTAAAAAATTGATAATACCAAAATGAAATTCATAAGCAATATAGCCTACATAATCGCATAATTTCCTAAAATTGATCTATACCTGTGATGTAAAGGAGAAATAAAGGAAAACAATTTAAAATGAAATAATTTGTATTTTCATATATATAAATGCTCAGGCACAGCTAAATTAGAAGATACAATAAAACAGGCAGATGCCTACACCTGCTCGCAATGAGTAAGATTGGATTTAAGAAAAGCAAGACAATATTCACCTGCATACTGTCGACCTTTCATCTTCGTAGTTAACAATTAGAAATAAAGGTTAAACAAACATGCTTCTACATATCCATAAAAGTGCTGTGAATTGAAGAGACACAAATGCAAGCTGACACCAATGTGCTGACTCAAATATCACGAGCAACGTTGCCATCCGTGAAATGATTTTCTGAAACTTGGAGCAACCCTTGGTCAAGTTCCCAACAGAACAAAATGCAATCTTCTTGCAATTTAACTAGCAGTTGCATTTGTGGAAAACTTAGTATACACTAAAACAATGTACATTTATTGTGTGTGTTTATGCAAAATGAAATTCGTGTCCAGGCTCAGATAAGTAGGAAAGGGCTTCCCATGAATTTGGTAGTGCTCTCTCTGGAATGTGCATAAAGCCATGCTCCGTTCCACACCCCCAGACTTAGCTTTTCTAAGCCACACAAGCATTCAAATGAGTTGTTTCCAGTTTTTTACTATTACTAATAATACTGCTACAAATATCCTTGTGCAAGGTGTATATATCTGATAAAGGATATATACCTAGAATATACAAATAATTCTTACAAATTGGTAAAACAAAAAAAAACCTCACTGAAACATTGGGGGAAATAATTGAACCACCACTTCCTATAAGAGGAATTGGCCCATAAACATATGAAAATGCTCCTGACCTCACTACTCTTCAGGGATAGGCAAATTAAAACTAGTAGCAGATACCACTACGAACCTGTAAGGAAAGCTAAAATTAAAAGACTGACAAAATTGAGGGCCAATGTGAATTTGGAACAATTGGGACTCTCATTCACCATTGGTGAATTTTGTTATATATATTTGAATTTTACCATAATTTTAAAAAAGAATCATATAGGATGGGAGATACTGTGCAGCCATTTGTGGAAAATACAAACTGCCACACAATCCTTGGAACAGTAGGAGGGTGAGCCCATAGATGTCCACATGGTAGCATCATGTTTACTCCTCTGACAGGGTGCAGAGCTTGCTCAGAACTAAATCCTGTACCCTGGTGTGTCAGATGGAAAGGGCTCATCAGTCAGCATGTTCTAAGGTCCTTGTATTGCTCAGGAGAAACTCATCTCAGCCCAGGAGCTCCTCCAAGTATTTTTTACTCCCATTTACCACCTGCCTGATGTTTATTACTCTTCAGGATCCCCAGGTAGTTGTTTTGCATCTTTTCCCAGAGTTTATAGTTATCAGTGGAAGAGCTGGTCTGCAGGGAATTCTGCCTATCACAATGTGCCCCTGGTATGTCTGTAATTAAGAGCCTTACCTTCTAATAAGTACAGTTATAGATCTTTGGCTCAAAATAATCTTCGTGGAGTATAGATGAAACAAGATTATACATAAGCTGGGAAATGAGTACATGAATTGTTGACTGTTTTGTTCTCTTTGCTATTACACATGTATGAATTTTGTCACATAAATTATTCTAGAACATAGAAAATGAAACAAAACTTCCAAATGTTTTTGTTAAGCAAGTACAGTGTATAACATTAATATTTATGCCAGGTAAAGGTAGCACAAATTACTTAACTTATAATTACATTACTTACGAATATTACTTAATTCCAATATGTTTAAGAACACTGATGCAAAAATTCTCAAATGTTACCTTACAGAATTTGGCAATATATAACAAAACTATGCATATGTTTACCTTTGACCGAGTAATTTCACTTTTTAAGAAATTTGACCTGAAGACACACCCACAACAATATGAAAATACATAAATGCCAAGTATATTGATTGAAAAAGCCATGGCATATCCACTGATGGAGCACTGTGTAGCTGTAAAAAGGAATGAGTATGCTCTTTGTGACTTAGCAGGGGTGCTTTCCAGGATATATTGTTAAATGAAAAAAGCAAAGTTCAAAAGAACATACATACGTACAGTTACCTCTCATGTAAGAAAGGAGAAATAAGAAAATATATATGTAATTGCTTAGTTTTTATAAAAAGAAACCCAAGAAGGAATAAACTGGGGTGGCTGGTTGCCCACAGGTGGGAGAGGAAAAGAGGAGTGGGATGGAGGTGAGAGTGACACTTTTCTGAGTATGCTAATACGTATCATTTTTTGACTCTCAAAACATTGTTTTACATATCCAAAAAATAATGATAAAATAAAGTCAACAGTAATGGAGGGTGAAAACGGAAATAACATATAAACAGAAATAAATGAACTTAACTATATTTCAAATGAAAACCATAACCACACTAAAGGGGGGGGGAAAGGAATGACCCAATTAATCTTTAAAAATATGTTTTTATTGATTTTAGAGAGAGAGGAAGGGAGAGAGATAGAGAGATGAGAGAGACCCATCAATCAGTCGCCTCCTGCATGTCCCTACTGGGGATGAAACCTGCAACCCAGGCATGTGCCCTGATCGGGGACTTCTTGGTTCATGGGTTGATGCTCAACCACTGAGCAACACCAGCCGGGCTAACCCAATTAACTTTTAAACACAAAATTCATACTACATAAAATCATGATAAACTGTATGTCAGTCTAAGGCAAAAATAACTATGAGCAAATAGTGAACTCTAATTCGAAGTGTTTCTGTTTTGTGAAATGGGTTAGCAATTCTTAAACTACTTCCTGTGTACTGTAGGACTGAGCAAGTGAGTAAAAATATTAGGGATGAGAGCCAAGTCTCTCACTGGTGAAGAGGGAAGTTCTACATATGGAAAGGGAGAAGATCAGAATGAATCCTGTTGTGCTAAAATCAATTGGGAATATCAGTATGAACTATATTTTAATATATGGATTTAGATGCATGTATGTATGTAAACGTATTTTTTTGGCTCGGTCAACTAAAAGGGCCCAAAGCAAAGACACCTTAGTATCAATGAGCACACCTAACATCCATACCTTGGTTTCTAAATACCATTCTCCACTAAAAGGACTTAGGGAACCAGGGCTCCTAGTTATGCCAGAAAGCAAGGGAGTGCTCAAAAAATAGTGGAGACATATTAAAAAGACATAAAAGCCAGCTTGAGCATCAAAATAAATAATAGTAATAAAACAATATTCATGAAGTAAAATAAGCATATACAAGTCCATACTGATATAAATTAATAAATTAATGAACAAATGAGAAAGGAAAGCTCTCCCTGAAGGTAAAATACCAAGTAATAAATGTAGGAGGAATGATGGAGTTGGAAAATCATGATTTTTGCATCCACTATGGTAATAATCTCTTCAGCTGTGAATTCGTTGGATTCTAAAAATCTGTGGGTGAAAGGTCAATGAAAAAAGGATATCTATGTACCCTCAAAATACCCCCTTACAAGTTACTTATTACAAAGGGAAGAACTCACTTTAGTGAACACTACCTTACACCTTAACCAACTAACTAAAGTTAACATCATTAATAAATGGAACAAATTGAACCACCGACCTTCTGATTATTAATGCCCTTAAAAGAACATTATGTCTTTCTGTGACATTCCAGCCAAACATAAATGAATTTAATTGAAAGGATTCACCAAACACAAAATGAGGAATATTCTAAAAATAACTGTCATTTTGGAAGATAAAGAAAATCTGAGAAACCAGGCCAGGTGAAAGAAGACTGAAAATAGATAACAATTAAATAATACTGGATTAGACTCCAGACTAGGAGGTGAGGGATGAGAAGGGGAACATAACTCTAAAGGATATTTTGGACAAATGGTGAAATTTGAATATGAACTGTTTGTGGGTTAGATCAAAGTTTCCCAAATATTCTGGGTTTAAGGTACCCTCAGTGTCTCAATAATTTTTTTCATGGTCTCCCTTGGCCAAAAGAAATATCTAGATCCAAGCAACTTATTAAGTATTTATGCCCTAACAATTTAGTTGCTATTTGGAAAAATATTACATGTAAATTGAACAAAAATATTTTTTATTTCATTCTTAACCACAGTTACTTACTAATGGTGTCTGTGCACCTGTTGGGCACTGCACGACTTTGCAAACCTTGGAATCAGGTTGGACAATGCCGCTCTAACTTCCTGGTCCACACTGATTTTTGCACTGTACTTGGTTTTATCAGTTTCCCACAGGACATATTTAAGTCCTATGGCGCCATCTATTGTAGAAATGGCAAAAACCTCAAGCAAGTAGGTCTGGATGGTGTTAGATTTCATTTGATTTGCCTTGAGAATTTCGAATGTAAAATATTCCACACCAGATGCAGCGAACTCATGCTTCTCTTCCTTCTTTCTACATTAAAGGCTGGAAAAGAAAGCTACTTTCTTGCTCTTTCAATTCCAAACTAGTTAACACACCCAGTAGAAAATACGGCTATTCATATTCAAACTTTGAAAGCATCAATATGAAAAACTGGTAATAAATTTTAAACTTCAGCATGTTTTATTGCCCTTATGCTCAAGAGTATCACACCCAATCGGTCTTTAATAGTTAAAGACTTGACATTTTGCAATTATTCTACCACAATACCAGTTCTATTAGAGGGTCAAAGGTGAACTGTCAAAGAAACAGATGTTTCTTGACTTTATTAAATGAGACTGAGAGACCAGCATCTGGAGACTCAGTTAAAATACAGTTCTTTTAAGCTTAAAACCACCAAAATTCTAACCATGACGTACATTTCATATATGTAAAGAATTATAGAAGCTTCGTTGAACTAAGTCATATTACTTGCTGGTTATGAAAACAGTACAGAATAGGCTTTTTTTGAAAAGCATATAATGTTTTAAAATTAAAATTTTAAATTGAACTATTTGAAAATCTAACTTAAAATAACTTATGAGAATTTCAGCCTTTATTCACTGTCTTCCTGCAGTGCATTTGAGATGTTTTAAGCTTTGTGGGAACACAAGCAATACTACCTCTGCCCTTGTAACTTACTGCAAAATTGGCAGCCATTTGTTGTCAGGGCACTAAATAACAATTTATCAAGTTCTATTTATCTTCTGTAACTGAAGATATTGATGCAAAAAAAAAAATTACAGTTCCTTTTAGACTGATTTTTATCAAGCAGATGCTTTTCTTATCCCTTGGAATGAGAGAATATAAAAGTTACGTTAAAATTCATTATTATCTGACTGTCATGTTGTCGGCTACAGGAAAGTTGCGAACAGATGGGGCTAAGTTTGGGGGTGAGCGGCAGGAAGCGGAGGAAATGAAGAGCTTACAGGTGCCGTCACACACACCTGGACAGAGCTGGGGGAGCTCAGGAAAGTCTAGCCTGAGCTTTCCTGCACATTAGAGCTGCATAACAGAAGAGTAAGGCCTAACCTTAAACCCATCTTGACATCAAATGGACTTTTTTTTTTTAATGAGAGGAACAGGATTCAGATCTTGCCTAAGGCGTTGATCCCCAGAAGGAATATATCTGCTGAAAAGGACTTCTGCCCAGCCGGGCGTGGCTCAGCGGTTGAGCATGGACCTAGGATACAGGCGATCGAGGTTCGATTCCCGGTCAGGGCACATGCCCGGGTTGCAGGCTCGATCAATGACTCTCTCATCATTGATGTTTCTATCTCTCTCTCCCTCTCATCTCTCTGCAATCAATAAAGGTATATTTTTTTAAAAAAGAAAAGGACTCCTTGCGGTTAACTGGATCCAAATTAGTAATCCAGAGTCTAGCAGCCATTGTTCACAGTGCCCCCCCCCCCCCCCCAGCATATGAGGGAAAAGTCACAGCCGGATCCGTCAGGCCCCCTCCACCGGGATCCCGCCCCAGCAGAACCTCGTAAAGCAGTTCTTGGAATCTATTTTGACCAGTGGGCTGAGACCCGCCCATTCTATCAGAACTAAGCAACCATATCCTCATTTGCATACTTACCGACCAATTGTAATGCATGATTCCAACCAATCAGGACAGTGCTATTTGGACCAATTAAATTGTGAACTCTTGGATCCCTTATTTGCATAACCAGGGACCAGTCGGGGCGAGGGCAGCTTTTTTTCCCTGCCTGAGCGGACCTCTGGATGTTCGGCGGGAGCTCCTTGTGATTTTCACGGGAGGCTGCATTCCCAGTTTGCAAAGTTCACTGGAGTCAAGTCTTTCCTTTTTCTGCACCCCAGACTGGGGACTACTTTTGGCATTGGGCTGGGGGCAGAGACCTTTTGTTGACCTGCCCCTCCTCCAGAGCCAGGGCTCCAATTTCCCCATTTCCCTGGCTCCCGGCTCTGCCTTTTTGGGACCCAGAGCTGGGGAAACATAATACTGGAAGGTGAGGGGTGAGTGGCCCGGCCACTGTGGACTGAAGAATCCAGAAAACAACCCCAAACGGACCATGGTCTACTTCGAATTTTTATCTTGCTGAGCCTTGAACTAATTAAGCCATAATTCCAGATACACCCAAGCAGTAAGATCTGCCCTAAACAGCCTATAAATTTCTACCACTTGGCAACGAACGTAATAAATGCTATGTCCTGGCGCCCCTGGGCATAAAGCCGCACACTCCACGCAGGGTAAACCCAGCCAGCCCCGGTGGGCGCCTGCCTGCCCGGGCACACGGCCCGGCCTCCGCCGCCGCACGCCAGGGACCAGGTAACCACAACCTCATCTCCAGGACCTGGTGATGACGTCACGCCTCCCTGTTCTAGCATCGCGAGACTCCCCCCGCCCCCTGCCGCCGCGCCCCCCTCCCTCCCTGCGCTCCCAACCGCCAGGTCCGCGGCCGCGCAGCGCCGGGGATGGCGAGCCGCGGAGCCCGGGCCGTGACGCCAGCAGCGGTTCCGCCATTGGACGAGGAGGCCTGAGGGACGGGCCGGCGTGGTGAGCGGGCAGAGGCAGAGGCGTGTGGCCCCGAGAGAGCGAGGGCAATGGAGGCCAGCGTGCCGAAGCGGAAGGAGCCTGGCAAGTCCCTGCGCATCAAAGTCATCTCCATGGGCAACGCCGAGGTGGGAAAAGTGAGTACTGCGCTAGGAGGGGCGGGACCGCCGCGCGGCGGAGCGGCGTGCCGATTGGCTGGGCGGGCGGCCACTCAACAGCCGCCTCCCCGCCCCTGAGAAGGCCCGGGTCTCCTCCTGGGGGACTGGCTTCCTCCAGGAAAACTCTCCTGACCTTTTTGACCTTTGGGTTGTCACCTCCTCCACCGACGTCACTCTCCCTAAGAAGGTGCCTTCTGTGGCCCTTAACCCTTGAATGCATTCCACAGAGAGTATGGAGGCCTAGATCCTAAGGTCAGACCGTCTGCTGCGTCCAGGTGACCCATCCAGGGCTTAGAGGTGGGGAATAAAAGTTTAGTTACCCCAGGTAGTGCTTGGGGGCCCAAGGGAACTTACTGGGGTACGTGTGAGGATTGGGGATTTGTAAAATGTCTCTCTGCAGACCTGGAGCCCAGAATTCAGCATTTCAGTCGTAAGAGAGCATAACTGATGCTGACATGTTTAACTGCGAGATGCGATGGACGTCAAGGAGCCTGTGTTACCTTGCTTTGCATGCTTGTTTTGCTTTTATTTTTGGTAATGTCACCACATCTGTTCTCTCAAAGAAGCCTTAGTTCCACTCTCAGTCCATGGGGTATCAAGCTAAAGCTCTCTCATGGGGGGGGGGCGGCGGGGGGGGGGGGGGCGGAGGTCTTTCCCTAAATGAATTATAAGACCGCCTCCTCTTTGCCCAAATTGTCTCCTGGGTAAGTGGAAGCTGTTGGTTAAGGACCTCTCAAGTTCATCAAATTAGTGACAGAGACAGGATTAGAACCTGGGTCTTCACTCTCCCACTGCAGAGCTCTTTCCATGGTTGCATGCTGTCAAAATCAACTGGGAATAGGATCTCCATGTTAAAAGAGCTTGCACATAGGTAATGCTCATTAAATGTTTATTAGTGTCTTTATTTCTAGTTAGCAGCATTTTACTACTTATTGTATCAGTGTGTATAAATGGAAGTACTAACATAGCATTTACTGAAAGTCAACATTTACAGAACGTCAGCTATGTGCCAGGCATTGAAAAGGAAAGAATAAAACGCCTCTAGAAGGTCATGGACTAAATTGGCAAAGTGAGCATGCATCACTTTTGTAATTTTACTATGCTTAATGGGGCAACATTAGAAATAGCCCAAAATGCCCAGTGTCACTATATTCATTTGTTAGTACAATTAGATAAGAGAAAGAAATAAGATAGAAGTACTGGAAAGAAGAAGGCAATATTATCATTATTTGGTAATATATGATTGTTTATCTAGAAACCCAAAGATAATTACCTGAAAAGCTATTAGTAACAAGAAAACTCAATAAGGAAAAGCTAATATACAAAAATTAATAGCTTTACTATATAAAGTTATAATTGTTTGGAATATATGATTAAAAACTATTTTAATTTACAATAAAAAGCCAAAATAAATGCCTAGGTTTAAAATTGAGAAGAAATAGGTAGGACCTATATGAAGAAAAATTTCAGACTCTACAAAGGGACATAAAATTACTTAGGTGAATGGAAAGATATTTCTCCTTAATTAGGATCACTCAGTATTGTAGAGATATTAATTCTTTAAAATAGTACACAAATGTAATTCAATTCCAGTTACATTTTCAATAGGGTTTTTCTTCAGCCCATAACAAAAGATACTAAAATCTTTATGAAAAATTAAACATGAAAATAACCAAGAAAAAATTTTTAAAAGACTCAAAGCTGTTAAGGTTTTAATTGGAAGTGCATTAAAAAAGAAAAGTGCCTTAAAAATCTATTTAAGAAAAATAGTGAAAGCAAACAAATTCAATTTATGTTATTTAACTTAGCTCCTAAGAGCCTAAGGACCAGGAACCCTGTCTCTTTGCGTTATTATTTTAATGTGTATCTCTCTCTTTTTTTAATCCTCACCAAAGGGTGTGTTTATTCATTTTAGAGAGAGGAAGGGAGAGAGAGAAACACCAATCCCTTGCCTCCCAATGCGCCCCAATTAGGGATTGAACCTGCAACCTAGGTGTGTGCCCTGACTGGGAATCAAACCTGAAACCTTTTGGTGTCTGGGGCGACACTCCAACCATCTGAACCACCTGGCTAGGGCGTAATGTATATCTCTTTAAACACTCTGGACTAGTGTTTACATAGCGTATAGAGTTAAAGGACTTCCAGGCCCCTTAATCTCATGAATAATTTAGAAAAAGACTATATTTTTCTAGTATATTGTGAGAGAAAACATTTGTGAAGTGCTTTCAAGCTATAATGTGTTGTTAAAAGTGTAGCCTCTTAGCAGTAGTCACTCCAAAGAAGTTTTTCCTTTAGTTCACAATGAGCTCATTAAGTCCTTTTTATAGTAACTGTCCTATTTAATTTAGATTGAGGTTCATCAGGAAAGGATTTGAGCAGAATAAACTCCATTATCAGCACTTCAAGTAAATTATAAGCTTCATGAGTGCTAAGGATTATTATAAATATACAAGTCATTTTAAACTGGTTTCTCATTGGCACTGAGCTAATTCTGTAAAAGTTATAAAGAAGTAAAATACTGGCCCTTGCCTGCACATAGTTTGCTGTCTAGCTGAAGACATAAGGTAAATATACACATGTGAAAAGGCGATTAACAGTGCAAGGCAGTGTATGACATATGGCAAATGCAGGGCGTATGTGGATGTCATAGTGTACATGCGAAGTGCTGGAGGACTTCAGATGCAGACAAGAGCTCTTACGACTCGCATGCTCAGTTTGAGCTGGCCCTTAAAGGGTAACTGAGATTTGAAAAGACGAGGGAAAGCATGTTCTAAGTAGAAGGAAAAGTAATGGCAAAAGTCAGGAAGTTGGGTCCTGCGAATTTTGCAGAAATGGAGAGTTTATGTAGAAGGGTTTAGACAGAGAAGACAGATTACGGAGGACCTTGACTAACAGACAAAGGAATTTGGGTTTGAACTCTTGGCGATGAGAAGCCGCTGAAGATTTCTGAGTTGAAATAATGTTAGTGATGTGCAGTACTGGCTGAAGTTGGGAGGGAAAGGAATCAGAAAGACCAAGAAAGAAGTTCCTGCGGTTGTCTAGGAGCAGATGATGACCTAAACCAAAGGGTTATCAATGGCAGCTGGAATGAAGAGAAAGATGGAAGAAACATTCACAAGATTTAGAAAGGCTCAGAGTCAAACATGACTTTAATATTTTGATCCTCTGTGACTGGGCAAATGGTAGTATTATTAACAGAACTAGGATGTCAGCAGGATGAGCTGTTTTACGTATAAATTAGTTTATTTTTGGACTTGTTGAATTTGAGGTAACAGCAGGACATCTAAGTAGAAACTAGTCTAACAAATATTTGGAGGTGGGGACCTGGTCTTGGGAGGGAGGTCAGAGCTGGACTTAGATTTGTTGAGGTATTATTGAAAGCAGGAGGGGTCTTCAAAGAAAAGAGCACAGAGATTGAGAACTAAACTAAAAGCGTACCCATATTTGATACTAAGGGGAGAATTTAAAAATAATTTTTCTTTAACATCTTCACTTTTAGCATTTGTTTCAGTTATTTTATACCTTTGGCTTTTAAAAATGTTTTCTTATAGTGATGAATGAGGAAACCATATGAAGAAATGTGTTTATTTTATGTATGTTCCCAGAGGATATTTACTGAAAGCATGTATTTTCACTTTTTTAGAGCTGTATTATAAAGCGCTACTGTGAGAAAAGATTTGTGTCTAAATACCTTGCGACAATTGGAATTGACTATGGAGTTACAAAGTAAGTATATCATTTATTTGGGCTTGTAAATTACATAAAAATTCAGAACTCTTCTAAAATGATGTCTTGAAATAGAGCTTCTGAAGCTAAATCGGGAAAGAATAGAAATGAAGCCTTTGCAGATATGTGGAGATCGTATCGTTTGTCACTATCAGTTCATCACTGAGCACACTGTCCTTGCCAGGCCTTGTGTTAGGTGTAGGGCTACAGTGTGGAGCATGTCAACACAGAGCCTAACTGGCACGTGTCGCTTTGCAGGAAGCTTGTTTCTATGGAAGGAGGTCCCGTTAGCAGGTATGTTGTTAGAGCATTTTGAAACATTCTCTCTGAAAAAGTCTAAATATGACGTGGAAAATTTTCTACCAGAGAGCTGTATTGATTTGTGATCTTTTTTTAATTTTTATTTTTTTTAATCCTCACCTGAGGATATTTTTCCCATCTAAGAAATGAGAATCACCATATTATGCCACAGAACTGTGATTTATTCAACACTCTTCTATTTCTGGCTGGGATTATTTTTGGAGAAGATGGTCATCCCATGGAGGAGAATATAATTGACAGAAACCCAACTCAGATGAACTCAAGCAAAAAAATAAAAGGACATTAGTTCACATAATCCAGTTACACAGATGTAGCTGGGCCTCAAGATGACTGGAACCAGGGACAGAATAAGCCAGATCATTTCACTACATCTCTCTCTACCTTTAGGCTTTCTCTGCACAGCTGCCAGCAGCTCTCAGGCTCACATTGTAAATTTTACTTCCAGAGAGGGAGCAAAATTAATATTCCAAGTTTAAAAAACCCCAGGGAAGGTTTTGGTTGTCAGGTAGGGACAGACGCCTTTCCCCAACTCTGCTGTGGGATCACTGAGAACACGGCAGAGCCCTTCTGCATCACAATTGGGAGAAAAAAGGGGCAGAGGAGCACTCTTTTGGCCCATTAAAATAATAGATGCCCATTCCACCTGTCCTGTTTTCAATATGGTGAAGCTTAAATTTCAGTATGCTTAAGAATTACTTGTAGACTTTGTCAAAATGCAGATTCCTAGGACCCGCCCACTAAGATTCTGATTCCCTGGGTCTGAGGTGGGGCACAGGAGTCTGCATTTTAACACCCTCCTCCCCCCAAAATCATGAGGCAGGTGGTCTTCAGGCCACACCTTGAGAAAGCACTGCCTTTCGGTAATGCCTTGCCATTTCCCTTAAGGTAATTTTCTCTGGCTTCTAAATTAAGTTGACCTCTTTTGAGTTTCAGCGTGTGAACACACTTGTGTTACTTCCTGCCTTTATATACTTCAGTTCCATCCCTTCTCAAATGCTCTCTCTTTAAAGTAAAATTTCTAATATAAATTATTATACCAGATCTCCAGATGCCCTCAAACTCTTATTGTTTTGTTTTATTTTGCTGTTCTCACACAAATATGCCTCTTAAACTTGATGCGATATGGTAGAGAATTCAGCAATGAGGAAATCATGATAAGATGTTTAGTGCTGGTTTAAATATACAAGTAATAGAAAACAACCATGGGAATTCGGGTTTCAGAACTGAAAGTAGATGTTGTAAATTTGGACAGAGAATAGTAATAAATGAACCAGAAGATAGCAGAGGGACAAGGGGCGCAAGTGCTGATGTCCGTGTATTCCACAGGAGGGAGTCGTACCAATGCTGTCTAAAACGGAAATGTCATTTTCAAAAAGACTCTCATTTGTTAATTTATTGTTAATAATCTCTATTCTTTTACCTTAGAGGAATCTTTTGGGAAATAATATTTCTGTGGTGAGGATACACTTATATTTAAGCTCAATAATTCCTCCTAATTAGCTTCAGTTTCTGTTTCTTTTTCTTTTTGTTAAATCCAATAAATGTAAATTTTATGCTTTCTATTTTAAATTAGTATACCCATATTTATTAAAATTTTTGCATATTAGTCTTATCTACGCATAAAAAAAGCCTGCAGTGATTTTTATCTAGATTAATAAAGGTTTTTTCTGGGTGACATGATTTGGGTTTACTTTTAAGCTCTCATCTTTGTATTTTTCTTTAGTGTTTGAATTACTTATAATGTTTTATTCATTTATTTTTCAGTAGTGATCTTCCTTTAAAAAATATTAGAAGCAAATATGCTATGATGTTAACAGTAGTTAATTCTAATATGAATGGTTGTTATTTCCCTTTTTGTTCTTTTCTCTGTTTTCAAATTTCTGAAAACATTGACTATTGCTGGTACTGGAATGAAGATTACAAGAAAATTAAACAGATGTTAATAATATAATATTTGTTATTGTTCTGCATGGTAACCAAATATGACCAGTAGTAATTAAGATGTCTTACTAAGGGAAATGAAATATTTTGTTTTCCTTCATCTCAGACGCTCCTACTTGTCCCAAATCAATTTTTCTTAGTACCATAGTAATAGCCACCATTTGTTAGTTAAGGAGTGTGGACTGAAGTGTCTGAGGAACCTGAAGGTAAATGAGAGCACTAGTTCCAGGTGGGTTCAATGTTATTAAAATAAGGAGGCAGGATTATCTGCCCAGTTGCTGTCTCCTGTTGTAAAGATGATCTGGAATAAGAGGAGGCACTAAGGAGCTCTTTTAAATCTCATACACGTATGCTTTTGAAATTTATAAATGACAAATATTTATAAGTGACAAATATTAATGTGAATGCAGAAACTATGACCTCCTTTGGGATTTTTTTTCATTTGAACATTTCAGGGTACAAGTCAGAGACAGAGAAATCAAAGTTAACATCTTTGATATGGCTGGACACCCCTTCTTCTATGAGGTAAGAAAACCGTTTTGAGAACACCTCTATCCAATATTCTCAGTGGTTGAGGCGAAGATCCCGAATTATCTGAAATAACCCATATTCAAATCATGTGTGGAAATAGGTAAATGTAGCTGGTGGAAGACATTTTACCCTTCAAGGGACTGTGCTTTTTACTTTGTACCTGAGCCCAGGATGTGAAAGGATAGTTACATTCATACTGGACTTAAAATTCAGCCCTGTGGCCTCTTTCGCAGCAGGGCACTAGTGATTGTCCCACCTCCGCCTCGGCCATGTGAGCCTCTCCCAGGGGGGACCCCACTTGCTTTACTTCCATCTGTTTGTCACTCCTAAGCTCTCAAAGTGAATCTCAGGGCGGTTCTCTTTTGTTTTGCCTTCCTTAGGTTTTCCATTTTTCCTAAGGAGGCTTTTTCTCTTTTTTCATTTGGCCCTTTACTTCAGTTCTTGTCTTCGTTATTTCCTTCCTTCTGCTTGCTTTGGGCTTGTTTTGTTCTTCTTGTTCTAGGTCCCTGAGGTGGGAGCTTAGATTTTTTTTTTAATCCTCACCCGAGGATATGTTTGTTTTTTAAAAAAATGATTTTTAGAGAGAGAGGAAGAGAGAGAGAGACATCGATGTGAGAAACATCAACTGGCTGCCCCCTGCAGGCTGCCCTACCGGGATCGAACCTGCAGCCTGGGTGTGTGTCCTGTCTGGAAATCGAACCGGCGACCTTTCGGGGCACTGGCCAGTGCTCCACCAACTGAGCCACACCAGCCAGGGCTCACCTTGCTTCTGAAGCAACATACACTGAGTTTGTTCTTGTACAAAAGAGCCTTTCTAATATTTGTTAATTTGTTCCTGTCCAGGTAAAACATTTTTTTTATTCCTGCCACAGCTAGACCTATCAGTATCCTTTGTGGATAAACTCTAGTTAGCTGATAGGGAGCTGCAAACTGAACACACCATTCCAGATAGTGTCTAACCAGGGAGAACACTGAGTGTTCTGCAACTCTCTATCATTAGACACTACCCTTCATAATGTAACCTGAAATCGCAGTACCTTTTTTTTAATAGCAGCTCATAAAAGCGGTCATGTAATTAACAGCAGCTCCTGAAATCATCACTTCGGAAGATGCTTTTCTCCAAAACAGGCTTGATCACTCCTTTTTATCAAGTACTTGCTGTCTGTAGCTGAAACCCTCTTTTTTGGCAAGCCCAAAGCCATCGTCTTCTTTCTAAGCTTTAGGTTGGCCGAAGTATACCTTTGCTCAGCATATACCTCGTGAAGCACACACGGCCACTGTCATCCCCGGCGTCCTCGAATCCTTGTTGCCTGTCCTCCACTGAAGCCTCCCCTGTCACAGTTCTCTTGACAGGTTTACCCAAAGGGCCCACTGAAAAAGGACAGTCTGCTTAGTATGTGAGACAACAGCCTCAGGGGCAAGTGTCAAAGAGAGGACCGCCAAGGGAATGGTGGGGCCTGTCTCCACCCACCAGTCGTGCTTCCACTGGGGTTTATTGGGGTGAGTTAGAGGGTCCATAGAAACTTTCTGAGTGATTAACAGCTTTTTCTAATCTACAAACTAGAAAGTTCACCATCTTTGCTTTAAGAATCAAATAATCCCCCCCCAAAAAAAGAAGAATCAAATAATCCCAATTCTTGTAGCATCCTATTTACTTAAACTCTGGCTGTAGCAAGTCTGCCAAGACTAACATTAGAAAGCTGTTTGGGAGACCAAAATAAGAGAGTTGTAGGTGGCCACTGAGAAATCTACTTTGGCCTTGTCATTTTACAGATGAGGAAACTCAGGCTTGAGGTAATAAAATCACTTAACTCAAGATGAAGTCTTTTTTTTATAAACAAACCTCCCCCTGGACAACACAATCTGTGTTTTGAAATTCTTTTCCACGTTGGCCTCTATTTTGTTCTCTGCCATTCCACATTCAGCTGTTTGACTAAACAAACATGTATGTCTTAGATCTGTACACCTCCCAGGCTCAGCGGGTGATACAAATATGGGTGCATCAGGGTGCCGCCTTCGTGGCACTGAGTCTGGTGGGGAAGACAGCGGATGTGCTACTAACTGTAAGACCAGAGAGGGAGTGATTTGAGCACCATTAGAAGTACGAGATGCTGCGGTGTTCTAGGGATTCAGAGGTTATCTTCTGTCTGGCAGGGGTAAGGAGTCGGATGGCGAGCAGCAGGGCAGAAAAACTTCATGAAAGACAGGATTATAACTGGGCCTTGAGAGGTGGGAGATACAGAGGCGCCGTTTCCCGATGGAGTTAGGAAGGCGTAGCGTAGGTTGGGGGATGAGAGATTATCCAGTTTGAAGTGTGGGGAGCAGCAGGAGAATAACACTGAGAAGTTGGTCACTCATCAGAAACTTTTAACGTCAGTTAAGAGAGTTGGAACTTTGGGGAGATGGTTGTGGAGAAACACTCGAGAATTTTTGAGCCAGGGTTTTGAAAAGATAAATATGCACAGCGTATAATGGTGCTGGGGAGATTACTTAGAAGGCTCGTGGAGATAATGTTGGCAGTGAAAATGGGAAGGAAGTGACAGGTGCAAGAAGTATGGTGGAGGTGGCTTCTACAAGACCGACGGAATCTGCTGAGCCAAGGAGAGGAAAGAACGAGGTTAGCACCAGGCTTTCAGCCGAAACGACTGAGTGGCCTGCTGCTTTCATCGCTGGAAGTTCAAGAGAAAGAAAAGTTTAGGAAGGATAAGTTAGAGGGTTTCCTGTCGAACATATTGAAGAAAAAAGAGGGCCCAGGACACCATTTGGGGCATTTTGCTGGCAGGCTGGAGTGAGGACCATGGAGAGAGGAGGAGTTGGTGAAAGAGGGGTCAGTTAAGAGCCTGGGGAGTGTGTTATATGGGAAACAAGGCAGCGAAGTTTCAGGAAAGAAGGAAGGGCCTGCTTTTTACTGCTGCAGGCAGCTAACAACCATGAGTGCAAGGGAGAAGACGCCTGGTTTCTGTCACTTTAAATTCTTACTGATTTTGTTGGTTTTAGTTTTAGGGAATAGCTTCCTATGTTTCTACTAATTAATAGGCACTTACATTCTAGGTCCAGGTGTCTATGCTCAGAAAACTCCAGGCACTTCATGCGTGATGAGTATAAAACACCTTTATTTCTTACTACACATCCAGTGTGTGTCTGAATACGCGCTGGAATACTTTGCAAAGAATATATAATGCATGGCCTCTGCCACTGAAACCCCAGATCTGTCAATGCTACATCTCACCCACGCCACCTGTCATTGCCTCTGCCACTTGAGCGTGCCCTGTACTCCAGGCCGCCTCTTCCCAGAATTATAGATATGCCCCAGGTGAGTAAGTTGCCATTTCTGATGAAAATACCAAAGGAGGACAATCAGAATGAATGAAAGGAAGGAAGGGAGAAGGTGCTGATACACATGGTTTTCTGGGCACCATGTGGGTGCTTTGCCTCTTCATCTCATTTACTCTTCATAGCAACCGTGTGGAGTAAGTAGTAGTATCCCCATTTTACAGATGAGGAAACTGAGGCACAGAGAGGTTAAGTGGCTTGCCCAAGATCACATGATAATCATTAAGTGTGAATCCAAACCCAGATCTGACTCCGGAGCCTGTGCTCTTTTCCATTGCGTTACACCGAGGCTCTGAGTGGGGAGTCTGAAGTTGGTACAGATCCAACCATAGAGAAACCTGCCTAGCATCCTTGGAGAGTTGACTTCGGGATGTGATGTCTAAATGGCTGTACCTATTGCTGATCTCTGTGTCATTTTTGCCTTAAGCTCTTCTTAATTGTCCACTCACTCTCATGTTCTTCCTGAGAAGAACTTTATGTAATTTGTATTCTTTTAAGGTCTGTTAACACTTAAAGATTGACTGCCTCTGGGGAGTAGAACTGGAGGTGAGAAGGGGTAGGGGAGGAGGCTGGACTTTCCATTACAAGCCCTTCTGAACTAACGGATTTTTAAAGTCGTGTTACTTTGATTTTATAAAAAAATCCCCTAAAGACCAGTAGATACTGAGATACGACAGCAAATACTGTGAATACACTAAAGAACATACTTTGCTAAGTTAATGACTGTGAGAGATACTTTTATAAAATCACAACCTCCCCTCAACTTGCTATTTCAGATTATGTGCATCTGTTCTTTTCTGTGAAGGTACGAAACGAGTTTTACAAGGACACACAGGGTGTGATGCTGGTCTATGACGTCGGGCAGAAGGACTCCTTTGATGCCCTGGATGCGTGGCTGGCAGAAATGAAGCAGGACCTCGGACCCCATGGGAGCATGGAAAATGTTGTATTTGTAGTGTGTGCCAATAAGGTAACTGCTTGGGAATGGTACGCTCAATTTTCTAGGTTGATTATGGCAAGAGGGCAGCTCTGAGTTTGGGGGAACAGATGAAAAGAAAAGAAAAATTCCTTATTTGGTAATATAGGAATCAACAACTTCTCAGAACAGGTGTCCCTAAAACAAGAACAATAAAAATAACAGCCTGTTCTATCAGGGTTTTCACCCAGTTTTGTGTCTGGTGCCGGACATATGTGGGGAATGGTACTGGTGACCGAGCAGGGGAGGTAGACCCTCACTATCACACTCTGGTCTGATTGGAGGAGGGGTGCTAGTTAGGTGAAAAGTGGACTGTGTGGAAAGGGGTGAAGAACAGACCTGGCCCCTGGAGTGTGTCAGCTGTAATGAAGGCAGCTTTCAGGGGTGACCAGCAGCAGTCCTCCAGGGATGAAGTGGGGAGTGCGGGAAAAGGCACTTGTTTTGCCGCAGAAAATCAGTCCCCAGTCAACACTGGTGACTGGTTTGTCCCTTTGGTCCTGGTACCTTTATGTGCTAGTGCTGGCATTCATTTAAGAATAGTATTTGCTTAGTAAAGGATTGACAGGCCTCACTGGGCTCCTCTGGTGGGACAAAGTGGGACTCTTCTCTGCCCCTCAATTTGCTCTTTCAGATCGATTGTACCAAGCACCGCTGTGTTGACGAAAGTGAAGGGCGTCTTTGGGCCGAAAGCAAAGGGTTCCTGTACTTTGAAACTTCAGCGCAAACGGGAGAAGGAATTAATGAGATGTTCCAGGTAACCCGGCATTTTGTTGTTTCAGAATTTGTCTCAAGGCTGCCCATGCCAAATTTTAGTTTAAATTATGAGAAGTGAAAAAGGAATTTCTCATTGGAATAAGCTCTTCCTTTTCAGAAGCTGGTGAGAGAAAGAATATGGGCATGAGTATGGGTGCATGTGTGATATCTGTCTGCTGTCTACTTTAGACCAGACCTGGCTGATCATCAGACTGACTTGGGGAAATTCTGCAAAATACAGGCTGCTGGTTTCCAGACCTGCTGGACGCTTAATGTTTTGATGGAGCTAGGAATCTGTATTTTGAAAAAACTTTTTAGGTGATTCTGATGATTATCAAGTTTAACAACACTTATTACACACTTATTTAAGTGGGACAAAGAATTCCTTCCAGAACACCTTTGGTTCCATTTGTATGCATAACCAAATGGAGGCGTTACTCTGGCAGAATTGCCTTGCCATGGCTAAGATAACCCTGTGCTGTAGCCCTGGGGGTGCAGTCAGAGAACAGGAGACGGTCACTGCAGAATCCTGTCAGTCACAGAAAAACTAGGTCTCACCAACCAAGTAGACAATAGAAGGGCGTATTCACATTGCAACCTGAATAGATGGTCATTTTTTAAAATTTACTAAACTTGAATAATTTAAAGGGGAGGAGGCTATTTAAATACTAAGTTATAAAGTCAAGTCAACTCTTGATGATCCATTTGGAAGTAAGTGGTGGGATGAATAATGCATTTTTTTCTTATGAATATATCTGATATTTTGGGAATTTTTAGCATTTCAAATAATGTAGCTATACTGTAAAGAGTTGTTCTTAATTATTGAGTGGGATTTTGCTTCATCTTTTATGCTGAATTTTCTCCTCACAAGCTGTCACCCCTCCTATTAGAAGACAGGTTTCATCCTCAGCTGACAGGCTGAATTGGGCATCAGTAGCTTCTATTTCAAGACCAAATAAGGCTGATATTGGTTTGCCAGGTTTCTCTTTTTTTGCATACATAGACCTTTGTGGGTCTGTACCTATATATGCGCAATAATAATTCTTAACTATTTGAATAGTGTTTTATAATTCTGGAGGGGTTTACATATTTCATCACATTTAAGACTGAACAATGTGTGGCAGGTATCATTCTCATTTCAGGTAGGAGGGCACCTAGATAGTAGTGATTTGTCCAGGAGTTATAAATAGTAACTGTTAGAGGTTAAATCAGAGCTTAAAAGATGTTAGTTAATTCTCTTTTGGTCTCTTGTCTCTCATGAGATGTTAGCACCCGTTCTTATTCCCACCCCTGTGTATAATGTCTTTTTCCCCCCTCCAGCTGCTTTCAAGAGTTTCTCTTTCTCTTTGGTTTTCAGCAGTTGTACTATGTGCCTAGGTATTTTTCAGGAAATTTGGGGAGATTTTTTTTTTAACCTTTATTTCTTCATATATACACACACACACACACACACACATATGTATAAGTGTGTGTGCATATATATATATATATATATATATATATGTATGTATATATGTCATACTCGCACTCTCTTTTCTTTCTAGGACTCCAGCTATATATTGGATCATTTGCTTTTGTCCCACAATGCTTGAGGCTCTGTTTATTTTTATTCCATTTTTTCTCTGTTGTTTTGTTTTGTTTTGTTTAAGATTGCACAGTCTCTATTGCTCTGACTTCAGTCTGCTGTTAAATCCACTGAGAGAATTTTTCAATTCAGCACTTTTCAGTTCTTGAATTTGCATTTGGTTCTTTTGTGTAGTTCCCAATTCTCTGCTGAGATTCTCTATCTTTTCACTCATTAACAGCATAGTTTCCTTTAATTCTTTGATGGTATTTTCCTTTACCTCTGAAACACTTGCTTTATTATGAATTTTAAGAGTTACTGGAATATATTAAAATCCTTTAAGCTGATGCTTAAAAGGAATTCTTATTTTCGCAAAATCATTTTTTCTGTGATATGTGTTTTCTTTTTGCAGACATTTTATGCCTCCATAGTTGATTTATGTGAAAATGGTGGGAAACGTCCTATCACAAATAGCGTTGCTAGTTTCACCAAAGAACAAGCAGACACCATTCGCAGAATTCGAAATAGTAAAGACAGTTGGGACATGTTGGGAGTCAAACCTGGGGCCTCCAGGTAAGCAGTGCTCTGTGATATTAGTGCTGAGTTATATTAGAGAGAAAGTCTCAAGTGTCAAAATTGCAGGTACAATACATCTTCTTGTAATTGTCTAGAAATATGAAGATGTGTGGAAATACATTAGATTACTTAATAATGCTCTTTTACTTAATTAACTGAAGACCAAAAAAACAACTTTGTCTTTTTGGCATTCATTTGTTAGCAGTTGCCTGATGTGGGAACTATGTAGTGAGACTAAATACATTCAGTAACCTCAGGAGTTAGTGGTAGAATGGTTCTTGACCCTGAACACTGTGTGTGTGTGTGTGTCTTTCTCATCATTTTCTCTCAAAAAAATCCTGCTAGTTCCTCATCTGTGTGTATTTTTTTTATTTTATTTTAGCCAAAAGAATTATTTGGGAGAAAAAGAAACGCAGTCACTACTCTTGTTGCTTATGCAAGAATAAATCATTGGTCACCTCGACTTCCAGGCATTACTAGAGATGCTTTAAAAAGGAAGGAATTCAGATGACCTCATGTATATAGCACAGAGTTAATTGGTATCTTTCAAATGTCCTTTTAGACTTCCATGGTCTAAAAGGTTAAAAGGACATTTAGACTTTCATTCTAAATTCTTCCATTTCATCCTCAAGGGATACTGGCTCTAAAACTAAGAAACTGTTACTTTACTTATTAATTAACTTTGAACAATATTTATTATGGAAAAATAAACTTTGGTTTCTTATTTATTCACTGTGGTTAATTGGAATCTACCAGAATTTATAGGACCTCCATAAGTTCCATGCTGTTAACCAATAGAAACACGTACTTTTCTTACCTTTTTCCTCTGGGTATAGGAAACTAATTGTGTATGGCATTGAGCACATTTAGGCAAAACCTAAAAATAATTTTTTAAGTTATAGACAGTTTTAATGTTTGTTCAATGCTGTTTACTATTCTTGAACTTTAAGAAAATCTTCATCTTCAGTAGAATTAATATATCTCTTATATACTTTACTCAGTCCTGTCTCTTCAGAATTCTTTTGACAGTCTCCCCTGCCACCAGAATTCTTACAAAGCACTCTTAGTGCAGAGGACCAGGCCTCACTACTAACCCCCTGTGTACATGCTCCCTCAGGAAGCAGAGTGGCTAGAGGGGCCTTCCCAGGACTCACTCATGGGAATAGAGAGGATGCTGAACCTGCCTCAGAGACAGAGCCCGTTAGGGAGAATGTGATTCTTGTTAGCTAATATCAAAATGATCTATGTAGAAAACCTACATGCAAGATTAAAACAAGAAAATGCAGGACTCCCTAAGAGCAGAAACCAGAAAAAGCCTTAGAATGTATATTCAGGACACGGAGAACTGTTAACATGGCCCTGTGACCTCTGTCTCTCTAAGTTGACACAAGACTTTATGTCTCATCAAGATATCAAAGACCACATGCCCCTAATTTGCAGAGCCAAACTATCAGTCCTCCTGATAAAAATTAAGGAGAAAAGAAAGCTAGGGCATTCGGGAAAGTACCACATTCAGGCTTATGGGATAAGGGAACCCTGAACTACAAAAGGAAGGTGGAAGGTAAAGCCGTCTGGGAGAGACAGAGCCAGACTCTGACCAGGGTCATGGCTGGGGACTTAGAACCCTCTGAAGGCCTGACACCTGAGGATAGTGAAGAGCAGACAAGGTTACAGGGACAGCTGGTCCCCGAGCCCCTCCCCACTAGTTCCTGCTCACTGAGGACCTCAGAAACCTAAAGATCTCCCCTGGAGCTCTGCTGGTCTTTGGAGAAATATTCATTGTTGCTGCTCCTTTCTTCTCCGGATGATATTAATTTTTCTCTTGTCTCAAGGAGCCACTGTAACTCTCAGGTACCCCTTTCCATGCCCCTTTCTTGGCCATTGGTGTCACCCTCTTCCCCGGGCCTCAGATTCCCCCTGAAACTGGAACTCGTTCCAGCCCTTTTTCTTATATTTTATCCACCTGTCTACCTGGCTCATCGTCTGCTTCTGCCAATTCTCTCTTTATATTACCTCTTTTATCTTCCACAGACACCATATCGAAACTCACACGCCCATGCTTGGGTTATGGTAACAACCTCCTACCTTTCTCCTAACTTCAAGAAACGGCGCTCGCAGCACCGTTTGCCGTGAGCTGCCTACCACTGTTACTGTTTATCAAGTCTGGTTTTCTGTTGTTCTGCCTTCATGGCCTTTCACTCACTGGCCCTGCTCCCTGGCCTACTTGCTGTCTTGTCCTTCCCAGCACAAGTTCCTCATGGAGCTGCACGCCGTGCCCACGCTCTGTTCTTAGCCTCTGCCAGCTCTTTCCCTGTTGCTCTGTATTTCCCCACCCCTGTGTTAATCCCCAAGCCCCACCTTTCAGAGCTCTAGTCCAGGGGGCCTGCCCTGACCGCCCCATGGCCTCATTGCTCAATCAGTAAAGACTTGCCAAGTGGCTGCCAGGTGCCAAGTCCCGTCTGTTTTCATCTGACCCTTCCTTTACTGACTGTTTTCTTAGTGTTTATATATTCATTTTGCATTTTATTTTTTCTACTTGTATGTTACATATTATTTGTTTGTTTCCTAGTCCCACCTTTGGAAAGGGTAGCAATTGTTTGGGACATGCTTACTGCAAGAGCTGTTACGTTATCCAAACAGCTGAACGCAGCACGTGGGGCGGACCCTGTTTCTGACATCGAGCTTTGCTCCTTCTCGTAGGGACGAAGTCAACAAAGCGTACCGGAAACTGGCCGTGCTGCTTCACCCTGACAAGTGTGTGGCTCCTGGCAGTGAAGATGCCTTCAAAGCGGTTGTGAACGCCCGGACAGCCCTGCTGAAAAGCATCAAGTAGGAAGTAGAAAGAAGAGTGTGGGGCTCAGTACAAACAGACTTTCCCTGGAGGTAAAGCAGCCAACGTGGATTTTCCTCCACAAAATCCCACTGCTCTTTTCACTCATGTGTTGTCATCTGTAAATCAGTAATTCCAGTGCCTGTTACCATTCACAGAGAGAAATGAACCAAGAGAAGACGAAGAGAAGAGATCCAAGCGCCGCCTGGGCGCCGTAGCTCATTCCATGTTTCCAAGCTGAGATCAAGGGCTCCCTTAGGCGCCTCGCTCAGGAAAGACCCCGAGGTTTCTGGAGGGAGGAACCCCTGAAAGTTTGGTGTGACCTCACAAGCAAGTTGCGTCTTTTAGAATGGGTTCCTTAGGTGGTATTTTAACCATCAATCTAAAATTAATGAACTCTTAGCAGCCCTTTGGAAGTTTGTGAAACAAAGCGATACAATTCTGAGCTAAGCAGCCCCTTTATGACATTTAGTCTGTTCCTTTCTCCAGCCACCAGGGGGAGAGATGAGCCAGTCCTAAGAATACAAGCAGCGGCAGCCACGCTTCTGAGTGCAGTGACTGCTGCTAGCCGTGCCCCTGGATCTGAGGCCTCTCCCTGGCTGTGGAAATGGGTGCTGGTTGCTCTAAGGAGCATCATCACCTAGGAATGAGGACTCAGACCCAAGACAGCTGCTGCTGCAGTCACACTGGATTGTGCACACATCTCCAGAGGCACGGGAGCCTGGCCTGGCACGTTTGATGCCTCAGGAGAGCCCTCCATGAGGCTTATGCCTTCTCTTGTTTCTGCATCATTTGCCACAGACAGGTGGGAAAGGCAGGGGTCCTTCTCAACAAGCCAGGCTTCCTCTTGGCTTCCTTGTCAGCGTTAGTTCCCTCTTTTTCTCCACTCTTGTTTTCATACACCGCAGCCGCCCTCATGTCCCTCTCCTTGAATCCCTGGCTTCCACCCACTGCCTTCTCCATCCTGTCCTACAAGCCTTGACCTGAGCCTGGTTGACCAGAGGCCAGTGTGGATCCTTTGGGTGGTGGTAGAGGGAGAGATCTTAAAGCCTGTGTGGGAGGAATCTTCATAATTTTGCTTGGGTTCCACATTTCTGAATAGTAATATTTTAAACTACAGATTATGAAACTTAATGTCACATAGAACAATCCATTTTTCTGCCATAGTCTCCTCAGTCTCTAAGGGATGGGTGAAGGTCAAGTGTCAGGCCTAGCCTTCCTCTCAGAGCTTCTACACCGTTCTCACTGGGTGGCTCATCGCCTCACCACTCATTATGATGCTCATGTTTTTAGCTGTGACCACCCTGCACTGATTAGGACTTTACGGTACCTGAAACAGTACTGTCTGTGAATTTTAAACAGCTATCCCATATTGATCACCAGTTAGCATAGCTTACAGCTAAGGAGAAAAGCCACTTTTATTTAATTCACGCCCATTTCAGTCATGTGGATTCTTACCCTCTCAAAGCAGCTTCATCCTGTGGCTGCCCTTGGGCTGCATGGAGCTTGTTGTGAGGAAATCAGAGCATCTTTTCTAGTCTCAGTTCTCATCTTGGTGAGGATGAAAATTTCTTTTTTAGGAATTGAGATCTGAGATAACTATTTCTTGTGAGATTTTCCTCTGGCCTTTTAATTTGAACTAACTCTGGGACTGCAGAGCTCCAGCCCAAAGTTCTTCTGGACCTAAATGTTGCTTAAGGCCTTCATCCTGCCTACAGTAATTGAACATCGATCTGTTCCTGCTACAGAATTTAGGAGTCGTATGGATGAGGGATCATGCATGGTGGTGTCAGTGCAAATTGACATGACAGCTCACGGAGCATGTAGCCTGTATAAACAGCTGGTGCCAGTTTTTATCACTGGCATTCAACACTGGGTCAGTCACCTCATTTAACTGCAGTGCAAGTGTGCTGCTGAGCAGGTACAGCAGAGAGTTCTTTAGGGCTTCCTTCTGTCCCCTTATGCAATGACCGACTTGTTGGAATTTAGCCTAATCTTGATTCTTAGGTCTTGGGACTCAGTTCCCAGCACCTCACTGTGACTGTCAAGGATGGCCATGTACTCCTTCATTATGGGAAAGAAGGGAAAACAGTGGCGCTTCGGGGTCCTGGGATTTTCCTGACTCCCATAATTCTTGAGTAGAATATCAAAAGATAATGAAACATGATCTGCAATGAAAAGGCTTTTTGGTATTAACTGCATCCATCAACTTAACTTCTTGGTGTAAATATGCCCTTTGTAGTTCAACCTTTAAATTATTCAGCCAGTTAGGGTCTCAGAATACACCAGTGAGAACACCCAACTGGCAGAGTAATTTCAATGGCTAAAAATTTTTTTGTAGAGAATCTTGTTTTTAAAAAAGGAATAAAAAGCTTGAACAGCTATTATTAATTCCACACCTGAGTCACCAAGAATTAAAACTTTTAAAGCTCGTTAGAAATCCCTGGAGGCATTTCAAATTAACCGTCCGACCTACCCAGGCCCTTTAAAGTGCACCCGCTTTGTTCCGTGCCCCCCTTTCCTGCCCCCTCCAGATCGGTGTTCTCGGCTGTCGGCTTTGCTGTGACTTCAGCATCGTCATTTTACTTCACGTAAGCGTGTCCCGTGTTTTGTTAGTCTGTCCACTTATAAGTCCAGACTCGGGCGTTGTGCTGGACCCAACACAAACTGCCCCTATTCCGCAGCTTCACACGATTCCTCAAGGCTCACGTTTACCTCAGGAAACTTGCTCTAGTGTGTTCTCAGCATTGCATTCTCAGCTGGTCAGTATTTCTTTATGCCCATAAACTAGTACCTAGTTCACGTTAGTTAAGTGAGCCGTAGATAAGGCAGCTGAATTCCTGAAAGAAAGGCCGAGTGGGTGGCGGCGGTGGCAGTGAGGCCGCTCCTTGCAGAGCAGTGACTGTCTAGAGGGGAGGGTGCGTTTCAGCTCCGAGTTGGAGAGGGCAGAGCTGTGTGCACACTGTGCTTGACCGTGACAGTGCCCTTCCCAGTAACTTCAGTGGGCATTGGAATGTCACTCCCTTCTCCACTGCACTCCAGCTCACTGAGTCTGCCAGGAATTTGGTAAAACTTTTGAAAATGACTTTAGCTGCAAAATAAAGCTAACCACCTTCCATTGCAAGTTCTGCAAAGTGGAAAGAGGTTCATACTTCTTGTGATTGGTATTTAGCACAATTGTAAGACACAGTTAATTCTATTTGTACATTGGTTTTTTCATTAAACATCTCTAGAGAAGACAGAAGTTTAAACCGGTGATGTGGATACACTGGCTTGTGTCTAGCAAGCCAGGGCAGTCTCGAGCTGCGCAGTGAAGGCCCTGTGGGTGAGACCACTGCTTGGACAGTTGGACACTTTGGGTGGCTTCCTGCATCGGTTGGTTGCCCTTTGTGAATGCAGAGTTTCTAAACAAACCTTTTGCTCGTACGAGGTAATTTACATATTTGCTTTTTGTTGAAATAACTGAAGATGTTAAATCTAACAGTTGTTTATGTCTTGTATAGAGAGTGTCATATGTATTTAAGTTGTGTATTTTTATAAAGTAAAGCCAAATATCAAACACTGGTATGTGGGCTGCACTTATTTCTTGAAACATTGGTCTTTAATGTAAAACACATTAGTCTAGAAGCCAGTCTAGTCCCTCACCAACTGAGACCTTAGCTAAGAATCTCATTTTAATAATGCAGATCTTAATTCAGTGAACTATCTCTGCACAACTAGAACCCTAAAGTAGCAGACTGTTATGAACCCAGAATTTGAAAGTGGAAAGCCTGGTAGGGCCAACCCACAGAAGGCAGTCTATATCCTAAGGCTTCCAATCCATCCAGTCCATCTCCGAAGGCTTCCAACAGGGCCTTTAATTTTCATCATGAAGGACAGATGTTCCCACTCGAGAGTGTCCACCACTCTTTTGGGGAACTGCTCTACCTTTATACCGATAACATGTTCTAAAGGGGAGCTGCCAAGTCCTCCTGTGTCCCACCCTTCCCCCTGGCCACAGAGATTGGTCCATGAGACAGGAAATGTCACCCAAGCTGAACCAATTGGCTCTCTGGAAACAAACTTCCCCTCAGGAGAGGAAGACAGAGTCTGCTGATGTTGGCAACTTTGATTGTAACCTCATGGAAAAATTTGAGAGAATGAAGCAGACATTCAGAAAGAGACAGAGTCCTGATGGCTAAGACTTTCCTTCCAGCCCACGAGGTCTTCTGAACTGGTGGTTCTTCCAGCCCGTCAGCCGCCCCAGAGCCCTTCCAATAAATCTTCCCCCTTCTGTGCTCTGCTTTAGTTGGAGTTTGCTGTTACTTGCAACTAAAAGAATATTAGAAAAAAATAGACACCAAGGATTGCAAGCAGGGATGAGAAAGCTGTGGTCTGCAGACTGATAGAATGTCTGAGAGGTCTTTTATAAAATTGTATATACTAAAATATATCCAAATACTTGTTGCTTCTCAGCTGGTCTTTGGCTATGTTTTAAACCAATAATAACCAGTTGTAAACTGGTTAATCATTTTGTTTCAGGGTCACTTTAAAATGTCACATTTTATCTAGCTTTTTAATTTCTATGATCCATTGCCTGTCAGGGAAACTTCTAATTTCTTAAATTTCTAATCAAATTTTATTGTTCAGTCATTCACCATGTTTTTATTGAGCACCTACTATGTGCCAGCCCTATATTAGGCACTTGGGATATAGCAGAGTTCCTATCATAGTTCCATTATTCTTTATTTGTGGAGTTTTGAAGAAATGTTCTTTTTTCCTACAGGTTTCTTTGTGAAGAAGCACAATTTGCATTTTTGACAACTCTTCAAGATACGCAATTCTATAATGAATACTGATTGCTGTTACATACAAAAGATCACTTAGGTTGTTAAAATGCTGTATTAACTTCCGTTGAGAACTTAACCACTATCATTCTAGAAAGCTCTTTTTCATGTTGGCCTGGAGCACATAGTTCTAGACTTTAGACATTTCTTTATATATATTTTCTAATTACAATTAAAATGTTAATGTATTCTTCCAAAGCAGTTGATAAGGTTGTGTTCCTTTTGAGGGAAAATACCTAGAATCTAAATTGTGGTTTTAGTTAAATCAGTAAATAGTGTGTACCTGTGACATCACCCCATCAAAAATCTGGTCAGTCGACTGTTCTAAAGGATGCTGTGACTGGGAAAGCGGGGCATGGCAGGAAACTCCTCCCCCTCCGTGGGACAGCCACCTGCATGTGATGCTGGACAGCACGCAGATCTACATCGTCCCACGGAAGAGGCGCAGGGCAGGGATGGGACGCAAGCATGGACCTTACAGGTGGTTTTGAGCCACTGAGTAACTAGCAGACCTGTTCTAGCCGAGACGGGTGGAGGCCCTACCCAAAGGTTTGCTGTAGAGCTAAAACATTTTCTGCACTGTTTAAACTATTTTGAGTGGAGTTCAGGGTTCCTTAAGACAGAAATCATCCCAACTGCCAACAGCATCTCGAGCCCCTCCCCAGGAGAGATGCCTGAGAACTCCATCATTTGCAATTTATTAGAGAAAAGTTCTGTGTGTCAAATTACAAGCTTACCCCTGAGAGGGATAAGTCACTGAGCTTCTACCGCCTCAGAATTTATTCATTTATTCCTAAGCATTCCTTCCTCCATTACGCATCTAAGTGCCTGTGCTATGCCAGTCATCTGCTGTACTCCGGGATCACAAATGATGAACAATCGGCATAATTTAGAGCTGGCATTTCAGTCCTCTCTAAAGTGATGTTAATATAATTATTTTCACTTAAAGGCACTTTTGAACTTAGACTCGATTTTAAAAAATAGGAATTCCCACTTACAGCTACATTAATGCAAAGTTGTGAACTAGATGAAAATGTCCAGCTCTGTCTGGGTTACACGACTTCTGGGGAGGCTTTATCAAGAGAAGCAGAGAGATTCGCGCCCTTCATCTGCACCTGCCCGAAGAGAGGGCTAAAGGGGGGTGCGGGTGGAAGCTGAGTGTGCGAGGGAGACGGGAGACCTGCGGCTGCCTAAGGTGTGAGCAAGACTCGAAGGCAGGAGAAGGAAGGAGCGAGCGCCCGGGGCGCCCAGCCAGCAGAAAGACTGACTCAGCCGAGCCGGTGCTAAAAATAGGGCAGGGTTAGGAGCTTTCCTGTCCAGACAGATTTAAACTGGCAGGTAGTGTGGCTCTGGGGGCTCTTCATGAATGGAAGGGTTACAGCCGTCTTGCCCAGAGAGCCTCCTGTTGGGGTCTGGGTCCTTGCTCAGCTAGGAGCTCGGCCATCCCTCGCTTCCCACTGGGCAGGGCTGGTGTGTGCAAAGCCACAGACGTCCTACAAGGGAGAAGGGGTGAGAGACAGAAGTGCTAAAACCCACCCTGAACCCATTTCACTGAGACGATTTATAACACTTTCAGGAAGGTGTTTGGCAGTGCCTGGCACCCCCTGTGTGGCACAGCAAGATTGGAAAAGAGATGCCAAAGTGGGGAGCTCATTGATTCCTGCCACCACTGGAGTGGTAAACAGCAGTGAGCAGTGCACGCTTGACCTCTGTCCAAACAGAGGGGCGAGCTCCGGAGTCTGTCATTCTTCCAGCAGTGAGGCTGGCTGGCGGGTCCAGTCGCACGGAGCCTAGGTATCAGGCGCTGGGGTCAGACCTTTGGTGTACACTTGGGCAGTGCCCTTGACCAGCTATGGAGCCTTGGGCAAGTTATGGACCTAGACTCAGTTTTCTCATCTGTAAAGTGGACATAACAATTGTATTTACACCAGATGACTTTTGTGAAGATTGCATGAGATAAGAAGTTGGTACCCAACCGAGGAATATACTGGATGCTAAGGATTTTGGAATTGATTCTGAAGGAAGAAGGAAAACCATAGACATCTTTGAGGAAGTGAAACAGTCTGCACTGTGCTCTGGAAGACAATTCCAGTGGCAGCCAAAAGGGGTTTGGAGAAGAGTCTGGGATATGAGTCCCAGGCAGACCTTGTGCGGCTCCATGCCTTTTCTTGTTCCCAACCCGCCTTGGTAGAACAATGGAGCTGTCTTGTTCCTGAGGCTTAGGTAACATGGAACAGGGCAGGGGAAACCACAGGAGGGAAGGTTCTTTCTAGAGCTTCTCTTGCATGAGATTTCAAGATTGCTCTTTGCTCTCAAAAAAAGCACCTTTTCACAGACTCAATTCGCTTTACTAACAGGCTTAACCTGTTAGTGCTGTTTAGTGCAGCTTTGGGATTAGAAATTTCTGGGTAAGGTTTGCATGGGAAGAATGAGCTCAGCTGGGTCCTTGTTCTAATCAGCTCTGACTGGATATCATATCAGGAACCACTGTGATCGGCAGAGAATTACATGCCTCCCCCCCATGGTCATCCTAGTCTCCAGAAACTGTGACTACCATTGCCTTACAAGGCAAAAGGGATTTTGCAAATATGATTAAGGACCTTGCGATGGGGAGATTATCCCTGTGGGTCCAACCTAATCACATGGGTCCTTAAAATTAGAAAACCTTTCCCAGCTGTGGTCAGAGGGAGATGTGGCTACAGAAGAGTAGTCAGAGAGGTGTGACATTCCTGGTTTTGAAGACAGAGGAAGGGGCCACAAACCAAGGGATGCGCAGGCGGCCTCTAGAAGCAGGAAAAGGTAAGGAAGTAGGTTCTCCCCAAGAGTCTTCAGAAGAGAATGAAGCCCTCCCTGCCAATGCTGCGATTTGAGCGCATGTTGGATGTCTGGCCTACAGACCTGTAAGATCATAATTTTGTACTTTTTAGACACTGTGCTTGTGGTAATCTGTTGCAGCAGCTATAGGAAAGGAATACCCTTCCTGTGGGCCAATGTGATGCTAAGCACAGGGGAGTCCACAGTTAAAAAAACAAGTCTGGGTCCTTTCTCCAACTGAACTCACATCCTAGGGGGGAGAAACAAGACTTATAAGCAGTTATACACAGTCATCTGAGGCAGAACATGCTATGAAGAATTACAAAGCAGGGTGAGGGGGCGGCTGGAACACACCGTCCACCTCTGAGGGACTCACCCGGAGAGGGAGACAGGAGCAGGCTGTCCTCACGACAGCTTCCCAAGGGCCGCCCTGCCTGGGGATCACGGGAAGGGGGACTCTGAGGATAAATAGTAGTTTGCCAGGTGGACAGAGAGGGGAGATGGGAGATCTGGACAGAGAACAGCATATTCAGAGTGACGAGGGTATGAAAAGCATGCTTAGACCTGAGGCGCTCCTGGCCGGGAACCAGGCGGCAGGGGAGCAGCGGGGCTGGTCCGAGTGTGGGCGTGGGCCCTGGGCACCTCCGGCTTTCCTGCAGACAGAGGAGCCCTGCAGGAGACCCGGGGCGGTGACCCCCAGAGTCCATCATGTCTATGTTTTCCTGTAGTCTTGTTTTGGACCTTAAAACAGACAGAAATGTGTGCATTCCACTCTACAATCAATCCCGATTGTTTCACAATAAAAATAGTGATTAAAATTACCAGCTAAATCACTCAATTGCCCTTTAAGGCAGAAAAAAAATCACTTCAAGTGAAATTGGAGTCCAGGGATAACCATGAGGTGGGTCCTGTGGTTTTTGCTGCCTGTTGGCACCTCTCAGGGCACCCTGGGGGTGTGTGATTCTAATTGAGGAAGCTCCATGGTTGGAGAAGAGGGTCCAACAGACTTGTGTTTTATTTTTTAATTCAACAAGGTTTTTTGAAAATCTCTTGGGGCCGGCATTCCAGGTACAAAGGTGAATAAAGGCCTTGATCTTGGGCTCAAAGTCCAGTGAGTGGGGTGGCAGTCATGTAAAATTACAACAAATCCCCGCAAGTGTGAAATATAGGTATAGAAAACGTGCGATTGTATCCTGTCATAGGCGCCCGTGGCTGTCATAAATTACTTCAAACTGGGTTTCTGGAAGCAGCAGAGTTACTCTTGCTCAGTTCTGGAGACCTGAAGTCCGGAATCACGATGGTCAGCAGGGCCGCACTCCCTCAGGAGGCGCAAGAGGAGAATCCACTCTTGCCTCTTCCAGCTTTTGGAGGCTCCAGGTGTTCCCTGGCTTGTGGCCACGTCCCTCCAATCTTTCCTCCATCTTCACATCACCTTCCCCTAAGGACTGTTTCTCCTAAGGACGCTTGTCATTAGATTGAGGGCCATCTGGTAACCCAGGATGATAGCATCTCAAGATTCATAACTTAGTTCCATCTGCCAAGAGACTCTTTTTTCCAAATAAGGTCACTTCCACAGGTCCCAGGGGTTTGGACCTATCTTTTTTGGGCCCACCATTCAATCCACTACAGATCTCTAAGGAAAAAACGACTAACGTTCCTTGAGGACAACTTCAAAGGGAAGTTGACCTCTGAGCACCTTTCAGGTATCATCTCTTTTAAACCTCAAGCTGCCTAGCACATGGCGAGGTGCGCAGTCCTCTTACCCCGGGACAGGGACAGCTAGTGACTGGATTTTTAAAGACGATAGGGACAAGACCAGATTTGGATTTGGAACAATTGCCCTTCTTGGGGCATAGAGAATGGGTGGGGGGAGGTGAGAGGAAGGGCAGAGTCAAGGGTCATTTCTGAGATGGAGGGAGGTGGGGAGGAGTAGCTGCCAGGATGGGAGATTGTCTCATCTGCATTGAGGGATCTGCACCCACCCTTCTCTAAGCCCCTCCTGTCTCACCCCCCAGGGGTCTCTCACCTCAGTCTTCTGGGTATTGGTGACTTTCCACCACTGAGAAGGACCATGGAGGTAGAAGCCCCATGTCCCCTAGACCTGAGCCATTTCTAGCCATCCTTTGTTGTTCTAAAATCTTTTTCTGCTGCTCCTATCCCCAGCAGGCCCGGAGAGGCTTGTTAGCACATATTTCTATGGTGCCTCTTCCCGGAGGGGCTCTGATTTGGGTGCTTTTGGAAACATGACATTTCCGTAGAGGCTTCAGGATTACTCAGCATTCACACGTTGCTTCATGCTCCATGGGCATGTGTCTTCCTCTCCCCAAAGCTGACCTGTCTGGGCCGCCGCTTCCCCATCTGGGCTGGAGCAGAGTGATGTTTCGAGTCTCAGCTCTGACATGCGGGGAGCCACGATTCTCCAGGCTTCCCTGGCTATTAATTAGGCGTCAGTAACTTGCCCTTGGCTTGTTCTGTGGAGATTTGCCATTTTGGTTCCCATTATTCCTTTCTTCCTCCCAATGACTTTTGTCTAGGGGTTAGTGCTATGTCCTCACACCACAGGGACACTGAGGTTTGGGAAGCTGAATAACTTGTCCGAGGTCCCAGGTAGCATCATGGCCAGTGCACAAGGCTGTTTTCTCACCGATGAGGGCCAGCTCTTTCTCCTGTACTGCAGGCCTCTCTCCTCCAGGTGGCACAGTCCAAACCTCAGAGCAGGTTGGAGTTGAGGGGTCTGGGCCCTGCATGGGACACTTATGGTCATGTGCCACATCCTCTCAGGCCACCCGTCTACTCTGTCACTGCTGCAGGCACACCCTGGGGGCAGCTTGCCTTTCTGCACCGTCTCTTCTTTCCTGCCCAGACATCCACCCCTTCATCTCCCTGAGGCTCGAACACACCTAAGAGTACTCAGGAGTGAACACCCAAACTGGTGACCCTTAACCAATGGGGGAGGGAAGCAGGTGGGTGGATACTCCCCTCTTCTAGCTCCAGAGGAAAATTCTGAGGTGCTTTCTCCGGGGCTCCTTGGGGGACCCTATAGAGATGCCCCCCATTGTCCAACGCAGTGACTGCTCCATCTCACACCTCATATTTACCAGCTTTCCTGCCTTCTTTCCCGGAGAATCACTTGCCCAATTAAAGCAACTGCAGGCTGGGCCCTGTCTCAGGCTCTGTTTTCTGCGAAGTCCCCAAACAGGGCTCTCCCTGGGCCCAGCACCAGGGGAGCCACTGATCTCTCCTCTCTCCTCCCACTTCTCTTTCCCCAGGATGCCAGGGTTCTGCTCTGATCTATTGTTTGCTGGGTTCAGGAGCCACCACATTTCCCCAGGGGGCAAATCACTCTTGTTTATCCAATAACAGGCAATTCTCAGCACTCTAGTCTCAAGTCATACAAACAAAAGATGCCTTTAGCTAAGAGGTATTCTATCCAAGTGGATCCTGGGATAGGGTGGGGGTCAGGATTCGGCCTTCACTTTAGGACCCATATCTTAGGCAAGTCACCCACCCAGCCATTCATGGTTTCAGGTAGTGTGGGTGCATGTGTGTGTGTGTGTTTTAAAGATAGATTTACTGTATCTTTTGTTTGGAAAAGCAATGCATGCTAAGCGTCCAGATTACAACACAGAATGTATAGCTTGGAAACTACCAGGACATTTTCAGCATCAATCAATAAGGCCTGTTGCTCCCCTTGGGACAGCTAGTGCACTTACAGGGTGCCATTTCTTCTTAGGGCAATTATCCATTCACTCAATGACTGTTTTGAGTACCTATTAGGTGCCAGGTACTAGAGAAGCAGCTGTGAGTGAGAGAGATGAGGCTCTGGTGCCTAGCTGCCTGGCTCCTACTAGTTGTATTTTCCCTGATCTCCTCTGGACAGGACCTCGGGCAGCTCTCTTGCTCTGGAGTATTTACTCAGTAGCCTCTGGCTCCCAGGGAGGCCCAGTGAGGGTGCGGCTGTCCCAAGGGGCTTCCCATATCCACAGTAAGGGCTGTGCCCATAATCCAGAATGCAGAGTAGGACAGGAATGTGTTGTGGTACTTTCCTGCCTCCTTTGTCAGGAGGCTCCAGTCACCTGATCAGATCCTTCCCTCCAACCCTGAAAGGCCCTGCTTCAGGTCCCCTCTGACTGCCAACGGTACACAGCTCCACTGGGTGCTCTGGCAGAGCTGGCAGGTGTCCTGCAGGCAGCGGCTAGGTGGCTCCTCTGGCCTTCCCTGATGCCTGGCCAGGCTGGGTATCCACTGTGTGCTCTCAGTGCATGTCTGCTGAACAGGTGCCCACAGCAAAGAGAGGAGGCTTGTAGAGGGGCAGGGAGTGGAGCAGAGGCCAGTAGTGAGATCGGGGCTCTTACCAGGGGTATCTCTGTGTGGAACCCCCTCCGTAAGAGTGGGGAGGAGCAACTGGGGAGCACAGGTGATAGCAGAAGGCCCAGAGGGAAACCCATGGGGCCCAGGAGCTGAGGGTTGTTATGTGTGTCCCGGAAAGGGGGAGGGACTCACAGAGGGTGCAATGTGGGTGACCCTTGTGCCAGAGCAGGCCCAAACAGTATTTATCAGCTTTTTCCTTTTATTAGTACATGTCCCTTTGTTAACCATAAAAATCATGCCTCCTTTCACATCACTTAACAATTCAAAATAAATGTTTGGACTCCAGACAAATTGAATCAATGGGAAAAGTGCTGCTTTATTTAAAATACCCTCCTCGTACTCTGATGTTATGTCTCCCCACCTTTGGAATCAAAGCCCTGACAAGTCTGGACTGAGGTTGGCAGCTTTTCAGAATTAGTACGAGGGACTGACAGAAACTGCTGTGATAGGATCAATTCTCCGATGAATCCATTCCCCGAGGTGTGGGAGCAGTGCCCCAGGTTCTGGAATGGGGCTCATGGATGACACTCAAGAGCTCCAGGAGGCAAGTTCATCCAGAGCCTGGATGGCTGAGTCTCTCTCCTCTCTGACCCATTTCCTCTGCTCTCCCCAGGGGAGTCCATCCCCTAATGTGGCTAGCTGTCCTCAGCAATCCCCTCCCCCTCCCACTTGCTTTTGTTCCAAAACAGCCTATCTGCTTCCTCTCCCTTTACCTAAATTCCTAAAGCCTGCGTTGACAAGGTGTTCTGTCAAATCCCAGGAAAGTAATTTATACTAAGGTGTAAGAGACTGATAGGCTTAACCTATCAGTTCGAAGGCGCATTTTAGTTGTTAAGGAGAGCTTGTAAATTCAAACACATCATCTCAAACAGGTGGGACGTGCACGAGAGCTCTTTTTGAAGTCGGGTCTCTTCCTGCCCCACGCGCCTGCGGGGCCACTCCCACCCCCGGGCTTCAGAGGGGCTCAGGTTCGCGCCGGGGCGGAACGCTAAGGCCCGGCTCTCCGGCGTCTGGCTGCGGAGTGGGCGGGGACACAGCCCCGCACGCCCGGCCCCGCGCCGTCCCCAAACCTCAGCCCGGCCTCTCCGCGCCCGGAAGGAAGCCGCCGCGGAGGAGGGGGCGCCGGGGTTCCCGGGGCGCCTCACCTGCCGGAGCGCACGGCCTGGGCTCTCCTCCCGCGAGCGCGGGCCTGCCGGGCGGGGTGCCGGTCCGCCCACCCTTCCCGCCCACCGCCCCGAGCCCGCGCGCCCCGCCGCTTTCACGCAGCAGTCGCCGCCGGCCGCTGGAGCGCAGGGCCACCGGGGCTCCCCAACTCCCGCCCGCGCCCCTCCTCACGCTCCTCCCGCGCGGGCCACCCCGCCCCCAACTCCTGGACGCGCTCGCCGGGAGGGCGGCGACTGAGGGGCGCGCGGGAGGGGCGCCGGGGCGCCGCCCGCCTCCGGGCCTGGAGCGCGCGGGGACTCGGCCGGCACCGCTGGGCGCGGGCGGCGCAGGATGCTGGCGGGCTTCCCCGGGCTCGGCCCGCGCTCCCGCCGCCGAGGGCCCCCCGTGCGCCCCTAGCCGCGCCGCCGGGACCGCGGCCGCGCCGAGAGGGGAGGGGCCCGGCCGCGCCGCGCACGCCGACCCCGGCCCCGCGAGCCCCGAGTTCCCAGCCCCCGTCGCCGCCGCCGCCGCCCTCCCGCCGCCCGGCGCCTGCGGGTGCTGAGGGGCAGCCCTGCGCCCCTGACGGCGGGGGAGTCGCGCCGCGGCCGGGGTGCGGGGGACTTGGCGCTGGCGGGGCGGCGCGGTTCCGCTGGGAGCAGCCCCCGGGCGCGCTGAGCCTCCCGCCCCGCCCGCCGCACGCGTGACCCGGCCCCGCGGCCTCGCGGCGACCGGACGGACCACGCGGCTCCCGAGTTCCCGCACAGGTAAGCGCGGGGGTCGGGCCGGCCTCCAGGAGCGCGCGGTGCGGGGAGGGGGAGGCGGCGGCGCGGGGCCGGGCGGGGAAGGAAGTAAACAGGGGAGAGCCCGGCATCCCCGGGGTGGCCCCGGCTTCCTCCCGGGCGTGGAGCCTCGGGCGCGGGCCCGGAGGCGCTTTAAGTGGGGGCGTCGGGGGCTGAGCGCCAAGGGGTGGCGTGGAGACGAGGCCGGGGTGCGAGGCATGGGCAGGTGGCCCGGCGTCTCCCCGAGCCGAAGCCAGGGAACTGAGTGTCTGGGTGGACAGGGCTGAGCGAGTGGTCAGTGGTGGCCGGAGCGGGGAGATGGCTGGAGGAGGCCCGGCCCCGCAGCCTCTGGCCGCAGGGTCTCCGTGCGGGGCAGGGCGGGTCGCGGAGGAAGCCCAGGTGGGCGGGAGGCGCCGCTCCTACCTGGGGGTGTCCTTTAAGTCCTAGATGCGGGGCGCAGCGCGCGCCCTGGAGACCCGCCCTGCGCGCCTGCCGGAGGGGCCCGCGCCCCAGCGCCCTGCTAGGTGGCGGCCGTCCGCGCTCCCGAGCCCGTGCCCCGCGCCCAGCCCGCCTTCCCGGGGCCAGTAGGAGCAGACGCCGGGCAGGATGCCGAGGAATCAGGGCTTCTCCGATCCCGAGCACTCGGCTGAGTACTCTGCCGAGTACTCGGCCAGCCTGCCCTCCGACCCCGACCGCGGCATGGGCCGGACGCACGAGATCTCGGTGCGGAACTGGGGGTCCTGCCTCTGCCTGCCCAGCTTCATGCGGCTGACCTTCGTGCCCGAGTCCTTGGAGAACCTGTACCAGACCTACTTCCGGAGGCAGCGCCACGAGACCCTGCTGGTGCTGGTGGTCTTCGCAGCGCTCTTCGACTGCTACGCGCTGGCCATGTGCGCCGTGGTCTTCTCCCGGGACAAGCTGGCGCCCCTCGTGGTGGCCGGGGTCGGGCTGGTGTTGGACATCCTCCTCTACGTGCTCTGCAAAAAGGGGCTGCTCCCCGGGCGCGTCGCCCGGAAAGTGGTGCCCTACCTGCTGTGGCTGCTCATTACAGCCCAGATCTTCTCCTACCTGAGCCTGAACTTCGCGGGCCTGCATGCGGCCGGCGACACGGCGGGCTGGCAGGCCTTCTTCGTCTTCTCCCTCTTCATCACGCTGCCCCTGGGCCTCGGCCCCATCCTCCTCCTCTCCGTGGCTTCCTGTGTTGTGCACACGCTGATTTTGGGGGTCACGGTGGCCCAGCAGCAGCAGGACAGGCTGAAGGGGATGCAGTTGCTGAGAGAGGTGAGTTCTGCTTGGCCTTGCTCTCACCCTGGGCTGCCCCGCCCGCCACCTTGCAGCCAAGGTGGTGGTACCTGTTTCGAGGATGGGGGCGGCGTCCCTTTCTTTGCCGTTGAGTCAGAATGTGTCCTGGGGGCCTCCGGGGCGCTCAGCTGCCTGTGCAGGATGGACCCTCCCTGTCTCAACCCCTGGCTTTGCACTAGAGTTTGTCTGCTTGGCCCTAGGGGACTGAGGGATGTCAGGACATTGGGCCTCAGGGCCACTCTGTCACCTGTGCCCCGCTCAAGTGGGTGGCAGGAAGGCCCACCTAGGCCTGGTCTCCGGGCAGCATTGTCCTGGCCGTTCCCTTTCCTTGACCTCCGCCAAGAAGACCTCTCGTGCGGAAAGAGGCTTCCTTGGCTTCTGACTTCTGGTCTGTCATTGGCCAGCTTTGGCAACTGACTGACTTGTGTGGACTCAGTGTCCCTTTGTCAAATGGGACAGTGTGGAATCTGCGCAGTGTGGATGTTGTCAAGGTCAAAAGAAATGTGGGTGAAAGTGCCCTGGGAAACCTGAAGGGCTGTAGAGAGGGCAGGTGTGATTGTCACAGATCCCACGTCTGCCTCCAGGAGCCCAGGGTGCCCCAAAGAGTTAGATCATGGGGGGGGGGGCAGTCTCCCCACGGAAAGCATGGTGTGGGGACACAAACAGGGACAGTGGTGCTGGCCAAGGTGGTGGGGGTTCTGCTAGTTCTGGAGGATGCCTTCCTGCTGGAAGAGTGGAGTTCCAGCCTCAGCTTAACTAGTAGACAGTATTGTACTCCACGGAGTTCCAAGACCCCGGCGAGGGGCTGCAGGGACCTGCAGATGTGATCCTTGAGTTTAGTATTTGGTAACTCATCTGGGGGACTCCACAGGGCTTCGCGTCAGTGAATTCTACAGTTGTGTGCCCTGCCTGCTGCCTCATTTTATACATGGATGGAAAGTGGCCTGCCCAGGGCCTCACAGCTGATTATGGCTGTCACCTGGCCGGAATGTCCGTTTCTCAATTCCATTTCTCAATTCCATTTCTCAATTCTGTTCCACTGCTCTCCCCACTACGTCATACTGCGGCCTCCATCTCGGCCAAAGCCATTATCTTTATCTCCTGGGGTTGAGGGCTGAGTCTCTAGGTGCACAGCGGTGCCGTTGGTGGTTGATGCAAGAACCCTGTGGGGCCGTCCCATTGCCTGCTACTTGGTTGGAGGAAAACACAGGGTTTTCTCTGCTTTAACTTTTTCCTAGTTCTTGGACCAAGATTCTTTCTCTTTCCCATTGTGGCTCGTGGACGCTTTGTACCTCTCGATTCTGCAGGCATGGGTTCGTGCAGTCACATCAACAGGTCCCTTTGTTTGTCTCCCAATGACTCGTTCACGTAAGGTGACAACCTGCCATCACTGTCATGACTTCTGAGTTGGTGGACTTCAGCTTGCGCCTCTGCCCGTTGAGGCCCCTGCTGGAAGCTGTGTGGGGAAGAATCGGGAGTCATTCCCAGGACCCTGAATGACCAAACTCTGAACCATTGCCTGGTCCTGATGTCACTTCTGGCCCTGTCGTCTCTGCCAGGGCCCCTGGGCTGCATGAGTTCCCCATATGCCTTGCTGTACATTGAGGGAGCAAAACAGAAATTCTCCGCCTTGGAGCCTAGAGTCTGAACCCATGATTGCTGGTGTCCTTTGGGTGTTGCTAAGAAACAAAAACCCAAACAGATGAGGAAACAGAAAAAAGATAAAAACATAAGTAAATCAAGAATAACCATGTTAGCATCCCAGGAGAGCGTGGCCTTGACCTGGAAGCCGTGCCCTGGGTGTGGCTTTGGGAAGGGAGGAGGGAACTCTCAGGGCCCCGTTGGCAGCCTGAGGTACAGAATGCAGGAGGTCCCGGCTTTCAGTGGGCTGTGTTCCAGAAGTGTCTGAGTCACTTGTTTGGGACGAATGTGACTTTTCAAAAGGTGCCTGGGTTCCCAGGCCTACCCACCAAGGCCTCCCTTAAGTGTCCTGCATTTGATCTCTATGAGTGCAGTAGAAACTAAGCCCCGTGTGGCCCTGCATAGCCATGGAATGAAGCGTCACTCACCTGCCCATGGGGCACATGTAACCCCCTGGAATGGGGGCACCATCAAGGATAGGGAGGGGCAGGACTGGAGGACAGGCACATGCAAATAGGGTGGCTAGACCCCCCCCTCCCAATCAGGGTAACACCAGGAACTTTCTCCAGATGCCAGTATCCCCCTTCCTTCCTTCCTCCTGCCTATAGACTCTTCTCTTCTCCCATCACCTGTTGACTCCAGCCAGGGACTCCCTCCTGGGTCAGTAGGATGAACCCAGTTTCACAGTTAGAAGCAGACACTGGATTTCAGGAGTTTGTGTGTCCTTTTGCTGCTGTGGTCACTGGTGGCACCGAAGAAGCATTTTCAGTGTCCAAGTGTTCTTCCTCTGTACCCTTCATCCCCCCAGCCCATGCTTGGCTCCATGCAGGAGAGACAGAAGGGACTCAGGACCTCAGGGCAGCCTGACATGTCAGCAGCAAGCCATGCAGCCTGCCCTGGGCTCTTCTCATGGGAGGCGGGCATGTGGATTCTGATAGAAAGAGCAGGTGTAGTCAGGGGATGTGGGACGGGGTGTTGCTGGGCTTCGTTTATTAATGAATGAATGGATGGATGTTACTGAGCAACAAGTGTGGGCCTGGCAGCCTGCGGGATCTGGGATTGAAGGGGGTCAGATGATGATAGTCGGAGGCTGTGGTGGAGAAAAGCATGGCGTGGGGCTGGGATACAGGGAGTTTTGGGGGACAGCAGGGGTAAAGTGCAGCTGGTAGGGTTTTCCCACATCCCTCCCCTTGCCTGGGTCCTGGCACCAGCAGGCCCGTTAGGGTACGACTTGCCTTTTACTGCCCCAGCTGCCCCTGGAGTGAGGTGAGGAAGCAGCAGGGGGTTGAGGGCAGGTCGAGGCAGCAGCTGATGGGGGATGAGAGGAAGATGAAGGTAGAAAATACGACGAGATGGTAACATTCCGTGGCCAGCAGCTGCCCCTGAGATGCTCGCCTGTGCTCGTACATACCTGTTAGCTTCTCACAGGGCCGGGGGAGGAATGAGTCGGTGCCAGGTTAGGGGTGAGGCAGCCCCGAAAAATATAGCTTTATCTTATAGCAGAAAGGCTATTTGGGCCCCTAAAACCCTAGCGAGGATGAGGGGTTCCCTAGCGAGAGTGCAGAGGAGCAAGAGGGAGGAGGGCGTAGGACCCAAGGCTAGGGGGCCGCTTGGGGGCGGGGTTCCCGGCGTGGAGCATCCAGGCCCTGTCCCTGTCCCTGCCTCCTGCCCGGCTGTCCCTCTCCCAGGCGGCTTGTGATGGGTGGTTGGACCATTGGGAGCAATAGGCAGCCCCGGTCTGATGGTGTTTGCACCATCGGTTCTTGGAGTTGTGGAAACTTAGGACCAGCGGGGGCGAGGGGGCCGGTGTCAGGTGGGGGCCGGCTGCTCACTGTCCTACGAGATGATCCAGCACAGGAGTGCCGCCTTGTCACCTGGTGCGGGAGGAGTGGCTAACGCGTAGAGAGGCACTTCACAAACCATGAAGCGCGTGCAAACGCGAGGCAGTTATTTCTTTATTGCCCTTAACCTTGACAAGCCATCTCTGATCTTTGATCTGTGAATGGATCAGACCAAGTTTATTTATTATCCCTTTTCCCACCTCTTTTCTGTGGCTCTTTTTCCCCCTCATTTTGCAAGCATTATTTTAAAGTGTTTCCAATGATAAAATGCTTTATAATGTTGCAGAAACTTTGGAAACAAGAGGTAAAAAACCGTTTTATCATCCTACCATAACCACTTTTTTTCGTGTTCCTCTCCTGTCTTTCCTGTGGGTAATTCTCCAAAGCTGTACATGGCACCCCTGCTTTTCTGAGCTTTAGAGCACAGACTGTTTTGTATTTTAAATTGGTCTTCACAATCACCATTTCTAATGGCTGCAGAGTATGATAGTGGCTGAATGTGCTAGAATGAACTATTCCTTTCCTGTAGGACATGTGGTTACTCTCGGTTAATTAACTTATTGTATATTTTACTTATTTATATACAACACCAGCAGGCCTGGTGCATCTCCTCCCCTCCTGGCCACTGAATGTCCGATGCCGCCTCCTCCTCTGATCATGTTTTCAGCTGTTTCTTCCAGCAAAATTCCTGAGAAATTTTGATTAGTAATGAAACCTCTTCTTTGCTTTTCCCCTTTCCTCTCTTCAATAACATTTTTTAGTTGTTGTAAATAAAAAGAAAATGCCATGTTTCAGAATAAATCCCATTGGAAACCCCAGTGTGAGCAGAGTGGGTTTGAACTTGGCAAGATTTCCATGGTTGTGGTTAGCTGTTCACATGTCAGCTCAAGATGGATGGGTCCCCATGAAGGTAACTGGGTGTCGCCTGAGTCCGATCTGCAGGGCAAGGCCAGTCCCACCTCTACGGTGGGCTCCTCAACTGCCCTTGAAGGCTGAGTTCTTCACCCAAGGGGACTGGGCCTTGGGGAATTGATCCCCATGGGCCAGTTCCTAAAAGACTGACCCATATGCCCAAGGCTCCGTCATCCACCTGATGACGGTAGGTGGACCTTACCACCCTCCCAGGGAGGGGAACAGTAGGTCTGTTATTCTGTGCCGATTTGCTACAAATTCTTAAGAAATCAAATCAGTAACTTCCTGAAGGGGAGTCTGAGCCAAGTGCATTGCGTGGTGCTGAGGGTGGGTCATGACCCCAGGCTGGGGCTGGCACCCCACCCTGCTTCCCCACTGGTGGGCTCATTTCCCAGAGTCAGACTGTCAGCGAGGCACAGCCTCCTCCGATTGCCAGAAACGTGGCACAGATTCTCCCTCTTCAGCTCTCTGTTTTCTAAACTCCTGCGCTTGATCATAGTTTATCTTTCACTGGTACAGTATTAAGCACTGGGGAAAACACAAGAATCCCCCCCAAACTGGGGTTGTAGTTGTTAATACTGTGTTGCCATCTCTCAGGACAAGTCTGGGACACTGCCTCTTAATGTCAGTCATAGGTCTTGTCCCAGGCCCACTGTCCTCTGCGGTTATAAACTGAAGGGGCCTCGGGAGCCTGACCTGTGAGGGGCTTTTCTGCCCTAGGAGTCTGTAGAAGCGCTGGCCTCAGGCTCGTTGGCATGGGTTCCCTCCTTGCTCCCCTCTTACCAGCTGTGAGGTCTTAGGGACACTCTTTCACCTCTCGGTCCAGTTTCTGCCTCTGTGAAATGGCCTGATGATACCTCTTCACTGGGTGGTGATGAACCACACAGACAGAGGCACGTAGCCTTGCAGGGCAGGGGCAGCTGGCACTAGAGACGCCCATTGCTCTGGCGGTCACTGTCACTGTCATTGTTGGCAATGATGAAGAGGAATTTTAGAAAAGCTTGGGCCAGCCTCAGCGGAGGGAAGAGCGGTTCCACGTTCCTGGTGTCAGAAGCGCACCTTGGTTGGGTCATCTCACACTCATCCCTTCCTTTTTTTTTTTTTTTTTTTTGCTGTGCCATCGTCTTGTTATTGCCTTCTACATGTCACGGAGAATGTACTTTTCACATTAAGTTCCCTGTGAGGACAAAGAATACTTTGACACACCTCTCGTGACCCTCATCGCTGGATTTAGGGGTGGAAAGAATCATGGAGCTCACAGTCCAACTTCCAGGCAGTGCTAGAGTTATAAATTCTGCAGCTATAATTTAAGATTTGTTGGGGCGGGTGGCTTCTACTCCTGAAAAGTACAGATGTTAGGCCTTCGGGAAAGAGTGACAGTGTGCAGAAAAATTCAAGTTAGTACAGAGAAACAGTGCTGCCTATTTGGCAGGTCAGCTCTGTAGACGCTGATGGGGAATGTTCTCCGACCTGGCAGGATGTGCTGTTGAAGGCAGTGGGGGGAGGCAGAGGAGCCCTTCACAGCGATGAGACAGCCAGAAACTGCTGCTCACGTCTGGAGGGCGTGTTTGCCTCCCCGGGCAGCCTGCTGACCACGCCGTGGCCACTCCAGCCTGCAGACCCCTTATGCTATCTCGCTTTCCCATTGCTTCTGTGTTCCTGCCGCCCTGCCAGAGCAGCCAAGATCAGCACCATGGTCAAGTTAACTGAGCCTAACACATCCCCTTCTTTGTCTGCTCTCTTTCCTTGCAAGGATGCTGTATTTGTTGGTGATGACTTAGAATGTATAATTTTATTTGTGTGCCTGTTGATGGACATGTAGCTTCCGCCGCCTACTAATTTATCTTTCTGCTCAGCCAAACGCGATGACTTTGGATACGTATTTGCGCAAGTTGCTGGGGATACAGAGACGGGTAACTGGGGTCCTGCCTGCAAGGGAGGCCCAGCTTGATTTATGTCTTTTCTTTAAAAAAAAAAAAAAAGAATTATTATCTGGATATGGGTCAGGCATGGAGCAGTCCCTCCATAAATATTTGTTGAATGTTGATGCATGAATTATTATTAGGTTGAATCACATGAAATTGCCAATATTCAACCACTTCCAATCTGTAAAAAATGGCAGTTTCATTTCATACGGTTCAATCTATTATAAAAGTAACAAATGTGCTCATTCTGGGAAGCCTTTAAAATAGTAAATAGTATGGGAAACCATTACCCCTAATGTTATACCTTGAGGCTACCTGCTGTTAGCCTTGGGCCCCTTTCCGCAGATAGAGGGATGTGAGGATGGGTTTCTCTTCTATATCGCGCATGTGCTTGCTGTAAGAAGTAGTTCAGCCTCGGCAGGAGTGTAAGGTGTAAAAGTGAAAGTGCCCCTTCCCTCCCCCGCCCCCCTTCCCATGGGCAGCTCTTACCACTTGTTTGGTGCGCATACTTCCAAGGCGCTTTCTGTGAATTTGCATATTTATGTGACTATATGCATATTTAGGCTTGAGAGATGTTTCTATAAGTTTATGCAAATCAGCAAAATAAAGCTCTCAGCACTGATGTCTCCACATTCCTCTCTGGTAAGCAGTTTCCTCTCAAGGTGTGCAGTGCACCTGCAGCCCTTCCTCCTTCAGCCAGGGGTCCCTGGCTGGATCTGCCGTTTCCGCCCTGTGACCTCGGCCAGGGTCCTTAGCCCTCTCCGTCCTTCTTAACTAAGACTCTGAATGAGCCTCTAGGTAAAGATCTTAGACTAGTGCTGGCCTCCTAAACCTGCTACGACGATGATGATGCCAACTCTTTACAGGGTCCTGGTAAAGAATGTCCGAGAAAATGGGTGAAAGCACTTTGTAAACCGCAAAGCCCCATTCAAGTGCAAGTGTTACTATTAGTTTATTTGTAACTATGTAAACTCCCAAAATGTATCTCTGTTGGCTGGTGCCAAACTGCATTTTGCTTGAGTAGACTTTACAAGTCGGATGAATTGGAGTTTGTATCTAAGAGAATCTTGTTCCTGCTGCTCGCTGTCCCCTGCTGCCCACACTGCTTCTGCCAGGAGGGATGACCTTGGAGATCTGAGTGTTTCTAGAGAGGATGCTGAGATCCCTAGGGGAAGGGACTTACCCAAGGTCAGAGTGATACAGTGTCAAAGCCTCAGTCTATATCCTTTGTGTCCTGGCCCCCAGACCAGTGCTCTTCCAAATCCCTAAAAGAGAGCTGATGAGCTCCCTGACACCGCTTGTGTGGTGGGGCAGGGGCCTGCGGCAGGTACAGCAAATGGAAAGGAGACGGAGGATCTGTTCATGAGTATCCTGTGTGGCTCTGCCTTGGGAACTTATGTGGAGGTGGGGGAGCTTCAGAGAGATGTGGGAGGGGTAGGTGGGCATTGGAGGCAAGGGGCATTGGGGTGATAAGGATTAGTGAGGGACCAGTGGGGTGTCAGGAGGCAGGCGGCTGTTGAGTGTGGGGTTGTATGGGGAGAGTGATGAGGGGAGGTGGAGATAAAGTGAGGACAGGATACCTGGTGTGAGAGTGTTCAAAGGGGATGGTCTGCCCTTCTGTGCCTTTGAAAGAGTTTCCAGGGTAAAGTTGGAATGGCCTCAGGCTTCAGATCTGCGAGTGAGCTGCTCTTGGTTGCATGGTTAATTTTGCTTTTGATCTCCCAAATTTGGGAATTCTGTTTGCTTCCCTGGGGCCTTTCAGGCCTCACCAGGTGAGAGGTCTGTTACCCAAGACCTGAAGCCAGGAGCTGTGTGGTTTCCTGGAACAGGATTACCTACCCCTGTTCCCTGGCTTTAGAAGGAAGAAGGAAGTCAGAGGCTGGTATGTTTTTCCCCCCAACTCTTGAGAGGCTACATTGATAGACTGGCCTGAAGATCCTTAGAGGGTATTTCCCCTGGCTCAGAATAATTGACTTGATCTGCTCTGTGGCTCATTTTTCCCTGACTCACTTCTTCATAAAGTACTGTGTGCACAACATCTTTCAGGAAGTTTCACAAAGGCATATTTTGATATAATCGTTACTCTTATCCCTATCGCAGAGACAGTAGGGTCCAATGTCTTTTTCCTGGGCCTGAGGGTGGGGCTCATCCCAAGATGACTGAAAGGACATCCTCAAGCCCTGAGGGGGCCACTGTGACACACAGGACCTGTGGGAGTACAGAGAAAAAGCATCATTCTACCTCGGTTAGGAAAGGATTCCTGGAGGAGGCAGTGCTGAGCTGGGCCATGAAGGGTAAATTGAATTTTGAGCACTAGATTGGTAGGGAAGGGGCAGAGGTGATTGCTGGTGAGCAGCGGTCTGGGTGATGAACATGTATGTATTAACAGAGAACCTCTGATTGGAGAATTAGGCTTGTGAGATAGTAAGAGAGGAGGCTGGAAGGTAATTTGGGATCTGAAATGGAGGACCTAGAAAGCTATTAGAGATGGCATTGTAGGCATTGGGAAGCACTGGAGTCCCAGAAGAACAGAGAGCACAGAAAAAATATTTGGGGTGTAATAATTGTGGGAAAATTTTCAAATTTGGTGAAAATCATAAACCCCACAATTCAAGAAGCTCAGTGTAACTCAGATAAAAGTAAAAAAGAGTCACACTATGGCACGTTATAATTAGATTGCTTACTACTAGTAATAAGGAGAAACTCATAAAAACAACCAAAAAGAAAGGAAAAAAAGACACATTACATAGAGAGGGACAAAGATAAGAGTTTTGGCAGATGTCTGGTCAGAAATTATCCAAGGAAGAACACAATGGAACTGAAAGATAAAAATAGTCAATCTAGAAATCTATACACAACAAAAATATACTTCAAAAAAAATGAAGGTGAGATAAAGACTTTTTTTTTGTAGACAAACTAAAGTTGAGAGATACTAGACAGAAATTTGGATGGCACAAAGGAATGAAGAGGCCCCTAAATGGTAAATATGTAGGAAAACATGAGCTATTTTTTCTCATTCATAATCTTTTTAAGACTGTCTAGAGCAAAAATATAAGCAATATACTGTGGAGTTTATAACATAGAAGCAAAATGCATGACAACAATAGAACAAGGAGAGGGGGAGAAATGAAAGTGTACTGCTATAATTTTCTTATGCTGTATGTAAAATAATAATATTTGAAGTAGACTGGGTCAAGTTGAAGTTGTATATTGTAAACCCCAGAGCAGCCATTAGAAGACTAGCCTAACAAAGAAGTAGGGCACATAAGCCAATAACAGAGATAAAGTAGAATGATTTTAAAAAAACCAAACAATGGCAGGAAAAGGGGGGAAGTAACAAAGAACAAATGAGACAAATAGAAGTCATGATGATAGGATTAAATTCAGCCATATTGATGATGATAAACGTAGTGATACAGTCATTCCACTTAATAGGTAGACATTATCAGATGGATAACAGAGCAAGAACCAACTATAAGGTGACAACCCATTTAAAATATGAAGACAATAGGTTAAATGTAAAAGGATGGGGAAAGATATTTCATGGAAACACTGGCCGAAAGAGAGCTGGAGTGGCTGCCCACACTAGGATCAGACAGTGTAGACGCTGGAATAAGGAACATTACCAGGGATAAAGAGGGACATTTCCTAATGATAATCGTGCAGAGTATGATGTTCTCGGATAGAAATGATGGCTTGAGATAAAATGAACAGAAATGTATCCTTAAAATCCCCACATATTTGGAAATTTAATAAAACATGCATAAATAACTCATGGATCAACACAGAAATCACAAGATACATTAGAGAATGTCTTGAATTACGTGAAAATTAAAACACAACAAAATTTGTGGGATGCAAGTAAAGCAGTACTATGAGGGAAATTTATAGCCTTAGAAAGGTCTAAAATCAATGACTTATGCTTCCACCTTAAGTAAAGTAGAAAAATTAAATCCAGAGTAAGAAGTAGGAGGTAATAAATAATAATGGAAAATAGTGAACAAAGAAAAATCAGTGAACTCACAGCTGGCTCTCAAAGTCAGTAAAATTGATAAACTCTAGCTAGGTGGTCAGGAAATGAGAGAGGACACAAATTACAAATGCCAGGAATGGAAGTGGAACATGACTACAGGTCCTACAGACATTAACAGAATACTAAGGTAAAGTTACAAACTACTCCTATATGCCAACAAATTTGACAACTTAGACAAATTGGACAAATTACTTGAGGCATAAACTACCGAAGTTGAATAGCCCTATATCCATTAAAGAAATTGAGTTTTTAGTAAAAAACCTCCAAAGAAAATTCCAGCCTTGGGTGGCTTTAGTCTTGGTGCCCCGGAGACCTGACAGGTCGTGGTGAGGGGCGGGGCATAGTAGCAGGAAGACAGCTGAGAGTTGCCTGGGGGCACAACCTGAGGACACAACAGGGTGAACCTCATAGGACAAGGGCCACGGACTCCCAGTTAAATAATAAAATGTGGCAATAAGGTTATTGGCTTGGCGACATTGCAAGGATCGAGGGGCAGCTGGGGTCTTCTCCCTTTGCTCCTGGAGGCTGTGACCCAGTGGTTCTGAATTCTTGCATTTCACTGAGCAGGGTAGGGCGGAGTCCTGTGGGCTCTGTGCCCAGGTCTTGTGGGAAGGCCTCAGGGAGCTTTATCTCCCTAGCTGGTCCCTTGAAAGCTCTGGGGGAGGTGAGGTGTGTTTCGTAGAAACCGGTGCCGAGAGAAGGGGCTCAGCGGGCTAGATGGAGAGGCCCGGGGAGAGGGGCTGCCCGCCTGGCAGGAGGGAGTTTCTGGGAAGGGTCCCCAGGGCTGCTGGTGCTCGGGGTGGTCCCAGTGAGTGGAACATTAGGAAGTTTCAAATTTCTTTGTGAGGAGATCCACTACAGGAAGATTGTAAGGCAAAGAGAAGGAAGAAGAAGTCCTAAATCCGCCTTCCTCAGAAGAGAACCGCCGTGGAATTTTGGAGTTTCTGCTCCCGCCCTGTTTCGTTTCCAAGAAAATGATCAGAGTGGGCTGCATATTTCACCCTTTTCTCTGATTTATCTCTCACAAATTTCCTCTTCAACCCCCACTTCCTTTTATTTTATGGGTGGTTACTTCATTATTTTAATACATTAGTAATTTTCCAGCATTCATTTATGTTATAATTACATTGCACATTTAAATTTTTTTTAATGTTTCTTTATCTTTATTGTTGAGACCATTACAGATGTCCCCCTTTTAAGCCCACTGATCCCCTCCACCCCACCTCCAGCCCACCCCACCCCCAGGCCCTCCCCACGCCAAATTTCCTCTTTAAGAAACACATGGGAGGGCGAGATTGCTGGGGGTGGGGCCTTCAAAGAAGGCTCTGGAGGCTTTGAGGGAAGGGTGGAAGGTGGCAGGTTGGGGTTGCAAGGGGGGGTATTTCAGGTGGGGGTGCTTCTCACATTGGGGGACGCGGGGGCATGCTTGCTTTGGGCAGTTGAAGCCTCAGTACCCATGGCGCTGGCATTTCCATTTTCTCTCCCTCCCCCCTCCTTTCCTCCTTTCTCCATTCATTCCTTCACTCAGTAGTCACTGGGCACCTCTATGTACCCTGAGTCTGTAGAGTGCTGGGAACACGGTGGTGACTGGCACAGATTTTGTCCCTGCCCTAGTGGAGCGTATAATATAATGGACAGACACATCTGTTCGACTCAAAGGCAAACATTTTTAAGCGTTTAAAAATAGTAACACAAACAGGAGTTTTCCTGGCGTAGAATGCAGAACCCACGTGCACCAGCGAGGTGAGGGCGAGGCCTCCTCCCAGTACTGAGTGCAGATTGGGCGTGCTGCGAGGGGCTCCGGGGGCGCCGAGGTCGGGATGCCTGCTGGCAGTGACATGCTGGCGACACGAGCTTGCTGACGGGAGGGTTTTCGTCAGGGACTAGCGGGAGATGTGTAGAAAAGTTCCCGGGGCCAGAGTGCGTAGGACCCGAGTGCCAGAATCAGGATTTTGAACTTTACCTTCTGGACAGTCGGCAGCTACTGAGGTGCTCTGAGCAGGAGGTGGTACTTGCAGAAGGATAGTTTTGGAAGATTACTGTGGTGTCGGGCTGGATGGGTAGGACTAGAGAGGGCCGGGGAGACAGTCTGTGCCCAGCCCTGTGGGGGGTAAGGGTTTGGGCCTGGAGGTGGCAGGAGGAGGGGCGATGAGGAAGACGACAGGGAGGCGTTTTTCCAGAAAGAGCAGGTGGGATGGAGGACCCACAGGAGGTGCAGCGGGAGCACCAGCGAGTCGGGGGAATGGGCCGGCGCTGGTGCAGGGGTTCAGCGGAGGTTCACCAGGAGGGACACGGTGGCGGGCGCTGTTCTAGTTAGCTGGGGTGCACGGTCGGTGAGCCGAGGCCCCACCCCTCGGCTGGCAGAGATGGACCTTCAGATCAGGGCTGATGGGAGGGGACCATGACAAGCTGGGATGGTCCCACCAATGCCTGGCTGCACCTTAGAGCCACTCAGGAGCTTTTTAACAATGCCAGTGTCTGGCCGCTGGCTTCACTGTTTCGGGGTGCTGCCCAGCATAGCTCCCAGGTGATTCTAAGGTGCAGCCAGGATTGGCAACTCTTGAACAAGGGTGAGGGAGCATACCCAGGTGGCACTGACTCAAGGCAGTTGTGGCTGAAAACAAATTCAGGGGAGGTGTAGTTCGCCAGGATTTTGGATTTTGGAATTTGAAGATCTCTGTGTGTCCTGTGACTAAGACAGTCCCTTAAGAGGACTTGTCTATGGCCCTGCACGGTCCTCCCAGATCGGTCTCTCTGATTGTGACCATGTGCCAGCTTTGCCAAGGGCCAGGGAGCAGTTGGGGAAAGGGTTGGGGCAATGAGAAGGAGACTTGGAAAGTGACATAGAATCAGAATTGAAAATCAGGGAACTGGATTAAATGCAGGACACATGAAACATCAGTAACAGATGGAAAACAGTGGATGTGGCTTTGAATGTATAGGAGAGGTGCCGGCCAGACAAGAAAAATAATCACTAAGGAGGTGCTGTAACTCAGGGTGAAGGTGAGCCAAAGAGGAGAGATTATTAGAAAGGGAGAGAGAAGAAATGGGCAGAACCATAGGCAATGGGTACGGAGAGATGACCTGATTGATGTTCACAGTCCTGTTTAAAGAGCCAGGCAGGTTGGAGGATCTCGGCTTTGTCCTAACATTTATTGCAGCCCCTAGGACAGCGAAATGCAGATTCCTGGCCTCTGCACTCAGGTGAGACCCAGAAATCTCCATTCTTCACCTGGGGTTCTAAGGACCTGGCTCAGAAACATTGAACTAGAGAAACAGCAGCTAAAGGCTAAGCATTGAAGGGTTGAGTCAGAACCCACAGCTGGAAGTCCCACATGTCCCTGGGCTGGTCCGAGAGGCTGCAGAGAGAAGGGACGGCTGAGTCATCCCTTGGAAGCAGCAAGGGAGAGAAGAAAGGGGCTCGAACCCCCAAGGAGAAAGGCCAGATTCAGGACAAGAGGGACGCTGGCTGGCGTCTGCAGCTGAGTCTGCAGAAAGTTTTACTCTCCAGATCTGAGTCCTTTGGAACTGAGGAGCGGGGAGTCTGGGGCCTCAGTTTGCTCTGTCCTGTGGGTACATACGCGAGGGCTCTGGAGTTTTTGTGTGATGGGTGATCTTCCTTCATGGTTTTACCTGCCAGGTTTGTGTGATGATACTATTTCTGGAATTCTAAAGATCTCCTGGCTCCAGATGAGTATGTTCCTCTTTCTCTGGGCTGATACCTTTGGTCTTCAAGTTCATTTCAGAGACAATTCCAGAAAGTCAGGGTCTGTGCACTCAATGCAGGTAGTGATGCTTAGAGGTGAGAAGACCTGAGCAGGCAGGGTGGAGCCCTGCTGTCATTTTGGTCACTCCCATAAGCATGTAGTTTATTATTTTTTGCCTTTCCTTCATTTCATATTGGCCATCAGTTCAAAATTGGTTTAAATTTCCTTTACTGTCCAGAACCCATATATTAAACTGTACGTGTCCAGCCCAAGTTTTACCCTGTTAGGGACCTTTGCCAACCTACCCGTCCCTCAGAATCATGTTGTGCTTCCCTCTTGCTGGTAGCTTCTCTATCCCCTGTAGGTAGCTCCTTGAGGCCCTTGAGGTCCGTCTTTACTCTCCAGGACCCAGCACGGGGCCCACCGCTCACTGAGAGCTCAGGAGGGTTGAGTCTTACAAACATGATTAAACGTTTTTAAAATAGAGTCCTTTAGAATTGGAATTATTTGGCCTGGAGAAAAAGACCTAGGTGACTAAGGAATGGGGTCACATCAGAAAGAGAAGACACACAGTGCTGTGGCCTGATATTTTCCATTTCTGTAGGGAAGCCACAGGAGGCCTGGGAGCCTCGGATGAGTTTTGTGGTTATTCATCATCTGGGCTAGCAGACCCTTTTGAGTATCTGGTGAAAGCAATGGACTTGCTCCCCAGAAAAAGGCAAAACATAATTTTGCCCCTAATTTTAGGGGTTCACGGACTCCCCCTCACCTAGTCCGCAGACTGTGAGTGAATAATGCCCTGGCTGGTCTAAAATGCTGAGTGCGAGGTGTTTGTTCCTGCGTCTCCTCCTACAGGGAGGTGGACCTTCTCTGGTTTTAATTGTCTCTACCCGGTGCTTTTGGGCCGCCTTTCCATTGTGGGTGCATTTCCCAAGCCACTGTGTCCTTACCCTCAGTAAATGTCAGCAGCATTCTCCTCTTAGCCAACAAGCTCTACAGCTGATATAAAAATAAATCTGCTTGTTGACATCTTTGTCCTCAGAGTTCAGTATTCTTCAACACAAATGCTTAGGAAGAAAAGAAAGAAAGATTCACTAAGAACATATTTTGGCCCGGCCGGCGTGGCTCAGCGGTTGAGCATCGCCCTAGGATCCAGGGGATCGGGGTTTGATTCCTGGTCAGGGTACATGCTGGGGTTTCGGGCTCGATCCCCAGTCGGGGTGTGCAGGAGGCAGCGGATCAGTGACTCTCTCATCATTGATGTTTCTCTCTCTCCCTTCCCCTTCCTCTCTCTGAAATCAATAAAGATATGTTAAAAAAAAAAAAAAAAGAACATATTTTGTCCAAGCCCTGTGCTAGATGGTATGACATATAATCTCTTTTGATCTCCCTGGAACAGCCTCCAGGGTTACTGTGAAGATGAGGAAGCCATGTCTCAGAGAGGTTAAGTGACTTGCTCCAGGCCACACAGCCTGCTGGTGCTGTGTGAGGTCTGTGTACCTACACAGCCTGAATATTTCTACAGTGATCATGGCTCCACTGTGGGGACCTCACGGGCACTGTGTGGCGGCCGCTACAGGCTCTGGCTGGGCTTCTTTGGGCTGGGGAAGCTGGTTGCCTGCTCGAGGTCCCATCTCCCCTGCTGCTCCCTGCACAGCTCCTTGGAGATTTTTTTTCCAAAACATCTAAGTTAGTTTTAATGAACAGAGACGTCAGCATGGCCGTCCCCAGCAGCAGACTGTCATAAGGTCCCGGAGGGCGGCCACCATGGACACTGACACCCCCCCAGCACCTTTCTCTCCCTCAGTTCCTTCTCCCTGGTTCTGGAGTGTTCTGGAATGTTCTGGAATCCGCAGGCTGGAGTGAGCCCATATGGAGAGCTCAGCCTGGGCACGTGAGCCCCCCGCCTGCCTCCGATGGGGTGACTCCCATTTTAAAGCCCTGCTGGAGCTACCCGGTCCCTGTGCGCTGCTAGAAAGCGAGCAGGATACGGTGATCCATCAGATTCCGAGAGGAAGGACTTTGTAAAGGAATTTTCTCACGGTTGCGTTTCCGAGCCCGGGGTATCATAAATGCTTTTCCTGGCTCTCGTGGGTTAGATGAGGCTTTAGTCTGAATGTTTACCCACTTGGGAGATTTGTTCATTTTATTCATTATTTTTAAAATCTTGTGTTGAAAAAAAATTTTTTTTTGACGTAAGACTGCTGTCCAGCCTAAAGGAGGCCCTGGGGTGAGAGGAGGTGACCTCAGTGGCAACCCAGAGCTGCTTCCCAGACTTGAAGGTGCAGGGGCATCACCCCGAGATTGAAGTCTGGGGTGGCACCAAGAACTCCTCCTCCCAGCTGCCCCTGCTCACTCCCGAACCTCCGTGCACATCCCCGGGCTGGAGGGCTCCTTGGCCTGGCAGCAGCACCCTGTCGGATCTAGGCCTGGATTTGGAGGCGAGAACGGCCTGCAGGGCCCTGGCCAACCCTCCCACCACCCTCCACCCCACCCCGGGGCCCCTGGGAGAAAGGTCTAGAAACAGATGAGCTCACTGGGAGGCTGGGAGGGAGTTCTCTGGCACGGATGGGATTTGGGGGACCCACATCACAGCGTGTACCCCACATGCGGCGCTGGGATTGCAGCTCGGGGGAGGGGGCCTCTGTGACTCAGCTGCTTGGGGGCAGGAGGGAGTGTGGCTGCCTGGCCAACCTGAAAACCGACCCGTCTCCCTCCCCTGGCCTCCGCGCCCGGGTCACCTCTAGTCCCAACCTTTGCCCTCAGCGGTGAGGTCTGAGGAGGACCAGATAGTGTCAAGACTGCAGGGACCTTCAAGATGAGTCTGTCCACCCCTCGGCTCGCCTGTGATGAAATTGGTGCTCAAAGGGGTTATTTCACTCGGCAGGTCAGCCAGCTAGCGAGGGGCAGTGCCACAGTCCAGGGCTCTTCTTGTATTTACTTTCTACACTGTACCCACCCGTGGAGTGCAGAAGTGGGTTTTGTTCTTAAATATGCACAATTCAACGAAAGGAATGCTGTCCTGCCTAGACGATGCCCAGGCATGAACCAAACCTGCATCCGGTTACACTCTTCGGGTTAGAATCTTGGGTCGTGTTTGGTTTGAAGCTTTCCGCTAGAGCTGCTCTCTGACGGTCTGCACAGCAGGTTTGGTTTTCCTTGGTGGATACCTGATGGGTAATGACAGCAGTCATTCCTGGCATAGGCTCAGCACTGTACGCTTTACAGAGCCCGTCCCATCCGTCCCCATGGGGTGATCAGCTAGGACCTGTCTGTGGAGGGCAGGAAGGCCCTCAGCTTAGAGCTCTGTCCCAGCTTAGTGTGACAGCCCACGCTGGTTGTCATCAGCAGGAGGTGATCAGACCTGCAGCCCAGCAGCCTGTTGGAGTGGGCTGGGGACCACACACACCCAGGGGAGCCTACAGGGTGCCAGGGACAGAGGTATAGGCTCTCCGAGCCCAAAGAAGCCCTTTGTGCCAATGCACTGAGCTCACAGGACAGTCAGGTTTCATAAACCCTTTCTCCTTCCTGTAGCTTCAGTTCCTCATGGGACCTGGATACTGGTACTGGCCGCCCCTCTCCTACTGGCGGGGGGTGACGGAGGATGCATGTGAACCTTGAAACCTGTAAACGTGGCACGTGTAGGGTAGCAAGGGAAGTATTGTGGCTCCTGAATCAGTCCAGGACCTCTTCAGGTCTCCTGCGACATTTTCCACAACCTGTGGCTTTTAGGATTATACACCCCCAGCCGGTGGATCTGGGCTTTCTTCACTCCCCCCCAAGCTCATCGGCACCTGAGTGCCCCTAATAAGTAAGCGCTCAGTAAGTGGTGGTTGAAAGATGAGTGAAGGATGAATGGGGAGCAGAGGGACTGCGCAGGCCTCAGGTAGATGGGATTGACCATTTTAGCTACGGTGTGAAGCAGGAGGGGGAAACAGCAGCCCCCCAACCAGCCTTCGAGGCCTGGAGCCGCGCCCTGGGATGGGCCTCCCCCAGCTGTGGCGAGTGGGGCAGGACCTGCTGCAGGGACCGAAACATCCCATGGAGGTCAGAGGCTCTGCTGGGGCCCTCCCTGGACACTGGGCAACTTGGGGTTTGGTTTTTGTCATCACCCTACCACCGTCTCCCCCCCTTCTCCTGAAGACAAGCCTTCACACTGTCGTCTTCTCCCCCCTCCTCGGGGCGCAGATCCTGGCCAACGTCTTCCTCTCCCTGTGCGCCATCACCGTGGGCATCATGTCCTACCACATGGCAGACCGCAAGCACCGCAAGGCCTTCCTGGAGGCCCGCCAGTCGCTGGAGGTGAAGATGAACCTGGAGGAGCAGAGCCAGCAGCAGGTAAGGCTCTTTGGGGGGGGCCTCAAGGAGGTGGGGCTTGGGGCCTGGGGTCTGGGCTGGGGGTCTGGTGGGGAGGAGGGGTCTCTTGGGAGGGAGGGAGTCCAGTGGGCAGCAACACCCCGTGGGCCTTGGAGTTCACCAAGGTCAGCCGTTTGCTGCCTACCGCTGTCTCGTGGGCCCTTTGCCGTCGCAGGGCTCTCCTGGCTTCAGGGAGCTTCTCTTGCTGGAAACTCACTCCTGGATCTCCTCTGTGCTTGACCCAAACCTCCTTCTTCCCCTTTTTCTGCGTATTTTGGTCCTTTAATTTAGAACTTTTCTTTTTAAAGAAATACATCACCCCAGCAGCCACCAGTGACTCCCTGTGTTCCTTCCCCAGGTGAGCAAGTGCTGTGCACTTGAAGCTTTTTGTCCTGGGCGTGCTGAGTTAGTCCCCTCTGCCGCCCTCTACCACTCTTTCAAAGCCAGGGGCAGGCTCACACTGTGCACCTGCTGTGCGCTGAACCGCTCTCCCTGCAGCCGGGACCCATCCCCTGGCCTCGGGGCCTTCTGGGTGAAGTCCACCGGCCCAGGGTGCTGCTGCTTCAGGCTCAGGGCACTCTCCCGCCTTTTGTCTCCTTCTGAGTCATTTTTAACAAAGTAAAAGCAGCCTCAGTCCCCTGAGACCCCACTGTTTACATTTTTCTTTCCTGCAGTTTGTTTCCCGGCTTTACGCCAGCCCGATTCACCACAGAACCTCCCAGTTCTTGCGTGACTCAGTCTTTCGAATAGTTTTTGGTCTGGATTCATCTCAAATGCTTTTGAAGGTCCCCAGAAATTACACCCACCAATTTCCTGTTATCCATAGGTTATTTCCCCTTCGCACACAAACTCAGTCAGTGGAAAATATGTGATTCTCTGCTCTGGGAACCGTGTCACTTTGCGTTCACGTGGGGCTGTGTGCTCTGGGTTCATGAAATTGCAGTTTTTGTGAACTCTTCCACTCAGGTGGACAGTGCTGCAGTTTCGGGGGTCACTCTGGAACCCTTATTTGTGGGGGGCCCATTGATGGGCCTCATGTTCTCTAGACAGTGCTATTAGAAGGCACACACTGATTGATTTTTACCATAAATCTTGTTTTTTCTGAGTCATCCTACCTTTTTTTTCCGTGTGTCAAATAGAATATGTTTACTGACTTCCTCTCTTTTCCTGCTTTGTCAAATCAGTGGTTGAATCTTTAACTTCAGTTATTGTATTTTTTGTTGTCCGTTTGATTTTAACAAATACATTCCAGTTCTCTGGTTAAGTTCTCCATTCCGTCATCTATTTTTTTGGTAAATAAACATTTATTTACTTGTGACCTTGCTATGTAATATTGACAGTTTGCTAGTCTTCTGAAAATTGGGATTAAAAATAATACCATTGTCACGGGGTAGTTTGAGAATCACATGAAGTAAGAGCTCTGAGTGTAGAAACCGTGAGGCCCTTTGGTGCTATTAGCTGTGGTCACACTGGCCCCTGGGGACACTAGCTGAAGGGAGGGGCTGAGAGGGAGGCCAGGAGCTGGTTGGGGCTGGTGTGCCTTTCTCCATGGTGACAGTTGGGATGCATGTTGCTTCCTCCCTGGTCGTCGGGACTGACGCCACTGTGGCGTGGGTTCTGGGACGGTTTTATGTCCCAGGAATGTCAGGTCATGTGTCCTCGGAGCTGACTGTAGGCTGGTAGTAGAGGCCACAGGGTCCCACTTCACTTTTCTCCTGAAAACGCCCCTTGTGGGAATAAGAATGACATAACAGATATGAAAACACTTTGAAAAGGGCTGTGGCCCATCCTAGGAGGAGAGGAGACAGAGCTGGTTTGGACATGGCTCTTGTTGAGGGAGCTGTTGAGGCCGGGGCCACCCTGGACCACCCTGGGCCACCCCAGGCCACCCGTGCACTCACAGTGCTCACATGCCTGGCCTTGTTAAAAAACATCCCAGTTAAAAACAATTCCCAGCACACCCTTTGCAGAAGAAGCCTCCTTTCAGAGTTGGTTCTCAGGGTTGCGTCTCACCAGTTACTGTGTTGGTGTATATTTATCTTGTTTTCTAAACTGCCTTGGGAGGGAGACCCGGTATGTTCGGAGGGGGAAGGCCTACCATGGGCGCTGCGTGGCCTCCAGAGGACAGTCTTCTCTCTGGGCCTTGTCCCCTCAGCTAGACAGTGAAGCTGGGGGTTAGCTGGTGTCAGGGGTGCCACCCTGGTTCCTGTGATTCCACTCTCTGTTGTCACCTGGGAGGTTGTACTGTCTTTTGTGAAGTTGACCAACCTACTGCTTATAGCAGGCAACTCCCAGATGGGCGTGGGCCACCAGCCGTGGTCCCCTAGGAGGGTGGGAAGCAGCCCTGGCCTCCCGGCACAGGCTCCTCCTGCTCTGTCACAGGGCGGCACGTCCATCTTGTCGAAGGGCCAGTCGAGATGAGGGGGCACGTGGGTGATGGGAAGAAGCGGGATGGGGTCTTGGATGCCAGTCGCCTGGCTGCCTAAACCCCCCTGGCCGCCTCCTCTGCGGGGGCAGGGACGGGGGCCTGACCTCTGGGACGCCCTGGGGGTTTAAAGCTCTGTGGTTCTGGCCCTGGCCTGCAGGGGCTCTCTTGGCATTAACTGAGCACAAGTCTAACCCTGGGCAGTCCGGTGGCATTCACCTGTGACATCGGGTGGACCTTAGGCCTCTCTCTCCAGCAACCCTCTCTCCTTGGGGGTGTGGGGGAGCAGGAGCCTGGAGGAAAGAATTGGAATTGTTTTCCTTTCTTCCATGTGACCATACTCCAGGGTTGAGTTGGGGACCTTGAGGGTTGCTAAGCACCTCAACTGCCACCTGGCAACAGCAGGCACCCAGGAAATCCACCCAGCACACACCTGTCAGCAAGTACAGACAGAATTATGAGCCGTTCTGAGTCTCACACTCAGAACCGCTTCCCAGGGAGGGGGACATGGTTGAAGGAGGTTGTAGGGGGATGACAGAGGGACGACAGGGGACGCGGCGAGGCCTGCGCTTCCTTCAGACGATGCTGGTGAGGTCAGCCAGCCTTGCCCTCGTTCAGGGAAGGGGCGCCCTCAGTCCCTACCCGCCATGCCCACTGTGCAGGGTCCCAGGGCTGCCGGCCGTTCGCCACGCCCCAGCCCCAGGGAGGACCATGGGCCACGCTGCCTTCGTCCCGGAGCCTGCGTTGTCGTCTGTTCAGCTCCTGGGGGACTGTATGTGGCGGAACAGCCGCTTCACTGCCTCTCCTACTTAAACCCAGTGCCCGAGGTCCCGTCTGACCGGGGCTGGCATTTCTTCTTTGTGCCAGAGTCTCAGGGAAGGACCAGCCATCACCAGTCCGCTTTCTCTCCTGGGAGCCCCAGAGCTTGGGACTCTGGACGGCTGCCATCTCATGAGCTCAGCTTCAGCTTCCTGTCCTCCCGAGTGTCCCTCCTCTCTGACCCCTGCCCCAGCCGGCCTCACTGTTCCCCTCGAGACCTTTATTGAGGACAGGGCATGGAGCCCTCTCGACCTTGAACCTGGTTCTCAGGGAGGTTGGTAGGGGAGAGGGGAGTCGGGAGAGAGCAAGAGAGGAGCCAGCGCCCTCTGGCCTGGGGTTGGGCTTCTAGTGTCAACCCTCAAAGTGACCACTATTGTCCTGGCGACAGTGAGGCTGGGGCTGTCCTGGGGAGCCAGTGAGGCGGGAAGAAGAGACTGGAGGGGGAGGAGTGTGCTCCCTCCTCTCCACGGCAGCTCTGCCTCTTGCCACACGGTGGTGGCCTGGTGGCCCCAGGCACCCTGTAGAGGGCAAACCCGCCATCCACATGACAGGAACGACAGAGGGACCTCCCCTCCCCCCGACGTTAGTCTTGAAAGATACTTGCTGTCTTCACAGAACCAGCCGCAAATATCTCTAACATTTTTTTAGTTTTTGTTTTAGCCGTGAATGCCTCTTGGTTTGAGAGGAGCCAGGGGTGAGTTTCTCACGGTGTGAAGTAGGAATTAGTGCTTCTGTGGTTCCAGTCCCCACCCCTGGGTTTCACAGAAGGTGCTTCATTGTAGCATTCTAGGGTCTAGCAAAGCAAATCCACATTTTAGAAAACGCAGGAGGGCGAGGCGCCCCCAGAGGGACGCTTGCTGTGCCAGGTGGACTCAGGCACAGTGGCGCAGGAGGGGGGCGCTCAGCGGCCCAGCCAGAGGCGCTTAGGAGCTGGGGGTTGGATTAAAAAAGAGCCTGAAGGATGTGGATTCGCAGGTGGCTTTTCAGGAAGAGAGAGGGGACCTTGCAAATACCCGGTGGGAAGCAGGGGAGGGTTGGTGAGCTTGGGGGAGGTGGGAGGAAGGGGGGGCAGAGGGGGTTGTGAGGAGTGAGGTTGGGGGGAGGTGGTAGGTGGTGGAGAGGGATGTGTGGTGACAAAGCCCTCATCTGAGGACTGCTCCTTGTCCCTCGTGTGGGAAGGACTGGAGTCAGAGCCCCACCAGAAACGGGTTTGGGGCTGGCTGGGCTGGAGTGGCGCCCACGAAGGCTGTAGACGGAGTGGAGGTGGGAGCAGCTTTGGAAGCAGCGCCATCGGATGGAGGCAGAGGGAGTGAAGCCAGACGGCCTTAAGGCCTCGCAGGTGGAGCTTTGGTCTGAGTGACTCGCTGGGCCTGCATTTTCCAGGCAGATTGAGCTGCTGCCTCTGGGTCAAGGGCGGGTCAAGGGCGGGAGCAGTTTTGTGCCTCCCCCTCAGAGGCTAAGCCTGCCTTCCCTCCCACTGACCACAGCGCCTCCTCCAGGCAGCCACTCTGTCCCTCCGTGTTGGCACATGAGCTGTACTTAATTGCTACAGCGTCTGCACTGTCGGATACGGTAGCCACTAGCCACAGGTGGCTACTTAAATTAATTAAAAATTAAAAATCAGTTCCTCTGTTGCAGTAGCCACATTTCACATGCTCAGTAGCTGCGTGTGGCTAGTGGCCACCATGTTAGACAGCAGAGACTCTAGAACATTTCTGTGACTTGTTCTGGAGGGTGACTGCTTGCCCTTGGGGCCACATCTTCTAGTTGACAGCTCATTAACTCACCAAACCTCCAAGGAGCACCTGCTTTGTGCCAAGCATGCTTGGTGAGGGCCCCTGATACCACACACATGGCCTTCTTGGGTCCAGAGGGTGTCTCCTGTGACTGTGACCTTGGCCCATACTGTGGCCCCGTTTCTGGAGATGGCACAGGAGTCCAGGCAAGTGACCAGAAGGCTTACATACCCCGTGTCCCTCCCACAGGGGGAGTTCTTGGCTGACCCTGGGTCTATGTGATTTCTGTACTGCCCAAGATGACACAGCCTGGTGGTGACTTGATCTGCCCCATCCCTGAGATTAAGTGTGGCTCTGCTTCCCCCCTTGGAGCCTGTCAACCTGGGAGACTCCAGAGACTCTGTTCTCACTCTGGAAGGTCTTGTTTGAAGGTTGCTGGGTTTTGAGTGATGCACCCCCTCCCACTCTGAATTCCCATGGCCTTGGCTGAAGACAGCGGAGCACTCCTGCCCCTGAGACCTGTCACTCTGCTGTGACCTGACTGCCCCACCCATCGGGGCTTTGGGGAGTACTGTTTACCTTTGACCTTCCCAGCATTAGCTTAAGGACCTGCACAGATGACCAGTGACTGACTATTCCTGAGTGACCGAGGTGGTGTGGTCCCCTAGTCTCCATGGCGACACTTGCCCTATAGACAGACAGCAGCACTGGAGTTTCCAGATTGCATGCGTGGAGGCTGCTAGGGCTCCGGCCTCCCAGGGCCAGCGGGTGGGTTCTCCTCCTCTTCATTTCCCCCCCGCCGCCCCCTCTGCACAGGTGGTCAGGTCAGGATGGGCACCTGATGGGGTCCAGTGGCCCTATGGCTTCCCAGTGGCCTGGGAGCTCCAAGAATCTGGATGAATCAGGACCAGGATAGAGATGTTTGTGGACAGCTGAGCCTGCTCACAGCCTGTGATGGGTTGTCTCGTGACGTGTTTGTGTGTGTGTACACACAACAGATATGTAGGACACACATCCTCAGACAAGCAGACTTCACACAGACACCGCACCACACACGCACACAGCACCTGGGCCCGCTGGTGCCTCTCCTTCCCTCGGCCCCTTTGACAGGGATGTTGTAGAAACTTAGCTTCTGTTCAGCCAGCCTCCCCTCTCCAAATCCCTGCTGGCCACCTGACTGTAATGAACTCCCGATGCCTCATCAGAGTGTCAGCTGTAACACCTCGGGGCTCCTGGGAGCGGCACTGGCTGCCTCCCTCGGTCCCAGTCCTGGGCCAGGGACAAGGTGAGGCCTGGCATGAGTCATCGCTGAAAGGGCTTGATTGCTTCCTTCCAGAGCTGGGCCGAGGCCATGCTGACAGTCTGTCCCGGCCAGGGCCTCACAGCTCACCTGAGAGCTTAGCAAGTACCTGTTCACAGATGAGGAGACCCAGCCCGGAGGCTAGGAGGCCGAGCATCCTACCCTGGGCCACTGCGGCCACTTCGCCCAGGGATCAGGGCACCGTCCCTCTCGCCCCCAGCCCATCCGCTACCCTGCCCTGGTCTGCTCACCACCTGGGTGGGCCCGGGGTGCTTCTCCCGGGACCTGGGCAGTTTTCTCTACCCAGGAAGCCCACTGGAGACTTTCAGGGCTTGTTCTAACTTTAGACCTCATTTGGGTCCTTTCTCAGAGGGGCAGGGCCTTGACTGTTACTGAGTTTTTAGGAAAACCAGCAGAGCCTGGGGGCTGAGCAGACTGAGCAGCCCACTGCCTTCTTACTCCCCGTGTGGAGCCCCGTCTCTGGAGCCCCAGCCCCTGGCTGCCAGAGTTTGGCCAGATACCCATCCTCTGGGCCAGCCTTCCACTGGGGTGACTCCCTCCCGTGGCGACTCCCCTCCGTGGCCTTCCCATGGCCACGGCGTGTCCGGCTGGGAGTTCACCACCTCTCAGGGCGGCACATTCTCCATTTGAACGGTTTTGACTTTCAGAAAATTCCTCCTGTGGAAGCAGCAGCCATCTCTCATTAGCTTTCCCTCGTGGGGCCTCCGGAGCAAGGCTCACCCCTTTTCCCAACAGCCGCACTCAGCCGGGAAGCATTTTCTGTGATGCTTCTCCGGGCTGGTGCCCAGCCGCTCAGCCCACCCTCAGGGCCCGGCCTCAGGCTCCTCACCTCATGGCCAGTCCCTGTCGAAGGCCTGGGTGGTCTGTTCCTTGTGGGGGGGCACCCAGAGGGCCTGCCACCTCCTTATTCAAGACCCTTGACTTCTGTTAAAGACCAGGGGGCTTGCTTAGGTGCCATTTACGCTGTGAGTTTATTTAAAATCTAATAGCATCTTAAATGGTTATTAGACTGTTTTGTTCCCAGCCTTGACACATGATGCCTCTCCCATTCTGTCCTCTTGTAGTTGATTTTCGGGACTCAGAGGTTCCGATGGTTACCCCTCGCAAGGATCTCCCCCTCCTAAGAAAACTGGTTGTCGTAGGCAAGCTATGGTCAGGGTCACGCTGGAGGCAACAGGAAGTTCTGTGTTTATTTCCAGCTTTGAAAATATTTTAAAAAAGCAGCAGCAGCATAACAACCATGTAGTATTTTGAAAAACATTTAAAGTTTTCTCAGTTCCATCCCCCAGTTAAAGGAGTCTTCTCCCTCTTGCACCGGCCTCCCGCCTTCAGTTAGATGCACGTACACCCGCGTCCCCTTCACAGGATGCAGCCCTGCGTCCTGCTCTTCTCGCTTGTTTTCTTGTTGCTAAGTTTTTATCAAGATCAGCGTTAAGTGGCATAATCTTCCATCCGAAGGACCCGTCACAATTTAAGCACTTGCTGGGCGTTTGGGCCGCTTGCCGTTTTTCCCACAAGTGTAAGTGACGCTGCAATGAACTTCCTCTTGCACATATATTATTTTACTTCTTTTGGATTATTTTTGCTGGATAAATTCCCTGAAGAGTCATTAATGGGTCGGAGGCTTGGAACATTCTTAAGACTCCCGAAACATATAGCAATTGCTATTTTAGAAAGAGCAGCTCTGCCTCGGTGGTGGGGAGAGCCAGCCACATCGCTCAGCGCTGGGCCCCTGCGAGGCTGAGGCTACCCTGGTGGCCCCTCTGCCCTCCACCCGTGGGACCCACCGGACAAGAGTGCCTGGACCCCAGGCTCCTTCCTCCTCCAAGAACACTGGGGTGTGGGGCCTTTAACCTGGACGCCGAGGGTGGATGTCAGGGACCCTCTACATGTGGATGAGTGTTTTTCTAGAACAACTGTAGCTCACACCACACACCCCTAAAAGGGATCCAGGAAAGGGTTTAGAATCTCTGAAATTTAAGGACAGACGATGTCAGCGCCAGTATAGACACCAAAATATTGGGTGTAGGTGAGGTGGGGAGGAAGGGGGATGAGCACACCTGGCAGGGCCGGGGTGGCAGGCGAGGTGGCTGAGGGGCGTGGGTGGAGTGGGAAGGACGGGCTTCTACCCTGGAGGGGCCCTGGGGGAGAGCAGGGGGAATGGGACCAGAACGGCGGGCTGGTCGGGGCCTCGGGTGCTCTGAGAAGTGTGGCAGGCAGAGCGCCACCCTCCGGGGTCACAGGTGTGACGCAGCTCAGGAAGTTCAGAGCCATGAGGAAGGTGGCGAGGAGGAGCAGGGTCTGGCTGTGACAAAAGCCCTGGAGGGCTGCTGGCGGGGGGCGCCCCTCCTTCACTGCCCACCTGGCCACTTTCTTCCCTTTGACCTCCGCCTACTAGAATGTTCTTTTCTGTCGAGTCCCTTGGCAGCTGTCCGTTTTGCTCCTTTCTCATCTGTCATGTTTTTCCTCCCTTCTGTGGACTCCTTGTTTAAAGCCCGTTTCATCAGAATGACTGCAGGGGGGCGCTGCCTGCTTAGCGTTTTGAGGTTGACGTAGGGTTTCCATAAACCACACGAGTCACCTGGTAGCCTTAATTTACAACCACAGCTTTTCTTGTTATTCTAATGGCTTTATACTTTCAGTTTGTTTATGCTCTTGGGAAAAGGTATGGGATTAACGTGTAATGCAGAAAGTGACAGTTCCCCACATCCACCCCCGTGGATCTCGGGCCGTGTTTTCGGCCTCGGGCTGCACTGAACGCTTCTGCTCCCGCCTTCATCCCGCCCTAGCTGACAGTCCTGGAGCCCAGGCCATGCTGGGGGAAGGTAGTGGGGGCCACCCCTGAGGCCTGGCTTGTTTTCAGGGAAATTGGGACTGTGGAAATGGGAGAATCATAGTAATAACCACTGTACGTGCTTCAGGCTGGGCAGAGAGGGGACCTGCCTCGTTATAACCACATAATTTACTGTAAGAAAGAGAATTGATTTTCCCCATGAACCAAGATGGGAGATGGGGACCCTCCTGTGGTGCAGCGGTGAGCAGGTGGGGAGCTCTGGCCTGCAGACGGTCCTGGGGGAATGGGGAGGGCTGCCCTACAGCAGAGCTGTCTTCTGTCAGGGGAGCTGAGGCCCAGCTCTCTGGCTGGTAGAGGGAATGGGGGTCCTGGGTTCAACACCAGATCCTTGGGGGTCTCTTGGCTGCCCACCCAGAGGAGGGCCTCCACACCTTGGTTCTCCTGCACCAGGCCCTGCACTCGAGGGTGCATAGTGCAGGGGCAGAGTAGAGCGGGGCCCACATAAGACCTGTCGCCTCCTGGGCACGGAGGAAGCCTCGGGGGCATGGAGCCAAGCTTGGATTTCTTCTGGGCTCCTGACCCCCATCAGAACTCTTGAAGGTGCTCGGGCCACAGTCCTGAGCCTGCTCAGTGCAAAGAGCTGCCTGTCCCGGGCCTTTGGCTGCTTCCCAGTGCAGGGTCTGTGCTCTGAGGCCTCTGGGGGCAGCTGGCTCCTGGCTGACATCTGTTGCCAGGATCAGGGTGTTTCTTCCCCAAAGTGTCTGGACCTGCTCCTAGAAGAGCACAGGTCAGATGCCGCGGTCCCCACGCACCCTGTCCTCCCACAGGAGAACCTTATGCTGTCCATCCTGCCCAAGCACGTGGCTGACGAGATGCTGAAGGACATGAAGAAGGACGAGAGCCAGAAGGACCAGCAGCAGTTCAACACCATGTACATGTACCGCCACGAGAACGTCAGGTGCGCGGCCCGGGGCTGAGGGTCAGGGCCTCCCCGGACTAGAAGCGAGGCTGTCCCTGCAGCGTGAGCCCCATGCGGAGCAGCCTTGCCGGTGGGCGTTGGGGCCGAGCTGGGCTTTGGGCTGCGTGGCCCAGCCCCGCTGTACCAACATTACCCAGAGCAGGGAAGTGACATCCGTGAGGCTGCCCCGCCATTCAGGGCCAGCGCGGGGGCAGGAGCGAGGCAGGGTGGGGAGGGGGGTCCTGTGGAGGGAAGTCCACAAGGCAAAGCTAAATGCCAGAGCCCCAGATTCACCCTCAAAGTGCCAGGGTCTTACTGCTTTGGGGCCTGAGCAAGGACCTGCTCCCCCCCATGACCCTGGCTGCCGTGGGCTGGGAGCAGGAGCTGGCGGTGGCGCCAGCTGAGCCTCACCACCGGTGCCCCCCTCCCTGCAGCATCCTCTTCGCGGACATCGTGGGCTTCACCCAGCTGTCTTCTACCTGCAGCGCCCAGGAGCTCGTGAAGCTGCTCAATGAGCTCTTCGCCCGCTTCGACAAGCTGGCGGCCGTGAGTACCCCCGTGGCCGGAGCCCGGCTCCGGGGATTCCTCCTCCATCCCTCCTCTGATTTGTCACTCCTCCCCGCAGAGGGGGAGCTCCAGGTCATAGCCCATGCCCTGCCCTTTCAGAAATACCACCAGCTGCGGATTAAGATCCTGGGCGACTGCTACTACTGCATCTGCGGCCTGCCTGACTACCGGGAGGACCACGCCGTCTGCTCAATCCTCATGGGGCTCGCCATGGTGGAGGCCATCTCGTAAGTGGGTGTCTCTGTGGGGGAGGGGCAGGCCTGTGCAGGTTGACCGTAGTGGCCCAGGACCCCCCAGGCCCTTCGAGGGGTCTGTCAGGGTGTGGCGATGTTATGCAGGATGTAGATTTGGTGGGCAGGTCGCTTGGTCCCCAGCTCTGGGAAGTGGGTTGTGACCTACCTTGCTGACAGCTCAGGGAAATGATAAGGCCTCCACAGCCTCCGAGAGGTGCTTTTCTAGCTTAAGTCCAGTCTTTCTTTCCTGGAAGCTGCAGTTGTAATGAAATTCATACCCCCTTAGTTGCTGGATATTTCTGCCGAGGCCCCCATCTCCTCTCTATGTTTTCTCACCATAGCCCTCCAAGGCAGACTGGCCTAGGGATGCCCCTCTCCCAGATTAGAAAGTCACAACAGCAAAGTGGCTGCTGAGGCCACCAGATGTCTGGGGCAGCAGATAGGATGGGACCCTGGCCTCTGAGCTCCCAGACAAGGCTCCTACCGCCACCCCCTTGAGCTGTGAGAATGGTGAACTCTGCCTCCCCTCACTCTTCCTCATGGCCGGGGTGGTCCCTCCTGTCCCCTCAAGGCCGCTGGTGGGCGCTCCCTCCAGTACTGGCCTGGAAGCGAATGCCACGTTTCCCCCAGGGGCGGTAGTTCAGGATTGGAAACTCCCTCCGACTCCCCTCACAGCCAGGCAAGGTTCTGAACTCTTCCTGGGGTTCTCAGTCGGGAGCTGCACCCCTCGCACATGCCTTGCCTGGCACAGTGCCTGGCACACCCAGCTGCTTGGTGAAACAGCGCCTGCACGAAGAAACGGGTGATTAGGAGAGCACCTGGAGGCCCCTCAGGGGAGGAGGGCTGGGCAGGCCGTGTGCTCAGCTCACAGGCAGGCGGAAAGCGGGGGGCACTCAGCTGGCGCCTTGGCCCAGAGAGGAAAAAGCCTGTGTGGATTCCTCCGGCAGCGAGGGGCTGGCACCTGGCTGCGGGCATGCCCGACCCCTGTTCCTTTCTGTGCACCTGGCAGGTATGTTCGGGAGAAGACAAAGACCGGGGTGGACATGCGTGTGGGGGTGCACACGGGCACGGTGCTGGGGGGTGTCCTGGGCCAGAAGCGCTGGCAGTATGATGTGTGGTCTACTGACGTCACTGTGGCCAACAAGATGGAGGCTGGCGGCATCCCCGGGTGAGTGGCCCTTCCCAGTGGGCAGGCACGAGGGTCCGGGAGGGGACATCCATCCCTCAGGTCTGCGGCCTGGACGGGGGACCACCAGCAGCAGCGTTCCTCCTCGGGGCGCCCGCCTCCTTGGGCTGAGGTTGGCTGTGGCCTCTCGTGCCTGGACCTCTCCAGCTGTCTCCTCGCTCCCTTTGCCCACGTGGGGGGCTGCCTGGGCCCCGACGTGCTCACAGCTGTAGCTGCGTCAGTATTATTCTAGTGATGATCAGCAGCCGGCTCGGTAGCAGCGATTGCAGCTAGTGCGCCTGCTCATCTCACCTGAGCTGCTGCAGAATTGGCCAGGCCAGGGCCTGCCTCAGGGTGGGCAGCGAAGGACGTGGTGAAACCTGCCCCCGTGGGTCAGGGGGCTACCTTAAAGGCAGCCACAAGCCTCTCCCTTAGTGGTGACTCCCCAGAAATGGGTCCATTGTCCCCTGAAAGCAGGTGCTGCAACTAAGGATCCTGCAAGGCGGGTAATAATCGGACCTTATGACTTTAAGGTCAGAGCAGACTTCTGAATTTCCTTTTCTCATCTGATACTCTCGGCAGCCTGTGAGGACAAATTTACTCCTGTCTTGGGGTTTAACACTGAGGCTGAGACGGGGGCAGGTGCCACACTGCCCACACGGGACTTCGTCTCTGCTCCGGGTGGCCCTCTGTCCTGGGCCCTGAGATGCAGCCTGGGCCGTGGCTGTCGGGGGCAGGGAGGGCGCCCCGGCCCGTGCTCAGGCCTCTCTGCTGCACCGCAGGCGCGTGCACATCTCCCAGAGCACCCTGGACTGCCTGAGAGGAGAGTTCGACGTGGAGCCCGGTGACGGGGGCAGCCGCTGTGATTACCTAGAGGAGAAGGGCATCGAAACCTACCTCATCATTGCGTCCAAGCCGGAGGTGAAGAAAACTGCCACCCAAAATGGCCTCAACGGCTCGGTGAGTCCCCCACCCGCCGCCTGGACTAGGGGATGGAAGGGAGGGGATTAATGGAGAGGTTGCAGAGGAGCCGGCAGGACTGGAAGATGGAATGTGAGCCCTGAGGTGCAGGTTGGCGTCAGAGTGACACTGAGTCCTGCTGAGCAGGTGACTAGAGGCCTTTCAGAGGGCAGGCTGGTTTCTGGGGGAGATGCTACCTGTCACTTATGGTGAGTGAAAAAGGCGACAGTACTGTGTCCTGCCACTGGGAGTGTGAGTGGTGCTCAGGAGCGGCTGGTTGCCCTAAGGGTCCCTGCAGGGAGGAAGCAGTTGGAGCCATGGGAGTGATGTGGGTGCCCAGGGAGAGAGCACGGAGCAGAGGGCGGGTGCAGGGAGGCGGTGCCCCTCCTTACCTTGCCACCCTCCCAGGCCCTGGCCAGGCTCTTCACGTGAAAGATGATGCCATGCTATTCCACTGTTTTAATCTCACATCTTTACTATTCATAAGGCGGGACACTTTTAATGTGCTTGTCAGCCAGGTGATTTTCAGAGAATCGCATATTCATGTCTGCCTTTGAGGGTTCTCCCTCCGACTTCTAGGAGCTCTTTGTTTATGAGCGAAATGAACCTGTTGCCTTATGACATTCATCAAATACTTTATCAGGCATCCCCACCTGCCAGCACCGTCACACACTCCTCTCAGGGAACGGAGTTTAGCTGCTGGGGGTGACGGGTGGCCTTCACTCCAAGGCTGCGCAGCAGCTGTCACTCCCAGCGTGTGTGAGGCAGGAAACAGCCCAGCAGGACTGTGAACTCATGGGATTAGCTTCACAGTTGTTAGGAAGTCAACTCACCAGGGACTTGGATGAGGCAATGCCCCCAGATCTCCGAGCCTGCTCTGTAGTCAGGGTCAGCAGTGATCCTGTTGAACGATACCGGGAGGGTGACAGGAGGAAGGAGGAAAGGGATGAGTGTGGCTTCTCTGGGAGTCACAGGAGCAAACACGATTCCATTTAAGAAATCTCTCCCAGAAGCTTTGAAGATCTCCTTGACCCCTCTCTTTACCATCCACGAACAAGTTCTGTTGGCATTTCTTGCAAGATGGAACTCTAACTGCCCACCTCTCACAGCCTCCAGCTACCATCCACTGTCATCTCTTGTAGGACTGCTGCAGTAGTATCCGAACCAGTCACTCTCCTCCTGTCCTTGCCCCCTACCCCATTTTGTTTCTCAACACAGCAAAGTGATTCTGCTAAAATGTTAAGTGAAATTATGTCACTCTGCTGCTCAACCCTCCACTGGTCTCCCATCTCAGAGGAACAGCCGAAGTCCTTCGGAGGTCAGGAAGCCCCGCTAGAGTCAGGCCCTTGCTGCCCTGTCCCCCTCTCACTCACTGCTCTGCAGCACTGGCCTCGGGCTGTTGCTCAGCTCCTCCAGGTACACGCCTGCTCCAGGGCCTTTGCACCAGCTGCTCCCTCTTCCAGGAACCCGCATCCCCGGATGGCTGCACAACTTGTTCCTTCAGGTCTTGACTGAAATGTCATCTTCACGGTGACACCTCCCTAGATGTCCCCTTTATAGTCACTCCCTAACAATCCCTGTATCTCCTTTCTGACTTTCTCCTCCAGAGCACTTTTTCTCTCCTTACCTAGTGTGACAACTTGACCGATTTTGCTGTTGACTGCCTTTCCTCCCTGGAATGGGAGTTAGCAAGGTCAGGGCATTTTCCCAGGAATTAGATCAGCTCCTGTCACATAGTAGGTACTCAGTTAATACTTATTCAACAGGGCTCTACACCAGAAAAGACTCTGTGAATCACCATCATTAAGATAGTTTTAGAAATAGGAATGGGAATACTGGCACAAGTTTTAATAGTAGAAATTAATACTACAGAATTACAGCATTTAAAAACTAATGTTCTAAGGGAGGAATTGAATAGGGAAATTTCTAAGTCTACAAGGCTTCTAAGTGCTAGTGAGGAGATTCCAGATGCAAAGTAGATGACCACAGGATGGATGCGCAGCTGGCAGTGTCTGGGGTCCCTGATGGCCGCTGCTTCCCACCGCAGGCTCTGCCAAACGGAGCGCCAGCATCCTCAAAGCCCAGCTCCCCTGCCCTCATCGAGACCAAGGAGCCCAATGGGAGTGTCCACACCAGTGGCTCCACGTCAGAGGAGCCAGAGGAGCAGGATGCCCAGGTACGTACATGCAGGGGAGGCGAAGGTTGCCGCAGGATGAGTCCTGTGCTCAGACGGGGAGAGCTGGCCACCAGCCTGAGCTCTGCTCCTTTTTAGCAGTATAACTCTAGTAGTCACCTCCCCCCACACCCCAGCCCCATGTCTCCTTGTCATTTATATGGGGTGGGGGTGGGTAATGTCAAAAGAGGCTCACCTGTGAGGGCTTGCCCAGCTCTGATGCCCTAGAGTCCTGTAGATGTCAGGGCAGTGAGGACATCCATGGAAAATCCTACAGTTTCCAAGAATGTTTTGGAAGTGAGACTTCAAGGTTGAACTCACCTCTCTGGCTAGGTCCAGACTCCACAGTTCCCAGGCCCAGATGCAAATTTCTAAAGGAATTAACATGCTGTGTCCCCGAGGATAGGATAGGGTCCGTCCTGGGAGAGCAGCCAGGATCTGGCCATTACTGAGCTTCCTGGGTGTAGTCACTGGTTAGGGCGACTGCTCGGAGACAGGAGTCTGCCTTGCCTGGGCTGCTGTGAGCTGGTGGGTGGCACGGCCTGTCACTCACTGTGAGGGACAGAGCTGCCCCTGGTGCCTTGAGTCAGGTGCCGGAGAACAAAGGAGACAGGGCTGACAGGAAACGGTTTTTTGGTTTTTTTTGCGACCCACAACATTCAGTCACTGTTCTCTGCTGTGATTTTCTTGCTGGAAAGTGGAAATACAAACTCTCTGTAACTCCCTAACAAGGACACAGACTTAGCAGCCTGTGACTTTTGGTGTTGTCATGAGCCAGTGTCACAGTGCTCCGGGATGTGCCTCAGAGGTCCTTGGTACTGGGACAGACCATCCGCTTCAGTTTGCAGAGAAGAAAATTGGGGCTGGGGAAGGTGAATTACATGGGGTCAGACTGCCAGCCAGTGGCCCCTGATCTTGAGACCAGGGTGTCTTGGTTGTGGCTTCCAGATGCACTCTGGGGTCCATACAGACGCTCCGAGGGGCCTAGTCTTGATTCTTATTTGGAGTGACGGCTGCATAATCACGGTCTGGCTTCATATTTTTGGAGTTGATGCTTTTCCTTTATGACTGGGAATAAAAATGGCAGTGGGTACCCCAGTCCACCACCCCACTAGGGACAAAGGCATTCCCTTCTCTCCCATCGCTTCCTTCCCAAAATGAAGCTCCTTCAAGACCTCCATGAAGCCCCAGGATTGGAGGTCACTCATGCCCCCAAGGATGCTGATGTGTATGGCAGTGACACCCCCATCCTCATAGCGGGATGTGCCAGACTGTGTGACCAGCAGTGGTCTCAAATCCCAGCTCTCCTGCTCAGGAGCCAGGCAGCCGCTCCTCTACGATGCTGCCATTAGTGGGAACCACTGCAGAGTTTCTGAGGGGCCACAGGGCCTGGGACCCAGTGTCCCACGGAAACCAGGAAGGACAGTGGCTCTGGGTTCAGACCCAAGCAGGAGGGAGCTGTGTGGTCCCACTGGGAAGTCTTCCTGGAAAGTGATTTCTAGAGCCAAGGGGTGAATCCTCGAGAGTGTCACACCCCCAACCCCACATCCCTCTCCAACCCCATCCCACCTGCCCAACTCTGCCGCACCCCCTGTAGGCTGACAACCCCTCCTTCCCCAACCCTCGCCGGAGGCTGCGGCTTCAGGACCTGGCTGACCGAGTGGTGGACGCCTCTGAGGACGAGCACGAGCTCAACCAGCTGCTCAACGAGGCCCTGCTCGAGCGGGAGTCGGCCCAGGTGTAAGTGGCCTGCACGTCCTGGCCCAGTGCTGGGCAGCATGTGCCTCGTCGGGCCCGGACCCGGGCTCGGGACGTCGGTCACTCTGACTGCCCCTTCCGGCAGGCCGAGGCCCGGGGCACTCGTGTCTCACTGGCTTGTTTCTGCGCAGAGTGAAGGAGAGGAACACCTTCCTCCTGTCCATGCGGTTCATGGACCCCGAGATGGAGACCCGCTACTCGGTGGAGAAGGAAAAGCAGAGCGGGGCCGCCTTCAGCTGCTCCTGCGTCGTCCTGCTCTGCAGCGCCTTGGTGGAGATTCTCATCGACCCCTGGTGAGGCAGGGGCGCTGCAGGGCCCATGGGCGGGGGAGGGCCCCAGGGGCGTGGGCGCCCCAGCTGGAGCCTGACGTGGGGGTGCAGACCTTCTCTGTTCCTTGCCCCCAACTGGAACAGCCCCAGCAGACCTCAGGCCCAGGGAACACAGGGCCCGTGCCCCGGACCCCATCCTGGGCTCCATCCCAGAGCCAGTCAGCAGCTCACTCCTGAAGAACCTAGGACTCGGTCACACGGCCCTAGGCTCCCGACACACTTTACCATTTGTTGTGTGCCCGTGGGCATATCATTAAGGGCTCCTGGGGCATCAGTTTACTCATCTGTAAAGCCAAAGCTGCTGCTGAGGAAAATCTGAGGGTAACAGTACCTGCCCTAGCTAACCCTCAGGGTTGTGGTGAGGCTCACACTCATTCCCTTCCCAAGTACTGACAGTCTACTTGGTGCCTGGGGCTAAGGTCTGGGGATGTAGCAGTGAATGCAACATACAAATATCCCTGCCCTAGTGGAACTTACACCCTAGAAGGGGAAGATAAATATAAACAAGTAATCAAAAGATGTACGCAGACAGGGATAAGTGCTGCGGGTACAAGCAGGTGGGGAAGAGATGGGGACAGTGGTGGTGAGCTGGATTTTGGTTTGTTTGCCTTCTTATATAGGATGCTCAGAGCAGGCCTCACTGACAGGGTGATATTTCTAAGGGTGAGAGGGGACCAAGAACCAGGCACTGGATTAGCAATGTGGAGGTTTCCAGGGCTCTTGGCAAGAACTCTTAAGTGGAGTGAAACCATGTGGGAATGAGGGATCTGGAGACAGTGAGCTTCTTGGAGTTCATGAGTTAAGATGGATGTAGAAGACCAGAATTCCTTCCCAGCTGTTTACTAGGCTCTGCCCGGGGCATCTGCAGTCCGCCCTTCTCTGGGAAATGTCCTGGATCAACAGGGACAGCTGAGGAGAGTCGCACATCCCCAGGCCCTGCACTCAGCTGGCAGGCCCCTGGCATCACACACAACTTCCAGGGCCTGTCCTCTGTCTTCCTTCCCTTATTCTAGCCCTTCACCCAATCTCATCACTCCCTCTGGTCCCCTAATTGCCTTCTCCCTGTTACAGGCTAATGACAAACTACGTGACGTTTGTGATTGGGGAACTTCTGCTACTGGTCCTGACGATCTGTTCACTGGCTGCCATCTTTCCCCGGGTAAGCAGCTCTTTTTCTTTTGGCTCAGAAGCCCTCCAAAGTGAGCGTCACTCCGTGAAAGTGGAGTTATGCGTCCTATCAAATCCTTATGCATAGATTACAGATCTTCTGTTAGGATGACTCAGGACTGTCCACCCATTCATTTATTCCACATTCATTCACTGGCATCAGTTGAGCACCCACTTTGGGCCGGGCTCTGAGGGGCTCTGATGCTGGAGCATGCATGGGTATGTAAGCCAGAGTCTAGAAGAATGAGAACCTATGTAGAAGAGCAGTGGAGGCCCAGCTAGAAGGTGGGTTGGGCCCAACTGTGAAGGACCTTGAAACCCAGACAGAAGGATTAAGACTTACTTTTGTAAGCAGTGGGGTGCCATGCAGTTTTTTGTGTGTTTTTTTTTTTTTTTTTATCAAAATGACAAAGGTAGTGTTTTAGGAAAATTAATCTGGCAGGTGGCTTGCCAGGTAATGGAAGATTTAGGTATACTGACCTGGGAAAGGCAGGATTAGCTAGGCAGAGATGGCTGCCCCTGAAAATTCTTCCATCTTGGCCTTGTCACTTGGAGAGACAGAGTGGGCTACTGCTGGCTAATCCACGGTGCTGCCCAGCCTCCCGGGTTGGCCCGTGTCTTCTGTGGAAAGGCGTCTGCTAGCTGGCAGCTGTGGTATTTTGTAAGTATGTCACGTAGGAGGCATAGAGCACCAAGATTCCTGTGCTCCCTCCTCAGCTCTACTGTACTGCCAGCGGTGGCTGACTCGCAGGCAAAGCACTACTTTAGGTTCCTGGGAAATGCGGGAACACCCAGAGTCCTTAGCAGTTGTGTTTATAGAAGAAAAGGCTCATGCCCGTGAAACTTCACTCCTTCTAGGCCTTTCCTAAGAAGCTGGTGGCCTTCTCGACTTGGATTGACCGGACACGCTGGGCCAGGAACACCTGGGCCATGTTAGCCATCTTCATCCTGGTTATGGCAAATGTCGTGGACATGGTGAGTTCCTGCTGTCCCTGTGAGGGGACTGGCCAGCACGAGCCGCTCATCAAACCATTCCTCCACCACGACACAGGCTTGGAATGGCATTAGGTTCCTAAACAGATCATCCTGGCCAAACAGAAGGGGCCTTCTCCCCCGGAGACTGACTTGTTTGCCAGCTCCTTGCTCTCAGAGTTCAAGATCCCAACATCACGAGCCAGATCCTGTGCTGGGTGCTTTACATGTATTGACTCAGTCTTTTTAAATTTATTTTCAACCACAGTTTACATTTATCACTTAACCTTGATAACAGTCCCAAGAGGTCAGTATTGTTAGTTGTAGTTTCATATGAAGAACTAATGCTCAGAGAGGTTAATTCACTTTTTTAAGCCACACCGTCACTGACAGAGTCAATAATTGAAGCAGGTCTAAATCCAATCCTGTGCTTTTCTGCATACTACATTGCTCAAGAATACAATACCTGTAAGCATTCTGCGTTGTCTTTAAGTATTCCCTGCACTGTGGCTAGTGTCAGGTATCCATCAGGACCAGGGGAGGTAACCCTCTTCCACTAAAGCTTTCCTGTTTGGCCTTCATCCACTCAACATGGAAGACCTTGCTAGAGCTGGGCACTGGGAGAGCAACTGCAGGGCCCAAATGGCTGGAGGCAGACAAAATCCTCTCCCTGCTTTCCTTAGTTTATGGAGAAGCTGCAGGTCCTACAAGGAGGTGGCCAGATGCTTTCTTGGCAAAAAGGGAAAGCAGTTGGAAGCCGAGATCTATTGATTCAGAGCTGTCAGTAATTTATCGAGCACGGAGCTCAATGATGTTCTTGTCAGTCATCACAGGTCCCATCAATTCTGGTAGTACTATAGACACTCTTTAGAAAGTCCTACTTTTTCAAATATAATGTTATATTATTTGCTTTATTTTCTTTAATAACCTAAGCACAGGAAAAAACTCAGCATGGAGACTTATTGTCACAGCAGTATAGGTGACACAGCCCTGGGGCCAGTTGGTCAAAAATCCAGCTGGAGTTAGGAGCTCTAGAATGTAATGCCCCTGGGTGGCACGGCGTCCGCAGCGCAGGGAAGAAAAGCCCAAGCCCTTTGCATGTCAGAACACACCTGAAGGCTGGTGCCCGCATCTGGGGATTGCTGTTTAACAAGGTCATGGACACTGTGCAGCATACCTGGAGATCCTGTCACTAGTGGAGGGTGAAAAACCAGGGAGGTATGAAAACTTTTCACATGCTGGAATATCACGCCGAACCAGCCAGGCTCTAGTGGGTGAAGGTTATAAAAGTAGACTGTTTATGGATGGGCAAGAGCACACTGGATTTGAAACCTGAAGACTGGACTCCTCGCTCTAGCTTTACCTCTTGCTAACGGCACTACTTTGGGTGACTACAGCCTCTTTGAGTTTTCTCTACAATGGTGGCAATACTAAAAACACTGAGGGAATTTTTGTGTGTGAATGTCAAAAGGGATGACGGTAAAGCTCTTAGTGGGAATTACTAACAGTATTCTTCTTTGGTAAACTGTCCTACCCTTCTCAGTATTGAGGGAGCCGTGGGAGGTGGCAGCTGCGTGTGCTCTTCCACGACAGCCTTCTCTGACCAATGTTTGCTGTTCCCTTGACCCTGTTTTTTTTCCCATGGCCCTGGCCTCCAGCTGAGCTGCCTCCAATATTTCATGGGACCCAGCAATGGCACTGCAGGGATAGAGACGGAGGGTGGTTGCATGGAGAACCCCAAGTATTACAACTATGTCGCTGTGCTGTCCCTCATCGCCACCATCATGCTGGTGCAAGTCAGCCACATGGTGAAGCTCACCCTCATGCTGCTTGTCACGGGTGCGGTTGCCGTCATCAACATCTATGCCTGGTGCCCCATCTTTGATGAATATGACCGCAGACGTTTCCAGGAACATGAGTAAGAGGAAACTTGTTTGGGAATCTGCATTTTCTTCCTTCCAACCCCCCCAAGTCCGTTTCAGTTGTGGGCCTGCACTGAGGTGGCTTTCAGTCTCTTGGGCTCATCAAAGGCGTGCATGGGAATTGGGGCTCATGGCTGCTCACAGGCGTGCCACTCAATGGCTGTGAAGCTGGGGAGATCTTTCTATTCTTGATGAGTGGGAGATCTGGGTTGCCTCAGTGTTGGGCTGGGCACCAGCATCTTGTACCCAGCTGGGGCCTGAGTGTGCTATTGTCTGACAGCTTTCCTGTGGTCGCCTTGGAGAAGATGCAGATCCTCTCCACCACTGGGCTCAATGGCACTGACAGGTGAGGCGATTGCTTTCCTTCCTGGTCTGCATTTTTGGTCCCTTTCCTCTGGAGACAGGGATGACTACACACCAGAGCCCCACGATCTTACCCTTCCAAAGACACATGACATGGGTGCTCAAGTAGAGAAATTAGTATGTTCCTTTGATAGGAGGGCTTGAAGGTGGAATGATTTTTAGCCTGGACCTGGTCATCCTGAGTCAGAGGAAAGCTTGGAGAGCAGCATGTGGTGGAGAGGGTGGGATAAAGAGGCTGGGATGAGGGGAAGGGAGAAGTCAAATGGATGGTGCTGCATTGAACTGGCAGACAGGACAGACAGCAGAAAAGTGGGGAGAAAAGAACAATGCTTTCGATATAGGAGACCTGGATTCTTAACCTGCTACAGTAATTTTCTGTGGAGCTGCAGGCAGCCCAGTTTTCCTGAGTCTTTCATTTCTTAAAGAGGATAGTGGACCAGAAGCTCTCCAATGTCCCTTCTATCTCTAAAGTTTTAGAATTTTATGATTCAGTGATTTGACTAGAATCAAGTAAGTTTTAACAAAAGACTACTTAACAGAAGATGAGTAGAAGAGTTGAATATATCCTTCACAAAAGAAGAAATCTAAATGGCCACTAATAAATGAAAGGCATTTAAGTAATAAGGAAACCCAAATTAAGGCCACAAAAAAAAGACCATTACACACCTACCAGTTTGGCAAGAATTAATAAGTCTGATAATACTAAGTACAATGGCAACTTACATACTCTTGATTGGAGTATAAATTGGTACCACCACTATAGAAACCCATTTGGAGTTATTTAAAATAGACTCATGACCCAGCAGTTCCACTATTATATATATTCCTTAGAGAAAGCCATTATACATATATATGTCCCAGGATGTGTGTGTCAGAATTCATACACACACACACAGCAAATGAAAATGACCCAAACTACATACACAGTGAGTGGGTACATAAATTGTGGTATATTCGTGCAATAGAATACTATATAGTAATGAAAATAATGAACTATATAGCTCCATACAAAAACGGGAAGTTATAAAAAAGCATAGCAAACTCGTGCCCTAATCCAACTACTGTGATGGTAGTCTTCTTCCAAATTCTTACATGGGTGCAGCTACTTCTAGGAGTAGTCAGGTGATGCAGTATTTATTATACATCTGGGGAAAAGCCCTGATGTGAATTCCAAGTGCAGTCAGGAGGGGCTAGGGTTGGTTGGCTCTTAGGAGCCCAGTGATTTAAGAAATTAACTTTACTGCTGCCCAGTGGGAGGCAGTAAATGTGAAAGTACTTAAGGAGCTGGGAGTTTCTGGGGCCCAGGGTGACAGGAAAGAGCACATCCCAGTTGCAATAAAACACCTTTCAAGGTGATAGCATGGGTGCTTTCAGTTGAATCACTCTCTGCCCCGCAGGCTGCCCTTAGTGCCTTCTAAGTACACGATGACAGTGATGATCTTCATCATGATGCTGAGCTTCTACTACTTCTCCCGCCATGTGAGTGCCTGCACACTCTCCCTTTCCTATTTTGCTCACAACCTATCAGGGGCCTCCTGAGTAGTAGGCCCAGGATCTAAGAACTCAAGCTCCTAAGGAACGCTGGTTTCTTTTACCCAATATGGCATGTGACCATGTCAAGCCATTTTCTCCATTTTCTTCCTTAGTGATTCAAGCAAGAGGTCAAGCTTTCTTCTGACCTCCAGGATGCTGAAGCAAGCATGGGGGAGGGTCATCAGAGCCTGGATAAAATCTTTATTCCCTAAGCCAGGGGCTCCTGGATCTTCCCTCACTCTGGCTCTGGCTCTGGCTCTGGGAGTCATTAACACACTGGACCACAGAGTCAGAAGAGAAAGTGGAAGAGCTGATGAAGTTTTTGTTTGGTTAAAAGGGGGGGAGGAAGGGGAAGAATGAGGGCAGGGAAGTACCCATGCAAGGGAATTACTGCTCTGTGTTAGCTCAAGTGCCACCCAGTGGTTGGCCAGGGGAAGTACAGCCTTTCCAAGCCACTTCTTGGCCAGCTGGAAATGGGACTCCTCCCTGGGCTAGGAGATCCCCATTGCTGCCACCACCCATAAGTCAGACCTGTAGCTACAGTTAGGTAGCTAACTCTACCTACCACATCCAGAAGGCCCTTCAATCTCTGTTGTAACCACAGGGCTGGGATCCTCACTGCAGCTGTGGGGTTGCCTTTATGATTCGGTGGATTAGAACTCCTGGGTCTTCTTTCCCTTGCCATGTAGCCACCTTCCTCCGTTTTTCCATGTGGAATCCCTCCACCCTCAAGTTCCCGTTTTTCATCTTCCCATCAAATGGCCAGTTTAGTGCATACACCTTGCTTGTGTCCGTAGGTGGAAAAACTGGCACGGACATTGTTCTTGTGGAAGATTGAGGTCCATGACCAGAAAGAACGTGTCTACGAGATGCGACGCTGGAATGAGGCCTTGGTCACCAACATGTTGCCTGAGCATGTGGCACGCCATTTCCTGGGGTCCAAGAAGAGAGATGAGGTGAGGGGTGAATTCATGCTGTGGCCTGGAGCCATGAGGCTGTGTCTTCCTCTGGCTTTCTGCCAGGGGGCACCTCTGAAGCCAGGCCTTCTCAAGACGTGGCAGTGGGACCTATCAAGTTTCTGGGGGACACACATCTCCATGAGGTCCCATCTCAGTAAATGAAGTTTTGGCTAGAGTCTGTCCTTCCGCCAACTGCAATTTCAAATAGAATGCTTCTTATGCCTTATTTCCCAACTCCACTCTACCCTTTCTCAAACCTAAGGCTGTTAAAGGGACTAGAGAAGCTGCTTTTTTTATGTAGTCAAAGTTGTGATGAGAGCTTTCTAATAATTCAGAGCTGGGATAATCTGGGAGATGTGTCCCCCAAAGCTGAATGTACCTGTCATGGGTGTGGAAGATAAATTCATTTCTGTAGCACATTATTTAATCTGAATTTCTTTGAGCACTTTGGCCCTTCCTCTTTTCAGGAGCTGTATAGCCAGTCTTATGATGAGATTGGAGTTATGTTTGCCTCCCTGCCCAATTTTGCTGACTTCTACACAGAGGAGAGCATCAATAATGGTGGCATTGAGTGTCTGCGCTTCCTCAACGAGATCATCTCAGATTTTGACTCTGTGAGTGCCCATCCTGCTCCCTTTCCTGCCACAAAGCCAGCTTGTTTCAAACTACATATCAGGACAGGCTGCAGAAGTAAAGAGAAGCTGGAGTTACTATATTTTCCCATATAAGCCCCTCCCTATAATGTATGAGCTTCTGTAGCCATCTGGAAATGCTGGATCTGAGGGGGTGACATGGGAGCCTGGGAAATCACCTGCAAGTTCACAGGATAAAGACTGGCCAGAACAAGACACCCAGGTCCCTCTGATTCCCCCTACCTTCAAATTCAGATTCATTAAACATTTATTAGGTAACTTGTACATCAAGGGAAATGCTTTTACATACATGTTCAGCCACCCTAGGAGATTGGCAATTTTATCCCAACGTTCAGGTTGTAGAAACTGAGGCTCAGAAAATCAGGAAGTTTGCCTATAATCACGGGGCAGATAAGTGGCAGAATAAAGCTTTTATAAAAAAACTATCTCTTGGATGTTCTGTGGGGGTCACTGTAGATAGGCAAATCTGTCATTACAGTTGACTCATTCATCTTAATTGACGACTGACAGTTTTCCTAAATACTGCCCTTAGCTTCTAGACAATCCCAAATTCCGGGTCATCACCAAGATCAAAACCATTGGCAGTACCTACATGGCAGCTTCAGGAGTCACCCCAGATGTCAACACCAACGGCTTCACCAGCTCCAACAAGGTACCTAACCACCTCAATGACTAGAGAGTAGGTGGGGCTCTGCCTTCTGAGGCAAGAGAGAGGCAGCCCACACGTGGAAAACCAGAAGTTATAAGAGCAGCTAACATTAAGCACTATGTACAAAGGTGCTTTGTACTAGTACAGACACATACCACTAGGACAGAGCGATGCAAATTTAAGATTGGGTTTACTGAGAAAGTGTAATGAGCAGAGAGACAACAGCCACACCCAGCAGCCGACTACTGTTCCACAGCTTAGGTGGCAATAAGATGCTATGTGGAACTGTGGCCATGCTCCCTTCTATACTTTCATAAGAACTGGGCAACAGGAGCATCTACACAACTATGGAACAATGAAAACACTACATCAGGGAGGTGGTTTTGTTATGTTAAATCAGACCTGTGAAGCCAGCTCTACTTAGCTAACAGAAGCAGAGGAAATGAGCTGTGGGGCCCTGGTCTCAAGTGCTGTTCTCAAAACACCATCATTCCATTTTATTACAACCACCATCTCCATCATATGGATGAGATTAAAAAACACGTCTAACCCTTGAGTGCTTATAATCTAGTTGGGGAATCAAAAAAAGGACAACTATCCCAAGTTTAAAGACCAGGTTCAGAAAAGGTGAAGAGACATGACTCCTGAGCAGACACATTGCAGATAGGAAGCAGATGGGCTGGGTAGGATTTGTCTTCCCCACCACCACTGCCCAGTCTCTGTCACAGTGACAAGAGGGTGCTGACTCCTTTGTGGAAAAAAGCGAATAGGCCTTTAACAACCAGGTGAAGAGACTGACCTCCAGCATGTTTAGGAAAGAAGGTGAGTAGGCTGCTGCTGTTATGGGCTCAGAGTTGCTCCTGATGCTTTCTGGTATAGGAGGAAAAGTCAGAAAAGGAGCGCTGGCAGCACCTGGCTGACCTGGCTGACTTTGCACTAGCCATGAAGGATACCCTTACGAACATCAACAACCAGTCCTTCAACAACTTCATGCTACGCATAGGTAAGGTTCTAGGCTCCCTTCTAACACAGGGGACTCAGCAATCAGCAGGCAGGATGAGAGGATTAGAAAACCCTGATGCATTTAGGTTGGGGAGGGTCATATACTCATAGAGCTGGAAGGGACCTTAAGGACCTTTAGTCTAGGCTCTTCTAGATGATCAGACTAAAAGCCTGACTGATGGTCAGCTAGCTCTGTCCCAGTGTTTACAATGATAGCTTCCTTCCTAACATGGTTGGGAAGTCAGCTTGCTGTCTACCTAAGAAATCTACACCTGCTGAGGGCTTTGCTCACCTCAGTCCAGCCTGTTACGAGTTAGTCACCTGCTACCCACTACTAGGAATGGAGGGCGGCTCACTCCTGATGAAATCATGGGAGACTTATAGTACCAGGTGTGTGGTGTGTTAGACACTGGCAACTTCTGTACTAAGTTAATCAGCATATTGAGGGTAGTTGACAATTTGCCAAGCACATGGTGAAGGCAGGACAAATATGAGACAAGCTTACTGAGGAATGTTATATAATTAGGTGCTTTGTGGTAGGGGTCAGGTAACAAATTCTATAAGAGGAGTTGATAGCTTCTGAGAGAAGGTTTGGTGTGTGGCTGTGTTGAACTTTATGCCTCTACCCTAGGCATGAACAAAGGAGGGGTCCTGGCTGGAGTCATTGGAGCCCGGAAACCACACTACGACATCTGGGGCAACACAGTCAATGTAGCCAGCAGGATGGAGTCTACAGGGGTCATGGGCAACATTCAGGTCAGTCCAGCAACAGAGTCGAACACATGTTCAGATGCAGGGAACAAAATGGGAATAGTGCGTGTTCTGCAGGGCACTGTCCCCTTTTCATTGGCCTAGAACATTTAAGTCAGCAGTGCTGTGAGAGTTAAGGGCAAGAGTGGGGAAAGATGTCTCCATGGCTCACTGCAATAGAAGGGAGAAAAGACTTCAACCCCATTTGCAAAACTTAGGAACAAGGTCTGGGTAATAATATCCCGCCTTTTGATATGAATTTTCTGACATCTTGTGCCTCTAGTAACTCCCCCCTGAAGCCACCTTGATCTTTGTTGGCTGGGCTTGGCAGGAAAGTGCACAAAAGGGGCAAAGAGTAGGGAGTAAAAGTTCCCAAACAATGGTGCTGCCAATAGGCTGTCTGAGGAGAAAGAGCACTAGACTGTCTCTCTTTGGGAGAGGGGAGGGACCCAGACAAAGCACCCTATATTGTGTGTTTTGCTCCTCTCTGGTGCATGGAGTGGCCCTGGGAGGTCTGGAGAAGGGTGGATTGGGACCTGTGGGTCATATGTGGGTACCATCTGGGTAGCCTCGGTCTAGGCTCGCTGTCTAACCCCAAGCTCTTGTACTGTATACTCCCTCTACAGGTGGTAGAAGAAACACAAGCCATCCTTCGAGAGTACGGCTTCCGCTTTGTGAGGCGAGGGCCCATCTTTGTGAAAGGGAAGGGGGAACTGCTAACTTTTTTCTTGAAGGGGCGTGATAAGCCAGCCACCTTCCCTAATGGGTCCTCTGTGACCCTGCCCCACCAGGTAGTAGACAACTCCTGAATGGCCTCTAGCCCCACTGTAGTTCAAATGGGAAGGGAGAATGTATTTTTTTGAATCAAAGGACAAATGACCAAGTCCCAACATTCCCAAATTGTTGAAGTACACACTCACATAGACTTTAGGTTTAAAAACTTCCTCAAGCTGTCACCTGTTTGTGGACATGAGCTCTGAGGGTGGCCACACTATTCCTCAGTGTGCCTACAGCTTCCCCAAAGAGTAAGGGCCTTAGGCATAGTTCTGGGACAATCCTTCCAGAGCCCTAGTTCTGACCAGCCCTTCTGCCCCCACAGAGGCCATGGCTACTGTGAACAGGAATGTATCAGAGGTGGGACACACTTGCCTTTGCCACTGGAGCACAGGTGGGGAAGCTCAGCTGATGAGGACTTGCAGGGTGGGACCACTGTGCTGGGAATGCCTCCTCTCAGCTGTAACTTGAAAGCAGTACTTTTTTTTTTTTTTTATTATGGAGAGCACACAGCTGGAGACCTCCCCATCTCCACATGGTCCGAGTTAGGGGAAAGGGCCCTCGTCCTGATAATCTTGAAAGGTTCTTCTGGAACCCCTGTCACCTTAGTCATGAGAGCAGAAAGTGCAATATTTCCTTTTATCTGGTAGGAGGGAGGGAAAGGGAATTTATTTCTGAAAGAAAAATATATCAACAGATCTTCTACATTTATATTTTTAACTTTCTGTTAAAAAACACTTTCCGATATTGCCTTGCCTTTTGAGCTCTTGCTACAGTCGCCTTTGCTACTGCTTTAAAAGAGAATTTACAGGTATTGATAAAGAACAAGACTGTTTTATTAAAAGCTTTCTTCAACTTGGGTGTGATCATTGTGAAAATCCTGTTACTACCTCTCCTCCAAGTGCTTTGCAAACTCACCACAGTCCTCACCACATGCCTGGAAGGCACAAGATATCTCTTATTCCTAAGCTGCTTTCTTCTAAATGGTGGTCCTAGCTGATTTTACCATTGTCCTGTGTTCCTCCCAATTAGCTGGAGCCCCCACACCAGTAAGGTTACTTCCTGGTCACCAGTCAGGTCTAAGAAGTGACCATTTTAAAGTGAGTGAGGCCCAAATACAGCTGTGGGCCTTGGGTAGTAATGACTCCTATTTGTGACTGGCCAAAGGGGGATTGAAACGGCAGGACCTGGCCAACTAGACTCATCTGTAAACTGGCCCTACACATACTCCCTTAAGCCAAGGAAAGTGCCAGCAGATCCAAGGCGACAGTTATACAGAAAAATGGTATGCAGTTGGGCCAGGATATGGAGAAGACAAACGCATAGCCATGGCCTACAGCTTGCAGGAGATGGAGGAAGGTCTGCTTCCCTTTATGAGCAGACTTCTGACCACGATTTTTGGCAGCTGACTAAAACAGCTCTCTACTCAAAATATTAGAGAACCCCAATTATTTTATCCATAGTACTTTCTCACACCACTCTTCAAAAGCAACGATCTAGAATACACTGCTCCAAACCAAAGGCTAAACACACATCCCTTCTTAACTATGTGATTAACCTCACATGAACCGAGTACACTCTAAGAACTTTCAAACATCTCAGGAAAATGAGGCGGAATTAAAGTTTTAGAAAAGCTAGAAATACTCTTCGGTTGAATAGTACATACTCCTCTCTCACAAAATGCCTTCTACTGCCCTACAACAACCTGACCCGATTTTCAGCTAAAATGTACGGGCAAATCACTTATCTCCAAGAACTGACGATCTTGAGCATTTAACAAGTGACCAGGCAGTCATCGAGAAAGGTCCCAAAATGCCAATGTCTACACTCAAACTTGCCCCTTCATCGTCCTGATGAGGTGGGTGCCTGTCTCCATGGCAAGGATGTTCCCAGGCAAGAAGTCTGAGCCTTTTAACAGTTTTCAGTCCTGCGACCTTGCCTGGGACTGTGTATAGTACGCGTTTACTCACTTTTGATGTGTTCTTTAATGAAAATAATATCCTAGTGGACGAGGCTCATGTCCAACTTCTCTTCTCTTCTTGCAAATGCAGCAAACACGTGATGTAGGGACTCTGTGCGGAACAGGTTTTCATGGGTGGCCCGCTGTTCTTCCCATGAGGCAGACAGTGAGTCAGTCCCTAAGAAAGACTCTATCAGTCTCATCTAGTGCAATTGGGAGAATCAGAACCTGATCACTGATACTCTGGATGTAGGTAACTTTTTTTGGTTAATCCTCACCTGAGGGTATTTTTTTCCATTTCTTTTCAGAGAAAATGGGAGGGAGAGACATCAATGTGAGAGAGACACATCGAATGGTTGCCTCTCACACACACCCTGACTGGGGGCAGGGAGCGAACCAGCAACTGAGGTACGTGCCTTTGACCAGGAGTCAAACCCATGACCCTTTGGTGCATGGCCAGACACTAACCACTGAGTCATACTGGTCAGGGTGGACCAATGTAATTTTTAGATGGGGAACTCAGAATAGACTTTGCCTAGAGAAATCAAAAACCTATGGTATGCCCCAACCGGTATGGCTCAGTTGGTTGGAGCATCATCCCATACACCAAAGGTTGTGGGTTCAATTCCTGGTGGGGAGCTTGTGCAGAAGGCGACCAGTTGATGTTCTCTCTCACATCGATGTTTCTCCCCGCCTTCCCCTCTCTAAAATCAATAAGCATGTCCTCATGTGAGGATTAAAAAAACAAAACTAAAAACCTATGGTATGAAACCTGTGGCAGCTTCAAAATTCCTGCCCCCTAAAAGCATTTTATCTTATTCTTCATTATTGCCCATGTCACATTACTATGGCACACTTAACTGAAACAAGGTCACACACAAACACACAAAATCTCAGCCAGTTCTAAAAAATTCCCCATTTAGAGAATAGTCTCTAGAGAGCTCAATGTATACTGACTTATGTCCATTAGGCTTCAGAGTGAAATGAGTCTTTTGGCTTTCTTTACCACTCTGACCCTATGACTCAGCCTCATGAGCTGTCTCTTCAAGAGCAGTTTCTAATGAAAACAAATTATAAGCTGAAAAAACACTGGCTGAGTTGGAAGGAGCAGAGGAGGAGGGAAAACTATGATAATATCTACTACTTACAAAGGAAGAGAAAAAATTGGTAGAAACAAATTTTACTGTCTTTGTATTTTTCTGCTTATCATGTATAAATAGAGGAAAGTGTCTCAAGAGGTCCAACTTACATCTGCCTATTTTACCCTGTTTCACTCAACCTAAGTAACCCAGAGCTTATTATTTATTTCTCCACCGAGGTAATCTTCCTCTTACCTTCATAAGCAACAGTAACATCAGTTGGAAGGGTTCTTGTGATATCCTTATACATCAGTCTAGCACAAAATGGGAAGGACTGGCTACTCAGCTCTGCTTTGTAAGTAAATGATAGCAGGTTGCACAGTGAGTTTCTCTGCAAGGGTCCAACCAGCAAGGCTGCAAAGTCACTCTAATGGAGGTGGGGTCAAAACAGACACAAAGTATAGACAATTACAGCTCCAAAGGCAGCAAGTGGCTGTTGACACTTCAAACACTGTCTACCCAAAATAGGGCCCCATTAATTAAATTTCAGAGGAATAAAGGACAGAGAAAGGCCTATAAGGACTAATGATAGAGATTTATAGTATAACTAAGAGTCAGTGGCAGCCTAAGGAGGCCTGCAGGAAGCACTTACTAAGTAAATGGCCAGGGGTACAGGGGAGATACTATTTCTGCCAAGAATTTCGTTGACATCATATACATGGCTAAGATGCTTTGTGTCTGCATACACATACCAATTTATCTAAATGAAAGCCTGGAAATTCAATGTCTTTCCAAATGCACTGAGGGGGAAACACGAAGCTTATGAGTGTCACTCATTCCCCACTGCATTCATTCTTGTCTGTTCCCCCCTCTGCAAACCTAGCTCAATTGTAACCCTAAAAAGGTAGGGCAGAGTTCATGCAAAGATGGACAGTATTATTCTGTGATGTTTCAGAAAGCATTATTCTGCTTTGCACCTATACCCCAGGTTCAGCAAGGCACTTGGCACATAGTAGGTGCTCTATCAATCCTTGCTGAATTAACAGTATACCATGTGTACTCTATTACTTTGAGAGGGGAAAGGTCAAATATAAAAGCCTGAAGACAACCACTGGGGAGGGAGTAATCCCTTAACCAGTATTCATGCTTTGACATCACCCAGTTTCATCAGGGAAGAAAAGAGTAGAAAATAGCTTGTATGTAAATAATAAGCATTAGAAGGATAACAGTCAAACTTCTGACTCAGTTATGAAACATTTTAAAATACAAAAGAAAACCGGACCTCCTTTTCCCCCTTTGAAGCCTATCCTGGGCTCATCAAATGCTATGTAAGATTCCAGACAGATACCTGAAGTCGATCTGCCTGGTACTTCCTCCCAGAGTAAGCATTTAGGTATTCGCAGAGACTGAACAGGAAGTGCTGAATATTAGTCTGTAAGTATTTTGCAGATATCTCCTCTAGGGGAATGAAGACTGGAATCGAATGGCGATGTATCCGAAGTGGTTTCTGTATGACAATGTCCATGAAATAGGAATCTAGCAGGTTCCCCTCAAAAGCAGTGTTGATGCAAACACAGACTCCTCGACTGGTCAGTTTTCCACTGAGCCCTGAGGTGAACAAGATAACATCCCTCAACAGCTGTCAGGGAAAGCGGTGTCTTCCTCATCTGGGCATCCCAGTTGCCCCAGCATGACTTAGCATACACAGCCTAAGCGCAAATGTTTGTTGAACAAGTGAATGTCATACACTCTTTCCTGTTGTTAATTCTGGCACACTTTGAGTTTGAATTAAAATGATGAAATGGTGGAAAAGAAAAAAATCCTAAATATAAAATTATCGAGGAAGAGACTTTGAAATTTTCAATTTATCTATTCTCTTTTTTCTGAGTGTTACATAATTTACGATAGTCCCCAGCTCTTCCCACAATCCTCTTGTGACAGATAACGGGGAGAATAAATCCCCATTTTAATGGTGAAACAGACTTGAGCAGTTCAAAGTATTTGACCAGTGGCATAAAGCAAGCCAGCAGTAAAGCAAGCTCTAGTACAGGATCTGGCACACGCTGAATAGCGAAAATGTATAGTTGAAACCAACTGCCAATCAATCTGCTGCACAAAGAGGCCAATATTGTAGGTAAAGATGCCTACAAACAGCATGCCAGCTTTGTGTGTGTATTGAGGGGCCAAAACCAATGCTCAAGTAAGTCCAGAACAAGTAATACACCTAGGAAACTAACTCAGTAGAGACAAGAGACCCAGACTAAATAGGTCAGAAAAAGGTCTACCTGTAAAACGATATGCTTGCAGAATGGCTCTCACATTTTCCCGCTTTCTTTCCAAAACTTCTTGCTCACTGACCTCAAACGTTTGGTCAGGTTCTACATTGGCTTCAACCTGAAAGATAGGCGGCAAATCACACTGGGTACAAAGGGGCATAACACAAAGTCTCTGCCCTCACCTAACTGGAATAAAGCTGAATGCAGTGTTTATTACATAATGAATGAAGAAATGCTACAGTGTCTACAGTGCCACGAATTCACAGTAAGTGGAGGAAGAATCTTGCGGGTCACAGTGTTAGGAATCAGAAGCAGAAACTGTGCTGGTCTGAAGAGTACTGTGCAAGGTGAAAGAAAAAGAGTGTGAAAAAAGTCTAGTATGAGCACAGGGTGAGCCAAACACTTGCGAAGAGGCAAGGCTAGAAAGTTGGTTTGGGTCAAACTGTGCAAGCTTTCAAGTGCCAGGGTAAGAAATACTGACTCTAAGATGTACACTTAGAACTATGGCCCAACAGATGGTCTCAGACTAACTTTCCCTCTGAGAACTACACAACCTGGATGAAATTCCAAAACCAAGTAAGCAAACATGCAAGCAAACAAACAAAATGCTCTGAAGAAATTACACAGCCACCAAAATAGCCAAATTGAAGGTTAAAGGTAAGTGCTTTGAGCTTGGCTGGGCTTATAGCTTCCCCCTCCAAGCATTTGATTTGAATCACAAGGCCTATGGGCCACATAGAAAGCTGTAGGCTACACTTTGTAGCAGTCTCACCGAGACAAAAACTGGAGGCCAGGGTTACCAAAGCAGTCTTTCTAGGGGCCAAGATCCCATAGGAAACACAACCCAACATTCTTTAGGCAATGTACCTCCCAGGCATTTGCCAACTTCTAAACTGCATATGTATACTGGGTACTGAGGAACCAAACAGAAAGAAACTGCTAAAAGTTAAAAAGCTAAGCAGAGGTTATGGCACTTTTTTTCATATACAATACTTATCACTGAATAAAAAAACTTTTACTAGGCATGTAAAGAAAGAGAAACCGATGACTGAAAGCCAAGGAAAAAGAAGACATCCAAAATACGTAAAGAATTCTACAACTTAGATAACCCAATAAAATTTTTGTAAAAGCCTTGAAAAGTATACTTTACAACAGAAGACTCTGACGTGTTCAGTACAGGTACTTACCGTCATTACGTATTAGGCAAATGAAAATTAATCCACAATGAGGTACTATTACACACCCACTATAATGTCAAAATTTTAAAACCAACAATATCAAGTAGTGATAAAGTTGCAAAACAACAGAAAGCTTGTACACTGTTGCTGGGAATGTAAAATTGGTGCAATCACTTTCAAAAACTGCAGTATTTACTAAAGCTAATATGCATACCCTGTGACCCAGTAATTCTACCAAATCCACACCTAATAGAAAAATATATTTTTACATCAAAACACAGGAACAAGAATGTTCATAGCAGCATTTTTTTTTAACATCTTCAACCGAGGATATGTGTATTTTTTATTGATTTTAGGGAGAGGGAGAAAGAATCACTGATGCGAGAGAGAAACATCGATTGGTTGCCTCCCATATGTACCCTGACTGGAAATCAAACCTGTGATCCTTCGGTGCACAGGACGATGCTCCAACCAATTAAGCCACACTGGTCAGGGCAGCAGTATTCTTAATAGCCCCAAAGTGAAATAGCTCCATTAATCCAAATGTCACCAATGGCATAATAGGTAAACTATGGAATATTCATAAAATGATAGTACTATACAGCAATGAAAAAAAGAATGACCACTACATGCAACAACATGGATGAATCTCACAGACATACTTCAGCCAAAGAAGCCAGACATAAGCATTTCATACTTTTACCATTTATATGAAGTTCAAAACCAGGTAAAACCAACGTATGATGACAGAAATCAGAATAGTGGTTACCTTGAGGGAAATGACTGGGAGGATACAAGAGGGAAACTTCTAGGACACCGATACTCTCTGCTTTGATCTGTGTACAGGGTGTGTGCACTTTGTAAAAGATTCTGCAGATTTGTGCACTTTATATTTATTTACATATATTTTTTACTTTAATAAAAAAGTGAAGGGAGGGAGGGAGGAAGAGAGAGAAAGGAGTAAAGGGGGAAATGGAAAAGAAGTGGGAAGGTGAGAAAAAGAAGGAAGGCTGACTATATCCCATGGGCAATGAATGGTTAGTGAAGGTTTTTGAGCAAGGAAATGGCACAGTGTTTTATGAAAGCATTTTCTTGGCTGTGCAGGATTTACTGGAGTAGTACAAATACAAGAAGAGAAGTAGCAGACTATTACAACAATACTGACATCCAAATAACCTGATAAATATTTGTAAGAGATGTGGACAATACCTGAGCGACTGCAATAGAGTGGAGGAGAAAGCACAAAGACTATCTAAAGGAAAATTTCACAGTTCTTGCTGGTGGAACTCGGCTAGACAGAAAATTGAAAAGAGGAAAGAGTCAAAGTTTACTGTGAGGCGCCAAGTCTGGGTAACAGAAAAATGGCACTAATGACAAAAATACCAATGAATCAAGTCAGGATGAGACTGGGGCAACAGGTTCATGTCTGAGGGCAAGTTAAAAGACTATTATGAAGAACTTGCCTGGGCCATCATAATGCCTGACAATGGTTAGTTGACACTGATATTAGCTGATACTCTACAGGTTTCATGAGGGATCAAGGACTGAAATCGATCCACTAAGATCACAGGTAAAACACATTATACAAATTTGCGAATTCCCAGATCATGCTCTTTACACCTTAGGAAAACCTGCCGACAATCACCCTTGTACTCACTCTGGCTTGACGTCGTTTCACTTCAGCCCTCAATTTATCTCGCAGATTTCTCAGTTTATGAATCTTGCTTCCAAGAGTGCTTTCCACTGCCTGTGCTTCCTGTGGCTCTTCAAATTTTTTACGAGATCTAGTCTCTAGTCTTTCCAAGTGAGCTAGAACACCTGAAGAAAGTAAAGAGAATTTCTCAAGAAATCAAGGATTTCTAACTCTGGCCACATGAAGCATTTCAGAGAAGAACAAAGGGTGACCCTTTTTTCAGAACGTCGTGCCCAGTTAATCGTTAGGCACTGGCCCCAATTTATAAAACCAGAAGAACTGACACCAGAAGCCAAAGCTCAGCAACTTCTTAGCCTGAAAACTGATGTACAAACAGGCCGTCCCTAACCAGGACAATGTCCAAAAAGAGCATTATCTGAATACAGCTAATCTCAATCCATGATCATAATAACCCAGAAAAAAACACATAGTCATCAAACTCACGAACTTCTCAGAAACTGTTTTTTAAAATGTAGGTTTTTTTAAAGCATATCTTCTCAAAGTGCACATGTGTAATTCTTTGAAGCTCTGAAAAATATTAGTACAGGACCATCATGACACAAACTAAAAGGAGCTGTCCACAAATATTACCGGGTATTAGAGAGGAAAACAAGCTCACTGCTTGCAAGAAACTGAGGCAAATTTCAGTTCCCTGGAGAATGACTAAGAACCAGTACAGGTGCACCACACCTGTATTACTGCACCACAACGCTGTTATTCACCTCTATTTCCCAGGTGAAAAAACGGAGGCAGAGAAGGGTAAAATAACTTGCCCGAAGCCACAGTATTTATAATAGCAGAGCCGGGACTCAAACCAAACCTAACCAACGCCAAAGCCACTGCCTGCACTGCCTCTTCCACAGGAGTAATGCATACATGGCCCCCCAAATCCTGGGAAGAGGGAGAGAGACCTTACTGGCCCAAACTGTAGCTCTGAGTAGAAACACTGAGCATATTATGAATGCAAACTATCGATTTAAAAAGGGGCAGGGGCCTAGAAATATGTGAAGCATTTTTTCCCTGACGGTAGCTGTCTGTCCCTCTAAGTAAGTCTTCAATACGGGTATGCCTCCAGGTAGTGGGCTCGGTTCCAGGTCAAGCAATAAAGTGAGTCCTAACTTTTTGCAGGTGGAGGGTTTTACCTTCAATTTGCAAAAACCGCAAAACCTGTGAGGCGCAATGGGCGCATGCTCGTATTAGCTCCTCTCACTATTCTGCTCCCAAACTGGACAGGTTGCACAAGCGTTAGGAGGAAAGGGCCCTGAGCCTGGGGGTCACCTTTGGACAGCAGCAGGTAAGCGCAACCATTTAAATACAGTACCTCCTTTGGACTCGCCCTCTTGACTTAAAGGTTTCGCCTGTTCCATTGACTCAGATTTCCAAGAGCCTTCCTAGGAAGCTGTCAGGCACTGCTAACAGGGACCAAAATTTCCTTGCTGGTAAAGGAAAAATGGGGAGTCACATCTAGTCATATTTAGACAAACCCAGACGGTAGGACACACACAACTCAACACTCCAAGCGTCACTGCCAGGACTCCCCTTCCCTGACCCGCGCTCTCCCCGAGTGCGAGCCCGCGGCGTCCGCGTCCACCTCGCGGGCCCAGCGCGCTCCCGAGGGCACCGCCCCTCGGTTCCAGCCGTGCTGCCTTCCTCACGGAAGGAGCTGTAAGAGGCCGGTTAGCCTCCCACCCTGGTCACCGTCCCGTCCCTCACGGAGTCTCATTTCCCCTTACCTTTTCTCCTCTGGCTCACCCAGCCCTGGGACTAGAGTTCCCGCCGTCCTCGAGTTCCCGCCGTCCTCCTTCAAAACCAAGCCGATAGGACCCAGCATGCTTTGCGCAGCCACCGTACAAAAACATGGCGGCGCTCAAGGCCCCTCCCTGATCCCGGCATGCACCGGGGGATAGGCCAGGCCTTACTGCTGGGCAGGAAGATGGCGGCACCTGGAGCGCAGCCGCAGATCTTAGTCCAATACTTGGTGTTACGAAAGGATCTATCGCAGGCTCCGTTCTCCTGGCCAGCGGGCGCATTGGTAGCGCAGGCTTGTCACGCAGCCACTGCGGCTTTGCACACTCACCGCGACCACCCGCACACAGTCGCCTACCTCCAGGAGCTGGGGCGCATGCGCAAGGTGGTCCTTGAGGTGAGGCACCGGGCCGAGGGGGAGGGGCGCCGAGACCGGAAGTGGGTGTGGCCTTGAGTCAGCGGGCCCACCGTCGTGGCTGGGGACTGGCGTTACGGGGGTGGTCTTTAGCATCTAAGTGTTGGAAACGGTTCTGAGGTGATTTGAGCTACTACTCAGGGAGCCTTCCCTTGGCGGGGGAGGGCCTGACTGTGAAGAGTGGACGTCGGGCCCGTTCTTGGTGCTTCTCGCACCCGCCCTGTCTTACCTGCGGCCCTGTTGTAGACACCTGTGCGGGAGGCGGCTGGCGGACCGGGACTCGCCCGCCTGGGCACCGGGCGGGCTTTCAGCGCCGCCGCCCGGGAACTTGTTCCGCTCCCTTCCCGCGAAACCGATCCAGGATACGGGCGCTGGGTTCCTTATTGCGCGTGCAGTCGAGCTGAAGCGTTTACCGGGGCATGACGCCACATTGCTTGAAAATAAATGTGAACCCTAGTGTAAGTTGAACCTAGCAGCACAAACACCAGGGGTGTAAAGTAGCGGTGAGGTCCTTTTTGCAGGTAGCCAAACAGATCTTACCGTTACCCTTTGTAGTTTCAGCTCTAGAAATGTATCCCAAGAAGGTAATTAGATGCACCCAAAGAGCATTTTGCAAGGATATTCATAGGAGCACTTTATAATGGTAAAAAATGTGGAAATCACTCAATTCCCAATACTAGGGATTGGTTAATTTTTGTCCTCAATGGATTATGAAACTAGTGTAAATCATGTTATTAGTGCATATTTAGTTGGAAGAGTGTTCATGATGTGATGCTAACTATATTCTACATACAAGATGATCCATATTTTAAAAGGAAATACATCTCAATACTAAGCAATGAGTGATGGGATTTTATTTCCCAGTACTTCTTTTTCGTTTTCTACATTAAGCACATATTTTATAATGAGAAGAATTGCTTTTATTTTAAAGCTGTTTTCCCTCATAAAATGTATTTGTTTTAATAAATAAGCAAACCAGAACCCTGGGGTGGAGGGGTAGGGTAAGTCCTTCATGGCTAGGTGGAAAAAACAGGTTATTTTTGCAAGAGAAAAATTGCTGTTGGGTAGTGAAACATCAAACAGTAACCTGTAGTATAATGTCTTGAGAATTTATAGGCAAGCAGAAAAGAAGCAGATAGCTTTTCATTAAGATTCTTTTTATAGGATAAGGGCCTCAAGAAACCTCTGGTTCAGACATCCCCCTCTCCCTGTCTTTCAGGCAGATAATATATTTACTTTTTTCTAAGATGAGAGAAAAGCCCACAGATTATCCCGAGTTTAAAAGACATCTCATGGTTCCTAGTTGTTAGCCATGACTCAAGAAAGGGACTTCGGAGTCACCAGTGATTAAATTAAGGTACTGCTGTAGGTATAAAGACTAATAAAAATATAATGCCAAGGTTACTGTGTGCCAGGCACAGGTCTGTGCCTAATTTCATTGAATCCTGAATACTACTAGGAAGCATTATCATCTGTTTTATGCAGGGGAAACAAAGGCCCAGCTAAGTCAGTAATTTATGAACAATCACCGAATCAGTAAGGGGTAGGGCAAGGGTTTGGACTCACTCTACTTGCACAATGCTGCTGCCTGTTGCTGCAGAAGTAAGTGTGTGTGTCGAGGGGGTGAGGGGGTGGGGGGGTGAGGGGGTGCAGACCATGAGTTCTGGAGCTGGGCTCTCCTTGAAGGACTCAATAGATTATTGCTCAATCCCTGCATCCTCTAATTCGACAAAACAAACCTGGAGTCGTCATTGCAGCTTCTGCCTTCATAGGGAAGAAATATCCTTATGCAACATTAATTTATTTTCCGAGTGGTAGTTTTAATACTTACTGTAATGGGGTTCAGCACTGGTGATAAGGATGGTGAGAAAAAATTTCCAAAGGATGTTAGAGAATAGTTTGCCCTCCCTCATGTTAACTAGTGGGAACTATCCCAGAAGGAAAATCCTAGGTTTGGTAATCCTAGGTGGGGTAAGTTGAGCGGGGAGGAGGGAGGTGGAGACAGTATGATTTCAGAAATCCTTCCAGTAGTAGTCAACTCTTAAAGTCAGAGCTGGCTGAAGGATTAGGGATAGCTATTTGGGCATCAGCCGTAAGAAAACTAGAAAATGTATAGAGCATAATTACTGACAATACATACAGCATTGCAAGAAGGAAGAGAAAAATCTCCATTTTATAAACATAAATATTAAGCCTCTCCCCTTCTCCCTCTCCCCCCCCTAGCCCCCAGGCAGCTTATCTAAGGTCCTACAGAGAGTGAATGGGAAATGGAGCAGTGAAGCTGTTACTTCTGGAAGCTTGCTCTACAGCTCCTTTGGGAGAACTTGTTCCTCCACTTTCAGTTACAAGGAAACCCCCCCCAATACTTTTTTCCCATTGACTTGACACTTCCTAAATGGGCTATTCGATCTGTGTTCTGCTTCTGGTAGGCCCCAGATGAGACCACGCTAAAGGAGTTGGCTGAGACACTGCGACAAAAGAGCATCGACCACATGCTATGGCTGGAGCAGCCAGAGAATGTCGCCACTTGCATTGCCCTCCGTCCCTACCCCAAGGAAGAAGTGAGTCAGTATTTGAAGAAGTTCCGATTGTTCAAATGACTGATGTTAGGACTTGCTTTAATATACTTGAGTGTCAGCTGGATCCAGAAACTGTATGCCATCTGTCCCTAAGCATCATGTACTCCTTCCAGTGGCAACTTGCTCTTCCCTTTAATTTACGACGATTTCTTGAGGGTCAGACACATGTTCACATTAAAATTGTTATTAGTAAGTACTTCCTCTTATTTTTAATTATTACTAAGTTCAGATGGAGAAAGTAGATGAGCAGCAGTATTGTTTATGGTCATTGCTCAAATAGAAGATTTGGTTAGACCCCTAACCAAAAAGGTCAAGGAAATGCCTTTCCATTTTTGTTAGGGATAACAGAGTTCATCTCATAACCCAGGTTTAAAACTTTGCCTCTGAATTTCTTATTCACATCCAGTTATTGTTGAATCTAAGATACCAACTTTAAGACACACCATTATTTTATGTGTTAAGAAAGATATACTGCCAGTTAAAGACATGCAATATAAGATGTATTTTAATTTTAAATGTTAAAATATACATATTTCTTAGATTTGATGAAATTTGTCAAATGCTACATCTATTTTCTTGTAGTTGCTGGTGCTACCACCCTGTATTAGGCTCTCACTTTGCTTGTCAGAGGGTCCCACAGGTCTGCTCACCTCTAATGGATCCTGGTTACAATCCAGCAAATGTTCTGCCACCAGGCTTATATAGGGTCACTGAGCACCCTGTTCAGTATAGGCTCCACCTTGCCCATGGAATAAAATCAGAACTCCTTAGCTTAGCCTTCTGGCCCTCCACATTTGTATTCCTACCTATCTTTTTAGGTGAGTCTTCTGTTCCTTTATCCAAACTTGATGTTGCTGCCCTCTAGCCTCTGGTCTGGGAGTTCAATGTTCAAACTCTTCCCCTCCCTTTCCTGCCTCTGGGCTTTAAACTATTTCTGACTCAAGTGCTATATCTTCACAAGTCTTACCCATCCAAAAATGATAGTTACCTTCTCTGATTGTCTATAACACTATATAACATTTAAAGTATTTTTGCAAACATTTGGAAATATCTACTGAAATTGCTTGTCTATCTGTGAAGCAAAGTTTATAAAGGGTAATTTGTTCAACAGATATCTGCTGCATGTCTACTGTGGCAGGCTATACTAAGAGCTGAGGATATAAAGATAAAAGTTTTTACTCTCAGGTAGCTAACAATCTAGTGAGAAGACAGATGTAAAAACAATAAAGTACAAGGTAATAGTGGTATACTTTTCTCCCCACATCCCCTAGATACCAAGACTACTGAGGTACTAGATATGATTTTTCTTTATAAGGATGTTCACTTGAAACTAGGAGAATGAATAGGGAGAATTAGTATAGTGCTGAGGGCAGAACCAACCCCAGGAAGTCAAGTGAACAGAGTTTCAAGAGGGAGAGAGTAATCAAGTGCAGCGTAGGTTTTCAGTAAATAAGAACCGAAAATATTTAGCAATTGGGAATCCATTGGTTAACTTGGTGAAAGCAGTTTAAATAGCACATGAGGGTGGGAATCAGACTGGAGTCTATAGAGACAATAAAGGAGAGAGAGGTAAGAGGTGGGGCCTGTTCTTTCAAGAAGCCTGAATGGGTGGAGAGGGTAATGATTGAATGGGGGTTGGAAAGGTGAATGCTGGGTCCCATAGAAGGAATTTTCTTAGATACTTGAGCAAGTTGATGGGTGAAGAGAAGGAGGGTAAGAAAAGAAACTGAAGTTAGTAAATAGAATAACTGATAAAAAGTCCAGAAAAAAAGTGGAATGAGGTGGGCCAAGGCCATAGGGAAGGAGTGGCCTTGAAGAGAGAGTGAAACCTTTTTTGAGATGGGAGGAAAGGAAGTAGGGAAAGGTATGGATGCACATAAGAGGAAGCAAGCTGAAGTTGACTGAACCTGTTGACTTAATCTTACTCTATGAAGTAGGAAGCATACCGCCTTTCGTACCACCGAGCAAACTTTCTGACACTGTGTTACATGGCGTAGCATAGTGGTTAAGAGTTCAGACTCTGGTTGGTGTCAGATGGCCCAAGTCCAAATACTGCCTCTCAGCCATTCAAGCTGTGTGAGCTTGGGCAAGGCACTGCACTTCCCTGAGCTCCAGTACCTTCATCTGTAAAACAGGGATTTACAGGGGTATGATGTGGACTAAATGTGTTAGTTGGTACAAATCCCTTAGGACAGTGCCTTGGCACTTGGTGCTAGAACCTAAGCATAAAAGTATATTTGAAGACACAGCCCTCAAAGAGCTGCCTTCAAAGAGCTTTTGGTCAAGTCAGCCAGTTGTCTGCTTCCTTTTCTGCTAAGGAGTGATGCCATTCAAGAATCCTCAAACACTCCCCGCTGTTTCCATGCAAGACAATTAGGAAAATGTTTCCAAATGACACTGCACCCAAGAATAATTTTTTTAAAAGAATTTTGAATTCTGCAGTAAGACATAATGACAAAGCCACAGAGAGACAAAGCTACACAACTGGAAATTAAGAGCTCAGGCAAATCCCTAGAGCAGAGATCTGAGCGCAAAAGCATAAACTGGGGAAAGGACAGGCACTCATGCTGACCCAGAGTGAGAGCAAGGTAGTAGCAGGGAAGTAGCAGATTTTCTTACTAGTATGGGCTAAGACCATTATCATTTGAACAAGATCAGTGTTTACCGAAGGGTGGTCCCTAACTCAGATCACATGAGTACTTGTTAGAAACACAGTACAAATTCTCCAGCCTTACCCTAGACCTGAATCAAAAACTCCGGTGTTACCTAGAAGCAGCCTCATCTCAGGAGGCAGCCAGCCTAAAAGGTGAAAAATAAACGTGTGTGATTTAGAGTCAACGCATTATGATAGTGTGTAATGTGCTTACAGGAAGGAGTCAAGATGGAGAGCAACAATCTGGCACTAAATACACTGTATCCGGCCTTGCGTACCAAGTTTACAAAAAACCCATATTCTTCAAAAGAACAAAATTGTGCTGCAAGCCCTTGAAGAGGTGATAAGTCCATGACAAGAATCTCCTATGCTTTATAAGTTTCTTATATATAAAAATGTTTTAAAATGAGCAGTGTGTCCATACGTGCTAGTCAAGCCTGACAATTTTATGATGCAGGTGGTCTTGTGTCCAGTTTACACAAACTGGCTTTGACTTGCTCAAGGTCAAAGTCAGTGGCAGGACCAGGATTGAAAACCAGTTTTTTTGTCAGTCCGGCCTTCCCTTAACCTCTCATAGTGGGTTACCTATTCAGTTCCCAGCCATGTAGATGCTAGAGGGTGGTTGTGAGTGGTTCAAGCACTGGGAAGCTGTGCTTCCCGTTGTACGTTGGTTAATTGATGCTCTGGATTACAAGTCTTCCTGTGACTGTGAGTCATATGACTCAATACCCTAGGGCCCAATTATCACTGGATGAGCTGACAAAATTGAGTTTCTGAACTTGTAAAGCTGAGGATCAATGTCTAGGTCATTGCTTCTCAAGGAGCTGACAGAAAGCAGAGCGCTTGTCTAGAGGTGGTTGTTAAAAGCACATTTTAGTGCTGTTTAATCTATATACATCTTCCCCAGATTCTGAGACGCCATCCTTGGGGTGTGTGCCGCGCTTCCTGGTTGAGAATCTTGGCGACAGTGAACCACTGTTACTGATGAAAAGGGGTTAGTGCAGAAAAATGGCTGAGAACCACTGTCCTTGCCTGCCAATGCCTCACTAGTTTTAGCCATCCTCCGAGGTCAAGTTTAGCAAGAAGAGGGGACTCATCTAAGTGTGGGGACCAGTAAAGACTTCTTGGAAAGGGCACAAGAGTATTAGCCTTGCATACTGCCTGGCAGAGTGGAAAGAAAAGGATTCCTCAACTGACTCCACTGTTCCGAAAGCAGCAACTTCAGACAAGCATGTGTACTTCCCACACTGCCTAGCAACAGCTCATCAGAAGATGGAAGAAACACCAAACCTTGGTCTAAAGTTCGTGTTCTACTCAGTACCTTAGGGCCTCTGAGAGGAAAACATGATAAAACAGATACTCCATTCTGTTCTGAGACAAATATAAATGATTAGACCAGAGCCCAAATCCAGTACAGGAGAAAAATTCTTTGTCTGCAGAAGGATCAAGAGCCAGAGAAAAGTGAAAGCTTCTCTGATCTAAGAAACCAAATTTCCTGCCTCACAAAAGGGATCCTGTCAATCATTTTATATTTTATACCTGCCCCACAAGGAACCCATTTTCCAAAATACTTTTAAGCTAAGGAATGACACTGCAGCTTCATGGAGCCCCCTTTTCCTTTCCTATTTAGATATGAAGGGACAGAATGCCTCTCCCAAAATTATAGGGGGACACCTTGCTGACCTCATGCCAAAGCTCACCCCCATCTAGGCCTCCAAAGGGCAGGCTCTGCCTGCCTCCAGGAGAAGGGGCCAGGTCCTCTCTCCTCAGTCCGTAAGTTCTCATTCCTTTTCGAGGCCTGTTTTTAAAAGTTATTTCACATAAGAAAATTGCCTAAGGCCACACAATGAGACTCCGAATTCGTACTACATAATAGTACAGGATCATGAATCCAGAATTTAGAACTAGAAGACTTGGTTTCAAATCCCAATCCACTGACAGAAAGTATTTGTGTCATAACCTCTTAGAGTTTTTCTTTTTACAACTATCTCAAAGGGCTGCAGAGGGCACATGAATGGACCTAAAAGCACCTTACAGATTGTCCCAGTACCAGTTTATTTTTCCTGAACGTTTTAAATACTGTCATCAACTACAATAGAGTACTGTGTAAAATATTCTAGAATACTGTTAAACTCTATAAAAGCCTGTACATCAGGCTGGATAGAGCTAGTAATGGAAGAGACCTCAGCTAGTGGCTGGCTGGCAGTTTCCAAGTGAATCCCAAAGCCTATTTCATGTTCCTCCTTGAGCCCAAGGCTGATTTAACTCACTTCCCAGTCTACCAGCTAACATAATTCTAATAAAATGTTTATGAACACTCAGGAATATTAATTAACAATTTAAAAAACCAGCTCTCTGGGCTCCTTCCCGGGTCCAGGCCTTTGCCTGTGCTGTTCCTCAGGCTTCTCTTCACTGGCTTCCTCGCCCTGCAGACCTCCCTTCAAATGCCAGTCCTTCCTCAGAGAAGCCTTCCTGGGCTAGCTCTCCCTCACACCACTTAACCCAGTTCTGATTATAACTATGTAAGTCCCCCGTGTGAATATAAGCTCTGGGAGGGGAGGGTCCATGTCTGTCTGGATCCTTCCATATCCCTACTTAACCTTGGAAAAGGACAATAAATGTACTAAATGAGTGAATGAGGCCTGAGCTTTGTGTTTCTTTAATCTTGTTAAGAGCTCTGTGGCAATAAAAGTAAAATACATAAAACTAATTTAGCACTGGCAGAAAAAGTTCTGGATGGAGGAATGCTTCCTTTGGCAGTTTTCTCCAATCAAAGGAATTTATGGACTTAATTAACTCATCAAGATCTTTCTGAAATACAGGAATGGTCAGGGATCAAGCTTGCTCTGAACCATTCACTTTATTAAGTGGAGCTGCTCCTCTGGGAAGATCAGCTAGTCAGCAAGGAAATCAGCAGCTTCCTGTGTAAACAGACAGTTGTCCTTTCTTTTTCTTTCATTGTCAGGACCCAGAAGACAGTTTCTGGGTACAGAGCCTATCCTAGGCAAAACCATAAAGAAGATGAAGTTTCTCTGTATCAACCTCACTTTTTCCTCAATTGTTCTATTTGTTTTTCTAATTGGGCCTTCCCAACTACTTTAGGATAAATTTAAATCAATGTTTAGCCTCATCTAAGAGAAGTATCATTCTTACCTTATCCCAGGTATGGGAGAAAAAATTTTGTTCCCCATAAATATGACTTCAGACAACAGCTACCAAATCTGTATGTACTTATGTGTAGGAACATGTGTGGGATATACACCCTCCCATCCTCTACTATTACACTTGCTTACCCTCCTTACCCAGGCCCTACTTAGCCAAGTATTAGTGGATTTAAGCTGCCTGAAAAATACACAAGTAAGAAATAGGGCCTAATATAAAATGCACTGTCAGATTGAAGGAGCCTTCTCAAGTAAGATCCGACATCTGCATAATAAATGCTAGTATATAAAAGCCAGTAACAGGGAGAGATGGTATCTTGTGCCTCTGAAGTGCTGCCTGGACCAGATCTCCTGAGTAACAAACAGCGGGACCAGAGAGATTAATCATCAGACAAATGGTCAAAGTCAGAACTTCCTCAAGGCCCACTATCATGCCTTCACTTTGACCTCAAATTTCACTGAGCTGGTTCGTATTAGGGTGACTTCAAGGGTTTTTGGCTTCAGGAATCCTTTCTTTTATTACCCTTTAATTCCCCATTAGTCATTTTGCGCTTTCGCAATCCCTGCAGGATGTAGGTTTCATTTTTTCCCTGTGAATGAAGAGGCAACCCATGAAGTTGTTAAACAAATTCTATTCAGTAGCTGGAAAAGTGCATTTCCTGTGGAATGACAGGAATTACATAGAAGCAAGCAATTTTATTTTCCTCAAATGTAGCAATAATTTCAGTCTGTACATACATAAAACAAACAGTGCAATTATAAAACCTTGAAGGTGACATGCATATGTTAAGGTGCAGTTGGGATGAGGGAGGATGTTTAGCATCTCCGATTTTCCTTACCACTTTTTTTTCTAGTTCCTTATGCAAAAGCACTGAGTCAGGAAACTTCATCTGGAATGCTGAAGTTAAAGGTGAACTTCCTGAAGTCTGCAAGTCTAAATATCACAAACAGAACAGAAATGACATCCTAGAGCAGTTTGGTAGGGACTAGAGTAATATGGCTGGGCTTCCAAGCTGGGAATGAATGACATCGGGGATGCATTTTTCTGAAAAACTAAAAGAGATAATGTTTGTAACTGAGTGTCCTATTCCTCTTTCATTGTTGCTACCCATGTGAGCCCTTCCACCAATCTTTTGTTCCGGCATTATACTTTCTGAATAGATGCTGTTCAATGGAGTTATTTGTAACTAAGGGTGGTGAGATGCAGAAAGGAGGACCTGGGAAAATGGCTTCTTCCTTGATGTCTGAGTCCAAGCTCCTCTTCCATTGTGAGTTCTTATGGCCTTTTCTCTGCCACGGAAGCAGAGGTAGCTGGTGCGCAATGTCAGGTGTTGTCATCATTCACAGGCCCAGGAGTGCAGGTAAAGGCGAGTGATGGGGATCTACCTTTGCTTCTTCCACAATACCTTCCTCAAGCTTTCCTGGCCTTGCAGTGGAACTTCTAGAACTAGAAAGTCAGTTCACTGAGTCCTTGACTCAGAGGCCAGGATGAGACAAGATGTGGCAGAGTGACAAGACACAAAGGGAAAATATGGTACCAATTAGCCTCAGAGCAGAATAAATTTGTATTTGCACTGATGAAAATTCAAATTCCCAAAGTCAATCTAAAAAGAAGAAGATTTTCTTTGAATACTAATTTTTCTCTGTACAAGTAGCCTGTGCACTTCTGGTGACAATTCCTTACACTGCTCTCAAGGTAGATGGTCCCAGGGATACTCTAGGGCAGTGAGCTCTAGCGTGTCTGGAACGGCTCTTTCTGGCCATTGGCATTTTGATTTGAATCCCAAAGTAAATCCATACATGGCATCACAGTTATTAAAATAATGAAATATTACTAGCCAGATGTAACTGCAATTCAATCAATGTTATATTTCACACACAAATATAGAAAAATCAAGAGTATGATAATAAAGCCATAAAATTAAACAGAAGGAAATTTCTACAAGAAATCAAATATATTTACAGTGAGATTTAAAGGGAAAAATAAGCTACTTGGATCATAAACTTAATTTTATTTTAAATAACTTTAGCTACTTCAGCTGTTAATACAATAAAAGCAGAAAGAACAGGCTGCCTTTTCCCAGATTTAACCAGAAAATTGTATCTACAATAATTGACAGAACTCACTTCTTGTCCTTCACCCATCTCATCAAAAATTATTGCATTCTCCCCAAACTGGTATTTTTTGGATTCCTCTGAAGACACTCGTTTCATCCTCACTCTTGGAGGCATCTTGGTTTAAATCCATCTTTTAAAAAAAGGAGAAGGGGTACAACGTGGAGGCAAAATATTCTCTTGAAGCCAACAGATAGAGTTGCTAGAAGAAGCTGATTGTACACACAAGCTGCTAGGGGCCGGGAAGGCTGCTGATGAGACACGCGATGGCCTTTGGTGGGCGGGCACGGGCCCTTCTTCCTGGCAGAGCTGGGGCTGGGCCAGCGGAGGCAGAGCTCTGTCTTCCCCTCACAACTTGTTGTTTTGGTTTTCCTCCAAAGGCCTTCATCCAGATAAGAAGCCAATGACTGATTACAAAAATAAGAATAATTAAATTTGGCTCAAGAAATAGATTGTCCAACTGTTCTGCCTTATTTTTCAATATCCAAGGCCTTTACAAAGAAACAAAAGCATCTCTCAATCTCCCAACAAAAGTGAACTCCTCTTTTTTTTTGCTCCAAATGCTACGACCTGAAGAATGGCTGCAGATTGAGATATCAAAAATCTCAGAAAAATATATAATATATTTGTATATCTCTGTATGTCTATTATTTAAATTTCACATTCCTTTAAAAGTGGTTATTCAGTCAGTAGCTGCTGAAGGAGGCTCTTCTGCTGGGCCTGGGGGGTCTGTGGTCCTGCCGTGGGTTTTTGAGTTCCCAGTGGACCAGGCTGGTTCAGGTAAGGGTCCCCGCCTACCAGATTCACTGTACACTGGACGTCAGCAAACACCTGAACCTGTTGCACCTGCTGGAACACAAATAAAAGATGTGTTTAGACAGAAGGGTCTGCCCCCCCGGCTTATGAGTGGGTACTACTTGAAGTGGAAACTCACTAGAGCATTCCTCTAGTCTGTAGTCACCACAGAGAAGAACTCTTCTGTCTTCTTGTCCTACAAAAAGAAAATCGCTGCACTCATTTTGCTCAGGGTTCTGGAAAGTTCACACTTTAAAAATAAAATAAAAATCGGAATGGTCAAGCCTCCTACAGGGTTGCCATCAATACCGAAAGTGAGCATTGTTGCTAATATTGCCAAGATTGGGAAAAGCCCAGTTTCAGAGACTGGGTATCCAGTGGTGGGTTAAAAAAAACACACATGTTATTTGGAAAACTGGTTTAAAAGCATTCTACGGATGACTTTAGTAGGATAAAAAAATTCTTTATGATGTTAGAAAATTAAGGATTTTAACCCAGTATTAGCAAAATAAAACCACCACAACTCAGTAACAGGACATCAGCATTAATGTCCTGAAGGTTTGCATAGTATCTAAATGTACTATTACATGGCTTCTTTATATATTGCCTTTAGAATTACAGCAAAATATTAGCAGAACAATTTTATATTTAACTTCTTTTTCCTGATAGACAATTCATTTAAACACATGAGTTAAAAATAACAGTAAACTAGCTGAGAACAGTGTGAATTTTCCCTTTAACTACTTTCAGTAATTATACAAGTATTCCTTTAAAATGTCTACAGTTGCATAGTTCTAGCATTTTCTATTGGGAAAACAAAACCAGAAGTTAGTCTTTACCAATCAGTATTATTAAAGTCATTTGTAGAACTGATAAAGGACAACATCCCACTGTGAATGTTCCAGACCAAGAATGGAGAGGCCTTCTCAGTTATCTAAGTGCATGTAAGTGTCTGAAGCTTTTGGCAAACTTGTGTCTTGTGTTTTAATAGGTTCCTGAAGTATTTTAGAGTAGTGGTTGATGCATTTTTTTTTTTTTTTTGGGGGGGGGCGTACATCACTAATTCATGCCAATTACACTCAGCTTTTCTGAAAATTTTTTTTATCCTAATTGAATAAAAGTTATTCTCCATTAACCTTCACTGGCCAAATGTGAAATGTCCCAACGATCCAACTGCTGTGTCAATCTAGGTTCTGGTCCTCTAGATCCAGTGACGCCTCCAGTCTACTCTCCTTCCGCTAAAGCAGACATCCCTGAGCCTTTTGGTGCCTGATGAATTAACTCTCTACCTAGGTTAGCACCATTTCCCTCCTTAGCCTCCTCTTTCCCATTTCCCGAATTTTGTTTCTTGCCTCCACATGCTCCCATTGGTGGTTTTCTTCAGGGCTCTTTCTTGTGTATCTAAAATAGACCGCCTCTCTGGCTGCCTCTGTGCGCCCCACCTTCGTTCTCTGTAACTCCTCACTCCTAGTGCCCTTCTAGAGCTCACCCTGGCCTGCCTCTCCCCCATGTCCACAGTCTCCCTACTGGTGCTCCTGCTTCTCTAGCCTGTGTTCTTCTCCTGCCCTCTCCTGCCTTGCCTCCCTCAGCCCCGGGCTCCAGAGACAGCCCCCGCCTCCTCTCCCTGCTCTTTCCCTCACCCTTTTCTGTCTCTGAGTTTCTGCCCAACTCACTCCCCAGCTTCTGTTTGGCAAAGACAAAGACACCAGAGCAAAGAGAGATCTGATGATGGGCTACAACAGAAAGAAGACTCTGCCCCTGAAACTTACAATGAGCACAAACTATAGGGTTTTTAGGCGCTGATTTTTTAAAAACAATTAACATATACTTTCATGTTTATATGTTTCAACTTATGAAATACTGGGGCAGAACATAAGATGTTTTTGTCCCCTAACACTTAAAAACATTTTTGATAAAGGCATGAAAAAACCAACTAGAAAGAAAATTGTTTCTTTAAAAAAATAATGCTTTTTAAAAAGATAGTCTATATTGAAATTTAAAAAAAATGGAAAAGAGTAAACCGAACTGTAACAAGTACACATCTCAGCCATTTTGAACCTGACAAGGAGGTCCCTCAGCCCGGGCCTCAAAGAACTTCTCACATCAATGCGGACTTCACAGCAGGCAGGCTTCAGGTTCCCCAGGTGAGGCGGTGGTGGGGGAGCCAAGTCCCAGCCGCTTAAGAGTTTCCAGAATAGCTTTTACTTCAAGTCAAATACTGTGCCAGGGCTCAGGAACTTTAAAACTTGACTTTCTGTTTTAATTAAACTGTTGAGCTGCCCAATGTAAGTCTCTGTAGGTGTGAGACTTTAAAAAACTTCTAGTGAATGAAGACTTCAGCTTCCCCATCACAAAACCCCCTCTCTTCAGCCCCACAGGACTCAGGTCCTATTTCCCAATGCTCCAGCTATGGACACAGCCTCCTAACTGACCTTTCTCCTCTGGAGCTGCTGCCCAGGCCCCTCCTTTCCCCTCCCCGTCTTCCCTTTCAGGGGTGAGGTTTCTTCCGCAGGACTGTACCCAAATCCTTAAGTTTAGCATTCAAGGGCCCCTGGAAGTTTGCCCCAATCTATTTGACCAATTTTAGTTCCTATGAATTCTATCACAAACCCTCTACTTTCCTTCAGTGAATTTGGTTCCCCAGGGCTATTCCTGCTAAGATATTCCTGCTTCCCTGCCTCTGTGCCCTCCACTTCCAACCCGCCCCCCCCCCCCACTTCCAAGTTCACCCCCACCCCAGCCTCCACCAACCAATCAGAATACTTTTCTTCTTCACTTGGCCTTGCTAACTACCCTTCAAGGTCCAGCTCAGTCCCATCTCCTGTGGAAATGCTCTTCTAACCATCTCAGCAATTTCTTCTCTTTTTTTTTTTTAATGCTTATGGCTCTTGTTACTTATAACAATCTGAGTTTGCCTTGTTTGATTATGTGATCATTTATGTGCACATGTCTATGTGTTTTATCTTTCAACAGGCCCTAAGTGGTGTAGCAGAAAGAGCATGGACTTTGGCGCTAGAAAGACCTGGGTTTGAACCACAGCTCTGCCACTTTCTAGCTTTGTGAATTGTGCATATGGTCAAATCCCTTCAAGTTCTGTCTCTTCATCTGTGAAAAAAAGGAATACTACCTCCTTCCTAGGGTTATAGTAAGGCTTACATGAGATAAAGCACATTTCACAAATCTAACTTTGTTTCCTCACTTCTTCTCAGTTCACCAGAAGGGCAAACAGATCTCATGTTTTTTTGTATCAGCACCTTAAGCATAATGCTGGTATTTAAAAAAAATTTAAAACTATTTATTAAGAGATTAAGACTAAACCAAGTTACTGTAGTGAATTAAAATGTCCAACATTTCTAAATTTAGGTCAATATTAAAAAGTGGCCACCCATGCTTTTTATAATGTTTTAAAGCAAACTTCTAATAAGAAGAGAGAGTACACAGCAGACATTTTGTTTTATTTGAATTTACTGAGATCTTATGAGGTATTTTGATTACACATGAATTTAAGCACTGTGTTTATTTACAAAATAGTAATTAGTAGCCACATTAAATTAAACCTTATGAAAGCTTATCTCATTTAACCCTCACAACAATCCTATAAGCAGGCATCTTGTTAGTTCTGTTGGTTAGACAGCAGCTTAGGAAGTTTCCTAACATGCCCAAGATGACACAGCTAAGAAGAGCAGGGCCAGGACTCACACCCAGGTCTGACTCCCAAGATCAGGCTCTTAACCACGATGCTGCACAAAGTTTCCTGGGTCTCTAGAGTGACTTTGATAGCACTGAACTTAGAATTTTCTTACTGACCTGGGTTCCGTCTGCTTCTGTTTTGAGAAGGTCAGTAGATGAAAGCTGGTTGCAGTAGAGGCCTGTGTGTCTCAGTGCTGAATCGTTTATCTATGAAAGATAAGTACAATACCAAATTACATGCTAGTTGTTTAAGCTGAAGTTCAAATTCTTCAATGAAAAACAATCTCACTGACAGAAAAGTAACAGAAGGACAGCAGAAATAAAAAGCGTAGCAAGTGACTAGGTTTAGAAGTCAGGACAGTGCTTCCCTTAGTAGGGATGGAGAGTGATGTGGAGGGAGTGTGAGGAGAACCTCTGGGTGCTGGTAACGTTGTTCTCTGGGTGGTAGTTATAAAGGTGTGCTCCGTTTGTGAAAATTTATCTAGTTGTATACTTTTTGAATATTTTTATATATGATACTTCAATAAAAAGTTAATTCACACACATACAAGTTAATTAGCAAACGACTTCCACTTCTAGTCAAGATTCAGTAACGGATCAGATTTACCCTCTGCCTGCATCAACTAAAAAATTGGACAACATATATAAAATGAAGGCACTCAACACATTGGACAAAGGCAATAAAAAAAAGTAATCCCTAAGAGTTGGGAAACAATTGAGGTGAGTCCTAAGATTACCCCAGCCTACTGCCTAGAGAGAATTTCCAGGGTGTAGCGTCGAGACAAGGAACCCAGGCAGAGCCTGGCAGGCTTCCTGAGTTGAGAAGATGCAGCTGGGAGTCTGAGATGGCCAAGGCAGCTGGAATTCTCAGGGCAGAATATCTAATGAGAGAAAGCTATCCAGAGAAAGTTCTGAAGATCTGTAGATTTCCTCGAGTCTACAGCTTAGTACTGATCAACTAATTGATGTCAGGGAACTACCCTAAGCAGAAAAAAAATTCACCTGAGAAGATTTACATGGAATAATTCCCCAAAATCACAAAGAGCTTGGAATAGGTCTTGATCCCACCAGCCAGAGTGGAAAACATAATTCATATAGTATCAAGGAGCATACGAGAAAGGTTTTGCCTCAGTAGTAGGGTACAATTAGCCCTCTACTACTTATAGCTCTGGTCCCACTAAAGAAAAAGGCAAGATCTGAAAGGATCAAACTGTTTTTGAGTAACTTAACCACTTCCCCAAACAAAGCTCAAGAATATTTATAGGACTATCAACAAGGTAAAATTCATGTATATAGCATTCAATAAAAAATTATCAGGCACGCAAAGTAGCAGAAAAATATGACCTATAATGAAAAGTCAATCAACTGAAACCCTGAAATGATGCAGAGGATAGAAGTGATAGTTAAGAATATTAAGACAGTTATTATAATAACCATATTACATATGTTCAAAAAGAGAGAGGAAAGACTGGACATGTTAGAGATATGGAAGATATAAAAAAGGTCCAAACTGAACTTCTAGAGATGAAAATAGCAATGTCTCAGATGAAGAATACATTGGATAAAATTAACAGGTCAGACTGCAAAATAAAAGATCAGTGAATCTGAAGCTATAGCAATAGAAACTATCCAAACCCTCAAACCCAGAGAATCGGTGAGCTGTGGGACAACTCGAAGAGGCCTACTATATGTGTAATTGGAGTCTCTGAAGAAGGGGTGGGGGCTGGTGACAGGAAAAATGTTTGGAGAAATAATGGCCTATATTTTTCCAAATTTGATGAAAATTACACATCCATAAATCAAGAAGCTCACTGAAGCCCAACCAAGCACAAGAACCATGAACAAAATCACATTAAAGCATATCATAATCAAATTGCTTAAAACCAGACATAAAGTGAATAATCTTAGCAGCAGCCAGAAGGGGGAAAATCAATGTATTGAGGAACAGAGATTAAATGACAGAAGATAATCATCAGAAATACCACAGTGAGTGGAGCAACATCTTTTTTTTTTTTTTTAATATATCTTTATTGATTTCAGAGAGAGGGAAGGAGAGAGAGAGAGAGAGAGAGAGGGAAATAGAAACATCAATGATGAGAGAGTCATTGATCGGCTGCAGCCCACAACCGGGGCATGTGCCCTGACCGGGAATCGAACCCGGATCGCCTGGATGCTCAACCACTGAGCCACACCCGGCCGGGAACTTCTTTACAGCACTAAAAGCTAAAACTGCCAAACTAGAATTCAGGGAAAAGAACTGTCAAAGGTGAAGGTGAAACAAAAACTTTTCACACATACAAAAGCTGAAAGAATTCATCGCCTGCAGACCTACACTATAAAAACTGTTAAATAAAGACCTTCAGGCAGAAGGAAAATTATACCAGATGAAAATTTGGATCTACACAAAGTAATGAAGAACACTGGAAGAGGCTACATGGGTAAATACAAAAGACTTCTTATTTAAATTTTTAGAAAATATAATTGTTTAAAGTAAAAGTACTAACAATATTTTGTGGGGTATGTAGACATAATATGTATGGCAACAATAACACAAGAGCGGAGAAATGGAAATAAACTGTTGTGACATTCTTATATTATACATGAGGTGATGTAGTATCACTTGAGGGCAGATGATGATAAGGTAAAGATGAATACTATAAACTCTAAAGCAACCAATAAAATTATAACACACACACACACACACACACAGCCAACAAAAAGGAGATAAAATGAATTTAAATATTAAAAAAATTTTTAAAAATATATCTTTATTGATTTCAGAGAGAGGAAAGGAGAGGGAGGGAGAGAGACAGAAACATCGATGAGTCATTGATCGGCTGCACCCCGCACGCCCCCGACTGGGGATTGAACCCGCAACCAGGGCATGTGCCGTGACCAGGAATCGAACCCCAATCACCTGGATCCTAGGTCGATGCTCAACTGCTGAGCAACGCCCAGCCAGGCTTTTTTTTTTATTTTTTAAATAATCAATTAAAATTTTAAAAAGGCAAGAGATGGAACAAGAATAAAGATGAGGCATTTAAATCCAACCATATCAATAATCGCATTAAAGGCAAATGGATACCACCCCAATGAAAAGGCAGAGAATGTCAAATTGAATAAAAAAGCAAGACCCACTATCTAAAAAATACACTTTAAATGTGTACTCTTTAACCTAATTCATTATATTTTTTATTATTTTGTTTTATCTACTGTAGATAGTGAATAACTCTAATAACTGAACAAAAACACGGTAACAGGACAAGAAACAATCCTACTTAGTTTTTTTATTTTGCTATAAGCTATGGAACACTAAGTTATCAGTTTTTTTCCCTGTTAGCCTCCTTAGTCTTACTATAATACCTGGGGAGTAGGGATTTAAAAAAATTAATATCAGAAAGGAATTCTATAGAAAAGGTAATCAGTGTTTACATGGTTTCAAGATTTGTTGCAAATAATGGCTACATGGTCCTGGTCTAGTCACCACAATCTGTCTACTTTGTGGTTGCTGATCATGAGAATAATAACTAGAGGGAGTTACCCCAATGATCATCTTAAATATCACTTTGAATTTAGTCATTCTCTCTTTAAAACTCTTCAGGAGGCTCCAGGATAAACTCTAAACATTTAAATGGCCTGCAACAGCTCTAAAAAGCTTACCACGTTAATTCTGCTCTAAATATAATATAAACATCCCTTTAACATTCATTAGGCTTCTCAACTTCTATTCCTGCCTAGATCATGCTGTGATAACCAGACTTGAATGCTCTTTGCTATTCTCTTTCCTTAGACAAATCTTCCACGAAGCCTTTCCTAATCAGGACCTTTTTTCTTTACACACTCAGTAGTTAATTATCTATAACCTCTCATCTGACATAATATGTATGGTCCTGTGGGGGTGGGGGGGCTCCATCTCTTACACAGCTGTTTTGTCCTATTATTCAACTGATCCTTTGTTCATATTGTTTCTCTCTAGCTTGCTAATATTATCTCCTACAGAGCTATCTTTGTACATAGCAAGTACCAAATAAATGTTAAACTTAAAGGGGAAAATGAAGAAAATGTGTTCAGACTATAAAGGGGTATCTAAACCTATGTATTATATGTATCATTTTATAATAAATCTAAAACACTAAACTTTCCAGAGATTAAAATCTCATAAGGTCTGTCAAAATCTCCACCGTATATCTTAAGGAATAGTTATTATTGAAAGATACTGGGAAAGAATCAAGAAGTGTGGTTATTTTTGATGAGTAACTGTGAACACACCTGGCTTTCCTTAGAATAATAACTTGTGATGTGGTACGGTGTGGTGTGTGTGTAGCAAGTGTACCAGTTGTGCCACTTACCTGCTCAGGGCACACAGTGTTCATTCCTGGCATCTGCAAAGAGCTCATCTGCATCTGGCCCATCATTGGGTTCATGTTCTGAACGTTTGTGTTTCCACTTGCCATGGACACGGTGATGCTCATGTTGTTGTATACTCCTGGCTGGGCAGGCGTGGGCTGGTTCTGGACAGCTTGACTGAATACACTGTTAACTCAAAAACAATCCTGATTACATTCACTGATCATGAACACGGGGACAATGTGACTGGACTCTGTTTCTTAATGACTAGATAGAAATCCAAAGAAAATACTGTACATTCTTAAGTTATACATAGGCTTTATCTTACTATGATATGTAAGGATTGAGTATAATTCAGATGCATTTTGAACTTTGCCCAAGGGGTTTAATAACTAAAAAGAGCTCATTTTCAGTTACAATCATCTGGCCTAGTATCAGAGTTGATAAGCTCCAATTATCTGAGTAATTACGAAAGGAAGTTTTCCACATAAGTACATCTTCCAGGTAAGTGAATTTACCCACTTAACCATCAAAATCGTCCTAAGATCACAAATGTTAAACCAGTTTCTATTAGTAGGTAGAATAGTATGGGATGAACTGCAAGTAAATAGAATTTGAAACTTTATATGCGAACCTCCCCAAAATTCTATGGGCTACAGATATATACATCTAAAGGAAAATGTATGAATTGTGTCTTTTGTAACTTCTGCAAAACAACAAATGTTTTGTGATTATCTATCCATTTTTAAACAATAAGCTGCTGGTAAAACGCTACCTGGTTTAATGCTAATTGTGGAGAATTTAATTAAAAAAATTATTTACCCCATCAATTATTTACCTGGTAGGATCAGCAGGGGATATTTCCCCCAATGGCTTATCTAGTCCTTGCTAGCTTTTGGAAGGTAAGCAGGATAGCTTCTGGCAGATAAGGTAATCATACTGACATTAACAGGCTGAGAAACAGCCTATTCATCATATCTGAAGAAAAGTAGCAAATATTCCCCAAGTAATTATAAAACACAAATGCTCAAAGAAAATTATTTGCCTAGGAAATGGTCAGTAATGCATCTGTAAACCATTAATGTCTGCACAGTGTGTATGCTTGTGAGGCAGTGTCCCCATAACTAATGGAGAGGAAAAACCCTTCAGTCTACTGCCCACTTTACAGTGAGAACATTTCTGCCTTAGACAATGCTCATTTGTCAACTGACAGATCAATCACCACTGTGAAGGCTAAGGGCTTATGTAAGTTAATGCATGCAGAATTTTCAAGGACTGCGATGATGTCATACTTAGTGGAGAAAGCTTAGGATTTAATTTCTTGTCAAATTTATATTTGGGACTATATATTAAGTTCTTTCAAACTGCTCATGCCAATAGTTCCATTTTAGTTTCTCCCATCATGGGAAGAAGATCATCCCCTTCTGTGGCATCAGTCACTGTTCTAGGTTCTAGAAAGGACTGTGGGGTTCACTGGCACATTAGGCCCAATGCCTGAAGGACCCTCCCTCTGCTTTCCCGGTCAGCCCATGGCAGTCATCACAGTTCCCTTAAGCTAGCACCAGGTATTTGGTACCCCTAAATCATGGGGGGGAAAGGGAAAAATTTAGACTTTGACCTAAAGTGGGTTGCACAGACATGACAGGTAACTAACAAACTGGGGGGAGTTCCTGGTCAAATAAGTCTGAGAAACAAAGGGTTAAACAACCGACCTTAGCTTTTAAAATGCTAATAAGCACTAGGACTCGCCCTTTAGACTAGTGTTACAAAGAAAGCTGCCCAGATCCAGGACAAACAGATTTGGTTTAACCCCTTATTTCTCTTGCCGCCAGAGAGATCATGAAAAAGAATCACATTATACTGTCTCTGAACACATCATTCTACTTAACGATTCTGTGTTTTATGTTTTACTTCTCTTCACCCTACTCCTGTCACCAGCTAGACTCTTGGTAACTTGACAGCAGGGGCTATTTCCCGTTCCCTGGGATATCTTGCACTGTGCAACAGAGACAGTGAGTGGTCACAAAATACATGCTGCCTGTGCTGACTAATAAGCATCTACACATGAACCAAATAAGCACGTGTGAATTTTTGAAGGGTTGGTGGTAATCATTTTCTTTCTCAAATGACTTGGAAAAGTCAAAGTTCACAGAAACTGATAACATACAACAAAACTTGAGTCCACATTTGAATGGGAATCCAAGAAGTGACTTAGGTTGGAATAGGAAATCTGCACTCATTTGTTGAAGAGATGAATACTAAGTGCTTACCTGTTCTAAAGGATGGACATACAGAAGTAAACAAAAGCAAAGTCCTTGCTCTTATGAAGCTTCTATTTTAGTTGGAGAGACAGATCATAAATAAACAGACTAACACAATCTGTCAGGTGTTAAGCAATGAAGGGAAAGGAGGGAGCAGGGGTGGGAAATGGTGTTTCAGAAATCATGGTCAGGGAAGTTTGCTATGGTGACATTCAATATCTATGTTTAACAAGGTGACATTAAGTGGACCTGAGAGCAAACCATGACTACCGAGAGAACATTCCAGCAGAGGGGTTTAAAAATGAAAAGGTCCAGAGTTTGCACTGTACTGGGCACATCTGAGGAACAGAAGAATAAACAGAAGGCATCATGGTAGGGTGAGTGAGGAGAATCGCAGATGCTAGAGAAGTACCCAGGAGCAAGATTAATGGGCTGTATATCCCATACTGTATGTTGAGTAAGCTGCAGAGCTTTTAGTAAAGGATCGACTGACACACTGCCTCGTGTTTTAAAAGCATCACTCTGGCTGAAGATTGCTATAGTGGGGCAAGGGTGGACGTATGGAGACAGGAGGCTACTGCAATGGTCCAGGAAAAAGACGATGGCGACTTGCACCAAAGTGTACAAGTGGGACAGGTAACAAGTGAGAGCTGCTAAGAAGCTGACATGATTTGCTGATGGAATGTTTTGATACGGGATATAAGAAAAAGAGAAAAGGTGTTCTTGTGAATAACTGGAAAAATAGAGTTGTTTACTGAGATGGGGAAAAGTAGGAGAGGAGCATGTTTTGGGGAGAATGTCCTTAGTTTTCATCACATTGTTCAAGATGCCTATGGGACCTCTATGTGGAGATGTCGATTCAGGCAGCTGTAGTTGTATATACAGTATGGTGTTCAGGGGAGAAGATGGGGCTGGAGATCTGTACTTGGGACTCATAGCACAGAGGTAGGTGTACTGCAATAAGATTGGATGATATAACCAAGGGAGGGGCTATGGGAAAGAGGTCCCAGGAGGAGCTCTGAGGACCTCAAGTGGAGGTCAGGGAGATGAGGAAACTGAGCGAACAGGAGAGTCACATTTCTCAAGAGGAAAGTTGTTCCAGAAACCAAATGAAGAGAGTGCCAAGAAAGAATAAATGCTTGCCTATGTTCAGTGCTACCACTGATCACTGCACTTGGCAGAGTAGACATTAATGACTTCGACAAGAACACTTTGGGTGCAGTGGCAGGAATGAAAAGTCTGATTGGTTCAAGAAGGGATGAGAGGAGAGGAAGTGACAGAGTCTAGTCTTTTAAGGAATTGAACTGTCCAGCAGAACAGACCTGTCAGCATGACTGTTTTTTCAAGCCATATTTAAATGCTTAAGTGTAGATATGGAGCAAGAGTTTAAGCTGCATTTCATTAGGAGCACTTTGCTAGGCACAAGTGTGAAAGAGGGAGAGCTGGGCAAGGGAGCTGATAGTGCTATAAGGGAGTAATTACAATGATGAACCATGAAATCTTAAGTGGGTTTAGGAGGCTGGGATTAGAACACATTAGGAGACTAAATTCTTCTTGCATGTTAAATAGTTCCATTTCTACCTAATTTACACAGTCCCCACTGAGAGCTACAGTTTTTACACAGTCCTCACTGAGAGCTGCATAGTTCTCTAACAAGATTCCCTCTCTCACCTCTCAGTGAACTTTAAGAGAATATGGTCTTGAGCTTTCCACTTTAACTGCCTTACTTATTATGCTGTCAGAGCAAATGGCTTCCCTGTCATTAGAACCGAGACACAACCAAATTAAAACCTTTAAAAACTCAAATCGTGTGTGAAAAGTTCAGCACCCAAGATTTGGGGAGGGGAGGAATGGTTTTAGTGAGATAATTCTAAGCAAAATGGGAGAGATAAGGCCACAGATTCAAAAAGCTGGGTAAGGCAGACGGCCCGAGAAGCCTTGAAACCTTTGTTGTTGTTGCTATTATAGCTTTAAAAAATACCGAGAAGAGTGAAACCTGTCTGAATTCAGCTCTACTGAATTCTAACATTTTGCCATTTTTGCTTTAGATTTTTAAAATATTTAAGTGTTTTTATAAAGAGAGACTTTTTTATAAGTACTCATTTCTTCATGTGTTCCAGGGAAGTTCTGTTCCTCAGGGGAACAGATTACATATTCCCTAGGTGTGCTGGGGGTGGGACAAAAGGTTGGGGGCCATTAGACTGCTTTTCTCTATTGTAAACACACAAATTTGCCTTATGAATCACTTAAAGGATTTAAAAATCATTATTTTTCTTTGCTATAACATAAGATTCAGGTCCTTGAAATTGCAAATAACAGTAGCCAATAATCTTCTATTTAGATTGTGAAGAAATGGCTGTTCCTATGTGCTGCAGAGTATCAGGGACGCTCAGATATAAAAACTGCCCCTTACTTGTTGTTTCCCATTGCTCCTTGCTGCCAGGCCTTCATGTCTGGTGACTGGTACCCAGAAGCAGGTGCAGTTTGCTGGAGCAGAGAGCTCTGAGGAGGAGGGATTGGCATCGGCACCATGGAACTCCCAGGGCTCAGAGATGGAGCAAAGCTGGCCTCACCTTGGGGAACCATTCCTGCAAATTGACACAAATTAATTTATGTGAATACATTAGAAATTTATCAACCCACAAGGATCTTTAGAGATATCCTAATCAATGGAGCAGAGAAAAAATTTCTGTTTCTTAAAAATAAGGCAGGAAACCAGTATAAAGAGGCAGATAAATAAATATGTAAAATAAGTTTGGAAGAATGTTTTCTATTCTAAGATGCTGATTTGCGTACCAGGATTACATGTGATTTTTTTTCTGACCTATTTTGATTACAAGAATTTTCAAGTGTAAAAAACATGTATGAACATATGTGACAGGTTACTTGTATAATAAAGATAAGTTGAAAAAGCAAAGCTACGTATTTTTTCCTTGCTGTTTCCTTCACATGTAATTTAATCTCTGGTAAATAATTTTGACTTAGAATAGAGAAAATTTTTTTTTCCTGTTTATGACCCTATAGGTTGGGTTCTTCCCCTATCATGTCAACCATCTTCGTATATGTTGATTGTCTTTGCATTAATTCTACATTTTAAATTTCAACTATTTTGGTTGTGATCCTTAATAGAAACTTGTCTGTTCCTAATGGGTTTTTAACCTTATTTATGATAAAATAATTTCTTTCAGAAACAATATATATGTGAGGGGGAAAAGATACTAATCACATTCTGGATATTACTCTGTGGCGTCAAAGGAAACAATAAATAAGAGACTACAAGTGCATTGTCATGCTTTTTGACATTTCTTTCTGGCCTTATCTCACATTTTAACTGCCCATGTTAACTTATCAGATGACCTAGTTTCAGCAGAAAGAACCAGCCTGTCAGTAATGAATTGGAGAGGTGGTTAGGGTTCTAGTCCTAGTTCTGCCACTGTACTGCACCTTGGATTCCTTGAACCAGACAATTTCGTTTAGAAATACTACAATTGCATCTTTGCCTAGACTGTGTCAATTCTCCCTGCTGGACCATCAACAGCATCACAGCCATTTGGCAGCAGCAACTAGAATTAAGATTCATCCTTCCATTCATTAACTTCTTCAAAGATTAATTAAGCACCCCCCACTATGCTAAGCACTTGAGAAACAGAGATTAAAATATCACACTTTGCTCATTCAAGGAACGTGCTGTATAAAAGAAAGGCAGCTAGGTTAACAAATAGCTAGAAGACAGGGTGGTGAATGCTTATGATTGGGAATGTCAGGGAAGGCTTCCTAAAGGAGATACCTCTGAGAGAAGAAAGGAACAGGAATGAGACAGATGAGGGAAGGATATTTTAGAGAGAGGGCACAAGATGTACAAAAGACTAGAAGTAAAATAGAGCAAGGTATGTACTCTTTCTTGGAACTTAGAAGTATATTATAGCTGAAACATTGAGATATGAGGGAAGGGGAAGGGGAAGTGGAGTTGGCAAGTCTAACTTTGGACACGTTGAGTTTGGGGTGCTGGTGGAAAATTGAAGTATGTCTGTCCAGTAGGCAGCTGTACACATGAGCTGAGAGATCTGGTTTAGCGATAAAGAACAGAACCATCAGCATGAAGAGGTCACTGAAGCCACAGGAGCCGATGAGATCACTGGGGAGGAGTGGGTGGAGGAGTACACTCACTGTGTAGTTCACAGAAGAGGGGGTTCTGTATGGGCTTCAAGGAATTCATGAAGTGGGTACAAAAATTTTTAAAAATATCCCTTACATTTACTTAGAATATTGCCTTAGTATAAAACAAATTTTAAAAGTCTAATTCTGTTCTAGTACACTCAGCTTCCCAGCATAATAGTCTAGGGAAACTTTTCTGTTTTTAGAAAGCACACTCTGCCATTAGTGTTCCTGCACGTTGCTTTAGTTATTATTTTCGGTTTTATAGGCAATAAAGTTGCAACAATTACGCAATTCTGTTGTGTGAAACCAACTATAGACAATATGTAAACTAACAAGCATGACTGTGTTTCAATAAAACTTTATTTACAAAAACATGTGGTAGCTTTTTCTTCTTCCCTGAGAAGGCTTGCTTTGAAAAGGTTGGAGCTTTTCCAGGACTTGAATTTGTACCAACACAAAACTTGGTCTTGAAGCCTTCTACTAGGCTGCTGATCATACTGGAGCAAGCTTTTACCTTAGAGCAGTGGGAGAAATTACAAACACTTTATCTTTAAGTGTTCTTATGCTATCCAGGAAGACTAACAACTTCCCCCTATTATTTTAAAGCAGTTTATGGAAGAACTGAAAGTCTTGCCATTTCATTTCAGTCTGTGACTGGATGAAATTACTACTCTTTCCACTGTACCCAGCTTCTGGATTTTGTTTGTAGTGTGACTGCTGGCTTTATCAAAGAAAAATTCTTATTTTGTAAAAAGTATTTTTTGTCAATTGGAAGTTTGGCTGGAAGAAAGATCCCGATACCAGATACAACATCTATGGCGGGTGGCAGCACATCCAGTTATATTGCCTTGTGAAGAATGAAGACCCACCCACTCACTACCTCAGTCACTGTGTTCTACATACTGACATTTGAGAGACCAAAGACTACACCCACAACCCTGAAAGAAATCTTGTCAACTTCACTGGAACGGGAACTTTGAAGCACTGCCTTTCCAGGCGACTGTCAAGGAACTGAAGCAGGACAGAAAGTTCTCCTTCATGAGCTTTCCAGAGAAGAGGTGCTAAAGGGCATGACTGAAAATTGACATAAGTACTATTTTTATAAGAGAAACAAAATCCTTGGGGAATTTATTAGTGTTTGGCTTTCTTGTAGTTAGCCCCGCCCCCCAATGAATGAGAGAAATCTTTTGTTTTATGGCTCTGCAATCAATATCATGAAGGCCAAGAATCTATTTGCTGCTTTCCCTATGATGCCATTTTAGAGGAAGAATGGGTAAACAGGTAACTATAGAAGTCTTCTAATGTTGGAGGAAGTCCTTCTGCAAACTAGAGTAAAGTGAAAAAGCCTTGTCAAATTCTTTGCATACAGAAGTCTTAAGAAATAAAACTCTTTTGAAGGCCACTCCTGTTCAGACAACCTTATAATGAAATGTGGATTTCTAATCCTTTTTTGCCCATACAGATAGTGTCAGAGACACAAACCTGCCAAAGATGACTTCATTGTCTTGAGGACAAGGGAACTGATGTGGCATGATTTTGATTAAAATGTCTTAGAGAATTCTGGTGCTCTCTGATCAAATCTCCCTAGACACTTAATTTAACAGTCAAAGGACTTTAGCACTTGTTGCTATAAGAATGAAAAGTCTAAATTAATTTGGCTGTCAAAGTTGATAAGCATATTGCCATGTCAAAAATCTCTGTATAACTTCACCATTTTATTCAAGTCAAACAGCAGCCTTCTCATTGATATTCATGTTTAAGCAGCCTTAAAATTTACTTTTTCTTTCACTTATAAAATCGAGAAATTTATTTCAATTTTTTTCCGGCAAAGTGCTAGTAATTCTACATCAAAGTTTGATTAAACATGATGGATTAATAAAATGTGTTTTACTGCCACTATGAGAACCTTGAAGTAACAGAAGTAAAAAAAGATATCATCACCTAGGACAAAGAGAATGAGAGACTGTGTGAAAGAAAGATTAAAAAAGAAAAAACCTTTTGGAAGCCAGAAAGTTGCCGAACATTGCAGGAATAGCTTACAACCTAAGCAGCTAAGAGTGACACCAATGAGAAGTCTGAAATACTTTGTAAAGACTGATTGTCCTTATGTAAACTATCAGAATTTTCAGACAGGTCCTTACAGATCCTCTAACTTAATAATCTTACCTATCAAATAGATAAAAGCCTCAGATCATTCCAGCATTTACTGGCAAAGGTGAGTCCGAGCCCGGGCCTCCTGACTGCCCTGTGAGTGTCTGTCTTTAGCACGCTGCATCCACGCCACTGAACTGAACCGAGTATGACGAGAGACCTGTACACAGTGTCTATAAAAGCAACAATGTTGTGATCCCCATACCTGATCCTGGATACTGGAAGACATTCTGCTGCATCTGAGGATTGATTCCAGTGCCAAACTGCCCTCCCATGTTTCCGGCCATGCCTCTGTTCACCATGCTGTTGCGGTTGGCCAAGGTTGCCTCAGGATTTGCTGCCAGCTGTGAAAACGGGCTGGTAGAAGTGGGTGGGGTTCCTGGATTTGTACCATAGTTTGGTGGGTAGGGGAATTGCTGCGGAGCACCCTGAGGAAGACGGGGGTTCCCCATTTGAACTGGCAGCCCAGAGGAGGGAGGGAGGTTGTTCCCAAAGCTCTGCTGCCTCATGAGCATGGCTCTTTGCTGCTGTATTAGCTGCCTCTGTCGGTGCTGCTGGCTGTACAACTCCCGCTGGCGCTGGGCCAACATTTGGGCATTCAGGGGTGGCTGCAAAGGACGAAACATTCCTCACTTATTATTATTATAATCTCTGCCTGTCTTGGAAAGCTTACAGGATAAAGCCTAGTAGCTTGGGGCAACAAAATATGTAGCAATTATCAGTATACAAAGGAAAATATAACTGAAAAGGAACAAAAACCTCTTAAGTAATAATCACAGGAGAGGAAATGAATTAAGTACATTTTATAGATTAAAGGCAGTTGAGAAATGCTAAAACAGTATTATGACCAGTAAAGTGGGTTGTTAAATGCAAATTCTCAAAAAGTCACACAGAACTGAGAAAATGTAAAGAAAGTATACATTGATTAGTATTATAATACAGGTCATTAAAAACTGTTAAAAGAAACATTAAAACCATAAAGGAGAGAAAAAAATGTACTGATGACTTCTATCATATCTGACATTAGGTTGTTAGGAGATTTCTCTCTTTTCCATTTCTAAAGAAATGTAATTTCCCCTCTTTCTCACTGAAATAATTTATTTCACTTTACTTAAATGAATAAAATGTGATTGTAGGTGATTTTAGTTTTTTCTATATACTTTTCAATATTTTACAAATTATCTATAATGAACATATATTATCTTTATAATTTAAAAAAACCTACAAGTACCATTAAAAAAGGAGAAATCAGAAATCCAGGATCCAATGACAAATTATCACTTAAAATAATTAGAAATAAAGTAATAAACAGAAATAAATGGAACAAGCGATTTTATCTCATTGTTATAGTACAATACTATTCTAGGTATTAGAGTGTTTTAATAGCTATGATATTATGAATGAAGAAAGAAGTGGTAACGTTAGGTTGAAATCACTTTTTGGTCTAATTTGCAAAGCAATATGGCATGTCAATAAAGCCTTTCTCTGATAAAATCAATTCAGATTGAGGATTTGATTAAAGCATATGGCTCCACTAAAATTAAACTTGCCAACTAGATATAGCCCAATCTAGAAGAATCTGACATATGCCTTTCTAGTAGATATCTTTATGTGAATTCCAAAATAGGGTCTTGTTTCTTTATAAGCTAATTACCCTTGCAGGAGCTAACCACTGAGATTTATAAGACATAGAAACCCAAATCTGGATTCATGAAAATGCCAGTACCTACTGCTTATCAGCAGCTTTTCTCAATATTTATCCTATCCTTTTGGCTAGTGTTGGCTTTCCATATTTGCTCCAAATCCATCTAGATCCATTTTATGGGGAAAAGAAGGGCTTTGTTTGAATCCTCTCTGAAATCCTTCCTCTCTCTAAAATCCTTCATCTACCAATTTTTGTGTTAATTTGGTTAAGGAAACAAAAAAGTGATTGAAGCAAAAATATTAAACTCTGTGTGGAAGTTAAGTAGGGAGTGGGAACTAGGTAGCACTTAGAAGGCTACCCAGTTCTTCTGATGTTTAAAGTTCCAATGGCTCTGGGTTCATATACAAGGATCGTTCAAATAAATAAAAAATAGAAAATGCTGATGCTCAGACAGAGCTGAGAACACAAGACAGTTAAGATAACTCAGCAATGTGACTTGGTTTGGGTCAGGTTTCAGGTACCATTCACACAGTCTCATATCTTAGGCTTCTTATTACTGGCACTATTCAGAACAACAATAAGGGTTTTCTACTTAGTCCGTTGGTATCTAGTAGCAGTGACAACAATAACAATAAACAAAACAAAGAACCCTCGGCTTTTGATCAAATATCAGTAAGGGATATCACAAGTTCATTATAAATTCATTCTAGAAGAGAGCTACACTTATAAACATCATTAAAAGATCAGCTCACAGACCATTTCAAAGGCACTCAAGTCAACACTTTAGGAAACACAGCTTGGGTTAAAAAAGTACTAACAATGCCTGGTTTTCTCACATTACCTGAGGTGTAATTTGCTGCTGCATGCCTGATCTCATATTGATGCCAACAGGAGCATTTGCTGCAAACTGGTTCAAGATAGCTTGCCGATTTTGGTGTATCAACTAGAGAAAAATGGAAAAAATGAGATATCATATTTCTACATAAAAATATAGCACAGTCCTTAAAGGTAATACAAACCTTTTATTGATTACTAACAAGTTTTAGCAGTGTACATTTAGTAAGACTATTCCCCATGTTTATTTGTCTGGTAATTCCTAACATTTATCAAGTATTTCCCACCTATACTAAATATGCCAGAGCATTTAAAAGAAGACACACATATTCACATATATGTATGTACATAGGTAATGTGTGTGTATTGTGGTTTCAAATGTTCTGCCATAAATGCTCTACCACTAAAATACACATACACACACATTTATTGTACTTTGAAAAATCATTTTAATACTTAGTTACTTCAGATAAGTGCAATAATGGAGAGAAAAGGAACAGCTTTAGGTCATAAAACTATTGTGAATAAAAAAGTAAGTATATAATTGGGTATATTCTACAAAGGTCTGGGAGATAAATGGAAAAGTTGAGGTACCTCTCACTTGGAGGGTGCCTGTCTAAATGGGTACATATTTGGGAAAATCAATGTGATTTCATTAGCTGAAGAGAATTATGTAAGAAACAAATGGTCTGAGAAAATGAACTATTTATTTAACTGGAAGAAGTAATTACTTTAGACCAGCAGTTCCCAAATTGGTATTCTAAAAGAACATTGTTCTGTAGGATATTAATAGATGTGCCAGGAAAATAGCATGCTGTGCTGTACTAAGTACTGGAAATGATGGGTTACACAAGGTGAAACAGATTTCTTTACTGCAGTAATTCTATGAGCACATTGTGGATCTACAAGAAAGGGGGGATAGACTATGGAACTCATTTATCACAAACTTTTTTCCTGACATATAGCCATTAATAGTATCTCCCAGAGCAATCTTCTATGGATTGCTGATTTGGAAGATGCTACCTGTATCAGGCTTAGGGTTCCAGGTCATAGACATGTCTTAACTTTATCAGGTAACAAAATAAGCATCCTTGGAGGTTATCTCTCCCTATAAACAATTGGTAGCTTAAAGAACTTCTTGCTCAATAATTTGATATGAATAAACTGTCCAGAGAGATATTAACAATAATATCAATATTATTTTGTGTTTATATGGTAATTCATAACCTATAAATTACTTATAAATATATCAGTATATTTGAATATATCTTATAGTTTAATAAATTTTATATATTTTAATACAATATATGCAAACTAGAAAGCTTATCAAAGTTTTATAAGAGAATCAAAGAGGTGTAAACAGTGATTAAAACTCTCATTTCTAAATAGCTCAATTCTTAATTCTGGTTTCATTCATTTTCTGACTCCCAGAAAACTGACTGGGGCAGGGAGGGTGCTGGAAAGCTCAATATAATTTAAATATTAACATTACAACTTCCAGGCACTGTGGAATAAGACAAAACATTCAGAATCACTTCAAAAATAAAGATACCAACATTATGGTTTTAAAAGTCAAAAAGTCTCTTAAGCACCCAAACCTACATACTTCATACTTCTCAAACTCAACAGACTATGGGCATAAGTTTAAATAAACTATTAATTTTACGAAGATTTATCAAAAAACTCAGTGTATGTAAGAGTATATAAAGCTTGAAGGCTACAAAGTTAAGCAATTTCCATCTTCTAGGATTCTCTGTTGAGTGGCAGAGCTAGTCCAGAACAGTGCAATGCACAAGGGCTGTGATGCACACACACAGACCTCTACAGCAGCGCAGATGGAACAGTAACTAGCCTAGGGCATGAAGGCAGGGACCAAGAGCATGACTGAGCTCAATGGGACCTTGAAAGATTAACTTCAGGCAGAAAGAACAGCAAGTATGAGAAAAAAGAGAAGGCAATGAGGGTAGGCGAAAATACTTGAATACTGAGTGACGTAGAGACGTAAACCTCCTGGGGGAATGGGAGCTGGGATTCCACATTCATAGCTTTATATATTCTTTCAATTGTGACAACAAAATGGGTGGGGACAGAGGAAAGATGATTGAGAAGTAGTAAAAGTGAAGGAAAAAAATCAGAAAATGGGCTTTTAGAAGTAGAAGGAATTATTCTAAATAGTAGCAATCTACAAGCACTTTCTGTTAAAGAAAAATTGACTGCTTCCTGCCCATGAAATAACACTTATCCATTTTTCCCTTCCCGTGACTGTGTGTACAACTGTCTCACTCTAAGCTGCTGCTTCTCTCTGATTACTAAAATGCTGCCCATTTTCTAGCAAGCAGGTCAAGTTCTACTTCTTCCAAGGAAGTCTTCCCAAAAGGATCACCATATCCTTTATCTCCTTGGAAGTCTTAACTTTTGGAGTTTGGGGCATGAAAGGAGAGGCTGGTAGTCCTTAGAGCTGGGGACACAAATTCAAAAGCCTATAAGGGCATGTCAAAAGGCTTGCTGTATTACAAAAGGAAATATGGGGCTCGTGGAAGGACACAAACCAGCTAATGCATACAACACACACACACAAACATGCACAAGTGTGCATATACACAGTAAAGGATAGCTGTCATTTTGTCTGCCTGAATGGAGTTTTTTCAATGCCTCAGCAAAAACTCCCACTATAGTAAACCTAAAAGATGATTATCTGGCCCAGAGGTTCTGAACCAGGGGTGATTCTGCCCCCCAAGGGACATCCGGATGCCTGAAGACATTTTTGGTTGTCACAACTTGAGGAGGGGTTTCTACTAGCATCTGGTGGGTATAGGCCAGGGATGCTGCTGAACATCCTGAATTGCAGGAGAAGCCCCGCTCCCCCACTAACAAGAATCATCCAGCCCCAAAGTGTTAGTAGTGCCAAGGGTGAGACCCCTGATACAGCCACTACATAAATCATTGCAAACCAGAGAGTTTTGGTTTTTTAAAAAAAATAAGTTTATTTGAGCCAAACTGATCATATATGCTGGGGAGCAAGATCGCAAGTGTTCCCCAAAGAGTTTTTTAAAGAAGCTTATTCTTTTATCAGACAGTTTTTATTGCCAGAAATCTGGAGGTGAAATCTGCTTCTCTGTAGCCTCTGCTCTTTCACTTTAGTTCTATTTTCTGGTTGCTCCTATCCTCTAGAGTATATAAAAGATTATCAATAGTGGTTTTCTACCAGATCTGTAACTTTCTTGAGTACCCTAACAACCGTGCCTAAGTACACCGCATCCTTTATCTGTCTGGGCAGTACTCCCTCTTCACAGTATTCTTTATTTGGTAGCACGAAGACCATGTCCGTTGCTGAGAAGATGAAAACAAAACTGGAATAGAATAATTGTATCTCCTGTCAGCCAGTGTTATATTATTTTTTATAAGCAGCAGACCTAGGCATTTTTGCTGTCATCATTTTTCCAAAAACAGAAATTCACAAGTTCTTATAGGTATTATGGAGATATTTCTTGACTCACGTTTATTTGAGATGTAAGCAGACACTACACCTACAGGCTTTAACCTTGTATTTCTCTTAATCACTAGCTCCTTCCTTCATTTTTGCATTTTAAGTCTCAACCAGTGCACCTAGTTTCCTAGGGTGCTCTTCCTCCTCCTGTCCGCCAACTGGAAATTATTCTTAACTGTATAATCAAATTTAAAATATTAGAATCTTCTTACTCCTTGTGTACTATATTCCAGTCAACGAGGTAAACTTAAGGTCAAGAAAACATGTTTTTAAACTGATCTTAGGATCCATTAAAAAGAAACAAACTCTGATGTCGATCTGAGTCGGCCCTGTCTTTCTCAAGTCGTCAGGCGCCGCACTGCCTTCTGGGATTAGCAGCTTACATCCCGTGTCCCACGAGAGGGGAGGAAGAGGGGGACATGACCGACAGGTACCCGTGCTACCAACCGAGGCAGGCCGCTGTGCAGAAACACCGTGAGAAATCTGAGCTATCCTAGATACTAATCCTTTGCGTTATATGGGGTTGCAAGTATCTTCCCTGAAATAACTTCCCTAAGTCTGTGGCTTGTCTTTTATCTTGTTTATGGTGTCTGTTTACTTACAGGTTTTAAATTTTAATGCAAACACCAACCTTTTCCTTTATGTCCTTTTTATTAGGGACCAGACAGATCTTCTCATAGTCACACTGAGGTCACTGAAACATCTAGAATTTATTTTTGTGTATGGCATGAGATAGGATCTAATTTAACCCCCCATGGACAGCCAAATGAACCAGCAGTTATGACACAGGCCCTCCTTTCCCCACTGACTGCCACCTGTCACTCACTGAGTTTCTATGCATGTCTGCACTGTCTGTGGGCTCTCCACTGCATTCTAATCTAATTAGTACAACTGTCTATCCCTATGGTACTTCCACAGTGTTTTAACTGTTACAACTTGGTTTTATATCCTGATGTCTGGTAGGGCACATTCATCCTCAGTCTTCTTTAAGGTTGTATTCCTGCTTCTAAAATAAGTTTAGCGCCCAGCCGGGCGTGGCTCAGCGGTTGAGTGTCGACCTAGGATCCAGGCGATTGGGGTTCGATTCCCAGTCAGGGCACATGCCCGGGTTGTGAGCTCGATCAATGACACTCTCATCATTGATGTTTCTCTCTCTCTCTCTCTCCCCCTCTCCTTTCCTCTCTCTGAAACCAATAAAGATATATTTAAAAAAATAATAAAAATAAAAAAATAAAATAAGTTTAGCATCTATTTGTCAAATTCCATGTTGAGATTATTATAGGAATCCCACTGAATTTATAGGTTAACTTCAGAATGACTGCTGTCTTTACAATAGCCTTTTTTAAAAAAGTTTTTTTGTGGGTTTTAAAAAATATATCTTTATTAATTTCAGAGAAAGGAAGGGAGAGGGGGAAAGAGAGAGAAACATCAATGATGAGAGTCACTGATCTGCTGTCTCCTACATGTCCCCCACTGGGGATCAAGCCCGCAACCCAGGCACGTGCCCTGACCGGGAACTGAACCATGATCTCCTGGATCACAGGTCAATGCTCAACTGCCGCTGAGCCACGCTGGCTGGGCTACAATAGCCTTTTAATCAACAAATATATTTTACTTGGATCTTCTTTTTGACTTTTAATTATGATTTACTTTTGCATAATGTAATATATTTCAAAATTATATTTTCTAATTGGTTGTTGCTAATAAAAAGGATTGTCATTAATTTTTATTTCTTGTCCTTTTATCTAGAAACCCTGTTGAACTTCTCTATTAGTTCTACGTTCCCATTAGACTCTCTTGGGTTTTCTATGCAAGCAACTGTATTATTTGTATATGATAATTTCGTTTCTTATGTTTGCATTCTATATTTCAAAATTCTATATATTCAAAATTCTTTAGGATGGTGGTATTCTCTTTTTTTTCCTTCCTGTACTGATACAAGCTTACTCACTTAAAATATACAACCTGTCATTTAATGGAATTTAAAACAGAAGAAAGGGTAGATGTTCCACTTCAGTTCACCAATTTGATCCCGACTGTGAATTTACCTGTATAATTTTAAGTAATTTATTTAAACCTTAATTTCTTGATTTTATCAGGTACTGTTATTGCCAATACAGCCATCTACTCTCTTCTTCCTTGATGACAGAATAGGATTTTATTCTGCTAATTATCCCAAATCACACGTCTCCACGGGTACTCTAAGTCAGTCCTTGCCAGCAACTGGTTAAGAGTGCACATGTGACTCAGTTCTAGCTAGCCAGGCACAGGAAGTCTTTTTTTGTTTTTCCTTTTCTGGGGGTGAGGGAGCGGGGAAGGAGGGATAAGAGCCTTCTGAAAAAGTTTCATGGCTTTTAAAACAAGACGCATAGGAAAGAGATAGTCTTGTTTTCCCCTGCTAGATAGTTTTGTTTGCCTGTGGTATTCGCAGCCATGCCAGCCATTTTTCTAGTTGCCAAGGATTACAGGATAAAAAGATAGAAAGAACCTGGGTCCTTGAGTCTGAAGTAACTACACCTGGATGTGTGTCTGTTTTGCATCATCTCAATACTTGAGTCAAAATACTTTTTTTTGTTTTACTAAGTTGAGTTGATCTTGCCTTTTCTCGCTGAGATAAGCCTTGGCGAGACCTCCCCTACGCCAAAGACTCTGCAGTGCAAGAGCCACTATGGACTGAGCGTCCTACTGCTGAACAGAAGATCTTACGGCCCTGAACCTAAAGGACAGGTCTGGATAATGTGGCTCGTTAGGTAGCAGAGTTATTGTCTTAGATGGCAGTAGAAGCTGTTTTTCTGTACTGACATACCCAGGGACTTAAAACATAGTGTGCCCCAATTCTGTATTTCTCCAGCTTCATGGATATTTACTGCACTCTGTTGGGCTACCAAGACCTCCAAACTTTGGACATGCTTCCATAATATTTAAAAGAAGCAATGAAGAACCACATTCACCTATTTGTATCCTTATTTCATGTACATTCTTTGCATGGTTACTCTGCTTATCAGCTGCTTTAGGAGCAAATCAAAGTAAAAACAATTTTTTTCTGAACTAAGTATGAATTATCATTTCATCTATTCAGGAACCTGACCTAGATTGTTGAGCTGGCCTCGCTCACTGAACCTGTAACTTTAGACCGTATTTACCGAACTCTATGCTGTGAAATGAGGAAATCGGCATACCTACACTTTCCTCTTCTTTTTGGTTTAGCACGTACTGCTGGCACTGTTATTTAAGTTCTGAAAGTTGCCTGAATCTTTTTTTCTTTGTCTTCTTCACTATACCTAACACAGTCAGTCCCCTTAAATATGTTTTATGAAAGATTCAATACAGGGAACTATTAAATATTTCCTCTTCTTATGCTCTCTCTCTTACAATGAATGGCAAGTTATAACAAGAAGTAGCTTATCTTTAACTTATTCTCAGAACATATTACTATTCCTTTTCTTTGTTTCTCTTTTTTCCCTTCTCTCCCCTTAATTCTTCTTTGAATCCTTTACTCTATCCTGACACTTACAAAGTTATTCCTTTCTTTGTTATCCTACCATTCAAATTTTTCCCCCAGTCCCACTTCTCAGAGACAATACTTTTCACCATTTGGTTTTTTGGCTCCTGATGGTTATCTCTCTATCTGCTGCTTATTCAAGCTTAGATATTTATGCCACTATACCTACTTATTACCTGATGTGAGAGAGATTTAATTCACCAACAACACCCAACACCCCAAACCATCCTTTTTTCCATTCTCCTAATATAATAACATCACTCCAACTTCAAACATAAATAAACTTCATTTTCTGAAATTCAACAATCATAAACAGTATTTCTTGATACTCTATAAATTAAGCTGTTTCTCTTTATTGATTTAGTAATTGTATGATGTTCATCCTAATATTTTTTATCTCAAAAAACAAGACTAAATTGCTTTTAAGCTGTAAGCCTCAAAGTATTTTGTTATGAGCCAGACTCTTTAACTGAATGAGTGTGTCCCCTTTTCCTACCCTGGCAGACCAAGGATGGTGGTTTGAGTCCTCCATAAAGGTTCCGGGAGCAGACTTGGCACCTTTGTTGTAGCAACTGGGCTGTCTTATTACAAAGACAGCACATACCTTTAGAAAGTATCAGCTCTAAACAAGAGCACTCACCTGCTGTTGCCCCTGTAATCGCTGTTGGAGTTGAAGTCGAAGCTGGTTGGGTGCAGCTGGAGGTCTGTTTAGAGTCTGCCTGGGCTGCATGCCCATACCAGGTGAAAACGCACCTCGGGGAGGTGTTACTTGAACGGGCATAGGCCCCAGTGAAGGTTTTTGCCTGACCATGCCTTGGAAAGGGCTAGTGAGACTGGCAGCAGGCGAAGAAGAGTAAGGCTGGGAATAAAGGTTGGGTCTTTCCTCCATCATCAAAGGTGGTGTTGCTTGTTGTGGTGGAAATCTCTCTGATAATACATCTAATCCACCTCCCTGTTAGAAAATAAGCCAGAACATTTTACAAATATGCTTCTCCCAATAAACTACATGCTTCTCTTTATAACTGTGAATCTGAGAGAGTATCTCTAGAAAGTTTCATCATAATAAATTCATATTGAATTCATGAAGCTCACCAGATGTCTACTACTTAAAAGAATCACCTCTGAAAGTTACTTTTGAAATGGAATGATAGGTTAACTGAGATTTTCTTTAAAAATCATAGTAAAGAAAAGAAAATGTGGGTAAAATAAAGGTCCTAAATCAATGAAATGAAGCCAAAATGTTTTAAAAAGAACTTCATTGCAAAGCCTAAGAATCAATAAACTTTATATTTACCAGGTTACTACAAAAGTAGATTACTAAAGGAGGGGTCAGTCAGGTATTTTTCTATCTCAAATATAGAATTCATGTTTTTACCTTATTTGAAAAAAGAAATTCATAGTTCATCTAACAAAATGCTATAGAGTTAAGGCTTTCAAGCTTTTTGACTATTACTCATTGTAAGAAGTATAATTTAAATTGTGACATGTTGTGTGTGTGTATGTGTGTGTGTGTACATGTGTTTGCATATGTGTAGCTAAAAGAATTTCATGAAACATAACTTCCCCTTTTCCTGGGCTATGCATTCTGATACTTGTATTTTACACTATTTTACTCCATTAAAAAAATGCCAGTCATGATGCACTAAATTGATTTTATAACCCCACAGTCTGAAAAATACTAACCTGGAAGTTGAAACATGGAAAATATAGGTTGAAGACTAGCATGAATAAAGATACATGAAATCCTAAAATAAGAAGTGATTATATAAATCTGGATTCTATTCTAAGGGGAGCTTCTAAGATTCTGTTCCACTGAGAAAGGCTGAGACTTTCTGATTCTGACTCCCTAATTATTACTATTATTTTGTTAAAAAATCCCATTATTAACTATTATATATTTTTGTTAACTTCCACAAGGGTAAATTATAAAGCAACTAAAAACACAATGAAAATATTGAAAAATCTTGCTTAAAAACCATTTCCTAGCTTCTCAGGGACGAATCATTTAAATAATGCTAACTTTAATAAATACCCGAACAACCTGGCGGGTGTGGCTCAGCGGTTGAGCACTGACCTAGGATCTAGGAGATCGAGGTTCAATTCCCGGTCAGGGCACATGCCCAGGTTGTGGGCTCGATCCCCAGCAGGGGGTGTGCAGGAGGCAGCCAATCAATGACTCTCTCTCTTCATTGATGTTTCTCTCTCTTCCTCTCTCTGAAATCAATAAAAATGTATTTTAAATAAATAAATAAATACCTGAACAAGTTTGTCAATTCCCAGAGCTCTGTCTAATTCAGCCAACTCGGTTTCATCTTTTCCACTGAGGAAGGATACCAGCTGTTCAAGAAGAGCCTTCTCATCATTTCTTCCTTCTACTGTTGTTGGTGGACAGAGAAGCTCATCTAATTGTGAACTAATACACTGGCTACAGAATAAAAAGATAAAGTTTAAACTGTAGAGCAAATAATTATTCAATCTTAAAGAATGCAATAAACACAATATACATATATATGCAAATCTAGTTCTAGAAAATTTTCTGATACACTTAATGTGTAGAAATTTATGAACATATTTTTCATTATTTTGTCAATCACTGAACTTTGCCTTCATGTTAGTTTATTCTTCATGTTAGTTTACAGAAATAGCCTAAAAATTAACCAAACATAGTTAAAGAAAAAGAAGTTTTAACAAATGTAGAAAATAAAAATCAACCAAAACCTCAGAAAAAATCATTTAGCCTATATTAAAATTTGTTCTGCCCTGGCTGGTGTGGTTCAGTTGGCTGGAGCATCACCCAGTACACCGAAAGGTTGTGGGTTTGATTCCCAGTCAGGGCACATACCTAGGTAGTAGGTTTGATCCCCAGTCGTGGCACATACTGGAAGGCAACTGATCAATGTTTCGCTCTCACATCAATGTTTTCTTTCTCTCTCTCTCTTTCTCTCTCTCCCTTCCTTTCTCTCTAAAAATCATTAAACGTGTCCTTGGGGGAAAATTTTTATTCTACTTTTTCTATGGATGCTATTCATTTGGTTGATTGATAATTAAACCACAATCAAAACAGTATACCTTATATTACCTAACTTCCAAAGACGATCAAGTCATATTGCTAACATTACATGATCACCATTTACAAAAGCACTCAGACTAGAACAAGGAAACATGCTCAGTGTTAAGCAATAAAACAAGTTGTTGATTACATGTAGGAAATATGTAATCTAATCCAAACCAGTATCAAATGATGCATAAAACTTAGAAATAAATAGAAAATATTACTACTATAATAATACAATTATAGGGCTTCTTCTCTGGGGAAGGTAAATGGGAACACATTTCATGTGTTCACAGTTAAGGCTTTAAACTACACTCAATACCATCCAGTCATCTTTTGGCTGCTGTATGTGAGCTGTACTCTACGTTATGGAATAGAGCTACTTGTGTTGATTAGAAATTAAATTCCAATCAAGATGAGACACTGAGTAGATACAGAAAGTACCTTCTCTCCTTCTCTCTTGCTTCAAACAAAGAGAAAAGCTGGACAAAATAATGATCTAACTAAAAGCCCAAGAGCAACATAATTGTTGTACTGAGGCCAATTCATCCACAGGTCTCAGAAACTTCATGGTAATCAAAGCAAAGTAAGAGATAAAAAGTAAACCAACAGCTGCATACTGCATCAGTCTCTTGGCAACTATAATACACAATAGTCTCGCAGCCATGCAGTAAATAAACCTGTTTAGCTCCAACCTCCCCCACCCCTTTTCTTTATCATTCATTTCTGTTAACATCTAACAAACACCAACGTAGCCTGGAATCCGGTTTGGGAAAAGTAGTTCTTTGCTGTAAAAGTTGGTATCTCACACTTTATAAAATACAAAATGTATTACTTACTCTTCTGGTTTGTTCTGATTCGCAGCTGTCACTGTATTATTCACCCATGGAATCTGATCACCTGTTCCTGGTTGCCCAAACTGGTTATCAATTGCTTCTAATTCCAGCTCAGGTAATCCTGATTAAAGCAGCAAAGGTAAGAAGTCAGTATCAGAATGGAAGATAAAATGACAATATTTTTCAGAAGTAATATATAGTATATTAGAGTGAGATTTCAATTATAAAATATTACCTTAACGATACAAAGGTCACTTATTCAGAAACTTAAACTATCTAGAATGTGGCCACATAATGCCAAGTAAATCAAAAAAGTGAGAAAAGTTCTGTGAATCAAAGAAAATATGATGTTAAAATGTTTGTACATAAAATGACATTACCATAGGAGACTCACTCCAGACTGTCAGAAAAATTTCAAAGATAATTATAACAATTTTGGTTAACTGATTTTCCAGTCTACAGCACATTAGAATATGCTGTAAATAAGGACAGCGCTATTATCATGATATGAGAGTTGTAAGCAAAAGATAAAATATACGCTATAAAAGGCAGGAACAGAAACTAAAGGGCATAACAGTCTGGCGTCATTCAGTAAATGGGCAAAGCTCTATAGTAGTTAATCTGAAAATGTAACAGTATAATAATTGATGCTTATAATGACAAATGAAAAAGAGATTGAATTATGTTTTGTAATGGAAAACAGTATATGCACTTTAGAAAGTTTTTGTGTGGGATTTTTGAAAGCTTTGATTATTTCTGTACCACTTACACTAGGACAAAAACTGTAAATAACTCAAATTCTAGAAATTTAGGGACTGATAAGTTATGGACTATATATATTTACAATGTGCTGTTAAATGAAAAAGAAAAAAATGTAATCCAAGATATTATGTTCAGAATAATTCTATTTTTATAAACTATTCTATACATTAACAGAAAAAAATTCTGGTAAGCTAACTATCCTTGGTAGATTTTAGGTACTGAGATTAAGAATTACTTTTATTTTCATTTAAGGTTTCTAATGATTGTTTATAATTTCTAAAATGAACACATATCAATCATTGTTATCGGTTGAACTGTACTCCCCCCAAATTCATATGTTGAAGTACTAACCCCAGCACCCCAGAATGTGACTGTATTTAGAGGTAATTAAGTTAAAATAGGGTCATTAGGGTGGGCTCTGTGACTGGTGTTCTTATAAAAAGAGATTAGGACACAGAACAGACAGAGGGACTACCGACTGTGAGGGCACAGCAAAAAGGCAGCCAGCCATCTGCAAGCTAGTGAGAAAATCCTCAGAGAAAATCAAATCTGCCAACACCCTAACTTTGGACTTCTAGCCTCCTGAACTGTGGGGAAATAAAGTTGTTTAAGCCAGCCAGTATGTGATGTTTTGTTATGGCAGCCTGAGAAGACTAATACAATTTTTAAAAATCAACGTATAGTTGAAAATTGATAGAAAAGAGAGTTGAGGTCACTTAAGACTCTTCTTTATAGCTGCCTAGAAGTCTTGGTAAACTGTCAGGAACTATGTCATAACAGCTAAAGCTGCAGTAAGATGGAAATAAATGAGCCCCACATCTGATTACATCACAAGAGGGGCAAGATGACTTAGGCCAGGAACCCAGGCAAATTCTGAAAGTGAGCTGGTTAGTTTCTTTTAGTTTCAAAGTCACACAATGGAATTATCATCATGTGTTTTTTTTCAACTTCAAAATGAGATAGGTGAAAATATTTGACAGTCCTATCTTCATGAATTTTAAGTATTATACTATTGAAATGTTTCTTTATTTTTGGTACATAAAGTTTATAGCTCTTTTATTCATGATTGTCAAAACTTAAAAACATCAGATATGTCCTTCAACAGAAGAATGGATAAACTCTGGTTTGTCTATATAATGGAATATGATACAGTGAAAAGAGAAATGCTATCAGACCACAAAAAGACATGAAGGAACATCAGAAGGGCTTCTTAATTAGGAGAATGCTACCATGGCTAGAGAAGTAGTGAATTATTTCAACACAGTGGTCTCCTCCTACACAGTGCTCCAAGGAAAACTCATTCTGTGGGGTAACATGTATTACTTGAGAAGAGGAATTCCATAATCAAGAAAGTTTGGTAAATGTTCAGTGAAAGAAATTAAACTGGTTTCTTTAACATGGGACTTCTTAAAACCTTTAATATGCAATGAGGAATTTTAATATGGAATGATGCATGTACCATGTAGCATTTACCCAATATATTTTAGCACAGTCTTTTTTTGCAACTTTTAGGGCTAGTGTTCAAGACACTTTAAGAAACATAATCTGACCCAATTATTATATTTCTGAAAGTCCTGCTCTGGAACGTTTTGGGTAAGAACACAAAACTGCTCTACTTAACATCAACTGCTCAACTTAACACTAATTACAAAAAGGTAGCGGTTATACTATAATTCCAAATACACAAACTGAGTGAAGGTCTTATGTCTAAATGTAACTGTATATTATTTACAGTGGCATTAATGAAAAGATTTCACTCTCAGCAAACAAAAGCTTTGTGCAATGACGGTGAGAGACAAAGGACTCATCACCACTATTCATCAAACATTGCAAATGAGGTTTTGTCCCCAACACATACTATTCAGCCTGGAAGTGGGTCTGGCAGTGGTGGACTGAAGTGAAGCTGGCAGGATCTCTGATTTGATGGTTACATTGGTGACCGCACCATCCATCCTCTCTGTCTCACATAAGCCTGGCAATTGGGCTGCCTTCTCCAGCGTGGGTAGTAACTGATCAAACTGGTCAAGGTCAGCTGTAAACTAAGAATGGAAACCAAAGTTAGAGAAAGTATATTCTACACTTTCACCAGAAACAATGTAGAAAAAAAGTTTCTCCTTTAAACTCTATGAATTAAACGCAACTATGAAAGAATAAAGAGGAAATAATTAGAAAGATTCAAGCCTCATTGAAATTACATGACCTAACGATTCCACTGGAAAAAATCTGGATGCTTATATTAATATACTGCAGGATAAGATAATATACACAAAGTATTCATCTAATATACCTGGGAAAGATTAAACTGGAAAGATGCGTCAAGAGTACTGCGTTACAATGATAGTATCAAGGGTGATTTTTTCCAGAGATATTTTTTCAAAACTTTGTGAAATGACTTATTTTATAATGGCATAAAAAATAGATTTACATTAATATAACTGTTTTTATAATTTAAAACTTTGGGGAACTTTTTAATAAAGTCTTCTAGAATAGATAGGGAGTCCCCTACACTTGTCTGAGGTTATGCACGGAAGAAAACTGGCCTTTATTTCACTGTATGATTCCCCTATGATTACTTTGAGATAATTCATCAACATAAAATGTCTACTTGTTTGTATTTCATTATTGAATTCAACTAAAATTTATAGTTCTAGGTTGTATAAACAGAACTACATGTATGCATTTTTTAAATGTCTGGCTTCTTTTACATTTCTGACATCTTGTTGCATGTAGCAGTTCATTTGTTTTTATTGCTGAATAGTACCCCATTGTATGACTATGTCACAATATATTTATCTTTCTACTGTGATGGATTTGGGGGTGTTTCCAGTTTGGGGCTAATACAAATACAGCTACTGTGAACATTTCTGAACGTGTCTTTTGTTACACATGTACAAAAAATACTAACCATAAAGTAAAAAAAATGACAAATTAAACTACATTAAAATGAAAAACTTCACTTCATCAAAAAGCACCAATAAGAGAAAGAAAAGGCAAGCCATGGCACAGAGAAGATATCTGCAAATATACAACTAATAAAGGACTCATCTAAAGTATACAGAGAACTCTTAATAGTCACTAGGAAAAAGACAACATATTGGGAAAATATGACATCTGGACATCAAGACATCTGAATAGGCAATTCACAAAAGAAGAAATCCAAATGACTTACAAACATTTATCAGGGAAATGCAAACTCAAACTATGAGGTACCACTAGACAGACCCAGAATGGCTAAAATTTAAAAGACTGACAAGACCAAATATTAGTAAAAACATGGGACAACTATAGAAGGAATTCTCACACACTAGGAAAACTGGCATTATCTACTAATGATAAACATAAACATTATCTTATGATTCTGCAATTCCACTCTTAGGTATAAACTCAGCAAAAATGTGTGTACATGTGCACCAAAACAGGTGTACCAGGATTGTACACAATGACATTATTTAATATAGCTGTTACTTTTAAAGTTAATTTTATAGAGTGAGAGTTTTAATATAGTATTTAAAGCTGTTTTTCACCTTAAAAACACAATATTAGCTTAGAAACATGAGAGACAGCCTTATCTTCAAAGAGCACACACATAAATAGCCAAAATGCTGTTATTACAAACAGTAAACAGAGACAACCCAGAGCACTGTGAAGCGTGGAGGAAGGAAACATCTAACTAGGGCTACTGGGAAGGTTTTACAGAGATGACGTCTGGGTTGGTTTGTGAAGATGAGTTCAGCAGACATAGAAAAGAGAGCAAGGCAGAAGATGCTTAGAAGAGACATGGCTTATCCTAGGAATGGCAAGGACTTCCATGTGCCTAGAGTACAGTATGCCTGAGAGAAGAGAGATTTTTGTAAGATGAGGACAGAGAATAAAGCTGGTTCAAGAAGAGGAACCTATGCATATTAATTATGAATCTTATTTCCCAATGGAGAGTCTTATTGATAAACTGTTTTGTCAATACATTTTCAGCTATTTTATGGATGTCTATATTCTAAATAATTTGTAAGTTCCTAAAGAGGGACTTGATTTTCTGTTTTTCTTAAATTCCTTCAAAGTCCACAGCAATTATTTAATACATGAAGCTGCCTGTTAATTTTTAACCCACCCCACCACAGCCTAGGCACAGGGGTTGTTAATCCATAACAATTTACACAAAGATTTACTGACATCCACTTCTGTTTTCAGGGTGTGTTACATACCCTACTGCCCAGAATCCTCAAGTTCTTATTCTGATGGGGGTTGAGTATGGTTAGAATCAGATGAGAAGAAAAATAGCCTTAGAAAATGTTTCAAAAGAAATGAAATAGTCCAGCCGGTGTGGCTCAGCAGTTGAGCATCAACCTAGGATCCAGGAGATGGCAGTTTGATTCCTGGTCAGGGCACATGCCCGGGTTGTGGGCTCGATCCCCTGTCAGGGACGTGCAGGAGGCAGCCGATCAATGACGACTCTCTCATCACTGATATTTCTATCTCTCTCTCTCCCTTTCCCTTCCTTTCTCTGAAATCAATAAAGATTTTTTTTTTTCCCCAAAAATAAAATAGCAAAGCAAGACAGTCTGGGAGGCCTCATCTACCTTCTCACATTTCTCTCCTACGTCACTTACACCAAAGTTTCCCAAACTTAGCTACACATCACAGTTCTCTGGAGAACTTCTTTAAAATATAGATTTCTAGGTTCTATTCTCAGATAACTGGATTCGATACATAGGTTTGGAAGAAGCAGGAAAGGTATTTTTAAAAATCTCCAAAGATGTGAACTTTGATTTTATAGAAAGAAATATTTACTTTCTTAGAATGATGCATTAATATTGTAGCCCTCCAAAGTTCCAAAGAGAACTTTTGAGGGCACCCTATGATTTTTCAACCATTGATACTAACCTTTTAACATATACCCAATGGACAGGGCATAACATGGCCTGAATCCAAATCTGGTCAGTGTTGGAGTAAAATAAATGAAAAGGAGAAAATAACTAGCAATGTTCATGCTATGCAGTGAGGTTTACCCACCTGGTTCTGGGACTCCAGTTTAATTTCCTCAGGGGTAGGTTTGGTCACTGGGGTTGGGTTTGTGTTACAAGGATCCATCTGCTCTTTCTTTTCCACTTTCACCTTTACGTCATCCAGGCTCAGGTTTGGAGCTGACCTTAGGTCTTTCTCATCTTTGTCTAAAAGGTAGCGTAGGAGCTGATGGTCTTTTGATTCTTTCTTCTTTGAAGCATCCATTTCTAGTTTTACGGAGTTCCCCTGTACTTGTCCAGGCACTGACACAGAAGCAGCTGCACTGTCCTTTTTATCAGGCTCGACAGACAAGGTGGTGATATCCGAGGGGCTACCCTCCTGTAGGAGCCGGTGTAGAATTTTGTGCCGTTCTGTCAGTGAGCTGTGAGAGGAGGGGCAGGAGCTGCCTGAGGAGTTAGTAGAGGCAGAGCTGGAAGTGCCAGTGCAAGACAGTACCTCTTTACAACTTGTGTCTATATCAGCGTGCCGCAACTGCTGCTCTGCAGTCGTCGTCAAAAGCTGCACTAGTTTGTGACTCGTCTGAGAGTATTTGTTGTCACCATCTGACAGTCTGTCATTGTTATGCAGAAGCCCAGAATCCAGAGGTTTGCCATCACTAGAGCTGTTGTCAGGCTGAATCATTTCATTTAAAATGGATGTAATCTCTTTGTTATCTTTGGACTCAGCTTTTGCTGGCTGTATATTTAATCTGCTAGGTGAATTCTGTGAGCTTATCTGTCTGAGGACTGGAGAACTGGCAGAGAAGCCAACAGAGTTATTGGGTCCTTCATTCATACTCTGTAAAGATGTTACCGGGATGTTTGAATAAGATCGGTTACTATTATTACAGGCAGGACTTGTCATGCCAACAGGGGAGCTTAACGTTGGAATATTAGGAGGAAAGGAATTGCTTGGCATCCTGGGCCTTGATGTCAATCCAGAACTAACTTGTCTCCTTGGAGACATGAACTGTGAGAGGGACATTCCTGTACCTTCCATAGGAGAATTACTGAGGTTTAAAGAGGGATTAGTGCTCTGGGAACTGGCCTGTCCCTGGTTTAAGGCAACACTGGCTACAATTTGATTTCCAGGTGAGCATCCAAAACTCCCTTGGCTGTTGCTAGAATTACTGTGACTGCTGCTATGAAGGTCTGAGCTCTGTTGGCGGTTTACTCTGGTAGATGCCATGTTGCTGTTGGATGGTGGCAATGTGGACGAACGGGCCACCCCATGAGCTGGAGAGATACTAGGATTGACGGAGGGGTTTACTCGGGGAATTGACATTCCAGAATTAGTGTCATCTTGAGGAGAAAGACCACTGTGTTCCCTAGGGGAGAAAAGGCATTATTATTCAAATATCTTCATCAGTTTCCATTAAAGTATTTTTTATGATGCATATTATAAAACAAGACCATTCACCTCATTAGCATTTCAAGCTACCAAGGGCTTCTGTGTCATTTTAAATTAAGGAAAGACAGTGCACTGTTGCTAGTACTGTGAAGTATTAGCACCACTTAATAGGAAGAAGTGCTGCAGTCCTGTAAATTTGATAATGGTTTCTGTTACATGGCAAAAAAACCTTTCTTGGCCTTAGAGGGAAAAATCTAATGTATGTACTTTTAAACTTTTCAAAATTTAATACACATAATTAACATTACAATAATACTTTTGGTTGAAAGAGAAACTTCCTATGTCTCTGTTTACAAAGCACTTATTCATGACTCCCTCGTTACTGCTTTTAAGTATTTCAACTCCAAAGAGGAAGACTGGGTAAGGAAAACACTGTGTCACTGATGTAAAAATTAAAAAGGGTGATATGCAGACATAGCAGATGTTTTGAAAGAGAAATCACAGTATGAAAAAAAGAACTGTGCTAATTCCATTCACAAGCATAAATTAAACTAAAATTAGAAAAAAGCAGAATACTGAATTCAGATTTTCATCGAGGTCTTTATTCAAATCCGTAATTATGACAACAGATCTGTGACCGGTATTACCATGCTCCAATAAGCAAATATATCAGATGAAGAAAAGATGAAGTGATGGGGAAATGTCTTTGTTTTTGTTTAATGCTAAATTTTAAATAGTTGTAAATGTAGAGTTTTGAATAATTCACAGGATAAAAGAATGGTTCCAAGAATTTACCATATATACTAGTGTAGAACATATTTAGAGAGGAGAACAAATTAGGGGCAATGACATTAAAAAATCTCAAGTTGATAGTGTAATGGTTTTTAGTTTGAAAAACTGTCAGCTTGAACTGAGGAGCCATCAAAGTGCCCTAATGAAAAGAAAATATTTAAAAATAAAAGTAACAATATTCACAAACTCTGAAATCTTTTATGAGAACATAAGTTCATATACGGAAAGTTGGAAGTTTTTATCCACTTTTTTGAGTTTACCTCTAAAACACATATTTTCAGCCTCACCTTTCCTGTCTCCCTTTTTAACAACAAAGCTATGGTTCGGCGACAAAACCATAAAACCCAATGTGGATATGCTGATTACATATACTCATCATGCTAGTTTAATGTTTAGTTTAGAATTTCTGTTTTCTAGCCATCAAGAGTATAAAAATTTTTTCTAAGAGATAATGTGAATTGACTTATTTCATATGAAGCTCTCCAAATAAGTAGTACCTGTCGATGATATGAATTCCCATGATGAAAGGTTGCATGTCTGGACTTTGAGGGTAGCAAAGTTTACACTTGGTGTGGGCGCTAAGCATTGTCCCATCATTCAATATGAATCTATAGGATGGGCTGGAGGCAGTGCCACGAGTCATCACTGTTTCAAACAAAAGAGAAACCTAGTTAAAATTCTGACACTTGTACTTTGGGCAAAGGAGAATTACCAAGCCTTACTTCTACCTAGAACCTCATGTTTAATATGCCCTCCCAACTGCTGCCTGCTCAGGTTCAAAGAATAGTTTAGACAAAGCAGATCTCTACGGGGGAAAATTATTCTGGTTGAAATCTACCACCTGATGATGTTTTAATTCACTCCTACTTGAATGAGTGCCTCTTCACTTAAGTTATGATTCTGAAGAAACACCAAACCAGAAAAATATCAACCTTAATCTTTCCCTATAGTAGGGCAGTTCTTCAAATTTATTGTGTCCATTAAAAATACCAGGAAATAACCTTCTCCCCTCTCACTTTCAGTATTGTGTCTAACAAGTTAATTTTCTTTTGCTGGCTGATTTTTTAATAACAGCTTTATTGAGATGTAATTCACATACTATAAAATTCACCAAGTTTTGATTAGTTTACAGAATTCCTTAACTAAAAGTCAAATTTAATTTTTCACTCAGAAATGTGAATCACTAAGGTCCTGACAAATTATCATATTCACATATGTATTATTTTTGATGTCTGAATTTAGTTTAGTAGGCAAATTAAGATAAAGCCAATGATTATTAATATAAGGAACAAAAACTAGGTTAAAGCAGTCAACTCACCATGTAAACATAATTTTCTTTTGTCGTAAAGCTTTATTAACAGCAGACAAAATTCTAACCATATTGGTATTTACTAAATATATAAAGGCTACACCAAACTACTAGGTAAGAAAATATTGATCTTTTAGTAATACAATATAATTCTATTTTAAGAAAGAATTAATAGTTAGATTCAGCTTTACCAAGGTTTAAAAATCATACCCACTGAAACACAAGCATTACTACAAGAAATGAGTATTATAATTTAGCCTGAAATAAATGTACTCCTATTTTTCAAGACATTTCAGAAAGGGCTTCAATAACGTTTTAAAGATATGTGGAAAAGACTTAAAATGACTGATTAATAATTTCTGAAGCTACGTATTACTTCAAGTAAATAAAAGACATTCTCTATTCCATTGTCTTGGGTATACCATATAAACTGAAGAGGGCATAATCTGTTATAAATCTATACCATCAAAAATCTGCCTAAGTACCAAAACCAGTTTATAAACTTAATTGAAATGGCCCCGCCAGGCATGGCTCAGTGGTTGAGCATCGACCTACGATCCGGAGATCACAGTCAGGGCACATGCCTGGGTTGCAGGCTCGATTCCCAGTTGGGGGCCTGCGGGGAACAACCAATCAATGACAACTTTCTCATCATTGATGTTTCTTTCTCTCCCTCTCCTTTCCTCTGAAATCAATAAAGATATATTACAAAAACTTAACTGAAACAGTTAAGATTTATGTCCAACCAACTGAATTCTTGACTCATCTTGCAATTTCAGCCAAATCGCTGGCACATTTACCAAATATAACACACAAAGAAATTTAGTTTCTAACGAAATAATAGATGATGAAAAAGAGTCTTTAATGGAAACTAATAATTTTTGTGTAAGGTTATAAGTGAATGTTTGCAATAACAAAACCCTAAAAAAACACTGACTGAGTGCTCGAATACACAGAAGGGCAAGCACTGTGCTCCATTCTTGTTTTCCACTCCCCACTGGACTTTGGACGACAATGCTGCATATAAACTCATACAGCAAGTACTTGCTGATTGATCCTCAACTTAAATCTCCTCTAAATAGGTTAATACTGACTTGTGATCAACTACCATAACTTTTCCTTAAAGGAAAGATTTTTAACTCTTAGCTTTGTTCTCAAATGATTATATTTTAATTCATGTGTTTTCTTTTGTAGGAATCTAGATTTACTTTTGTAATAGAAGTCAATGGAGACAAATTTCTTGATTTATTGATAAACCCTATAAATTAAGAACTAGAAACTCAAGCTAGCATGGGAACATTAAGATACTTAATGTGGATTACAGAAACATCAATACTCCTTGGGTAATTATGCTGCCTTAACCTGTAGGACCATATCTAAACTAGCAAAAATTCCAAAACTGGAGAACCCCTATTAATACAAGGAAATGATTACACTTTAAAGTTTGAAGTTAGATTATTTATTTTGAATGATAATGTATGGAATAAGTCTTAGCACATCATAATTCATACAATCACCCTTTGAAATAAAAAATGTCAGTATTAAATACAGTAAAACTTTCATGAGAACCTAATAAAAACTATCCAGTTAACTAAAATTCTTCTGGAGCTTGACTGTTCAGATGGAGAGGTCAACAGGCAAGCAGCATGGATCAACAGAAAGAACAAGAGCCTGGAGTCAGACTCAGGGCTGAACTTTTCAAGTTTAGGACTTAATAATACAAATTAACCTTTGCCCATCACTAAAATGAAGCCAAAAATGTGAGATAATATCTAGCATGGAGCCTAGAATAAAACATAGCAGATACTAAATGAATATTTACTGAATAAACACCAAAAAACCACAACCCTACAACAAACAAGCAGGTGCCAAAATACATACGTCCTGAATCACACACACATTCAGCTAATCCCTAGACATCATTTACTCCAATAGCTTCAACCCTATAAAACAATTTTTGAATTAAGATATGTGGAAGGGAGACATAATTCTTTACAGAGCTGTTTGGATCAACATCTGCTCTACAAACCAAATTCTCCCCATAAGTGGGTTTCAAGGTTTAGCCTGGACAAAACTATTTTGAACCTCATTTTGATCACAGGTTCTGGTCTTGTTTTCTGATCTAGTTTTGCCAGGCATATAGCAGTATTTTGATCCCTGACTCCTGTGTAATAATTTTTGAACACTTAGTGGGAAGGAATATTATTGATGTAGTATTACTGACACCCTAGAAACTCCTCAAAGAACCTTTAAAATGGCAACTGTTCTTGTCCTCCCTCGCCCCCCTCTCCCTCGAATAGGCCTCAATAGAGCTACAAAGGAGAGGGAACCACTTTCTCTGGTTGTAGCAGCTGTAGAAGTAGAGCTACTTGGGTTTTTTACTCCACCCAATCTGATGCTGAGTTAACCTCAACAATCATGTTAACTAAATGGGCAGGTTAAAAATGTGTGGCAGGGTACTAAGGTCAATGCTGGTAGAGATTTCTTTTTCTTTTCGGTGTTTCCCTAGATATATGCACAAAGAATGCAATTTAAAAAAACTGTTACTAAGATAAAGGAAAAGGCTCTGGCTGGTGTGGCTTGGTGGTAGAGCATCCACTCGCTCACCGAAGGGTCACGGGTTGGACTCCTGGGTCAAGGGCACATACGTAGGTTGCAGGTTCATTCCCGGACCCTGACTGATCAATGTCTCTCTCTCACATCCATGTTTCTCTCTCCCCCCCTTCTACTCTCTCTAAAAATCAATGGAAAAATATCCTCGGGTGAGGAATAACATGTAACAACAAAAAGATAAAGGAAAAAAATTACCTCTAGATGGTCTAAGATTTTTAATCATCAATGAGTAAAGTCTATTTGGTATATAAAAATTTCTAAAAAAGGAAAACCTCGTATTTTAAATATTTTAAACAAAATTTGACATAAAAAGATTTTAAGTTAGTCTGTTATATGGACCATGGAATTATCCACATTACATAAGTCTCAAAGAACACTCTGGTTAATCATTTATATGGGTATTTCTGTTTTACAGCAATGCTTCCAAACTTCTTGATACTATAAACTGCTTCCAACTGTCTTGATATTTTTTAATAAAAATAACTTCGTTTTGTGATTATAAAGTTAAGATAACAGAGAAATGAACAAGAATAAGTAAAGTCATTTGTAAGCCATCACTCAGAGATGACCACTAACATTTTGTGAACCTTCTAGAATTGGATAGATATATATGAGTGAAATTGTACTATACGTGTATACTGTGCTTTCTTAGACTATTTTTCAATGTGACAATATATTATGGACATCTTTCAAAGACATGATCCATTACATCATTGATAATAGGTAAGTAGAACTTCCATGTAACTTTTCTAGGCTATCTAGCCCAATACTTCCCATGACCATTACTCTCCCTAAGTGCTGATAGATGTGCTACAGATAGAAACATAAGGAAAAATAAGTCTGGGTAACAAAGTCAAACAGGCACCCTTTATTGTAGAACTTCCCAGAAATTTAAATACCATAAATATGTCTTATGAATCCCCAAAAGTGAGAGACTAAAACATTCCCCAAACTTAATTCAGCAAGTAACATCATTTCTAGTTTTAGCTATTAATAATCTTGTGGATCCAAGTTTGCATTTTCCAAACTTCTCTGTAGGAAAACATCTTAGACTATAGACTCTGATTCAGTAGTGTGGGTGGAGCCCAGAAATCCAGTTTAACAACTTCCCCAGATGAACTTTGGGACGCATTTAACCTAGACCTTTTTTCAAAGGGATGGTTCTGAATTGAACAGAACCTCAGAACCTTTCCAAACTATATACACCTGCATGGACCTTCCCCTAGTTTAAAAAGTTCCTCAAGTGGTCCTGATACCCATTTCCCCCCCCAATCTCAATGGAGAACCATCGCTATAATCTAGCTCATGCTGAATGCTCTCACATGTGCTTTTGGCTGAAATGCATTTTCAAATTTGACTCTGGAAAATAAAATGTGAAAGCAATCCATGAACTTCTCTGTCAAAAGCAGCTGAAAAACTAAATAAAAACCAACTTAAAATTTTAATGCCTATTAAGATTTTATACCAGCCACTGTCTTCAAAGAGTAAAGTAACGGGCAGGAAAAAAGAACACAGATGGAGAACAAATTTTTCTTGCCTAAATATTAATCACTGTAGAGTTTTACAAACTTTAAGCTTTTTAAAAGTTTTATACAAAATCAAGGATACAGTGGCATAATTTCTTCCACTCTTCTTACACAGTCCCTAAGTGAAGAGGCAAGGAAACTGCAAATGCCAATTTATACCTCTCTGTTCTGGATAGACCAGGGTTCTCAAACCCAAAGTACAGGCATATCTTACTTACTGCACTTCACTTTATAGTGCTTCACAGATGTTGCATTTTTTACAAACTGAAGGCATCAGCAAAAGATGACGTCTCGCTTCATTGTGACACCCTCTTTGTAACGAACCAAACCTGCAATATCTCTGAGGTATGCCTGAATTTAAGCATTACCTTTAGAGCTTGTTAAGATATCTGGTTCCTCACCTGAGATTTTAGTTCAGATCATTCCCATGTAAGGGTGAGTCCCATGTAAGTGTTTCATGGACCACATTTTTCTTACCAGGTTAGATACTGCTAAATATAAAATATCAGAAAAATAAGTGCTTAATCCGCTGTTTGGTAAATTGTCCAGAATCTCCAAAACACTAGAATCAGAGTAATGTGAATTCTGGACAACTTAATTCTGAGAAAAATACAAATGATTTCTACTGAGGAATTTTTCTTAAAAAAAAAAATGGAAGCAAGGACATTAAGAAATGACTAATGGGGAAGAAGTGTTGAATTATATTTCTTCACATTTTACTCTAAATTATTTCATTTCATATGGTAATGATAGATTAGTTACTTACTGTATATGAATCAATCAATTTTCTAGAGAATTCTAATAGTTTAGAAGCATATACTTTAAACTGTGGTTCAATCACATTTATGGAGAGCGTAACCATTTGGACAATGAGATAATCATTGAGACCTGCTTTGCCTCAGTGGAAATGTAGATAAGTTATAAGCAAATAAAGTTAAAAGTCTTGTAAGTAAAGTCTCAAATCTATGCAGAAGTCAAGTGCCACACTGGGTAGGGGGAGTCACAAAGTTTGCAACCATGGGATGTCATTGGTTGCATATTACATGGTTTCCAAACCTGACTGCATTTTAGTATTCCCTGGAGAACTTTTTAAAATACAGATTCCTGGTCCTATCTTTGGGGATGCTACTAGTCTAGTAAGAGGCACCTTGGAGAACCTTTAGTCTGTAGGAAGTTGTCTCAAGGGACTAGATTAGTGAGATTCATATAGATGGCTTCCTGGAAAAAAAAAAAAAGGCAAGCTGTTTCCTCCATATCACTAGGAAACAGCTGACCTAAAATGCAATGAATGGAAAATTACCTGTAAACTTAGGAAACCTAATATTATGAGAAAATGTTAAAATTAAGAAGTATGATAGAATAATGAAAAATATTTTAAAATTGTTTTTCAGAAATAGCCATGCAAAGAGTCTCTTTCTAAAGAAATTATTGACTTAGAGATTAAAGAATAAATCACACTGTGAAAGGGTTATTTAGCCTACCATAATTACATGGCTATATATATATGTGTGTGTGTATATATATATATTTAATCCTCACCTGAGGATATGCTTAGCAAGAGGAGGGGAGAGAGAGAGTGAGAGAAACATCGATGTGAGAGAGATACATCAATTGGTTGCCTTCCTTACACCCCCGACTAGGGATTGAACTGCAACCCAGGTATGTGACCTGACCAGAAATCGCACTGGAAACCTTTCGGTGCACAGAACGGTGCTCAACCAATTGAGCCACTCCAGCAGGGTGGTGATATTTTTTTAAGTGCATCAAAATCCCTTATCTCTGACTCTCTATGAACTTTCTGGACTTAATTCTAAGATAATTTTCCCTGTCTGTCCTATAATACTGTTAAGTTTATTAAGGGCAAGGAATATACTTGTTTTATACTCCCACAGGCTTACTATGATGCAGCATCTATTCAATTATTCATTATTAATTTCATATGACATACTTTTAACTTGAAACTTCAACCTGAGTCAGGAGATGCATGTACTATAACAGTCAGAAAGTAAACATTCACAATATAGATCTCTGTATTATCTAGAACCCTTTGACATGCCTGTTCTGCTGGGAATGATCTTCCAAAGCCAGACAAAAATGTCACTTCCTCTCTGAAGCCATCCCTGATTCTTCAAATCGGAATTAAGTTTTTCCTTCTTTTACTTATACTTCTATTATAGCCCATGTCACACTGATCCTTAACACTGTCATATATTATCCTAATACAGTTTAAGCTCCTTAAGAACAAAACCCCACTTCTTAGTAATCATGGTATCCTTGCACCTTATATAGTGTTCTATGCATGTGAGGAACTTGATACGTGTCTGCTGAATGAATGAATGCATGCATGAATGAATGAGTGACTACCACATGATATCCTGTTCTTTATAATGTGCATCCCAAAATTCAGGATCCACTCATGAATTACTTTGCTTGCCCATTTCTTCCTTTCCTAAAACTGATTATTGCAAACACTGTAATGTGGAGAAAAGACTTATCACCCATAAATTTCACATAAATTATTCAATATTAATAAAGAGCAAAGTTAATGAAAATAACTGAGAGAGAGAAAACTTTACCTTCTTGAAATAATTGTCTGGCATAAGATGGCTCTCTGCCCTGAGGTTGGAAAAAAGCATAAATGCATTTTCTCACTAAATCTTCCCAGCCAGTTCTGCCAGCAGCTCTCAGGGAACTTGTATCAATAGAGATGATTTTACCTATACAAAGAATAAAATTTCACATTTATGATAGCCTCTTGACATAAATCATCCATATTTCAAAACAAACAACTGCTTCTCAGAAATATTTTGCCCCCCAAATGCAGAATGGAAAAAAGCATTATTAATTTTTATTACCTACGGTAACAAAGTATATCCATGGCATGATAATGAAAAATTGTTTTGGCCTTGGAGTGTGTTAGGTACTAGAATGTCATATTCTAAAATTCAATTCCAGTCAAGTATTAGTCATATAATAAAGACCTGAAGCTACTGAGACTAATGCTGGTCAAACTCCCCTGGTTTGCGCTTTGGACCCTGCTCTCCATGTACACAGTAATGAGTGAATCACTAATTGGGGAAGGAGAGGCAGAGATGAATATATTATTTTGGTAATTTATCTCTACCTACTCTTTAGTAAGAGCAGTTGGAAGCTTACCTTTAAAAACACAATAATAAAGCATACAACATAGGATATTAGACTTCTGGGACTAAAAAATTAGTAAATGTTATAAGAGGATCTTATAGACAATGATAAAGATGAAAAAGTACATTAAGCCTGGCCGGGCGTGGCTTGGTGGTTAGGCGTCGACCTAGGATCCAGGCGATCAGGGTTCGATTCCCGGTCAGGGCACATGCCCGGGTTGTGGGCTGCAGCCGATCAATGACTCTCTCATCATTGGTGTTTCTATCTATCTCTCTCTCCCCCTCTCCTCTCCTCTCTCTGAAATCAATAAAGATATATATTTAAAAAAAAAAAAAGAAAGAAAAAAAGAAAAAGTACATTAAAACTAAACTTTCATAAAGAATAAAATTTAGTAGAAATGATCTATCTCTATATCAAAATTAGAGAGGTGAGTGATATGTATAGAACTCTGATGTAAAAGTATAAAAATCTGATGTGTCAGAGTGAAGGTTAAATAACATATGAAAAATATTTTACAGATTGTAAGGAACAATAATTTGTTTTTGCTGAAAATCAAATCTGAGCCCTGGCACATACCACAGTTGCAGGCTAGATCCCCAGCCTGGTCAGGGATGTGGGGTGGCAACCAATCAATGTGTCTCTCTCACATCGATGTTTCTGTTTCTCTCTTTCCTTAGGGCTTCTGCAACTCTGTGTCCTCAATCAGGAGCACTCATTTTGCACCGAATTCCTCCTCACCACTCCCTTCCAACACCCGTAACTGGCACCACCTCATCCTTCGGGGCTTAAGGATTCAATATCAGCTCTCCAGCCATGCTTTATTAACCAGCTAATTTAAAACAGGTCCTCCCTATTAGCTTACCTTACCATCTCACACCCTTTCCATCATAAAACATAACATGATTTATAATTACATCATTGCCTTTTGCTCAACCATGTACACCCTGAGCAATCACACATAGTGACAGGTATTTCCAGGCATTGAAAAATCATGTGCTGAATAGATTTAAAGAATAAAGAAAAAAAATAGCCAGATATATTTAAGCATAATAGTAAAAACCACCATACTTGTATCCACTTATAAATAAATATATTTAAGTCTACATTGCCAAATTTCTTTAAAAAGTTTATTCCATGATTGTGAAAAATAATTTGTAATCAAAACAAATACAAATATGTGAATAGTTATAAAGTAACGTTCTCTCCAGCATTCTGGCTTGTGACAATGATTACAATATCTAAAATGCAGAATATCAAAACCACCATTTAAAATATTTTCTGTATGAGAGTAGTGAACATAAGCTGAATAGCAGAGAACAGAAGGACACAAAATTCTGGATGTAATTAGTTTTAAAAGCAAAGCCACATCATTAATAGTGATGGAACATTTTGAACTTGGCAATTAGTACCTGTAGTATCTTGCTTAGTCATAAAGGATTCTACACCCGTAATAGCTGGAGGCCGAGGTAATCGCCGTGCAATACAAATCAAACATGACTGGAAATCTGCCCAAAACAAGAAAGGGAAAGTGAAGGAAGGAGGGTAGAAAATGGTTCACAATCTTACTTCACATTATCAGTTTTTACAGAAATAATACATTTTATAGGCTCTGACACAATATCGGAGTCACTCTGATCTAACAGTATTATACTAGAAATAAAATTGCTGGCAATCAAGAACAGGAAGGTCCAGGTAGAGATCTAGTTAGCGTTAAGTTATCCCTTCCCACTGAATGTTCTTACATAAACCAGAGGAGACCAATGCATCTCAGGTACTTGGAATGATAACAACTCGAAGAAGTAGTTTTGATTATACTTAAGCAACACAGTAAATTTTTAAATACAGTTCTATAGTCAGCCAATTTCCTATACTCATCAGTACTTAATGGCTACAAAAATTATTCTTAAGCCCTGGCCAGGTAGCTCAGTTGGTTAGAGCAATCACCCTGATATGTCAAGGTTGTGGGTTCAATCCCCAGTCAGGACACATACAAGAATAAATGCATGAATAAGTGGAACAACAATTTGATATATCTTTGTCTCTCTTGCTCTCCCTCTCGCTCTCTAAAATCAATAAATAAAATCAGTAAATAAAAAATAAAAATGTTCTTTAAAAACAGAAAAAAATTATTATTATCAGAATATAAGTCATTGAGTACTGATGAATATAAGAAATTTACTATAGAACTGTATTTAAAAATTCACTGTGTTGCTTAAACCTAGGCAAAATGACTTCTGTGCAGATAATAATAATGATATGAGAAAAACATTTAACTCTTTCTGAAGAATCATAATTTGCCCTTGACAGAGGACTTTATGTTGTAGGCTCTATAATTTTTTCAAAGTTCCAGTTCCAATTTTTTTTAATGTACTACACATAATATCACACAGCTAAATATGAACTTTAATCACATGAAGCAGCCTTGCATGTATATTTTGTAAAAAGTCCCTAGTTGATCGCGGCACTCATTTCCTGTGGAAACCAGCTACACATACAGCCTTTTTTTTTTTCCTGCATCTGACTGACTTCTTGTCTCCTACCTTCCCTGGTCACTACTCCAGTTTCCAATCTTAGTGTACTTAGCTTAGCTCAGTCTAAGTTCACATGGAAAACTCATCCACTGTCACATATTTAACTAATGCCATGTTGATACCATGTTCACATTAGAGCTTCAGCTGTTTTCATCTGTTCATAAGCTTTCTCTTTATAAATTACCTTGAATGGCCTCAAAAATGCTAACTCTATTCTCCAATGTTCCCTACACTCTAGACTTGAAACTAAAAAAATCAGAGCTGTTCAACAGCCTGCTGCGTCTGGTACATTTCCAACTGGCAGCAGTTAGTGACATCTCTTATTTCTAGGCAGCAAGTTGGTTTGAATTTGACATTTTAGTGGGAATGCCAGCTTAAAATTGAGAATTCAGGGGCATTTTAAAGGGGTGATTATAGATGTTAGCATTTTTTTTCTTAAGTTATTACAAAACATATAGCAAATTGAATAGCCATTATGATATACAATACAGTAACCAAAAGTACTACCTGAAAAAGGCAGTTTTTATAATCAATTAACCTCAGTATTCCTGAAAGCCATGGAAAAAGCAACCAAAAACCTTAAATTCACCCTTTGTTTTACCTTCTCCGTCTTCTTGAATTGATTTTGGCTGCGACACAGTGAAACACTGCATTACTTCATAGCGCTGGCAAGCTTCTTGGTTCTCACTGCCTGGCTCATCTGGAGGGTGAATTAGCATCCTGCAGTTAAAGGTATGGCTACTTCGTCGAGTTGCCTCTTGAGGCCAAGGAACTCCATTTACTGTGGAGAAACGGAGAAAACCTGATTATATCCCTGTGAATAAGTAAAACAGTACAAACTCTGAAGATACAAAAGACATACCTTTAGCCATCTGCTTAATTAGATACTCAGATTAAAAGACAGACAGACCTCTTCAGATCTAACATTATCCTGAGGCAGCAAGGTGATTCTCTTCCTTAGCAAATCTAAATGTCTACCAATTTGAAAATCATAAAATTTCTAAGACATTGTATAGGATTTCTCCCTTCAAAGATAAGGCCTTACAAGTACCCTAATTCATTAACAGTCTTTATAAACAGTGACTAAAACTAAAAATGAATAGCTTACTAGCTCTTTTACTCAGAATTTAATAGTAGTTAATAAGATTTTCTGTTTGTTTCCAGTTATACTCTGGCAATAAAAAAAAAAGACTGAAAACCATAGGTCCATTGTCAAACAGAGGGTTTAACCTGGCAGGTATGAACTCTTAAGGATGGGCTTGTGTGTATGTTTATCTTTTTGGATTCAGTTTCTTAAAGGAGTCTGTGATTCAAAAAAATATTTAGTGGCCTTGGCCTGTGTGGCTCAGTTGGTTGAGCATCGACCCATGCACTGAAAGGCAACCAGTTTGATTCCAGGTCAGGGCACATACCCAGGTTGCAGGTTTGATCTCCAGTAAGGGTGTGGGCAGGAGGCAACCAATCGATGTTTCTCTCTCTCTCTCTCTCCCTCCCTCCCTCCTTCTCTCTCTAAAACCAATTTAAAAATATTTAGAATAGAGTAAAATCTTGGTTTTTTATAACCATTTTTTCTTGCACTTTATTTTCACAGTTTATATGCTATAATACCTTCAATATTGTGGGTAATCAATAAGTTATTACATCAAAATGACACTTAGAAAAGTCACCTGATTCGGTATAAGAAAATTGAAATCTAGAATTATGGAAAAGATATCCATACATTTCAAAAAAAAAAAATGTTGTCTGTCAGGTCATTTCTACTGACCTGCCTCTTCTTACTATCGCATCATTCTATAACTGTCAGAGGAATCCTGGAAACAAACCTATACTGCATTAAGGAGTCTTGGTTCTGCTATGAGCTAGTTGTGAGGTTTGGGTTAATTACTTAATCTTTGCCTCATCTTTAGAATAAAGTAACCCACTATATTATCTCTAAAGTCATTTACACTCTAAATTTTATAACAAGACCAGTTGATAACTCAAATATCGAGCTAGTGACTTTAATAGAAACAATCTTTTCAGGATCTCAGTTACTATAAACACATAGTACTCTTTTCAAGGAAGAAATAAGGCTTCCATTCCATCCAGTAAACAATGTAGAAAATAAAGAGCCATGGATAACATTTCACTTACATGTTTGGTTTAGTTATATAGAATTTCTAGCCAAGGTCCTCCCCCCACTTTTGGAGCACAGATAGGCTAAAGAGAAGGTACATGACAGTAAATGGAACAGAGAGGCTAGAAATCAGACCCAAACCATTCTCTAAGCTAGGCTCCTTTGTCGCTGAACAACCCATTCAACCATACTTGGAACTCCTGAGTTGAAACCACTTACATCCAAAAATGTTGATTTTAATAAGTACATAATATGCCATTCTGTCCCTCCCTCCTTCCCTCCTTTCCCTCCCCTTCTTTCTTCCCTCCCTCCTTCCCTTCCACCTCCTTTTTCTCTCTTTGAGCAGGGTGATGGGAAGGATACACATTTCTCTCTTTCTTGGTCATAATAAAAATGGAAAACAAAGGGAATTTCAAGCAGAAGCATCTGCTCTGCCTCCCATACTATCATGACTGTGGCATAATCTGGAGGAAGAGGCTGAAAGAGATGCTCTCTATCAGCTATTTGATGACAGTCCCTCTTCATATTTTTACATCTCAGGCTGAGACTAAATTTTAAAATATTTTAATATACTATAACATACATCAGAATAATACTATGTATTCTAAATAAAATAATATATTTACATAAGGAGAAGCTAGAGAGAGTTCATATTGTTTTAAAAAATATATTTCTTTGTACCTAGAGATTTTGGTAGCAGATTCTTCACAAATTCTGCATGATCCCCCACATGCAGTATGCTGTAGACACTGGTATTCATTAATTCCTCCTGGTTGTAACCCAAGTAGCTGGTCACATTCTCTGACACAAATACAATTCTCCCTTCACAGTTCACAACAAAGAAAAATCCATCCAAAGCCTGCAACACCAAAAAAAAAGGGGGGTGGGGGGTTAAGAGGTTGGGAGGTTAAAAGATAGAAGTAAACATATACATTTCGGTATGAAAAAGAGATCAGAAATATATGCCAAGTTAAAAAAAAAAAAAAAGGAGGGGGGCTGAAGAGAAGATTTACTATTGCATGCTCGCTATGGACAGGACAGGGTTTTTAAATAAATTGTAACTAATGTTCCAAGTAGGCATAAATGAATATGTGAACTTTCTTCCTTAGAGAGAAATTTTATGGTAGCGGATGCGAAGTGACTGACCTAGGCACTCATTTCTACCCTCAAGGAACTTATGGTAGAGTGGGTGAGAGACATAAACATAATAAAATCCCAGTGATAAATGCAGTGTTGGAGACATATAGAGACTATTCTATGAACACAAAGGCGGCTACTTAATTTGGGGGGGCAAAGAAAGGTTCCTTACAGACTCCTACCTTAGTTATAAAAGGAATAGTCAAGGAGGGGAAGAAGAAGAGAGGAGAACATTTAGGCAGAGGAGGGAACATGGCAGTGCACAGGAAGCTCAAATCACAGACAGAGCCAGGGGTCTCCAAAGGGAGATGTATGTGCCCCAAGGGGAGCAGAATATCCACAGGGGTGCAGGGAAAAAGTCAGAACCTCCACTTACAGTGTAATCCAAAACATAAGGGAGATATTAAGCTTAATAAACATAAGGACTCCCTGGTACCTCATTCAGTCCTGACGGTCACATATCACAAACCGTGGAATCCTAAGAGAAGATCCAAAATACAGAGGTGGATGGTGGCACCTTATTTATAATCTTTCCACTTACTGCAATATATTGCAGTTCATTTGCTATAGAATGTATATGAGCAATAAAAACAAGACCTTTAAAAAGTAGAACATTTATAGAATCTTGAAATAAGAGAAAAATCCTTTGTGTTACATAGAGGACTGCTGATTGCCTGTGGCAAAATACTGAGAAGAGCCAAGCTGTCTAACAATGGTGATGGGCTACTCATTTCCCTTTATAAAAGAGACAAGTGTCCCAATTTGCTGACTTTTTCTATGATGACAAATGGTAACGATAATATGCTGCCTAGCAAATATTTTCCAAATAACACACTTAATTTTGTAACTCAGGTAAATGAGAAGTGAAAGGGCATTCAAAACAGAGGAAACAGCTCAGAGGTTTAAAAAAAATCACTTTGAATGCACTTGTAAGATTTGTGTTACATTTACAGTAAAAAATGTTTTTCAAAGCTTCAAGGAAAAAAAAAAAAAAGGAAAAAAAAAGGAAAAGGAATTTATCCTAAAGGCAATGGGGATGATCCTGAAGGCAACATTTTTATGGGAGAGTGACATTATCTACTTTTACAAAGGTCTTTCTGGCAGCGGGCGTGGTGTGGAGCATGGAAAGAAGGGAACCAGTTGCAGTGCTATTGTGACACTCCAGTTCAAAGGAGACACTGGATTAAGGCAATGGTGGTGGAAGTGAGAGCCGAGAATTTGACAGAAGCAGAACAGCACTTGGTCACCTGCAGCATCGATGGGAACAAGCATTTGGGGTGATTCTTCATTAATGACTTTAGGCTCTGGTAGATAAATGCCTTTCCCTGAGAAAGGACATTTGGGGGGGGGGGGGGGGATCTAGTCTTTTACTTTTTCAGCTTTTTCTTTTTATAAACAGAAGGTAAAGGGAAGGATTGTAAATTTAGTTTTAGAAATATATTTGAAATGACTGAGGAACATTCAGATGAAGATGTTGAAAAGGCAGCAGGATATAATAAAAGGGATGCTCTGAAGAGAGATCGTTGGATTTAAAGGTACCTGTATCATTTTGTTTTTTGTTTACTTGCTTTTGGGTTTTTTAAACTAACATTAGCTTTTCCCCTCCCACAGAATATCTGATTTCCTTTGGGGAGTTACTTCTTTCCTATTAAATACAATCTTGTGGGGTCTTAATCAGGCCATTGGGAGACTTTCTCCGTAACTGTGAACCTTGCAGAGAATTACAAAAAGACCAAACTTGGCTGGAATACACTCGTTAAAGCAGCAGGGTACAGCCCAAATGGGTCTTTCTCAGGAACCATTTGTATAGTTTCTGCTTTCTAGCCTCCTTAAGATACTTTGTTTTCATCCTATTTCCATGCATGGTTCTGTGATATCCAAATAGCACTCCAATAAATTCATATTTACTTAATGTAGTCAGAATTGCTATGTTGCTTGAAATCCAGAGAACCCTAGTTGATGTTTTATATACACACATGTACATGCATACATACATATGAATATATCATACAGACATTGATGTAGATCAAACTGCCCAAGAAATGTGCACAGAATTTTTCTTTTAAAAAAAGGAAGAGTGAAGGCCAGAACACTGGAGGATGCTAACATAAGGGGAAGGTAAAGAAAGAAAAATGTGAGAAAGAGGTTGAGGAATAGCAAGAGGAGAGAGGCGATCGTGCTGTCAAAGATGCCAAAGGAAGAGTTTTAAGGAAGAAGGAGTGGGTAGTCAGCAGCGCCAAGAGCCACACAGCAATGCAGGGAACGGTACACAGTGAGGTAAGGAGGCCTGGATGCACATGCAAGATATAGGGAGGCCTCTGTGACAAAAACAGAATTGGGGAGCAGGGGGAAATAAGCGTTAGAGCCAGTAACACAGAGCTCTGAACAGGAGGCCACAGAACTGAGACAGCAACAAGCAATGGAAAATGAGCAGCTTAAAAAAAATGCTGTACTGATGAGTACTTACCATGGGCCAAGTAACAAGTATTTGTTGAGTAATAAATTCTAATACTACTGTCTCTTTAAATGTGTGGAAATTACCTCCAATACCTCATTCTTAACTCATTTACTTCTATGTTTTAAAAAGGTGTGGGGAGAGACAAGCTGGTGGGAGTTTCTCATATTATGGTGGCTATTTGGACATAGTTTAGATGTGCAGGTCTTCTGTCCGAGCAAGTCCCCTCCAGATTAATACTGTAAAACAGAACTTTTTTGCAACATCAGAGGTATTCTATTGTCCAATACAGTGGGCACTAACCGCATGTAGGTTCTGAGCATTTTAATGTGGCTGGTGAGGCTGAAGCACTGAATTTGTTATTTTATTTAACTGTGAATAGCCACGTGTGGCTAGTGGCTCTCTTACAGCACAGTGCAGCACTAGACTGCAGCTTGGATGATTCAATGGACAATCTCACGGTGGCTTTTTACTGCCTCTTCTCAGCTGCCCTGGATTAGACTCTACAAAGTTTAAGGCAATGAGGATGGGGTTAGGGGATACAAAGGAGGGACAGAAAAGGCTGTCCATGAGGGCAACTCTGAAGCCAGTAGAAGTTAGTAATTCTGCTCCATGTATCTATAGCTCATAAATAAAAAATGTCATTTGCCCCCTTGGAGTCAAGAACCTAAATACTCTGTTCTGAGTTTTTGGAATTTCTAATTTGATGGTTTTTTTTCGCACTTGAAAATGCTTGCCTAATGACATTTAATCCACCTGTAATGCTGTTACAGTTTTCCTTTGATTTGTAGTGGTTTTCAGGGTAATAATTTCATCAGCTAAAGAAAATAACTCTTTGTTTTCTTGTAGTATTGAGTGGATGTTCTGCTGTCATTTCTGTTCATTTTAAGTGTTGTGGACTTTTCTCATGCAGCAATGACAAGCATTTACATAAATTAAAGCAGCACGGAGCAGTGTCCTGTCTTCGGTTGTCTGTACTCAGTTTGTGGACAATCTATTTGCTCTCCTTGTTGATTTCTGAGGTTTCTGAAGAACGTGTGGAACTAGGATTAAAATGATTACCATTTTCCTACAGGAACTCCAGAAACCTCAAGGCCCTCTATACCTTATATTTATTCATGATCTCAAATGACATTATATGCAGAAAATAAATTTAATAAATATTCAATGAAATGAGAGAAGGTTCTTAGGCCAGTTTTAAACTCAGGGCACTAAGAAGGCAGGTAGAACTCTCATAGAAAAATTGGAAGGTATGAAGAGACTAGTCTACTAACACCCTGCAGGGTAGCAGAGATGAGCAGTAAATGCTAGGCCAGATCAGGTCTCCAGGAAGGGCCCAAGTGTAACCAAGTACACTTGGTGGATGGTGACAGGGGCCAAGCAGGGGAAACGTGTGGGGTAGAAGAAGTGGGAAATGAGCCTAAAGTACTTCTCTTTCTTTAACTTATTTTCCTCTAACAGCATACATTAAAATTTTCAAAATATAGCAAAGTTGAAAGAATTTTGTAGTGAACATCTGTCTATCACTTAGATTCTACCATTAACATTTTTACTATACTTGTTACAACACTGTTTCCAAAATGCAGTCATGTTTACTAGCTTGTGTAAAGCATATAATAAAAAAATCAGAGTCCATCACATGTGGTGGCTTTCCCCTCCCACTTATATGTGTATACATGCACTGGCTCACAGAGGTTTCTACCCATATCCAGTATGTGCTTGTTCCCCGAATAAAAATCATTAAAACCAATAGTCTAAAGTTACAAAGTACTTGTATAACATGGATGAAAAATAAAGAATTTAGATTCTGAGGGAGAAGTTGCTAATAGGAGAGTCAAAAATATTTAGCAGGCTGTGAAAAGTATGGAAACGGAGTAAGGGAAGGGGCTAAAGCAAGAAGCACACGTTTGGGTGACACCTCTACAGAGACAAAAGGTGAAGCAAGGAGAATCCATCATACTACTCCTGGAGCCAGAAAAGCAAGAACTGAACTTGGAGAATGTTCTCACATCAGCAGTGTTGGTAGAGGGAATTATGGTTAATATAGACACAGAAGTAGTTAGGGTAAGATGAAAGGATGTATGAAGAAGTTAGAAAATAAACAAATTTGTTAGAAAGACTTCACCAGAAATGAGGGCCTTGAGGTAGGACAAGGAAAGAAGAATCTATTTTATATCTATCTAACCTACTTTATATATAACATATATGTATATGAATACATATATGTATATAATAAATATATATAAATAAAATTAGCCCTAGAGAAAGAAGAGCATACACTGTGGGGAATGAGTATGTACATACACATATGTATGTTTTTAAACATTCATGTATGAGAGCGAACACTTAAGGCGATGAGCCTGCTTGGAAACAAAACATCTGTGCTGAGAATAGAGGGAATAAAGATTAAGTAGACAAAGCAGGAGTAAAATTAACACAGCAATTACAAAGTAATTCCCATTTAAAAGTTCTTTACTTTAAAAAGTTTGATAGAAGGTTGTTAAAATAATATGTTCTCTTACAATGTTTCCATAAACCATTAACAAACTTTTAGTCAGAAAACTTTTCAGGAAAACATCTACTGCAATAAGTGAGGCATCCCTTATTCAAAGATGAAATTCTACAGTAGGCATATGAATAGCACTAGCTAGTGAAATAATTTAGTTTCCCAGCTAGTCCTAACCACCACAGAAATAAATGGCAAAGCCATACAGTAGGCTTCAGTTTTCCATTTGACTATTTAGAATGCTGTGATGAAAATTTCTTATGATCATTGCTCACATTTAATTCTGAAATAGTACCAACTGTCAAAATAGTTTCCAAAATAAAATAAGTATTAAAGTTCTTTAAAACTTTACTTTGTTTTATAATTTATTAACTGAATATAAAATACAAAAGAAGGAAAAAACACACCAAATTGGCTGGAATAAAGCTTTCTAAGTCAATGAGAACAGCTACCTCTAAAAGAAGAGGTCCCAAGGATTCCTTTTCTATCACTCCTTGACTACTCGATGAGATGTCTGATTTCTGTACTTCATCATCAGTTGTTGATTTCTCTATAATAAAGAACCAAGAAGTCATATATCCAAAAAGGGCTCATTTCCATAATGGCAAGTTTAAGAAGACGTAGACTCACCTAATTTTAGATTCAAATAACATGTATTTATTATCTAGGCCAGTGATTTTCAACCTTTTTTATTTCATGGCACACATAAACTAATTACTAAAATTCTGAGGCACACCAAAAAAATATTTTTGACCAATCTGGCAAGAAAAAAAAAAAGGTATCATTTTGATTCATTCACATGGAGCAGCTACTGTTGTGTTGGCTGTTGTCATTTTTTTGACAATCTAAGAGAAAGAGGTCAGTGCCCCTGACTAAATAGTCAGGTATTGCATGTTTTAAAAATTCTTGTGGCACATAGGTTGAAAATCGTTGATCTAGGAACTTTCACATTTAGTCTTAATTCTACTCATTTCATAGAAGATAAAACTGAGGGTCACAAAGGCTTAAGTAATATGTTTCCCAAATAACGTAGTGACTAATTTGAATTCTGACCTACCGAGTCCAGTGTTACAACAGTGAGAAAAATGGTATAACTCTATAGCCTTTTAAAAAGTCTATAATAAAAATTTTTAAGAAATGGATAAATTGTAAAAGAATGACTATTTCCATCATTTTTCTTTATTCTTTTCTGATTTGACTGATTGCCAATGAAGAGAAAGGGAAGATAGGAATTTCCTTTTGTGAGCTGCATGAACACCTAACCTTTCACATACATGTCACGATGATCCAATTTGATAAAACTGTTACTGCTAAAAGGCTTTGAAATTCTTTTGTGTGATGTTGAAAAATCCATCCATCATCTTAAAGTAGCATCATACTTAGATAAGTTTCCAATCTATCAGACAAGTTAGTTTACCAAAAACCATATATAGTATTATTGAGTATAGAGATTCATTTTTTCACTTTAAAAAATGAAATATTTTAAATATTCCAAAAAAATACAGAAAATGACAGCGCATATATTCACATAGCCATATTCATTTTTCATGAATGGTGATGTTAACACTATTTACTTTGGGTCTTTCCTTTTTAAATAAACACAATGCTGTAAACAGAGCAAAAGCTCTGCCACCATTCTTCCTCTGTCCCTTTTCAGAAGTAACCAGTATTGTGAGGTCACAATAATAATTTCTAAGCATCTTTTTATAATTAAACTACATATGTATGATTTCATGAACAATATATTATTATTTTGTGGGTGTCAAGTGGTATCTCATTGTGGTTTTGATTGCATTTCTCTGATGGCTATGATATTGAGCAAGTTTTTCATGTGCTTATTGGTCATATATATGTCTTCTTTGGAGCAATGTCTATTCATTTGCCCATTTTTAATTGGGTTATTTATTTTTATTTTGAATGATTTATTTTATAGCATCTTGTTTCATGGATAGAGTATCTTCCCTTTTGTCTCTAAGGGACTGTTTGCTTGTTTTAAATTTTCTTCTGCTCCTTGTGTTGTCTCAGCTTTCTCTTGAGTGACTTTTTTTCTGCTTGTTTACTTAGTTTGTTCTCTTTTATATTACAGGCTTTCCCCAAATATTTGGATTTTTATTCATATTAAAGAGTGATGAACTAAAGTGCTGACTGGCAGCTGTGAGAAGAGTGGGGGCAAGGAGCTGAGTTTTTTCACTTGGGGATCATTTGCAGCTGCCAGTGTTTATGTGTGTGTCCTTTGGACTACTCATTTCCCCCACAGGAATCCTCCCACCTTCCACTTAGGGACTGTGAGCCAGGCTGCCAGGGTTCTGAGTCGACCAAGCAGGGGCCATATGCCTCTTGCTGGCTTGCCCCTTTATAGGCTCACAATACCAGCTTCTCCTTGCTGAATCAGTTGTCACGAATTAGCCATTTTCCAGCTTCCAAAATCTTAAAATCTTATCACTTTAATCATTGTAAACATATTTGTTTATAGTCTTTTCATACTGCTTCTATTAATCTGAAGTTCTTTTCGGTCCAGCCCTTCTGTTGGTTATACATGCTCTTACCAGAGATTATTCCCTCATATGTTATATACATTTATTTTTTTATTTTTTTTTTGGTATAAAATCACCCTCAGAAGCACTTTTTCTTTGGGAATCCCATGGGGCCAGGTGTGAGAGTGTTTCTCCAAAGTATTTTGCTTTTGTTTCTGGTAGGCAATCCAGGGGTTTTGTGGTGTGAGGGTCCCATGCAGGGTATATAAATCACAAAAATACAGCAGGGTTTTCCCCAAGCCCAGAAGAGACAAGCTTATTATTCAAATGGAAGGCTATTTCTATCCCTGAGTTGTCTTTCAACTCTATGTCAGAGCCTCAGATCTGACACTATAACCTGTGTCTCCTGATGCTATGCCCTATGACACTGGGTCCCATAATCTCCCAAGGCAACCAGTTTTTAACAAGCTACTTTCTTATAACAAGAAGGCTCTCAGATTTACTTTCTAAAATAAAGAGAATATAAACAAAAATGTTTCTTTAATAAAATTATGAAGTTCAATGTAATTTCTTAAAAAATAAAATCACAGATTGTCAGTGTCTTTAATAAGAAAGCCATGGGTTGTTTTTTACCTTGTTCCATTCTCTTCATTAGCTGTATTTGATCAACTGTCTTCTTCAAAATCTTGCATTTGTCTGGTTTTACACTCAAGCTGTCAATGTCACTGATGTTTGCAGACAATAACTCAGCTAGCTCTTCTAAGTATTTATTTTCTTGCTCCCTGCGCCTCTTTTCGGTGCTGTCACACAAAGAACACCCAGTTAGCGTATATTTCTACCACCGTGTTTCCTTCTCTGGTCAAGTATTTAATGTTTACACATTTAGAGATCCCTAATTTTATCCAGAATATAAAACCAGATTGAGAAAACAATTTAAATTCACATCTAAAACAGACCACAAAATATCAAAGTGTAGAAAATAATCCTGGCTAAAGAGAATGAGCTGTCACAGACATATTTCCTCAGCAATGTACATACATTGACTATTTCAATCACCAATGAATATAGAGATTAAAAGGAAGCAAACAGTACATATACTACTCACATTTGGAATTATTCTACCTTCTCAATAATTCCTTGCAATAGAAAACCTAAATTTTCAAATAATTTTTGTTATAAATTAAGCAGGGTAGACTATATACTAGAGTTCAAATAAGTTATCACTAGAAATCTAATAAACTCTTGATTTTTACAATGAATAGGCTGTACCAGTCCTTATCAGAAAGAAAAAAGCCCCCATTCAGAAAGTAAAATAAAAGGAATAGACCAATAGTTAGAAGCCAAGGTACACAGAATGGTATCCTGAGTATACAGCTTTGTTTTAGAGAATAGGTTCAATTAAAAAATATACAGAAAATACCACCTACGTATAAGTTCTCATAAATATAACAAATGAAATCAAACTCGATTTACCTTAAAGTGAGCAAATGAGAACAAAGGGTAAAGTGGAGACAGCCAGCGCTTTACATGCGCTCGAAAGTACTGAATGAGCATGGCTCATTTTTGTTTCCCAGTCGTTACCCCTGGCTTACTTAGCCAAGTCATCAGGCAACTCACTTTACGTAATACAAAGACAGTGAAGCACTATGGTGAAATGAATTTTTTTATTATCAAATTAAAATAATAAGAAAGATTGGTCAAAAGCAGCTCTTTGTTTTATAAGCAGCAGTCAAAATCATTTGGCTGCATATAAAAGTGGTAGAAAAAAGGTGAAAAGAGAGAAAGATCAGTTGCTTTTAAAAAGCTCATAACTGGCAACAATTAAAACACCATTTACTTTTTTAAATTAAAAAAATTACTATAAAGGTGATAGCATTTACATAACAACTTAGAAAGTTGAAAAGAACCAAGTCAAATCACCAAATGTATTGACCTACATAAAACATACTACTACTAAATGGTGCACATCTAAAACAAAGCTACATTTTAAAGCTCCAACAATCACACACTCTGTCCTTATCTTTTATATCTTCCACTATTAGGAAATTAGCCCCATTTTACTTATTAAAACTCTTACAACTTCCACAGCTAGTACAGGCAGCAAGATTTTGACAAATTTCACACCAAGGCACTGAAACCTAGGCATGAAGAAAATGAGTGGCATACATTTTGATATATAATGGCTTTAGAGAACTCCAGGTAGTTTAACTGGATAGTGTTTTGAAGCACATCTGCCTTTTATGTTAGAGAAACTAATTAATATTAGACTTATTTAGTATATTCAGTCTATAGTCTGATTTGTTTAAATCTATGGGTCTAAATTTCAACATACATAAATTGGATTCACTTGGTGAGCCTCCTAAGTCTGTTTTTGACTTTAAAATTTGTGTAAAACTGAAGTGGCTGAAACTACTGTAGAGTAAAAGAAAAAGAAAATTGATAGAATGGGCAGGATAGGCAGACAGCAAGGTAACAGAGGAAACAAGAAGCTAAAAGTAATGAAATGGTGAAGTGTCTGTAAAATGACTTTAAAATGAGACTAGGAAAATCACCACGAAATGAAGTAACCAATATGCAAGGAAAGAAAATGAGAGTAGAAATATTCAAGTAAAGTCAAAACTGAAGAAGGGGTGGAGATCACAAAAAAATTCTACCTTAATGGAAAAGAAGGCTTTCTTTAGTACTTTGGGCCACCTACATTTCTCCTCTCACTAACCCACTGTATTTCCACTTATACTGCATACATGCTAGTTAATGCTACTATGAATAAACTCCTTGTGTATCTTTTTTTCTTCAACTTACTAGTTTTTCCAACAGATGCTCCTATACTTATATGCCAGATCCAGGAGCAAGTTAGACTTGGCCTCCAATCAGCCAGAAAACAGAAAGGAAACAGGCCATTATCATACTATGTTGACAAGATTGTAATACTAGAGAAGGGCACAGAGATGGCTCCTAGACCTAGGAACAAGATGTCTGAACCTAGCGGTAGGCGAGACAGGTTTCCTGAAAGAGAAGAGCAGCTCTTTCAAAGACATAAAGTGAGAGTGAAAATACCAAGTTAAAGAACCTAGAAGTAGTTCAGTCTGGCTGAACTATAGTTATAAGAAACAAAAATGGCAAGAGATGAGGTCCTGGCCAGATTGCAAGCGCTCTTTCATGCCATGATAAAAGGCATGATATATTATTTAAAAGAACAAGTTCAAACTTCCTGTCATTTACTAGCTGTGTAACCCTGCACAAGTCACTTAATTTAACTTCTCTAAGCTTCAGTTTCCTTATCTGTAAAACAGGGACAATGACATTAATTGCCTCCTAGGGTTTTGTGAGTATTAAGATGATACATATAAAATGCTTGGCAGAGTTTGTGTCATATACTATTAGCTCAATCATTGTTATCTATTATCATCACTGTGATTATGATTATTTATTTTCAGGGTCAGGGGAAGCCCAGAAGGGTTTAAGAATGAGTGGCACGACCAGATTGGTAAGCTTCTTGAAGTCAGGAAATATGTCTCACACTTCATTTATGTACTCATAACACCACACACTTGGTGCTGGTTGAAAAATAGGCATTTCCTAAGCACCTGTTGAGTTGAATTGGAAATGCTGAACAAGCATAAGGTACCCAGCATTTTTAAGATTAGCATTTTAATACTCACTCTCTTAGAATAGTTAAGGAATGGAGAACAGGTAACAGGAAGGAGATATAAGACATCTCACCCCAAAAAACAATTACTGAGAAACTCTCCTGTCCAGGGCTATTATACACAGGGCTGGCGATACCTTGAGGTCTAACATATGCTCTTTATGATTTACTCTGTACCAGCCACACGCTGTGTTAGGAATTAGGGATAAAATGGCGAGCAAGAACAGGCAAGGTCCTTACCAAACGGCAGTGATTCATGAAATAACCACACAAACTAGTAAAATCTGAAACTATGGATCAGAGCTATAAACATATGGAAGACAAATACATAAATGGTAGATATTTGACACAAAAGTTATGGAAGGAAAAGAGGGTTCCCTTTAAGGAAGTAATGACTAAGCTGGTGTCTGTAGAATGTCTATGCGTGACTATAGGAAATCTAGAAGGAGCAAGCTGGATTGAGGGAGGAGCACTGTAAGGGAGCTGGGGAAGGAAGAGAACCTGGTGAGTACGCGAGACTCAAAGAAGGCTAGCAAACTTGGGAGTAGATGAAACAAAAGCTTTACAGTGGCAACGAAAACGATAAGGCAGCTCTGCCAGAAATAGACTAAGGAAAGAGTGTTCCTACCTTGATGCCAGTGTGTCACATGGCGATCCTTTTCTCTTATGTGAGTCTGGGTTAGCAGGGTCGGATGAACTGTCCCCGAGGCCACTCATGTTGAAAAACTTCACACCTAAAAAGAAAGGGCAACAATAAGAAATGTATCCTAATCAACTTGCCAACCACAGGGGAGGGCGAAGCTCCCTTATGTTAGAGAACATCTAAACACTGCAGTCTCTCGGTGAGTACATTATTACAGCCAACATAAAGGCACAGGAGTCTCTACAAAAGCACAGGAGTCACCAGCTATTTAGTGTTCCTACACTTCTTTTCTGTATCTGTAAAATAAAATTAATAATCCTTTGCGAAATTATAGAGATCAATTAGGATGAAAATATTGTTAGAATAACTTTAGAGATGCTGAGATTTTTTTCAACACTTTCATGTGTAAATGTAAAAACAGAATGTATAAGTGGGAGTCAGAGAAATTATTTTTTATATTTATTTATTTTAGCCTCTACTTCAAAAAAGATTTAAAACAACTTTTATTCATAAGGTTTGAGATTTTAATAAATAATACATACACGATCAAAATTAAAGCAATGAACTGGATTGGGTACTTACCAACTTTGAATTCTATACACCTAACCCTTTGTTTATGTACTTAGGTGACAGAGGTCAAATGTTTAGTTATGTTAAGATCTTAGCACAGATGCCAGAGACAGCAGTCATTTCTCCTAGCATGCCAGCCAGGTCTCTCTCTCACATGTTGTGCCAGTTAGTGACTACACTTAGGATCCCTTCTGATCTGTCCCTATTAACCACTATTCTCTGTAGAATCTCTAATGAAATCTATCCCAGAATCCTATCTCTGTCCTTATATTCATTACTACTTTCTTTATTAATGCCAAACAACAAACCTCTCTACGTCCTCTTTCACTCCATCTTCCCTTGTAAAAGGAGAGAAAATTGTTAAGTGGAAAAAAACCTTGAACTTTTCCTTAAATTCTAAAATTATTAAATAACTATATAGCACTGTATGTTGGCAGCCATGCTTATAAAGTTTATCATAAAGAACACTGAAATCTGTAAGACTCTCTCATATGGTTTTAATAAATACATCTAAGTAAATCCTTTTGCTCTAGTTCTAAAACTGCCCCAAACAGGCAAGTTGTGGTTAAGCCAGGACTTAAAGAAGGCCCCTCTGACCCCAATGCCCATGCTTTTAACCACCATATACCAGTAGGGGGATCCAGCAGACTCCTCCTCAGGGAACTAACATTTGAGCAGGAATGGCTTCGTGGTGGTTTATAGAGCAGATAAGAAGTATGGGCAACTGGAACTGAGAAATGAGATAAAAGGATCTATGTTAATCTAGAATGAGGTATCTGGTCCCAAACTAGGGTCCTAGCTGTATCTGAGACTGAAGAAGGAGGGACAATCTGAGATCTCCTATTAAGAAAGAATTGGCATGACATGGACACCAGTTAGAAATCAGGAGTGAAAGAGAAGAGTCAAAAATAATTACAAGATTGTAATCTTACAGACTGGAAATGTTCATGAACTGCACTTCTGACATGAAAAAATCAGAAATGTGTCTTTTTGGTTGCAAGAAATAAGAAATCTGTGATAATTAATATGTCTGAGTAAATCCTTTTTCTCTAGGCCTAAAAGTTACTCTGTCTGTAGCCCTTTATCAACATTAAAGGCCGTCAAATCCCCTTTTTGGTATACTTCAAATTCAACTTCGCAAAATGAACTTAACATCTCCTCATGTATTTTTTCTCTCAGTTGTACACTGGGGTCATTCTAGCCTCCAGTCTCATACCCTACATGCAGCAAACACCAAGATCTGTCAATTTTTACTTCCTACATATTTCAAAAATCCATCCCTTCCTCATATTCTCCTGTCATCATCTCTTGCTGGGTTACTAACATAGCTTCCCAGATGGTCTTTCTCCCTGAGCCACCAGAATGGGCTATCAAAAATTAAGTCTGATCATGTCAATCTCTTACTTAAAACCCTTCACTAAATCCTCACTGCCCACAGGACAACATTCAACCTCCTTAACATAATATACAAAGCTTGTATCAGCTCTTATCTATTGTGTGTCTGTTATAGAATTTGGTGAATAAATCACCAAACACCAGTCCAATCAAGTATTTACATGTTATATGTTATATATTACATATATAATTTATACATAAACAGATTATATGTCATATACTACGTATATCTATATACACACATATAGATTATATATGTTAATTTTAGTTTCAACTCAAAAGAAAGACTTTAGAAATAAAATCCTAGGTAATATTTCATGTTCCAAGGTAAACATTAGCCAGAAAACTTAAAAGTTATCTCAGTGTGGGTAGCTCAACTTAACTTAGCAACAAATATTTATTGAGCTCCTACTATATGCCAGTCTCTATCCTAGGTACTGGGCATATAGCTGTGAATAAAATTTATAAAAATCACTGTCCTCATAGAGTTTCATTCTACTGTGAGGGAGAGAGACTATATCAATAAAATTAAAGAGTATATTAGAAAGTGATTTACGAGCTATGGAGAAAAGTAAGGCAACAAAAGAAGCTTAGGTGTATGACGGGAGGGGCAGCAATTTCAAGCAGGTAGTTTGGAAAGGCCTCGCTGAGAAGGTGAGCTATGAGCAAAGACTTGAAGGAAGTGAGGAAGAGAAAATGCTATCTGGCAGAACAGGGCTACTGGCAGCGGAACAGGGCAGAGGCCTAAGGCGGGGGCATCACTATGCTGAGAAACATGAAAGAGACCAGTGTGACTAGAAGAGAGGAGCGAGGGAGCAGGCGATGAGATCAGAGAGATAACAGGAGGCTCTATCAGGTAAGGCCTTAAAAACCATTTTAAGGGCTGCAGCTTTACTGAGTGAAGAACAGAGGAATGACAAGACTGAATTTTCATTCTACGATTTCTTCTATGAAGGACAAATACAATCTTTCTCATCTCAGTAATTTGGTATCTAAATTTTCAACTGCTAAATGGACATTTCCATTTGGATATCCCACTGTCACCTCAAACTCAACATGTATAAAACATGATGAACTTTTAAGTTCCAGATTTCTATTAATGATAAGTGAGATGAGCTGCATTATGGATTAATGTCATCACAAAACAACATCTGTTAAACCTCTTGTCAAGGGAGAGAGGAAGGAACTATATTAGGAAAATAATTACAATTTAAGGTGGACAACCTCAATGCAAAGGCAAATATGCAGGCTTGACAAAAACCACCACCACAGAGTAAGAGATGTCGAAGGACTCAACATGGTCTTATTAGCATCCATTCTGAAACCCAAACACTAAACAATATTCAGCTATGTAATATATTACCATAATTAATAAGACTGCTACCCTCTTTTCTCATTAAGATTCATAGAAATATAAATGAGGTTAATCAAATATCACAAGCAAAGAAGCCACTTAATTTTATTTTCACACAGAAATAAAATATAAATATTTTAAAATTTATTAATACAAAAAATGAAATTATGCTATAAATATATAATAATGAAAAGGCATCAACTCTAAACTTTTCAACAAAAGTAGAAATAAAACAGAGAAGAAAATGATGAACAGGGAAGAAAATGAAAGATAAGACTTTAGAGTTTGCTAAAATCCAAAAGAAAAGCATTAGCTGACTCCTACTTCATGCTCAGAGGCCACTTCTTGTTTCTTTACCTGTCCATCTTCTCCACCTCCAAAGACATTAGATTACACTCATCTGAGAATTTACCCATCTGGAATTCTACTGGCTTTCAAAATACTCCTGGGCATGTATTTATTATAGTGAGCTATAAATTACATTTCTCTTGTTTCTCTTCTCTTCTAGATTGTGAACTCAAAGCCAGTTACTACATCTTTTTACTATATATCCAGTATGTAACATTATGTCTAAAAAGATGATGCTACACATCTTAGACATAGAAGCTAAAATGGATGATGGATTACAAGTGATTGTTATGTCACTAATACAACATTTAAAACTTTTAAAGGATATTAAATTTTTATGGTTAAATCTTTTCTGGAATCTTTCATGATGCTCTGGAATTTCTTCTGTTTTCAATGGTAGAAAACAAAACAAAACAAAAAACCCTAGACCTTCCTGGTCTAGAAAGTAGGGAACATCTCTCCTAATTTTGAAAAGGTAAAGGTCTACTATTTTGGAGAAACTGCCTACATGTTATAGGTATACAACTGTAAACATAAATAGTACAATGTTACAGACTGGATAATTTTGAGCAACAAATAAATCTAGATATAAAAGGAGATTCCCCATACTGAGCTACCCTTGAACTACTGGCTGGATATTGACATCTGCTAAATTTATCTGAGATTCTGGGACTGAGGAGAAATCAGACAATCCGAGAGCAGCCAGACAGGCTGGCCTACCAAAATAAGAACCAATAGTAAGAAGCTGGGAAAGAGTCACCAACAATTTGCTGATGATTCTGGTATGAACTGCTTTCTATTTACAAAACTATAAACAGATAGTAGAATGCAAAACCTCTTATGAGTAGAAACTATTATAGCTGTTCTTTTTGTGGAATGGTTTTATATTTGGCAGTAAGGGTACCTAAATAAGGTTCATTAAGAAATGTTGGTTTCAGGAAACCAATTTGCATATCACCTTTTAAAAAGAGGTAAGGTTTCTAAGTAAAAGTACCCTGTTGGTTTAAAAAGACTTGCTAAATTATACTCAATCTCATGTAATCTCTAGAGAGCAGTTTTAGGAACTAGAAACCACATCTATCTCTGTTCAAATGGATCAGACTAAACCAAATAGGTGGGGCTGAAGAAGTAGGTCAGTGCTTTGTACTTCAGTTGAGTTATACATTTCCACATAAGAACTTTGCTACTCATCTCCCAGGTTTAGCTGAGAACAGCATAATTTGAAAAATAAATAACAGTTAATAAACAACTCTAATAATATACTTTAAAATGCTTAGCAGGCAATTAGCACGGAGAAGCACAGATATGATGAGAGGGACAGTATGAGAGCTAATCCTCCCCAAGTTGACAGTTGTATGAAAAGTATCATACAGGAAAATGATAAAGAGCTCCTGCACTGGGTAAGTGATATGAAGAAATGTTTCTCAAGGGGCCAGTGGTGCAATGGGTAACGCGTGGGACTATGGATGAAAAATGTTTCTCAAATTAGAGTCTTCAGACACCTACAGTTGTCTAACGTAAGTTTTCAATTATCTCTCTTCATTTCAATGACAACTGAAATCTTTCTTGTGTTAAGAAAGGATGGGGATTTCAGAATTTTTACTGCCCTTTTTATGGCCAAATTCCCATTGTTTGGATATGCTACATTTTGTTTACCTGTTCATCAGTTGATGGTCATTTAAGTTTTTCCATTTGGGGGCTATTTATCAATACTGTTGCTGTGAACATTTAAATGCAGATTTTGTGTGTGAACATGTTTTCAATTCTCTTAAGTATATACCTAGGAGTAGAACCACTCGGTCATATTGTAACTCTTTTGAATTTTTTGAGGAACTGCCAAACTGTCTTCCATAATGGTTCTACCATCTTAAATTCTCACCAGCAATGTACAAGCATTCCAATTTCTTCACATCCTCACCAAAAGTCACTTTCTGTTTTGCAATTTTATTTTCATTATAGCCATCCTGGTGGGTGTGAAATGGTTATCTTTACACTTCCCTAATCACTAATGACATTGGCCATTTGTATATCTTCTTTAGAGAAATGTCTATTCAGGTCCTTTGTCTATTTCTTTTTAATTGGGTTACTTGTCCTTTTACTGTTGAGTCTAAGAGTTCTTTATATTAGGATACTAAACCCTTATTAGAAATATAATTTTATAATATTTACTTCCATTCTGTGGATTAGCTAACTTTATAGTGTCTTTTGATAACAAAAAGTTTTTAATTTTGATGAACTCCATTTATCTTTTTCCAACTTTTTCTTCTTTGTTTAATCAGTACAATGTCTGGGCTTCCTTAAAGGCAGATTCTATTGATTCCTATTTTTTCATATTTTTTGTTTCTTTGCATGCCTCCTAATTTTTTGTTAAAAGCAGATATTTTCAAGATAATGACTGAACAAGGATTTCCTTAAACATCTGGAAACAAAAAACATTATCTCAGAATCCACAAAGTAGGGGACTAATAAGCTTCTGCCAATAACAACCATTTTGGTCAGAAATAGAAAGCAAAGAAATGGATTTAAAGCAATGCATTCTTAAAAATGAAGACACTGTTTTATTTACTTCATCAATTTTATAAAATATCAAATTTTTCTTAAAGTCTCTTCTGTAAAAGAAAATCCTGTGCAAAGTCTTTTAAATTTATTATGCTAATAAAGACATTATGAAGGATTGGGTAACTTCTAAAAGTAGGTCATGTTTAAAACACTGTATTTAATGGATTTATGTTTACTACTAAAAGTTTATTCTGCAGATTAAGAAATAATGCTTTCTTTCTTTGCACTAATTTTTTTCTAAATAGGAAAAGTTTGGAAAAGTGTAAAAGTTTATTTTTGGTTTTCTGTTAAGAAATATATAGGAAGAAGAAAATCAAATCAGTTTTTTAAAGTTAATATTTCAAATTCCTCACCTTAACTTTATTTAAAATATAACTTTAAAGATAAAAAATATGCATTTGCCTTGCTAAAATACTCCTACTGGTATTAATTTGTTACTGTGGAAAAACAGTATATGAAATATATATTTGTGCAACTATCTTATTAAAACAATTTGGAAAAAATACCTTCAACATTTCCTTATAAATCTATGAAACTAATTAGATGATTACAGTTATCTTAAAATAACATTGGGTAGTTATAGGTACACTGTACATGTCTTCAAAAATCAATTCTACATTGTTCTAACTTGTGAAAAAGATGTTGGAATTCATTAAATGAAAAAATTAAAACCAGTCTTCCTGACTACAGCTGTCTTTTAACTGTGTAAACAACAAAATAAGTATATGATATTTACTTGCATGTGCACAGGATAACACAGTCTAGCAAAGAGGTAACAGCCTTAAAAAAAGAAAATGATGATCATAGAGACAAAATTAAGTGATAAAAACGTCAATGTCTGTCTCTTTCCACCAGTTCTACCCTCTTTCATATATTCAGATAGTAATTAGCAGAAAAACAGCTAGAAGCTGGGGAGAATGAAGATCAACATTAGACACAGATAATCCACAGATGATTACCCAAAAAAAAATAATCACACTTATTATACAAAATTACTGCAATTAATTATTCTAAAATAATTAAGCTCCTGATCAGAAGTTGTTCAATTTCCCTCAAATATTTCAGGAACTCATTTCAGAATATAATATGGTTAAATATGCACATAAACTGATAAAATAAAATAAGTATACCGAAATTTGATTTTTAATGTTATAAGGTAGCAAAAGTACCAAAGTAATAGAGCTGCATGGGTCAAAATAATTTGCCAAAACAATGTAATTGTATTCTGAGGGCACTAGAAAATTATCAAGTCAGGTAAAGCTCCAGTTAATTTCAAGGTCATTCCCCCAACTTTAGAGGAAAGGGCATGAATAAAATTACAATACAAATCTGCATATAATCTTCATTGTCCAAATTTATAGAAAGATTATGCATTTTAAAAGCCCAGCTTGAAATTTAAGCCATATTGGTTGATTCAAAATATACTTGTCAAAAACATTATTGATACATCTCCTTAATGAAGCCTGTATTAATTTTAAGCCTATATTAATTTCACTGAAGCCTATATTAATTTTAAGCGGTTTATAAAGTGTAATCTAAAACTTTTCGAACATTTTCAATTAGAAATGTCAGCATGTTTTATGATTACCTTGAAGCTTCTCACATCATATATTTCCATAAAAATAAATGTCAACAGGTAGTCATTTTCCCTCCATACTTCTGTAGAGACAAAGTTCGTTAAAACCAGAGCTACAGTTCTTACCTGGGAGACTTCCTTGTTCATAATGAGTCCTCAAAACAGATAGGGTCAAGTCAGTGCTCCAGAGGGCAGCTTCCGGGAGAAAGGGGTAGAGATTCTCCAAAGAGGCTGTCTCTTCGCTCTCACCTCATTTAAGGACAATTATGCAAACAACTAAAACAAAGGAAAAGAAAAACGAAAGCAGAGGGAGGTCAGATTGTCATTTTACTGTCTAAGAAATGATAAAGTTCAGAATGCTAGGTAAAGAAAACATAACTTTTAAAGCCAAATGGAAAAATATGTCCAAAGATAATGGATAAAAATCTGATTTTACAGTTGAAGTCCTTTCTGGTGATTAAATATGTATTCCTATTTAAGACTGCTACTTATGTAATACCTAATTACATTCTGCCCTTAAGCTTCTCAAGGACCCATTTATATGTTTTAAAAAATTTTCTTTCTGGCTGCATTTATATGCTTGTCCTTCTTTCTACTGGTTTTTCATGTTTTCAATTTGCATTTAATTATTTCCTTGATTTCTGTATGTATGAAAGTTACTATTATTATTTCACTTAAAATTTTTTACTGAGAAAGTATATTCCTAACACTTAAACGCAATTCATTGAGCTCTGGTTCCAGTAATGATGGACTTTCTTGTATTGAATTAACTTGTCCACAGATAACAATTATTAACCCTGAACAAAACAGAAAAAGTAACTGTTCAAAGACATGGAAAAGTGACCAAAAGCAAGAAGAAATGTAGGGGATTGGATCACTGAAAGAAAAAACCCAAACTGGATGAGATCCACACTTACAAGAGGCTGGGAAGGCAGGTTGTTTGGGAGAGAAACAGTCAAGAAGAGGTAGAGATGTGGCAGCTTAATGAGGAACGGGAAAGTCTGAGAATGAACAAAGACATTTAAAGATGATTTATAGCAAGTCAGTCTTGATGGGTAACACAGAATGTAAACTGCTCCTTTCACCCAACAAAATCTTTAGGAATAGTCCACATTACTCATCACCAGAAATGTAATTTTGGCATTATACTTTTTTATGTTTTTGCTTGTTTTCTTGTATGTGAAATGTCTTGAAGAGAGCCTCAATAACAGGCAACAGTAGCCTAAAGATTAAGACCAATTTGTCTTTCTCACAATACTTACACTAGGAAAATGCATAGGTCGTTAATTGAATTACTGAATATTCTATTTCTTACTGAAAAACAACATATTTCTTTAAGTCAACTAATGAGTTAGCAAACTGGTTAATACAAGGTCATAATGAAGCCAAGGTTTGTGGGTCTGGACCCCTAAATCCATTAACTGTTCTATTCTGAGTTCACAGGCCATAGGCCTTTCAAGTGAGTGTAGCTGGATGGTCAGTTAAGAGTAAAGGAAAATATGAATAGATGAATGAAAAGTCATCACTACTACTACTGGCAAAATTTGAAGTATATGTTCTATTGATTTTGAATCTAAGGTCAGCTTAATTTGTGGAAAAAGAACCTTCAACAGTTTGGAAAATTATGCTATTTCAATCTCATGTAAGTTTTTTCAAGAAGGTTCACCATGTAATTTTAAGTCTAAAACAAACCCAAGTGAATACTTTCCAAGAATAAATTAGGGACTACATTCATAAAAGAATTACTACTTAAGATGCAATTGTCTCATTTTAATGCTGTTTAAATTAAAGCACTTAAACAATTTACCAGGGGAAAATAATCTAAAAGGTCCTGTTAATTGTTGACCACAGAAGAAGAAATCTTAAAAAAATAAAACCCAAACCTACATATTTTGTTAAATTCCTCTCATGTTTTAATCTATCGAAAGCAATAATGGTAACATAAGTAGTAACATCAAATTCTTAATCATAATTGAAAAGACAGTACACAATGTCTACTCCTTCCTATTTAGCCATCTGGAACATGTTACAAACTCCCTGAAAGCATGAAAAATCTGCAAGTATAATTACACTCTGGGACTATTAGCATGACATGCTTCAATAAATACTCCTAATAGGATCTGCTGATATAATAATTGGCACTAAAACTGATGGATTTTCATTATTTAGTTATTTGTTCTTACTGGCTAAATACTCATGAAAAACAATAAATTGTCCCTTGAACAGAAACAAACGAAAAACACCCAGCAAGGGCAAGTGTGACCGGTTGCAGAGAACAGAAGGGACAAGCAAAGAGCAGAGATGTGCAAATTCCTGAGTTCAATTCATATTTTCTCTCTTGCTTTCTCCCTTTTTTCCTCTCTTCTCCCACCCCTTAAATCTGGCATAACTATGTGTTCTTGTCAAAAGTGACTTGGTCAGGGTTAGAAGAAGATGTTATATTAAATTTTGAGTTGGCTAAATTCCAGTTGGCTGAAGGTCTTCAGACCAAATCTTGACAAGGGAAAACCTTCAAAATTTACTCTCTATTCTTGATGGTTTTGGGGGTGGGTTTAACATTTAGCTACTTAAATTGGAAAGGTTAAGCAAGGAAACAACCCAACCAGCTAAGATTTTTAGGAAGACGACTCTGGCAGCTGAGCAACGGAGGCAAGAGGGTTGCTGTGATAGTCTAATTCCAGCACAGTGAGCAGTTGGATTTATGCAGTAACAGTTGGGGTAAATGAGACACTGGAATAAATCAATAAGAACTGGGGGTAAAAAAGTATCTGCATGTATGAATTATAAAAGTAATTCACGTTTATGGTAGAAGATTAGAAAATGCAGGTAAATAAAAACCACCTACAACTATTCCATCTAGAATTAATGCAAACATTTGTATATTTATTATTCTCTAAGTACAGAGTATGGTATCATAGTGCACATATTGTTTAAGAGCATCTTTTTCTTTCAATAAAGTTATATATATATAAATTCTCATGTTATTAAATATTCTTCTATTGTATTGTCTGTAAAATATTTGTGTATGTGTCACAGTTTTTAAGCAAGACAGATTGTCTCTAACTTTTTGTTGAAAAAAACAATGCTATGATGAAGCATCTTTCTGGCTGAAACTTTGTTTTCATTCAGGATTATATTCTCTAAATAAGCTCCTACAAACACCAAGTTTCCTGGCATGGGAGATGGGAAAGGTATTAATGCCATTAGCCAAGACTGAGTTTAAAGGAGATGACAGATGTCTGAGGGAGAGGCTAATGAATTCAGTTATGTACACATTAATTACAAATATGACATCCAAGTAGATAAATCCAGCTGACTTCCAAAGAAGTGGGATATAACAGTTTTTGGAATCTCTGGTAGTGGAGTGGATGAGATGATCAAGGAAAAGTGAGAAAAGAAGAGAATAAATCACTATAAAAACAATCCAATATTTAAAGAAGGGGACAATTAATGCTGGAATATCGATTAAAAAGAGAGAGAAAGATGAGTCAAAGTAAGGGAAGAAAACCAGCAAAAGTTGAAGTTAGAAAATCATAATGTCCACTTTCAAGAATTATTTTGAAACTTCCCAAACAATCACAGACCCTTTAAAATAAAACAAACTCCTAGAAAAGTGCCCAAAGGTAGTCAAGAGTCCCTGCAAAGTAAACCCCAATGAAGCACAAATACTTTCCTCAAAGACACCAGGAATTCAACATACCCCAACACCACCACAATCATTGAGCCCACATGCTTTGTATGTTCAATGTGTCTACCACCCTCCTCCAACTTCATGCCATAAAGATCCAAACAACAAAGAATTCTATGTTTGTGGGACAGCATTTTAATTGGGGGTGGGGATGGCCTGAAACTGTTTTAATCCCTTCAAAGTTTTGGCTAGTCCTAGTATACTAAGATTTAATATCACCATATACGTCCACAATTTCAACTCCATTTTAAAAGCTTTCTGAAGTATCTTTTCTGGAATTAATTTTTACAAACTTGATTTCATTTTTCCCTACTCCTTCTACCCTCTGCTTACGCTTCAGGGACTAACAATAGAACAAATCATTGTATATTCAATAACTAGCCTAAAAATCAATGTCCTACAGAGCAATGTAAATGAATTTTAGAAATTTAAAAGTAGATCTTAAGAAAAACATACAATATATCATTTTTTATAAACTTCAAAAATAAGCAATAAATAAACTATATTATTTAGGTACAGATATATATGCATAAAACTGATTTTAAAAAATTAAAATGACTCATAAAATTCAGTCCAGTGTTTATAGTTGGGGAGAGACGGGAAGAGAGATGAATTGAGAAAGGCTTATGCAGGGAGTTTCCATTACACTGGTCAAATTTCATTTCTTAGGTTGGGCATACATAACACTGCTTAACATACTACATAATACTTTAAAATTTACTTTTTAGTGAAGGACGATAAGTTTTTTAATAAGTGAATGAAGAAGATGACGGAACAGTCCTTTATGGAGAATAACTCGAATATTTCAATAACCCTACGTATTTTCTTATTTGTCAATCAAATATACTGTCTTGATCACCTAGAGAACTATTATTCAAGAAACTACTAGTTAGCCCTGGCTGGCTAGCTCAGTTGGTTACATGTTGTCATGGTACATCAAGGTTTCGGGTTTGATCTCCGATCAGGGCACATACAAAAAATAACCAACGAATGCACAAATAAGTGGAACACAAAGTGATGTTCCACCCTCCACTCTCTTGCTCTCAAATCAATAAAAAAAACAAAGACTACTAGTTCTTACATAAATGTAGCAAAGCATTTAGATTTTATTTAAAACCTTTATTGGTTAACCATTTGGTATGTTATAACTAATATAACCAACTGCTACATTTAAGTCCCAGTGTTCTTCCTAAATTTTAATTATAGTGGATATTTTTTGAAACTACATATGTAGTTACAAAGAATAATTAAGGGGGAAAAACATAATACTTCTAACCAAGATTAAAGTGCATGCAAAGGAAGGAATACTTGTATTCTGACCTCTTGGGTAAAGGTGGAGTAAGGAGGGTTTGTTTTCCAAGAATGATCTCCAGAGGAACCGCAGTTAACAGAGCTGTCAGGGAAAGACCTGGTCTGAGCTGTGCGGGGTTAGTAAACCCTCTTCTCCTAGCACTGCTACAAATGCAGCTTCATCAACAGATCATAAATGAACAGTATTCTTTTAAAATTGAAGCTATAGAATTATTTAAAGTTTTCCATGTAAATTGCATGAATATTTTAAATATTCCATTCTCCAGTAACTTTGTAAGTGACAAACCTTAACAATACCAGTATTATTTTTGTATTGTAAGACGATAACATGTACTGAAACTTTGAAAACAGACTACTTGGAAAGAAAATCAGTTTGATTTGATGAAGACTGAAGTTCAGAATATAAATACAAGTTTTCTTTCAGTAATTCAAGTTCTATGCATACCATACATACTGTTATAAATGCAATTCAAAAAAGAGATTTACTTTGGGAGCACTAGCAGTAAGAGGCAATAGGGTTTGGAGAACACAAATTAGAATGGGGCTTGAGAAGCAGGCACTTGAAGAAATACTACGATTGCAAGAAGCAAGAAGAGGTAGGCTAAAGCACAATAACAGTAAGAATATGTGGTCTTGATCAAGGAACATCCCAGTTAATGCCCTGCTAGGGCTCTAGGCAAAACAAAATAATGAAAACAAAGGCATACACAGTGTAACGACAAGACAAAGAAAGACAAATGGGAAACAGATCATCTCAATGCGACCCTCAAGAAGTGACTGATACTTCCATGGACTTTTGAGAATGATAAACTAAAGAAGAGAATGGGGAGTGAGAGAAGAAAGGTAAATTATATGACTAACTGAAGCCACAATTTCAGGTCACCAGGGCTCCAATTTAAATAGCAGGACTAAGGCTAAGGCATATAAGAATGATTAATCATACATAATAAGCAGCCAAAAGGGCTTTGTATAAGTTTTAAAATAATCCAAATTAACAAAGTTTTAGCCTACAACTTAGGCTTTTCACTTGCCCCATTGGCCCCACTTTGTAAAACATTTCAAATCCTATTTCTGACATCCTCCATAAATCCCTCTCAGAAAATAGTCTTAAATATGCCCCCATTTTGAAATTCTACAGTTTTCACTGTGGTCGTCACAGTATATACCATGTAAAATAAATACTGAAAGATGGGATTAGTCTTAGTTCTTTGAAATGTAATAGAACATTAAATAATAAAAATCCTTATTTTGAAGGTATAGGAAAAGTGATTAAAATTTAAGTTAATTTGAGAATACTTTCAATTAATTTGCTATAGCTTTCACACTTGCAACTGTGCTATCTTATATTACCAAATAATATAAAAACTCAGGATCTATGTTCATGATGTGAAATATGACCACTAAATTTAAACATTAAAGAAATCATTAATTTAAGAATAATAGTTAAATCTCAACCTAATAGTGAAAAATGATAAATAAAACAAAAATCTTTTTTGCTTTGGTCCTGTATCTAAATCAGGAGATTTCCTTAATTTCCAATAGTCTGAGAATTTATAACATTTCATAACTCTGTCAGACCAGTGTCCTAAGGACTATTATGCAAAACTTGCTGTCAGTATTAATTTTGATATTTTATTCTTTTGGTTAGTGATTAGAAAGAAAAACATTTTCCAACATTAATTAAATTGCTAATATTATTAAATGAACACAATCTCATAATTTTCCTCAACTATTCTTTATCAATTAGTAAAACCTATATCCCCCTAGTAGGCACACAATAAATTTTTGTTAAATGAAGGAAATGGTCACAGGCCTGAGATTCCTGTAATCTGAAGTCTCATGACCTTATATACCTAAACACTCCTTCGACATGGACACTGCCAAAGGTATAATTTTTTCATGAAGGCTAAGATTTTCCCTTTGGTACAATATGGGCCTCCATATATACTCCCTCTAAGAAATCACATAACTTGCATCACACTAATACTTCATGAAATAATTGGAACAAATTATTAGAGATATTTATTGTGTCCACAAAAGCTTTGTATTCAAATACAAATACCTTGCTGCCAAACTGAAAGCTCAAGAACCTCTGTGCAGAGGCTGGAAGGCTAAAAAGACCATAGGAAATCAATCAGTATACCAAAGGGGCCCCATTGAGTCCTCTGCTAATTTAACAAGAATTAAACTACAATATCCTTAGCTAAGTCACTTAACTTCTGGGAGTTTCAGTTTTCTCACTTGAAAAAAAATAAAGGTTGGTCAATCCAAGATTCTATGGTTTAGTGATTATAGAAAGCAAAGCAAACTTACCGTCAATGTTCGTTTGGAAGGCACAATGCTTCAGAAGGCCTACAAAAATGGTTTTAACTTTGGTTCAGGTGAGGGACAACTTTGAAACTCCAATAAAAGCTATAGACACTTCATCTCAAAAGAATTTCCACATGGACAAAACTTTGTACATAATATCAGGAGAGTTTAATGACTTTCTGAAGTTGTCCATGTAACTCATGTTAGAAACTTCTGTACTACAAGTTTAAATATAAACCAATAATCTGGAGACATTAAGTTTGAAAACAAAGCAGCACTCTATACCTAAATTTTTTGACTTTTTTAACAAATTAAACTTATTTTAAATTTCAAGCAATAGTAAAGAGGAATCAATTATTTTTATGACTATCAAAGAGAAACATGATTTTGAAGAATTAAAAACTACTAGCTTTGGTAATGATTAATGCTGGTAAATCAGTTTCCAGATAAGTGATACCCAATTATGGTTATATGTCAACCTCAATTCTGATGAACCAACTGTAATGAAAATATTTATTCAGAATTCCAAATTTAAGTTATATGTGTTCCATTTCATTCTCTTTATGTGGACAATCCATCTGGAGGTAGGCCTTCAATAAAAATACAAAACTAAATTATGAAATACTGAATTACTAAAATGGCTTAAATTTCTGAATGATTAAAGAGCAATCATGTATTTTGAAAGTTGAACACAGTCTCATTACATTCTAATTCAAATTATGACTGGTTAGGTCTGTTGAGCTACAACATGCATTTGCTTATTACTTATATTACTGAGAAAAAAACTTCAGAACACTTAAAATTTAAGAAAAATTTTTTTAAACTTTAAAAAAGTTTTTTCCAATGTAAAAGTAAAGAAAGTAGAGGGACTGGATTTATCACATAGAGGGAAGGAAGGAACAATTACACAACTCTGTAGAGATTAATTAAATATAGGCAAAAATACTGATATTAAGGTTTTATAAATTATCTTCAGAGAAAGCTCTTATAGCATAATTTACAATGGAGATCTTTTGTGCAAGTTTCTCTTAGGATTTCTCTTGTCTAAAATGGGCCCCTGGGGAACCAGCAAGAAGAAATTCTATGATTATCTTCTGATGCAATAAAGGGAGAGGTCTTTCTAATACTAAATTTAAGGGAAGTAATGGCTCTGCCCTGATTCTGATGGCAATATCCCTATCACGAACATGAAAGCAAAACGGCTATAATCTCTGGCGTATTTCTTTCGTCTTTTTATTTAAACAACATCTAATTTTCTTGAGGAAGTTCTTTTTCATTGTTATGAAATCATACATTAAGCCTTTTTATTATGAATTATAAATTACAGTTTGTTCAGTTCAAAAAAGAGAAATATTTAAACACATTTTTATAGCCTACTTATAGCAACGTGGATCCTGGATTCTTCAGTGTTCCCCTTACAAATTACTTAGGGACAGTGAATATACCATCATATTACTTGAATAACTACACATTTACCAGAAAATAAAGCAAATATCTGGATCTTAAGTCTACAGTCATCCTTACAAGCCTAATTTATCTTCTAGATTCTTACTTCTGTTTATCAAAGAATGGTGCACTTATAGAAAATTGCAAAGATATCAGTAGTAGAGTTAAATTAGAATCTAGATTTAATGCTTTTCTGCTCTTCAGCATTTCTTTAATTTTCTGTGAAGTCCTACTTACAACTAAAGATATATTGGGCGAAGCTTACAGGGTAGACTTATTACCTGAATGCCTCTATGCAAGACAGCAGGAAGTTAGACCAAAAAAATAGGGTATTACTCCCAGGATTTGCCACTAACCTGCTTTTGTAACATCAGGCATATGACAACTTCTTAGGGACTCAGTTTTTGCCATCTGTAAAATAAAGATGTTGGAGCTCACTTCCAACCAAAATACTTATGTAAGCCTACATTTATGTGAGTTTATGAATGAGTAACAGAATTAGAGCAAGTCCGTGTGAGACTATGGACACAAGTATGTATGTAGAAATAGAAAATGGTAAAGGAATGTGCAAAATATACCATGTTTACATTTGAAGTTTCCTTTCACAGTTCAGGTTTGAATTTATGATTTAAAAGGGCATAAATAAATAAATAAATAAATAAATAAATAAATAAATAAATAGGCTCAGTAAGCCCAGCACTTTCATCTAAATCCATTCCAGCACCCTCTTTTCATCCTGCCACTTTTCTAATGTCCACAAGGAATATAACCTAAGAGTATGCTTGCTTTCCTCCCAATATAACCATTCCCATATCTGGTCTAAGATGAACTGATCTTCTCCATGTAGATCAGGGGCTAGCAAACTTTTCTGTAAAGATCCAGATAGTAAATATTTTAGGTTTTGCTGGCTATGGTGTTTCTGTAGCAGCTCTTCAACTCTGCCTTTGGAGTGCAAAGGGAGCCATGGACTATACATAAACTAATGAACATGGTAGCTGCATTGTAACAAAACTTTATTTAGAAAAAACAGATTGCAGGCAAGTCTAAGATCACACCAAGAAAAAAGATGGTATAAATCACCTATAAGCTAAGGTGGCAGAGTTTCAGAGTAGAAAATCATTACAAAGAAAACAATAAGTCATTTTAAATTTCTCAGAGTCCTTTCAGCCTAGTATGAGAGAGAGCATAATACAATAGAAAGTACAAATGCAGGTATTCAATATGTACCAGATGTTTGATAAATATAGATTTCCTTTCCCATTTCAACAGTAGCATCCCTTAAGACAGTATTTGCCTTCAAGCCTTCTTCCAGAGATCACTTATTCTGGCCCTCGACAAGAGCAGGCCTTGTTTCTTCTTGACCTTGGTAAATACGCTCCCCAAAGCACTGCACCAAGGTTTTGGTCCTCCCGCATTCCTCTTCCTCCCATTAACCCAACGCTGCAACTTCACAACCTTGTCCATCTAAGACTCAAGTATCAGTATTACTACCACTCAGTACTGGCACAGGGAAGGTGGTAAGGAAACAGAGAAGAGAAAGGAGAGGCTAGAGAGGGCTGCAGGCTCAGGTGGAGGACAGGTGAGTGTGAGCATTGCCTTCCTTTTCCTGACTCTAAAAAACAGCCAGGTGCTAACTTACTGTTAATTTAAATGAAAATGTTGTCTACTCTAATGGGAACAAAGAACACTTCACTTCATGCAAAATGCTCCCTAATGAAAGAACTCAATTCTAACAGGGAAAAAAAACAAAAAAAAAGCAACACAACAGAAAACACCGCAGTAAGCTTTATTCTTTTGCTTTTATCTAGATCACTCTGCCTCCAGCTGTGAAACTGACTGATGTTTTTAAAGCTCCAAGGAGCCTTTACTAGTAACCATGGTTACTGCTACAAAACAGTACAAGAAAAGTAGGAGGGGATAGCAATTTGAGGAGAAAAACAGTTTTTTTGATTTTCATCAAATGAAGCGGTAGTAACAAGAGGCTAGGCAAGGGCCTCAAGATTGTTACTTCTCTCCAGAGCCACTGAAGTGCTTGATCTTTTAGTCCCACAGGTCTAGTACCTCAATGGATCATTTTACCTTAGCCAACAGTGATCTGCAGAATCTAGTTTGGTCATTTATAATGAACAATATCTTATAAAGTCAACTAATATTCTTGCCAGAAAGTCAGTGAATTTGCTTTCCAGTATAGCAGCTTACTTGGGGGGAAAAAAAAAATAAGAGCATAAAGTTGCTTAGAAGTATATGGATCCAAGCCTAAGAAGGTACCTATGGTTTTAATATAAAACTACCCAAATAATTCTTTTCAACCTGTTAGTCAAAAAAGGTTTTCATCAAAAATCCTCTTTTCAAACCTCTTAGCACCATTCTTAGTTATTAAACAATATATCATATACAGTGCCTATCATGTTTCAGGCACTGGAGACATTAAATACATAACTGCAAATTGTGATAATGCACTATGAAGGAAAAACACTAAAGGTACTTACTAGGATAAAGAAAAGCTTCTCTGATGTATAAAGGTGATACCGTTGTGATTATCTAGTTATTAATAATAGGAAAGAAGCAAAAGAGAGGCCAGATATTATAGGCATGTCACTTGGGCAGCTTCACCAGGAAGCTGCAATTTGACACTCCCCAGGGAATACCAGTCTATTCCCTGCAAAACACTGAGGAAAGGAATCCACAAAGGAAAGATAGGTACATGCCCAGTAAAGCTGAGGGGACTAGGGAAGGTATTTGGCTGCTAATCAAACCTGGGGTTAGAGATGGTTAGCCAGAAGGAGCATACATTTGGGAATACATACTCTCCTAAACAAAGGAACTATCTCTCTTGTCACTCTCTTGTAGCTCTTGTGCTCATGTGTTCTTGGCTTCCTTACATTCTCCCATGTCTCCTCCATAGCCATGTGGCTCTGCAGACCCCATATGCAATGGACTGATGGACTGCAGTGAGACACACCAGCTAAGCTAGCCTGACACTTGATTGGACACTGCTCCAACATGGAAAGAAAACTTTGGACACTGAGTGGCATTCCCTGCAGATCACTGGGGAAAGGGACCAAACAAAGGGGAAGATGGGTGCATGCACAGTGAAGTAGGGGTGATGAAGGAAGGGTGCTTACAAAATCAAAAAGGAAAAGATTCATGTACAAAGAATATGACACCTATATTTTAAAGCCACATTTCAAAATTTTACAAAACCTTATTGATAAACATTTAAAGATCTGAAAAAAAGAGATACAGATTATTTTCCTGTTTGGGAAAACCATTATCAAGATACAAACTGATCCCAAAATTATAGGCTTAATACAAATCAAATAAAAACTAAAATATGTTTTAGAAACATAATCATATAAGAAGCTATACTAGAATAAAAAGGGTAAATGTATAAGAAAAACCAAGAAGATGAATGAAGGTAATATATACCCTAATGATTATGAAAATACTTATTAGTATGTTTTTTCCATTTGCATTTCCTTCTACTGACTCCCTTACTATTTTATGAGTAGCATCCATTTCCTTGGGAAAGTTTAAAAATAAAAACAGAAAGAAATATTTTTTTTTATTTTTAGGTAAGAAAGCCTAAATTTATTGCCACTGTGTCTAATGCACAAATGTAACTTCCTTAAAGAGGGAAAATTAGTTTTTTGGGGGTTTTTTTTGCCCCCTGGTATACGCTATTTTTTTTCTTTTTTCTTAATTTTATTTTTGTTTAAAATCTTACAGATGTCCCTTTTTCTCCCCAATGACCCATTCCACCCCATCCCATCCCCCTCCCCAGTCCCTCTACCCACCATTGTCCAAGTCCTTGGGTTGTGCATATATGCACATAAGTTCTTTGGTTACTCTCTCCCCCTCCACCCACCCGCCCCAGAAAGAAATATTAATTTTTTATTCACCTGCCACAAATATTAAAATTCACCTCAATTAAAGAAAAGATTTTGTAGTAACATAAAATTCTTAAAACTCTAGTTTTCTAAAAGAAGGAAATTTTTTTAAACACTAATATTTTCTGACCAGGCCTGAAAGACTCAGATTATAGTTTCTTCCACATAGAGCAGATATCCCTTCTGCTCATGCAGCTAGAACATAAAGCCTGCTATCTTGGGTAGAAGGAGGATTAAACCTAGAGAAAGTATAAATTAAAGCCTCAAATTCTTGATTATGGCCAAAGGACAGTGAGATAAAGAAGCGGGACCGAGATAAGAATAGAAGTGATTAAACCAGTACTCCCATTACCCTACCCAGGTAGAGGCTGCAAAGGAAAGAAATGTTTGATGGAGTGAGGAAATCTGGGAGTTGGAATGGCTTCTATTCTTCTTTCTGTTGAGACTGTGCAAGTGACTATCTTCTAGGAGCACCCCTGCCCACACACATACCAACCTGTTACCTCTCCTCATATAAACTCTAGCAAAAGATGGAGTTAACCTCATCAAAACAATGCTGAGAAGCACAATCAAAATGAGAAAAGGTGTGAGATTGGCTCTGGAGTCTCCCTTTCTCCTAATCGCCATAGAAGGCATTGGGAAATTCCTGTGTGCTCCGAAGTACATGAAAGGTAATTTAAGATGCTGGATGGTGAATTTGCCAGAAGAGGTCACTGTGATAGGGGCAAAGTAACTCCACAGTAAAGACCTGGAAAAGAGAACACCTGGCTAGGGGGCCAATGGAAAACCCTAGCCAGACCTCAGGTAATCTGTGACACCTGGGAAGATGGCCAACACAACCTGGAACCAACAGGACAGATCTCAAGTAACATCAGTTAAACTTTAGCTGCAGACATCTGAGGAACACCCAAGGACAGTTCTGGTGGCACCCTAGTAGTCACGATTCCAGGAAGTAGCTCGACCAGTTACTTCAAGGAGAGATCAGTGAGAAACCAGAGAAGACAGGTTTTAACATAGTAGAAAAGTTCTTTTTTGTTGTTCCGAACAAGAGATTTTGCTTTTGGATTTTGAACTTTATCAATGGGAAAAATGGCATAGATGATCTCTAGGAGAGTTTTCATCATTTTACAAGAGGCACGAAAGTTGAACATGCAGTTGTTGCTAAGAAACAGAGAAACTGAGGGGTTGTTTTTGAATCCTACAGTGGTGGAGAGACTACTGTTCAGGGTTACTAAGGCTTCTGGACCTTGAGTGAAGAGAATATAAGCATAAAGAAGTGAGCCCAAAAGTCTGAACCATATTTCCCCTAGAAGTTGTTGCAAATTAGTAAGTAACACAAGCCAATAGGCAGAAAACCTGAGCAGAAAGTGGCTAAGAGGCTGAGAAGCTAAGCAGAATTTTCAGCAGTCTCACAATGCTATAGAGATAGAGAAGCCATGGTACAACATTCTAGGCTTTCAGTTGTGATCTCTTTATGACTATATGCTAGCAATAAAGGTGAACCAGAGAAGTAGGCCAGGTCTTAATGTGATTGAAAACTGCCTTTAAATTAGCTTAATCTCTGATTGGATTAGCTCCCACTGCCAACCAGAAACTAAAGAAAATCTGTTGAAAAAGATACCATTCGCAGCTTGTACATTTTTTTTACACAGTATCTGAAATTCATTCTCCAGATTCCAGGCATGCCAAGAGTCATGAACAAGAGAAAAACAGATATAAAAGCACAAACAATCAGATGAACAATGTGCTACTTCTTCCTTTATTGCTCTTTTGTTTCAGATGAGAAATCTGTCATTTTCATTGCTTTTCTCCTATAGGTAAATCATCATTTCTCTCTAGTTGGTTTCATAACATTTTCTTTGTCTTTAGTTTTTAGAAGCTTAACTATAATATGTGCAGTTGGTGTGGACTTCTTTGGGTTTATCTTGTTTAGGATTCACTCAATTTCTTGAATTGGTAAATTTACGTATCTGCCAAGTTTAGGAAGTTAATCAGCTTTTATTTCTCATCTGCCCTCTTTCTTTTCTCTTTTTGGGGATAAATCTTTTGTTATAGTTCCATAGGTCTCCAAAACTGTTTCTTTGTTTTCAGTATTTTCTCTCAGTTGTTCAGAGTGGGTAGTTTCTCTCTTTTTTTGTAATACTAAATATGATTTACTTATTAAAATAACTTTATTTTTTATTTTTTATTTTTACAGATGTCCCCTTTTTACCTTACCCTCATTGATCCCCTCCACCCCGCATCTACCCCACCCCCAGGCCTTCCCCCAGACCAGTGTCTGTGTCCATGGGTTATGCTTATAAACATACAAGCTCTTTGATTAATCTCTCCCTGCCCATTCCCCCCTCCCCTCCACCTTCCCTCTGAGATCCCTCAGTCTGTTCCATGCTTCTATGTCTCTGGATCCATTTTGATCATCAGTTTATTTTGTTTATTAGATTCCACATATAAGTGAGATCATGCGGTACTTGTCCTTCTCTGACTGGCTTATTTCACTTAGCATAATACTTTCTAGTTCCCTCCATGCTGTGCCAAAGGATAAAAGAGCCTTCTTTTTTACAGCTGCATGGGTAGTTTCTATTGTCCTATCTTGCAGTTAAAGTTGACATTCTAACCACTGAGCCAAACCGGCTAGGGCAATAATTTGTTCTTTCTTACTGCTAAGTAGTAATCCACTGCTACATGGATGTACCTCTGTTTTATCTACCCACCAGAAAAACATTCAGGTTGTTTCTTGTGCTGGGGGACTATAGCTGCCATAAACATCTGTGTATAGGTTTTACTGTGAAATTAAGTTTTTATCCTCTAGGATAAATACCAAAGGTGATTGCTGGATCATGTGGTAACATATGTTTAACTATATAAAAAAAGGCCAAAGTGTTTTCCAGAGTATAAAAAAATAATCAGTAAGGCTAACATCACCAGTGATAATCATGTTGCTATTTTACTCTGAGACATAATGTGAAGAAAAGGGCACTTCACCTCTTATATTCTTCCCAAAACACCACAGCCTAAGTCTAACCATGAAAAAAATATTAGACATATCCCACTGAGGGACACTCTACAAAATACCTGATCGGTACTACTCAAAAGTGTCAAAGCTATCAAAAAGAAGGAAAGACTAACAAATTGTCACCAAGCAGAAAAGGCTAAGTAAAACACAATGGTTAAATGCAATGTGGGGTCTTGAATTCTGGAACAGAAAAGGACATTAGTGGAAAAACTGATGAAATACAAACAAAATCTGGAGTTTAGTTAAAAGTAATGTTTGCTTATATGCATAACCTATGGACACAGACATTGGTATGGGGAAGGCCTGGGGTGGTGGAGGGGATCAATGGGGTAAAAAGGGGACATCTGCAATACTTTCAACAATAAAGATAAATTTAAAATAATAATAAAGCTAATCAGAAAAAAAGAAATGTACCAATGTTGGTTTCTTCGTTCTGAAATATATACCATGGTTTTATAACATGTTAACATTACAGGAAACAGAGATATATGGGCATCTTATTATCTTTGCAGCTTTTCTGTATATCTAAATTCATTCCAAAATATATATTTTTAAAAGAAATATATATACCATTTTTTACTGTCCCCAGAAATGTATGGGAGTTCCAGTTTTTCTGCATCCTTGCTAGCACTGGTATTCTCACTATTTCTTATTTTAGTCATTCTCACAGGTATGTAGTGGTGTCTCAGCGTGGTTTTAATTTGCATTTCCCCAATAGCTAATGATTTTGAGCATATTTTCATGTGTTCATTTATCAATGTTATGTCCTTTTTGATGAAATGTCTGTATCTTTTTACCATTTTAAAATTATTTGTTTCCTTACTGTTGAATTTTGAGAGTTCTTTATATATTCTTGATATAGGTCCTTTACTGGATATGTAATATGAAAATATTTAATCTCGGTCTGTAGCTTGTATTTTTATTCTCTTAACTGTCTTTCACAGAGTAAAAGCTTTTAATTACTATGAAGTCTAATTGACCAATATATATTTTTAATGAACGATGCTTTTGGTGTCTTGCCTCACCTCAAGTCACAAAGATTTTCGCTTATGTCTTCTTCCAAAAGCATTTTACATTTAGATCTATGATGCAATTGGAGTTAATTGTTATATAAGGTATAAAGTATAAATCAAGGTTCATTATTTTGCATTTGAATGCAAAGCCACCATTTACTAAAAAGGCTATTCTTTCTCTCCTGATAGGCTTTTGCACCTTTGCCAAAAACTAACCGGCTATATTTGTGTGGGTCCTAGTTCTGGACTGCCTACTCTGTTCCAACAATCTATGCGTGTATACTTTTGTCAATACCACACCATCTTTATTTCTGTACTGACATTTTTAGTACCTTCAATATGCAATATGCTCCTTTCCTACTTCAACAACTTTAGATATGCTGGTTCTATCCGCCTGTACATTCTTCCTCCCTCACCTAGTAACTCCTAACTCATCTTTCAGAATTCAACTTATATGGCACTTTCTCAGGAAAAACTTTCCATCATGAAGGTCAAAGAGGTCTCATGAGAAAGGAAAAAAATCAAGATGCATCAGTTCAATAGGGCTTCCAATGGCCAAGTCAGCAAGAGTCTAGGACTACTGAAAGCTTTAAGAAGCTGTTAGGATTTCCTAAGCTTTGTAACAACGCTGTCTTCTGTCATAACCACACACCTTCACTACCTCTTCCTGATTTTACTGTTCCCCTAATGCTTAGCTGTAAAATATTAAAAGCAAAAAGGGAAAGTACTTGTCATCCTGGTATCAAGTAAGGAGGGAGCTGTCAAGAGTACATCATTCCACTTCTACCCTGGATAGGTGCTAGAGATAAAAAAGATTTTCTAAGGAACAGAAGAAAGTGGATGAATTTCCTAGGGCCTAGAACAAGAAGGAAACTTATCTAGGTTAAACAACAAAATGATCCATGCCCAACAAAAACTAAGGCAGTACTGAGGAACAGGCTGATCTTCGTATTAAGTAATCACAATTTAGAGAACTAGTTGGGGGTGGGGAGGAGTTAAGAATTTTAAAGAGTCTCTTCCCTTAAAATGCTATCTAGTTGACAATGATTTCAAAATACTATAAGCATGAAAAAGAAAAACAAAGTTAACTCATATTTTCTGGGCATTTGTGACATGCCAAGGACCGGGTTGGATACTTTACATATGTGTTCTCATGTATTCTTTACAAAACACCTGTGAAGTAGGTATTATTATATCTACTTTGTAGAGAAAGAAATTGAGCTTATACAGCTTGATTGGTTGATTCTGTTTCCTCTTTATTCTCATTCTCCTAATTTGTTTTAATAAAAATTACACTCATGAAAAAAATTAAGCAATACATGGAAAATCTCAAAGTAAAAAGGACAGTTAACAGACACCACTACTGAAATGACAAAGATGTCTGAATTATCTAACAAGGGTTTTAAAGAAGGTATCAGTAAAATGATCCAACAAGTAATTACAAACTACTGAGACAAATGGAAAAACAGAGTCTCAGCAAAGAAACAGAAGAAATAAAGAAGAATCGAGTGGAAATTTTAGAACTGAAAAATACAATAGCTAAAATTAAACTCACTGAATGAACTCAATATTAAAATGTCAATGACGGAAGAAAGAATCAGTGAACTTAAAGATTCTTCAATAGGAATTATTCAATTTGGACAACAGAAAAATAATAGTGAAAAAAAATACATGGAACCTCTGGGACATGCGGAACAATTACATAAGATCTCATATTCATGTCATCAAAGTTCTGTAAAGAGGAAAAAGAGTGGGCTGATAAATTATTTGAAGAAATAATGGCTGACAATTTTTCAAATTTGGGGAAAGTCATAAACTAACACATTCAAGAAGCTGAGCAAACTTCACACTGGTTAAACTGGAAGAAATCCAAACATAGACACATTATCATAAAGTTTCTGAAACTAAACACACAGAAAGAAGTATTGCAAGCACCCAGAGAAAAACAGTACATTACCTATAGAGGAACATGAGTTACAATGAAATCAAATTTCTTATTGAAAACCATGGAAGCTAGAGGATTCCTTTACATTTATTTTTTTTATTTTTATTTTTTTAAATATATCTTTATTGATTTCAGAAAGAGGAAAGGAGAGAGAAACATCAATGATGAGAGAGTCATTGATCGAGCCCGCAACCCGGGCATGTGCCCTGACCAGGAATCGAACCCTGATCACCTGGATCCCAGGTCGACACTCAACCGCTGAGCCACGCCCGGCCGGGCGAGAATTCCTTTACATCTAGAAAAAGATCATCAAGAGCCAATACTGTGTGTGCTTTTTAATTCACATTTTAATTTTAGATGGTATTTACTAAATCTCAGCCACAAATATGGGGAAAAGTATACTCAAATCTCCCATATCTCAATTTCTTTTATTTTATTCAACTTCCAACATTTACATTCTACATTATAATCATATAATCAATTGGATATATACAATCACATCTGCAATTCCCACAGGTATTCAGCTTCAGTTCTAATCTTAAGTGAGTTCAGTGTTGGTCAGATTTAAAGAATACAATTAACAAGCTGGAACTATGCCTGGCTCTTCATTTGGGCTTTATTTTACTTGATACCCCTCACCCCCATCTAAAATGACAATTCTTCTCTACCACAAATGGCTGGCTGTCCCACTACCATGTTTAACTTTTTGTCATAACAATCAATTACCCGGAATTAATTACTCTGTTTTCTTCTGTATTATCCATCTCCTTCCTCCACTAAAAAGTAAATTCTATGAAAGCATGGACTTCTATTCTGCTCACTGCTATGTGATTTATATGCTCAGTCTTGTGTTGGACATTTAGTTTGAGAATGGAGAGCTGAAAATCTCTTCCTTAAGAACTCAGTTTTTAAATCTAGATACAAATTTGGAAGAAGTGTGATTTCATAGACAATTTTAAAATCAGCATTACTGAGATAAAACTTTATACACAAAATGTGCCTAATTTAAATATACAAAAGAATGAATTTTGACAAAGGAAAACCTCTGTAACCACCACCACAATTAAGATATAAAACATTTCCACTGTCCCAAAATGTTTCTTCATAACTCTCTGCAATCCAGACAATATTTACTTTAATATTTAAAGGTATCCTAAATGAATTCTATGAGAAATGGTTTGATATATAACAGAGTTTTCTATACTACCAATTAAAAAATCAAAATGTTTACTTATAATTAATGAGAAAAAAGAAAGCCCTTATGCATCTACTCATACTGCACATCCTATATCCAAGAACATCCCTTTTGCCCCCTTCTCCAGGAGGTGTGGGTCCATCCATCATTCAGGATCCACTTATACCAACTTCTCTGCAAAGCTCAATGCTGCTTCTCCTCCTGTCCCTCCTCCAAACTAATCTCTTTGTTCCCGTATCTCAATATTTGTTACACAGTTTATAAACAAATGTTAGTCCACAAGTAATTGTTAGTCCAAGAAAGGACCATGTCTTATACATATATTACAAACCCAGCATCTGGCAATGCATAGCAAATAGTACATACTCCAGATTCAGGTAAAATATTACCTACTTGGCAAAGCCCTTTCCAATTCAACCTCTAACCCTGAAAATATAAGATAATTTGGTTAGGTACTTGGGTATATTCTTCTGAACCACTACTCAAACAATTCAATTGAACTGTCATGTCAAGTCAATTAAAAATTCATCTTTTTGTCACCTAAAGCTTTCACTTAAATTTTTAATTCTGAACATTAAACATTAATGCTCAAAAATACTGGTCAAGTGCTTGATAAAATGCTTGCTATTTCTTCTAAAGGAATCTGCACATGTTTATCTAGAGATAATTTAATTTATGATGTTTCTCCATTTTATAAACAATGCAGAATTAGTTTCGTACAACTACTGGCAACAAATTGTGTTGTTTTAAACCTCTTCTAAGTTTATTCTAAATAAATTTCATAACCCTAACTCACCACAATGGCCTGTCTTATAAATGTCAACTTTCACTACCCAAGTGCCACTAACATGTTAAATGCTAGGCGAAAACAAACAAAATCCATCTTTTTCATAAAGCTCTAGAGAGAAACCTAGGTTCTTGATTATAATTTTTAATGGTATGATCCTTCACTAGAGGATCATAATTTTTAAAAGATATTTAGCAGTATTTTGACAGAACAAACAATGACAGTTGATATAGTTTTCTTCTGTCTTTAATGAAGATTTACAAGAAGATATACAAAAACATGTGTGACACTGAAAAAATTACTTATCTGTGTTCTATTTTGACCCTAAACAATTTTGTGAATGACTTTAAACATAAAATTCCAGTAAAATGTTTCCTGTATTATATTTTTATTTACTCTTCTAATAGCACTGTCCTTTTACATAACCAAGTTTACCTCTTAAAATTAATAAAAACAGTATCAGTGCAAATTATCAGATTCCTATCCATAGTTCACGACGAAAAACAAAATAGCTTTACAATTACTATCACTGGACTTCTCACACAAAGTTCCACTCTAGTATTTCCAATACAGTTTAAACTGATCTCCCTGCTTGAACCTGCCCTATATACCAATGACAAATTAAACTCCTTGAATTAAATAACTCTTTCAATATCAACTTCTATAGAAAACCATTAATGACTTCCCATACTACAGAATAAAGTCCCACGTAATCAGCTTGATTTACAATTCCCCTGGGGACGCTGTCTTTACCTCTACCTCAGCTCCTACCTTTCCTCAGTCAATCTTACTATAAGGGCTTTCCCTATACTGAGCTAGAATGCCTTTCCCAACTCCTGGATCCCAAGAGAATCCATATCCTATTGAACTTTCAAACTCTAGTTCAAATTTCTCCAAAAAAATCTTCAATCCACTTGTTCCGCATCTCCTTTACTCATTAAGGTACTTAAGAATAGGTTCTACAAGTATGTATTTCAATTTAACAATATTCCATTGATTTGTTCATTTCAATAATAATTATAATTGTTGAGTGCCTACTATAAGCCAAACTATTTTAGGCGCTAGTGCTACAGCAGAGAACAAGAAAGATGCCGTCTCTGTCGCCACAGTGCTTACCTGTAATGAATATGAAATGCTTGGGTATTCACTTACCATGAAACAGCAAACTTCCCACTGTTGGCCAGTTGTGTTGTCTTCAGTTTTTCCTATTATAAGTAATATTATTGTGAATTCTAAAACAGCCTTTTTAGTCCTTGAATTATTTACTTAGGGTTAATTCCCAAGAGTAGGATTATTAAATCAATGGCCATAAATATGCTTAAGGCTTTTAAGATATACTACCATACCACCCTCCAAGTGAGCTGTGCCAATGCCAAAGCAGCGTATAAGTACTTGGTTCCCTGTGGACTATTTTATTACAGTTATTCAGTAAGTATGAAAAGGTGAGTCACCACTGCTTTAATTACACAGAAGGTTTAACTCTTTTCTTTTCTTTTTTTAATTTTATTTTTGTTTGAAATATTACAGATGTCCCTTTTTCTCCCCAATGACCCGTTCCACCCCGCCCCATCCCTCTCCCCAGTCCCTCTTCCCACCATTGTCTGCGTCCTTGGGTTGTGCATATACGCATATAAATTCTTTAGTTACTCTCTCCCCCTCCACCCCTACTTACTCTATATATCCCCTTATGACCTACTGGGCATGACTTTATCAATGTATTTACGAGAATCTTAGTGTTGTAAATATTTTTAAACACGCATAGCAATTTTAGATACTATTTAAGGTCATGTTTTCCATTTTGTTATTTTTCTTTTTAAGTGTGTTGGTTTTCTTTATATTGGTGTTTAATTTTTTTACTCAATTTTTTTTAGTCTTCTTACTTTAGATTACTAGTCTATTCAGAGTTATAAACGAATCAGTTCAGTTTTTCAATTTTAATAAGTTACCCATACGTCTGTATACAGACAGGTTCAACACTAATTTTTCTAACTGCTCTTTGGTCATCCCCAAACTTATTAAATAATTCTACCACTTGACAGACTTTATGCTTGCTTATTATATATTAAATTCCTAAGCTATATTTTCTCAATTCTAAAGATAGCTATTTTTCTTAAAATAACATTTTTAGGTTTCTGAAACTAGGAGAAGTATCAAAATTAATACCCAAAAAACCACCAGAAGGCCAAGCAAAGGAGTAAGTTGAGATGCAAGTTACTGCTTGCCTATGTGTAAACCTATAGGAAATACCTTCCCATAGAAGGTATCAGTTTATCCAACTATGACCACAGCTGAGTTAAGTTCATAGGTAAATAAATATACTTGCAGTTGAATTTTAAGTGAAATCTGAAAGCCTGTTGCTTGAAAATGTTTTCAGAAAGACTGAACTATGATAAAGCATTGAAATAAAAAGGTATTGTGAGGCAAAAGCTGTCTGTTGCAAGACAAGCAAGGACAATCAAGGCAGTACAAAGCATCCAATCCTTCAAAACAGACCATAGAATTTTTAGAATTGGGAGACTTTGGTATGACCAATTACTACTTTACAAAGTGCTGGATATCAATCTGTCAAAAGTTTCCAGCTGACTTGAAAATAAAGTTACTTAATACACAGCTTAGCTATAGAGAAACTGAAAGTGAGTTTAGCCAAAAAAGAAAAGCAGGTTAAATTTCCCATATGACTCAAAACTATAACAAACAATCATGATGTGTAAAGAGACCAAAAAAAGTAAGCACAGGTGAGAAAAATCAACATGTGAAAAAGGATTGGACTCCACTGTATATTATGATTTGAAAGAAGACAGTATAGAAATTATAGCTGGCCGGGCGTGGCTCAGCGGTTGAGTGTCGACCTAGGATCCAGGCGATCGGGGTTCCATTCCCGGTCAGGGCACATGCCCCGGTTGCGGGCTTGATCCCCAGCAGGGGGAGTGCAGGAGGCAGCTGATCAATGACTCTCATCATTGGTGTTTCTATCTCTCTCTCTCCCTCTCCTTTCCTCTCTCTGGAATCAATAAAGATATATCTAAAAAAAAAAAAAAGAAATTTTATGGGTAAATACATGCTTCTTCTGTCAGTTAATTTCTAAGGAATTAAAAAATAGATGTCGTTTCTTTTTTTTGGAAAATACATTAAATCAATAGTATATGTCACAATTAATAGTCTTAGAATTGAGAAAATGCACTGCATGTATGCATGTGTGGATATATTTGTCTACCTCTACTCAATTATTTATTCACTCATTCATTTCTGAGTAGAGGAAAGCAAGAACAGAGAAGCAGGAACAAAACTGAAGGTATAATGCATAAAGATCAAACTCTTCCAAGATCCTAAAGGATACTCTGATGTAGAAAAATACATGATGAATGAAGTAAATACAACCCAGGTGAAAAATAACAACCAGTTAGATAACTAACTAGCAAATAACATAACCAAAAAAACCTGCTAAAATTAAAGGTGAGGAACAGCAAACAGAAATAGCTGAGAAAAAGTAAAGAAAAATGGATCTTAATTGAGTTAAAAGTAAGACTATTAAGAACTTATTAAAACTGTGTGGTACTTGACCAAGATTCAGACTACCACGATACTTGATCAAGCAACCTACCACTGCAGTAAGTACCAGAGAGCGGAAAGTGAGGAAGGATGCACCTGGCAAAACTGCCTGTTTATTATCATCAAGGGGTTTTGACCATCAGCAACTAGGGACGCCTCTGCCTCAGTTATAGGCAAGCCTAACATGCGAAACACGGAGAACAAGCCAACTGGTTTCTTGGCTTCTTTTACTCAGACCCACATCTTAACCCACAGAAAAGAAGGAGGGAAAGATAAGCAAGTATTTCCACAAAGAGCCATGATGGGGTAACAGGGATCCGATTAATCCTCCTGGCTTATACAGCCAGAAAACTGAATATAATAAACAACAGTTTTCAGATATTGGACAACAGTCAAAACAGGGATGAGATTCCTGAGAAAAGGGGGGAAAATTAGGTGAAGTCTACAACCACCCCTTAAAGCAGTTTCCAGTATGCAATGCAGAGAGGGGGGACTTCAACAGAGTCTGGCAGTCTTAGAAAATTGAGGAAACAGAGACTCACATACAGGGTGGCCAAGGCAGCCAGAATTTATGGGAAAGCGAACCAGAGAGAAGGGAACTGCATACAGTGATGGGGCTCTGGAGATCTGCAGAGACATCCCCTCAAGCCACTGGCAGGTACTGACCTGTAATGTTTTGAGAGGAAAATACCTAAAGTTGGGGAAAGGACTACTGCGAAACAAATAGGCCAAAGGATTCCTGAAACTCAGACGAGGTTAGGAATAGTTTGTATTCCTATCAAGTAGAGTGAAGACCTCATAACACATGAGACATTAAATAAACTCCTCAGAAGGTTTCAACTCTAAATTAGCTCTAGGAAAAAAGGCTGCTCTGAACCCACTCTAACAAAGCTTACTCAAAACAAAGCAAGTCTAAAAAGAATCATCAAAGTGATTTTAAAAATGTTAATTGCATGCCACAACTTAGACCAACATAATTTAAAGAAATGGAACAAAATCCAGCATCCAACAACATAAAATTCACGTCTGACATCCAAGGAAAACTTACCAGGCATATACTTTTAAAAGAAAGTAGGACCTATAACCAGAATAACAGATCAATAGAAACACACAAAACTAACAGACACAGGGCCTGGCAGACAAAGATGTTAAAAGCTACTGTAAACATGGACGTGTTGAGGGAAGACATGCAAGATTTTTGTAAGGCCAAAATGGAATTTCTAGAAATGAAAAATACATTGGGTGGGACTAACAGCAGATCGAAAACATAGCAATAGAAAATATCCAAAATGAAGCAGAAAGGGGGAAAAATACAAAACAAAAATAAAAGTACAAAAAAAGAGAACAACAATAACTTGTAGTACTGTATATAACAATCTAATACACGTGCAGCTGGGGTCCAAACACTAGAAAGATAACGATAGAAAAAATATTTGTAGAAATAATGGGCAAAATTTTTCCGACCATAAACTCACAGATCCAAGGGGCTCAACAAAATCCAAGAAGGATAAGCAAAGAAAACCACACCTAGAAATATAAATATCATAATCAAACTGTTGAAAATTAGTGTTTAATAAAAAATGTTAAAAGCTACCAGAGGTGAGAAAAGACCTATTATGTACAGAAAAACAAAGACATCTCATCAGGAACTATGCAAACAAAAAGTCAATGGAGTTATATTGCTAAGTACTAGAAAACAAACAAATCTGTGAACCTAAAATTCTATATCCACTTAAAATATATTTCAAAATGAACATGGAAAAGTTTTTAGACAAAGGTTGAGAAAAATCCATTACAAGACATGCACTTAAAGAAATGTTTTTTAGGCATAAGAAAAGGGGTATCAGATCAAAATTTGGATCTACACACAGGAATGAAGAGCAGCAGTAACAGTAAATGTATTAATAGATATAAAAGACATCTTTGTTTCAGTTTTAAATTTCTGGGTTGTTTTTTCCTCAACTGTCTTAATTTCAAGAAAAATCTGTTGTGCTTACAATAAAAACTAAAAAGTAACACCCCCCCCCCAAAAGAATCTCACTTTTATGAAGTAACCATTGCTAAGATATTTATATTGATTTCATAACATTAAATGGGCCTATTCCATCTTTTTATAATCTCTAACAGTTTCTCACCAAGAAATTATATATTACTTGAGAGCTAGAAGAAACTCACTGGCAAAATGATCTGACCCCAGAACCAATTTCTGGAGAAAATTCCTTGAACTTTCTTCCATAGTTTTTGATTTACTCAGATTTTCTTCTAAAAGCAAGTTGGGTGTTTCACAATTCATTTCAGAGAAATTTCCAATAAATTGGCTTAGAGTTAACAAACAGAGCTTACTCATAATTTTTTAAAAAATCTCTTTTTATATCTCCTTTATCTTTTCTTACTTTGGTTTTCTATCTTTTCCTTGATAAGACTGGTCAGATTTTGTTTTTTAACTGTAAGAAAATAGCTCTCAGATTCTTTTCAATTTTAGTTTCTTTTTTCAATTCACTTGTTTCTGCTTTTATCTTATTTATATCCTCCCTTCCTCCTAGGCATTTATTTTGTTGGTTTTATTTGCTTGTTTATTTTACTGAATTCTGAGGTTAAGTACATTTTTCTAAATCAATTGACTTCTGAGTACAGTATCAGCGTTGGCCCGTCTCATTTCAGTTAGCAGTACAATCAGTTATTTTATATTGATCTCCTATTTGACTCATTATTTAAGAAGGTTTCTCTGATTTTTTTCCAAGTTACTAGAGTAATGCATTTTAAACTTCTATTGCAGTGAGAGAATGGACATACACGGTTTGGGCTTTTCTGGAATTAACTGAGGTTTTTCCTTTTTGCCTTATCTAAAAAGAATTTTTTCTTGAAATACAGCATGGTCTACTAGAAAAGTATACTTAATCCCAAATTTAAGTGAAAGCTTTATAAGTGACTAACTAAACCCCACTATAAGCAGTGTGGGTCTTACACTGTAGTTCAGGCTTTAAAATTTTCTAGCATTAAATGTATCCACATGGTATTAAGAGTACGGACAGAGATTCTCATTTTTACACCTAACCTAACTGTATGTTTTACATTGCTAGACTTGTAACAGGCAAGCAGTGTTTCTTAATAATGTAAGAAATTTCTAATTTCAAGGAATCTCCAAAACTCCTTGAAAAATTTAATAGCTACTTAAATTCATTTCCATGTTAAACACTTCCATGTTCATTTTAATTGAGGAAGTTAAAGTGATAAGATACTTGAAAGTCACTCCATATCAAACACCATTTTCAAAACCAATGAGGCATCCCTCCCTCTCAAAAACAGTAAAATGTGGTTTGAAGAGACAAGATGGTGGCATAGGTAACAGCAGTACCCGCTGCCTCCCACAACCACATCAAAATTACAACTAAAATACAGAACAACCATCATTCAGAATCTCCTGAAATCTAGCTGAACAGAAAGTCCTACAACTAGGGAACTGAAAAAGCACATCCATACCAGTAGGAGGGGCGGAGACCAGGGGAGGAATCTGGGCTAAATCTGAGAGGCGGCCGCGGTCCCACACCCAGGTGCAGCAGTTTAAAACAGCAGTGGAGGTTTCCCAGAGAAGCAGGGGTTCCAGCCCCACATCAGGACCCCCAGCCCAGGGTTCCAGTGCCAGGAAGAGAAGTCCCCATAACTTCAGGCTCTAAAAACCAATGGGGACTGTGGCTGAGGGATGCAGAGGCTGCAGGAGTCCCAGGCAGCTCCTCTTAGAGGGCCGGCGCACGGACTTACTCAGACACACTCCCTCTGAGCTCCAGTGCTAGGCAGCAGCTTGAAAGGAACCTGGGACATTCAGGGAGGAACTAATGTGCCTACAATCCGGGAGAGAGCTGGAGGGGCTGCTTTTTCACAGACAGAACAGCTGGCAGAGGCGACTGCTCCTTTGACGAACCTTCCTCCCACAGAACCGGCAGGCAAGCACCTTTTCTCAATCTCCATCAACCTGACTCACACCCTTTGCCCCGCCCTGCTGATTCCCGTAGACCCTGCCCCTCCCTACCTGCAAGCTCATCCAAGCCATTTCCAGTGGCTTTTCTATGCAAGTGGCCTCTCTAGCCTCATGCTTAGGACTTTTCCTAAAATCTCTCAAACAAGCAGCAGCTGGCCTCAGCATGCCCCATACCTTTTGGTAAGTGGCCCCAGGCCTGGCACTAGCTGCAGCCTACATTAGTTCATAGTTTGGCCTCTCCTGGACACCTTCAAGCTCAGCACAAGTAGCAGCCATCTACGGATTGCTGTGTAGCTCATCCTGGGTGAATGTGGTAGGGTTGTAATCCAGTGTGGTCAAAGCCGACCACCAGGTGCACTGTCTCTGGGGCCTCCTGGGAGGTGCAAAGTCAGCCTCTGCCTCTGCCTTGCCCAGGGCCACCTAGGATGGGCTATAAGGGGTGGACTCTGTGAACACCAAGGCACCACTGAAGTAAATCCTGCTCCAGAGGGGTGTCTCCAGCACAGCAGCTCTTCAGCTGTAGTTGCAGCTGGTACTCACAGCCGATTGGCCAGGGGGTCAGTTCCTCCCAGTGACGCCAACAGCAACCAAGGCTCAACTACAACAGGACAGTGCACACAGCCCACACAGGGGAGCATCTAGAAGGCCCAGCTCAGGTGACTGCGAAGGCTGAGCCACTGGATCCCACAGGACACCTACTACACAAAGCCACTCTACATATTCCAGGAGACACAGAAGCTCTACCTAATAGAAACAAACACCTGGAAGCAGCCAAAATGTGGAGGCAAAGAAACATGTCACAAAGGAAAGAAGAAATCTCCAGGAAAAGAACTAAGTGAAATGGAGCCAAGCAAGCTAACAGATACAGAGTTCAAAACAATGGTTAAAAGGATACTCAAGGATATTAGTAAGGCTATTAAGGAAACTAGTCAGATCATCAATGACATGATAAAGTACCAGTCAGAAATGAAGGCTACACAAACTGAAATGAAGAATAATTTACAGGGAATCAACAGTAGAATAGAGGACCCTGAGAATCAAATCAGCAATTTGGAACATGAGGAGACAAAAAACACCCAATCATAAGAACAAAAAGAAAAAAGAATCCAGAAATGTGAATATAGTGTAAGGAGACTCTGGGACAACTTCAAGGAGTCCAACATTCGTATTACTGGGATGCCAGAAAGAGAAGAAAGAGCAAGAAATTGAAAACCTATTTGAAAAAATTATGACAGAAAACTTCCCCTACCTGGTGAAAGAAATAGATTTACAAGTCCAAGAAGCACAGAGAGTCCCAAACAAGAGGAACCCAAGGAAGCCCACACCAAGATACATCATAATTAAAATGCCAAAGGTTAAAGACAAAGAGAAAATCTTAAAAGCAGCAAGAGAAAGGGAGCGCCCATACAACTGTCAACTGATTTTTCAACAGAAACTTTGCAGGTCAGAAGGGAGTGGCAAGAAATATTCAAAGTGATGAAAAGCAAGAACCTACAACCAAGATTACTCTACCCAGCAAAGCTATCATTTAGAACTGAAGGTCAGATAAAGAGCTTCACAGATAAGAAAAAGCTAAAGGAATTCATCACCACCAAACCAGTATTACATGAAACATTGAAGGGTCTTCTTTAAGAAGAAGCTAATGAACAAAAGAATCTGACAAACAAAACAGACCCAGAGACACTGAAGCAGGCAACACACAATCCTATCTCGGGAAGAGGAAAGAGGAAAGAGGGAAGAGGGAAGAGGGAAGAGAGAAGGGGGAAGGGGAATGCGGGGTGGGAAGAGATTAACCAAAGAAGTTATATGCATATATGCATAAGCCATGGACATAGACTATAATGGGGTGAAGGCCTGGGGAGGGGGTAGAAGCAAGATGGAGGGAGTCAATGAGGAGAAAAAATGGGACACCTGTAATAGTTTCAACAATAAAGATAATTTTTTTTAAAAATGTGGTTAGAACTATGGCCTTTCTTGTATGAAAAACTATATTCCAACTAATATATTTGTGATTACAATAACTTTTCAGGAGCCCTATCATATCACAAACTTATATGGAACTAGCAAAATCCTTAAATCCCTGGTTTCCCCAAATCCATGCTTTTGCAGTTTGTTTAAACTAGAAGAATAATTCACTTTATTTTTTATTCTGATTAAAAATCAGTTTCTGAACTCAAACTTCTGGTTTCACCCCAAGAGAAAGAGACAATGAATCCTGGCTCTACTGTGAGTTAACTTCAATGTAACTTCAATGAGTCTTTATTAAGACTCAGTTTCCTTATACATAACTGATATAATAATAGTTTATACCTCACAGATTTACTGGTATAGTATCTGAAAATATATATAAAGTACCTATCACAGTGTCTGACACATAGTAAACATTAAATATTAGCTATTATCATTACTATATTTTTCTTTTCCTAATATTAGCTTTCTTTTCTCTTAAATTTAGTGATCTCATACTCTGTAACTGACCACATTAGCTATGCCTCCTCATTGAAGATCATCTGCAGAACAATAAATGTCTCAATGCCTTTACTAGGTAACAGATGTTAAACTGAGCACAACTATGCTTAATCTTACATACATCTTTTAGTTTCCATAGCATCCATGTGTATCTTAGAAAGTACAGTAGTCCCCCCTTATCCATGGCTGATTATGCTCCAAGATCCCCAGGGAATATCTGAGACCGTGGATAGTACCTAACCCCATATAGGCATACCTTAGAGATAGTGCAAGTTCAGTTCCAGACTACAGCAAGGAAGTGAATGTCGCAATAAAACAAGTCCAGTGAAGTTTTTGGTTTTCCAGTACATATAAAAGCTATGTTTACACTGTACCATAGTCTATTAAGTGTGTAATAGCATTATGTCTAAAAGCAATGTCCATGCTTAATTTTTAAAAATTTATTGCTAAAACTTGATAACCATCATCTGAGCCTTTAGCGAGTTACAATCTTTTTGCTGGTGAAGGGCACTGCCTTGATGTTGATGGCTGCTGACTGATCAGAGTGGTACTTGCTGAAGGTTGGGATAGCTGTGGCAATTTCTTAAAACAACAATAAAATTTGCTGCATCAATTGACTTTTCCTTTCATGAATGATTTCTCTGTAGCACGCAATGCTGTTTGATAGCATTTTACCCACAGAACTTCTTTCAAAATTGGAGTCAATCCTCTCAAACCCAGTGCTGCTTTATCAACTCAGTTTATGTAATATTCTAAATCCTTTGTTGTCATTTCAACAATCTTCACAGCATCTTCACCAGGAGTAGATTCCATCTCAAGAAACCACTTTCTTTGCTCATCTACAAGAAGCAACTCCCTATCTGATAAAGTTTGTATCATGAGATTGCAGCAGTCCAGTCAAATCTTCAGGCTACACTTTCAGTTCTAGTACTCTTGCTATTTCCACCACATCTGCAGTTATTTCTTTTACTGAAGTGCTGAATCATTCTCTAAGTCACCCATGAGGTTTGGAGTCAACTTCTTCCAAACTCTTGTCAATGTTGATATTCTGACTTCTTCCCATGGATCATGAATATTCCTGATGGCGTCTAGAATGGTGAACCTTTCCAGAAGGTTTTCAATGTACTTTTATCAGATCCATCAGGGGAATCACCCATCTACAGTAGATATAGCCTTATAAAATGTATTTCTTAAATAATAAAACTTGAAAGTAAAAATTACACCTTGATCCATGGGCTGCAGAATGCAGGTGTTAGCAAGCATGAAAACATTAATCTTGTACATCTCCATTAGGGCTCTTGGGTGACCAGGTACATTGTCAATAAGCAGTAATATTTTGAAAGAAATCTTTTTTTCTGAGCAGTAGGTCTCAACAGTGGGCTTAAAATATTGAGTGAACCAGGTTGTAAACAGATGTGATGTTATACAGGCTTTGTTGTTCCATGTACAGAGCACAGGCAGAATAGATTTAGCATTAATTCTTAATGGACCTAGGATTTTTCAAAATGGTAAATGAGCATTGGTTTCAACTTAAAGTCACCAGCTGCATTAGCCCCTAAGAAGAGAGTCAGCCTGTCCTTTGAAGCTTTGAAGCTAGGCATTGAATTCTCTCTCGCTATGCAAGTCCTAGATGGCAACTTCTTCTAATATAATGCTGTTTCATCTATACTAAAAAATCTGTTGTTTTGTGTAGCTAGATCTTCTGGGTAGCTTGCTACAGCTTCTACATCAGCACATGTTGCTTCACCTTGCACTTTTATGTTATGAAGACTGCTTCTTTCCTTAAGCCTCATGAACAAACCCCTGCTAGTTGCAAACTTTTCTTCTGCAGCTTCCTCACTTCTCTCAGTCTTCACAGAATTGCTCTGTATTAGACTTTGATTTAAGGGAATATTGTGGCTGGTTTGATCTTCTATCCAGTTCACTAAAACTTTCTCCATACCAGCAATAGGCTGTTTTGCTTTCTTATTCATGTATTCACAGAGCACCCATTTAATTTTTTTCAATAACTTTTCCTTTGCATTCACAACTTGGCTAACTTTTGCCCTATCTCAGCTTTTGACATGCTTTCCTCACTGAGCCTAATCATTTCTAGTTTCTGATTTAAAGTGAGAGATGTGTGAATCCCTCTTTCACTTGAACACTTAGAGGCCAGTGTAGGGTTATTAACTGGCCGAATTTCAATATTTTTCTGTCTTAGGGAATAAAGAGGCCCAAGGAGAGGAAGAGAGATGAGAGAATGACCAGTTGGTGGAGCAGTCAGAACACACACAACATTTATCCATTAAGTCTGCCATCTAATATGGGTGCAGTTCATGGTACCCCAAAACCTCTATATACTATGTATTTTCCTATATATACATCCCTATGATAAAGTTATAAATTAGGCACAATAAGAGATTAACACCAAGAACAATTATAACAATATATGATAATAAAGGTTATATGACTGTGGTCTTTCTTTCTCTCTCAGAATACCTTATTGTACTACATTCACCCTTCTTCCTGTGATGATGTGAGACAATATAATGCCTATGTGATCAGATGAAATGAGGTGGACATGCTGGACAAAGGGATGATTCATGTCCTGGGCAGGATGAAAAAGGATGGCATGAGATTTCATTACGCTACTCAGAAAAGTGTGTAATTTAAAACTTATGAATTGTTTATGTCTGGAATTTTCCATTTAATATTTCTGGACCACATTTGACATGAGGGTAACAAACTGAAGAAAGCCAAACTGTGGATAAGAGAGGACTACTGTATTTCATCTTTCTACTCAAAGCTTTCATGATAAGATAGGAGAGTGAATTTCTGTCTCATAGATGCATTTTATTATTCAAAAATATATTTTATCTCTTACCAATAAACTATAGCCTGTAAAAGCAAACCCTTTCTTTAACACAAAAAATTGGCTATTCAATTTCAATAGCTATGCCACTCAATAATTATAACTGTCATTTGGAAAATGAAAAACCTCTTGGGCTTCTACAATTTTTAGATTCCAACTAGTTTAACAACATTTTCAAAAATACCATTAAAAATGTGCTAAAAAAAAAAAAAAGGTTGCTTCAGTTTATTGCTATACAAAATAACAGGTGAACCTGGGTTGGAGGGAGGAAGGTGGTAAAGTACAGAAAACTAGCACAACTTTTAACTAGCTGTACCAGATCTTCAGATGGCCACCTTCCATAACCTTCAGGAAAAGGAATTGTAACTGTAATCTAGCTCTTTCTCTTGAGGGTGAAACCCAAAATTTTCCTTCTTATTAGAGCCTATATACCTCCTTTCATGAAGCTTAGCTATCTTACTATGTCACAATGTACTTTGTAGCTGGCCAAAGAGAACTTTTAAAAAACACATATACATAGTTGGGACAAGTCACATTTTCCCAAAATTGTTTCCACCCTACCTCTTAATAGGCAAGTGTGTGTTTTTTTTAACCTTCGTGGAGGATATTTTTTCCAGTGCTTTTCAGAGAGAGTGGAAGGGGGGCAGAGAGAGAGAAATATCAATGTGAGAAAGACACATTGATTAGTTGCCTCCCACACTCGCCCCGGCAAGGGCTAGGGACTGAGCCTGCAAATGAGGTACATGTTCTTGACTGGAATCGAACCCAAGACCCTTCAGTCTGTGGACTGACGCTCTAACCACTAAGCCAAACCGGCTAGGGCTAGGCAAGTATTCTGGCAACCAACTCTCTCAGTAATCTTTCTCAAACTCAGAGACCATTATAAAAATAATTCCTTACAGAGAACACAGAGATTATTCATTAAACCACCATAAGACATTATCAATAGATTTTCCCACCTGTCCCAGGCTTAGGACTTTTTGAAGTAACTAAGCAATATTTGTCCCTCCTCATTTTAAAAATTATTTTTTTAAAAAAATTTAAAACAAAATTATGAAGTAGCTGTCTCTTAAACCAAGAGACATACTTACTAGATACATCTTAGGTGCTAAACAGTGTACTAAATGCCTTGCCTAATTTTATCTCATGTAACCTATGTAAAGTCAGGTGGGAAGTAATTATATAACAGGTGTGGGGGTTGGGGAAAGGAAGGAGTAATTTTATCTAAGAGTCACAAATTCAGCAAACAGAGCCAATAAAATAAATAGTAATTGAAAGTAAAATGAGCCATGAATAGGCTGCGTGCACATCAGGAGGTATATATAATTTTTAAAAAAATACTAGAAGCTGTTACAATATACCTAATTCTTTGGTTTCTGGCTACACACTAAGTTAATTCTTAGTCTGTTAGTGACTACATTGTATTTGTAAAGAATAAACTCAAATGGACTCTGAGTATTAAGACAACTTCCAAAATCAAAATTACAAATGAAAACTGGGATTTAAAAGTTTAAGTTCCAGCCAGTACATTAAGACAAATAAAAGAAATAAAAGGTGTAAGGATGAAAGTGGAGGAATTAAAAATAAAATGTTTTAAGGAGAGATACAAAACTTAGAGAAGACAGGCTCTAGGGCTAGAATGCCTGAATTCAAATCCCAGCTCTGCCACATACCAGCTATGTAACCTTGGGCAAAAGCTAATGTCTTCTTTGGAGCTCTTGAGAGGATCTGATGGGTTAACATGTGTACATGCTTTGAAAAGAGCCTGGTAAATAGTAAGCACTAGAGTAAGTCTGTCCTTTGTAGGCAATATGATTATATAGAAAACCTATTTTCCATGAAGATTAAAGAAATTATTAGAAATAATAATTCAGCAGATTGTTAAATAAATATAATTCAATTCTTATAAGCCAACAAAGAGAAAACATAAATTTCTGGACCTCTTTCTTACAGAAACTTTCAAAACAGCTTAGAGAATGAAAACAAGAATTATAGCTCCCCCCCGCCCCCCAACACCACAAGTGCCTTGCTTAAACAATGATCAATTCATGGTCAATCTTGTTTCATTCCCACCCACCGCCTTCCCTCTATTCTATAAAATAATGAAGTAGATCCCAGGCATATGCTTGCATTCACCAACATTTCAATATGCATTTATAAAAGATGGCTTTTTTTTAATGTACTGCTGCCACACCTAAAAATTAACAATAATTTCTTAATATCAAACATCCAGTCAGTGTTCAAATTTCCCTAATTATTTCATAAATATTTATATATTAAACTCTGGACCCAAATAAAGTCCAAACATTACTATTAATCTCAAATTTCCTCCATTTCTCTTTTTCCTTCCCTTCAATTTATCTGTTGAAAAAACCAAGCTGTATGTCCCAAGGACTTCCCAAAAGCCTAGATTTTGCTAATTGCATCCCCCATGGTATCATTTCATTTGTTTCCCTGTCTTCTATCTTTCCTGTAAAAGGGTAGAGCTAGAGACTTGATCTGATTCAGGTTCAAGTTCAATTTTTTTGCAAAAATACCTCATAGGTAGTGTTGTGTATTTTCACTAAGAGAAACCTAATGTCTGGTTGTCTTTCTGTCATGTTAGCAACCACTGATGATCTTTGCTTTGGTCCAGGAATTCATTACAAAACAGTGATGTTCTGTTTATCGCTCCTTCTTCATTTGTTAACTAGAATACTCCTGAAAAAAAGAAACTTCCTTCCCTCAACTATTTGGTTACCTTCAGGTATAGTTAGTTCCTTAGCATACTCCAAAGAAAACTAATGAGTTTTTTTAAAGTATCATTATTAACTTACAGAGTTAAATGTATGTGATGTGATTGATTATATTGTAGTTATACTTGCTGATGCTCACCTTTGGCCAGCTACAGTCCATTCAACCAAACACCTTAGTTGTTTTGCCACGTCCTATTAGAGTTTGATAACTTTCCTGCAAGATGTTCAAGGCCCCAGAAACAGAATAAGCTTTAGCCATAAGCCACTTTCCTATATAACTGGTTTCTTTCTCTTTATATTTTCTAAATTAAAAATTCTTAATTCTTAATTATGAATCAGCTGTGTTATACATTCTGGATTTTATAACTAAACATGGACCCAGAACTGTACCAATATTTCTCACAGAGGTCTACTTTCAGCATTTCATTGCCCCTCAAAAAGCGTATCCCACTCAAAACTCAATGTTAAATGCTTCAATTTGAGAGACTGGATTCCTAATCTATTCCCTGCTGGCATTTTGGCTCTGGAACATATTTCTTTGTGTTCTAGTTCAAAATTTGGATATGGTTTTTAAATATGCATAATAAAAAGTCACTGTTTTTTCTTTGATAAATTAATAAACTCATCAAGTATGGGGAAATGATCAAACTCTTAGAGATTGAATTATTTGTAACCATAATTCAGACTTTTTATAAAAATCCTCATACCTCATCCCTAACATTAAAACTCATGATACTGTGAATATGAATTTATAAGTTCTCACTATTTGAAATACTAAATTAATTTGCTAAGTTATACCCCCCTTGAAATCAGAAAAATGGCATTATCAATAATAAATACTTTTTTACTGAAAAACTAATTAACAAACATGTAAAGCCCTGTCACACTACACAGCTGGCAAACGTCACTGTGGAGAAGCAGGATCCTATACGTACTTGCTGACCATTCCTTCACAGTATTCTGAAAAACCATGGCTTTAGTGGCCCCAAATTGCTTACTTCCACAATTTTTACTCTTTTCTTCAACATTAAATCACAATTAGAAATCACATCACATTAGAAATGCCAGTTCTTCTCTCTGACAAAAGGGGGATATGAATTGATATCCTGGTGCAATTTCTTTTATTCATAGACCAAGTGCAACGGTCCCTGCAGCTAAAGGAGCTGGGTTTGGATCAGAGGAAATAATGCAACTTTTCAGGCAACAATAGCTTAAAAAACAACCAACCACTACCAACAACAAAACAAAGCAATGACAAAATATTCTTCTATGGTAGTGTGTATTTTTCAGTGGTAACAGTAACACATCTATATGAAGTGCTGGTATGTCCTCTGCACATCAGTGCTTTCATCCAACTGAAAAACAAAAGTTCTGCTAGCATGCGCACATGACAGTAATTGCTTTTCCAGATGGTATGCCTTTGATAAGGGATTTTTGCCAAAAGCTCATTTTACTTTCTCTCCAAGCATAATATTTGTCATTAACTTTGAAACTGGTTTTACAAGCTCCTGAGTATTAGTGTGAGTTGACCTGTTTTTGCTATGAGAATAACTGTGACTGATATACTTCAGTAGTGTGGTCTTCTGTCTTTAGCAACATTCTTTAATTTCACACTGAAAAGCATTATTTTATATAATTATATATTTTTATTTCATTTTCATCAGAAGTCTAAAAAGTAATTATTATAGAAAAAGGAACTAAGACAGAAACAGTAATTCAATTCCTCAGGGTAGCATGAAAATAGAAGAATCAAAGCTTGTGCTCTTTCCATTATACCACAGAGAAAACTATAGCAAGGGAATACGATTTCCTTATTACACCTTGTTGAAATTTGTTTTCAAAGGTTTTCTTGAATGCAAGTAAAGTATTTCTAAAAGGTACCACTTTAACTTAATGTATACTGTATTCCAAGACATAATCTTACAAATGTTCTTGGGCCTTAACTTATGTACTGATTCTGTTTTGTGTTAATACCCGCCCCCCCCCACACACACACACACAAACAAAATCCCACACTCTCAAAATCTAAAGACCTCTCAAAAAATTTTCAAGAAAATATTGTCAAAATGTATTATATAAAATTTTTGAGCACAAGTTTGTAAAATTTTCACTTTTCTTCATTTTCAAAAGGAAAAATGACAAATATTAATAGGGATATCACTCTGTGAAAGCTTGCAAATGAGTGGGGAGATAGAAGAAACTGATGAATTAGAAATCCCTAATTAAAGATTTAAGCAACCTAATAGGCTATGTGGCAGTTTTACAAATAGAATCATAAGCAGACCAATTAGTCAGCAAATTCAACTGACCAGAACTTCCTACTCCCTAATCTTAACTTTTGTTGAGATCTGAATACAGAACTTAACTATATTACTTAGAGAGGGATTCTAAATTATGATTTTATGTGCTCATTTTATGATGGCTTTTGAATGGTTTTCAGATGAGTGCATTTAGCGTCCCTAGCCCCAGAGTAAACATTCTGAATGAAGGATGTCTTCAACTTCATTCATAATGAAGTTAAAGAATAATTTATATCCTTCCACATATCTAAAATCATTCTTTGCAAAGCTTAGACATTCTACTAATGTTGTTAAATGAAAGTAAGAAGGAAAGATATTTTAAAAATTAAGGGAAATGGTTCTGATAGTAAGACAAATTATGAAAGTAATAAGGAAAGATATCAAAAAATAAGGGAAATGGTTCTGATAATAAGACAAATTATATATTTAATCATCATTACCATTTGATTCGAAATGACACCAAGAAATTTTAGAAGAGTACAGATATATCTACTAGCTGCCAGAGAAGTTCTAAAACTTCTCACCAACTTTTTCATCTGCTATTTGAATCAAGGTAACCTTTCTTTGGCAAAAATTACTCAATTACACTACTCCTTTATAGAAGGTAATCCATTTTCTTTTAACTGGAGCAGTCTAAGAATTTTTCAGTATCATGGATTTTTATTAATTTAGCATTTACTACTTTATATAGTCTTCCAAAACAGAACAAAATGAAATAATCCCAGCAATAAGTGGTACATTTTTCTCAGATTTTCATCTTCTCTATATTTGAGCAAGATTAATTTATAAACCTCTATAATGTATACAGAGTACCAACCAACTTGAACCTATCCCCTAAAATAATTATCTTTCCATGTCTTCTGCATATTTAGAAAAATATAATTTTAAAAAATATTTGTTTTTTACATGAACATGTAACTGTACCCTGTTTGAAATTTATATGTATTTTAGGAAAATAGGAAGCACTGTGTTTGTCTTCTATTAATACAATGTTTCCTTTTATTGTTTTCAATTATCTTATGTAGTCTTTAGAGTGGGGATCCACCCCATAATTTGGAAGTATCACTTGATTCTTTACATTTCTTGCTTTTCTGGTACAAATGAAACTAACCCATCAAATCCCAAAGGTCCTACAGGCACAGTCTATGGGGAGTAAAAGTGACACTTCTTGGTGAACAGAAAACCCTTAACAACAAATTTAGAAGAATAGGAGAGAAAGGTTTCCAAATCAAACTAAGGGACAATCACTAAGATCTCTTGTATCATGTGAGCAGATTCTGTTAGAGTGCTGAATTCAGCTGCTCATCTCAGAAGGTCATGACATAAATAAAATAATTATTAAATTGGCATTTATTTATTTCAGTTCTTCTAACAGTTTACTGAGTCTTAATCTGTACTCAGTAAACACCTCAATTTCTTATAATGGACACACTTTCCTAATTATAAAGATTACCTCCTTTTTAAATCTAGATCTTTTCTCAGTTTTTGAGAGAAGTGAGCCAAGGGAGAGGGGGTGAACTCTCCAAAAGCTAATCATTCTAACAAAAATTTAAACTCATGAAATCTATATATAGAAATCAACATTATAAAATGACTGCCAAGGAGTCAAATGAAAATAAAACTGTGCCTCAAATACCTTAGAAAGTAGAAATTCTAAATGTCGGTGTCTTCATTTGGAAGCAAAAATTTCTACTGCATGATCTTGCCTGCTGGTCCTTGATTTTATCATCAGAGTCGGTTCCGGTTACATTTCCATTAGTACGGACAGATCTAAAGTAGGAGAGAGAGGACACGTTTAGTCTACTGAAAACATTACAGGTTTTAAATATTGTGACACATCATTGTTTCCCTACAAGCAAACAAAGATTCTTACACAGATGCTTTAGTTGTTAAAGAAATGCCAAATCCCATTCTTGTCCCTCTAAAGATTTTAAAAATGGAAATTAAAGATTAAAGCTGAAAAAAAGAAAGAGGAAGAAAAAAGTTGATAAGAGGTAATTAGTTACTAGCTTTAAAACGGTCAGACCCCCAAAGGAGGCATTCAGCAAATGTATTTGCATTGCACTGGCATTCCAAGGGGACACAGGGCTAGCAACTACTAGCTCACTTAGCAGAGTTTCTGACATCACCCCAGCAGCAGTAGCCTCAGTACCCAGTTTCAGGTAAAACAGAACAGTAGGACGAAACAGGGTTTCCAGCAGAAGACAGTCTCTACGGTAAAGAAGTACCCACTATGATGGCTACTATTCATTTCTGGGTCATTGGCAGTGGGATAAGACAAACTGGATTTTACCACGCTAATGGTAGTGCTGTATCTTCCCACTCTACCTCAAAGCTAAAGCCAAACAGTGGGGCCTTTGCAGACATAAGAGGATTCTTTTTAATATATATCTTTATTGATTTCAGAGAGAGGAAGGGAGAGGGGGAGAGAGAGACAGAAACATCAATAATGAGAGAGTCACTGATTGGCTGCCTCCTGCACGCCCCGGACTGGGGATCGAGCCCGCAACCCAGGCATGTGCCCTGACCAGGAATCGAACCACAATCTCCTGGATCCTAGGTAGATGCTCAACCGCTGAGCCACAACCGGTGGGGCCGTAAGAGAATTCTTAAGAAATGTGAGCCTTACCTGTTTTCATTATTTAGAGTTTTACTGCTTTAGGCTTTACCACCCAGGGTTACTATATTCCCTTTGGATCACAAAGGCACAGTGGATCAAACTCCAGAAACAATCATCATACCACAGGTCAATGCAGGAATCTTGCTAGTTAATTCTACCCATTGCTCTCACCCTTCTCACCCTTGGGCTTTATTCAAAACATGAACCGTTACGGCCAACTACTCTCTCTCCTATTTTCATGCCCACAATGATCTCTATGCTTTCTCGGCCACTCATGTATTCCCCCACTACTGCCCTTCCTTCCAACCCTTTCTCCAGAGACCTCTGGAAACCCCTTTGACATAGCAGATCACCTCTAAATCCTCAGCCTTATCACTGAACACTCCTTTCAGCCACTGAGCTATGGCTCTTGAAAAGAACTTTCTAGAGTGAAGGCTAAGGCAGTAGATTGACCCTCCCCACAAGGTTATTTCTAGACCCTTATCTCATAAGCAACCCCATTCCTTCCCTCAGGCTCATGCCACCTGGCTGCCTTCCCCTCTCTGTCATTCAGTATTCTACTCTATTTTTTCTAACCTGCGTCCACACTCAATCCCTTCCATGCACTTTACCTACTCTCATCTCTCCAGCTGCTGTGTTATCACCAGTCTCAAAATTTTGGATATCACCCAAGCTATCAACCCACCTAGTCTGCTACCTTTCTTCCACTTCACCACCCTCAAATTCCTAATCCTGGGACAATTCAATCACCTGCTAGAAACACACCCCCCCCCCCCGAAACACACACACACACACACACACAACACCCCCCCCCCCCCGCTATAATATTATGGTCTTCAAATCCAGTTAGACGCTGAATGCTCTCCAGTAGCTCTTTACATGTCGTTATCAGCCTTTCTCCCACAGCTCACACTGCCTCTCTTTCCAGATTTGCCCTTTTCCCTCTTCTGGACCCATGTGGGGGGAGGGGTCTTGTTTTCCTTAACCATTTATGTAGGTTGTTTATAATGTGAAGATACTATTTCTTTCACTTACTTTTAACATTTTCTCAGTCTATCACTGGCTTTTAATACAGAAGTTATTTTTAGGTGGCCAGATTTGTCCATTATTGTCTTTCTTTCTTTTATTATTTCTCTGTTTAGAAATTTCTCCCCCTCCATGACAGCAGATAAATAGTCTGACTTTCACTTTTCTTTGGGCTAATTGTGTGACTCCTTCATTCCAAACGACGTATGGAATGAGACCTGACTCTCACCTAAACTGTATTCCAAACTGTCCACCAGTTTTTGTAACATTAAGTAATTCTCACAATATGTTAACCAAATATTAGAAAAATGAATCCAGTAATACTAAAAAAAAGGAATATATATTATGACCAAATAACATTTATCCCAGGAATGCAGCATTAGTTCTAAAGGAAAAAAAATTCATCAATATAATTCACCATATCAACAGACTAAAACATAAGTGATCACCTTAATTGATGCAAAAAAGAAAAACCCACAGTCATTCATGACTCAAAACTCTCAGAAAACTAGAAACAGAAGGGAACGCCCTCAGCATAACACATGAATCTATAACAAGTCTATAGCTAATATCATACATAATCATGAAAGACGAAATGCTTTCCCTCTATGACTGGGAACAAGGCAAGAACATCTACTCTCACAACTCCTATTCAACACTGTACTGGACTGCAAGTACAATAATGTAAGAGAAAGAAATAAAAGCCTACAAATGAAAAAAGGAAGGAAGGGAGGGAAGAAGGAAGGGAGGGAAGGAAGCTCAATCCACATGTCCTATCTTATATAAAAATTAAAACACCTAAATATTTTAAAATGCAAATTTTATGAAGGAAAACAAAAGAGAAAATTGGGGGGACGCCAAGGGTTGGCAAACTTTTTCTGCAAAGAGCAAGACAATAAATATTTCAGGCTTTGTGGCCTATACAGTCTTGTTGCAAATGCACAGCTGTCATTACAGCAGGAAGTGGCCCTGGAGAACCTGTAAACATTAGGGCATGACCATACTCCAACAAAACCTCCCTTACTAAAACAAGAAGTGGGCTGAATGGGTGTAGTTTGCCAACCTGAGTTAGGCAACGAGTTTTAGAGATGACACCAAAAGCACAAACCAGTAAGAAAAAAATTGGTATTTTTGCACTTAAAATTTTAAATTTCTGCTCTTGAAATGGCAGTGTTATGAAACTGTAAAGACAAGCTACAGCCTTGGAGAAAATAACTGCAAAAAAAAAAATCTAATGAACTTGTTGCTGGAATATAAAGAACTTTTTAATACAGTTATAAGAAAATAAGCAATCCAATAAAAATAATGGGCAAAGTATCTGGACAATGCAAAAATAAAAACTCACATCAAAGAGCCTAGTTACTTGCTACACGTGTTTAAACTTTCCTTTAGGCTCCCTAAAGCTAGACTACTCCTCTATGAATAGAGCTTCCAACATTCTGCCTTACACAAGAAGATAATCAACAAATGAAATAAAACTATCAGAGCATTTTTTAAATTTTTTTAAATTTTTTTATCTTTATTGTTGAAAATATTATAGATGCCCCCTTTTTACCCCCATTGATCCCCTCCACCCCGCATCCACCCCACCCCCAGGCCTTCCCCAGACCAGTGTCTGTGTCCATGTGTTATGCTTATAAACATATAAGCTCTTTGATTAATCTCTCCCCGCCCACTCCTCCAACCCCACCTTCCCTCTGAGATCTCTCAGTCTGTTCTATGCTTCTACGTCTCTGGATCCATTTTGTTCATCAGTTTATTTTGTTTATTAGATTCCACATATAAGTGAGATCATAAGATACTTGTCTTTCTCTCACTGACTTATTTCACTTAGCATAATACTCTCCAGTTCCCTCCATGCTGTCCCAAAGGATAAAAGGGCCTTCTTTTTTACAGCTGTGTAGTATTCCATGGTGTAAATGTCCGACAGCTTTTTGATCCACTCATCTACTGATGGGCACTTGGGCTGTTTCCAGATCTTAGCTATTGTAAATTGCGCTTCTATGAACATAGGGGTGCATAAGTTCTTTGTGATTGGTGTTTTGGGTTTCTTAGGATATATTCCTAGAAGTGGGATCACTGGGTCAAATGGCAGGTCAATTTTTAATTTTCTGAGGAAACTCCATACTGCCTTCCATAGTGGCTGCACCAGTCTGCATTCCCACCAGCAGTGTATTAGGGTTTCTTTTTCTCCACACCCTCATCAGAGCATATTTTAAAGTTAATTTTTATTTTATTTTATTTCCTATTTATTGATTTGTGTATGTGCGAAAGAGAGAGAGATCGATTTGTTGTTCCACTGATTTATGCATCCACTGGTTGCTTCTTTTATGTGCCCTGACCAGGGATCAAACCCACAACCTTGGCTTACTGGGATGACACTCTAACCAACTGAGCTACCTGGCCATGGCTAAATGTTCATTTTTACAGCAGTTAATATATGTACCCAGTACAAAAGGGTTATAGTGAATAGAAGTTTCCCCCAATCACCCAGCTCCCTTCCCTCATTTACTGTGCGTTAATAGTTATTGTACACATATAAAAGCATTTACATATATATTTTTTAAGAAGTGGTGGCATACTAAGACAATGTATCTTAAAGTTTATTTCATATCATTCTTTATAAAAATCCCTCACACTTCCTTTTAACAATTTCATAATTTTATATTTATACATTTACATATTTAATCAGTCTCTCATTAATGAACTCCTATGTTGTTTCCAATATTTTGCCACTACTGACAATGCTGTAAAGCATACCTGAGTCAGAGTATGTACATTTTAAATTATGATAGCCTCTGCTAGATTGTGCTCCACAAAGTTTATTGGGGGGGAGGGGGAATACGGACATGAATCAGTAACCTTCCAAATCAGGGAAGCTAAACTAAAGAAAAAAATTCTCATAAGACAGCCCCAATAACTAAGCAAAATGTTTTAGAAGATTTTCAACTCTAAATAATCCAAGATGCTTCTTAATCCAAGATAAATTTATAGTGAGCGACAAGAAGACTGGTAGTTAGCTTGGCCCCCAATATTCCAATTCTTTTCCCATTAAATTAAGGTAACTTTTATGTAGTATTTATAACCTGCATTTCTAAAAGGACTTGAATTGGTTACAAATTAAAATACAAGATAAAGAAGATTCATCACAATAAAACTATGTATATAAAATTTAAAAATAGATACTGTGGTAGTTGGTATGGCCACATACTATTCTTCAAAGATGGCTACCATCAATTCCTCCCCTCTGCATCTGCGCATCATTCCACCCATCAAGAGATGCGGCTTATTTCCCAGTTCCTTGGATCTTTGCTGGCCTTGTGACTTGCCTTGACCAACAGGATATGGTAAAAGTGATGTTCTGGAAACTCCAGAGAACAAGAGGATTGGCAGCTTCCCCTTTGTCCCTCTTGGAAGCTAGAGACCATATAATAAACCGACTGCCCTGTAACCACCATGCTGTGGAGAGGCATATGGAGGCATGCCAGAGTGCCAGACATGTGAGTGAAGCCTTCTTAGATTGTCCTGTCCAGCCCGGCTACCAGCAGGGTGACTGATCCCAGCTGGTGCCACAAAGAACAGAAGAATCCCCTAGCCAACCCTGCCCAAATTCCTGACTGATAGAACTGCATGAAAATAATAAAGCAATGTGGTTTTTGAAAAATATTTGATTGATTTGAGAGAGACAGAGAGGGGGAGAGAGAGAAACACGGATTTGTTGTTCCACCCATTTATGTGTTCACTGGTTGCTTCTTGTATGTGCTCTGATGGGGGATCAAATCTGCAACCTTCTCTGTTCTCAGAATCTGAAATCTCACTGAGTCTAAGAATTTGAATTTTTTACATCTGATGCAGTGTCATAACTATTTGGCAGAGAGCTATCTGCTATGAATATTCAAATTATTCCTTCTTCTGAACTGCTGAATCTTATCACCTATGATTTTTCTATTTGCTCATACCTACAAGAGATATGGCCATGTTCTTCCAAAATCAAAGAAAGTTTCTCACAGAATTTATTTAGATTAGTGTTAAAGTATTTTTCAGAAAAATCTCCCCTTTGTGTCAACCTTGGAAACTCCAAATTGGGTCACAACCTCTTTTCTGCCTGCTAAGTGGACTGGCCCTGTGTCAGTTAAGAATAGGTTCAGTTGCGCATGAACAACTTGTGGCTTTTAGAAAAGAGAGGTTTATTTTTCCCTCACTTAAAAGATCTGGAGGTAGGTATGTCTGGACAGATTGGAAGCTCTATAGTCACCAAGGATCCCAAATTGTTCTACCTTTTCACTCTGTCAGCCTTACTCCATGGCATTTATGCTCAGTCATCCCTCATGGTCAAAAGATCGTCGCTGAAACTCCAGAAGTCACATTCATGTCCTAGGCAGAAGAGAGGAGGAAGGGACAAGAGTTCTTTCTGAGGCTTCTCAGATGAGTATATCTCCTTTAAAGAGTTTTCCTAGAAGCCCTACCCAAAGACTTCTGTTTACAGCTGCTGAGAAATGTTGTTTTGGGGGCTTAAAGAAGTGTCAACATTATAAGAGTTGTGTTACTAAGAAAGAAAGAACAGATACTTGTTGGCGACCAGCACTCAACCCCATCATTTTCTCCCTCTCCTGAACAAGTTTCTAGTTTGCCAATGTCCCTCTTAATTATGATATTTTGGGTTAAAATAGAACGACAAATGATATATATTTTCACTGGGGTAGAATAATTAATTCTTCCTGTAATCTGAACATAGTACTTCACAATTAATGCATTTCAAGGTTGCCCAAATTTGCCCAGAAGTCATATCAAACTTCTAATTATCTAAAATGCACTTTTTTTTTTTGCTAGAAATATTCCAAAACAGGATTTCCCCATTCTGTATTTATACAATTTATTTTCAAGGACTCTTAATCCAGCATCTGCAGTGTGACACTGTGGTCAAGTTAAAGACACAAAAAGACCCTGAAAGACTTGCAGTATCAAGTAGCTAAGGAGAACATATGAATTGATGAACAAGAATGTAAGCTATCATATGAATCTTTTCAAAGACAAAAGAAAACACCTGCTATAAAAATGTAGAGTTGGGAGAAAAGTTTAAAAATTAAATGGGAGGAGGTGAAAGGTTAGAAGAGAATGAAAGAAAACACATGACAATGTTTATAAAAAATGGGTAAGAAACTAGTAGAGAGGAGAGGCTAGAGAAGAAAAGAGGTCTAATAAACAACGTCCTCTCCTTCAGCCCTGCATCCCACCCCCATGTCCCAGCTCTCACAGCTCTCACTCCTCTACGAACCTATGTCTGCAGAATCTATGTTCTGCCACCTTACCTTCCATTTATTCCTCCACCCACTGCGATCTGGTCTTAGCCCCACCATTCCACAGAAGCTGCTCCTGTTACGGTTATCTCGTAACTGCCAAATCATTGCTTAGCCCTTATTCGCCCTTTGATAACCTGGAATCATTGATCACTCCCTACTTCCCTGGTTTCTGGGACACTACTCTTGGTGCCCTATACTCCCCAGCCATTCTTGCCTCCCCCTCCCCTGTGCCGGCTTGTCTTCTTCCACATACCTCTCAAATGGTAGTGATCATTTTGTCTCTTCCTGAGCAACCTCATGCATGAGCATTCGATCCACTACAATTATCACCTACATATGACTTCCAAATCTTGCTCAAGGTGAAATATTTGAGTTCCAAATCCATATATCCACTAGTCTAACAGACATTTCTCCACTTGGTTGTCTTACAGGTACCTCAATCTCAACATGTCCAATTGAGAGAATAGTAGTATCCTCTATCCCCAATCCCCAAAACACTTTTACTCTTGAATTACTACCTGGGTTTCTAGCAATATTACCTCTCCACTCAACCAATCAAGAAACTAGGACTATTCTAGATCGCTCCCTCTCTCTCATTGCCAAACCCAATTGGTCTTATTCTTTATTTTTAATATCTCATATTTGTTTCCTCAGTTCTATCCCTACTGCTACTATCGTAGTTCAGGATCTCATAATATCATTGAACCACCAGAAAGAGCCTGTTCTCTCTGCTACCAATCATGCACCATTCTAATCCATCCCCCACAGACACCAAAATGATTGTTCCATTTCAACTACGGTATTTTTCATTCCCCAGATCTCTAATTGACTCTTTTTAATAAATGCCTTGTTTTATAATCACTTGCTTTTGTTAAGAACATAGTAAATTCCCTCTCTCTAAAATGATTGGCTACTCTGTTCTAGTAACTTCTGACCCTAAGCTCTTCTGTTTGTTGATTCTCTGTCATGGTGTTGGCTTTCCTGAAACATTTGAAGATTCTTATCTTTGTATCTGGGATTCTGTTACATTCTGCTGTCTTCTATTGGTACAGTTCATTCAGGGAATAATATTCATTTCATACTGCTTTCAGTAGGAGTGGAGAACACAACACAGGACCGTTTGCCTCAGTGCCTGGTCTTCTAAGTGTGAGGTACAGCCAGTTTCCCAGGGTGTTCCCCGGTCTTATGGACCCAAGCTCTTATATGCAGTTCCTACATGGAAACAGAACTTTTGCTTGGCCCAAATTGGTGTTAGAATGTATAGAGACTGGGGCTGCTCGGCTGCTCATGTTGCAGTATTGCTAATGAATCACCCTGTTGATTACTCTGGGACCCTTCCTGCCTCTGGATATGAGCATTACCCACAGGACCTATTTTCAGAAATTCTTCACTGTTTCTGACTTAGAGAGAATTCCCCTTCTTGTTTCTGCAGATGGGTACATATATTTTTTTCTACTATTTCTATAGATCTGAAGAAGGAAAGCATAACGGTAGTGAGTGTTCGATCTGCCTTCTTGAAATTGGCCAGAATAAGTTTTCTAAAATGCAAATCACATCATCAATCTGTCCCTTTCCCATTTTAAAACCCTTTATTGGCTGTCAACTCCCACAGACTCTAAATGCCTTAGTATCACATTCAAAGTCCTCCATGATATGACTGATGACTCCCAACATCTCCCATTCCCCATCCAATATCCCTCATGGTCCAATCACACCTACTTCCGATCGGTCATAAACAACATGCTTTTGCAGACCTGCAGACCTTTTGCATTCATCATTCCTTTTGTCTCTAATGCTTCCTCCCCCAGATTGACTCTTTTTAGTCTTCTGGGCATCCTTTAAAACCCAGTTTCTGGCAGCAGGCACCATGTCTCGCCACGAAGGTGGCAAGAAGCAGCCCTAGGAGATGACGGGGAAGATGAGGCGTTCGAGCAGAAGCAGAAAGAGGAGAAGAAGCCTGAGGAGCTAAAAGTGAAGGCTGCAGGGAAGGGCCCCCTGGCCACAGGTGGAATTAAGAAATCTGACAAAAGTGAATTATTCCTTGTGCCTGGGGCAATGGCAATCCTTAATTCCATTCCTGTTTTAACATCTGGATTCCCTATCATAACATCTCTTGCCACCTATAGCTAGAATGAAGTATTGTCTTGAAGCCTGTTGTACATTTAAGAATAAACTTTTGTAAAAATAATCATAATTTTTTAAAAAAAGTTTCTGTTTGCACAACAATGGAATGTACTTAATACCACTGGACTGTGTACTTTAAAAATGGTTAAGATGTTTAATTTTATGTTATGAGTATTTTACCACAGTAAAATCTTTTAAAAATAAATAATAAAACAAAACCCATTTTCAAAAGGGTGGGAAGAGATTCATATCAAGGTATTAACAGTGGTTTTCCTGCTTTTGCTTATCTACATTTTCAAATTCTTTTTGTATTAAGAATCTAGTACTTTTATGGGGGGGGCAGGGTTGTTGTTGTTTTAATTTTAAAAATCTGGCCAGGGGTCCCCCTCTGTAAACCCTTACTTGACTAGAGAATAAAGATTCACTTCCTCTTTGTGCCACCACATTGTCATGTTACATCACTTTTTTCCTATCCTGTATTCAATGTTTTTCTTCCCCTACTAGGCAGTAACCTCCTTGAGGACAGAGTCTATGTCTTCTTGATATTTCTCTTCCCAGACAGAAAAGAACCTGAAATCTTGTACATGTCTAATAAATGTCTGCTGGATAAATGAATGAACAACAATAAAAATGGAAGAATTAGAAATGGGCAATTGCACAAGCATATGAACTGGTGTTGAAAAGTCAATTTAACTTTTCCTCCAAGAAAAAGGGAAACAGACATTTAGAGGTAGTGAAGAAGGAAGGTGTAGTAATTATGTGATCATTTTAAATCAGAAAAGATTTTACGAGAGCATCATATCCAAGCCCTCATGTTTTCACTTTAAGCACTTTATTTATTTCATTGAATTTATGGGGGTAACACTGGTTAATAAAATTATATCGGTTTCCGGTGTACAATTCTACAATACATCATCTGTATATTGTATTGTGTGTTCACCACCCCAAGTCAAGTCTCCTTCCATCACCATTTATCCAAGCCTTCATGTTAGAGATTAAAGAATTACATCCCAGAGAGGTAAAGTGGATGCTCAAATTCAGAACTTTGAATAGACCATGAACTAGAACCCAAGTTTTCTAATTCCCATTACAAAGCTCAGTCAACTTTAATGATTATCCCATTACTGTTCACATCATATGAGGCTTTGGTAAGGATAATACCATCTTAGCTCAACACTGTTTGAAAATGAAAGTTCTCCCAACACGCACTATCACCTAAATTTTAGTCTGTCAACATTTGACCAAGGTTTGCCTTTGAGTAAGACTTCTCTTGGAGGTAGCTACTAGTGCTCAAACTAGGGAAGAAAAAGTGAAAAGCGTTCATTCAGGCCATAGATTTGATTTTAACAGGTGGCTAAATAACAAACACAGATACGACTTGCTCTTTTTCTGGATATATTCTGTAATTTCATCAGATATCCTAAAAAACAAACAAAAAGTCATCTCTTAACATTGAAAGCAAGGTAAATTTCTAAAACCTGCATATTTGTGGGCTTTCAAGGAAGGGAAAGGGGTTTTTGTCAGTTTTTTGTTTGTTTGTTTTTTGGTAAAAGGGTTGCTCCCTTCTCCCTATCCTAGAAACAAAAAATTAGCAAAGGCAGTTTTCAACTGAGCAGACTGTCACGATGGCTACTCTAGGTAGTCTGGCACCGTCACACTCGGGAGCTGTAAGATCATTTTTTTATTATGAGGCTTTAACACTGTTGAGATGAGGCTATCAAGAAATCTGATATATAAGAAATTCCCACAAGAATTTGGTTACATAAGCAATCATTCAACTCCTTTTAAAAGATATCTCCCATTTAAAATATTCATAAATACATTTTCTTTTTCTTACTTTTCCACCTCAAGAGGTATTTCAGTCTCTCCTTTCCCTACCAGCACTGAGGAGATTTGCAAAGTCCTATACACCCAAGTCTAACTATGTGTGAACTCTGGACTTGACCATTTGAAAGAAAGTACTGAACAAAGTGAAAGAAAAATGCAAACTAACTTAGCTTGAGACATTGTGACTGGAATAATGCATGTTATTACGATTAATTTGCATATAGATGATAGACTAGTGGGAAGTAGCTATGTGAAAACAAAAGCTAGATTAAGAACAATAGGCCTCAGTAGGAGGAAAGAATAAGCCTGAGACAAACTGGACAAAAGCCAAAAATCTGAAACATATACCCAGGGCCATATTATTGCAAAAGTAAAGTGTAAGAAACAAGTTTTTCTGTTCACTAGATGTCTTTATTTCTCAAAATAAATACCCCTGATTAGCTAAAAATTCCAAAGTGTTAGTCACAATAAAGATTCACTCACTAAAATGTCATAACATAAATAGCAAGATGAATGTAATTATTAAAACAATGATCCTGCCCGGCCAGTGTGGCTCAGTTGGTTGAGTGCTGTCCCGTGCACAAAGAGGTCACTGGTTCAATTCCTGGTCAGGGCACTCCATCCCCAGTAGAGGTGTGCAGGAGGCAGCCGATCGATGTTTCTCTCTCATGTATGTTTCTCTCTCTCTCTCCCCCCCTTCCTCTCTCTGAAATCAATAAAAAACTTTAAAAAATGAAAGACTGACACACGCTATAATATGAATGAACCTTGAAAACACCATGCAAAGTGAAAGAAGCCAGACATAAAAGGTCACATATTATATGATTCCATGGGTTTTCTTTTTGGGGTAATGAAATAGTGTGGTATTATTGATTATAGTTGTATAATTTTGTGAATATACTAAAAGCCATGGAATTGTATACATTAAAAGGGTGATTTTATGGTATGTGAATTATAACTCTACAAAAATAATAATAAATAAAAATAAATGGGAAATCTTTCTTGGGAATATCACAATGAAATCCTAGCTATTCCACCATACGAAATATAATACGACAGAGTAACAGAAGAATTAAAAGAAGCAGAGTGGCAAGAAAACGGTGTCTAGGTCCAGCCATGGGACTTTCTGATAAACACTTTACCAAGGTTTAGCAAAAACAAAGCACATATTCCTAAAACTCTGCATGTCTGCACCAGGCAGGCATTAGTCATCAATCACAACACCTTTTGCCACTGAGCTGGAAATGGTCATAGATCTCTTCTCAACAGAGTTCTCCATGTACTCATTACCAATTTATCATAACAAATTGCTGAAAATTATAAATTGATAACAAACTGCTGAAGGTTAGTCCTAACAGTACTAACTTCATGCCCATTTCTTTCTTGGTCTATTACACATGCAAATATTAGTGATCAGCACTTTAATGGTTTTATTAATCATAAAATACTTCAGACATACAAAAAAGGCATTGAAAATAACTTTAAGATATGTAACATACCCACAATCTAGCTAAAGAAATAAAACATTACAAATTCAGTTAACACTCACCCTACGTTTAATATTTATCCTTTTAGAAAAAGAACTGTGACTATACTCTTGGTCTTTCACTTAGAAAGATCTGTACTAAGCCTATATATACAGCCCATGAAATAAAACTAAGACATCACTATTCACCCAGAGACTCTTAAGCGACCACTGACATTTAGCACACATAAAATTTCTATCACTGTCAATTTCAATGAGAAGGAAACTCTCCCACATATCAACAGTAATAGTGATGGAAACAGAAGTTAGAAATGACCAGAGAGTTCTTTCTATCCAAATTTTTCACTATTATTTCGCCAAAGGCAAAGGCCTCGCCTATCCACCTTTCCTTGTGTTTTATCAAACCAGCACACTTCTCATTTTAACATATATTTTTCGAGGTACTTTGAAACAATTTTTCATTTACCCTACAAGATAGATAAGGCAGCTATATTTATACCCCTTTCACAGATATGGGAGAGCAAAGAGATCAAGGGCACAAGACTGGGATCAAGCAAGGCTTGAATCCCTGCTTCACTACTTTTCAGCCAAGTGAAATGCAAAATGAAGACTACTGGGCTTACAGGGTAGTTATTGGGATTAGATTTCACAATGTATATAAAGCACTCAGCACAGAACCTGGTGTAAAATAAGCACTAACTGAATGGTAGCTGCTGCTACTGTTGTTGCTGTTAACTATGCAATATCAAACAGCTCCTAAACAAGGAAACCAAGACTAAACCTACGTCTTCTTTGATTGCACACAACACTGCTTCATTCTCAGATGGTCACCAGGAGTCCTCAGTGTACAGAGTAGACTCTATCATTTCCAGGCAATGCTTCCCCTTTCTAATCTAGACACTTTAGGATTTTACGAATCAAAAGCCAATAGCCATACTAACAGCTGATAACATCACAAAAAGACATTACACATGTCTCATAATACCATCTATAGTCATCTTGTGCCCAACCTCAAAATTAAACCTTAATCAAACTTCTATATCAAACTACCAATTTGCAGGGTATATAGAGGCTGGAGAAACATGTTAAACTAAACCAAAATTCAGACTGTAAGAAATTCTACATGATAAACCAGGTTATTCAATAGATAAATTACAAGGGGGGGGGGAAGAAGAAGGAATCTATAAATTTAAAATAGACTTAAAAGACATTTCAGCCCTACTGGTGGCTCAGTTGGTTGGAGCATTGTCCAGTACACCAAAAAGGTTTTGGGTTCAATTCCCGGTCAGGGCATATACCTAGGTTGTGGGTTTGATCACTGGGCAGGACACGTATGGGAGGCACTTAGTTACTAAAAGGCAACCAATCAATGTTTCTCTCTCCCTCTCCCTCTCCCTCTCCCCTTCCTCTCTCTTTAAAAATCAATAAAAATATATCCTCGGATGAGAATTAATTTTTAAAAAAGACATTTCAATCAATCCTGATTTTTAAAAAAAAATTCTTTTCATTCCCTGCCCTCACAAAAAAGGCATCAGCCCCACATACATCTGGCTGGGAGAGAGTACATGCTAGGGACATAACCAGAATATCTGAGAATGTTTTAGCTTTTGGACATTTCCTTTTTCCCTTGAAAATCAATATATTAGCATCCTGATTTTTAAAAGAAAATCAATAACAACACATATAGCTTTTTCTCTGCCAATGCTACACCTATGATAAAAGTCTTATTCTGAAGAGTATTTTTAAAGACTTAGGGTTTACAAGTTCTTAAAATGACCCTCCCCAAAAAGGAAAAATATCTACAAGAAAAGACTGAAGCAAAGGTCAAGGGGAAAAACAAACAACAAAAAGCCAAGAAAAAACACTTTTGTAATTAAAGCTTAACAGAAAACCCACACCATCAACAGGATTAGCTGTCAATAGCAACCTTCCCAGAAGTAGCCCATCCTATGATGAGATTTGAGATATCTTAATGAAAATTATAGCACCTCCCTGTTATCAAGAAGCAGCCAACAACTTAAATTAAATGAAAAATAATCTGAAATTTCAAAATGAGCACATGCTGTAATGAAGATTACTTTTTATTTCTATCTTATTCCAAAAAGAATTTGCGACAGCTCACAGAGTGCATTAGAATTAAAAAGAAAGAAGTGACAAGACTGGGGCAAGGAAAAATTGAGGAAAACAAGATGAAGTCAAAAGTAAATTTGCACAAACTATATGCCACAAGATCCTATACAGAGAAGAGCAACACACTTGATTCTGAGCTCCCTTCAAAGAGAGAAATACCAAAGGTTGCAAGAATCATGATGACTATGTAATGCAAACGAACCAGCTGGTCAAAGGAAGTAAGCTTTTCCTGGTACCAAGACCTGGAAAAAAAATTACTACATGGGTTCTAATAATGATGATGATAAAAACAAAAGCAGCTTGAATCATACACTTAAAAATGGTTAAGATGGTAAATTTTATGTTATGTGTATCTTACTACAATTTTTTTAAATGGCGGGGGGAACAACAGCAGCTCATTTTCATTGCACTTGTCCTGGGCCAAGCATGGTCTAAGCATTCTATATGTTTAAATTCACAAAATTCTCTCAGCAGCTTTGAGGAGGTAAGCATAATTACCATCCCCATTTTATAAATGAGAAAACAGAGGCACCAAGAGGTTAAGTAACACACAACTAGGAAGTAGCAGAACCAGGATTCGAGCCCAGGAAATCTGGCTCCAGAGCCCACACTCCTAACCATTACACAACCCCTTATCCATAATGATGTCTCCCTTCAGGCAAAAGCATTTGCCTTCAGCTAAAAGCATATTTGTCCATGAACTATTAGCTCATTTTTTGTTCAATCTTAGTCCTGCAGATCAGCTGCTAATAGCAACAGCAATGGTTACAACAGCATCAACAAAGCACTGAGATAAAGGAGATTAATATCATCACAAGAATTCTACCATAAGAGGAGCACTAAATTTTATAAAGCTGTTTGTTTTAATGGCTCTCAATAAAGGCTGATTGCATTACACCAAATAACAATTCTGTAAAAGTAATTCTACCCCAGTCTAAAACAATGCAATCAATGTACATAGCTCTCTGGTATTCTGGCTTGATCCAAGTAAAAACTCTGTTTTTAGAGCAATGTATTAAAAGTGTTTATTTAAGCAATCCTCAAAAAGTATTATTTCTGATTACTACGTTTTTAATAAGAATTGGGCAGCAAAATAAATGGATACATACTTGCTAGAATGAAGCTCTTCTATATTGACAATTACAGGTAGACCATATATTGCAGTCAATCAAGTGCAGAATGAGGTTAATATCCTCTTATGAAAATTAAGGAACCTAACCACTAAAGATGTCTAAGCATGCAGCCAACCCACCTCTCCATGGAGGTGAGCCAAAAAAATATTTTCTTACAGGGCTGAAATTTTCCTCTGAAAGAGGTTCTGATTCTGTACCAATGGACAAACTTCCAATTGAATCCCAAAGTTCTATACCATTCAATAGAGTCACAATGATTTTGACCTGGAAAATTCTCAAAACATGAGTTTCCCAACATTTATCTGAGCCATAAAATTACCTCAATTAAGCATACATAAAGCAACCAATTAAGACATGTAACCCTGAGTTAACTAAACGAATGGGGCAGCTATATAAAGTTATTAGATGTAAACCGACTAAATGTCCAGGGATAGCTGTTAAATATACATTTTTATGGTGTCCCCCCAAAATGTATACACACTCTTTCCTGATAGCTTAATTGATGTTTCTTTCAGATTTAATATACATTTTTTGGGGGATATATATGTAAAATGTGAGTGTTGAGTTTGGAATAGTAAATATTACATATCTTTCTGTCTGAAATAACTAAATAGCAGGGTCAGCTGCCTATCAAAGCCATTCCTATTTAGTATAAATACAACTGCCTCATGTAAATATAACTACTTCATATGGCTAGGAAGCAATAAGAAAGTCAAGCATCACACAAGGAAAGTGAACAAATAATGAATAACAGAGACTTAGGGGAAATCCAGTATACAATAAACCTTTGATAAGATAATCAATTTTATCAGTAGTGAGGGAACTGCAAATTACAACAATGGAATGAGCCTGGCCCTCATTCAACATCTACTTTTCAATCTCAAGGAACAGATCTGAACCTGCTTTGGTCATATGGCCACCCAGCAGCAATGACTGTGACCAAAGGAATGGAGAATTATGACAGACCAAGCCTAGGTCACGTGCCCATCCCTTGGCCAAGGGGAGGATACTGTGACATGAAATGGGGGAGAGGATACTAGACAGACTAAATTAACAGCTACCATATAATTCACTACAGAGGCTTTCTCCTTTTACCTCTATATACCGTCCATTTCTTTGAATTTGTAATTAGAATACAGTCATGTATTATATAAATGGTTTATTTTTTAATTTTATTTTTTATAACACTTTATTAAATTTATTGGGGTGAATTTTTTAATTTTAAAAGGAGAAAATTGTTGGAATGTCAGAAAGAAAGCCTAAGGTCTAAAAAGTTCAGAGTAGATGATTCAGGAATAAAACTGAGGGGGGGAAAAAAGCCTCATGTATAAATAAGTGTCTAGGCTTCATAGTCCTGCATAGCTGGTCAACATTTTAACCACCATCTGAAAGTCCTTATCAAACCCAACATGAAAAGACAAATGAAAAATAGAGAAAACTGATTTTAATTAGCAGTACGTTGATGAGGAGAAAAAGACTTCCAGGGAACTAAGAAGAAATTGTATGAAATCTTCAGACAGCAAAAGGTCTCCAATAGTATCTGAAAGCCCTTTTTACCCTCTATTACTTTTCTCACCCCATAACTTACCAACCAAATAGTATATGGATCAGCTTTACGGAAGTCTATCACTTTCTACCTGTTTCAAATCTCAGCTCTAAAGATGGTAGCAAAACCATCTAAACGAAAATAATTTATAATACCTACCCGTAGAGACATTAGTAAAATTTCTCCTTCAATTGTTCCAAACACTACCATTCAGCACAAGTTCTTTTCACAAATAAATTTAGCAATAAAAATCTCATTTAGACTGACACACAAAAACAATTCCTCTTTATTTCAATAATTCCAGGCAGGATCTACTGATTCTGATAGTTATCTCTCTAAAGAAAGCAATTCTCCTTAGGTGAGGCAAAGACAATTACTGCTCATCAAATATTCATGTTCTAGCCAGCATTGCCTAGCCCCTTAAATAGTGCCCTGTTACTACTTTTGGTTGTGAGAAGAAGTGATATGGGTTACTTCAGGGCCAAAGGCACAGTAACCAAGTAAGCTCTATGTTCCAAATGTACTTTATTATTTTAACTACAGAACCCTTTTTTCAGGTTCCATGGAACTATGCTATAAGCATCACTCCAAAGCCTACAAATCTAATTCAAATTCCACTTCTTCCAGGATGCCTACCCAGACCATGCTAGGTTCCAAGGCATGATCAGTAACACACTATGTATGTATACTGTGGGTAAAGCACTATGAAAGCACTGTGGTACTGGCACATAACTAAGTGTAATAAGTGGCCTCTACCTTCTATAATTTACAATGTGGTTGGTGGGAAAGGACACATGATAAATAAATTTCAAGTGAGTGCTAAAAATAGTAAATGCTAGACTAGTTTCCACATTTCTCAGTTAGCAACTAATTATAATGGTTAGTTTTAGTTATATATGCCCATATGGCATCTTCTATATTATTTTTTAATTCATGTATGATTTAAAGCAATTGAGACTCCCTATATCTTTTTAAAGGGCAGAAACCCTAAGATGTAATAACTTTATGGTGCCCCATATTACCACTCAAACACAAGTACTCAATAAAAAATTATTTTATTGAGGTGTTGAAAAACACAGAAATGTAGTAATCTTCATGACATTAGGAGTTTTGTGTCTCTAGCACAACTGAGAGAGGAAGGAACACATGTTTCTCTGTATCCATGGGGGGAGTCACCAGGCTCCCCCAGTCCTGAACACTGCCCTTAACAGCCAACTTCTTATGCTGTAGGACTACACACTCTCCAAGCAATATCTGATTTCCAATTCAATTTCTCAAATACCCTGAAGTGGGTAAAGAGAATCCCTAGATGTGAGTATTCCAGGCACATATACCAAAAAAGGTCTATTTCTCTAAATTCATCATTAGCATTGCGGTTTAATCAATATGACTTGCCAATATTTTAATTCTACATGTGTAACGCATTGCAAAGGACAAAATACAAAACATGATCTCCTTTTGCCATTCACATACCCTAAATTGGGAGATAGGACACATGAAAACAAAAAAATTCCACAGTATAAAGTCAAACGAATAATAAGGAAAATTAAAATTAAAAGAGTTCATAGAAGGAAGAGATTACTTTCAAATATTATAGTCTGAACACTTAAAAAGCAAGGTGGAATCTGAGCTGAGCTTTAAAGGACAGGTAGAATTTCAGGAGGAATAGGCTAGGATAAGTAGAACATTCCGGGAAAAGGAATATATAAAGGGGTGGAAACTGAGAAGCCCAAGGGATATTTAGGGGACAGTAAACTGACAATTTTATTTTGAACAGCTTATTGGGGAAAACTAGTGAGAGAGAAGTGAGATGAGAAAAGCAGGTTGGTGCCAGATACTGGAAAGCTTTAAATGCCAGGCTAAGGAACAACTTTATCTTGACAGTAATGAGGAGCCATTGAAGGTTTTTAGGCAAAGTAACACACTGAAAATAAAAATACAATGATCATCCCAAAACAAAGTTTAGGAAAGACTGAAAAAGGAACTCAGTGGGGCCAATGAGACCACTTTGGTTACTATCCAATAAGTAGGCCTAAATTAGAACAATGACATTGAGGAATAAAAAAAAAGGGGGGGGAGGACAAAAATCTAAGGAGCTAAGAGAACTTGAAAAGTGTTTTTCGCATACGTCAAATCAGACCCTAAGGACTCTAGAAAGTTGAGATTCGGATGCTAGAAAGAGGTTAAAAGTTAAAAGCACAGCAACTGTGAATTCCAACCTACCCAGCAGGTCTCCCTATACTTGATATTGGGCTTCTACACATGTATGCATTTCCATCTCCATACTCACAAAAGGTCCACTCTTTTTTACTGGGGTTTGCGGGGATAAAAGTGGGAAATGATATATAAAAGCAGCCAAGTGATGATGGCCAGGTAGTTATATAACAAATAGAGCTCAAACATCTGTAAAGGCCAAAGGCACTGCAGTCACATCCATTACAAAATGGAAAAACAGACTGCAAACCCAGTCATACTGCAGGCTTGAGTAGTGACATCAGATCGATCAACTAAGCTTGGCAAGAGGTAAGACCGAATGAATGGAGTTACTGAGGTCTCAGTCCTTAACAGCAGAGTTTCTTAACCTTTGGGGAGGGGTCATGGACCCTTTTGGGAATTTGGTAAAAGCTACAGACCCTGTCCCCAGAGAAATGCATAGACTCACAAAATTTTACACACAATTTCGGAGTGTTCACAGACTCCCTGAAGCCTATATAGAGACTCTTAGTCCATGAACTCCAAGGGTTCTTAGTTAAGAACTTTGATATAGAAGTCATAACCATTTTTATCATATACCCCACAGTTTAAAAAAAAGCCACATATGTATATTTATTTATAATTTATATACATACGTTGCACACCAGAACAATAAATCACGTGCCTTGTAAAGCATACACAAAAATGAAAATTTTAAAGAATGACATTATAATAAAATAAACAATTTTAAGACATTTATTTTACTTACTGATGACACAGATTTGTGCTCTTTCTAATAAATATTAGGATATTATACCACTACTTTCAGTGAGAGTAATGCGATTGAACACAGTTTCTTATTTTTTAACTTTTCTTTCACATTCTGTAATGCAGCAACTTTAAAGTCTGATTATAAATTCAGTTCATTTTTAGAATAAATAACTATTTGATCTGATCTAATGGTTATCACAGCCAAAACACAGACTTCACAACGATGAGAAAAACGGAAGGGAAGAACTGCATCACTTGCTGCAATGAATGAAACATAATATTCAATTCTGATCCCATTCACCATCATGCAAAGGTTTTTGCTAAAATTCAACTAGTGCATTTCCATATTTCCTGATGACAATCAGTCGCTCTTACCAATCAGAATGTATTGGCCTTTCATATTTTCAGCCAGTGGTCTAAAAACCACTAAAAATCCTCCTTTATAAGGTTTTTATACAAGTTAGAAAATGTTGTTTCCAAGTTCAAATATATTTATATAAAAATGTTCTTAAAGTTAACACACACCATTTTCAGCAGTTAAATACAATAATAATGGATGTAGTTCCAAATATCCATTTTAAATAACCTCTTCCATAACATTGAGTTTTATTTTGTTTTTGAAAGACAGTTAGTTTTTGAGTAACTGTTAAGAATTTATCATCATCCCAAAGACACAGATTAAGTGTTTATTTTTCAAAAATATCTGCTAGGTAGCATACGACTCACAGCCACTTGTCCCAGAAAATGTCAGCAAATTTGGGACATTTGGGTTTTTGTGAAAGAAAAATGAGTTAGTCATCTTTAAGTTAGACAATTCTTAAGCCCTCTGCCTCAAAATGACCGTAAACTTCTTCCATAAAGTATTATACAAAAGATCTGCATGGTGACTCCCTACTGCAATACAAAGTACGTTAAGAGTCTATTATTTAAAATAATAAATCTAACAACCCAATTATTTATGCCCCTATAAACTATAAAACATCAAAACAGACTGACTGAAAGTAAAGAAACTTCCTTACATATATCAAATTTTCCAGATAATTTTATATAAACCCTACTGTAGAGACCACTGCTCTAAATGGGCCTGGGCTTCCCAGGGTCAAAGCTCTCTATCTATCAGTGCCTTGCATACTATCAAAGTTTAGAGGAGTTATCTTCAAAGGTGCTCTAATTATACTGTATCCATCTCTGAATTACTACCAGTTTGGCAAAAGACAAACTGAAGCACCTTCTGGACACCATTTGTCTTCAACACTGTTCCCTCAGTGTAATGTTGGCTAATGGTTCAGTCAAATAATAGGGCGAGAACAAGGTCCAAGGCTCTTCATGACATATCATGCCTTAAATCCTTTCTGGAACATGGCAAGGCATAAATATATCAGTAAAATAAATCATGAACTATATTGAGAATCAGGGGCTTTCAACTCACATGACCAATCTCACTTATATAGTGAGATATATTTATACAAAGACACATTTATACACTTAAATAACAAGTCCACGGCATCCTATTAACAATGCTAAATGATGCCCTGGCCAGTGTGGGTCAGTGGTTAAACGTGTTGGCCCTCCCACCAAAGGGTCACGGGTTTGATTCCTGGTCAAGGGCACATACCTGGGTTGCAGGTACAATACCTGGCCCCAGTCAGGGTGCAAGCCAGGGGCAACCAATCAATGAGTTTCTCTCACATCAATGTTTCTCCCTCTCCCTCTCTCTCTTCCTACCTCTCTTGATCTCTCTCTCTCCCTCTCCCTCCTCCTTCCCTTCTACTCTCTCTAAAAATCAATGGAAAATAATATCCTAGGGTGAGGATTAACAACAACAAAAATAATGCCAAATGGCAATATGTCGTTTAAAAAGAATAGATACTGGGGGGGAAAAAAGTGGAAGCCAGTGAAAAAGATTTCGTACTAACTTCTTTCAAAAAAACCACATATGCCCTGGCTGGGTAGCCAGTTGGTTGGAGTGTCGTCCCAATGATGCAGCAGGGTTGGGGGTTCAGTCCTTGGTCAGGACACATACAAGAAACCACCAATGAATGCATAAATAAGTGGAACAACAAATTGATGTTTCTGTCTCTCCCTCCCTTCCTCTCTCTCTAAAATCAATTTTTAAAAAAATAGTCTATTCTCAAATATACATAAAAATGAGTAAGTTCCCAGTGTGGTAAGCTTTACATATGGAATCATTTCCAAAACTATGAAAATATAAAATTGGGGGTATAAATACTGTCAAAAAAAGAGCCACATAAATTCAGAAAACAGACATTTCTCATTTCATCCAGATAAAATACTATGCTGTGCCCCACCACCCCCCTCCATTAAAATCCCTCAATGTCTTGCTACTGCACCTAGGACGTCTGGTTCCCTTCCCTCTCCCACTTCAGCAGGTGCCACACTCCTTCACTTTCCCCCTTCCTACCTCCTAAATAACTCCAAGCTTTTCAGTCCTTTCATCTTTGCTATTTACTCTTCCTGAATAGACTGCTCTCCTCACCCTCACTTCTATAGAAATCATTCCCTGCCTTCAATGTTCTTGTCCACCACCAAACCCTCCACAAAACCTGTCTCTGATCTCTCTCAAAGAAAAATAATTGCTTCCTTTCCTGAATCCTAAAGGTACTATTTCAGTACCTCTCTCATAGCACTCATCTCATTCAATTAGTTTATAGGTATTTGTGTTCATCTTATCACCTCTCTTAGGTCATAATCTCCTTAAGAACAGGATCTACATCTTATCATTTAAATTCCCTATCTTTTGACAACACAGCCCTTGAACAAAGTAAGTACTCATATAACTATGTCTTGAATGAATGAGTGACTACTTACAAATTCAATTACAGACTTCCTGTACCATCTGGAATGGAGATGGGGGTACAACTTAGACTCTGTAGAACAAATAACTTTTCCCTTGTTCCCTCCAAACTCACCAAAGTAAAGCCAGTATTACACCTACAGGTGCTTTCAAAAAGCAAGGACATTTCATCCTTCCACTATCTGGTCAAATATGGTATGTTATCTTTATACACACACACACATTCACAATAGAATATCTTCTACTGTTAAATAATCGAATCTATGCTTGATAGTAAAAGCATGTAAATATTTTAACCATATAGGCAAACAACAAATGTAAGATGTAATATATTAAAGCTATCGGAATAGGATTAACCATTCAAAATATAAGTAGAAAAACAGAGAATGACCAAGCAATTTATTCCAAGTGGGGAAACACACACACACACACACACACACACACACACACACACACACACACACACACACACACACACACACACCCCTAAGCTTTAGTTATTTACTAACAAAACTTGAGAGGCAGTATTTTATTGCTAAGAATCCAAACCCAACCATTCAAAGATAAACTTACAAAGACAGAAGCACCAAAGAATCAACATTACTAAAGTACAAAGGTGAGATAAGAAACAGCAGGAAAATCTTAAAGTGAAACTTTCATTAAGTAACTGGTATATATGGCTCCTAGGTCACCAGAAAGCAATGAGATCGCAGGAGTCCTCCTGCACATCTACAAAACAGAGAGTCCAGAAAGGGAAAGAGGGCTACCATGAGGCCAAGTGTGGCAAACATGCTTGGACAGAAGCCAGTTTAAAGGTATGCTTGAGATTTCAGGTCAGAAGACCTAGACTCAAGTGTCATCCTGAATACCTACAAGCTGTGCAATCTTCCAACAGTCACTTAACCTCCCTGAGCCTTGTTTCTTTGTTTATAAACTATAATATGCAGAGCGAGCACAGCTCCTGAACACAGTCTCTCAGAGACATCACTCAATAAGTATTTGCTGACTCTCAATGTGTGCCATACAAGAAAAGCAGACATTTCTCTCTAGGCACTTTTGTAATTTCTGAGAGAGCAGCTTTAATTAATTCCTTATTACAATATTTGACAGTCAATTTTGGGCCAAAAAATAAAAATACTCCTTTCCTCCTAGCTTATACGTTACTCAAAAGTTTACTAGAATTCTTAAAATTTAAAATCTCTTTGTAATACCTTTCAAATGCAAAATGTAACTCTCATAAAGAAGGTTAGAAGTCAAATACCTGGGTTCTTGCCCAAATAATGCCACTACATACATTACCCATGAAAATTACTATATATGCCTGGCTTTAGTCTTTTGATCTATAATATTAAGAAGGTTGTCCTATATTACCACTAAAACCCCTCAACTCTAAAAGTTGTTCGTGCCATCTCAAGGATGTCTTAATCTAATTAAGAAAAACAATTCAGTATACACTAAAAAGAGAGTCTCATTTGAAAAAGAAAAAGACAAGAAGGAAAGGAAGAAAGAAATATAGAGAATAAACTGAGTAATTTGATGCTAAGGGAGTGATAAAAATCAAGCTTTCTAGAGAACATACCAGCTTTGACTCTGTTTTTGAAAGTCAAGAGATAAAGGTAAAGGAAATACAATTTAAATAAAGAAAACGAAACATGTAAAATCAAAGAAGTAAGATATCTACAGGGGATTATAATACATTCTTCACTTGTATAGCACTTTACAGTTTATAAAGCATTTCCACATATGCAATCTGCAGCAAATTTTCTGGAATAAGAAATACAATAACAGTTTAAATGATCTGCATTTGAGAAATTTGTCCACAGAGTCTCCACTAAAAACTAACATAAAAAAACATTTTAGAAAGGAATTTTTTTCAGCATATACATATGTATAAGTAGGATGAATTAGAAAGGCAAATACATGCAGGCAAACAGCTATAAACTTATAAATCATAGAATTTTAGCACAAGAAGGAATGTGAAATCAGATCAATATGCTCATTTAATGATAAAGAAACTCAGGCCCACAGAGTTGATGAGGCCCAGATTATAGAAAAAGAAATAAGGAGGGAAACCCAAGAAACTGCAAATAAAAGAATCAGAGAATTTGGTGATGGGTTTAGGTTATGGAAATGTAAGAAATTATTAAAGTCTTACTATGTACCAATAATTATGTTGGACGCATCTTGTAATTTAATATAGTAAGTTAAAGATCACACAATAAGAGGGTCAGTACATTATTCCAATTTTAAACATGAAAACCTGAGGTTTAGTGTTGTTAAATAACCAGCCAAAGTTTGTATCTACTAAGTATCTAGAAGATTAGGACACCTTCCCCAGTCTGAGGTCAAACCTCCATTTCCAAAAACAGCTTAAAAATTGCCTCAAAATTATAAGCCAGAAGAGCAAAACTGAAGTATCATTCTGGAAACACTGAATAACCCAGTGTTATTAAAATTCTGGTTGTCTTAACAGGTATATTTCACCTCTGTGCTTGCACCTATGGTTAACAGTATGGTCTGTCTGTTCCCAGTGGTCAGGCTCAAGGCTTCTCAGTAAAACCCAACTTCTCTACCCTCCACAATGAAATAAATCCACAGGGAGTAATTAGATCAAAGTAGTATATCTAAGAATGAAGATCACTAGACTGATGAATTTCAAGTCTCCCACAGCTCCTTAAGTGATTATAGCTTTTGTTTTTGGCATAAGCTATTTATCTTTGAAATATGAAAACTACACTAAGCTTTTCTAAAAGCCTGTCACTTCAAGAAGCCTCAAAAATACTGTGTTGCAGATGGGGGACCGGGGGAGGAAGCATGGATACAACAGCCCACTCTACTTGCACTTCCAGAATTGGACTTAGATGTTGGTGTCAGTGTTTTGTAATAATTTCTCTTGTTCAATCATATATCCTGCATAAATAGAAAGTAATCACTCTATGCCCTGTATTAATCCAAATACTGTGCACCCACAAGACAATGTCCAGAACTATAGGGAAAAACCTGCACCTCCTTCTTAAACTAAGCAACCAAGAATGGTACCCAGCTGCCACTAGGTAGCTTTTTATGACCTCTGACCCCATATGTTGAGAGAAAGGCACAAAGTCTAACTAATATATAAAGAAGGGAAGGCTTGAAGTGACTAGACCTCATCACCAATGGTAAAAAAATGGTCAGAGACCACAAGGGCCCATCCTCAGTGACCAGTGACCAAGGGCTAAGCACTGGTTAACCTGGAAGAGAAGCAATAAAGAAGTACCTCCCTATAGTCTAGTCTGTCCAAATAGGTAGGAAAGTTGTACAGGTGGGGAGAAATTTGTATAGTTCTGCAGACCAGAATGGATATAGTACTCTGTCATTCAACTCCTGAAATACATGTATTTCACCCAATCCCACACTCCCCTCTGCACCCGGAATGTAAAAAAGGAGCCTATCACATGTTTTTGAACCTCCGCCCTGAAAGCAGTGGATGGCCCTCTGAGAATTCTTGTGACTATCTTATGTAGAAATCAAAAATCCCTGCCAAGACAATAATGAGCATCCTGAGGATCTCCTACACCCCATGACTTAGGGGATTATACCCAGTGGTGTGTACTTTTATTGACCTCTCATTCTTGCCCCCAAATGAAGATGACATTAGGCCATATAGTTTAAAGCCAACCAACTCCATAAAATATGCAGCATATTCAAGCAATGTGGAGCCCTTGGAGAATGAGGCAAAAAAGACAAACTAAAGTAAGGAAGATAGGTAATATCTCTCTAGAGAGGGTATGTGAAATAGATGACAACAGAGAAGGGAGGGCTATGTTCTTTAAAATCAATTATAAATTATATTTTGGTATACAATACAACAGAGAAAGATTTTCAAAGAATGTCCAATATCCTCTCTTCCCCACTCCACCTTTCAGCACCTCTACACCACCCTCATCACTTACTCAACACTTAGTCCTGCTGAAGACCGATCACTGGATTAGCAGGATCAAGAGTACATGCAGAGAACATTCCATCCTGGGAACATCTTTAAATTATTTAGGCTTGTTTACCACCCTGCCCTATAGAGGAAAAGCATGAAATTTTGCCAGTGCTTTCACAATATATACCAGTCAGCACCATAGCAACCCACTCCTCTGCCCACCAAAAGATTAACACATACATAGAAAACAGGAAATTCAACAAAAAGTCAAGTTTGACCCTAGGCTCCCTCAACAGTTAAATGTCTTAAGTAGTAGCAATATCTCTATATCACACCCACTTCATGCTACCCTTACAGCTTCCTGGCATAAGCAAATTCTTGGGATTATACAAACTGCTGCTTCTGTTTCCAGTCCAGATTTCTAGAAATGAAACCCTGGAATTGAGGGAGAAAGAAAAACAAATGTTGGCAGAGAGAGGGAGGAAAATGCATTGTCTATATAATCCCAGTTTAAGTGGAACAATCACCATTAGTTCCATCAGGCCCTTTTTTTCAACAAAACCACTTACCCAAAAATGCAGATCTAAAATATGCCCTTGGCTTAAACCACACAAAAACAATTTAAGAGACACAATCCTACAGATTTTCTCAGAAAGAAATGAGGAAGATATTAACTATAAACTATGCAAAATTCAAGTTTTGCACCTTAAAAATCACACTTCATTGTGTGTTAAGGAAATGTAATAAAATAGCAGTGCAAGATGTCTCCAAAAATCAAACCGAACACCTGTTTTTATAAGCAACACCCCTGCTTTCTCTCCAAACCATATATTCCCTGTTCAGGCCCCGTTTTTGATCCACTGTTCCCAAAGCATAAAGTCTGAATAAAAAATGGAAGGAAAACATTTCAGACACTAGTTCATAATACCAAATTAGACCTTTCCACAGAGCACAGGAGAGAAGATAGATGCACTTCCAACTGTATTCAGTTCATCAACAAACAGTTCAAGGAATGCCCATTTACTAAGCTGAATCACACCCCCACGGCTACCTTTAACCCAAAACTTTTCCTAGCTGAAGAGCCAAAGACCCAAGCAAATACTTTTTCACATTATTCTCAACATGAAATCTGACCCCCTTCCTACTACATCACAGCTCCCGTGAAATAAGCTCAGAGGCCCCTTTGGCCAACTTTTTTTTTTTTTTTTTTTTGAGACTAACCTCCAACCAATTCCAGAAGAGGAGACACACCTCAAACAAATTTAACCCTTGCAATCCATCCTTTCAACCGTCCAGGATCATCTAAGCTTCCCCACGGCAATGTTTTACCCAGACACTTGGATTTCTTAATTACTGAAGTGTAAGCCTCAGCCCTCACAATTCATCCCACAGAGATTACTCTGGGCATCGACAGAGGGTGCTGGGGCTGCGATTCACTCAAGAACCCTTCATTCACTATTATCATACTCAACTTTAAAAACTCACCGTCTTAAAAGAAAAAAATGTCACCTTCTCCACAAGGACACCTGCCTCTTCAAGGCCTCTACAACCACGGAGAGCCCAGCATGGGAAGCTAAGAGATCCTTCAGCTTAAAGTTTTCCTCCCCACCAAACTCTGCAGCCCCAGCACTGTGGACTGTCCTTGTCACACACACACAGGCTTTATTTTCAAACCCTCCGTCTCCCTCCAACACCGTCAGCCCAGGCAGCTTCTAGCCCATGGGAATGACTGCTTTAAAATAAATGAATAAATAAATAAAAACAGGGGGAAAGAAAACCATAGCAGGGTAGTAAGGACTAGGGACCCTGGTGTCCGGTTTCTCCATTTCTCTTCCAAGAGACGAGGGAACGGCTCGAGTTCGGTCGCTGACCATTGACTATCCCACCTCCCAATCGTCCAGTCAACATGCCTGCTCCCCGTCCAAGGTCCTTTCAGCAGAGCCCTGGGGAGGGGACCAAACCCCAGCCCCAGCAGGAAAATCGCGCTCGTGCCTCCCGTCTCTGCCTCCGAAACCCCTCGCCGGGAGAAGGCGGCAGCCCGGGCGCCGGTAAACAGGCGCGCCGTCGGCGCTGCGCTTACGGAAGGCTCGCCGCGGCCATCCCCATTTCGCAGTCCGGGCGAGCGAGACTCCGAGAGGTTAACCCGCCGGCCAAGGTCACCGCGCTCGCCGGGGCCGAGGGGCGCCCGCGCCGACTTCCGGCTCCCCCTCTCGGCGGCGAGGAGCGCCGGCGGGCTCGGGGCGCCGCTCCCCACGCCGGCCGGCGGCCGCGAGCCTCGCGCACCCTCCGCGGATGCTCGCCCGGCCCGCGCTAACTAGGGCAACTGCGAGAGGGGGCAGCGGCGGCGCCGCCGCAGCGATGCCCCTCCGCGGGCGCAGCCCCCAGCTGGTGCCGTGACAGCTGCGACCTCCGCCCCCTGCAGCCGCGCGAGGCCGAGGGAGAAATCGGGGAAAGTGGGAGGGGGACGGAACGGAGAGAAAGGAGAGCAGGGGGCGGAGGGGCGCCAGCTGCTCCCCGCCCCCTAGGGCCTCGGCGGCCGCGCGGCTCGTGACAGCTGCACCCACCGGGAGACCAGGCGCCCGCCGCCCGCCGCTCACCTGCCGCCGCCGCCTCTGGGCCGCGCTGACGGGCGCCGGGCTCGCCCGCGACCGTGGCGGCACCGCCGCGGCCTCCGCGACTCCTCGGGCCGGGAGCCCGCCGCCGCCGCGGCTCTCTGGCCCCCTCCTCCGGAGCAGGGGTCCCCCCGCAGGGGGATGCAGAACGGACCCGGCGCAGGCTCCGCTCGAGGGAGCAGCAGGGAACAGAGCGGCCGAGGCGCTGGAGGCCGCGGTCCAGCCGTCGGAGGGGAGGGCTGGGCGAATCGCGTCAGACTCCCGCTCGCCTGGCCTGAAGAACAGGCATTTCAGCCGCTCTCTGCGGCCGCCATGTTCTCCTCCTCCGCCGCCGCCGCCGCTGCCGCCGCCACCGCCCCCCGCTCGGGCCCCGCCCCCTCCGGGCCCCGCCCCGCCCCGCCCCGCCGCTCCTCGCCGCCCGGCCCCGCCCGCCGCGCTGCCCTTGCGCTCGGGCCGGCCGGGCCGCGGCGACCCGGTGGCCACAGGCTCCGACGGCGCGCGCGGGGCAGCGCGCTCCCCGCTCTCAGGGCGGCGGAGCGAGGAGCCTCCCCGCGCCCTCTGCCGGCCGCGGGCCCAGGAGGGGTGTCGCGCGGCCTCCCGGCCCGCGTCCTAACGAAGTGTGGGAAAGGAGGCCCCAACTCGCCCTCCCCTCGGGGCGTCCCTCCCGCCGCTGCCGGGAAGCGGCCTCCGGCCCCGGGCGCGCTCCGCGGGGCCGCCCGGCCGGCAGCCCCCGCCGCTCGCCTCCTCCCCTTTCGGTTGCGGGGCGGCGAGGGCCCGGGAGGAGCCGGGTGTGGGCCTGTCCCTCCACGACCGTGTTCATTTGAGCGAGACACGTCCCGCGGGCCTCGTTTTTCATTCTGTAGAGTTGGGAGGCGGTCGCCTGGATGACTCCACGGGCTGGCAGCCGCGGGGAAAGAAGGATCCTCTGCCCAGTTCGTTTTTACGGATGAAAAGCCCCGACTGACACGTCGAGCTCCGCAGCGCTGTGAACCACCCCGGACGTCGAACATGGACCGAGCTTTCCCTCCAGGGGGCCCACACCTTTCTTCTTTTCTACCGGCTTTTAAAAAAATTCCATAATGGGAGTGCGGCTTCCAAAAGTAGAGCGTTTCTAGTCGCCAGGGGGATCAGACAGCCGCTGAGCAGGCTTTCGGAGCCACGACGGCTGAGTCTGGAGCAGCCTCCCTCCGGAGCGCCGTCCGTCCGTCCTTCCTGCGCGCGGCCCAGCTCGCCGCCTCCCCGGCCTCGAGCCTGCCCCGCGGCTGCTGTCCCCACGCGGGTTCCACGGCTTCTCTTGCAGTGTTTTCCGCCCTAAAGCACCCTCTGTAAATCCTGAAGCCACCCCTCCCCCCCCCTTCAGACTGAAACCTGACTTTGCCTTGAAAACACCAGCCTCCCTGGTCCCTCTCTGAGCACCGGGCAGCCTCTCCCAGAGGCGGGTGCCCGTCCTGCCATCCTTCACTGCCGTGCCCTCCTGGATCAACGTCGTCTTCCTGTCCTGCCTTAAACAACCTTGAGCCCACACCCCACAGTCATTCATATATTCTTCCATTTATGTATTCATTCGACTGAGTCTCGTCAAAGGCCTGTGCCGGGGACGCTAGGTGCACCGCATTAGCTCTCGCCCTCACCTGGTTCAGCAAGGCCTCCAGCCACCTGCAGAGACCCCATCCCCAAAGAGAGCCAGTTCGGCCCCTTCCCTAGGACCTGCCTCCCACCCTCGTCCAACCCAGGCTGTGTGGAGGTGCCTTGATGCTGCTAGCCCTCCCTTGGTGAGACCTCCCTCTCCCTTCTGTCTTCTGCGTCATGCTAGCTCTACCGGTTTTCTGACCATCCCTTTGCTAGCACTTTCCTTGGCTGCTCCTTTTTTACAAAGCCATAACGTGTTGGTATCCTCAAGGTTTTATTCCCCCCCCTTCCCCTCACTTAGATTGACTTAGTTTCCACACCTTCCCTTGTTAATAATACCCGAATCTCCTTCTTCCAGTACCTCCCCCCCCCCACGAGCGCACCTGCAGCTCAGTGCCAACGAACTTCAAAGCATCCTTAGGACATGCAGTGCTGAGATCTTGTCGAATGATGAATGAAATTTAAGTTATTACTTGTATTGTCATAGCCTTCCATAGATGCTAAAGAAAGGAGCTCCTTTGTTGGGATGAGACTCCTTCGTAACTAAAACTCTTCAGTAAAACCTTTGACTGTTTCTTCTTTTTCTGCAAATCATAACCACTTGCCAAAAACAGTTATAACCCACTTTTTGTGTGTGTGTGTGTGTGTGCGTGTTAAAATACACATAACACAGTATTTACCAGCTTAACCCTTTTAAGTGTACAGGTCAGTGGTATTAAACACATTCCCGTGGTTGTGCAGCCATCACCGCCATCCATCTCTAGAACTCTTCTCATCTGGTAAAATGGAAACGCTGTGCCCGTTAAACAGTAACTGCCCATCTCCCCTTCCCCCAGCCTCCGGCAACCACCGTTACACTTTCTGTCTCTGTGACGGACTACTGTAACTGGAATCGTACAGTAGTGTCTTTTTTGCGGCTGACTTATTTCACTTAGCGTAATGCCCTCGAGGTCCATTCACGTCGCAGCATATTGCGTAAGTTACTTCCCTTTTAAGGCCGAGTATTATTCTGTCCTGTACATAGCAAATTTTGCTTATCCGTTCATCCGCCAGTGGACGTTTGGGTTGTTTCCACATTTTAGCTGTCGTGAATAATACTGCAGTGAACATGGTTGTATGAACATCTCTTGGAGACTCTGCTTTTAATCCTGTTTTAAAATAGGTTTTTATTGATTTTAGAGAGAGAGGAAGGGGGGGAGAGAAACAGAAACATTGATCAGAGAGAACCATCAGTCCGCTGCCTCCTGCAGGCCCCCTACTAGGGATCCAGCCCACAACCGGGCATCGCCCTGACTCGGAATGGAACCAGGGACCTCTCAGTGCATGGGAAGGTGCTCAGCCAATTGAGCCACACTGGCTAAAGCAGCGTACTTTTTTTTTTTTTACTACATATTTGCCAAACTGACCTCCAGAAAAAATTGTTCCAATCTAGGGCCCAGCCACTTTCTCACAAAATGAATGTTGTCAATTTTCCTTTGACTAGTCCTTAATTTCTACATTTGCTTGGAGTATAGACATAAAGATTAGGTTTAGAGTTAGGCAGACCTGGGTTTGAAATGGCTCTGCCACTTATGAGGTGTGTGACTTTGAACTAACCAGTTTGAACACCTCCAAGCCTCAGTGCCTTCATCAGTAAATAGGATGCTAGTGAAGGACTGTTGCAAAGATTGAATGAAATAACAGATGCAAAGCACTTGGTATATAGTGTTTGCCCATAAGAAAGTGAAAATTAGCTCCAACCAAAAAGGTAACAATCTGCCCCGCCATCCATCCATCCACTCCTCAAGCTGGAAGAATAGGCACAGATAAAGCCAGCTGCACAGTTAACAGGATGCAGTGTCCCCTAAGGACATACTGCAGCTGTAAAGTGTCATAATAGCAGCCTTCTTGGAGTGACTACTGCTTTCCTCCTCACTGGGAAACTTGGTTCTCTATGATCACAGATATCAGAAACTTTGCTGTGTGCAATTGTGTCAGTAAGAATGAAGCATCTGTCTCTTGCCTGGAGAATCTGAGTCCTGTTTAACAGAGATGTGGCCTTGATTTACAACCCAGACATAGGGTTTTAAATAAGAGGGGTCACTGTACAAACATTCTACATCTATCTGAACTTTACTGTTTCCACAGCAACAGGACTTTGGGTCCACTTTGCAGTCAGATTGGAGGTTGAGTCCTTTATACACAGCCATGCTTTACTTTGAACTGATCAGAACACTGCTTTAAACTGCATCTGAACTCTGCTAAAGGTTACTATCTTCTAGCATGTGGTATTAAATAGAAGTAGGTATTACATAAACATAGGGCTTCGTTTGGAGCATCTTAGAAATTTCTTTTTAACAACTAAAAATTAAACAGTTTTTGCCTCCAAATGATCATGATTTTGAATTAAGCTTCTAAGAGTTTCTTTTTGTTCTAGTACCCCCTAAGCTGTTACTTGGGTGGTAAAACTTTTTGCCCAGGAAGTTGATTTATTAAAGCCAAATAAAGAACTTCCTGTGTTACAGTGTTCTGTTATCAAGTACCAGCTTTTCTGATCTCTTTGCCAGGCCTTGTGCATTAGTTGCTCTAACTTGATTCCTGTACAATAGACAGCAGTTATGCTCCAAAATATTATTAGCTCCCACGTTAGTTAATTCACTTTTCAGTGCTAAGTACTTAGCAACATCATCTTGCTTCATGCTTGATGGTGAATTCTCCAGGGCAGCTCCAATGTGTCCCAGACCCAGTGGCCATGTGGGTGTGATCATGTTTAAAAGACAACCTTCCTTTCCCAAATAACCACTTCAACCTTTTCGTCTCAACAACTGTCTGGTTTCTCCCAAGGTGAACGCCACCCAGGCATTCGAGTCTTACCTCAGAAGATGAAGGAACCACAGATGTCCTTTGTTTTCTACATCTGAATTTTGGGGATTATATTCTCTATGATGGGCATTGTGGTTATTTTAAAATTTTCACTACTAAAAGTACACTGCAATGAATGCTTCATTTGCACCCTCCTAGAATGACAGTATCATCTATTTTCTCAGGCAGCGGTGATGTAAAACACAGTCGAGCCTCCCTAAAACATATGTAGGCTTCAGTCAGGCTTGCTGTAGCCACCACTTCTCATCTTTGAAGTCTGAATGCCAAAGCCAGTTTTGTGTAGGAGGCCTGGGCTTGCAGTAGTCTGTGCTGTGAGCTTTGAGGATGCCAGGCTACCCCACCCCCAAGTTTACCATCGGGCCTGCAGTTTCAGCAACAGAGATTCATTCCTTTGGATTTGTAACCTGTCTCTCAGGATGATCCTTTAAACAAAGCTTTTCTCGCTGATTATGGTTATTGTAGAAAATTGAGAACATACAGAGAAGTTGACAAATGAAAATAGAAGTTACCTGTAGTTCACGACTCAAACAACACTACTGTTAACGTTTCGGTATTTCCTTCCTTTCCTTTCATAGGCATGAAATTGAAAAGACAATCTTTTTTAAAACTCTTTTGTTATGTATTTATGCAGCTTTACAGTAAAAGAAATCCTATGAATATAAATTCCAAGCATTTCTCTAAATGTACTTCTGGTTCCTTCATTCATTCAATAAATATTACTAAATACCTGCCGTATGCAAGGTGTCGCGCTACACACAGATTAGTGATATAGAATACCTTCACAGTATGTAAAAATGCACATATTTTTAATTATTTTTATTGTTGAGAGCACACAGATGTCTCCCTTTTTTTCTCCCTCTTGCCCCCACCACCTGGTTCCTGCCCTGCCCCAGAGAAATGCACGTTTTTATAAATCAGTAATCAGACGTGTAACCAGTGCCCAAATTTATGATCTAGCTTTCTTTAAAAGTTGTATAGTATTCAACTGCACTGACTTCACCGTTCCCTATTATTGCAGATTTGAGGGGTTTGCCTCCTTCCCCTTGCTTTTGGATTCTTTCCTTAGACTTTATTCCTCAGAGGAGGTTATCAGATTAAAGGGCATAACTGTTCCTTTTTGAGAAGTATTCTTTTGGGATTCATGTACTTACAAAAGGACAAACGAATTACCTTGGAGACTTACAAGATGCCTTAGACTTCTCATGAATTCAATCGAGCAGACGGTTTTCTTTCTGTTTAGGAAGGTGGTGTCACAGCGGAGGGCAAAGGCCACGGAAGGTGAACTCTGCCCTCTTCATGGCTCAGTTAGCCTTTCTGAGAGCGGCAGGCCCGCTTGCTAGCATGATGCCCTTTCCACCATTAGGTCAGGCTGTGGATTCCACCAGCCCGTGAGCTCACTGAGAGCAGGACCCTCCATGCCCAGCGTGAAAACCAACAGCTCTTGCTTTTCACTAGGCTTGGCTTTCGGAAGAAGAACCTGCACGCTGATGCAACTACCAGTATGGGTACGCCAATTCATTCTTTTGTATCTCTGCTGACCAGTGATGACTGTGAATTTCCTGTGGAGATGAGGCCTCCCATTGGCTGGTACTGGGGAACAGGGCCTCGGCCAAAGCAGCTGATACATGGGTGAGAGCTCCCGGTGGTGCCCATTAGTGCCCTGCTGAAGAGTTCCCAGGCAGAACCTGCTGAGGGATCCTCCCTGCCGAGCCCCTAGACAACCCATGTGAGACTGGCCATCCCATCGCCAAACCGTCCCTGCCCTGAGCTGCAGACTGTAGCAGATTCAAGTACAGACAGCTGTGGAACCTTCTGGGTGGTTACCTGGTGACGAAGTCCCACTCTCTAAGCTTGATGGGGAGGACACACTTCTCTTTCCCTCCCTCTGTCCAGGGCTGCCCGAACTCTGCCGGTTGGGCAGAGGAAAAGCATGAGAAGGCAAAGAAGGGGAAATTGCTAGGTGTACTTGCTCAGTCCCAAGGCCAAGCTGCAGGCCCTGTGTGTTCATTACACAAGAATTATAAGTAGAGATTTTACCCGGAGATTCATTCATGAGATCATTTAATAAGTATTTATTAAAAGCCCCACTATGTGCCAAGCGTTATTCTAAGTGTAAGGGATGCGGGGGAACTATTTCTGTCTTGGAAAGCTTACCTTGTGGAAGGAACAGCAGATGAATAAACAATTAACAAACGCGGGAAGGTTCTAAATAAGTAGAATATACAAAGTACAAACATTAGTGCTAAAATAACCCAGTGTATTAATCACTCTAAATCACTCTCGGAATTTCCCTTCAGGACCAAGCAGAATAAAATTTAAGAAAATTCTTCAGTTCGACTGAATAAACTTAGTGCCTACTTCCTGCAGTGGCTGGGAAGCTATAAAGATGAAAAAGAGGCCCTCGCCTTCTAATAAGGAAGTTCAATGTATTCAACTAACCACAGGATTTGTGCTCGTGTATCTTATTTTGGGAAGGGAGAAGTATTCATGTCTATGCATGGAGCTCGCACATGTCGAAGAAGTGCTTCACGCAGCATATCCCAGGTCCACAAGCTCGGAGCCTGCACACAGCTTGCTTGATGAGCATCTATAGCTCTGATTCCAGGAAAGGGTTTATTTTGTCCCGTTGCTCTTCCCCATTGCCAGGCTCATCACTGCCCTCCAGCCTCTCCTGGCCTCCCTTCTCCAATGACCCTTCCTCCATGAACTATCAGAGTTTGCTATCTCCTTGCTTTTCTGTTGTCCCTAGGATCAGGAGACACTCTTACCCTTGCCTCTTTCCTTATCTGATTTCCTACAATCACAGACTACTAAGGCAGGAAGAGATCTCGGCATAATTTACTCATATTAGATAAGGCAACTGAAGCCTGAAGAGCTTAAGTGACTTGTCCAAGGTCAAATAACTGGTTAGTTGCTTCCTACACAGGCCATCTTTGCTGGGATGAAGCAGAGGGTGTAGGGGGAGGCTTTCAAGGACAAAGTTCGCAGATTTCAAGGCTCGTGTTTGCCTGCTGCTTGCTGCTACTGTGGAAAGGAAGAAGGCCCCTCAGTTGATCAAGTAGAAGGTAATGCACAGAGCAGTAAAACCACCTAGCCACCCAGAGAAGTATGGGTGGGAACAGGACTACAAGTGGTTAAGAAGTGAGTGGGAAATGGGAGGTCACGGCCAGCTTGCCTGTGAATGAAGTCTGCTGGTGAGGAGAGAAGACGATAATGAAGAACTTAAGTGAGGGCAAGAGGATGCCACGTCAGCTGGAGGGAGGTAGGAGCATGTTGGCGGGCAGAGGGTAGGCTCATTCATTGGAAAAGACTGCAGGTGTTAAAGAGGAAAATAATAAACCAAGCAAGGCTCAGGGGAAGTGGACAGGGATGAGATTAAAACCATAGTGGGGCCCAGCTGGCGTGACTCAGCGGTTGAGCGTCGACCCAGGATCCAAGAGATCAAGGTTCGATTCCAGGTCAGGGTGCATGCCCAGGTTGTGGGCTTGATCAAGGGCGTGCAGGGGGCAGCCGATCAATGACTCTCTCATCATTGATGTTTCTATCTCTCTCTCTCCCTCTCTCTTCCTCTCTCTGAAATATATATATATATATAAATATGTATGTATATATATATATATATTTATATATATTTATATATATATATATGACACCATAGTGGGAACGATTTCTTGGCATATTCTGCCATTAACTATCTATTTGCCTCTAACCATCCAGGCAGGGTTTGCTCACTATTGCGGCCCGTACTTGTCACAAAGTAGAAACTCTATAATACTTGTTGGAGGAATAAATGAATGATAAGGGAACCTCCTAATGCTGCACTTACGTGCTTGGTAGCAAAAGCTTAAGTCCAAATTAAAGGGGGAAAAAGAGGCAAGAAAGGTTGAAATACCACACAGGTGCCTGCTTTGGCCTCTTTGGCCAATGTACTGGATGACACCCAGAAAACTAAGACAAATTATCAGAAGTCACTGCCACATAGAGAAACTGACAGTTCTGGTGACTTCAGTGCTGATGTTAATTGGAACTGTACACTACAGAATAAAATTATTTATCATTCTCAGTTCTAGATGCCAAGTAAAATTTATTATATAAATCTTTATATGAGGACACTGAATAGCAAAGTAGCTGGTGTCCTTGACAGAAATTTTACCAAAAATGATAGATAAATTATACATATGCACAGGGATACTATTCAAAACATTTAACAACTAGTATGACACAGAGCCCACAGCCCAGCCCTAAGCAACCCGTGTGGCCACACCTGTATATGCTGACTTTGGGACTGCACATGGCTGTTGCTTATATTCATGCTTAGAGACCAACAGCTAAGTTTTGAAAAGGCTATTTTGCCAGGTGGAACAGAGTGTGCAAAGCAGCGTTGCATGCTTTCAGAGCAACATCCTGGACAAATTCTTAGCCCGATGCTTCTCTATTCATTAGAGCAGAACTTGCCTCACTATTCCCTCAATGTTGTCCTCCAGACTTCAGCAAACCCTGATACTGGCCACTTGCTGTAATCTCTATGTTCCTTCACTCATCTAACTCCAGAGCCAGCCGCACCTGCAGGAAGCCTGCCCTTCCCTACTCCATATGCTTATTAACTTCACTGGCCTATAATTATCCCCAGTATCTGCCACGCACCCTTGTCATATACTTAACAGACCAGATTCTTGACAAAATTTATCCTTAGAAAAGACTTAAAATTTTATGGCATGGAGGACCAACAGTAGAAAACCAAGTTTTAAGAAGTTGAAGACTGAGTATAATACTAAGAGATACAATTATAACCCACTGATTGTTCTTGTGGGTCATGTAGAGACTCAATCTCTAATTTTGAAAGACAGAAAACCAAATACAGAAATGACAGGCTTCTATTACTGCTTAAGGAAAAAAGGACTTCCCTGTGTTGTACATTGTATTTTGCACTTTGAAACCAAAGGAAGCATATCTGATGGAATGTCTCCAAAAATCCAGGGATGTGTTAGTCAACAACCCACAGGCAATTGCCACAACTGTTCAGCCTCCTATGGAAGGTGGAACTGATTGCACGGGATTATAATTAAGCAATCATTTGATAGGACTATAGGCTGAATTGCAGGCCCCCCCATTCATATGTTGAAATCCTAACCCCCAGTACTTCAGAATGTGACTGTATTTGGAGATGGGGCCTTTAAAGAGATAATTAAGGGAAAACAAGGCTGTAAGGGGGGCCCTAATCCAATCTGACTGTCCTTTATAAGAAGAGGAAACTTAATCACACAGAGACACCAGGTGAACGGATTAAGAGGTACAAATTGGCAGTTATAAAAATAGTCATGGGGATGTAAAGTACAGCATAGGGAACATAGTCAATAATATTGTAATAATTATGCATGGTGGCAGATGGATACTAGACTTACCAGGGTGAGCACTTCATAAGGTATACATAAATGTCTAATCACTATTTTGTACACCTTAAGTTAATATAATATTTTATGTCAACCATAATTGAAAAATAAATTTTAAAAAGAGAGAGACACCAGGGTTGTACTCATGTGAGGACATAGTGAGAAGGTAGCCATCTACAAGCCAAGGAGAGAGGCCTCATAAAAAACAAAACCTGCCAACACCTTGATCTTGGACTTCTAGCCTCCAGAACTGTGAGAAAATATATTTCTGTTGTCTAAGCCACCTGGTCTGTGCATTTTGTTATGGCAGCCCTAGCACACTAATATAAATATTAGATACTTATTGCAGGCCTAATGCGCAAGGGTTACAGTGACAGTCTCCTCAACTGGGCTGTAATTATTTGAAGGCAGGACCTAAGTCTTATATTTCTTCATATTCCCCAAATGCCCAGTAAAGTTCCCTTCATAGAGCAGGACCTCAACACAAAAAGTTTAATTGATAATATAAAAGAAAGCCTAAGACAGAGTCACTGCCTTCAAGATGTTTGAAAACTCGTATTAAATCAGACAGGTCTGGCAAAGTAGCTAGCAAAGCAGGGGTGCATATGGGGGCAAAGGGGGAGCACTAAGGGATCCACAGGAGCATTTGTGGAGTGGTTGATGGCTCAGATTCAGACGGGAAGGGAAGAGGCAGCGGGAACCCTGGGAGAGAAGACAATGTAGGCAAAAGCAGAGCGTTGGAAATGCTTCATGTTCTACGACAGAGACAATAATTATTCCAGCTAGAACGGCATGATCGTGCAAAGAAAAATACACTGCATTTTCAGAGTTTTGAACGCCAGTCTTAGACTTCGGGGCTGGATCCTTGTCCTAGCTCCCTTCTGGAACTAGACCTCAGATACTATTCCCACCTGGTTGTGGGAGTTGAGGCAGGGGAGGAGGGGAGGAAAGACTGGCAGGTGGAATTGCAAAGCGCGGGGAGGAGGGAGATCAAGAGACAGCAAACTGGGGCATAGCTCGGATCAAGATAAATGAACCAGAGAGGCAGAGCTACTTGCAAGGTAACTGGCCGAACCCAGGGGCACCGCAGAGCAGGCTCTGAAAGGAGGGTGGGGAGCAGCGCCTGGGGCCACTCGAGTGTAGCACGAGAGCTTTGTGGGGGCCACGTCTAGGGGTGCAGAGGATGGCACTAAGAGATGGTAGATGGTGAGGGATCACTGAAGGTTGTTGGCTAGAGGGCAACAAAATGCTATTTTGGAAAAGCCAATGAAGTACACTGTGCAACTAGGGCTAGAAAGGACAGCGAGGTATGATTTGATGGTTTTGAAAATCGTTTTGAAAACACTCCGTTTCATCTTTCTTTGCTCACCATTGTGCCTGACTGTCAGGCCTTAGTAAATAAATGATAAATGTGAAATGAATGCCTTCTGCAAAATGACTGCTTTCATCTTTAGACTAAGAATATCTCCTAGAATAAGGTAATCAATTAATGTCATGGTTTATAGATCAAATTCCTGTGAATTTGGACAATGTTAATCAATTCTATATAGTGTAACAATTCCTGGATGAACTAACAGAACTGAGTTTGAACTTTGGTTGAAAACTATGCCAGAACTGAAGCAGCTTCGGGGATCTTGGAAGCCGGAGCCCATTAACTGTCCTTCTACAGCACTGCTTTCAGATCAGATCGCTTCACCACCTTTGTGCCTGTATTTCTCAGCTCAAAGTTCAATTCCTGGGATAAAACATGTTGTTGGCTAAGCAAAGAGCAAACATCAAACTCTATGTTGGGGGTTGATGGCACAGTGTCATTACTGACAAACAACCCCATCAAAACCATGTATTGGACATACTAGGCAGGAGCAGCCCCCAAAGATAATTCCAGGCACACAAAAATAACTGATGTCCACTCTAGGTACTTCCACTTCAATATCCCACCCTGAAAAGTGTGTGGACAGGTGATTGGACAAGATGCTGCTTACTTGCCCTTCTACCCCTGAGAAGTTCTCACATCATAATTAATATTTGTCATTCTAGAGGCCAAATCCTACAGATAATGACAAATTCATGGGTTGGGGAGCTCATCTATACAGAATTTCATTTCCGAGAATTTCCAATGTTGTTCAGTACATCCATGATCTGGTATATTAACATTTTATCATTGTAGCATAACAAAGCATATACAAAAGTGGACAAATCATAAGTGCTCAGCTCAAAGAATGTTCACAAAATGAACAATAAGTGTAATCAGAACCCAGATTGTGAGACAAAATATAACCAGCACCCCAGAAAGTCTCCCTCAAGCCCTCTTCCTCCCAGCAAAGGAAACCACTAAACTAACTTCTACCAGTGAACTGCATGAAACCTTTGACACAGAAACTGCAGTCACTGGAAAAACTAGTGATAGGTTCATAGAAAACTAAAAATATGTAAAACAAAAAATATGGCATTTATGAACTCTAGAGGGGAAAAATGTACTAGAAATAAAACATAACCATAGTACACCATTTGGTTCAACTGTAAGGATTATTTATACAATTATCATAATATAATCACTGACAACTAATTTATACCAAAATTATGAAAACTTATGAGTTCTCTGAGGGGCCCCAATTAAGTAGCGATCATCTTCCCAACCTGAGTTCTGAACAAACTGAGAAGTAAAACAAAAGAGTGGCAGAGAGAAATAAAGGAGCCACTTTTATCATAACTGATAGAGGCCAAGTTGAGGGTGTAGCATCAAGTCTTTTTGCAAAGTGGGGTGGTTATCACAGGACCAAACTTGGGTAGAATTACTCCCACAGTTGGAGGCAGTGCTGGGCCAAGGCAGGCTTTCTCAACAGTCCTTGGTGTTGCCCATTTGGCCAACAGGAGCTCCTTCCAGTCAGCAGGTGCCTGTTTTCCATAACACCACTAGACTGTCAAAGTTGTCTTTAGAAAGCAGTTTAGTTTTATAAGGAAGAAAGTTTATCTCCAATTCTTTCGGTAAAAAGAAAACCATTCTAGGCAGCATTCATGTAGGAGTGTGTTTTAATTAAGATATAGCTAGCGCTATAAAAAAATAAACTCCTAAATGTGTAAATGTCTCCAACACAATATAAATTGATTTCTTGTTCATGTAGCAGGCCAAATCATATGTTCCTCATCAGTGGAGGCAGCTTTGACATTTTCCACACAAGGCTTCCAAGGTTGCACTAGTCATCTCAGCACAGAGAAATATGCGAGGGCGGTTTTCATGGGCCAGGGCTGGAAGTGTCACTCATTTCCACTCACATTCAGTGGGCTGAAGACCTAACTGTAAAGGAAGCTGGGAAATGTAGTCTAGCCACGAGTGCAGAAAGGAGAGGAGACTGAATTTTGGTGAACAGCTATCAATCTCTGCCACTGGGTGTGTGGTTCAATTGGGCAGAACCTTCTCTCTTTCCCATTGCCTCCTGTGCCTAATACATAATAAACACTCAATAAATATTTGTCGAATAAATAATATTGTGGAAATAGCATGGGCTTCAAAGTCGAGGAAACCTAAATTCTAATTCAGGCTCTGTCACTTTCTAACTATATTAATTTAGGCGAGTTACTTAAATTTCCCAAGCTTCAGTTTCTCGTCCATATAATGGAGATGAAAATATGCTTTTTATCTGCTTCCTAGGCTATACCAGAAAGCTGTGGGGATGGACAGTGACTACAAGTGTACCAACAAGAATAGTATTGTGAATAGGCCTCTTCGATTCCCTCTCAAATAGCTCTGAGGGGGGTGGGGGGAGCAGGTGGCTGTCCCATCAGTGCTCTGAAAGAGCAGCAGCATCCAAGCAGCCAGGAAAGCTGCCATTTCCCTGCTTTTCGGCTGCAGCTTCCTGGTGTGAAGCCTGCTGTCCAGTGGTCAAGACCTAGGCTGAGGCTGCCGGTGCCTAGTGCCCACGCTCCCGCCGTCCCTCTGGAGCCCAGCACTGCTCTGTCACACGAGCCGCCCAGTTTGTCCAGTCCCACCAGGACTAATGTAGAAATGCCCAGAACAGAGTCAGCAGATATTAGTGACAGGAAACTTACAGCACTCATGACATCCCTTCCACTTCCACCCAAATTTGCCCCACACTCCTTAGACTGAGTCATTTCTCAGGACATCCTTAATTCTTCAAGCAAATAGGTCCCTTCCTACCAGGCTTCTGGATATTCCCAGACCTGTCAGAGCTCTGGATCCAGGTTAGGTGGCCAAACTTGGACTCCCCCACCTTGCCCCACCCCGACCCCCATCTTTTTCTCTACAGGGTTGATGTTGGCCATTCAATGAGGTAAAGCAGGTACAATACCATCATGAAGGTGCACAGTAAGTATCGATTCCTTTCACATTCCTTGGGATTCTTCTGGCACCACTGACGTTCATAGGCCATCATCTATCCCCTGGAAGGAGCCCCTGGCTACCTGCACCCTTGAATGCTGGGGCAGATGGTTTAGGTGCTGCATTACTTTGGTATCTAGGGCAAGATCAGCAAATTCACAGTTAACAGACAATTTTGGATATAGGGCCCAGGGAGCTTAACTTTTCAAAATAGAAAATAGGAAGCTAATGTAGCCACAAGGGAATGATATCATGAGAGTAGCATATTTACACATATGATTTTCCCAATTATCCACAGATATTTACTATTCAAATGGGCTGTGGGAGTTCCTAATGGCGGTGTTAGTATCCTAACAGCTGCAGTATATGAGACCCTCATTTCAGTCCTGATAGGAAGCCAGAATCAGACCTTATGATGCACATGAAAAGAGGGAAGAAAATATGCAAAATAAACATGGTATGCCAACCAATGTCTTCTGGAGGAATTAGCCAAAACGAAGCATGGACAACAAGAGGTACTTGCAGTGACTAAGGAATTATCAGATAAGGAATGACCAGAAGGTAGATGTCTAACTGCTTTGATTATGGCAAGAGTGAGATGCTGCAGAAGGAAAATCAGAAGAACTTGGTGATGAGTTAGATATGGAACATGATAGAGGGAAAAGAAGAGAAAACAACCATGAGGTAATAAGTGAAAGGTGCCAGGTAGAGCTCCTGAGCCTAAAGCATGGCACTGAGAGGTAGGAGACCTGTCTCTGTCACTTTAAACAAGTTACCTAGCCCAGAACCTTGGGATGGTACTTATGAGGTTCAAGGTCCTTGGGCTCAGTTTCCTCATTTGTAAAGTGCCTCTATCAACCTCATAGTAGTCCTGTGAGGCCCAAAGACAATGCTACGCAAGAAAGTGCAGCACAAGCTACAGTGTCCTGGACAGGTGGAAGCAGTACATCTCACCATCCTCATCCTCATCACTGTCAGTAGGAAAGTTGGAAAGGGGTATAGTTTCAGGCAGAACACAATAATTTTAAATATAATAAAATGTTGGCATAATGTCCGGATGGAGAGAGCAGCTAACAGCTAATATTGGGGAATGAATTAAGAAGTTAATGAGTCAGGGCCATTATATATAACAAGAACATGTTTCCAAGGAGTCTAGTTTTCTAGTTTATCGATATAATTTTGGAGTGTGGACTCAGCTGTAGAATGAAGGTTTATAATCACTTGCATGATGTAGAAGTATACACAGGACACCCTAGGGCCAATGTACTAGTATTTCCGTGCTAAGGAAGCTGCCACACTACAGACCCTTGACCGGAGGCATGTCCACCCATGTGCACTACACAGAAAATGGCAAAAACAAACAACACTGAAATGAGAAAAATGGTGTAGGAGTAAGTACAAAACAAAGGAAGAAAGAATAAAGTGGGAAAGTAAAAAGAGATGCTGAGTAAAGGATATTTGCTCACTGGATGCAATTATAAATAAAAGTGAAAAAATATTGGCACATACCTGAGAATATAAATTGGTGAACTGGACTATCGTGTAAAATATATTGCATTATACGTGCAAAAAAGAAAAATTGCTGTTGGAAGGAACCCTGTGATGGTTCCTCATGTAAAGCAGAGCTCTCTTCATAAAGCAAGTGATCACTCCCATTTAATAAATGGGTGAATTGATTAGCTGCACAATTTACCACTTTGGTACAATTTTATTGCCATCTACTAGGCCTCTTTAGATCAAACTAAGGATATATGTTGAACCTTCAACAAGAGACAAGCGATTTTCTATCTTCTCTGCCAAGTAGATCTTCTTTAATAAGTGCCCTGGAGATGCCACACCACTTCTCCTGCCAAGAGTAACCATGCAGTGAATGACTGAAGGAGTGGGCCCCGGTGAAACTGAAAAGATGCCTAATTGTCAACCCAAGCTGAAGAGGCGAGAAACAACGAGAAAGCAGAGGAAGCTGTCAGTAGACAGAGGAAAATGAATATACAGAGAAGCCACAAGCCAACAAGATGTAGCTCATAAAAGGAAGATAGCCTTCCAATTTCAATTTGAGTATGTACACATCCTAAGTATGTACTAGGTTCAAGGTCCTGGGTTACCTGCCTTATTTCTTTCCATTCTCCCTGAGTCTCTGTGAAGGAGGCAATCTGATCACCTTCAAAGGCTAAAAGAGGCAGAAACTTGCTCAAGGTCATAAGCCACTAGGGAGTGGCAGAGTATGGACTCCAAATCTATGCTCGCAACACTGTGTTGTGCTCCACCCCACCCCCATTCTCATTCCGTCCCTGGAAATTGGAATAGACAGACTGAGCAGTCCTCCCTATTCAGATGCCATGAAATAGTCCTCTCCTCCTCTGACCAGTCTGAAATGTCAAAATGAATCTTACTGGTTTACACCAGGAAAAATCACAGTATCAGATCATTGAAGAAACTATGCTTGCACAGCTGTCTGATGGACGAGGTAAGTGATATACCCGCTCTGAGCTCTTGCCTTCTGGGGAAGGGAAGGATGGAAGGAGTATAGGACCTGTGGGGTCAGGAAATAGGAGAAAAGGTTAGAAAGTCACTCTTAGAGCAGGGTTAACTTTTTAAAAAGTAGATTAAAAAGAAGGTCAGCAGGAGAGATCAGCTGCAGGAGATATCGATGGGGGGGGGGGTGGTCAGGAGAGCAGACAGGCTGAGTGGAATGTGACCCATCCTGTATGGGAGGGTGAGGCCTCAAGTATGTTGGGAAAATGGGACTTTGCTTCTCTGTGAGCCAGGTGAGCTAAGAGCTGGACCTTCATTTAGAATGGGGGGTAAAAGTTCCTGCTAGAACTAAAAATCACAAGATAAAGTTAATTAATGAATTAACTAATTTCATATTTGTTAATAATTTACTAATCAAGCTCTTAACAGGTTGTAAGATAAGTTTAAACAATGAAACTACGTACCTCCGACTTACCAACTTCATACAGTATGTAATCTAAGATTTCCACACTCAGCAGCAAACTGGTTTTGCACGCTCCTTGTCTGTACAAGTTGGGATTAAAAAACAATAATGTAGCAGGGACCCTGGAGAGAATAAAGAGAAGTGAGTTTGCAATCCCCCGGCCTTGGTCACCTACTTAACACCCCCACACACTCTGTGTACTGAATTAAGATGTAGCACATCCTTGTTATCTTGTTGTGGTTCACGGTAGAGTAATTAGAAAACAATGCCTCTTCCTGGACTCCCTGTTTGAGATTATTTTCTTTTCTGTACACGTCCATCTTTACTTTCTTTAGTATGCAGAGTGAAAACAAAAGTCCTCTTATTTATCTATTAAATATAAAAGTATATTTTAATATTCAATCTGTGTTTTCAAACAAGCCCCCCGTCTCCCGCACATGGAGATTCTTATATTTTCCCAAGGGTCAAGGGGGTCCTGGTTGAGAACGACTAGATGAAGATATAGAGAAATCTAGACTCTTGAGTAGGAGCAGCGGCATCAGCTCCTGCAAGGAAGGCCTACCCACCTGCTGTTTGCAGTGTTTGCTGAGTCTGTTTCATCACACTGCTTCCAGAAGGAATGTGGAGGCCAGTGGGCTACTGAAAGTCATAATCCGACATTTAGGGTCACTGAGTTCTCAGGCTGATTAAAGTTAAAAGCTGTCATTCTCAGTGTGCCTCTATTCTAGAAATGTTAATATTTTAGCCAAAGTGATCCTTAAAATATTAAATAGCTGGTCAGCATGACTACTAGACAATCTGAATGAACGTTGACCGTAAACAACTGATAAATATATTCGACCTGAAGGTCACCCTGAGCTTAGCAATGGAGGAAAAGTATGAATAAATACCTGGCCCTCCCTCAAAAAATATTTGTGAATTGTAAGATTACATCTCAGAGCAAGAGCTAGAACTGGTCGATGCCAAAAGATAACAGTAAGGTTTAAGTTATTTCTTGTAAGTGGAAGTTAGGAAAAAATTAGATATCATGTGAGAGAGGGCAACACACAGGCCAGAAATGATGACGGGTTTTCAAGAAAACAAGGACATCTGGAAACAAGGAGGCAAAGTAGGTATGTCTAAAAACAAAAAACAAAAAAAGACACATAAAATCCATAAGGGGGGAAACGGAAGAGAAAAGCCAGAAGGAAGACTCAGAATATCCAAGATGATGGAATGAAGATCGTGTCTTACTTGACTACTGAGAAAATAATAAGAAGAATATATCCACGACGCTCTTAATGGAAAGGACACATTTTAAAGGACAGAAGCAGGATAGCTGCTTTCCTCCTGTTCAAGCAACTATCTAGGGAGCTATATTTGCTCTAGGGATCTGGAATCCAAGGGTAGGCACAGGGATGAGGCAAGGCTGGCCCACAGGCTATAACTGATGGAGCCAAGGGAAAGACAGTGTCCTGGGCAAAGCTGGGAGTGTGCCAAACACAGAGCCCCACGGAAGCGCCAGGCCAAAGGATCTGGGCAAAGAGGCAGAAATAGCCAGGTGCTGGGCAAAGAAACAGGGACTGAGGTCCCAGGACGAGGCAGGCAGTTGAGAAGGACAGGTGGGAGGCAGAACCTGGGGTTTCCCAAGGTGCTGAGAAATTTTTATGGGGCTTTTTAGGGGGCTAAGCTAGTTTTACTTCAATGTAATAGAGCCAAGCTCTTAACTTCAGGGAGAAATAACAGGCACAACAACAAAAATAATGGTAACTGCTCTTTATACCCATTGTGGGTTTTGTTTTGAATCTTGGTTCCACCACTCACTGGTGACATAAAGGGTATAATTTTACATGTAACTTAACTTCCCCCACTTAAGTTTTGCCTTGTTTTAAACGCAGATAATAACACTTTCCCACTCTCTGCCTGGATGATTCTATCCATCCCCTGTGGCATTAAACGTCTATGTGTTAGTAACTCCAAAATTCACTTCTCCAACCCTAAACCTCTCCTCTGAGTTTCAGACTCCTGCATCCAAACACAAGTCAAACTTACCAAAGGCAAAATGAAGTTCTTCAGATTTTCCTCCAGGGTCAAGGACCCTCGACCTCATCTAAAATTCTTCACCTCGCCCGGCCAGGCATGGCTCAGTGGTTGAGCGTCGACCTAGGATCCAGGCGATCAGGGTTCGATTCCCAGTCAGGGCACATGCCCGGGTTGTGGGCTGCAGCCGATCAGTGACTCTCATCATTGACGTTTCTATCTGTCTCCCTCTCCTTTCCTCTCTCTGAAATCAATAAAGATATATTAAAAAAAAAAAAAAAGTATAAAATTCTTCACCTCCATAAATGTCACCATTAGTCAGTTGATTCCTGGATTTCTCCCCTTCCCCCTCAGTCTTAATATCCAATCCCATGACTCCTGGAATCAGGTCCAAAATCTTTTCGAAGGCCAAGGCCCAACTCCTTGAGTCCTCCTATCCTTGCCTTAAAATAAATCTGGCCAAAACCACAATGAGATATCACCTGTCAGAATGGCTGTCATAAAAAATCAACAAATAACAAGTGCTGGCAAGGATGTGGAGATAAGGGAGCCCTCATGCACTGTTAGTGGGGTTATAAATTAGTGCAACCACTATGGAAAACAGTGTGAAGATTCCTCAAAAAATTAGAAGTAGAGCTGCCATGTGACCAGCAATTCCACTTGTGGATATTTATCTGAAAACAACAAAAACACTAATTTGAAAGAATATATCCACCCCTATGTTCACTGCAGTGTTATTTACAATAGCCAGGATATGGAAGCAGCCTATGTGTCTATCAGTAGATGAGTGGATAAAGAAGATGTGAAACACACACACAGAATATTACTCAACACTAAAAAGGAATGAAATCTTGCCCATTTGCAACAACATGAATGAACCTAAAGGGTATTGTGCTAAGTGAAATAAGTCAGCAAGAGAAAGGCAAATACCGTATGACTTCACTTAATATGTGGAATCTAAAAAATAATAATAATAAATGGATAAACAAAATAGAGAGAGACCTGTAGACAGGCATAAAGAACAAGCTGGTAATTGCCAAAGAGAAGAGGGATGGAGAGATGGGTGAAAGTTTTTTTAAACATCTGGCATGGCCATAAAAATGCATGAAACTCCTCAAGGCCTGTGTCTCCTGAGTCCCCCCTGGCCCTTTCCTCTTCTCTGCCCTCAGCAGCTGCTCTTCACTGCTGCTTTTGCAGGTTTTCTAAGCCCTGTCTGGTTATGGTTTTTCCCAATCTTACCTAGCCCTCTCAGCTCTTACAACCTGTTTGGGATGTGTTCTCTGGCTCTACCTGGGCCCTCTTCCTCAGAAAATGTTCTTTTTTTCTCCTGACAGCCATGCACCCAAAGACCCTGGGTAAGAAATACCTCCGAATTCACGTAAGCCCCAGTAAAATTCAGGTGTGTGGAGACCTGCGTCGAGAGGATCAGAGCGAGTGAGCAGAGAGAGAGTGTATGTGTGTTAGAACCGTTCAACCTGAAAGGTATAGCTTTTCATAGCAAAATATTTCCCCTTTTGTGCTGTGGCATGTTGGAAAGATCCAAGATCATCCTGAACATAAGGAGCCTGAGCCCTGCTGGGCTGGGCTTCTGTGTGGTCCCTCCCTGCCACAGGGCAGCTGCCTCGCCCCTCTTGCTTTCCCTTCCTGCTCTCAGCAAAACCACAACTTGCAGTCAGACAGTTGGGTTATCAGGCAGCGGTGCGCTCCCATGAAGTAGTGCCGTCGGTAAAAGGCAGAGTGATAAAGGATCCTAATGCATGTGTTTTTGCCCTGATCGATCTAATGTGTGGTTCACATCACAACCTCAGAACTGTTCAGGAAGCTGAACAGTACTGTGTGTGGTCAGGATGAATGAGGAGAGGAACACGCGCCTCACTGTCCCGGCAGGTGCAGAATAATAGAACTTTCCTCCCTCCTTGAAGAAGGTACATGATGCAACTTTAGGAAGGAGTCCTCGTGGAGGATCATGGCTGGAACCCATTTTAAACCCAGCTTCCAGGTAGCAACAACAGGACTGCTCTTTTTCTAGACCCTCTAGGATAGTCAACCCCTGTCTGTTTAGTTCATTTTAGTATCTCCACCAACTAGCCCAGAGGCCAGCATGCAGTAGACACTCATTAAATACATGTTGTATAAGTAGAACCACTTCAAGCACCCCAATGCCCTAACTTCTCCCTGCCTTTTGCACTTTATAATTTAAAAAAATAACTATTTCAATTCTTAGCACACACACAGTTGGTTCACTCAAAATAACCCGGGTAGCCTGGCAAGACAGAGGCTCAGAGGTCTCCAGCGTCGAGCACAGAATATCAGAACATGTGCATAGCGTTTATCATTGTTCAGATTCACGTTCCACCCCATGCCCCTGCCTTCAAAGGAAGACCCTGGACTTGGCATCGCTTTTCCTGTTGTATAGAGGAAACGGGCCCAGAGCGGATAACTTCCAAGGTTCTCTCCATTTTAAAGCGGCAGTGCCAGAACTCTGTTGGAATTTTGGAAAAGTCTGAGCTAACCCGAGTTCAGACCAGGGCTCTGCCACTGAGAAATAACCTGGGTCGTATTCGCCATCTCTGCAGGCCTTGTCTTCCTCTGTAACAGGGAGTAACAGTACTGACCTTAAAGGGATCATTCTAGTGCAAAGACTGGGTTAAAGCAGGTAATTAAAAATAGGGTGACAGAGGAAAGTGTGTACCAATTAGATGCGCAAGAAATAATAGTGTGCTTCCACCCTGAGAGTGGAAACGGGGACACAATTTTGTGAAGATAGTAAAACTGTCTGTTGGTTATTTAGAATTTTTTGTCTGAAAATAAAGATCACATACATAATAAATCAGTATTTATAGTAACTTAATTAAAAGGGTATTTTACCAATATTAATCCTCGTGTCTGACATATGTATCTTCCGATGCACACACGCGTGCGCGCAGGCCTCTCCCTCCTCATTAGCCAGCTCGCGCCGGCAGCCTGCAGGAAGGCGGCAGACAGGGACCCAGGAAGCAAGGGCAAAGAAGCTCCCACTTCAGATGGTTTCTGAGATAATTTTCCCCTTCCCTCAGGCTGAGATATTCTGCCATCTGTTTTGATTAAACCTTTCAAAATTCAACTTGTGTTTTTCCTTCCATTCCTTTGAAATCTCCTTTAATTCAACGGTCTTTAGGCTTTCTTCTTTCCCTTAACCACCATCTGGTGCTTCTATTAAAAAAAGAAAGAGAGAAAGAAAAGAAAACACATACAACAAACACTTTGAGTTCCTTGGAAGAAAGGTCTAATGATGAGGATAATTTATTCCCATAGTGAGGCCCATTACTATTTCCATGGCAACAGACTGCGATGTCCTGAACATGGGACTTTGTGATCGTCACAAGAACAGGATGGCAAAAGGCCCTGTTCAGACTCTTTGTCCTTATGGGTTCTTTGGGGTAGTCAGCCTCGGTGGCCCCCAACGGTCTGCAGAGCTGAGTCCCCAGGCCCCAGCATGGCATTCAAGGCCTTCTCAGCCTGGTCTCATCATTTCAGGCTCGTCATCTGCCAATCCCAGGGCACCTGGCCGTTCTCTACAGCTCAGGGTGTCCTGCACCCATTATAGTCCTTCACTCCTCCGTGCCTTTGCCTCTGTTGTTTCTTCTCCTTCCAATGTCCTCCTTCCACTTCCCCTCTTTCTTTTTTTCAAAAGCTAATGAATCTTCCTTATTTAAAGGTTTAGCTCAAATGTCACCTTCCAGATGGTCCCTTCTGTGGCTCACCTAAGCAACAGATGTATCTCTCTTTGCTGTGCTCCCAGCATTTTGCTCGAACAGGTAGAATAACACCTAACTTTGTCTAAGGATCATGGTTATGTTTATATCTCCTTTATTTGAATTTGGATTATTTGCTGTTGGGATCCATGCCTGTTAATTTTTGTAGACCACCCAAACTATTTCACATGATTTCTCAAAACATCCTAAGGGCTAAGTGGGCAGACACTTTATCCCCATAGTACTGTAAAGAACACCAAGTTTTAGAAAACGTAAGTGACTTGGACAGGTAGCAAGCGGCAGAGCCAGAATCCTATTGGTAGATTGAAAAGAATGTGGACTTTCGGGTCAGGCATATTTGGGCTCACCTTAACCTTCCATTGCTCTCTAACCTTCCATTTTTTCACCTGTAAAAGGAAGATTAAATGAAATCAGGGTTGTAAAGGTGCTTGGCACATAATTGGTATTCAAGTCATGTTGGTTTTCTTCTTTCCCTCATCAAAGGCTGCTTTCTAGAAGCATCTAGAAGCAAAATAAAAATTATTTTTCCATTTTTGTTTCCTAAATTTTTATTATGGGGCTGCAATTCAGATGAACGAGCAATCTTTCAGAGAAAATATTTGCCTTCATTCCCTTATCTGCAACCTGCTTTAATCAGAGAGGCTACCTAACAGACTTGTAAAAATTAAACGAAGCAATGTATGGATTCGTGAAGCTCCCAGCACAGTGTCTGGCATGTGGAAAGTACTCAGGGTGTTAGCAATTACATTCCTGTTACTAACGCATCATCTTTATCATGATCACTATTATCATTGTTTTTTGCATGGCAAAACAAAAGGCCTATGAGAATTACAAAAATTAAGAAGATTGTCTCAAGACTCTGTCCTCATGCTTCTGTGACCACAGCTTGCCTTTTTACTCTAGTCCTCTGTGCAGTCATTTCCTTCTATAAGATTGGAGGTTTCAGATAGGGCTTCGGTGCCTTATCTGTGATTCTTTCTGTTGGGTGGGCCTAAAACAAAGCCTTGCAGAGGAGAAGCCTTCAGTAAAATTTGGTCAAAAGAATGCTGAGTGATAATTTTCCAAACTGAGCACTAACACGGAAACAAAGCTCAGAAGCCTCTGAGTCTCTCATCAGCAAGATATTAATTTTCAACTGTGGCACGTTGGCTGGCAGAGCCATTTCTGTGCAGGTTGTACATGCCTGGAGGGATTACTAGACAGCTTTTTGATACTTTAGATACTTCAACTTGTAGCTTTTCCACATAGTCTTTCCTCATAGGACATAGACAATTCCCAGATTAGAAGACTGACCGCCCCTGATCTCAGGGCAATGTGGGAGGTCCTAAAGAAACTGTGTCCTGGAAGACATGTCCACCAGGCCCCAAGCACAGCCCCACCTGGACGATCTAGTGGTAGCATCAGATATTCGTTCGGCAAACATTTTGTTGAGCACCTTCTCCATTTTAGGCCCAGTATTGAGCTAAGCAATACCATGAAATCCTGTGTAGCACCCTGCGACCAAACCAACCACCTAGTGAGAAAAGATATCACTGCCTTCAGATAAGGGAAGTATGGCCCAGAGTGTTTAAGTGACTTGCCCCAATATCACACACATAAGTAAGAGAGGAAGAATTTAAATTTAGACCCAAGTCTCTGAACCCAGAGCTCATACACTTCCCCTGATGCGTCCCCCTGGCTCCCAGGGCGACCTGCAGATTCCCTAAGATTCATTGTTGGTGATCACATCCCAGTAGCAGGTGTTGGTCAGTCTGGCCCCTTTCTTGCTGTCAATCATGCTAGGGTTAGGATTACGGTTAGCTTTGCTAGCTCTCCTCTGGCCACCGCTTAGAGTATGGCCTCCGGGCTGTGCCTTCATAGGAACAGGCAAGGCCTGCAATGCTCAGGGTGCACAGGGTCAAAGGGAGGAGATTTGTGGTGTGTCCTGCAACACCTTCCCTTTTAGAACTCCCCCCTTTTTTCCTTTGCTACAGCTGGGGCGGGGTGGGGGGTATTGATTCTGACTCACCACACACTTGGAGAGCCTCTGACTCATCTCAGCTCTGGTGTTCTTCCAACTCTGCTCAGAACACTGTGGGGGCCCTTCCCCAGCGGCCCAGGAGCAGCCAGCCCCATTCAGATGTGCATGGTCCAGCCCTAAATGACACCAAGTTCATTAGCAAATTAGACACACACACAAGAATCAAAAACTCCCCAGCAACCAACGGGGCTTCGGCAAGTTTTAGACTGTGCCGAAGCCAAGGTTAATGTGCAATACCATTAGAATTAATTAACTGCTTTGCATTCAAGCATATAGCTTACATTTACATTGGCAGAGTCGTCGATAGTTAAAAGTTAATTTTTAAGTTTAAAAACTTACAGAAGTTAACTATAAATGCTAAGTGTGAGTAGTTGAAAGTTAACCATAATTTTTTAAAAAGTTAACTATACGTTAAAAGAAAAAAATTCTCTTTATTCATTATTTTATATAGCTGTATAACAAAATATCCTTCTGGGCTTTGAGCTTTTGTAAGAGATCACATTTATCAAAAGAAAAGAAACAAACTTTAATTTAACAGCTCAAAGAATTACCCGTTGGCTGTTCCTATATAGTAAATGGCAGGTGTTCCTTCAAGTGCATGAAGGGCTCCAAATCCATTGCTAGTCTATTCACTATGCAGTAATTCCATTTCAAAAGAGAATTTTGCATTTGGCAGAATTTTGGCATTGCACTGCCCTTTCCTTCCACGAGCCAGTTCTGGTTCACTCCCCAGCAGGGCTGTTCCCTGTTTCTTTATTGTCAAGAGTGCTCTGTCCCATCCTCTGAGAGCTTTGCCTACTCTAACTGGAAAACTTCCATTTCCAACATTTATCACCCTCTGTGAGGTGGTTTTAATATTAGCATCAAAAATGGTCTCCTCCTGCAGTGTGTATCCTGTAGAACAGCAATGAATAACTTCCGTTTGGGGAAAGCTGGCTTTATCTGTACTTTTTAGAACAGACGTCTGTATGTTTTGATGACCCCCCCCCCCATCCAGAATGTCTTCCCACATGACTTGACACCAAGCTTCTTGTTTTCTATCTGGCACCTTCTAGATTACTTACTGGACCTCTGATATGCTTATTTGCAAAAATATGTTATAGGCTGGTGTTAGGGTTTTTGTTATCTCCCTTGGTTACATTTTTGAAAATGTTTCCTAGTGATTTGTGTTCTGCAAAAAATGAAACTGAGCCCTGGTTGTGCAGAAACTTGATAATCTCCTCCCTGGAGAGCTCCCCCTGGCTCAGCCTCCTGAGGACCCGGCCACTGAGATCTTCCCCGCACCATGCTGGCCCTCAGCACCTGTTTTAGAGGTACATGGGAACCAGGGAGTTGTAGGACAAACGATGTTTTAGGATTTAAAGGGAGGAGGAGCCGCCTACATTGACTTCAATCCCGTGCTGAGGCTGTTGCAGCCCCGCCTCCGAGCTGCATGTGTTCTGGCTTTTAGCAGGATTGGTCTCCCAGCTCCGCTCTGCAATGTAAAGCCCCATTGCCCACTGCAAGTCTTAATGAAAAGCAGCTCATAAGCAAGTTACGTAACCTAATTGTAATCCAGGGATCAGCGTGGTTATATTATTTGAAGACATAGCATCCATTTTCCATGACCTGATTTTGAAAAGAAACCCAGGGAAGAAAAAAAAAAAACACTCAGTTCAGCACTTGGCTCCCTGTGCTCATTCTAATGAGAACGCTTGTAAATAATTTAAAAACAATGACTTTTGAGAACATTAATCCCAACCTAGCTCAGGGTTATATCTCAAAGCAGCTTCAGCTGCTTAAAGCAAATTATAAATGATCATGAAACATGGAGCTTATTTTTGCAGACAATTTAGTCATTTAGTCAGTTTAATTTCCTCATCAAGTCAACACACGTGGAACACAGACTAGAGGCAAGATGCTGGGGACTGCTAAGGTGCGGGAGCCCTGCTCTCAGGAAGCTTAAAGTCTGGTTAGGGTTCATAATAGTGTATCATTGCTGGTTCATTAACGGAAACAAATGTACCATAGTAATGGAAGATGCAGGAAAAACAGGGTTGGTGGTCGGTGGGGGTTTTACAGTAACTGTGCTATCTTTGCAACTTTTCTGTAAATCTAAAACTATTCTAAAATTAAAGTTTTGTTTTTAAAAACCTGGATGGGGAAACAGTTGGGCTCACAAATAGAAACACATGTATGCTTGTTGCCTAGTTTATAGAAATTAAACCAGCCTGCCTAACAGGCAGCTTCATACTGTTTCATTAACCTCAGAAGCACAGAGCTTGATTAATCATGATAGTGTGTCATGATTCAAGGCACATGATTGGGACTTTGGTCCTCACATAAACTTAATTTAGTTGATTTATACCGTGTGTATTATAATAATATAATATATCACTCACGGACCCACCTTCTAACCCAAGAACTGAAAGCCTTCCGTGACTTACATTCACCTATGTGTTCCTCACACATCCCATCCCCCAACCGTTCCTCTGTGGCAACCACCTCTTAAAATTTGCTTTTATCATACCTTTGCTTTTCTTTACATTTTATTACACATATGTGTGGGCCTAAATAACATGCTAGTTTTATTTGTTTTTTTAATTTATCATATTATATGTTATTTTCTGGGCCTTACAGGCAAAGAAAAAATATGACTTATACACTAATTCCATGTCCATTAGGATTTGATCTGGCTGTACCATAAAATCCAAGTTAACTGGATTAAGCACGCACATAGAGCATCCAGTGATGAGAAGCCTCGGACTGGTAGGCCAGGTCCACAGCGCTGTCCTGGATTCAGGCTTCTTCCAGCTTTCCAATTCCCTGTACCTAGGGTGTGATCTTTATCTTCATGGTCCAAAAGCGCTGCTCAACTTCCAGCCATTATATCTGCTTCCCAGTCAGTAAGCAGGAGAAGGAAAGGAAGGAAAGTGTGCATCTTCCATTGAAGGATCCTTTCCCCGAATTGCACGTGACACTTCTAATTATATCCCATCAACCAGAAGGCAGGCACATGGCTCCATCTAGTTTCAAGGGGGTTGGAAAATGTAATCTTCATTCTAAGCAGCCCTGTCGTCAGCTAAAAATTACGAGTTCTATCACTAAAGAAGAAAGGGAATAAAGCTTTTGAAGACACTTAGTCTCTGAGAGGATTGTCACAGCTAAAGTGAGAACAGAAAGGAAACCAACCCAACAAGGGTTTATGCTGAGAATTATAAAGAAAAAGTGAACACTGCTATATCACCACCCAGTGATTACCACTGTTAACCTATATTCCTTCACACTTTTTCATGTATATATACGAACACATATATATTTCTCCAGTATACCCATAACTATACCTTTATTTATATAAATGTATCCACACAGTTTTAAAGGGACTAGTTAAATGATTGGGGTAAGTCAAAGGGAAAGATGGCTATGTTGTTTCCCCCTTTGAACAATAAACTCCATGGGAAATGTAACACTGGAGCAATGAGAGGGAAGAGCAGAATGTGCTCTGTAATTGAGGTTTTATATTTCTGAGTTGCTAATTGCAAACTATGCATAATTTTCTGTAGATTAAAATTCTTATGTGGGATGTTTTGTTTCTGACAGTATGAGATAGTAAGCTATTGTGGACCAACTAACTCTCACTTCAAATATATTAAAATACTATATAAAAATACTACAAAAGTTTAATCACATAGTCAAGACTGAGAGAAAGAAAAAAAGAAAGGAAAACCACAGATGTTGAAAAGAAAAAATAAGTTCCAAAATCAGAGAAGTAAACTCTAGTTATCTTGTAGTAGCCCGATAAAATAGGATACTAGACCTGGATATAAGGGCCTAGGGCTGGAGGCTGGGGATTGAACATTTATACAGGGAAAAAAATACATGACTCTCGACTTGAGAAAGCCAGGGAGTTAGAACGGGGACTTTGTGAGGATGGTCTATTAAGTTCATGGCAAGGGAACGAAAAAACAAAATTATCCCAATGGCCCACAGAAGTTCAAAGAAGCTCTGTACCTCATACTAGAGAGATTAAATTTCCAGTGGGGGAACAAAAACTGAGAACGTGGGATCCATAGTTTTAGTGCCCTTATAGTGCAGAAATCCCCAAACTGGTCCGTGATCCATAAAATTTTCAAATGCTGGCAAAAGAAAATGGAAAACATCAAAGTAGAGTGATTCCTACAGTTCAAGGCACTAAGAAAAAAGAACATCCTCTATCCACCCCCCCATAAATGAGCTCGTCATATACAAAAGAGATGAAGAAGAGAACCAGCATGAAGCAGAGCTCATACACGTAACAACGGGAAGAATTTGTGTGCTAAGAACTGGATATAATAGCAACTCAGAAAGATAATACTAGCTAAGTTAAGTTGATTAAGGAGTTGACTCAAAAGCATAACTCTTACAAGGAAAAACTGATAAGCTGGACTGCATCAAGATTTCAAGCTTCTGCTCTGCATACATCCTGTGAAGACAATGAAAAAATAAGCTGCAGATTGGGAGAAAATGTTTGCAAACTACATACCCAACAATGAAACTGGATGTAGAATACATAGAAAATCGCCAAAAGATATGAATAGGTATTTCACCAAAGAAGACACACAGAGAACAAGCACATGAAAAGATGCTAAACATCATCAGCCACTAGGAAAATGCAAAGCATCACGACTATGCGGTGTCACCGCACACCTGATGGAGTGCCCGTGCGGATGTGAAGAAACCAGGTCGCTCCTGTGATGCTAGGAATATTCAATGATACAGTCACTCTGGAATACAGTTTGGTTATTTCTTTTGAAACTAAAGATGCAATTGCCACAGGACCCAGCAATTGAACTCTTGGGCATTTATTTCAGAGAACTGAAAACTTACGTTCACACAAAACTGTACGTGAATATTCATAACAGTTCTCATATTAGCCCAAACTGGTGAATGGTTAAACAGCTATGGAATATTTATACCACAGCATACTACTGAGCAATAAAAAGGAGCAAAGTACTAACATAATGTTAACTGACACACAACTTGGATGGATCTCCAGGGACTTATGCCGAGTAAAACAAGCTACTCTCAAAGGTTACATTCTGTATTACTCCATTTATATAACCTGCCTAAAATTGCAAAATTATGGAAATGGAGAAGAGGTTTGTGGTTGCCGGGGGTAAAGAACAGCGCAGGAGAGAGAGGGAAGTGGGTGTGGCCCTAAAGAACAGCCGGAGCCTGGCAGTGATGGGATAGTTCTGTATCTTCTGTGGTGGTTACACAAAGCTAGGCACGTGATAAGATTGCACAAACTACACACACACACGCACGAGCACACACACACACACACACACACACACACACTTGTGTGCTTATAAAATAGGTAGAATCTGAGTTAAGCAAATGATTAAAGATATACAGAAAGGAAAGAAGCCATGATGGTGAAAACCTAAGCAGATTTTTCAGATAAAGTAAATGTGTTAGAAATAAAATATTGTCACTGGAATTAAAAGTTTAAAAGGCAAGTCAAGCAGCATATTAGACATAGCTGAACAAAGAATTTGTTACCTAGGAAACAGAGTTGAATAAATCACACAGAATGTGGCAGAGAGGGATTAAAGAGATGGAAAATGCATGAGAGAAGTTAAGGGATACAGAGGACACATTGAGAAGATACTACATACGTCTAATAGGAGTTCCTGAGGGAGGAAATGGAAGGGGGGCAGGCAGCGAGGCAGTGCTCAGAGATTATAGATCAAAATTGTCCACATTTAAAGAAAGATGGTAAGTCCTCACAGGGAAGGACCAAACAGGAAAAAAAATCCACACACAAATGACGGTAAAACTACTGAAAACCAGAGATAAAGAGAAAGTCTTAAAAGCAACCACAGGGAAAGGACATATTACTACAAAAAAAAAAATAGCTATTAGACTGACAGCATATTTCTCATTAGCAACAATAGGGCCTTAAAGACTAGATTAATACCCTCAAATAGCTAAGAGAAAATAACTATTTCACTTAAAATTATACACATAACTAAAGTGGTTTTTAAATAACACCAAAATGAGGTCATTTTCAGACAAACAGAAAAAAGTTTACTGCTCACAGGCTATCACTGGAAGATCTGTGACAATTATGCCTTCCTGGAGGACCAGAAGAAAGAAACTGAAACAAAAAAGAGAAATGAGATGCAGAGAGAGAGAGAGAGAGAGTTTAGAGACAATTTGGTAAACATGGACATTAAATCTACACAAATATTTATTGTAAAAACACCATCAATAATATTGAAGGTTGATGGAGAGGGGGGTAGAAATAGGTATTACATAAAATACCAAAAATAACATGTGAAATGGGGGGTGAGGTGACCAAATTTACAGAATCTAAAATCTCTGTATTGTTTGTTGAAGAGGATAGGACTCTCCGTTAACTTAGTAAACATTTTTAAGGCAACGGTTCATGTTAAATATTAACAATAACAAAGGAAGGCTTCTAAAAGTGTAGATGATGATACATAACGTCCAAACTGATAGAGAAAAGGGAGGACTTGAAACAGTCAAGACAACAGATGACAGAAAAAGGGAAACAAAGAAAGAGTAAACAGGAAATACAGATTAACTTGCTGAAATTAATACCAAATATATCAGTGATCACAATAAAAGAAAAGGTATCATATCTCTCGATTAAAAGTCAGCAAGTCTCAGATTGGATTTTAAAAACAACAAAGTCGTGGCATATGCTGATGAAAACAAAGAGATAAAAAAATACTAGGAAAATAGACATTTTTCAAAAGGTGGTACGCGAACATTATTATTACACAAGTATTTTACAACTGACAATGTCTAAGATTCAGCAAAATATGGCAGACAAACTTCTGGTAAGGTTAATCACTGAAAAAAGAGAAGGCACAGATAAGCAATATTGAAAACGATATGAAAATGTAACTATAAGACAATAAAAAATTTGAAAACAAGTGACATGGATTTTTAAGATAAATGATTCAATTTAACTTAAAATATTACTAGAAAATATTACTATAATCATAAAAGAAATAGAATAATAGTGAAATCTACCACAAAGAAAACATGAGGTTTATATTATTTTACAGGATAGTTCAAGTCTAGAAATAAACTCAGAAATAGAAAGTTCATTTTAGGAGGCTAGTAAAACCAGACAATGACTGTACAAGAAATGAAAATATAAGTCAATCTTGGTTGTGAATATAAATGCAAAAAACCCTAGACAAAATAACGGCCATCCAGGAAGGTAGTTTTCTAAAAAATTGTGACCAGTCGAGTTTATCACACAAATACAATGATGAATTACCCTAAGAAACATCGATTATTTCATTTCAGCACATTAATAAGTTAAAGGGAGGAAAACCACACAATCATCTCAGAGGATACAGGAGGAACATTCAATAAATTTCACATCCACTTACGATTTTTAAAAAACCCACAAAACTCTTAGCTAACTAGAAATAGAAGGAGACTTCCGAACCTGAAAAGGAGTAATTTACCAAAAACCTACAGCAAACATTAAAGTCAATAGTGAAATGTTAGAAATATTCCTAAATTCAGGGGACAAGACAAGGATAACCATTATCACCACTTTTAGTTAACATTGTCCTGGAGGTCTTGTGCAATGAACAAATAAAATGTGTAAGAATTAGAGTCAAAACTATGACAGCATATTGTTTAGAAGCAAAATACCCCAGCATGTTAATCATAGTTGTCTTGAATTCTCAGTCTGGTAATTCCACCATCTCTGCCATAGCTGAGTCTGGTTCTGATGCTGGCGCTCTCTCTTCAAACTGTGTTTTTTGTCTTTTAGTGTGCCTTGTATTTTTTTTGTTAAAATCCAGACATTATCTATGGACAAAAATGACTGGGGTAAACAGGCCCAGAGTGTGCAGTTTTATATGTATCTGGCTGGGAGTTATGCTGTGTTTGCTGTTTGCAAGAGCTGTAGGTGTCAGGGGCTAAAGTGTCCTCTGGTGTCCTTACTTCTGTCTGCCCTGTTGTCTTTGGGTTTCTCTGGAGACTTCTTCTTAAATAACGTCTGAGACACACAATTCTTTCAGCTATTATGCAGAGGCCTTTGGGATGTGGATCCAGAGGTGGGAAGTATTTTATATGAATACTTGAATAAGTATAAAATCAGACTTTCAGTGAGTCTATGCCCCTGGGCTGTAACCTTCCCACGCGCTCCTCAGTTTTGTTGTTTTGTTTTGTTTTGTTTCTCCCCCCCACCCCACACACACACTTTGGTAAGACAGGAAGGTTAGAGGAAGCTGGAGTTGGGTATTTCCCTTCCTTCGGGTTGGTTAGTCTTTTGTAAAACCCTGGTCCGTTAGGCTCTGGTAAAGTAAGCTTCTCTTGAGGGCGGCCTTGTGAAGACCAGAGTGCTCTGGGCACATTTCAAAACAAAATTTAAATGGTTGTACCAAGACACCAAACCCACCGGTAAGAGGCGAGTTCTATGTTGGCCAGGTTGTGGAGAAATAGGATCTCTCTCACACTGCTGCTGGTGTCTAAAAGAGCAAATCTCTTTAAAGATCAGTTATGTGCTACCTAGTAGAATTGAACACGGTGGAAGCGCTAGGGTCTAGAACATGTAAGAGTGCTATTCGCCTTTTTCAAAGTGCTATTTGTACAGATGATGCAAAAGCAATTGTGGGTAAAGCTGCTGATTTAGCACCAATCAAGGCCATGGTACCAAACTGCCCTGGTTGTCACTGTATACTTTACTCTCAGGCGCTGGAAATGAAATCAGCATCATCACCATCATCATCCAGTGTCACTTAAGAATTCTATTGATGAAGCAGTGAAATTTATTAATAAATTTTATTAAATCTCAACTCTGGATACATGCGTTTTTTTTTAAAATATTTTTTTATTGACTTCAGAGAGAGGAAGGGAGAGGGAGAGAGAGAGACACACATCAATGATGAGTCAATGATCAGCTGCCTCCTGCACACCCCCTGCTGCGGATCGAGCCTGCAACCAGGGCATGTGCCCTGACCGGGAATCGAACCACAATCTCCAGGATCCTAAGTTGATGCTCAACCGCTGAGCCACACCAGCCAGGCTGGAGTACATGTCTTTTTAATGTTAATATTCCATGTGATGAAATGGAAGATACACATAAAGCACTTCTGCACACCAAGGTATGATGGGTCTCTCAAGGAAACAAACACACGTGCGTTTCGCTGAGCTCCGAGCTGAGCTAGCTGTTTTTTTCATGGAATGCCATTTCTAGTTGAAAGGAAGACTGACAAACTATGGTTGTTCAGACTTGGGATTTTGGCAGGCATTTTCTCATAAATGAACAAAGTGAGCCTGTCACTTCAAGGAAAGCAACTGACTGCATCTGTTGCCAATAAGAAATTTTGAGCTTTCGAGCAAAAGTTAGAATTTTGGAAAACTTATGTCTACTGCCATGACCTTGACAATTTCCCAATTTTTAAAAACTTGTATGATTAAATCTGTGCTGACAAAAATAAATGTGCTTTTTTGATATTGTGTAATGAAATGTCAACATTGGTAAGACATGTATAATTCAGTGGACCAATATTTTTCAAAAGACTAAGAAAGATCAATGGGTTTTAGTGATACAGAATATGAGAAGTTCATTGATATTGTTTCAGAGTCCACATTACAACTAATCTTTAAGAAACTACTACTTGTTTACTTTTGATTTAGTATCTTTGATGAAAAATATCCAAAATAATCTAAGAAGGTTATTAAAATACTCCTCCCTTTTCCATCTACGTATCTATGGGAGGCCTGTTTTTCCTCAGATACTTCGACTAAGACAACATTTTGCAACAGATTGAACAGAGAAGCAAATATAAAACTCCAGCTGATTCCTATTAAGCCAAGCACTAAAGAGATCTACAAAAATGCAAACCAATGACCTTCTCGCTAATATTTTTGTTTGATAAATGTAGTTATTTTTCACTAGAAAACATGTTACTTATGTTAAAATGCAATGGGTTTATTATTGTTATTTGTATGTGAATAGTAAGTAAATATTTTGAAATTTTCTGTTTTAACTTCACCACAAATATCAATAAGCATAATTCACATAAACAAAAGCTGTTTGGGGTCCTTAATAATTTCAACAGTGTAAAAAGATCCTGAGAGCAAAACTTTGAGAAACATTGTCCTAGTGAAAAAAATCTCCCATATGTTCCCCAAGAGACATGTGCAAGACTATTCATTGCAACGTTTGTGATTCAAAAAAAAAAAAAAAAAAAAATTAAATCACTTCATGTCTATCAGTAAGGGAATAGATACATTTTGATACAGCCATATAATAAAATACCTCTCTGAAGTTAAAACAAATGAGCTAGAGTTATGGGTGGATGGGGAGAAATCTTAAGATCTTGCAAAAGGGAGAGGTGCAGAAGGACACCACTTACATTTCAAAATCAGAGCGAAGGATATTACTGCTGTGGATACACCCATACATAGTACGATTACGCCCCCTTGGATATGGGTACACAGGAAGCTACAACCCCAGGATGCCAGGGGGGAGTGATGAGTGGGTCCAGGAAAAGCAAGGGGGCTCGAATGCGGTACATGCAAATTATTTTTAAAAGACGCGAAGTCAACAGGGCACAAAGTTAGCGTGTGCTTATCTGGGCCATAGGTACTGCTCTGTACACGTCTATTCATTTGAAACATTCCAGTATTAAAATAGACTTATTTTTAAATGCCTCTGCATTTGCTCTCCTAAAGAAAAATCCAAAGGTCTGGTTCCCAGTGGGATACATTCTCCCCATCCAGGGCTGGACGGCCAGCTGTCCTGCTTTTTGCCGGCTGCTAGCTGACCCTAATAGATGACTTGGGATATTTGAATGGTAATAATGTCTTTTCTGTCTGCAAAGCTCTTGATCCTGGGTCCTCGGTCATGGCTGCAAAGGAAATTCTCCCTCAGATTTCGTTCAGAACTCCTGCAGCTGTCAGGCAGGGCAGGGCGCCAGCATACCCAGAGTACAACTTGAGCGGCATCAGCACAGTTCCCGCTTGGGGCAGGCCTCCCAGCGCCGAGTATCCTGTTCCTTTTCCCTTTCCTTCTGCAGCCAGAGAGCCAGCCTTTGATTCATGTGGCGATGATGTCACGTAGCCTGCTGGGTGTAGCTGGGCTCTGGGCATGCATCTGGGAGGCACCTAATTCCCCTAGCACTCCCTGGAGCCTCCTGAGCCCCACTGGATAATTTCATGGTAGCACTGAGATGATATTTTTACCTTCAAGTTCATAGATTCGGCCCAGAGCTGCTGAGCTTCCTGGAATTTTTATTAAGAATACCCTCAGCAATAATTTTCAGACTTCATAGCCTCCACTCTGGAGAGAGCTTGATATTCTGGTTTTGTTTCTGTTTGAAGAGCATATGCCCAAAGGAATTGTTCGTGTCCCAGATTCAACACAGCTGTTAATTAGAGCTGAGAACACTTGGTTGACCCCTGTGTGGCTAATTGCTAGAATTGAGAAGCGTCTCTAAGGGCCTCATATGATAACAACTGAAAATTGTACTGAGCATCACCTAACGCTTCTGGAACCAGTTCAGGATGGGAAGCAATCGGCTCCCTGCGGTTCCTGGCACGGGAAAGGCAGCTATGTGCTGAAGGAGCAGTATTAAGGATTCTCTTCAGTGATTAAAACACCCACATTTCACTTTGGATGTGTGACTGGAGGCAGTGTGCTTGGGAGGGCTCATCAGAGAGCTCAGAACTGTGCAGCGGAGCACATGTGGCCTACTTCGCAGTGCTTCGACCAGTCCTCTAGCATCTCGTCCTGGTTCCAGCACCGCCACCACCTCCAGGACAGTTCTGAGGGACAGGGCGTGAGATGACTCCTGTTGAGACCCTGGACCAGCTCCTGAGGTGCAGCCTGCTGCGATCGTTCTATTTCCCCATCTTAAAATAACAACAGTGTCTAGCTCTAACAATGAGAAAAAGGCATGGAAATCACCCAGTTTCCCCCCAGTACATGAGTGGTGATCACTTCCCCTCCTTCTGTTTGCTCTGTGGGCAGAGAAGACAGTGGAAATAATCGGAAACAGAGAGGTGGGCTGCCACCGAGGGTGAGAGCTGGGCCTGGGTGGGAAAGAAGAACACATAAGGAGGTAAGAAAATTCAAGCTAAAAATCAGAAAGAAGCCCAGGGGGAAAGTGGTGAGGGGGAGAATGGAGAGACAACATGGGGACAGGAGGAGCATGAAGGGGGAAGAGGAACGTAGGCGAGGAAAGGAAAAGATGGGCCAAAAAGAGCAGTCACAGAGGTGGCCCCCCCTCTCTCCCCAGGCCCCGGGAGAGAGTGGGAACCGGCCGAGCTGACCGTGAGTATCTTGCCCTTCTCAGCCAAGAGGCGCAGAGCATGTTCCAGATAGCTTAGTGCTCTGGCTGACTCCACTTTCTTGGCCTGGTCCAAGGAAGGTTGCCTAGAGCCAGCAGTGTAAGGAGAGATTTATGATCCCTTTTCCAGAAGAAATCCAAACCGTGGGTCCAATTCTAGGAAGTGACAGCAGCCGAAAGCAACCTAGAGTCAGCCTTGTCCAGAGCTGGGGAGGGAAAGACCCAAAGGGAGTGGAGGAAAAGGGACTGATTTCATCTTCTTCTAGATCCAGATAGCTGATGAGGGCACCCTGCTCCAGGGACAGCTGGGGGCCCCACATATCTCGAGTTTCCAATTGGGCCTTCCTCCGCTATTGCCCAAATAGGCCGAGCACACAGGGCACCTCCACATCTGCATGCTAGCGAGGGGTCTGGAGAAAGTCAGGGCGAATTCACAGGCGAGGTGGGGCTGGAGCGTAAGCGGAGGCCTGGAGGTGAATATGTCCAGAGGCAGCCGCGCCTGACCTGGATGAACTGACAAGGCTGCCCTCACTCGTTACAGACTGAGCACGGTCCTTTGGGCCATACATTTACATGGAGCTTCATATTCAGAGGCTCTTCATATAAATTTTCATAACTGCTCCTCACAAGGCTTTTAAGAAATATGTTTCATTTTCAGAATTGGGAAATATCTTAGATTTTATATAGTCCAGGCTCCACGCATTACATTTGAGTAAATGGTTCCCAAAGAGGTGGAGTGACTAATTTGGGGTTATGCAGTTAAGTAGCTCCAGGACTCAGTTCTTATTATGCTACTTCAATGGACTTACCAAAACCGTATAAATGCAATTTTGTCTTCATTTATGTGGAATTATTTCCTATCATAGAGACCTATGCTTAAAAAGAACAATTTATGTTTTATTTCTTCATAGTAAAAGAAATATATGATTATTACAAGAAGTTTAGAAAATACAGGTAAGCTAAAAACTTAAAATCACCTATAATCACAGCACCCAGTTCATCAACTATTTGAAAATCATTAAAGGTACGTATCATCTCCACTTGACTTTTACATACGGCAGCTTTATTTCAGGAGCAAACATCTCCAGTTCTTTTTAAGGAGAAGCATGTCAGGCAGGATACTATGATGGAAAAGGCATACGATTTGGAGGCCAAAGGTCTAGGTTCAAGCCCTGGTCAGTCATTACTAGCTGTGAGATCTTCCATAAGCCAATCAACTTTCCTGCACTTTGGTTTCTCACTTGCAAAATAATGGGGTTTCCGTGATCTACTTCTTAGCTTGCTAAAATGTCTTTTCTAGGACTTCAAAATCAAGCACTGTAAGCTTAGAACAGTTCATTAAAACAAAACAAAACAGCATCTGATATTTTTAAAGGAATGCAACAACATGTTGAAATAGGCCTCTTCCTTTCTCAGGGTTTTGGCTGAGGCTCCAAAGCTGAGAACAATAGATTTATGTCTCCCCCACTCACACACATCCTAAGTGAGATACAAGACTGTCTAGGCAAGACTTGCACAGAGAGTGGCCTAGAGCTGGTTCCGCCAATACGTTACCTTCATACAACTCCAGGCTTTGCAAGAGAACGCTAAGAGCAGGGACCCGGAGGCTGCCTTCTGATTCTAATGTCTCTAATGAAAGGCTGGCTGGTGGAACCTTGGGCAGCAGAGCAAAACCAGTGGGTCCCAGAAGAAACAAGCTGCACTTGCAGAAACAATAGAGAAGTTTGTGCCATGAAACATGACGAGGGGAGTTGGGCTTGAGTTATTTTATAGACTCTAAGAGGCTCTTCTAGATGATTCCAACAGAGGAGACACTGTGTGGGGTGGACTGCAGGAATCCCCATGATAAAAGGGAAATTTTAAGGGCCTAGTTGAAGTGGGCATTGTCCAAGCAATGCTATCGTAGGATATCCCAGGGAGGAAGGATCTCCAAACAAATCCTCAAACGTCCCCTCTAGAGAAAGACCCACTAGATCTGCCATTTCCAGAAGGCTCTATGATTACAATGGCAAGGGCCACAGAAGACCTTGCCTCTTTTTTTCTTGAATATGTTTTTATTGATTTGAGAGAGAGAGGAAGGGAGAGGGAGAGAGAGAAACATTGATGTGAGAGAGAAACATCAATTGACTGCCTCCTGCATACCCTCTACTGGGGATCGAGCCCAAAACCCAGGCATCTGCCCTGACCAGGAATCAAACTGGTGACCTTGTGGTGCATGGGATAATGCTCAACCAGCTGAGCCACACTGGCCGGGGTGCCTCTTTTTTTCTAATCCCCACCCCCTCTCTCCTGGGCCCAGCTAATGCAAGAGAAAGTGAAACAGAGAGAGAAGAAATGACTATGAACCCCCTCTTTATTGTGTTTGCAAGTCCAGTTGTGGTCCACACTAGTGAAGGAGAGAACTTTAATTTGGATAAGAAACTGAAGTTTTGATATTAGAATGGATTGAACTTTTCAGTACCTGAAAGTAAACAGAAAACCATGGGTAGAGGAGAAAGATTTGAGAGAACAGTCTTTAAGGGCCAGTCATAAGACAGAACAGAATTGTTTGTTTGAATCCTCCCAAGTCCAGCTTGTTTAATATACTAGTTACAGGAAGATAACTTTGGTGAGTTGGGGGAGAACTGATTGCAAGGGTGGGGGCGGGGGTGGAGAGACTGGTGCCCAGATCCAGTTAAGAGGCTGTTGTTTGGAAATCAGGCAGGAAGGCAATGGGGGCTGAGGATATTTCTGAGGTGAATCTGGCAGGAATTAATGAGCACTTAGAGGTGGGACAGAAGTAAGGTGGATGACTCACATAAGCTTCTAAAGTTTCTAGCCTGACAGACTGGAAGACGGTGGTGACTTGATGGATAGCCATGCCACTTCTACAGCTAAGTATGTGTTCTAGAAAGATCTCACACTTAGGTCAACGATGCTGCATTTTTGGAACACTTCAAGTGAGTTCTTACTGAGCCAATGGTATCTGAGCCAATTTATGAGTCATATAAAAAAATCAATCTCATTACTTTTCATTTATCCATTTTTCATTTAATCCATCATTTACCAAACTTCTGTTAAGTGTTCCCTGTATGTTATGCACTGTGCCAGTCACTGCAGAGAAAAATTAGCAGGACACGGGGTCAGCCCTCTAGTTGCTCACAGTCTACCTGCTCCGTCTACTCCAGTTACATATGGAGTAACACCGTTTTGTTTGTGGCTGTATCCCACTTTAACTCCCTTATGCCATTGCTTTTATGTAGAAAAGATCAGGGCATTATGTAAATTGGGCATGTACCATCTTAAGTACATGACCTTATTTCCATTTGTCCATTTTCAATTTAGTTTTATGTCCTACAGAATTTAGGCTGCATGAGAACATGGTCCAGAAATCTGATCTCTGTCCAAATTTGCACTTTCTAAATGTAAGCAGACACTCAGAATCAGTCTAAAAATCATTGGCACAAAATGTACCCAAACAGGCCCATATAATTGCATTCTTTCTATTTCTCTGTCACTCTCTCTACCACACACACACACACACACACACACACACACACACACTTGTATATATAATTAAGATGATTAAGATTTTGTTCTATCTGATAACAATGTATGTCTAGGACTCAGAATATCAAAGTTTGGTGCTAAGTCCTCTAAGGTATATAAAAATTAGGAATGTACAGTAAGGAGTTCATTCTTTTCAGAAGTCCACAACTTAGTAGGATAAGTAGATTTCTAAATAGGCATATATGATATAAAGTAAGTTGTGAAATTATATAATAAAAGAGTAAGGAAATTAACGGGGGGAAAGAATCTACAATAACCCCTTGCACTTAGATTGCTTGATTTTTGGACCTCGGGTATAGGAGAACTGAGTCAATCATACTCTTCAACTTATTCAGCAGACATTCTTTGAGCACCTACCATGTGGCAGGCACCCTCCAGGCATTGAGGATATGCAATTTTTATTCAAGTTGAAGACACAGTCAGTAAGTAAACAATTATCTGATGGTAGTGGCAATGGAAAGAATTAAAGCAGGGTCGTGGGAGAGCAAATTATTAGATGGCTCTTTAGTTGAGTGGTCAGAGATGGCTTCTCTGAGGATGTGACCGATGAGAAGGAGCCCACCCTAAGGAGGAGGATCAGAAGGATTAGCATCTCAGACAAGGGGAACAGCCATTGCAAAGGCCCCAAGCAAGAATGAGTTTCACATGCTTCAGAGACTAAAAGAAGGCACGTGTGCCTGGAACACTGGGCAAGGCAGTGAAACTGAAATGAGATGAGGCTGGAGAGGTGGGCAGTGACCAGATGACCAAGGCTAAATTTTACACTAATATAAAGTTTGGCTGATCCTTAATTGCATGTGCGTGCGCGCACACACACACACAAGTTCCAAAAATGTTTCAAGCATTGGCATAACTGTTGGAATCTATGACAGCTTTGGAAGAAGTAACACTCATTTGGATCAAGTTTAAAGACTCATTACTTTATGTTCACATCTAATACTTAATTTGACTAGGAAAATCTAAGAATGAAGGATATTTGCAAACTATAAATGAACTCCAAGCATTTCAATGGTATCATTGAACAGAGTACAGGGAAAGCCAAGGGCTTCTAAAGAACAATTTGGAAAAAAGAACCTGCATGGTAGCAAGCAGGGTGAGCGAACAACTCCAGTTACAAGACTGCTGAAGAACGGCAGCGGCTGCTGTGTTTCCCATTAGGAGATTACGCTATACTCTCATCATTGGCTCTGGAGAAAGCCCCTTTCTTATTTTACACTGTTATTTTTTCCCAATTCCCACTCCATAGGTGACTCTTGTAATTTTTTTTGGAATATGTCCTGAGATGGGTATGTATCTTCAATAAATACATGGATTGTTTTCCATGAGTGTGATTTTAATTAGCCAACATGGGATTGTTCACGATATTGTTCTGTCTTATTGAATTTCAGGACTATTTTTAGAAATCTATCCATGTTGCTCTGCATATCTCTAATTCGCCACTTCCAACAGCTGCAGAGCATTCTGCAGTGAGAATCCTTCCCATTTTGTTTCCCTTTTCCCTAGAGAGGGGCACCAAGTTGCTGCACACTGCCTGTATGCAATGGACATGCTCATAAAGGCTGCCTTACGGCCCGAGGTGGGCATCTCTGGGCGATTACAGGACCATGAGCATGATTCTCACTCAGCTTCTCTTGACAAGGTTGGATTGCTCTCCCAAATGAATGCACTAGTCCACATGCCCACTATATTTTTATAAGTGACTTACACAGAATACACTCAGTCTCAGAGATGTATGGTCATGCATTCAAGGTCAAACAGAGAGTAAGTCTCAGGATCAAGAGCCAAATCTTCCAATTCTGTTCTGAGGCTTTTTCTGTTGGGGAAATGCCTTTCTGAGGAAACCTATGTTCCACTTACCCATATGGATGCACAGATGCAAAGTTCAAGTAAATTATTCCCTAAGTGATATTATTACCCTTCACTGCCCCTCATTCCATCATTATTTTTGAATGGCAGCTCCAGGACACACTGCTTTTTTGCTTCGTGGGGTCAAGGTTTTATTTCCTTTCATCACTGAAGCACCTGAACTGAGCAGGTATTTGTAAGGAATGAGCTCTTCCTTCCTTTGAAGGAACTTACAATCTAATTTCCTCTCATAACCACAGCCAACATTAATACAGGTTGCAGATTTTCAAAAACTTTCTGTGGTTCTGCTTTCTTGCATCTGCAGATTTCATGGCCTCAGAATCCCTCAACATTGATCATTTTTACCTGGTCTCTGTTCTCTATTTCTGGAGACCACAAACGTCCTAAAACTTCAGGTCCCAGCTATCCGAGTCATTTCTGAAGACAGTTACAAGGCTACCGGCCAGTGCCCGATGTGTAGTGCAGTGATTTTGTTGGGAGCACAATGCTCTCTGAGCAAGTATGGCAGAGCCAAAAACTGGATCAATTCTAGCTGTGATCGTTTATGCCCTTGGGTTTGAAATAATTACTTTCTTAGACATGTGGTTCCCAGATGAAATTCATGCTGTGATTTGATTTTTTTAAATGAAAAAAAAATCTCTAGCAGAAATTCATCACCAACATGTTAAGGAATTTGATGACTAAAAATAAATTCCCTGTAGAGTGCATGAACGTGGTGTGCAGACTCGGAAAGGGAGAACTCAGCAGCAAGTCTGTGTGGATGGGAATGACAACGAACTGGGGGCCCACCTTTCGGCTGGTATCAAAAGGCTGTCCCACAATTTAGGCAAGGTAGCAGTAGATCATAGTAGAAATAATAAAAATCAACTTATGCTTCTGATGTTCAAGGAGCAATATTAAGACTAGTAAAGGGTAACTAAAAAGAGCCATTAGATTGAAGATATCCCTATATGACTATTACCTCTCAAATTTAATCTGTAATGATCTGCTTTAGCAATTGCCTAACTGATAAGTGCATAGTTGTAACAAACTTCTTTCATTTCATTAAAGAAAACTACTCTTCAATAATAATAATTTTTAAAAGGCTGCCCAACATATTAAAAAATATTTGATGCTATTAAATCAGGAATTATTTCAAATGCTTATCATAGATACAGCCTTCCAATCAAATTAATTCCCTAAAGGCAAGTTACATGTTGGGGAGAACCCAGCACAAGATATTCTTAACATCCCCCTTTCAAATCTGAGATGGAATCTGCACTTGATACGTGTCTATTCTCTACACAATTAGGTGGAGTGAGTCTTCCCCCTCAGAAAATGGTTATCCTAGTCCCTAGGGAAAGAAACCTCCTGGTTGCTTCAAAAGAAGACCGCTGGAGCCAGGCTTTATCCAGGGGCAGGTGAGCAGCGACGGGTAATGTCGGGTGAAAGCTGAGAGCACTGACAGATTTTTGTACTGGGCCTCTAAGCCCAAGGCCATTATTAAGGCACTAGGGGCCCAGGGCCTAATTCAATCTGCAAACTTGTGTTTGTTTTAGCTCCAACACTTTGGTGTTCGTTTAATTTATTTGAGTGTCCTAGGAGAAGTATGAAGTCTAGTTAGCCCCAGCTCCCTCCACTCCCAATTGTCCTCATACCCCTAACTCCTTTTGGTGAACTACCTGGCCCTGAAATCTATGGAGTATGCAACCACTGTTCAGACAAATATGTTATTTTAGAAAGATGATTTTGTTCTGTGGTCCCAAACATCTACTTCCCACTCACTCCCACCATCGTCCCACATACCCCCTGAAGGAACAAGAGGGCTGTCCTTGTGGGCGTGACAAGGCAATGATGAAGATCCAAAAATCCTAACTTCCTAGCACTTCAAACCCATTTCACACTAGACTATAAACTCTATAAGAGAAGTGACATTGTGCTGTTTTTTATGTCTCCTCAAGTATCTCAAACTGACAGCTGGGAGGCAATTAGTAAATATTTGTTGAATGAGTGAATGAATGAACTGCAGATTCTCCTCTCTGTGGCTGCAAAGCTCTGAGTTTGGAAGTTAATTATGAAACTCCTCAGTGCTTTTCCTTCAGACATAGGTGCTGTCGGTCTGAGCCAATATGTGCTTTACGTGTAAGGTAAGAGGAGAAGGTCTGAGAATGTGCCTGTGTGCTCTGTAAAGAAGCCTGCCCATGAAAGGGAGTTGGGATGTGACACTAGGGTGACATAAAGCAAAGAGGATGACAGGGAGAAGACCACATCTGGTTTTTAAATTAGTTCTAAAAGGAGAGAAGGCAGAAAAGGGCAAAAGAGGGGGGAAGATGTGATGGAAAAGCTTCTGTCCTAGTGATCCTTCTCTTGATTGCCTAGCTCAACATCATCCAATAGAAATATAGTATAAGCTACACGTGTCATCTTAAAGTCTTCAATAGCTCATTAAAAAGGTAAAAAAGGAACAGGTACCATTAATTTTAATATTTTATTTAACCTAATATATTCAAAATAGTATTATTTTAGTATAGGCACCAGCCAGATGTCAAATGTTCAACAGCTGTAGGTGGCTAGTGGTTACCTCATTGGCCAGCACGACCTAATGTCCCAGAAGCCCTTTCCTACACTCCCAGGGCCTCCCCGCACCCTGCTCAGTGATCAGAGCCTCTAGCCAAAATGTTTCCCCCATAATTCTGGGTTCTCCTGCCATTCAGCTTCCCAACCAGGTAAAATCTTACTGGCTTTTCCCACCTTGTTTTCTCCCTGGCCCCAAACAAGGATCTGACCTTCAGCCATGTGCTTTGTTTGACCTGCTCTAGTGGGAGATCTCTGTCTTCCTGTTTCATCTTTGTATCCCCTGGCATTCAGCACACTGCCTGGCACACCTAACTGCCTCACACGTGGGTGGCTGTAGGGGACGCGGACAGGAGCAGCTTCTGGTCGGGAGGGAAGCGCCTTCCCGGGCAGTGCCCATGTGGCAGCAGCCGTCCCAGCGGGCCAGTTCTGCAGTGTGTTCCGAGAACTTACTGGATGCTTAGCCTACAGCCTGTTCTTCCAGCCTTTCCAACACTTATAGGAGCTGCCTAGTAAATCCCTCTCTGCCTAAACTAGTTAGCATGGATTTTATTGTTGAAACCAAGAAACTGACCCAATTTTAGTTGATTATAGTTTCAGTCTTAGGGTTTTTCTTTGTATTGCTTAACGTGTTCTACCTCTTTATCTGATTTGTCAGCTTTAGATGAAATCTTTTGAAACCCCTGGCCTACAGAAGATTAGGAAATCAGCATGTTTATCCTCAATTTTTAAAATTCAATTTCCCTCTGGCCCCAAAGTTCCCACGTTTGATGACTTTCCTAGATAGTCATAACCCTAACTACCAAAGCTACACTTCTTGGTGCCCAGTGGTCTGATTATCACGCCCACAGACAGGATCATTTTCATGCTTGCCCTATGAGGAGGAGGAGGAATGGGGAGAGCAGGGGGGGTCTTCCACTGAAACGCAAACTCCCGCCGGCCAGCCGATGACCCAGGCCCTGGCATGCTCTCAATGGGATAATGGGAAGGCAGAGGACTACTCATGTTTTCTCTTCTTGCTGACCCCGGCTTGTATGCTTGGCCAATAAAATCTAGCCCTGTTTCACAATGGGTGGTGAAAACGAAGGGGGCCCCCCTTGCATTGCAGTGAAGACCATTACTCAATGTGTAAAAACCCAGAGGTCATCCAAGAAGAGATCCATAAATGTCACTTTATGAATTTTTAAAAAATCAATGGAGCAATAATTACTATAAGTGAAATCAAAAAACAAAGGACAAAGTGGGGAAAATATTTGCAACTCATATCACAAAGGGCTTGTTTTCTTAATATAAAGAGTTCCTGCAAATCAATAAGACCAACACCCGAAAATGGGCCCGGGATGCAGACAGACAATTTATAGAAAGAGAAGTACAAAGGAAACACTAAGACAAATGATTCTTAGACATATAAAAAGAGAAATGTTATTTTTAAATATATAAATATTCCATTTTCACCTCTTAGAAGGGCCTAGAGCACAATGCATGACAGAGGGTCCGTGGTGCTGACAAGGGTCTGAGGAGATGGGCAGGCTTCCTGATGGGAATATGCATTGGTGCCACTGGTAAGAAGAGCAATTTGGTAATATCAGTTCCACTGATAAATACACATACCCTTTCAGCCAGAATTCCCACGTTAGGGGTTTATCCTGCAGATACACTCGCATACACTGAGTTATGTACAACTGTAGCACGGTGAGAGCAAAATATTTTAAATCACCGGAAAACAAGGAGAACCAGAAACTTTATCTAGGATGAAATGGCTAAGCTGCTTTACCCCGAACCTTGATGTAGATGAAGAAAGGCTGTTTTCTGTGGTAATAATTCAAGCCGAGTAAGAAAGGAGATCCAAGCGGAGACATTGTATGTAGAGCTGGCAGGACTCCGAACATACAAACACTAGTGGGTACTCGAGGTGCAAAACCAGCAAGACCTTGCTTTGTGCGGGCCAGCGGCGGAAGCCCCCGACCGCCAGGTGGCAGGGAGCAGGGGCGGCGAGGAGAGGAGGCTGCAGGCCCGCGCCCCTGGCACGGGGACGCCGGGTAGAGGAGCAGCTGTCAGGCATCAGCTGCCCGCCGCTGCTAACGGTTTTCTCTGAAGAGGGGAAAGGCTACACCCGCTTACATAAGCGCGCAAACCCTGCTGGGCTGCGGGCTCTCTGCTCCGGTCCCTTCCCCGCAAGCACCTCGGCAAGGAGGTTGTCTAGGCAGCGGGGTCTCCAGGAGACACTATTCATATTGGGCTTCATGCGGAGGGAGAGGAGACAATTTGGATGTTGTCTCTGAGAAATGTAGGCAGCTCAGCCCCGAAGGGAAAAGCGCCCTTAAAGGTGACACCAATCAAAAGGGAAATGGCACAGGTTTTACAAAATACAAAAAAAGGGGGACATGCACAGGGAAAATGATTGGCAGATAAAAAGCTGCAGCAGAAAAATCCTGCCACAACGCCTGTGAAAATGACGACCAGATAAGCTCTAGGGATGAAAGAAAAACGTAACCGCCAGAAAAAAATACCCTGTCTCTGTAACAAGCGCTCGGAGCAGATGCAAGTGTCCACGGAGAAAAGGAAACGGCAACTGGAGTTCAAACGCGAGTTAGCATTAAGTTGTTTCCTTTGAGGTAGAATTTATATGCAGTAAAGTCTTAGATGTATAGCAGGATGAATTTTTAAAAGGTAAGAACCACAGCCCGGCCAGCATGGCTCAGCGGTTGAGCGTCGACCTAGGATCCAGGCGATCAGGGTTCGATTCCCGGTCAGGGCACATGCCCGGGTTGTGGGCTCGATCCCCAGTCGGGGGCATGCAGGAGGCAGCCGATCAATGACTCTCTCATCATTGACGTTTCTCTCTCTCTCTCTCTCTCTCTCTCCCTTCCTCTCTCTGAAGTCAATAAAGATGTAATTTTAATTAGTTAATTAAATAAATAAATAAAAGGTAACCACACCCAACTAACCATTGTGATATGGATATGGAACATTACCAACAGGCAAGAAGGCCTCTTTCTGCCCCCTTCCGGTCAAAGGTCATTGCTCTTTTGACCACTCTCCATTTTTTGCATCAGTTAGGTTTATCTGGTGTTGAACATCCCACGAATGAAAACATACAGTAGGTACTCAGATGCGTAGGCTCCCACACATTACGTTATGTCTGCTCTATCCATCCACATTGTTGTGAGCAGCAGTTCATTCTTTTCCAACGTTACATAGTCTTCCATCAGATGAATATGCTGCTCTTTATCCATTAACATGTGAGTGGTTTCCAGTTTTTAACTATTATGAAAAAAGCTATGAACACTCTTGTACGTGTTTTGGGGGGGATATAAACATTCATTTCTGTTGGGACTATACAGAGGAGTGGAATTTCTAGGTCATAAGGAGCATATATATTTACTCTGGAACCATTAAAATGTTTTCCAAAGTGGCTGCACTAATTTAAACCCAGAATGTATCTTCCATTTTCGAGCCTCTGCTTGGTGTCGTTAATCTTTTCATTTTAGCCCTTCTGGCAGCATCACTTCATTGTAGTTTTAATTTTCATTTCCCTCATGACTCATATCCAGAAGCTTTTTATGTGCTTTTTGTGTGTGACGTAATGGTTCATGTCTTTGCCCATTTCCTATTGGATGTCTGTCTTTTTCTTATTAATATCAAGTTCTTTATATATTTTAGATAGGAGTCCTTTGTCAGAGATATATATAGAAATATCTTCTCCTAGTCTGTCTTGCCTTTTTACTCTAATGATGTTTTTTGATGAAAAGACGTTCTTAATTTTCATTAAGTCAACTTATCAATATTTTAATTTTATATTTAGTGCTTTTTGCAACCTATTTAAGAAATCATTGCCTACCTCAAAGTCATGAAAATACTCTCCCTTTTTTTTAAACTTTGTTGTTTTATATATTTTTGAAAAATCCTCACCCAAGGATATTTTTTATTGATTTTAAAAGAGAGGAAGTGAGACAGAAGGAGAGAGAGAAACATCAATGTGAGAGAGAAATGGACCGGCTGCCTCTGTGGCGTGTTCCCACCCCGACCTGAGGATGAAACCCACACTGCGCTACGTGCCCCGGCTAAACTGAAGAGGCAGCCAGACCGCAGACTGGTTACAGGCCCTGCAGCAACCACAGGAGGCTGAATGGCCCAGGAAGTACCATGAGGCCCCCACTGGCTGAGAAAACCAGATCACAAGGCAGAGACCCCACACTTCAGCTGTGAAAACCATGAGGCAAAGAGCACCCAGGCGCCCTTGGGATAAGCCGATAACAGACAGCACGTCTGAAGTATGTGCCAGGGAGTCCCTTCCGCCAACACCGCAGGGAAGAAACAATGGCTCCCCTCCCTCTACAAATCCAGATCCAGCCTGGGAACAGCAGGAGGGCGCAGGGCACTTCTATCCAGTAAAAATAAACTCTAACATGTATTAGGGGCTTAGTATGTGCTAAGCACAGTTACAAGCTCTTTACATGTCTTAACTCATTTAATCTCCACAAGGATAAGGAGTAAATATTATTATTACTCCCATTTTAAAGATGAGAATACTGAGGCACAGAGAGGTTAAGTAGCACACCTCAGGTCACACAGAGAGTGGATGAGCTGAAACATAAAGACAGGCAGTCTGGCTCCAGAGCCCATGCTCAAACCATTACATAAATAGATTATTTGAACCAGTCAACAAAGATAAACCTGAATTTTTATAAATATGGAACTGGGGAACTATATTGTTATATCCACATGAGGAAAGTTAATGAGGCCATTACAAAGAAAGAGGCAGCTGATATGGGATGATCTCCAAGATGTATTAAGTAAAAAAAAGGAAGTGACAGAAAAGTACATTATATGCTACCTTTATAATCAATAGGTTTCATAAACACACATGCTTGTCTCTGGATAGATACTTCTGGAAATATACCCCAAAACTCACAACTCACAGTAGTTGTTCCTTGGAGAGAAGAGCCAGGAGTCCAAGTGGTAAGGGTTAAGGAGAAACCTGCTCTTCATGCCATTCCTTTCTGTGCCTTTTGAATTTTGAACTATCTGTGTATATCACCTATTAAAAAAAAAAAACACGACAAATTAATCGATATAAAGAAAGCCAAGTAGCCTTCTAGGAACATGGGGTGATGAAGGCCACCTCGCCAACCTGAGGGAGGCCCTCTGGCAGGAAGAAAGTGCACTAGAGATAACTCTCTAAGGAAAAGGAATTTCGGAGGAAAAAGAGAAAACAAACGTGACAGGATGCTTACTTGGGAGGTTTGACTGATGCACCAAGTTTTGGTAGAGTTCAGATTCCAAAGTGAGGTGTGAGGCCAAATGGAAATTTCAAAGTAGGTGCCAAGAGCACGTTAGACAACTGACCCACATCGAGGCCCTAAGGTGTTGGAAGAGGAGAGGGAGGACACTGTGAGGAGGGTTTCTCTGGAGGGAGCTATGACACTTTCTCCTTAAAGGTAGGGGAGCTTCAGCAGAACCCCCTGGAGACTCACTGTGCACTCCTTGCAGGATTAGTTATGGGGGCCCATGACTGAGAAAGCTAAAGGAGTGAGGTGGCAGAGAAGGGGGAAACAGGTGCCCCTACCCTGCCCTGCTCCCCAAGAGCACATGCAGGACTCCTCCTGTTGTCCAGGGGACACAAGTGAAAAATATTGGCAGGAGTGATGCCAAGTACAGAGCGGGTGCAGCCAACCAAAGGTAACGGCAAAGGGGCTGTCGGTGAAGGCAGGGAGTGGGATGTGTGTGTGACGGGCCTACAAAATTGCCTATGAGCGTGTTTCAAACATTGCTAGGCCCAGAGAGGGGAAGCCAGCCCGTACCAGTGAGTAAAGATTTTCTCACTGGTCCCTACTGTCCTTCCTACCATGTCCACTCTGCCCTGGCCCCTAGCAGAGCTCCCCGCAGTCAGCAGATAGCTGTAGGGGGAGGCAGCAGTGAGCAAAAGAGAAGCTATTCCCTCCCCCACCTTCCCTGGATCACAGACTCACCCGCAACAGGCTCCAGCTGGAGGATGGGAGGAGCTGGTATGACTAGGTTGAGGTTATGTTTGTGACTTAAAACCACCCTAAGGATTTTTATCACCTGAGAGCGACCAGAAATGGGATGGAAGTGCTTATGTCTTCACCCAGAAGGACAGGCTAAGCCTCTCCCTACCCCATGAAGAACGTTAAAAGGAGAGTAGGGGGTAAAAGTCAAGTTGCTCTGTGATCACAAAGCACAAGCCCAGTTACACGAAAGGATTAGTTAACAAGAGTGAATTCAAAGGCCCAAATTTAGTATGTAAATGTTTTCATTACTCTTCCTTCTCATCACTGCTTATCATGAATGATTAGCGAGATCTTTTAATATACATAAAATGCAGAGATTGCTCAAGACCTGCGCAGTCGAGAGAAAGAATAAAAAGTTTACACACATGTATGATGTCTCTCAATGATCCATGCTCGAAGAAAGCCGTGTGTGACGACAGAGTGTAAGCAATATTTAATATCGATACACAGATTAAAATCAAAGCCAGCAGCCACTGCTCACCTTGTTCAAGCTCACGTAGGGGACTTGATTATGCCCTTATGTCCATGATTCCACATGGAAGAAGGAGTACTGAGTCGCTCTTCTCTGTTTCCTCCATGTTTCTCCTGGGGTTGCTCTTTTAAACATTTTATAAAGTTATTTATCCAAATTCACCAACGAAACTTTTCTGTGCCTCCATTTTTAGTTTACAAGCTGTCTTCTGCAGTATCAGGGGCCAACTAACCCATTTCATTTCTCCATGTGAAAATAAGGCTTAGTTTTCTTAAGTCCCAACTCTCTTCCATTATATCCTGAAATATAGAAGAGTCTGTTGAACATTATGTGTGCAGTTTGGAGTTGGTCACTAAACCTGTGAACTTACCTGTTTTAGTATGATATACTTGGAAAATATTGCAGGTACCACCCAGGGGTGATCTTTCACCTCTCCATGTGCCTGCAATGAACTGGCGGATATTATTCACAGGTGCTAATCAGGGAGACCCAGGTTGGCTATATTACATAAAACAAAACATTAACTTTTAATCCTTGTAGATTATCCAAAGACAACACAGTCAATTGCACTGGCCTGTGCATTTTGTTTTTGTTTCTCCACAATACCCACCTGATTCTTTAGCAAAGCATGACAATCACCTAAGCCGAAACCTCATTTTGGAAGTTTAGTTCTCCAGAAGTGGAACTTTATACACGCAATATTCCCCAATGATTGAGAAAAGCTGATGTAGTTGTTGTGAAGGGGGTACAGTTCTTATTTGCTATTTCTATGAACATCAAGTTTCCCAAAATTTTTTCAATTTACATATCAAACAAGGGCTAATTTCCTCATATGCAGGGTGGGGCAAAATAAATTTACAGTTACTGTGTTTGTGTACTGTAAACCTACTTTTGCCCCACCCTATATAGAGTTTCTACAAATGAACAAGACCAACCCACAACAGAGAAGTGGCCAAAAAAAAAAAAAAAAAAAATGTATGGAGAGTTCCCAGAAAAGGGAATCTAAGTAGATTTTATAAAAAATGAAAAGATGCTCAGCTTCATCGTCATAAAAGAAGTAAAATTTTATTTATTTTAATAATATGTTCTTATTGATTTCAGAGAGAGGAAGGGAGAGGGGGAGAGAGATAGAAACATCAATGATGAGAGAGTCATTGATCAGCTGCCTCCTGGGGATTGAGCCCGAAATCCAGGTAAGTGCCCCGACCAGGAATCAAACTGTGACCTCCTGGTTCATGGGTCTCCGCTCAACCACAGAGCCATGCTGGCCAGGAGAGAAATAAAATTTGAAATGATAATGCAATGCCACTTTCACCTACAAATTGGCAAAAATCAAAAAGTTTGATAACATCTGAATGGGCAAGGTTGTAGAAGAGCAGGTACCCAGGCCTGTTCAGCTTTCTCAAGAGGGCTATTGGCAAAATGTATCGCAATTACAGAGGAAGGTGTGTGTTTGTCAAAACTTGCAGGGCTATACACTAAAAGTGATAAATTCTGCTCTATATAACTATACCTTAATTTTTTAAAAATGAAACTGTTACTATTAGCCTCCTCACAGTAAGTCCTATGTTGCCTGTAAAAAGAATGAGATTGATCTATATCAACTGTTAGCATATAAGTTCTAAAATACTTTAAGTGAAAAAAGCAGACTGCAAAATGATGTGTGTAGTCTATTCTTTCAAGCACAGACAAAGCCATACACTTATTCACACACCTATGTTTGTGAATGTGCATAACCTCTAGAAGTGTACACACAACAGTGGCTGCCTCTGGGGAGAAGATCTGGAAGCCGGGGGTGAGGGGACACTTATCTTCCACTATACATACTTTCATAATGCTTGGCGTTTGTTTTTCTAACCGTGTGTATATACTACTTTTTCAAGTATAATAAAAACCTTAAAAAGTGGGAATAAACATAAACATACGCGCCCTCAACCCAAAAACTTAACTTCTTGAAATTTACTCTGAAGGATACACTCAGCCAAGCGCAGACTGATGTGTGTTCAAGGCTGTTCACTGCAGCTTCGTTTCTAAGAACCAAAGACTGGCAACAACCTAAATGACCACCAGTGGGGCACTGGTGAAATCACGCTGCTACAGAACTGTGGAATACAGTAGTCCCCTCCATATCTGCACCCTCTGTGGTTTCAGCTACCTATGGTCAACCATGGTCCAAAAATATTAAATAGAAAATTCCAGAAACAAACAATTCGAAAGCTTAAAATTGAGTAGGGTGATGAACCCTCGAATGGTCCTGCTCTGTCCCACCCAGGATGTGAATCATGCCTTTGTCCAGCAAGTCCACGCTGTGCCCCACCCGCTTCTTAGTCACTTGGTAGCTTCCTTATTTGTCACACCAGCTGTCGCAGCGGCACAGTGCTCGTGCTCGAGCAACCGTTATTTTACTTAATAATACTGTGTCCACGTAGCCTTTATTATAGTATGTCATAATTATTTTCTTTTCTTACTAGTCACCGTTATTAATCTCTGACTGTGCCTAATAAATAAATCAAACTTTATCAAAGGGATGTATGTCGAGGAAGAAAACTGTGTGTGTGTGTGTGTGTGTGTGTGTGTGTGTGTGTGTGTGTGTGTGTGTTTGCGTGCGTGGGGCTTGGTACTACCCATGGTTTCAGGCACCCACTGGGGGTCTTGGAACACATCCCCTGTGCATAAGGGGGATACTGCACTTAGAGGCACTAAGAAAAAGAAATGAGGAAGCTCCTATGGACCAAAAGCGAAGTACATAAGTACATGCTGCAAGCTCTTTTTATTTTATTTTAAATAGGTTTTATTGATTTTGTAGAGTGAGCGGAAGGGAGAGGAATAGAGACATAAAAACACTGAGGAGAGAGACACATCCTGCATGCCCCCTACCAGGGACCGGGCCTGCAACCCCGGGCACGTGCCCTGACTGGGAATTGATCTGGTGACCTCTTGGTTCATGCATCCACACTCAGCCACTGAGCCACACTGGCCAGGCCAAGGTATCTTAAGTTGAGATAAAAGGGGGAAGATAATACTTTGCTTCTGGGAAGGAAACTAGGCATCTGGGGAACAGGGGTGGGAAGGAAAGATTTCACAAATATTTGTCGGCACTCTTTGATTTTTGAGCCATGTGAAAGAATTACCTATCAACGCAAACTTTAGATTTCCCTGGTGTAGTATTACCTATATAGCTGTGTGACATACAACAGAGGAGCTCACTATGAAAATAACCTTCTGTTTTTATGTGTCCTTTACCACCATAAAGAAGTGAGATCTGCCTCAGCGTTTCATTCTCGCCTGAAAATGAACTGGCCTGTGTCTAGGCGGCGCTTCTAGCCAGTTTTCTTGCCAGAACATGTTCATTGTGGCCAATTACAAAACGTTCTTCACCCTTTATCAACGATGTGGACACCTCGGGTGGAAAGCACTGAGTCGCCAGAGGGAAGGCTGGAGGCATTGACTTAGTAATGAAACTTTTCTGAAGCAAACAGTTTACCTCCTCCAGGCACAGATGGCTCTCAGCCAAGCACAGAGATTGTGGTCACACAGCCAGTCCCTCAGCCGGTCCCTCAGCCGGGTCAGCCTGTTGTGCCTGTTTCCCAGGACAGTGCTATTTGAGCAAAAGAAATATCCAGAGAAATTCAGGCACCACAGGACCAGACCACCACTTTTTATAATTATAGGTGTATGTATACCAATAATTTATCAATATTTCTAAATATCTTCAAGACTATTTAATTCCATGAGAATATGAAATAACTTAGATTCAAAAAGGAAACAAATATACACTCTCAATCTTGAGGAATCTGTCCCCAGAGCACACTGCCATAATGATAATTAGACTACATTAAGTATGTAATATTGATAATACTAATTTAAATTCTTTTCTATGTTGTAGTATGTGATGAATGGACATTATTATTTGAAGAAAAGGCAGTAAAAATATTGCACATGATAAATTATAAGTGCATTTATTCCCTATTAAGTATATTCCATGTGAATTTTTATCACACATTCAGTATCTGAGAATATTTCTTGGTCATAAGGGATTCTGAACCTCTGTGTAAGTTAGGGCTCTTTGGGTAACAAGTAAGAGAAAATCTGATCCAAACACTGGCTTAAACAAAACAGGAACTTCCTTGATTATGTAACTGAACAGGCCAGGAATAGGGCTTGCTGCTCGCTGCTAACTCAGATAAAAAGCTGCAATGGATCACCAGGGTGTCCCCCTCTCTCTCTGTCACAGCTCCATTCTCAGACCGGTTCCCACTCAAGATATCAAGATGGCGACAACAAATGTGGGCCTTACGTTAAGGTTAAAAATCTAGGAAGACAGAGAAAGAACCTCTCTCCCAGAAGTCCCAGCAAAAGTATCATTACTTCTCAATGATTCTGAATAAGGCTTCTATTAATCAATAAGTCTGGCCAGGGGCATGCAATATTTGGATTGATTTAGGTCGAGAGTTCTGTGCCTGAGCCAGGGGTGGGCCCCAGCCAAAGTAACTACCCTGGGGAGGCAGGGATTTCCACAGATGGGAGCTAGAGTACAGTGACCAGCAGAATGGTGGCCGTGGGCAGTGAAGAGAACAGCTGCCAGTAAACAGCTGTAGCCTAGATAATTGGCGTGCAGTGGAAATCCAGTAGGAGTGAGGATCTACAAAGAGCAAGAAAAGCCCGCTGAAAGAAAGGGGTGGAAATAGGAGATGCTTACATTAGCACTTGACATTAATATTTTACATGAAGGAGCCAATGTTGCTGGACTTGATATGCAATTTCAAAAAGAAAGAATAATTCATGTTTCCAGACTTGATGTGCAATTTAAAAAGAGGAAGAATATTGCTTTGTTCTTCAGAACTTAACAAACCCGTCATGAAATAAGCTTTGAGAAGAAAATTTTATCCTGAGGATTACTGCGAGTATAAGATGACTCTCGTCTAAAAGCATGTCAGAAATGAAAGACAGCGCTGGGAATCAGCTGCTGTCAGTGCTAGATGGAATGTCTCATTTGAAAATGATTTATTCCTTTCCATGTAAGGCTCTTCTATAATATGCAAATTGGAGGTGATTCGTACAACTCATGGAGTGGTAAGATAAGAGCTAGAGTTAAAAGTTTGGGTTAGGAGCAGAGTGACTTTTAAAAATACTTTTAAAGTCAGCTCCTATACTCATCAAGCATTTAATGGCAAGAAATTTAGTCCAAGAATTTTTCTAAGTCACTGCAGAGAATTAATAATTATCAGAGGAAGAAAAACATTTTACTCATTTCTGAAGAGGCATTGTCCTGCCCTTGGCACAGGGCCGGATGGATTTAGCGTGTATAATTTCTCCTGAGCTCCCCTGGCAGGGACTATTAGCAGCCTTCCTGACAGCTCTGCCCCACTTCTTTCTGGCTTAAAAAATAAACACACAAATAAAATAAAAGTCTTATTTCAACTGGGCAATGATGCACCCAGCTTGAGGGTCCAAGTAAATCACGCCACTATCATTTCCCTTTTGTCATTCCAGCAATGGCCATGGGGTCAGGCTCTGGCCCCAGACGCGGGCTGCGGGCCTCGATGTTCCTTCCTGCCTAAGGGGACCGAACGAAGAGAAAGAGAAAGCCCTGCTGCTGGCTCCTTCCTTCCTGCCGCGGGCCGGCAGCCGAGGCCACGATGTTTAGAGCAGCTGCGCCACCTGGCGGCCAGGAGGGGCAGGCCACGAAAACAGCTCGTTCGTGCAACACGCCATCCAGCTGCTGAACGCCCAGACAGCACCTGCTTCCACACGTTTGTTAAGCGGCATATTATGGGTCATGTGGTTTGAGCACTTTTAGTTGGATATTCTGTTGCTTTCAGCCAAAATCATTCATAAATGACATATCTCCTCCTCAGATTTCTGCCTTGTGATTGCCATACTAAATACCACACAGCTAAATCTAGAGGTTATATATTTGCCTTGCAAAACCTAAAACAAAGGACTCACTTTCAAAAATCCATCCTTGAAGAACATCTATTTCCTAAACTGTCCTATTAAAGTTTGCTCCAGTGTTCTCACCATCCCCCCCAAAATGTCAAGCCAGACCCTTTTTACCGTTTCCTTTGGAAAGCCATTAAATAAATTATCAGCTGTGACATTCTCTCACAGCTGACACCTGTCCTCCCATTTCAAATCTGACAATCAGTAAGATTTGAGGAGGGAAGTTCTGAGACCATGCTAAGGAAAAGCCTTCACTCATAGCCGTGCAAAGACACAACAGGCCGCTCCTGAAGGTGGTGGCCAACCTCACCCACAGAGGAGCTTAAATAGAAACAGAATGCTAGGACTTCAGGTGGAATTCAACTAAATAATCTTTTTGGTTTCTCTCAACTCTAATACTCAAGGATTGTATGTTCTAGGATCTCACATCTTAAGATGAAAAATGCCTTTGTTTGATTCTACAGAACTGTTTCATTACTATAATCTCTCCTTAAATATTGAATATTTACCCACTTTTTGCTGACTGCCTTACTCACCATGCTTAATATCATGTAACCCAAATTCTATACCCACTTCTGTACTAAAACGTTCTTGGTTTATTATTGACTAAAGATTCAGGTCAAACAAACACCTTATTTTTAAATTTTTTAATTATTATTACTTTATTTCTGAAAATGTTACAAAGAATCTACATGTATTTTTAGAATCCTCATTCTCGTATATATGTTTACAATATTAAAATCTAATCAGTCCATTCTCTATATCTGAGTGTTTCTATTTTGTTTGCTTATTTTGTTCCTGAGATTCCACATAAAAGAGAAACCATATGGTACTTGTCTTTCTCTGACTGGCTTATTTCACTTAGCATAATACCCTCCAGGCCCATCCAGGCTGTCACAAACGGTACGATTTCCTTCTTTTTTACAGCTGAGTAGTAGTCCCTTGTGTAACTATACCATAACTTTTTATCCACTGACTTATTCAATTTGCCCTTATTTCTCGTGTCTGTTCTTTTAGTCCCAACTCAAGATGCAGGGCACCTACCTGGTGGACCCTAGGCTCCAACTTCTGTCTCTGGATTACTAACCATCATCAGGACAAAACGGCACCACAAGGAGGATCATCTTTGTGGATTTTCATCCTTCCAGGACCTTAGCCTAGTAAATTCTTACTATTTTGTACTATCCTCCAAAATGGCTTAGTCTGTGCTGATAAAGATAGCAAATTGACAACTTATCAACTAAACAAAAAATTTGATTACCCAACTACTCAGATTTAATCCAAATGTTAACTAAGATTAAATCTGACCGTGTTTTATGTTATTCACAGGTGACATATTTTTCTAGTGGTCTTTTGTCTCAAACATGAAAAATAAGAATTCTCTTGCTGTCAATATTTTTAATAATAAGCGTTTACCCATAAAAATGTTAAACTTTCACATCTGTATGAATGTCAAAGATTATAAATTATGTTTTAAATAATTGTGGGAATTTTAAAACATGTCTAATGAAAGATAGTGTGGTTAACATGATAACCAGGATAGACTAGGTTATGCTGAAGAAATAAACAACACGGAACTTTCATTGGTTTAACCCACTAAAGTTTATTTTTCACCCACATGAAGTTGGCTGCAGGTACTGTGGCTTTCCAGACAGCTCCCTTCCAAGCTGACATCTGGGCTATTTCCATCTTTTGGTTATACCATCTCGAAGTTTGGCTTCTGCTATTTCAGTGGCAGGAAGAGAAAGACGCATCAAAAACTAACAAGTGCTCTTCTCTCTATGCTTTGTCCTAGAAATGACACGTGCCCCTTCTACTCACAGCTCATTCATCATAACTAGTCACCTAGACCCCCCTAAACAGCAAGGGAGCCAGGGAATGCCTAGGAGCACATGGACATTCAGTGATTAGTAAGTTAAAATAGATTATATCACTTCAGATGTGATTGAACTTAAAATGAACTCCTTGAAATATTTCCAACTAAGAGTTATTCCCCAAACAATAGAACAACCATGGTATGGTTTCCAGTATTTGAAGAAGCAGATTCTCTGCTGTCTCCCCCCTACAGTGGTTAATTTTTTAAGAGGTTCTGACAGCTTCAAAACATAAAACACAGCATGGATCTTTGTTTATTCTTGGATAGTTGCCCTATATGTAAAAGAAAGGTATTGGATAGAGTAATCTCTAATGTCACTTAAGAATCCTTGAAAAGATTGTTTAACAACCAAAAACAGTTACTTATTTCAATGTGGTATAATTTTTTCAAAATTCTAGCTTTTTAACCAAAATTTTATGCATTAGGAGTTCCAGTTCCTTGGGGGGAAAAGAAAAAAAAGCACTTGAGAAGTGAACTGGAGATGCAGGTAAATCCTATGCATCTAGTTCATGTCACACAGGGTTTCTACCCAAGGACCTTCATTTTTTTAATGAATGCATTTTGTTAGGCAATGTACATTTTTAAAAAATGGAAACACCACTCCTCGGGTGCAATGGCAGGGGGTGAGGTCAGCTTATTAAAAAATTAACACGAACTTATGCCACTCTCCATATATAACTTAGTGTGTCTGAGTTTTAGCAAGAGAATTCTTCAGTAAGAGCATTTTGCTAAGGTTGTTAGTACTGTTTCCTGTGTTCTGTGTATTGGTAAAAAATCAAGAGATTATTGATAGTAGTCTCTAAATTTGTGGTTACAAAATCAGATCTTATAGAGCCTAAGTGGATAGACGAAGTAGATATGGGGGAGTTGTGGAGACAGTCCGATTATTTGGAGTTCCTTGGAATATACTGAATTATGACATTTTGAGGAAAAGGCATAACATTTTATTTTTAAAACACCAACAGGGTTGGACTTTCCTGGGTAAGCCAATGGGACGACTAGCAGGACAAAGGAGTTGAGCTTTATGCAAGAGAATGGTTATGAAGATGGGGTTGGGGTGGGAGCTGAGCTGGGGAAGGAGCCCAGCAGTTCTGTGGTCACAGAAGTCATCACTGGGATTAGTTTATTGTGGCCATAACCCAGAAGGGCAACTCTCTGTTCCCAATGTCTTAGCTAGACTACTGAAGTCATTGCTCTTTGCGATGTGATGCTTTTACTTTTTATTTGCATTACCCATTTGTCCAGCTTTAGGAACTACCTTAGCCTCTGTCTGGCAGAAATGCAAATGCATCCAGAACACTCCATCCGACGCGCTGCCTTCCAGCCACACTCTCGTCTGTCTTCCTCCACAGTGTTTGCTTTTGATGGAAGCTCTTCTCCAGCCCGGTTTCTGTCCTGCAGCAAACACAGACCTTGCACGCGGTCCCACTGTGATCACTTGATTGTGTTCTTTCTTTTCTTCAAATTCATTACTTAATAGCGAGTTTCATCTTTTACATAGATATGTGCGTGAGTGTGATACCCGGCTATTTCGGTGAAGAAAGGTGCTGCAGGAAAAGACCCTGAACCACACGGTCGGGGTTTCCCCATTGCTGCAGGTGTGCGGCCTCCATTCAAAGTCTCTCTGTCACGAAGGCTTGTCAACAAATCCTACAGGTGATTTATTCAGTTAGTTCTGAGCTTGCCTTATCTTGCCTTATTTTTAACTGCTTGTCAATCCTATTATATGTCGCTATAAAAAGACAAATATTTCTGTCTTCATTGTTCTAAGGAAAAGCAGCTCCAGATCTGAGCCTGACTGCGTTGGTGCTCTGGGAAGAGAGTACGCAGGGTAAACTGTCAGATAAGGTGAGACTGGAGCCAGATGAGCCGGCTCAGGTGGAGACAGCGCCTGTCGGGCCTCCCACAGTGAGCTGCCTGCCATGGCAAATGACCTTGAAATCTGGGAGAAAATCTGATTCTGCTGAATCCAGAGAACCTCCCTAAGACAAGAGAATGTGATGTCACCAGCCACACACACACACACACACAGATAAGAAAACGACGACGACAACAACAAAACACCTGTTCTGTCTGGTTTTCTAGGGTGCTGGGAACCAGGGTTGTCCTCCTCCCTCCACTTTGTCCAGGGAAACTTCTAAATGCAATGCATACCTTGGATCCATCCCAGGCAGGACTAACGCTAATTAAAGTGATTTTTGAAATAAAGATAAAAATCAGTCATTCAGTTAAGTTCAAAAGGTACCAGTCTTTAAGCCCCAAAGAAGGGAGGGGAAAAATCTCAGAATTCTGGGTCTGAGAAAAATCCAGGAATTCTTATCATACAAGGGGAACCCATCGCAGTGTAAGGACCACAAGCAGTTAAGTCAGAGTGTGTAAGTCCCAAGAACTATTATGAATTTTGGAGGTGAAAGCATGAGGAGAAAGCAGAGTAATAATCAGTATGACCTGTAAAGTTCTGTCTATTGAAAGAGATCAGACATAAAAATTAGAGTTGCATATCAAATTGTTTATCAATGTAACATCAATGCTCTATATAAAAAGAAATGATCTTTAAAAACAGGCTAGAAATAAATAAATATGAAAACACCAATCCCCTAAAAGCTGGAGTAGATATGACTATTATCAGACAAAGTTGACTTGAAGGCAAAACCATTACTAAGGATAAAGTGGGTAACTTCATAATGATTAAAGATTTTATTTACTGGGGAGGCATAATAATTTTTAATGTATATGTACTTTATGAGATAGCCTGGAAATATATAAAACAAAAACAGAACTAAAAAGAGAAAGAGACAAACCAAAAATCATTGTGATAGATTTTAATGTACCTCTTTCATTAATTCCAGATAGATTATAGACTTAATTCTGAAGGTAAAATTATAAAGCTCTTAGAAGGTAAGTTAGGATAATAATTTCATGAAACAGTTTTCTTTAAAAAGATACAAATATTTCCTACCAAGACACAGAAACAACACACTGATCATAAAGAAGAAATCTGATAAATTTGACCAAATTAAAATTAAGAACTTTTGTTTATCAAAAGATACCATAAAAATCTGAGGGAGAAAAAACTATAAAATAGAAAAAAATATTTACGATACATAAAACTAACTTAGGGTTTATATAGGTAATTTATTTAAAAAGAAAAAAATACTTCCGTAAGTCAATAAGAAAAAGCCAAGGACCCAAGAGGAAAATTTTCAAACACTTGAAAGGCCTTTCACAAACAGGAAACCTAAAAGGTCAAGAAACATATGAAAATATGTTAAGCTTTATTAGTAATCAGAGCAGTGTAAATTAAAACCACCATGAGATTCCATTACATATCTACCAGATTGCCAAAACTTTAAACTCTGACAATACCAAGTGTTGGTGCAGACAAAAAACAAAAGGGATGCTTAGAGTTTGGTACTTATACTATCCTACTTTAAGATACATCCCCTAGGACTCAGCAATTTTACTCCATGCTATATGCCCTGGAGAAACTCATGTGCACGGAGACACACGATCAAGAATGTATGTAGCGGCATCGCTTGAGACAGCAGTGGGAATAACCCAAAGGGCCATTGACAGGTGAGTGGCTAAGTAAACCGTGGTGCAGGTACACAAAGGAATATTGCTCCGCGACATAAGGAAATGAACTACAGCTACAACTAGGGCATGGAGGAAACGCAAACCATATGAGCGATGAAAGAAGCAAAAATCGTCTGCTTCCAATGGTGTAAACTAAATTATGTTTTTTAGAGATAAGTATGTAGATGCTGAAAGCATAGAGAAGAGTGGGGGACAATTATCACTAAACTTGTTACCGTAGTTACCTCTGGGGAAGAGAGGTTTGTGGTTTGGGACACACAATGAAATCCTAGAGTGCTGCTAATGTTCTTTTTCTTAACCTGTGCTGGTTACATGGGTGTTTGCTTTGCAAATTATAGTGAAACTATGCATTTATATTTTATGCACACTTCTGTATTATATTTGTAATAAAAATATTTATAAAAGAAGGAAGTCTGAAAACGAATGAGTTAAGCATCCAACTTAAGGTGTTAGAACTGCAGAATAAAGCAAAGAGTGTAGAAAAATAATAAAATAAGCAAGATATTATATAATGTATTGTATATTATATGTTATATGTGCCTATAAAATACATTACATATTATATATAAAATTTTATTTATTTTATACATTTCATATTTTATATATAAATTATATATTTATATACATATAATACATTTCATATATAAATAGAAAATAGAGAAGCATCAAAGCCAAAAGTTTAGTCATTGAAAAGACAAACCTCTTTAGAGACTAAATAAGGCAAAAAAAGGTGCAGATAATATTAGAAATAAAAAACAGGACATAACTATAGATGCTTAAGAGATTTGAAAAGGTAAAAAGATATTTTTGACCAACTTCTTAAAAGAAATAGTTTTAACAACTCTTTGCCAATGAATTTGAAAATAGAAAAATAGAGCCTACTAAAACTGACTCAAGAAAAAATGGAAAGCCTGCAGGGTTTTATAACAATTACAGAAAATTGAACCAGTTTAAACTATTCTCACAAAAAAAACAATAGACCCAGACAATTTTAGGAATAAGTTCTCTCAATAATTCTAGAAGCTAATAATTTTAGCCTTATTACAAACTATTCTAGAGGCTAAAAAAAGAATAAGTTCACCTAACTCACTTTATGAGGCTAATTTTACTTTGACATCAAAAGCTTGATAAGGAAAGTGCATGATTGAAAAATTACAAACCAAACTCATTCAAACAGAGAAGCAAATGTTTTAAACAAAATGTTAACAAAAGGAATCTCGCAATGTATGAAATGATAATATGCCACATCCGAGTTAGATTTAACTCAAGCATGCAAGATGGGTGTATCAGTTACCTATGCTGCATTGAAAACAAAATGACAATACTCAAAAACTGTGGCTTGAAACAACAATTTATTATTTCTCAGAATGCTTCGGGTCAGCTGGGTTGGTCTTGCCTGGGTCATTTGCATGGCTGCCACCAACTGGGAGCTCAGCTGGGGGTAAGTGGCCTGAGGTGACCTCACTCACATATCTGGGACCTCATTTGGGATTCTGGACCTCTCTCTCCATGAGGTCTATCATCCTGGCCTTTTCCATGTTTAGGGAAGCATTCTAAAAAGGAGAGAACAAAAGAACAAAGCCTCTTGAGGCCAAGGCTTCGAAATCACTCAGTGTTTCTTCTGCCACATTCTAGTCCAACAAAACACAAGGCTGGAGTAGATTCAAGGGGATGAATGGCAAAGTCACATGGCAAAGGGGTATGAAGGATTTACACAATCCAATATTAAGACTTAACTATAAAGTAATTGAGATAGCTACCATGAGTTCAGTCCTGAGTCTTAAAATAGAGATTTTTAATAAAAAGGAAAAGTTTTCTTCAAGGTAAAAAAAATTTTACTATTTATTTGTTTATATATTCCCCCATTCCAAAAACAAAAAAAGACTTGTGTCATCAAAATAAATACAGTACTGATTAAACGAATGAATGAATGACAAGTAAAAACATAAGGGTAAAGCAAGCAAAATCCAAAAGTCACTTAGAAGTAATACACAACATAGAAACTGTAAGATCCTCTCCACCCTCCAGAATTACAAGCAGATTTAGCTTTCTATCAGCCAGCCCAAAGAAAGAAGAAAAGTCTGTTGCCCATCCGCAGCATTCATAAGATAAGAGCAGATGCTCAAGGGAAAATATTCTTTCCTAATTCTGTGAATGAGAGAAATTTCTCCCATTTAGGAAAACAACTGAGAGGGGGCAGTGAGGGAATCAAATGTCGACAGCCTTGGAGCCAGCAGGCTTCAGCAGTGGCAAGAAGTAGCACTGCTGGCACAAACATCAACAATTTGACACCAGGTATTGGCAGCCTGGGAACAGGGGACAGTGAGAGGCAGCAGGCGGCAGGGGTGTGGCCTTCAGTTGGCCCCTGAAGAGAGAAGAGCAAGAACAGAAACTTCAAGGCAGCCAAGAGAACGAATTCACACCACTTGTGAGATAACACAGAGATTCCAAGAGCTCTTTAGGAGGAGACGGAAGAATCCTGGAATAGGTGGGGGAAGAGAGAGAAGTGTTTGCTATGTGACTACTACTTGGGACCTCAGATCACACATGGGGTATGTTTTCTTTTCATTTTTGTCAAATCAATACATATATTTCTTTTAAAAAATAAAATAGAACTGTTAGCTTACAGTGAAAAATAGCAGAATTCTGCCCCTTTGATTCCCATCCCCAAGTCCCCACACCTTTTAAGGAACTTCTTTAAACTTTTGGTTGTTTCTTCTGGCTTTACCTCTATGTATCTAAATCGTGTGCTTACATTGCCATTTCTTGATTTTTTTACTTTAGCTATTACCTATTTATTTGCTACTATGGTAAATGAAGATTTAGCTCTCTTAAATCATCTTCCCCAAATATAGTCACTCACATATATTTCCTCATTCCCATTTTCCCAAATTAGTTACACTGGCATTTCTGTCTAAATAAATATTATGTATATTATTGTGCTTAGTTTCTGTCATTCACAGTTGTGATGGTATGTACTATGATAACATTTCCTTCCTAAACAACTTTATGTTTTTTCCAGTATTAATAATCGCCTTGGGTTGTTTTTTTTTGTTAGTTGTTTGCTTAATTATCCACATCGAAATCACTAATTTAACTCCAAACTATCCAATGTAATTAAAAATTATTTCTAAATACATTCAAATATTTGGATACTCTCTAAGTTTAGTTTTCTCCCTGGAAATCTCTCTTGGAGCCCTCTGCCTTCCTTCTCTAACATGTACCTGTTGTTTACTAGGCCTGATGCCAAGCGTCATCCTGACGCTTCCCATCACTAAAATCCTGGGAATTCTTTTCCCCTCATTTATGTGTTAGATATTCTGTTTCAAAATACAGTGTATTTCTCTTCTTGGCTTCCTTTTTCACATCATTTCGTGTTCCTGAGTAAAAGTGTCATTATTATACTCTCATACCTGAGTGATAATTTGCCTAGGTATAGAATTTTATACTGGAAATCTATTTTTACCTCAGATTTTTAAGCACTGCTCTATTTCCCCCCAAAACACGTCAGTGTTTTGTTGTTTTCCTGAGTCCTGAATTGCTTCTCCTTCCTTTGAATTCTGTCTATGGCTTGTTTGTTTGTTTGTACAGTTAGTGTTGGTTGTCTTTGTTTCTCTTGTTTAAGTCTTTTTTAAATATCAAGTGATCTTTTGTTGTCCATTCATATTTTAAAATAAGGCACTAAACGATTAACTGGAAGATTTGAATATGTGTGCTGGACTTGCAACTGATGACCTTCACTGTGGAACAACTGAACACACATATTCAGATTTTCTGTAGGGCTGTTCACTTTCTCCAGAGAAAGCTTGAACCTTCTGGCTCCTGGGCTCGAGGGGATAGAGCTATCAGCATGCTTCCTTTCAGCTTGCTTGGCACTTAAAATGTCAAGAGAGAGGGTGGAGGGTCACCCTTCACTACACGGACTTTGTCTTAACCTTGCTCAATAGTATGGTGCTTCTGCCTTGCCTGCCACTGTGCTTGTCCCTGAATTGGGACATGCTTTTTCAATTTATTCATAGGTTAAACCTCCAGTCTCTGCTCTGGGCATGGGAGAGAAATTAGCATGTCACAGCAAAGGAAACAGAGTCAGATAATTCTACATAGGAAAAGATGTTGGAAAAGGAGGATTTGACAGTTAAACATGGCAGATGGAACATATGGCACTTATTTTCGTTGCCTTTAAAAACTGCTAAAATGAGAATGAAATTTCTGAAATGAACAAACACAGTAAAGGAAGAACGTGAACAGCAATGTGCAGTCAGAGTTCTGGCAGGAAACAGATTTGCACACTCAAAGGAGATGAACTAGAATTTAACGAGGAAACTATTTACAGAGGTGTGGGCAGGATCAAGAGCACCAGTAAGGGGTAGTGAAGCACAAGGTAACTGACAACATTGGGAAGCTATCACCATCCCGAGGCCTGAAGAGCAGGTGGAAAGAGTGGTTACTGGAACCTGGCAAGAGCTCTAGGAGTAGGAGAGGAGCACCCTACAGGAGCTGTGGAATTAGGTAGAAATATTCTGCCATTACCAAAACCATGGCATTCCAGGGAGGAATTATGGGGGAAGGTGGGAGGCAGCAATGGGAATAAACACCCTTACATCTACAATCCTATCTCCTCCCACTCTTAAGCCTCTGCCAGTACCTCCAATTAGCAGAATTCAGTTTGAAGCCAAATGTCAGAGGAGCCCAAGTTCATAGAAGTTATCTTTTCAGGACACAGAGTGGGGCAGAAAAGATGAAGAGTGGGTTTGGAGCAACACAACAGATAAATAACAGAAGTGCAGACAAGAGATGTCAACACATTTTTGAAAGATGAAAATTGGATGAAGGAATTACTAGAATTGTGACAGCTTAATGCCAGAGGGTCATGATAATGAGAAGAAAGCTGCTACTAGCAGAGCATCTTGGAAATGCCCAGAATTCGGAGGCTCCAGGCATCTCTAAAGGCAGAAATTCATGGTACCACTGAAAAAGGACTGGTCAAAAACTTTAAATGGCAGAATGGAGTCCAGTTCCCCAGAACTCCATTCTGTAAAGACAGAGGGACTCTCTTTCCCACTCCAAACCAGAAAATGTTAGGGTGAAGACTATGAATGTGCATTTTTAAATGTGCTTCCAAAGAGAAATTATGCTCAGGTTTTAGACAATCGTATTTATGCACAGTTGATTAGGTTTTCTAAATTTGGTGAGAAGGGCCTGTTCCTGGAACTTTGGAAAGATGGAGCACATGACTCGGGTTGAATTAACCCAACCCTGAGGTAGCTGAAGTAGTAAATAAGGCCCCTCTATCTCAGCCCAACAGAATAAGATAGAAGAGGGAGAAGTACTTTCTACATATCTGAGGAATTGTATTTCAGGGGCTGAAGAAAGAAAGGGTGTTTGTTGTGTTCTGTTTTAGGCTGAAAGATTGGCATGTTCTATTATTCTATTATACTCATTGTGTATGTAACCCTGTCTGATGAATTTTATTTCAGCATCATACAGCATAATTTTAAATGAGATACAGAGGGGAGGAATGCCTTCTCAAGTAGTGGAAAGCAGTGATTTTTAACAAAACTTAATGTGCATAAGAATTGCCTCAACCCCAGAAATTCTTATTCAGAAGTTTGGGGCAGGATCCAGAAATCCTCATTTTAAATAAACACTCTAGGATATTCTTATGTCCACAAAACACACTTGGGAAAACACTTGGCTTGCCCTTGACAGAATGTCATGACCTAGCTTTCTGGGTAGAACATCAAAGGAACACTTTATTAAAAAAATGGCTAAACTACCCATTTCATGAGTCCCAAGTGTAGAACCAACAAGGATTGAAGAATCAGCTGCATAAAGCTGCATACAGGACATTTCTGATATTCTGCTAAGCTCCCTGGAAAGGGAAAGCAACACCTTCGATTTCCTGACAATAAAACAGCAACAACACCTCCCCAACCCCCACACACAATTTGCCGGTTAGTAGTGGATGCACACTCTAACCACTAGGGGGCGTCCAAGGATTTCTACACACAAACTCCCTTCCCATGGGGCCAGAAATCTGATACTAGTCAAGGACATTTTGGAGCTTTATTGCAAAGTGGGGAGCAAAGAATGGAAGGAACTAAAAGGCTAAACGCATTTGCTTACCCATGGAATGTCCTTTCCTTCTGTCTCCTATTTAAGTCTGCATCTTAAAAAGTGGTTCTCTCAGGTAACCTGGCTTGGTTTGCCAGGGTTATTAAAGAAAAATTATTCTAACAATACTGTATTATATAATTCAAAGTTGCTAAGAGAGTAAATCTTAAAAGTTCTCGGCACACCAATACAAAAAAAGTACTATGTGAGGTGATGGATGTGTTAACCAATATTTTTGTGTACAATATGCATGTGTATCAAATCATCATATTGTTCACCTTCAATCTACACAATATGAAATAGCAATTATATCTCAATAAAGCTGGGGGGGGAGAAAAAATATTCTGACACTTGTTAAAATGGTCAGGAAGGTTTTATTCAAGACGACTGCAATAAGTGTCAAAACTATTGCAATGGGGAGAGAGGTCAGGCTCAAGTCTGAATACAATAAGGACAAGTGGGGATTTACAGCCAAGGAGCCAGGTGGGGGTGGAGGGTCAGCAGATGGAAATCTGCTAAGAGGATACATAGCAGGATTCTTGCTGCAGGCAGGCTAAGGACGGATGTGAAAGGCAGGGGATGAAGAACTTGATCAGGCACGGAAGGTTATCAGATACCCAGAGTGGGGGATTCTCTCTAAACTAACTAGGCAGGATTCTTGCTAAAACTAGGCTGTGCAGGACTGGTAAGGGGGTGTGGGGGTGAGGCCAAAGTTGAGACCTAGCTGAAAAGAACGATGGCTCAGAGGAGCCTGACTAAAGTTCAGTCAAGGAAAGAGTCATTTTCAGGATTTATGCAGAAACAGGTCTTTTTCTCTTGGTTTTCCTTTTCTTTTTTTCACCCTTCCCAGGAGAAGATTAAAGTGTGTCCCTGAGAGCAAAGGACCCGAGAGGCCTGTTTTGTTACCTACCTAGACCTTGATCTTGAAGTCCTCCCTGGCTTAGCAGATTAGAAAGAAAATCAGGCCAAATTCCCAGTCGGCAAAAGAGCAAATAACCTCCTCATGCCCCTTTCATATATTTTTCTCAGCGGTCTGATGGCTGGTAGAGTATTTGGGGATACATAATCCAAAACCTCTCTTTTACGCAATTAACCTTGATGATATAAAACTGAATATACAGGGTGGAACAAAAGTTTACAGTTGTTCGTATAGAAAATAATACAGTAATAAGTAGTATACAAGAATAAACTCTGTGTTTCCCATACTCACAACTGGACACCTACTTTTGCCCCACCCTGTATAGTAAGAATACACAGGCACATTCTGGAAACTATGTATCTAAATACTAAATAAAATCCCTTTAATTTGTTTTTCCAGATCTACAAAATAGATTTAACAATATTCTCAAACTTAATCTAAGACTCCCTAGAATGTGTCATAACAAACAAAATTTAAATAACTTACAGCGCAATCCAATCATCAGAACTGTCCCGTGTGTGCTTTTCCACTCAGTGCACAGGTGGTCAAGGTCTGAGATGTGTCCAGCACTATGCTTGCTGTCTCGTTACTGGAAATAAACTGTCTGCCCCCTTTGAATAGGAAAAAAAGACACTTCTATAACTTATGAAGTGATCACCATGATAAGTCTGGTACCCATCTGATACCATACATAGTTATTACAATATTATTGACTATATTCCCTATGATGTACTTTACAGATTTTTTAAAATAATATTTTATTTTTCAATTACAGTTGATGTACAATATTTTATTAGTTTCAGATGTACAACCCAGTGATCAGACGCTTATATAAGTTACAAAGCGATCACCCCCAAAAATCTAGTACCCATCTGACACCATACCCAATCACCATGTTGTATAGCTGAAACATAATACTGTATGTCAACTATAATTGAAAAATTAAAAATTATTTTAAATTAATTTTTTTTTTTTTAAATGAGAAAAAGACTCAAAAAACTAACCTGTCCAAGGTAAAACTGCTGGAAAAGCAGAATCAGAAATTTAGTGGAGGTCTGAGTTTAGAATCATTAAAAATAATTTCTATCATTTCAAAGTAATATATTTTAAACTGAAATGGGGTCATAACACATGCTTTGTAAACTATTTGTTCCAGATGGTATGTCATGAATGTCCTCCTACTTCATAACCTTAAAATTCACTGGTTTGTTTTTTAAATAAAACTTATACTTGTGGGAAAAACCAGCAGCTTGAGAAGGAAGGCCCATGGTTGATTCCTTTCCCTCCCAACTACGGGGTGGGGGGTGGAGGCGGGGGTGGTGGACCAAAGAAATGTAAAGTAAAAGTCTTTATTAGCACTGCGGAGAAACATCCAAATATCAGACACTGACGAATTTTACTAGCTTTAGGGCAGATAGTTTTAGATTAAAGAATATACACAGGTAGGATTGCCAGATTCAACAAATAAAAATACAGGATGCCCAGTTAAATCTGAATCTCAGATCAACAATACCTTTTTGGTATAAAAATTATTTATACTACTGGCTCACGCAGTAGTCATTGTTTTTTTAACATTCAAATTTAACTGGGCATCATGAGTTTTGTCAGGCAATCATACCCCAGAGCCTATCCACAGCTTCCCTGAAGCGACTTCAGGACTGAGGAGGAAGGAGGGAAGGAGATGCTGGAGCTCAGGTCTGAAGGGACAAGGGCTGGGACTGGAGGAGGGTAGTGAGGCTGCCCAGAAAAGCTGCATCTGGGGTTCCAGTTAGCTGTTAAGGATCCTGTGGGTAGTAGTGGTTCAAAGCTCCAGGGATATCAACTGACACACTAACATGTAGAAGACCTGTGGTGGGAAAATGGGTGCTCTGAAACACAGCTAGTGGTTAAACAGATCAATGCAGATTTTCTACAGAACAAGCTGGCTATGTATCAAAAGTTTTAAAACATGCATACACTTTAACCTAGCAATATCTCTTCTGGGAATCTGTTCTAAAGAAATAATAATGTGTTCTTTAAAGTTCTGTTTATAATGAAGTGAACACAACTTAAAGGATGAACAATAAGAGAATGTTTAAGTTAAGGTGCACACATATATTAAGGAATACTATGCATCATTAAAATGATTCTATAGATTATGTATTGACATAGGATTTTTCACCATATAGTTTAATTTTTTTTATTGTAAGTTATATAAAGCTACAACACTGCATTAGGGTAAAATTCCATTTTTGTAAGAATGTATTTATATACAAATACATATGCATTTTATGCATAAAAAATGTCTGAAAGGGTATATACCAAAATATTAATGATTTTTTTTAAGTAATAAAAACATGGATTTTTTTTCTTTTTACTTTTATCTATTTTATATTTTTTCCTTAAAATTACGTATTACCTGGGTAAACTTCTTTTTAAATATATCTTTATTGATTTCAGAGAGAGGAAGGGAGAGGGAGAGAGAGAGATAGAAACATCAATGATAAGAGAGTCATCATTGATGGGCTGCCTCCTGCATGTCCCTGACTGGGGATTGAGCCCGCAACCTGGGTATGTGCCCTGACGGGGAATCAAACCGCAATCTCCTGGATCCTAGGTCGATGCTCAACCTCTGAGCCACACCCGGCCGGGCTGGGTAAAAAATATTTAAGTTTTTTAATAATCTCTTATTGGTGATCATATACTTTTGAGTAATTATAAAATGAGATTGCAATTATAAAATAAGCTTCAATATTAAAGAGTATCTTGTCCAAATAAATGAGCACTGAGTTTCTCAAGGGTGCCAGGCGCTGTGCTGTAAGCTGGGAATAGAGAGGAATTCTCTGCCCTCCAAGAGTCTAAAGGCCACATTCCTTGGTGAAGTTCCTTGGCTCTTGGCCTCGCTGGCTCTGAAACCCAGTTTGTCAGCCCATTCAAGATCATCTCTCACGTTAACCAAATTCACAGAGGCTGATAAACAAACTGGGACAATGTATTAATTTGTGCTGAGAATGATCACAGTCACATAGACCAGAATAGTACCCCAAGCATGACCAGCACATTTCCCCCCATCAGCTGACCTAGAAAGGGAACCAAGTTATGACTAGAATGTTGCTTGCTGAGCCTGGAATCATACCAGGGGCAGGTAAAAGCTCAAAAGTTTAGTGGGACCTGGCTAAAATAGCAGGTAGTACCTTCTCCTTTGCCAATAGAACCATAAACACCACAAGGGTGAGGATTTACCTTCCCAGGCAGCAGTGGCTGGATGGACTTGCCAACATTCATCTCAGAGAGTTTCCTTTTATGAAAACATCCAAAGGCTAACAAACATTGATTTCCTTCCGACTGCATCCTTAATGTCTACAGTTATAATTTGCTCAGATCTGGGGCCATTCCATTCCTTAGAGTAATTTTTGCCTACTTTTTCTTTGCAATTTTGTGTTCGGGTAATTTAACTCTGAAGATTTCCTTAATTTTAATGATGAGACCTTATTTCCTTAATTTCCCTTTATTAAAGGGCACCCTATTTGTGCACTCAACGTACAACAACTTTTAAATACTAAATGCATTTTTTTAAAAATTAGGACAAAATATTCCAAGTCAGGCTGGAGGCGGGGGATCATGGAACGGGTTTTGGTGAAGAATTAGGAACCATCACAGGCCTCTACAACTGTTCACCTGCTCCCCGATCACGATCACACTGGGGCAAAATTCTTATGTTCAAATACAAAACTGAGCCCCTACTACACAAGGTAGAAGACAGCGGGCACAGATCCTCTCCTAAGATGGTCATAAAGGAGCTGCTCCTTGGTGTAGCTTTTTTGGTTGCCAACTTACCTATTCAAATTTTCTGTAATTGGAACTAAGGTCCACACAAGCTACGCAACATTCTAAATTCCTAAGAACATGGTGGATTCACTGTAGATTATCTACAAGGGAAACTAAGCACATTCTTAGTGTGGCAGCAAGGGCATACTTTGAGCACACTTATGTGTGTGAGCATGTGTGCATGTGCACACCCATGCACACACACACAACTATTTGGAAATATTTCAATATTTGAGAGTTTAAAAAAGCCACTGAAATAATCATCATGCAAAATTACAAAACAAATAAGCATAGAACTTATTTGACTTTCTAATACTTATTTTAAGTGTTAGTTTTTTTGTTCCTGTTATTTGTTTTTTAAGTTTCACAAACTCTTAGTCCAACCTTGGTGATATTAATTCTAGTATAAGTGTTTTTATAACCTTTAACATTAAAGCCACCTGATGTTCATGCTCATCAGGCAATTACATTTATGTTCTAAATTACAACATGTCTCAGCCACTGGATCATTCCCAACTCCTTCCAAGAAGCCATGAGAAGTTTTTCACATTGCACTTTCATCATACACCAGAATAGCTCGTGAAGTTAATTATACTTAAAGTTAAGGTCCTGTGCCAAACACCCAATGCCTAACCATTAATTATTATTTTCTAAGTATTAAGAGTGCAGTATAAGCTGTCAAGTTCATGTCAAAACCTGGTCCCTGCCCCAAGGCTTACCATATAAATTATAAAAACAAATCCATTCAGACTACACACTACATCAAATTAAAAGCAAGGCTAAACTTAAAAGACACAAAGTTCACGTACGTTTTGTAAAACCCAAAGAAGTTACCATAATTCTACCTGGAATTTGTTGGTTTGAGGGTAGAATTTTGTATTTTTGTTTTAATCTTCTAGCAGTGCCACTATAATGCTGTTTGATCAGTGAAAATAAAAATAAAACCAACCCCCCTTTTCTGAATAGACATGAATTTTAGAGAAAAGACCGTTGTAGAGAGTTAAGGTTTGCTGGCTGTGGGGAGTTTGGTCAATGATTTTCTTAAATGCCAAAACAATGCTGGCATTTTCTAGAACACAGAATTGAAAATTTTTTATGTAGCAATAGAAAGAACTTGAAGTTATTTTTTGGAACAAAGTGAAGGATGGACAGATAGATGGATGTATAACATTTACACAATGGTTCTCATTAAGTACTTCTTGATGAAAATGAGATAACTGAAGGCAATCTCTTAAAAATGACTTAATATGAAATATTTTTAAATTTCTCCTCCCACAAATGAGTAAATTATAGGAATGCTATTTCAAAGTGTGGTAAAAATTATGTTGCTTCAAAATGGACTGTCTACAACATTAAGCAAAAGATGCCAGACACAGATGGGTACTTGACTCTACTTACACAAAATCTAGAAGCTGGCAAATCTATGATGTGTACTTTACCACCTGCAAATTATACCTCAATAATGAAGAAAAATGGTCTGTAATCAGGTAAGATCATTTCACAGAACTGAAAATCAGATACAGACGTTAAGAAGATTTTATTTTCCTTAAATTGCCTATTTGGAATGTAATGAAGTTTTTCTAAGTATTTTGAATAATCTGACCTTTCCAAATTACCCTAGGTCAAAATGTGGGTGGTCATGAATAGCAAGATGTTCATTTAGTTAGTTATTATGGCTTACATTGGCAAGACTCAGTGTACACCTTTAAGGCCACTGCTGCCACTCCTCCTCAAACAATCAGGTGGATTCTCTTTTCTAAAGAGTTGCGTTATTTATTTACATGACAGATTATTAAAGGAATCTAAGAAATAAGACCATGCAAGCTGCACCCTGGAAATCCATGGCCAACAGAGAGCAGGGGTGCACTGGCTGCAGAGGGAGGAATCTCAAGCTCCAGGATGATCTGACTGTGTATCTGACTGTGAGGTAGAATTTGACCTACTATTTTGCATCTTCATGTTTTGGGTAACTGTTCTTCCAAAATAAGTTATTTTGGAAGTTTCTACTCATGCATATTTAATACAAAAACAAAGAAATTATTGACGCTGTAATATAGTGAGAAGTCATTGCAGAGGAGAAAGAGCACGGACTTGACAGTCATAGAAATCAGGAGTCAAATTCTAGCTTTTCCACTCCCTAAATATGCGACTGTGGAAAAATGATCTAGTTTTTCTAAACTTCAATTCTTCCCCTGTGAAATGAGGTTTATAATAGCTGCCATATACCGTTATCTTAAGGATTACAGACAATTTATATATGAGTGCCTGGAACACTCAGCAAACAATGGTGGTGGTGACGGTTAAGTGTTAGGACAACTGGATACCAGCCATTTCCAGCACTTATGGCTGAATGGCTTTGTTCAAGGCCTGTAGTGTTTCATTTACAAAAAGAGCCCCAAATATCCATCTGTTGAGGAATGGCTTCTGAGGTTAAATTAATTTGCAAGCAGTCTATTTTTGTCCTTTCTTGCCCTCCTATGTGGTTCTGCTGAATTCAGGAATTTTAAATTACAGGTACCAGAAAAAGAAAAAAGGTCTATTTATTGTATACACATAACACAAAAGGAAAAAAAAGCAGAAATGGCAAATAGCACCAAGTACCCAATCCTAACCTCCAGCTGCGTCCCAAGGCAGACGATTCCCCTGGTCTAGTAATTTCCTCCAAGGTGGAGGAACCAACTTAAGGACAGCAACCAACTTAAGGCTGCTGACCCCACATGAGGCAGAGATTTCATTGCTCTAACTTTTAGATATTCATCTCATTCTTGGGAAGTCAAGACAGGACAAGTCTCAAACATATAATCTAAACAAGCAAAATGTGGCCTCCCATTTGCCTGGGTCTGGACTCCTACAGTGCTCTGGCACCAGAGCATAGAAGGCAACTCCATCTCTCTCCCCGGAGTGGGGGTGGAAGCCAGGGGAGGGGCAGTTACCCTTCTTAGGTCTGGTTGGCTCAGGTATCTTATTTAGAGGGAAGAAAATGGCAGTGCTGGGAATAAAAACATTTGTCTGGCCAGACTGGGCCAGGCAGTACAAAATTATCTGGCCCATTGTACATTTTAAACTAAAACACTGTTGCTATCAGAACCCAGAATAGTACGGCCTGTATTTCTCTACTTAAAAGGGGAAACGAAAATGAAAACAACTTGGCCTCGGAAAATTCCCAGCAAGAGGCTGACGCCCGATTTTACCTCTTTTTCCCCAGACCAACCAAAGTTCAATGATCACAAATGGAACTTTACCCTGCTTCCCAGGAATGCTAGGAGAATTAAATAAAATAACAAACTCACTGTCAAGTGCAAAATGTCACATAAAAATTAGTTAGGTTATTACAAGAAGGGAACTGGTACCACTCCAGGTTTGTGATGAAGGCAGCGACAATGAACTAAACAGACAGCTGAACAAATCTGCCAGACAGGAAGCAGTCAGGCTCTTGAATACAGGTTGGATTCTCTTTCGCTGAGCTACACCTGCCAGACTGGAAGCCCCTGGTGCTTTAGTCATGAATGGGCATGTCCTGTCCAGGAACTTTGGCTCCACCCTGCAGTGCTGGCCCAGGGCCAAGTCTGGGCTAACTTCCCCTCTGGCTTGCCTGGTACTGCCTTTCTGGTACCTCAGGCCTTAAGCCAGAGCCACTTGCCCGACACTAGTGGCCTAATAATGAGAACACTCCTTCCTCCATGCTGGGGAATTTCCCTTCCCTCCTATCTCCACTCCTTCTGTTGTCTCATCTGCCCAAGGTTTCCGGAACAGGGCATGGAAGGTCAAGAAGCTGAGAACAGAGCACAGGAACAAATTTGTCCCATTGACTATGTCTCTGAATTGAGTCACACCTGCTCCCCACGAGTACCAATTCCTTGCTAAGTCCTTGTTTCCAACAGGTGGAACATAATAGGTTCTTAATAACTACTTACTGTATGAAAACAAATATCGAATAATGGATCAGCAAACGTGCATTAAACAAAGCCCCAGCCTTTTCCTGACCCTCCACCTCATTCCTGGCCTGCTTTTGGTCAATACTAGGGCAGCCTAAGCTTGGCTTCCCAGATTGACTTTGACTTTAGTTCTTTATGCACAAAGGACCACTGTCAGCACATCTGTTCTTTCTGTGAGTTTTGTGAGGAAAAAGAAACTGAAAAAGGGACAAGCCTCACTTCCCATCTATTTCTTAGAAGGGATGGAATCAACATGACAGTGTGTGGGGGGGTGGTTGTGTTAGTAGTAGTATTGAGAGATCGTGAGTTTGTGTTATTTTCTGCAGAATAGAAGAGATGCCCTGTCTGGAAAGCACAGTTGCCAACAGTAGAGGTGATTAACTCCTACCAAAGTTAGAAGGTAAAATGGGCATAGCTTTGGATTCCCACCACTCGCCACACCTGTATCCAGATGCCCTGAGGATCAGGAGGCAAGGCTTTCCTGGTGTTCAGTGCTGGAACACATACACTGACCCTAAACATAAACTCCAGATGATATTAAGCAGTCAAATATACATGTAGGCTAATAGATCTACTAAAAGATTCTCAACACCACTACTCATCAGGGAAATGCAAATTTAAACTTTAATGTGATATCACCTCACACCTGTCAGAAAGGCTACCATCAGCAAATCAGCAAACAAGAATAAGAAACCCTTGTGCACAGTTGTGGTGAGATTATAAATTGATACAGCTACTAGGGAAAACAGTATGGAGGTTCCTCAAAAAATTAAAAATGCAACTACCACAAGACCCGGCAATTCCATTTCTGGGTATTTATCCAAAGAAACCGAAAACACTAATTCAAAAAGATACATGCACCCATGTTTGCTGCAGCTTTATTTATAATAGCAGGGTATGGAAGCAACCTAAATGTTCATCAATAGATGAGCAGTAAAGTAGTTGTGGTATATATACAATGGAATACTATTCAGCCATAAAAAAGAATGAAATCTTACCATTTGTGACAACATGGAAAGAACTAGAGGGTATTATTCTTAGTGAAAGATGTCAGAGAATGACAAGTACCATGATTTAACTTATATGTGGAATCTAAAAAAAATAAAATAAGCCCTGGCCGGTTGATCAGTGGTTAGAGCATCAGCTCATGGACAAAAGGGTTTGAGATTCAATTCTGGCCAAGGGCACGTACCTCAGTTGCAGGCTTGATCCTTGGCCCCACTGGAGTGCATGCAGGAGGCAACCAATTGATGTGTCTCTACACGGATTCTTCTCTCTCTCTCCCCCTTTCTGAAAAGCAATGGAAAAAATATCCTCAGGTGAGGCTTAAAAAAAAAAAAAAAAAAAGCCTGGCCGGTGTGGCTCAGTGGTTGAGCATCAACCTATGATCTAGGAGATCGAGGTTCGATTCCAAGTCAGGGCATATGCCCAGGTTGCAGACACAATCCCCAGTAGGGGGCGTGCAGGAAGCAGCCAATCAATGACTCTCATCGTTGATGTTTCTCCCTTCCTCTCTCTGAAATCAAAGATATATATAAATAATAATAATGAAATAAAATAAGGGAACAAACAAAACAGAAACAAACTTATAGATACAGAGAACAAAATGATGGTTGCCAGATGGGAATGGGTAAAAAAGGTGAAAAGGACTAAAAAGTACAGATTGCCAGTTATAAAAATAGTCACAGGGATGTAAAGTAATATAGTCAATAATCTTGTAATAACTATGTGTGGCGTCAGATGGGTATAAGACTTACCAAGGTGATCACTTCATAAAATATATAAATGTTTAATCACTATGTTGTACACCTGAAACTAATATAATATTGTATATCAACTGTAATTAAAAATAGATTTTAAATATAAATAAAAAATAAATTTAACAAGTTTATAAGCTAAAAAAAATACATGTAACTGGTATGCCAGAGGAGATGAGAGAGAGAATGGGGCAGAAAAAGTACTTCAGAAATAAAGGCCTCCCTGGTTCAGTTGGTTAAAGCACTGATTAGATACACCAAGGTTGTGGGTTTGATCTCCCATCAGGGTACATACAAGAATCAACCAATGAATGCATATGTAACTGGAACAGCAAAGTGACGTATTTTTTCTCTCTCTCTCCCTTCCTCTCTCTCTAAAACCAATTTTAAAAAAAGAAATAATAGCCAAGATTTTCCTTAATTTGATGAAAGACAGAAATTTAGAGATACAAGATTGTAAATAACAAACAGAATACAAAAACTCCCTACTAATACACATCATAGTCAAATTATTGAAAACTAAAGATAAAGCTTAAATCTTGAGAGTAGCGTGAGAAAACAACATATTACATAGAGGAGAAAGTTATTTGATCAACAGCCAACTTTAAATAGAGACAATGGAGACTAGAAGAGAAAAAAATTCCTTAAAATGCCGACAGAACAGAAAAACCTGTCAATCCAGAATTCTATAGTCAGGGGATACATTATTCAAGTATGAAAGCCAAGTAACATTTTTAGATAAAATAAAACTAAGAGTATTTGTAGCCAACTTACCTGCACAACAAGGTACAATAAAGGGAGAGCTTCATGTTGACAGGAAATACTGTTAGATGAAAACTTGGATCATCAGGAAAGAATGAAGCACACCGGAAATTCTAAGTGTCTGTATAAACCAAAAAGCTGTGTGCACTGTCCTTGTCCTCTTAATTTCTTTATACATTGTTTGCTCGCAGCATTGTCTTGGGGGATTTCGTGCTCGAGAGGTGTGTCCGTCCCCCCCCTTCCCCCTCCCCGCCTTTGCCCTCACGGCTCCCCCGTTGGGTAATGGGTTTGGGTGGCGGGAGCTGGAGCCTCTGGAATGACTTGCTCTTTATTTACCCCCTCCCCGCCGCTGGGCTCTGTGCTGAGGGCAGGCTGAGCAGGAAAGGGGTGCAGGAACTAAGGAGAATGATGGGACAGGACATGGGGCACACACGGGGCCGAGTGGCCAGGAAGGAAAGCAGAGCTAATGCCACCGCCGGCCGGCAGGCTACCAGCAGCAGGCCGGGCGGCCAGTGCTGAGTTGCGGCAGAGGCGGGAAGGAGAAACGAGCCGCAGCCGTCCCCTCCCTGGCCTCTCGGCCTCCTCGCCCTGTGGCAATTCCTAATCTTCTGTAGGCCGGGCAGCTACGTCTCTAAGTCTTAGTAGGATTTGGCTCCCCCAGGTAGCTCATCTCCAGTTGGCGCTGGAGATAAACGAGAAGCGGTGGACTTGGCAGATGCCAAGGAAAGACAGCGCCAAGGCCCGCCCTCGGAGAGGAGGAAGCCCGAGGGCCGGCGGCGTCCCCACGGCCGTGGGGACTCAAGGGCAGGGCGTGAGGAGCCGCCTCCCAGTCCCGGCCGAGCCCGCGGCGCCGCCGGCTCCCAGGCGTACCCGGGACACCAGTTTCCATCAGGGGTTGTCAGCTTCTGGTCTATTTCAGGGAGTCTGTGAAAAAATTCTTTCCCACAAACCTCGCTTTGTCCCACCAAGGACTTGGCACCTCCTTCAGAAAGAGGACTCGGGTGAATGGTACCAGGTCCCGAAGCCAGGAACGCAGGGGGCGCTGGTCCAGCGACGGGAGGGAAATGGAGGCTGGCTCTCTGCCTATCGGAATGAAAAAATAGGTTTCACCGCGGGTCCTGGTCTCGGGGCACCACGCTGAGAAGGACGCGGAGCTCGGCTCCGCGCGGGGCTCTAGGAGGCAGCACACAGCGAATCCGCCATGGCTGCGGCGGGAGTGGGGCACGTGCCGCGTGCAACCCGCAGCCTGGGCGGTTCGCGGGCCGGCCGACCGGCCCGGCGGGTAAGGGACCGCCTAGACTCGTCCCGAGGAGCCGGCCCGTGTGTCACCACGCGGGGGACCTGCCTGGCAGGTCTCGGACAGGTCCTAACCGGAGAGCCAGGCGAACACCGGGCGTGAGGGCGGGAAGAGCCGGCCCAGCACCCCGGCGTCGGCTCGCTTCCTCCGCGAGTCCACCGGCCCGTCGAGAGGCCCGGGCTTCGGGGCGCGCCCGCTGCCCTCCCCCGCCGGCCCCGCCGCCCGCACCTGCCCAGGTGAGGAACGAAAGGGAGCCGGGTCGTCTGGGCTGCACACTCCGTTATAACGGGGCCCGGGGACGCGAGTTCAGAACCCTGGCGGGCCCCACGCGCCGCCGAGGGCCCACAGAAATCCTGGGCCTTGGCCCCGGGGGGTGACGCCTCTAGGAGCCGCCCTCCTCCCCTAACCCCACTGACCGAACGGCTTTTCCCGAAAGCAGCGCTGGGTCAAGTGCAAGCCCCCCGTCCACCGGGGCGACGGACGTCGAGATTTGTTGTTTTGTGAGACTGGAGGGCCGGCGGCTGAGGGGTGGGGGAGAACCGGCGCCTGGGCGGGCCTGCGGGAAGCGAGCTCCGGAGAGACGGTGATCCCACGGCCCGGGGGGGGGGGGGGGGGCCTGCCGTGTGAGCCCTTTTTGTGTGTAATGGAGGCGGGTAAGGACTGCTGGATGGGTGACCACTGGGTATGGGGAGTCTCTCCGCGGTGCCCGGGGAGGGTCCAGAGGCCTGTAACAGACCCATGAGCCAGGGTGGGGGCGACCTGCTTCTCCCACCGCACCCCGGCCCCCATTCCCAGGGGCTGGAGCTCCCAGGTCAGCAAGAAGCCTCAGTGAGTGAGAAGGCGCCCGAGAGGGGCCCCGGCTGCAGCGCGACTGGGACGTGCCGGATGCTTGGCCCTTTCCAAACCTCGGGGGTCCCCGGGGGCAGGAAACGCACCACCCAACCTCAACATGTCACCTCGGGGAGGAGGAGCCAGGTGGGTCGCCGCCGCTCCCTGACGGGCTGCGGGTCCGGGGCTCCGAGGCCTCCCGGAGGGGAGACGGGGCGCCCGGACCAGGCCCAGGGGGTGGGGGCCCGGGGCCCTGCGGCGCGGAGCCGCGCCCCAGCCGGTTTCGGGCTCGCGAGGGTGGGGAGCCGGTGCCCCGCAGCGGGCGGGCGGGCTGGCGGGCGGGCCGTCAGCTGCCCGGCCCGTCGCCTCCCTCCCCGCCCCCCGGCTTCCTGCGGAGGCTGCGGCCGCCATGTTGTTGTGGGGCTGAGGCGGCGCCGCGGAGCCCGGGCGGCCGTGACAGGCTGCGCAACAGGTTCGCTGTCGGCGGCCGGCGACGAACCCGGCGGCGGCGGCCGAGCAGGGTCTCCGGCGTCCGCCCGCGCCCGCGCTGCTGGGGCCGAGGCCGCGGGGTCGCAAAGGGACGTGCAGGAGGCGCGGCGGAGGCGCCAGGTGGGTGAAGCGGCTGCCCGGCTGCGGCAGGGCGCGGGCAGGTGCGGGCGCCGGCGCTGCCGCCGCGGGAGGCTCCGAGGGGCCAGGACAGGGTCGGCTGCGCGCGCGGGGAACGCAGACCGCGGCGACCGGTTCTCGGGAGCCGGGGCTGCCCCCCGAGCTAGGCCCCTGGCGGGCTTGGCGGCGCCGGGCGGAAACCTCCGGCCCCGGGTTCCTGCCCTCAGGTTCCTGCCCCCGCCGCGCGGCCCGGGGACGCCCAGGGGCCGGGACCCGGCTGACCCGCCTCGGCGCCGGCCCGGCCGCGGCCTCTCCCGGCAGGTGCGGACCCGGCCGAGAGCCGGGGGCGGCTTGCCCCTCGCTTTCGGGGTGCTGGCCGGAGAGATCCCTTCGGGGCCCCGCACGCTCCCTCGGGGACCCCCTTCCATTTTCGCGGAGCTGGTGCCCCTTCTCGGTGAAGCTCGGTGCGGAACCAGGTGAGCCGCATCCCGGTGCGTCCCAGCCGCCGGAGTCACGAGAGGCCGGCCAGCCGCTGGATGCTCGGCGCCACCGCTCGCACCAAACCAAAGTTGGGAAACGTTACAGTTTGACGTGAGCGTCGTTGACGCCGGGGTTAGACAGGAAGCGCGGAGAGACGCAGCCCATTAGGCCGGAGTCAAGTTTACCGCTGATGATTATTTTTTAAAAGACGCCTGCATGTGCGGGGTGGATGGGTAAACCGAGGCTGAAACTGCAGAGGCTGTGCATTCCGTAGGCAGGTGCTGTGCTTTATCGTTAAATGACTGCCTATGGCAACTGTTCCTCATTTGAGACTTGTATTAATTATGAATTAGGAATATTTTTGATAGAGGCAGCCAGTTTTTGGTAGGGACTAAGGTTAACACAAAAATGATTGCTTTACTAAGTGCTCTAGTTCGTTATTACTACTGTTTACTTGCTTACCCAGAAACAGGAGAGGGTGACTTGAAATTTGCTGCTGTTTTAGTCAGATTAATTTAGGTAGCACAGACTCTGTAGGTTAACTTCTTAAGCCTTTCAGGAAAATGATTTGCCTCTCTCCCTGTGCTGGTTTCCTAGGTTGTTAATTAGTGATAAAACCTAAACACAATCTAGAAACATCACCTGTACATAAATTAATAATGATGTCCCTCAAATTTTAAAGATAGTAGCAACTCTGATGCGCACACCTTTAGGTTTGTTGTTGTTGTGCCTGTGATTCCCTTGTAATTTCTTTTCCCCCAGCTTTATTGAGATATGATTGCCAGATATCCCTTGTCATTTCAAAAGTATATAAAGTGGAAGTTGTTTTTAAAAGCTTAATTTAAGAGCAAGCAGAATTTCATGTTTTTGAAGGACATGGAAAAAATGTGCAGTGCTGCTGTTGTAATGTAATATTTATAAGCAACTGAAAAGCTTCCTTTTTTTTTTTTTTTTACCCTATAATGCATGTAATTATTCCTCTTGCTCACCTTTATAATGAAAGATAGAATTGTCTGAGAAAACTTGACCTTTACTGAATTATTGAGCAGGGAAGTACTATTGTTAGTTCAACACGTCTCAAGGCAAACATCCTGATCTCTCTTGAATATGAGGAAACGTGTTAGGCATGCTCTGGGATTGGAAATACAGTTTAAATTTTTTTTAGTTTCACAAAAATTGAATAGTATAAGGAACCATCATACATCCATCACTCAAACTCAGCAGTTTTCAAGATTTTCTTTATGCCTCTTCTTTCTTATCTTTATTGTTGGCCATTTCACCCTATATACTTAATAATTCTCTCTTTTTGAAAGTGGAAAATTTCTTACATAACCTTAGGATTTTTCTTTTTAAAGTAACTTTAAAATAGAATTTCACAAATGTCCATGTTTCTAGTAAGACAGAACATTTATGGGCCATCTCCTTTAATGACTTTCTTTAGTATTGAAATATATTTGCCATGCCTGTCATTTATTATACGTATGTGTGTGTGTGTATATATATATATTTAAAATATGTTTACCTTGATTGTCACTTACCACGTGCTGGGCTCCGTGCTGTTTTACATAATCATTTAAAGCTCACAAACACTCTGTGAGTAGTTATTTTCCTCCCATCAAATAGATAAGTGAAATGTTAACCTGGAGGTTAACTGACTACTCTAGGTCTCTGAGCCAGTAAGTACAAGAGCCAAGGTTTCAAACCCAGACCCTTGTAACTTTAGCACCTGTGCAGGTATCTGCTACACTCATCTTATTTCAGAATTTTTTTTTTAATGTCATTTGGGCATTCAGTAAATATTTGTTGAGTAAATGAATGAAAGTACATGTTAGTCCACTGATGAGTAGCATTTTTATAACTATGTTTATTTGTACAACTGTGTTTACTTGTGAAGCACTTATACAGGGTGTCCCCCCAAAAATGTATACACACTTTAACAGCTGATAGCTCAATTTTGAAAATGAAATGTACTTAATAAACACTGCTTTTATAATTATTCAAAGTGTGTGTATACATTTTTTTGGGGACACCCTATGTTAACAAGTTTCAGAAATTATTCAGAATAAATTAATTACAGTACTAAAATGTGATACATTTATTACCATAACTGCATTTGCTTGTGGGTTCTTTCTTGGGTTGGGGGCGGGGGCTGGCTTGATCTTTTTAATACCTTATTTCTGGAAAAAATTGTGGAATAACTATATTTGAAGAAAGACTAAAAAAAGGTAGACTCTTTTAGTGTGCTAATTGTTGAAGGCAGGATTCCAAGTATGAAATAGGAAAACATTCATTATTCTGTAAGTGAATAGATCTAAAAGTGAAGATGCAGGAGAAATGCTGTATTTTTTACTTAAGTTCATGCCATGCTGTAACTGCGGAGCACAGTGATGAACGTCAGAGTTGGCTCGAGTGTGCCTGTGGGGATTCTCGAGAAGGAAGAACTGAACTGGTCTGAAGGATCTGAGGGCAGAGAGGAAGTGGGGGAGGAAGGGAGGAAACAGCAAAAATAGGACAGTGAGTAAATCAAGAAATAATGTATTTTTTACAACTCTAAGAGGGCAACATATTTCATTTGCAAATGTGTAGTAGTGTTTTGAGAACTTCCCTTAAGAAATAATTTCACAGCTGTATCAGAACACTGAATGACTACGTGTGGAGCTATTCAGCAGTGGGTATAGTAGACACTGAGGTATGTGCTACCAGATGGTAGACATTTCCTTGTTTCATTTAAGCAACTGTTTTATGTCTTCTAGATCATTTTTCTTTACTAATACATATTTAGAAAAGTGTATGTGGTTTAATAACATTTTTATTTTCATTACTATAGTAGATAAGGGTACAGACTTTCAAGCTCACAGCTCCAACACCAAATAGTTGTATAACTTAGAGAAATTTATTTTAATTCTGGAAGCTGGTTTCCTCATCTGTAAAGTGGGGATGATAGTTTTGTAGTATGTAATGGGAAGTGCTTAGCACAGTGACTGCTACTTAGTGTGTGTGCTTAAGAAATGATACCTATTTTTATTCCAACCTGCTTCAATGAGAAATTTCAAACTAAATTAACCTAATCCTCTGTGTGTGTGCGTGTGTGTGTGTGTGTGTGTTTTTTAACCTAGTGACTGAAAAAGAAATTAGGTTTTTTGCCCTTAAGTTTTTATCTTACCTTCAAAACAATCCATATAGGCACTGGCTTTGGCAGCACATGTGCAATAAGCAGGCTGGAAAATAGAGTAGAATTGACCCACAATCCTACCTCCCAACAAAGAATCTGCCCTTTTAATCCCCTTAATTTGGGGGAGGGGGCACCAAAACCATAGCCTAAAGGAAGAAATGTATCTCTTCAAAATGTTTGAATCCAGGTGCTTGAATAACTTCCACTTTTCAATGGGAGGAGTGCTTAACTACTGTGAGGTTGATAATGGTGAAGACTGGTTCAAGAATGGTCCGCAGTGTCAAATTGCAGATCCTGCATGGCTAAGAATCCAGCAGGATTTGCACTGACAGTTTGGAGGACACTTATAACTGTTGCTTTATCATTTCTTTTTGTTTAAACACCTTGGCATAGTTAGTTGGACACTTTTCACCACCCTACTCCTCCTCTGTGCTTAAAAATGACCCCATAGCCTTGGCCGGTGTGGTTAAGTGGTTAGTGCATCAGCCCACATACTGTTCGGTCTCAGGTTCAATTCCGGGTCAAGGGCACATACCTGGGTTGCTGGTTGGATCCCCACCCCGGGCTGCATGAGGGAAGCAACCTATCAATGTGTCTGTCACATCAATGTCTGTCTGTCTGTCTCTCTCTCCCTTCCTCTTTCCCTTCCATTCTCTCTAAAAAATCAGTGGAAAAAGTATACTCAGGTGAGGATTAACCAAAACAAAACAAAACACAAAACTCACACAAAAAAACAAAAGACTGCATAAATATATAAGAAGTAGGTCAAGTTAATAAATTTCACAACTTATGTCACACTTAGCAAGTATAAAATACTTTTGGTGAATATAAGTGAGAACTTCAAGATTAATGAAATTTGCTGAAAATGGTGCACTAGGAATTAATGCACGTGTAGCATTCATTCTCTGACTTTGTGGTAAGTCCTGGAAACCCAAATGGTAGAAAAAAGACCCTTTCTCACTTTATTGGCATGTTCATCTGTTTGTTATTTCTAAGAATTCTTAAGTGTTAAGAATAGTAACTCTTGCCTGGCCGGGCTTGGCTCAGCAGTTAAGCATCGACCTAGGATCCAGGCAATCAGGGTTCGATTCCTGGTCAGGGCACATGCCCGGGTTTCAGGCTGCAGCCGATCAATGACTCTCTCATCATTGATGTTTCTGTCTCTCTCTCTCCTTCTCCTTTCCTCTCTCTGAAATCAATAAGGATATATTAAAAAAAAAAAAAAAAGAATAGTAACTCTTGTCCTGGCCAGGTGGCTCAGTTGGCTGGAGCTTGTCCCGTACAATAAAAGGTTTCGGGTTTGAACCCTGATCGGGGAGCACACGGGAGGCAACTGATTGATGTTTCTCTCTCTCCCTTTCCCTCTCTCTCTAAAACCAATTTTAAAAATGTTTAAGAATAGTAAATCTTTGCCATATAGGTGTAAATTTTTTCCAAATTTGTTTCTTACTTTTGTTTATAGATTTTTATAGAACCTCCTATGTATAGCACTATTTTAATTCATGATATTTATTAACTCATTTAATTTTTACAACATCCCTATGAGGTAGGTGCTATTATTAGTTTCCATTTACAAAGTCCTCTGACACTATCTTTTAAATTCTCAAGCAGCTTTTTCCTCTGTGTTTGCCCATTTCTACTCCCAGTTCTTAAAAATCTCTTTTCTCTTCCTAGCCTACTGGTTTACACCTGTTTTTTAGTTCTTCATGACTCATTTTAGGAGTCATTTCTTCTGGGATTGCTCAACTAACTCTTCCCTAGTTGCTTAAGGCAAAGTTAGGTGCCCATCTTCTGTCCTTTATACCTGTAGCACTTATGGAATTCCAAGTTTTGGGTTAACTGCTCTTCTCTATTCCCTGCGCTAATACATTTTATACAGGTGTTACACATCTGATGGCTCAGTAAATATCTGTTGATTTGAATTAAAGGTACGCATGGTGATGTTGGTGATACTGAGAAGAGAATCAGCCTTCCAAGTATATAGTAAAGTAGAGAAACTTACACAGAGGAAGTAACATTGGAACTGGGCTTTGAAGGCCAGTGGGAAGGAGGGAGGAAGGGAGGGGCCCAGAGACTAAAACTGAGTGAAAGCAGATGTGGAAATTTCCCATTCTGGGAATGGCATGTTATTTAGAGTGGTTTTGAGGATTATTAATCTTGCCTCGTGGAAAAGCCTGATGAAATAAACCCTTCTTTCACCCCAGTATACCTTTTCTACTGTTCAGAATATTTTAATTTTCCTTCTAAGTCTCTTCTCCTATGAAACAGGGCTCAATTTGTCATCTGACTTTTCCATTTTTCCAATGCAATGGGGAAAGTTGGAGGGCTCTGATGTAATCTTGATAAGATTTTTTAAATGCCCAGGTAAGTTTGGTGAATTGGTGGGGTGGGCACACTGGAAGCCTTAGGGGAGAGAATAAACCCTGAAGCTTTTGTCTTTGGAGACTTCAGGTTCCATTCACATCTTTCCCTGACTTAAGTTAACACCTTTGATTAGACCTCAACTCCTTTTCAGCTGTCATTGTTTCTGTTCTGCTGGCTTTGATAAAAGACGTTCTGCTCTTAACTTACTAGTTTAATTTTGGGGTATACTGATTGCTGATCTTAAGAATGGGTGAGCACTTTATACATTAACAGTATAATTTATTTGTCATTTAAAGTAAACATTTTTCTAAGTCCCTTTTCTCTTTAAATTTAACTTTATTTCTCATTATGTAATTTAAATATTTTCATTATGAAAATGATGATGCTGATTGAAGAAACTTTGTAAAGTAGAAGGAAAAAGTCATCTTAAGCCCAGCAACCATGCCAACCACATGTTGGTGTCTCCTTCCCACCTGTCTTTTGGTTTTGTTTATTACATACATATTATTTTACATGTCTTACAATACAGCATTGTATCCGGAAACATGACTTTTGCTGTCTGATTGGGATTTTAGTTCCAGTTTATCCTGTTATTAGCTTTGAGTATAACAATCTCACTAAGCCTCAGTTTTTTCTTCTTTAAAAAGAGATTTCATGATAATATTTATCCATAGTGTTGTTATGATGATGAAGAGATAATGTATGTTTAGTGTGACCCTCTCGTAATAAATTATCCATAAATATAACAATAATAGTCAGGCCTTTCTTTTGGTTAGGTTAGCTAGGGTGTCTGATCCGGGCTGTGCGTGGAGGGAGGGGGCGGATCAGGGGCACTGTTTCTTTTCTGAAATAATTAAAATTCAATTCGAAAAACACTTTTTTAACATTCTCAAGGGCAGTATGAAAATTTTTATAGTGAGGCTCCTTTAAAATGTTATTTGTCTTGGGCCATCCCACAGTTGTTGAGGGGCTCTGGGCCTTCAGGATGTCCCTGATAATAATGAAAGCAGTAACAACATGTAAAGGCCTTAGTGTAGAGCTTGGCATTTGGTAAGTATTCAGTGATTGTTGGCTGCTGTTATTTTCATAATGATAAGTACATATTTATATTATGTCATACATTTTAAATAATAAAAACATAACCAGTTTCCATGTTATTACATGGTCTAGCTGAACTTGTTCTTTTTTAAAAAATAGGTTTATTGAAATATAATTCACATATCATTAATATGATTTAAGTGGCAGCATAATACTTGGCTCAGTTCATTTCCCCATTGTTGGACTCTCATTTCTAATTTTTTTCTATAATAACAATACCTATAGTGAATATCTTTATAAATAAAGCATTTCCCACATTTATTATTTCCCTGTGACAGATTCCCTGAAGTGAAATTATTGGCTTATAGGATATGAACGTTGGTAGGATTCCATATATTTTTGCATTGCCTTCTGAACAGCTGTACTAATTTGCACTCTCATGAGCTATGTCTACAGCATTTATTTCCTCTCAACTTTACAGCCCTGAATATTAGTCAAGGCTTACTTTTTTAAAAATCATTTTATAATGAGAAATAAAACAAAACTTCATTTGCATTTTCTTGATTATTAGTGCTGTTAACATTTATTAACCAGTTCTGTTTCCTCTTTGGGAAGCTATTTATTTGCGGTCTTAGTGTTTTCATTATTTATTTTAATACCTCTCTGTACATTAAAAATACTGACTATTCCTATTTGTTTACTTTTGAATTTTATTTTCAACAGAAGTTTAAAATATTTATATAGTTGAATCTGTTTATTTTTTCCTTTGGGTTTTCTTGAATGGTTTCAAAACTTGGAAAGTTATCTAGGTCTCAAAGAGATATTTTACTTGAAGGTGAAGCATCTATATGAAATTTTTCCCCTCTGTACTTCTTATTTAAGCCAAGTGAATAGTTGTGCATTAATATTGAGACCTGTTATGAGAGAATAGAGAATAGGCCAAATAGCCAGCTCCCTCCATTCTCCCCGTACAGCAATGAGGGCTGAATCACAAGCATATTCTTAGGTGTTTTTCCCCCCTTTGTGTGGGTGAATTGTCTTGTTCAGAGTTGTTGACTAATTTTTCTAAAATTGGTTTAATTTAAATATTCAATATAATTGGAGTACTTACTACTTCAGTGTTAGTTTACCATTTCTGTTCTTTTATGCCCTCTTGGTTTATTAGTTGATTCTTTGTAAGATAAACTTAATGTTTATAAAAGTTCAAACTTATAATTTATATTTAAACATCTTAAAGATACAAAGTTACAGAACTAGAAGAACTAAGTTTGTATAGGAGAGTTACCTTTAAAGTCTTGACGTGCTGTGTAGATTTGGGGCCCTAAGCCTCTAGGTAGAAATAATAGTAACCCTTTTCTCAAATATTGATTAAAGAAAAACATGTCTTCTTTATCTACAACTGTATTGTACCAATTCAGTGAAATCAAGTTAACTGTTATAGTTGAAAATATTGTTGAAATAATAGTAGTAATGTTATTGGTGGGGTGCCCTCTGCATCTCTGCCTGTTACTGGAAGAAGTGGAGTTCTTGTGATGTTGCAAGAAAAGGAATTTTCCTGAGACATGCCCGTGGAATTAAACCCCTGGGTTCACAATGTTGCATTTCCCTTTCCCACCATGGGAAAAGTCCAGTCTTCAGAAGGACAAGAATTAACGCCACTGCCCAGAGTCTTTGCTCCATCTTAAAGCAGAGTCCAGTCCAGCATCTGGGTAGCTTAGCTTGTGTTCCCAGCTGCACTCCATTGTGTGGGATCCACATGGTGCTGGACCATGTGGCTTCCAAGGTCACATGGCGGGTGAGTGTTGGTCATGGAGCAAGAGAGAGTAAGTGCAAGAGCTGAACAAGAGAGAGCGAGCTCTGTCTAGGGATTATGTATTGCCAGATTTTCATGGGCTTGCATTGGGGTCCTCCCTTCTAGCCAGTTATCTTTTTCCTAGCTTAGACTGACAGGTAAGTGCCTTCCCTATGTCATCCCTACTTCACTGTGCATGTGCCCATCTCCCCTTTGGTTCGATCCCGTTCCTCAGTGACCTGCAGGGAATAGACCAGTGGTTCCCTGGGAAGCGTGAAGCTGTAGTTTCCTGGTGAAGCTGCCTAGATGACCACACTTATAATATCTGGTCTCCCCTTTGCTCTCTTCCTATTATTAATATTAATAACTAGCTAATTATCACAACAGTAATAACCATCATTTATGAATACCTTCTATGTGCCAGATGGTTTACATACATGATATCTGAGCCTAAAACAACCTGGCATGTAGGTACAATTATCTACACTTATAGGTTAGGAAATTAAAGCTATGTCATGTGGAAGTTCATAAGACTAAGGAGTAATTGCACTGGGATTTGAATTCAAGTTGGCTAATTTGTTTTCAAAGTTCACATTCCAGTCTATCAGCCTGCTTTCCTTCAGTGAGTTGAAAGAATGCTAATCTCTTGGAGCCAAAGGGTTTGTGTTTATTAAAGGATATTTAGTGCCTGGCTGGGCACTAGGTATATGAACATGAAGAGACATTCACAGGAGTGCGCAGTCTAATAGAGGTGGGCAAGCATGAAAACAAATGCTACAATACTAGATGATAAGTAGTTTAATTGAGATAATTGCAAGCTGAAATGGGAATGTGGCAAAGGAAGCTTTTGTAGGTAGAAATGTCACTGAGAAGTAAGGAATTCCGTAGGTTCACAGAGAGGGAGCGTTGGAATGGTAAGACAGGCAGAGGTGGAGGGAAGGTATTTGAATGCTATAAAAGTAGGCGTATACCCCAAAACATCCTGTTTGCCATGTGAAGGAGATTAGATTTTTAAAATAACAGCTTTATTGAAATATTCATATACCATTAAAGTCACCCTTTTAAAGTTTACAAGTTTACAGTTTTGTAGTTTTAGTATATTCACAGAATTCTATATCCACCACTGTTATCTAAATCTAGAACATTGTCATCAGCACCCTTAATTCTAGGCAACCACTAATCTACTTTCTGTCTCTGAATTTTCCTGTTCTGGACATTTTGTAGAAGTGGGAACATGCAATATGTGGGGTTTTTTTTTGGTGACTGGATGTTATTAGGGCGCATTCACATTGTAGCATGTATCAGTAATTCATTCCTTTTTAAGGCCAAATAATTCTCTGTTGTATGGAGGTTACACATTTCGTTTAACCATTTATAAGTTGATGGACATTTGGGGTTCCACTTTTTGTCTATTACAAATAATACTGCTGTAAGCACTTGTGTACAAGTTTTTGCATACCTAGAGGTGGTCTTGTTGAATTGTATGGTAACATGTTTATCATTTTGAGGAACTGCCAAATTGTTTTCTAGATCCGTTGAACCATTTTATATCCCCACCAGCAATGTATGAGGGGGTCCAATGAAAGAGATTAAATTTTATACCATTAGTAAATTATTACATAGAATCACAGTGGAAAATGGCTGAAAATTGTTGGATTAGATTGCTGCTTCCCAATATGGTTCAAGACACGTGCTAGGTCAGGAGTCCTTTCCTGATGAATGAAACAAAAATGCAAGTCATTTTTTCAGTTCTTAGGATCTATTGCTGTGCCGGTTCCATAGTGTTTGACTTTTATGTATTAGTATGAGCTTCTTACTGATAATCTGAGTTATTAAGGATTACTGAAATTTAGTGTTCATAAACTATAATTAGCAAATTTCTAGAGCATACTGAAGGCTCTAATTTAGTTTTCTTTTAAGAAATCTGTTACAGCCCAGCCGGTCGTGGCTCAGTGGTTGAGCATCGACCTAAGGATCCAGGTGATTGGGGTTCGATTCCCGGTCAGGGCACATGCCTGGGTTGCGGACTTGATCCCCAGTCGGGGGCTTGCAAGAGGCAGCCGATCAATGACTCTGTCATCATTGATGTTTCTGTCTCTCTCTCTCCCTCTCCCTTCCTCTCTCTGAAATCAGTAAAGACATATTTTTTTAAAAAAAGAAATCTGTTACAGATATAGTACTTTGATAGATCTGAAAAATTCCTACTATTTATGCTCACACTCAGGTACTATTTTCAGTGTACGATTGATGTTGTCTTGAATTTGATATAGTTCCAATTGCTGCTATTCTTGAATTAATGTAATTTTTAAATATTAAATTTGATTTTGTTGACAGTTTTGCTCTTGTGTAATTAATTGTTGCATTATTATAATTCTTCATCAGAGTTATTTTTCAACTGGAAAATGGGAGCAGGTAGGGGTAGGTAGGCTCTCTGTCCCACTGAGGTAGGCCATGGCTAGAAGAGTTTGAGAATTAGTGGATTACATTATTAGAAATATTCTTTCTCACTGTAATATCTTATATATATACATATGCATATTTTTAATATATCTTTATTGATTTCAGAGAGAGGAAAGGAGAGGGAAAGAGAGAGAGAGAAACATCAATGATGAGAGAGTCATTGATCGGCTGCAGCCCGCAACCCGGGCATGTGCCCTGACCCGGAATCGAACCCTGATCGCCTGGATCCTAGGTCAACGCTTGAACCACTGAGCCACGCCCAGCCGGGCCAATCTTATATATTTTTAAAAAATGGGAATTAGTGTGTGTTATAATTAAGGATCTTAACTATGGAAGACACAAATCCTCTGAAATCCACAGACACAAATCCACAGAGAAGCTTAGGAAGTCTGAAACCTTTGAACTCGTATACCACATTTTGTGCATTTTTTTTTCCCCAGAGAGAGAAAACTATAGGTTTGCCAGATTTTTTTTTTTAAAGAAGTCTATGACCCCTCATAAGTAAAGAGTCCAGGTGGGTGAAGAGAATTTGTAAATTTGTGATTTGAAGTGTTTAGGGCAAGTGAGACTTTGCTTTGGTTAGGTGTTGCTATTTAGTGATACCTCCGTGAAAGTTCTAGAGCTCCAAGGAGCACATTTTGAAACTCTGGGTTTCTTAAGTTCTTTTTTGCCATTTCAGTGAGTTCTTTGAAATCACATCACCTCAGATCACACTGTCATACTGTCTGTTGTACCTTCCTTCTTTTTACCTTAGGTTCAGATGCTTTCCCTTTCTTTGTAAAGGTGCCTGTCCACACACCTATACGATGTCTTTTCACTCTGAGGACACATAGAATCTACTTAACTTACCACTGACCTCATGGTAGATAATTCTTACACGGATAGTGCCATACTCTGATTCACCTCCCAGGAGTACTGGCTCTGTCCTGCGGGTTCTCACAGCACCCTCCCCGTCCCATCCCCCCTTCCACCCCCCCTCCTCTTTTTATTGTCTACACTATTATTGATGTCCTCATTTACTCCCTTTGTTCATAGCATTTTTCAAATCGTTACAGTGACTACTCATGTTCAATAAGTAAATAAATAGGTGAATGAAAGAAAAAATAGATGGGGAACAGGTGGAGAATATGTGTATTCTGTGAATTTCATCTACTGTAGAAACTATGAAGAAGTAGGTAGTTTTGTTCCAGTCATTCTCTCACAGAACTGCCCTTGATCTCCTTGGGAATCAGATGAGGAAGGAACATTTTCCCAGCTAATCAGCAAGTTGGGAGAGCTGGCTCTGTGTCCTTAGCATGTAGAGTGGAGGAGAGACTGGAGAAAGTTTTATAAGATATGCTCTCGGGAACTTGATTATCTTGCTTTTGAATGTCAGGCCTTCAGGTTTATTTAATAAACCAACATGATTCAAAGTATAATTGAAAAACCCACGTCTTTCCTCCCTTTCTCACTTTAATGCTATCAGAATTCAATGGGAAATAAACCTTTATCTCTAAAAGTATACTTCAAAGAAGAAGAAAAAACAAGTTACAGAAGGGCCATGTTGCAAGGGATGATTTGGTCTAAAATCCACGGCTCTGATGACTGCAGAGTTTTGAGGAAGAAGTATGGGGCCTGCTCTGCTTTCTTACGGGCTTCTGTTATGTAATACTCAATTCAATATTGCCTCTCTCCATGCTTCACTTGCTTTGTTTACTTTTTTTTTGGCATCCCAACCATGTTATTCGTTTACCCAGTTCATTTGTTCTGCACATTTTTATCGCACATTTTCTCTGGGAGATCTGGTTTAGGCAGTAGGTGTACAGGGGTAAATACAAATGGTCTATGCCCAGTACAAGTAAAAGGCATCATATGAAACATGTAAGTGAAATACAGTGTGATCAGTGACGTTATTGTGAGATGAATAAATGTATGGACATACCTAGGAGACAGTGACTACGACCTGGGAGGACAGAAGCCTTTCAAAGAAGAGGAGAGCCCTGGCCAGTGTGGCTCAGTGAGGTGGAGCATCATCCCATAGACCAAAAGGTGGCAGGTTGGACTCCTGGTCAGGGCACGCACCCAGCTTGTGGGTTTGATCCCCAGTTGGGGCATGTACAGGAGGCAACTGATTGATGTTTCTCACATCGATATTTCTCTTGCTCGCTCTCCCCCCCCCCCCCTTAAAATCAGTTTTTTTAAAAAAGAGGTAACATTCAAGTTTGGAGTTGAAGAATGATAAAGTGGTGACTGTGACAGGAAACAACTCTTTACAAAGGAATAGGGGAGTGAAAAAAAAGTCGTTTCAACGGTTGGTATACTTAAGACACCCGAATCAAGGGGAAGTGTCTAGGCATGAATGTGGTAAAGTAGATTGGGGTGAGATTCGGAAGGCTGCCATATTTCATAGTAAGACCTTTGAGCTTTAACTTATAATCAGTTGATGAATTTAAGCAGGAGAGGGACATTAGTGGATGTTTTGGAAAAACAACAACTAATAGCTCTGTGGAAGGGTCTGTTAATCAAAAAATAAAAGGCCAAAATGAAAGGCAATAAGCACTTATTTGAGATCAAAGAATAGCTCTTCAGGAAACATTGATTCAAGTAGAAGCCCAAATAATGTTCCAATTAGGAGACAAAGGCAAAAGGTATTTGTGAGAAAGAGTAGGGGACCGATTGCATCAATAGGAGAAAGGTATTTCTATTGGTGCAGATAGGCTAACATAGTGATGCTAATTCCAAACAATGTTTTTCATTTTCAGTCCCATAGTCATCAGTTGGGTAGTCATAAGATCTGCTTTCTTTTTTATTTAAAATTTTTAAATTACAGTTGCCATACAATGTTATATTAGTTTCAGGTGTACAACATAGTGATTAGACATTTATATAACTTACAGAGTGATCACCCCAATAAGTTTATACCCACCTGACAGCATACGTAGTTATTACAATATTGACTGTATTTGCAAACATTTCTTTGGGGCATAGGGTTGCTTTAGGCCCAGTCCAGAGGTTATTGTGCCCTGTTTTAATATTCCATAGGTTTGAGGCATAAGACATGAAAGGCAGTTCCTCTGGGATGGCAGCTCTGGCTCCATTTTACAGTGGCTGTGTTATGTTATTTTTAACAGGTCTCAAGGCAGGAAGAACATTTTAGGAGGTTCATGCCCTCATTTACATAATGACCTTCTGCATCACAATCTCCTAGTGATAGGCCTCTGAATCTGTAGAATTTGTAAATGTCCCAAGTTATAGAATTAGGGACGTCAGGAAACTAAAAGCAGGACATTGGACATAAGAGGTGGGGTTTCTATGACCAGTTTTGCTACTGACTCTGTGAGCTCATACAGATCTCTTAGTTTTTACGTCTTGAACATTGAGAGTTTTGGATTCAATACTTACTGTAATTCTTTTCTTCTATAATTCTGTGCTTCTGCAGAAACAAAACATTCAACTTTAATTGAGCTACTTTTTACTTATGGCTACTTTTTTCTTCTTCTGGTTCTTATTGACCCTTTGTAGCTGAAGGATTTCCTACTCCTGTTCAAACATTCCTACATTTCTCTACCTTTGTATGAATATATTTCCCCCATCCTCCAAATTGCATTTGGATTATATTAAATCAAAACAGTCTTCTTTACCTTATGCCTGCTTTCTGCCATACATTTTCTTGGTTTCTAAACAGGTAACAATACCAGTTCTCCATTGATTTATAATGAACAGGAAAATCTTCATATAAATATTCTAAAACCATAGGTAATTAACATAGTGATTAAATTATATGAGAACTACAAGCTGCCAAATTGCCATCATTACATGTTACCCCCTCCAGGGAGTAGGGAGGTGTCTGTTGGATGCTGACTTCAATCACATGTGCCTAAAACAGGCATCAGGCATGGAGGTGCTGCTTACCTTTTTCTTCCTCAAAAGGTTATACCTAGAGGTAAGAAATAGTTAGCACTCCCTAATTTATGTATGTGATTGGGGATTGATGTAGACTCTCTGGCTTGTTTTTCTTCTGTCTTACAAATGTACCAATATTAAGGTGACCTGCTGCTTGCAGAAACCTGTGACCCACTCACTCATCATTAATTATTATCTCCCCAAGAGAGGAAGAGGCAGATAGAGCCCATGGGAAGTTCATGGGCTTTAGAATTAGGCAGATTTGAGATTGCGTGATGACTTTATCATTTAACTGAAGTTAGGCAAGTAATTTAACCTTTCAGTTTCTTCACCTGTGAAATGAGTACTATAAAATCTGCCTTGCTGGGCTGTTGTGAGGATTATTAGAATTATCAAAGGGATCTGGCAGTATCTGGTACCCAGTAGTCTAGTCTGCAAGGTCCACGGTGTCTGAAGCTTCTTGTACAAAACCTAGAACATACTGGATTCTCAGTGAATATTGAGTATGACACATAGTAACTAAGGACTTAATAAATGGTCATTGTTATGACTACACAAAGTAAAACAGTTTTACTTTTTAAAAATAAAACCTACATGTTGCTATTTTCAAAATTTCAATTGTTACTGTTTCTCTGCAAGTAGATAAGTAAGATTTTAAACATGTAATTATTCTACAACAGGGCAGAGAATTGATGTAAACATAACAGATATGAAATGGTGTGCTTTAAAAGCTTACTGGTTCCAACAAATCATGTTACCATATTGAGATGTCATTACTGTCAGATGTTCCATCCTTCCATGTGTCCATGTTATAATATGGCTCCTGTGTGCATGGGTGGCTAAGTCCCATGTCCCAGGTGAGGAAGGTTCTGTAGTACCTTCAGCTGCACTGAAGGAGTTTGCCCTCCCTGCTCATTATATTTTATTCATTCTTTGGTTTTATTTCAGGGTTATACCAGTGCTTATTAAGCATCTTTATGTAGCATTCTGTTGTATTTACAGAATACACGGTGACTAGCCTGAGGTCCTAGGTAGATGATCTAGCTAACTAAGGCTTTGTGACTGTGGGATGCTTTTCCTTATTTATCTTTCATAAGTCTGTGCTTTTTCTCCAAGTGATCTTTGGTATTTTACATGCTTTTATGCAGTTATAAAATGCATTTCAGGTAGCGTATGGAGGATTTTCTCCCACATTTTAAAATTATCTCAGTTACAGAGATCCAATAAATGAGGGGCCCTTACTACTGCATCTCTATAAATAAATAGTTTCTTGGAGGGGGATATGGCTTATTTTGGTTTAATATTACGATAAATTGAAAATTGGGGAAGTAAAAATGTTATGCCTGTTTGTAGAATTTCTATATTTGAAGTTGTAGTCATAACTTGATTGATGAGACTTCCTTCTATGTTCACATTTTTGTTTTTAAACTGGCGACATCACAGTTCACACTGTCTCACAAACTATCATTCCGGAGTCATCTCTTTGATTCCTTTTACTCCATAATCCCTCGATCTAAGCAGTCCCTGAGTTCTACCTTTTTTAAACCATTCATTGTTTCTTCAGTTCACCCCACCTTCTCTGTTCCTGCTACCACTGTTCTAGATCGGGTGCCAGATACCTTCCTAACTGATCTCCCGCTTCAATCTTGCCCTTTTCTTCACAGTTGATTCTTAAGTGAAATTTGACTGTTCCTCTTCTTAAAACCTTTTAAAACTTGTCAACCACAGGTTCAAATCCAGAGTTCTTAGCATTACAAGTATAAGTAATTCTTTTAAAATCTCAGTACAATACCTCCTCGAGGGGTTCCTGACCACCCCACATGGTTTATATTACCTTTAAGAAAGAAGTAAAGAAAACCACCTTGTGCATGGGTGAAATTTCCTCCTAAAGAGTATAGTGACAGGTGAAGTCAAGTGTGATAACAGGTTTAAAGTTCCACTGCAGTAAAGGTTACTAACATCTGAAGAAAGAAGGTGCACTTTGAGAGAAGGTTGTATGCAGTGGTGACACAGAAAAGCCGGGAGTCACAGGAGTAAAATCGGCAGTGCCAAAGCAGTATTGGAGGCTTGCCCATCCCTGTTGCCCAGTTCTCGCTTATCCCTGTTGTGTAGATAAATGTATCAGACCGTTTGTGCCTCATGCCATTGAGCATTCTAATCACTATTAAGTCCCTTTGCTCAGTTTGGTAGATGATAGTTTGCTTTATAGGAAGAAAGGCTGCTGTTTGTTCTCTTGATTGTTAAATTTCTCTTTGTAGGTCAATAAATTCTGGATTTATACACCAGTTTTTTGGTTTGTGTGACTCACTTCTGGTGGTTGTAGGGGTGCAGTCATTTTTCCCCTTGAGCACACTGAGTTCACTAGGATGTGGCGCCTTGTAAACACTTGTCAGCAGCTAATCAGCCAGCTCCCTGGGGACACCATCCACCCGACATGCAATTCTTCATGCCTTCTTTGTTCAGATGGCACTTGCAAACATTTTCCCTTGGGCTTCTAAAAATATTACTATTTAAATGATTTGGGTAAATAGATGAGCTACTGAGTAGTCTTTTAATATAGTAGTGTTTTCCTACAATGTTATAATCCATGGTTTTAATAAATTTGCTAGGTCCTCACTCTCCCTAACTGATCCTACCTTTGAGTTTCAAGGAAAATTTTTGAATTTACTCATAGTAAATTAATGAATTTAGGGTTCAGAATTATACTGCACTCTCCCTTCCTGGACACCCATAAAGCCACTTATTGAAAACCCACTGTGTGTCAGGCAGTGTACTGGATTATGTTTAATACTTTAAGAAATACTCCTGCAAAGTATTTTTACAGGTGAATATGAGACTCAAAAAAGATTAAATAACTCTTTCATGGTTTCAGCTAGAAAAATAGCAGAGTTGGGATTTGAACCCAGAGCTATTAAATTTCTGAATTGTCATCTTTTCAAGTCCAGAGCACTTGTCCAGCACATTTAATTATGTTTAAATAAAACATATGTTTTAATAATTACTTCTAGACCATTTTTATAAACCTGTGGAACTTGATTAAATAGCTATGCTATGTTTATTTTGTATATTTTTCTTGTTTGGGGATTTTTTTTTTAAAGAGTATTGTGGATTTCATTGTTACTTACATTTAATTCATACAAGTTGATTTCTCTGGAATAAATTCTTACCTGGGTTATAATACCTTTCCTCTTTCCCAAATTAATTTCTACAAAATTAGTTGATTCCAAAGGTTTCTTTATTCAGTATTTTCTATTAAATATGTGACTTTTTCCTTTAAATGTTTCCATTAAAAGCAGAAACATAACCCAACAAAATCTCCTACCCTTCCCCAAATGTAAATTCTGCCTCCTCAGCAGCAACAGAAGCTCTGCATTGTTTTCTGTTGGAAGTGTGAGCTGAAGGGGACAGACATTCCCACTGCTTAGCGGGTATACTAAGCTGTGATCTGCCCTTGTTGTATTATTAATGGTACAATGTTTTTATGTTGCAGATGGCTGAGAGCTAGCAAGGAAAATTTAGGATCATGATGGCTCAGTTTCCCACAGCTATGAATGGTAAGCAGCTTTGTGCTTATAGAAAAATAAAGAGGTAATGGGTTTTGGGGGGGCAGGGGTAGAGGTTAGAAAATACTCTTGTGATATTTTTCTTTAAGCATATAAATGCAAAACTTAAAGTATTTCTGTTGAAAATATTTGGGCAGTTTATTTTAAAACACTGCATATAGCTTCTTTTAGAATATTATGCAGTGAATCCTACAACTCATTGTAAGCATGTTCTGCTGTATCATCTGGAGCGTGTGCTCGCTTTTAAACAGTTAAGAGTAACTTGAAGCCATGTTGTGTTTGATGTATAACACTGGGGGACAAAAAGCAGAGCACCGTAAATGGAAGAATATTAAAGGTGTGCTTGACGCCTGGAGGGACTGTACGCTGATGAAGCCAGTAAAGACTCATTTAGTAGTATGTACACATAAAAAATCAGTTTGTTTTCCTTTTACACAGGATTATGTATGTCAACACACATAATTGTGTGATAGGAATCATTTTAAAAGAAAATATTTAATTTCAATAATAAAATGTTTTTAAAGCTTTTTTTCTGATTCTAGTTTAATCCATTTCCCAAGTACAAATTAATCACTCTTAATAAGTATTAAGTTACTGTGTATGTCATTTAGAATTAATTGAGAACATGCATTATATTTTAAAATCACTAAAGATGCTGAGTTCATAAGGAAATAGTGAGTCCAGTCAATAATTCTTTAAAATTTAAGTTGAAAACAGTAATATTAAAGAACACTAGAAAAAAAAAAGAGAAGAATCACCAATAATTCTACCACCTTCACAAAGCAATTGTTTTATTGTTAGGATATATTTGATCAGTTACATCTAGTTTCAAACTTATTCTCAATCACTACATTGAAAATATATGTTGAAAATACATGTTTAAACTTTTAAAACTAGAATTGACTTTATGAGATATGTAAAAGTTTTGGAAAAATGAATTATTTGCAAAAAAAATTCTGATGTGTGGTAGGATTGTGTCATTTAAAGATGGACTTGAGATAAGAGTTTTATTTTTTTTCTGTTACATGCCCAGTCTTTCTCCATTTTGTTTCTTCCATTTCCTAAACATTTATGTCTTACTTTGTAGCTCATTGCATTGTATATAAAAGAATAAAACTGGAAACAAGCAAATGTTCAATAACCAAAAAATAATTACTTGAAAAATTGTCCAAAATGTTGGACAATTAATTTAGGAGTAATATATAGGAATAGAGGCAGAAATTTTTTTAAATGTCTGAAGAATTGATAGCAAATGTAGACTGTGGTAGTCTCCTACTTAGTTTATAAAATAGCTAAAGATTGAACATAATCTTGTATATATCTAATTGAACTCCAATTTAGAGTTTAACATTTTATTGAAAGAGATACATGTATAGCATAAAACCTTCAAAAGCAGTGTTTGCTCCTCTAGTAAATCTTCAGTACATTATGTTAATTTTTTTAATGCCCAGTACTATTGGAACTTGTCTCTGAGTGCCCTAGACCAAGCTGTTTGTCAAAATGCTTCTGACGTGTTCCTCAAATTTTGCCATGTCTACTTTATCATCCTGAAACTAACCACAGACTTTTTAGACTTCTTTGGTTCTTACAGAGCTGCATTGTCTAATATTGCAGCCACATTTGGCTATTTCAGTTTCAATTTCAATTAATAAAAATTAAGTAAAAATTAAAATTCAGTTCCTTAGTCACACAGCATATTTTAAGTGCTCAAAGCCACGTGGCTAGTGGCTACTGTCTTAGACAGTGCAGACACAGAACCCACTACGGGTTTTTGTTTCCTCACCTATAAAATGAGGATACTAATAGTGCCTAATGTATAAGGTAATGATGGGAGTCAGTGAGTTCCTGTGTATAAAGTGCCTGAAAGATGGTTAGGGCTCAAAAAGGCGAGCTGCGTCTGCCTTTGTCGTCCTGTGTTGTGACATTTTACTGTCATCGTTTTTCCAGGGTCATAGAGTAAAGCAGTCCATAGACACACTGTTTGCCTTCCTAGGCGCAGGAATCATGACAGGTTAGTTTATTTTATAATACACTGATAAACCAAGTAGGCTTTTTACTATGAATGTGGTATTTCTTTATTTAGAAAGTGTGTAGGTTTAGCTATTTTAGGTACTTAGTTCCTTAGTACACCTGTTTATTTATTTATTTATTTATTTATTTATTTATTTATTTATTTATTTTTAAATATATCTTTATTGATTTCAGAGATAGGAAAGGAGAGGGAGAGAGAGAGAGATAGAAACATCAATGATGAGAGAGTCATTGATCAAGCCTGCAACCCGGGCATGTGCCCTGACCAGGAATCGAACCCCCATAGCCTGGATCCTAGGTTGACGCTCAACCGCTGAGCCACGCCCGGCAGGGCCTGTTTCTTTATTTTTAAATCTGATCTTAAAACTTGTCTTTATGAGAGGATGGTTATAGATTTTTTTAAAAATCCAATCATTTAGGGCTAATAAGATGTGTGTGTGGAGTAAAAACTGTGACCTTGGTTTAGCAATACAGTGCTGAAAGAATTAGTGTTTCTTTGGCTCTAAATAATTTATTGGGGTGACATTGGTTAATAAAATTCTATAGGTTTCAGTTGTACAATTCTACAGTATATCATCTGTATATTGTATTGTGTGTTCACCACCCCAAGTCAAGTGTCCTTCTAAGTATTTGTTAAATCATATGTATCTTAGTGTTTCAAATTATAGTGGGCATGCACCTTTCAATGATATGCATTCTTGAAAACAACTTGATAAGGGAGATTTTTATATAATGTAGGCAGCAAATATATGTGAGTTTATGTAACTAAACTCATTTGGTTTCTTATTGGTAGAAGGTGAATAAACACGAAAAGGTAGTTAGAAGTGAAATATAGATGGTGATTAGCCATGTCGAATGTATTAGAGCTCTAAAGGCCTCCTCAGAGGGCTGGTATAACCGTATGTGAAAGGTAGATCTCAAAAAGGTTTCTAAGTGATTTTCCGCTTCCCCCAAGTCCTGATCTTGCCTCTCATCTTGTGTTCTACTCCCTCTTTTATTCACTATCATGTTTATTCCTCACTCACTTTTAAGTGTTTGCTCTGTGCTGGGATCTCTGCTGGCTCTGGGGATAGAAAGGTAAACACATGAAGCTCCTGCTCCCCAAGGGCTCGTGGTCTGGAGGAAGATGAGATGAAACCATTACAGCACCTTTCTGAGTGCTCTGCGGAAGCCGGAGTAGTCTCTTGAGAATCTAGAGGAGGAAGCAATTAATTTGACCTGCAGGAATTATTGACCTAGAGGACGTAACATCTGCCCTAGACCTTGAAAGATAAAGTTTGAAATAGAAGGAGGAGGGGGGTGATGTGAGTATCAGTCTAAGGGAGCACAGGTCACGGGATGTGAAAGTGGATGTTATATATATGGAATTTGTAAGGATTTACTTTTCTAGGATAGTGATATGTTACCAGCATTCCTTTTATCCTAGGTTTTTGTTTTGTGTGTTTTTTCCTCTTGTTATAAAATAAATTTATAGTAGTGTCACAATTAATGTTGTTTCACCTATTTGTTATATAATCAGTGCTCAGAATTTTTTTAAGGTCCGTTATTCCAAGAGAAAATTTGGTTCCTTTGATATGTAAAAGAGACTCATACTTTTATATTTAAGTATCAGTTTAGATGCATCTCCTTTACATTTTGTTACTTATTTTTAAATGACAAAAATAACACTATTAAACTAAAATAGATATCAAAGTAATCAGGCAGGTAATGTGGGGCAGTAATTAAGAGCACGAGTTTTGGAGTTATATTCTAAAGCACAAGAAAATTCTAGCTATAGATTGTATTAGCTGTATGGTGTTAGGTAAGTTATTTAAACACCCTATGCTTCAGTTTTTCCATCTGTAATACATGTAAAACCTAGTCCATAGAATTGTAAAAATTAAATGTGGTAATATTAATACACTTAGTATGGTTGCTGGCATAAAGTAATACTCAGCAGGTAGTAGTTGCTGCTTCTACTAAATACTACTATTTCTCTGCTAGTGTTAGACTTTAAAAATAAATGATAGAGCCCCAGCTGGTTAGGCTCAGTGGTTAGAGCATCGACCCATGGACTGAAGAGTCCTGGGTTCGATTCCGGCCAAGGGCACATAACCTTGGTTGCAGGCTCCATCCCCAGACCTGGCCCCAGTAAGTGTGGGAGGCAACCAATCTCTTTCACATTGATGTTTCTCTCTCCCTCTTTCTCTCTCGCCCCTTTCCACTCTCTCTGAAAAGCAATGGAAAAAATATCCTTGCGTGAGATTTAAAAAAATAATATAATAGAAAAATAAATGATAGAGAAGGTTGTTTTCCTAAAATAGCTGGTCAGGAGTTGAGAGAGCAGTGTGCTAAAGGGGGTTAAAAAAAGATCTATGTATCTGAGAAAAAGTGAGTTAGGTGAGATTAAATCATCTTTTAACAGGATAGAGTTAAAGGATATATGTATCATCCTTAGGATAAAGAATTTGCCAGATACTGGACCATGTAATTCACTTTGACAGCCACTAGGAGTTGCCTTTGGACAGTACTGTTGGCTGGGAGGCAGAGGTGGAGCAGAATATTCTGCCAAGCGATAGAAGAAGAGGAGGCAGTGTGCAACCCAGGGAGGGGAGCTTTTTTAAAATAATGAAGTTCATGCCTCATCCCCCAGAGATTCCAATTTAATTGGTCTGCTGGAATAGCTCCCTCCCCCACAAAGCTCCCCAGGTGATTCAGGTAGGGGTTGAGAACCTCTGGTCTAGGACATTGGCTAGTCAAGCATTGCCTGGGACTACCTACACCATTCTCACAGCACCCCTAGGTAAAGATTTAAGGGTGAAAAGGGTAAAGACCTGCCTAAGTCATAAACCGGGTAGAGCCTCCACCTAGTCTTCTGTGCCCCACTGTGCTGTAGCTCTGGAAGGAAGGGGGCAAAGGCATGTTTATAGGAAGTGGGAAGCTGAGAGACTGGGTTGCATTTTTACAACAAATGGAAATGTTCATTAAGATCATTGTTTGCTTGTTTTTCATGGTTTGAGAGAACCTCAGAAATGCTCAGGTTTAGTAAGCCATTCTCTGTTTTTACACCTCTGCTAACTTACTCTCAAGCTGTTTCCTGTGGGCATCAACCTGCTGCTCACCAGAAGGACTGGGAACTGTGCAAGGACCAGAATGAGCCCCCACCTCAGTTTTGCAGGCAACTTAGGGGGACAGGCGCAAAATACCATGCACTTTTCTGCATCCTTTTAATCTCTTAAGCAAGTCTTACTGTTGGGGCTCACTGCCTCAATCTTACCTTTCCTGTTATTTCATCTTTGATGCTTCTAACTCAGCTTTTATATATGGGGTGAGCAAAAGTAGGTTTACAGTTGTGAGTACACAAAACAGTGTATTCTTGTGTTACTATTTATTAATTATTGTATTATTTATTTGTATTACAACTGTAAAGCTACTTTTGCCTACCCCTATATATTTCTGCTTAGGCTTCACAGTTTAACACGGTAAATGCTGGTAGTTGTTTCTAGAGTGAGTTCCTTGAGGATGGGAATAATATTTTATTCGTCTTTTTATTTACAGATTTATCTTGTTGCCCATTTCCAGTGAGTGGTATACAGTAATTGTTCAGTAGACGTTAACTGGATGAATGAATGAAAAGCCTTGGGGCTGTGCTCTGTCTTTACGATAGAGCTTTACTCTTTGTATCACTTAGGTATTAAGCACTGTCATTAAACAGGCATTTGTGGTTCATATTTACATTTTAGAATTGTACATTTTAAGCATTCTCATATGTACAATATAATTTCTTTGTCTTCCACTTATGGTTTAGGAGGGCCAAACATGTGGGCTATTACCTCTGAGGAACGGACTAAGCATGACAAGCAGTTTGATAACCTCAAGCCCTCAGGAGGTTACATTACAGGTTTGTGTTTATATTTTATTTGTGAATTATGCCCCTTTTCATGTAACATCTTAGGATTGGTTTTAATTTTATTGCCATCAAATTTGTATTAAATGGATAAAATTTGTATCAAGATGAAATATTGCCATTTGCAACAGCATGGGTGGATCTTAAGAGTATTACACTACGTGAAATAACTCAAGACAGAAAAGGACAAGAACCATATGATATTATTTATATGCGAGATATAAAACAAACGCAACAAACTTTATTACTAATGACACAGCTGGCAGCATGAGCATCGGCATGTTTCTGTCAACCTCCCTTGTCCCCTGAGTCCCACAGGGACCATGCAGAGATCCCAGAAGGATGCTACACATTGCAGTGATTGTGTTGCAGGAGAGGAACACTGAGCTTGAGGGAACCCACCATGTTTTAGCAAGTGGTAAGCCAGCTCATTCTCTGTCCCAGAGGGAAACATTACCTCCTACCTCAAGATAGCTCACTGCAAACCCAGTTCTGAGAAATGACCCAGGTAGAGAGCAGCAGGATCTTGCAGTCTTGGCATGCATACACAGCTGTGTATGTATAGGGTTGTGAGAGACACATGGTGGGCTCTCTCTCTCAACACCTGGTATTTTTTATTTAGAGCTCTTCTAGGGAATAGTGTTTTTAAGTATACATTTTATTAAATAGAAATATTATCGAATGAGACTTCAATTGTGGAAAAACTGAGATGATGAATATAATCTTTTATCACTGGTTAACCGTATAACCAGTTGTGACTTTTCTTTGGAACATATAAGTCTTATTAAAGTAATGTAAATAATTTTACATATGTATTTCTGTTTAATTTTTTTAATGATTGGAATTAAAATTATAGTATCAATAACATTATTGCCCATTATTATTGGAGGCATTGGAATAATTCCTTCTACTAATATGCTGCTTGATTTTTGTTTTTATTGCCTTCAGGTGATCAAGCACGCACATTTTTCTTACAGTCAGGCCTGCCGGCTCCTGTTTTAGCTGAAATATGGTAAAATAGTTTTTTTGTAGATGATCTTAAATTTCTGATTGTCTGGCTTTGTTTTGTTTTTAATACAATTTAACATAAAGTTGTTTTTACTTGTAGTCTGTTATTAAGTAAGAATATTTCTTTAGCTTTTAGAAAATAAATATTGAGTAAACGATTGAAAATCAGTTGCGGTTTTGTTCTGTAGGACAAATTTCTAATTTCCTTAGAATTTCTAAGGGAAGAAAATATATATATTTCCATTGAAGAACATTTCTTTATAATTTGGCAGAATTTCAAAATAATCTTTCTGTTATTTTGTAGTTTCATTTATTTTATCATCTGTAAACCCAAAATTATCCCTCCTTCTTCCTGTTCCTGCCTTAAAGAAACTGCGCTTTATGATGTCAGTAGTACATTTGTTTTTAATGTATTTACAGTAAATACCAACCTCAACTCCATTTTTCTCTCACTTGGAATATTCCCAACTTGGCCAATTGCCAGGCATATGGCAAGCATCCAATAAACATTTGAACAAATGAGTAAGTTTAAAAGGATTATACTCTTTTTTTTTTTTTTAATCTTACCTGAGGATATATTTTTACTGATTTTTAGAGACGAGGAAGGGGGAGAGAGAAAGAGAGAAACATTGATGTGAGAGAGAAACATAGATTGGTTGCCTTCCACGCTTGACCCAGTCAGGGAATGAACCCGGAACCTAGGTATGTGCTCTGACTGGGAATCAAACCCACAACCTTTTGGTGAATGGGACAATGTTCCAACCAGCTAAGCCACTCGGCCCGGGCAGAAGGTCATACTCTTGAATAGTGTTTTTCTATTGGCACTGATGGACTTCATCCCAAAGGTCTTCTAGATTCTATGTAGATTGGCAGTATTTTACTAGGTACTGTCTCTGCTCAGTATTTCTTAATGTATAAGGTTCAGCTATTAGAGATACACGCCCATATTGAAGTAATTATGGGTGTGTGAAGGCTACATTGTTTTTATTTTACCGTCATTCTCAAGAGTAATGCTCACCCTGTACCATCTGCCCGCCCCCGTCCTGTTAGGGCTTTATCAGACCTGAACAAGGATGGGAAGATGGATCAGCAGGAGTTCTCCATAGCCATGAAACTCATCAAACTGAAGCTCCAAGGCCAGCAGTTGCCTGTGGTTCTCCCTCCCATTATGAAACAACCTCCTATGTTCTCCCCATTAATTTCTGCTCGTTTTGGTATGTATTCATTAATTTAATTAGCTGCATTTGATAGTTAAACTTGATTCCTAGGTATAATATTTGATGATCAGAAAAAGACTTGTTGGCATAAAATGACAATCCTCGGACTCCAAGTTAATTTTCGTGTCTGAGATAAGAAGTATTAAATTTGCTGTCATAGCTAAGGTGTCCATGTTTTCCAGTTTTCCCAGGACAGTTCGCATTTATGTCTGTTGTCCTGGCATATAGTCCAGTTAGTGTGCCCTTTCATAATTCCCAGTTGGATGATAAACTGTATGATCCCCTCACTATAATTGATCCTAAATACTCTTCTTAATTAGTTCCCTCTACACTTTGTATGAGTAACAGAAAAAATGTGAACAATTATAAAACTAACTTGAAATAGTTTAATTTGGGGGGTAATTTAAAATTATACATAAGTAGAAATTTCTCTAATTTAAAGGTTAATTAGCCAGCTAATTTTAGGGCTAAAAGTTTAAGGCAATATGCTAATTAATTTACATATTCATCAGAGATAACCAGTTTGCCATTAATTTTCATTAGCTAATTTCTTATTAATTATATGTGAGACGCACTCATTGGAATGGAATATTCATTTAGATATCTCTGTGTATCTGAAACATGTTCCTGTATACCAAATGTTAGATCATAAAATACTAATTTCTCTCACTATTGCAGTGAACTCGGGCTAAACACCAAATCATTGTGTGACTGTATATAATGTATTTGGTATTCTGCAGTTAGTGAATGAATGAGTCATCGCTTTTTTCCTTTGAGGGGCTGGTTTGGCTGTGTGTGTGAATTCAGTAGCACTGTATTTGTTATCCTCACACAAAATCTCACATTTGATCAGGTAATACATTCTCTCTTTGAGAAATACTAATATTTAATTGGAAAAGATTTCTTAATTTTGTTTATGATGCTGGAAGAGAATCTTTAACTCCTTTGTAGACATTCTCTTAGTTCACACAGGTCAGACTATTGATATTAAAAGCAGTAGTTTACCTCCCTTATTCTGGGTCAAAGCTGCTTTTGTGAATTTTTTGACTAGGTTTGCCCAGTGTTTCTTAATGTGTTTTTGTTAATATAGGGTCTGCTCACTCACTAAAGCTTGTTTTCTGGTATGTTTTATAATTGGTTTACTAGCACTAGAAAATATGCTCTGTTTTGTCTTTAGGAATGGGAAGCATGCCCAATCTGTCCATTCCTCAGCCATTGCCTCCAGTCGCACCTATAGCAACAGCTTTGTCCCCTGCACCTTCAGGGACCACCCTTGCTCCCTTAATGATGCCCGCCCCCCTGGTGCCTTCCGTTAGCACTTCATCGTTGCCGAATGGAACTGCCGGTCTCATTCAGCCTTTAGCCATTCCTTACTCTTCTTCAAGTAAGTACTTTATATCTGATGAGTCAGTATTGCATATGAAGAAAGAAACTGTTATGCTCATGCTCCGACAGAGGCAAATTTCCTTCATAATTTGTGATACTGTTTAGTTTGAACCGTTTTCATGTTTCTTTTCTTTTTTTAGCATTGCCTCATACGTCATCCTACAGCATGCTGATGGGCGGATTTGGTGGTGCTAGTATACAGAAAGCCCAGTCTCTGATTGATTTAGGATCTAGTAGGTATGAGTGCTTAAGATTCCAACTGTTTATGCTTTTAATAAGGAGTATTTAACAAATGACTAGTTTTTAAAGCTCTGAACTTTATCCAGGTTTTACTTCATAATGGCCAAATGTAAATACTTAAGATAAACTTACTATCTTATGTGAGTTATTATAACTCACATAAATTTTTTATTTTTAAAATTATTAAATGCCTGTAGTATATTTTGCTATATTTTTCACCAGTCAATTTTTTCCCCCAGAGCTACATATTTTTCCTTTAAAAAACGTATGTTTGTTAAAACATCTTATAATCATTGTACATTATTAACTTCTTTCTTGAGCAAATTCTTCTGCATGAGTATTTTTTAATTCCAGAAAACATCAATGTTTATTCCTCAACCCTTTTATAAATCATAGTAATACTCTTTTTATAAATTTAAAAAAATTTTTCAATTACAGCTGACATTCAGTATTATGTTAGTTTCAGCATAGTGGCCAGACGTGTACACAGCTTATGAGGTGATCCTCCTGATAAGTCCAGCACCCCTGACACCATGCATAGTTATGACAATATTATTGATTATCCCTATGCTGTACTCTACATTCCCGTGACCATTTTGTAACTGCCAATTTGTACTTCTTAATCTCTCCACCTTTTTCACCCAGCCCCCCAACCCGCCTCCCACCTAGCAACCATCGATTTGTTCTCTGTATCTATGAGTTTCTTTCTTTTTAGTTTGTTCCTTTATTTTGTTTTTTAAATTCCACATATAAGTGAAATCATATGGTATTTGTCTTTTTTTGACTTATTTCACTTAGCGTAATACCTTCTAGGTCCATGCATGTTGTTGCAAATGGTAAGATTTCATTCTTTTTTATGGCCTAGTAATATCCCATTCTATATATTAACCACATCTTCTGTATCTAGTTATCTCACAATAATGCTCTTAAAAGCAGTGACCCAGAAGAATCTTTGTCTCCTAGCTTAAACACTCACTGATTGTGTAACCTTTTTTTGTTCCTAACATCACCCAAACGTAGTTTGCCCATATAAAAGTTGGGACAGTAATACTTTTTGTCAGGATTAGAAGTAGTATTTGTAAAGGCCCCAGCACCTTATGGGGCCTGGTACATGGTAGGTTCTTGATATATGGTAGTTCTATACTTCAGATTATTTTTGCTTTCCTAAGAATGAGGATAATTGTTTAAATTTTTTTCAGTATCAAATACAAAAGCAATTACTATTATATTATAGAAGGTATGATTCTTAATGTGTCTGCCTTATAAAGTTTAACGAAATGTATTTTATTTAGTAACATAAAAATTTTAAATGAATTTTGTTATAGCTCAACTTCCTCAACTGCTTCACTCTCAGGGAACTCGCCCAAGATTGGGACCTCAGAGTGGGCAGTTCCTCAGCCTTCAAGATTAAAATATCGGCAAAAATTTAACAGTCTTGACAAAAGCATGAGTGGATACCTCTCAGGTAAGTGGTATACAGTGCTTAAGAATGTGAGAGAGTTAAAGTTTTTTATATGGACTTCTATTGAAGAACTTTTATTTGATTTTATACTTTGTAGCTCATCTAAAATTTTAACATCAAAAAAATTTGACAGGCATTGGATAAATACAAATGATGTAAGTTGTGTAAGAGTTCGAAGATAAATATGTGAGTGTTTTCTTCAAAGTTCTTACAGTAAAGTTGAGCACACAGATGTATACCCAAAGCACCTCACCCTTGAGAAGATCAAACCTCATCTTGCAGTGTAATGAGTGAATGGAGAAGCTCACATGGCGAGAGGGAGTGTGTGGGACTTAGCTTCAGCTCAGTTCCCTGAGAATCCCCTTCCTCTTGGATCTTTCTCTACTTGCCTTCCTACAGCTTCACATGAGATTGCTTATCCTTTAATGCTCGAACCCAAAGGTAGCCATAAAACTTGGCCTTACACCCCCCCCATAGAATATTTGAGTCCATGCTAGAATAGACATCCGGACTTTACTAACTGAAGATAGTGAAGGAGACATAAACAGAGGGTGATAGGCAAGTAGAATTCCCACCTTCTGACTTTCCCTTCTCTTCACTCAGCAACAAATTACAATTTAGGCCAAGAAAAATAAGTATTTAAAAATAATAGAACTTCAAAGTGCTAGGGAACATAGAATGGGATGTATTAATACTGATGAGATCAGATAAAACAGCTTATAGGGAGGGAACATTTCTGCTTTATTATAAAAGAAGGGATTTGGACAGCTAGAGATGGAAGATGAAGGTGTTTGATGGTGACAGAGAGGAATCTTAAGAGCAGAAAGTACATGGCATGTTTAGAGAATGAAAAAGTTTATGAAATAGGAGTATAGGGTCTCTAGTTGTGCAGTGGGGCAAGGGAGCAATACAGTTTTAGGAATTGATGGACAAGCAAAAATATGCAGTATTTTCTTTAAAGATACATACCTATAAGATAAAAGCTTTTTTTTTTTTTTTTTTTTTTTTAAAAGCAAGGGAATGTGCACACAAAATTCAGGGTAGTAGTTGCCTCTTCTGGACACATGCAGTGAAATTCAGGGAACACAGCTTCAAAGCATTTAGTAGTAATCTAGTTTTTAAGTTGTGTGTTAGATTCATGGATGACTTATTTTTATACTTTATAATTTACAAATACACTACTTTATATGTATCAAATATTAATAATAACTAAAATTTTCTGTAATTTTATCACATTGTGTGAACACAAGCTATACTATATTTTTAAGTAACACTTTTGTTTTAAACATTTTAACCTCTCTGAAATTAGAACATAGTTACATCAGTGATGTGTTAACACTGTGTTATGGTTTCGTTGGCAGTGTTCTTTTCTTTCCTTACTGTTACATAAAATAATGGCATCTCAGATTCTGTGAAATATTCAAACATACTTGAGATTAATGTAAGGTCATGATTCCCATTCTTTGAAAAAAAAATGATCTTATTTGACCTTACATTTGGCATTAAAGTTTCTTTTTTAAATTAACAGAAATGGACAAAAATGACATGTATGAAAATGTTCTTGGCAGCTTCTTTAAAAACATCCAAAAAAGAAACAGTGTAAATGTCCATCAGCAGGACAATGGATTAAAAAATTGTGGTGTATTTCTATAACAATACTTTACAGCAATAAAAATGAATGAACTGCTGATACTTGCCCCTTCCCAACAGAGTAACTACACTACTCTGATTTCTATCACCACCAACTAGGCTTCCTGTTCTCCAGCTTCATATAAATGGATTAAGTAGTATGGATCTTGTGTGCCAGGTTTTTTTCATTTCACAGATCCATACTACTTAATCCATTTATATGAAGCTGGAGAACAGGAAGCCTAGTTGGTGGTGATAGAAATCAGAGTAGTGTAGTTACTCTGCTGGGAAGGGGCCATGCCCAAGCCTTCTGGAGCGCTGGAAACGTTCTGTATCTTGATACAGGTGTTGGTTGCATGTGTGCCTACCTATGTAAAAACTCATCCAGCAGTACACTTAAGATTAGTACACTTTATGGATGTGCTTCAAACATACAGTGTAAACAAAGGTGGGTTTGTATTGGAATATGAAGGAAATTATCTAATGTTACTTTATTTGTATATGCCACATTGTATAAAGTTTGTATATTTTGTTTTTAGAGACTATTATTATTTTTAGACTTATAAGAGTAAAGCTGTGTATTCGTAGTTAAGGGAAGGATTGGTTTTCTTTGAAAAGAGAAGTTGCTTCTGGTGTCCCCAGGTACATGAAGAACAGGGTTGACCTAGGCTTGCATGTTATGCTTTTTTCGTTGAATGTTGGTGGTCTAATTTTTCCCTTTTGTTCTTTTTCTATTGCTCCTAAATTTTATTTTTTATTTTTTTTAATATGTCTTTATTGATTTCAGAGAGAGGAAGGGTGGGGGGGAGAGAGACAGAAACGTCAGTGATGAGAGAGTCACTGATCGGCTGCCTCCTGCACACTCCTGACTGGGGATCAAGCCCGAAACCCAGGCATGTACCCTGACCAGGGATAGAACTGCGATCTCCTGGATCCTAGGTTGATACTCAACTGCTGAGCCACGACGCCCGGGCTCTCCTAAATCTTAATCACGATTTATTTAAATTAATTCATTGACTCAAATATTTCCTGAGTCACTTATCTTCCAGGCACTCTGTGAGGCACTGGAATGCAGACAGAAGGAAGATGGTCCATATCTTTGAAGAGCCCATAATAATACGTCACATAATCACAGAATTTGATTAGTGGTTTAAAAGTGTTGTGATTAATATTGACAAGAAAGTAACTAATAATGAGGAAATAGGAGTTTCGCAGAAGAGATGACATCTGAGCTGGATCTTTGAGGATAAAGAGATAGACTGGCAGGTAGAGAACAAGGGACTGGTGTTACAGGAGCAGGAAATAGGATATCCAGAGGGCTGGCAGGCCGTCAGTGCACATGTTCAAGTGAGCTTAGCTTGGTGAAGTACTCTGCTGGCTCTCTGGAGCCCTTTGTGTTGTTCAGACTTTGCCTGCACACACTTAAGCCTGCCCCCAGTATGCCTTCAACCATTTACATTCCTTCTCTCTTCCTCTTTGCTCTCTCGCCTAATGCCAAGGGGTCTACTCTGTTATTTTTGTCCAAGAGCTGAAACTTCAGTTACTGGACCTTTTTTAATGCTTGAAATAGCCTTCCATTTCTCTTTATTGGAAGAATCCTTCTTTTAACACAAAAACATTCTCAAAGCTCATGAGAATAATTTGTTGAGTGAGGCTCTGAGCTATGGTCAGTGCTTTTTCCTTATGTGATTTCTAATAAACGGCCAGATTTAAAAAAAGAAGACTGAAAAGTTTTTAAATGACATGTTATAAACAGTCCCTTACATAATACGTAGTGTATTCGTGTTATGTAGCTTAGATTAAGTAGCCCTGTGGTCAGAGCTCATTGAAACATTGGGTTTAGCAGCATCTGTGCTACTTTTGTCATGGGAGCTGTTGCTGAGGAAGAGTTGGCAGATGTACTCCTTGCTGTCTTCTGTACAAAGGTGTGTGGACCAGTGTTGATTCAGGCTGGACCCAGAGGAGGAGCTGGCTTTCTGGTGCACATGGCTCAGTCACCTGCGAGTGAAAGTTACACACCTGCTGTACTGACTAGAGAGACTGTTCCTGCAGAAGCTGCATGATTTTGTCTGTAATCAGAAAGCCTCTGCTAACTCACAGGAGTGACTGCTCCTCTCAAGGAGACAGAGATTTTTTGTTCTGGAATATTTTCATTGACGATCAGGGAGCCTGTTACAGAAACACATTTTTGTTATCTCTCTGAAAGAGAGAAAATTTAAGCAGTTTCCTGTAGTGATTGTTAGCTGTTATTACTCTCGGATGCTATCACATAAGTCCCCATTGCACCTTTGATAGAAAATTTGGACTAAATTTTATTCATTACTTTAGCAAATATTTATTAAGCATCTATGTACCAGGCATGGGGTATACACTAGTGAACAAAGCAGTCACAGTTTTTATCTTGATAGAACTTATCATAATAGGGGAAACAGGTAAGTGAACAAGTGAATGTTACATTACAGATTGCGATGAGATATGAAGGAAACAGGAAGTGATAGTGTGGACAGAGAAAGTCTTTCTGAGAAGGTGACATTAAATTGCGACATACAGGGTGAGAAGGACCCAGACATGCAATGATGTAGAATTGTAAAACTTGTTGCTGGATGTGGGTGTACAGGAGAAGGGGAGGGATCAAGGGTGACTGAGTTCTGGCTTGAGCCACTAAGTGGACAGTGATGCCGTAGAGAAGGGAAGACAGGGAGAATGATTTGGGTGAAGATTAGCAAGAGGAGTGTGAATGGGGTTTGAGAGAGTAGTTTTATATGTATTTGGTTTGAGATGCTTGTGAAATATATAAGATTTTTCAGTTGCACGTAGGAGTCTAAACTTAGAGGAGAGGTTTGGGCTGGGGATGTACATTTGGGAATCACCAGCCTCTAGGTGCTAAAGTTGTAGAAGTGGATGTGAACACACAGAAAAGAATGTTCAGGACAGATCCTTGGGGAGTGCCAACATTTACGAGTCATTTTGAAGAGGAGTAGAGACAGAGGAATGATCCAAAGAGATGAGAGAAGATCTGAAATTGCTGAGGAAGCTGCACTTCCAGTTGCAGTAGGTGTACAGGAGGCTCTAGAACTTGGCCTCTGAATATGTTCTGTACTGGTGGCCCAGTCCTGCACGTCAGTCATGTGTATACTGTTATCTTCTGAAAGGATGGGGAACATTGGCTCCACTAATTCTGATTTTAAATTCCTTGGGGGCAGCGAATGTGTTTGTTTTGATTACTGCTGAATGCTCAGTGCCTGGGACATGGTAAAAACTTTGATGTTAAAAGTTTCCAGGATAGCAGCAGTGTTACTTTATAGGTTTGCGTGACTTTAAACAGGCTAAAGAATTTTCTTTTTTAATGTTTTTCCCACTCAATCAGGTTTTCAAGCTAGAAATGCCCTTCTTCAGTCAAATCTTTCCCAAACTCAGCTAGCTACTATTTGGTGAGTTTGTCCATTAATTATGATTTTTAACTATATATCCTCTGTTATAAAAAAGATACTATTTCTGTAAAAGTTTGTGACTGAAAGATATTCCATAAAAGTAGCTATTTGAAAGTTAATGCAACCTTGAAAGAAAATAAAATTGTGCAAAATGTTATTCTTGAGAATTTGGCATTTAATTATTTTATAAGTAAAACTAGTTTTCTCTTATGTAATTCCTTCTATGGAGAATTAGGGAATATCTCATTTTTCATGTAGATTTAAATGTGATTTGGTAAGTGAATTAACCATGAAAAAACAGTCCACCTTTTCAGAAGGAATACTTTTCTTTCTATTTAAAAGGTTTTTTTTCTCTTTTGTGATAAGAAATTAAGGGTAAAAATTAGCTCCATTTTCTGCATCTCTCTCCATTTCACTAAAATATGTTATGGTAACTATATTTTACTATCACTATTTTTGTTTTTAAAAGATTTTTAAATTGATTTTTAGAGAGAGAGAAAAAAACATCAATGTGACAGCATCAGTTAGCTGCCTCCTATGCGTCCCCTACCTGGGATTGAGCCTACAACCCAGGCATGGGCTCTGATCAGGAATCGAACCAGCAACCTTTCAGTGCACAGGATGCAGCCCAATCAACTGAGCCACACTGGCCAGGGCACTATCATTATTCTTGTTTCAAAAATTAAAAATTGAATTCTTTTGAAAATATTTTACTCCAAACTGAGACTTTCTTTCTCAGTTGTGAATTTTCACATTTTCTTTAGGACCCTGGCTGACATTGATGGCGATGGTCAACTAAAAGCTGAAGAGTTTATCCTTGCGATGCACCTCACTGACATGGCCAAAGCTGGACAGCCTTTGCCTCTGACTTTACCTCCTGAGCTGGTCCCTCCATCTTTCAGGTGCGTGTCTCTGGAGGTGAGGAGGGGTAGCTTTGATCACTTGGCAGGCATGGGCATTACTTAGGGATTTCCACTAGTTTAGTAAAGCGTTAAACATTTACACTGACATTTGATTTTGGAATTTAATGAATTACGAGAAGGAATAGATATTAGAAGTAGGTGTGTTTTTATTGTGTTATTGTTAAGAAAACTGATGACTAAAGAGATTTAGAATAAACTTACCCAGGAACAGCAATTGGCTGAAACATGATTTGAATCCAGATCTCTCTGGATTGACAATCCGTGTACTGTTGTTCATTGTAACTGTGGACTATACTGTGTTTTAATTACCTTTAATACTATATTCTAAATATTAATTTGTTCTGGTCATTGGTCGTCTATATAGTCTAGTCTAAAACTTCCCAGACTGCATGACGTTAAATTTACTTGTTTGCCTCTCTTAGGGGAGGAAAGCAAATTGACTCAATTAATGGAACTCTGCCTTCATATCAGAAAATACAAGAAGAGGAACCTCAGAAAAAATTACCAGGTAACACTGAGTGACTAAGTTCTATATTTATAAGTGAGTTCTCTTGAATTTTTCCTTGAAATGTAAATGAATACTTAGAATTTTTACATTTTAAATATTTTATATGCTTTATGAGAAACTGATGAATGGGATGGATTTTGACATCAATAAAATTAAGATTGTCAGAACTGAGAGTATGTAGGAGGAAGAGACAGTGTGTGTATTTGGCAAGAATGTGTGTATTAGACGTCCTAGGTAAAGTTTCTCCCACTTCAGGGGAAATCATCAGTGCAAGCTTTGTGATGACATCTTTAGCTTAAAAAAAGTTTAAATACTTGTTGAATAAGTACATGTGTAGATATTTTAAAATATTAAAAAGTTAATGGTACGTATCAAAAAGAACACATATATAGCCATCCAACGTTCGTTGTCCCTGAGGAAAATGCTGAGAAAAAAGTTGAAAAGTATTTTTATTGGCAAGAATAGTTAAAATTATTTTTCTCTTGGGTGGAGTCAAACTTAGAAATTTTTTTTTCTAAAAATGAATATTCTTAGAACAGAAATATTTTACTGTTTACATTTGAGTTAAAATTATCCTTAGGAGAAGTATCCAAAGAGTAATAGCACTCACATGATGACGAGGCGTGAGTGTGTTGGAAATTGGAGTGCGGGTTCTGTGGGCTCTTCATATGTGAGGCTGCTTATAACGTACCTTCTGTAGTTACTTTTGAGGACAAGCGGAAAGCCAACTATGAGCGGGGGAACATGGAACTGGAGAAGCGACGCCAAGTCCTGATGGAGCAGCAGCAGAGGGAGGCAGAACGTAAAGCCCAGAAAGAAAAAGAAGAGTGGGAACGGAAACAGAGAGAATTACAGGAACAAGAATGGAAGAAACAACTTGAATTAGAAAAGCGCTTGGAGAAGCAGCGGGAACTGGAGAGACAACGGGAGGAGGAAAGGAGAAAGGACATAGAAAGACGAGAGGTTATTTTTAAGTTTTTTTATTTCCTAAGAAAATCATTACATTTAATAAGTGGTTATATTTCCTTCAGTTAAAAATGGTAGATATCACTGTGGCTTTTCCTCAGTCTTACGTATTTTATACAAATCTGAATCTTGCCTGTGAGGGGTTTGGGGCCAGTAGGTGGTAGAGAAGGCATGTCTGCTGGTGACACCTCAGAGGAGTGATTGCAGAGCCGAGTGAGGAGCTAAGGTTAGCGAGCCAGAGGCAGGAGTCAGTGATCAGGTTATTACACAAACGTAAGCTTAGAATCCAGAGTTAAGAGACCAAGGAATTGGAGAGGCAGAAAGATGAGAGTGGGGAAACAAAGGTGAGCAGTCAAGGGGCTGGGCTCGTGCAGGTCCTTGGGATAAACAGTGTTGTGTTGGGTTCCTGGGAGAACTGGCTGTGTTTTAAAGGGCTGGGGATGGAGCCCCGTAAATTATAGTGACACTAAAATAGTATGAATAGAAGTTGTTTTCTTCCCTGGTACCAGAATAAAGGTGCAGTTATTCCTAGTAACATATATTTTTATGAAATCATCCTTTGTTTATTAAGAGAAAAGAACAACAAGATGAGGATCCTGTGAGTCAATCAGTAGGTCTAAGGGTGAAGTCACTTTTGTGGAACTTCTTTAATTTAGGTCCATTGATAAAACTAGGTCTGCCCGGTTACCCATAGGCACTCAAATTCTGCCTCACTTTTATTTTGTCATCTCACCAGTTTTTGAATGATGCAGAATTGTTTAGAAATTAACTTTAACTCATTATTCTCAGGCAGCAAAACAGGAACTTGAAAGACAGCGTCGTTTAGAATGGGAGAGAATTCGTAGACAAGAGCTTCTCAATCAAAGGAACAGGGAACAGGAAGAAATTGTCAAATTAAACTCAAAAAAGAAGAGTCTTCATCTCGAGTTGGAAGCACTGGTATGGCTAAAGTTTAAATGAAATTTATCTGAATGATGCTGGAGTTACCTGTTGAAAAATGTCATCGTTTTTTAAATCTACCTCATGAGTACATTTTGTTTTAATGTGATTAACTAGTTACATTTTATATGTGCTTTTTAACTGGACAGTATAGTTTACAAAAAAGGATAAGTAACTCAAAATGCTGAGAATTATGTGTGGTCTCAGTTCAGATTCGGGCAAGACATTTCCCTTCTCTGTGCCTTACTTTCCCATCTATAAAATAAAAAGTTGTGCTAGCTCAGTAATTTTCTGTTTTCACATTGGTGTTGGAAGGTGGCCTACTGAGGGATAACCAGAAGGTGGGGGCGGGGAAGCCATGGAGCCAGGACAGTGTCCACCTTTCCCAGTTCTTCCCACACTTCACAGTAGGGAAGCTCCACTTTGTCTACTTTATTTTTACTGGCATTTCATCTAAGATTTGCTTGGGAAAAAATGATTCTACTGCTAAAAAGTAAAAATGATTTGAAACTGCTGACGTAAATGACCTATTACGATTTCTTTCAGTTCTTCAAGACTAGTCATTAGCTAACACTGGCCATTACACTTACTAATTTTTACACATCAGATGTCAGAGAATCAGGTTGTTAAGAGACTTTGAAATGCAAGGTGAAAAGCTATAAAGGTTCTGGGTAAGGCATACTATTCTACCATGACCCTAGAATCCCGTAAGTCTGATCCAGTAGAATAGTAAGGTTTTGCAAAAATGTATGTGTAGCCATGTGGTAGAGCCAAATTTAGATCTTATTTAATTATTTGGTGGATGACCTGAATTAGATTTTAAAAATTAGCACAATATTTTTAGTTATAAAGGTGCTATTTTATGCCTTCAAGTGGATAGGAAGGCATACTACAAGTATTAATCAAGCCACAGTACTACAGAACAGGCCTAAAAAACTTTAACTTCTTTGTATAGCTAATTGGATATCTGTCTAAACCATCATCTTGACTATATATTCTTCCTTAAAAATATAGTGGGAGGATACCTTAAGATTGATGATTTTTCCCTCAAGAACTAGGGTAACACTCCAAGCAGTAGCGTAGATTACTGTGCTACTGCACAGCATTCAGCCTAGAGTCTGAAAAGGTCCAGAGTCTATGCTTATACGCGCTAAAGAAGAGAACATGAGCTCTAGGATGGACACAGCATATTCCCTGTAGCATGTATTTCTCAAATATGAAATTTTGATTATCCACGATTTTAAATCAGGGGTCTCATTTCTCTGCATCCCACTGTGTTCGTTTGCTAAGGCTGCCATAACAAAATACCACTGACCAAGTGGCTTAAACAGCAGAAACTTATTTTCTCTTACTTATGGAGGCTGAGAGTCCAAGATGTTAGCGGGTTTGGTTTCCTTTGAGGCACCTCTACTTGCAGATGACCGCCTTCTTGCTGTGTCCTCACACGGTCTTTCCTCTGCTTCTGTATCTCTGGAATCTCTTTTGAGTCCAAATTTTCTCTTATAAGGACACCAATCAGATTGGATCTGGCTAACTCATATGACCTCATTTAACCCTTAACTGCCTCTTGAAAGGCCCTTTCTTCAAATACAGTCACATTCTAAGATACTGGGGGTCGAATATAACATGAATTTGGGGGAGACACAATTCATCCCATAACACCTCAACACTCTTCTTAGCCTCCATTGAGAATCTTTACTATTTTTTTTCTGCTTCACAGAAAGAAGAGGGTCAGGAGTATTGTTATAGAAAAAGAGAATTGTAGCCAAAAAGGCCCTCCTGAACGTTGTTTGATGAAAGGAAATTATATGGCAGCGTTGAAGGTAGAAATAGAAGCTCAAAGAAAGTAATGCTAAATGCCACATGCAGAATTTATCCCTCATTATTCTTTGAGATTGTCTCTATTTTAATATTATAAATTAATGCTTCAATGCTGAACTCAGGAAAAAAACTTAGTGGGCTATATTTGTGCTTTCTCATCCTAATATATGGATTCTTGCACTCTGAAAGTGGTGCGTTTCCTGCTAACAGTTGTCTTGAATCAAAAGACAAAACTCAAAAACATACTCCACTTGGTTTTAAACATTTATCTTAGACTGAGTATAAATGATATTTAAAAATTTTAATAAAAGTATTTTCCTAAAATGATAACATTTTTTGTTAGCATTTTATGTTACCATATATTTATGTGCTCTTCCTATAGAATGGCAAACATCAGCAGATCTCAGGCAGACTTCAGGATGTCCGACTCAGAAAACAAACTCAGAAGACTGAGCTGGAAGTTCTGGATAAGCAGTGTGACCTGGAAATTATGGAAATCAAGCAGCTCCAGCAAGAACTTCAGGTCAGTCCTTTGCTGCTGACTTGTCCTCAAGCATGAGCAGTAATTAATAATTCTTTCTAATAGAGTGGTTTTGGTTTGGGGATCAAGACCCCTTTGAGTCTTTGATAGACCACCTTCCCAGAGGATGTGAATATACACAATCTTGTATATAATGTCAGGAAGCTCATAGACCCCCTAAAACTCTGGTAGACACCTGGGTAAGTTCTGCTTAATATTTATACATAGATGTACGTTTATCACTTTGTGTTTTAAGTTTTAAATGTACATATATACACAAACTAAGGTTATTGCTACTTCTCCTAGGAAATTTTGACGTAACAGTCTTTTTAGAGTTGTGAGAATGTTGACTGTGTCCCTCAGGGACCTGGTGATTCTGTTCTTTGCTTGTGCATTGGGATCTAGTTCAGTTGCTATGGTTTGCAGAATAGGGACTCTTGGAGCATTCTGTATCTCTAGAGTCCTCTTACCAAATTTTTCTTTCTATGTGGACTGGCAGTTAATGAGCTATTTTTTCACTTTGTCACAACAGATATAGGCAAAGGCCAAATAACATTTCCATCTGATTTAAACCTGCTTCCTTAGTTATCCCTGAGTTTTTAGTCCCTCTTTGATATACACTTATTTATTCTGGAGTGTCATGGCCTGCTTACACGTACCACTTAGCAAAGATACCAAAGGCACCTCAGCCTGGGCCCATTGCCACCCATCAGTGTGCTAAATATTGTAAGGCTTCCAGGTGTACCCCATTAACAAAGGCTTTCTCCACACCTTTTAATTTCAGCCTGTCATTCATAAATGGATTTATGTTTAAATATTTGCATTTCAATCATGTGTACTTCCATCCTAGTTTATTCATAAGTTGTGAGCAGTTCACAACTACATATTACTGCTGTACTAAGTTTCAAGAGTGATTAAATCATGTTTTGAAGTTTGTAGGCATTACAGAGTTTTAATCAAGCACTGCTTTTTCTTTTTATAAGGAATATCAAAATAAGCTTATCTATTTGGTACCTGAGAAGCAATTATTAAATGAAAGAATTAAAAACATGCAGCTCGGTAGCACACCTGGTGAGTCTCTAAGGTTTGATTTGCCTTTTACTCTTATCTAAATGACTGACTGTATCAGTATATCCTGTTACTTTTTAAGATAGCATTATTCTGTTACAAATAACATTCTTTGCCTATTCTTAAAAATTTCAAATTAATGTGAAAAATATCACAGATGTGAGAGCATTATAGTAATAAAAATAAGTAATAATTGTAGTATGTCTTCCTATCTTGATAAGATTTTTGTTTATGTATTTCAAAGATCACCCAAATAAAATGCTAGACTACAATTAAACAAGATCTAGGTTTGGCTTTAACACAAGGCTGTATGTGCATTTTGGCTATATCCTGTGCTAATTGTAAAGACCTGTTTGGGAGGAGATTTGACTATGTGGCTGAACCTGTGGGACTCTAGGGTGATAATGTATAGTAGCGATAGGCCTAAGCAGAATGGTATGTCCTTCCCAGACCTCTTATATCATCTAATTGTGATTCATATAAAGAATTTTACCAACTTGGCCCTCTGCACCTGTGGAACAAAATATGCTAAGATAATTTGTGGGAATGTAACATTTTTCTTCATTCGAGTCCCAACCAGCAAACTGAAGGAAAAAAATCTCTACATTGGATAGAATTGCCAATAACAATGTAGCAGAAAGGGTTATTTAAAGGAAGGTCAGTCTGCAGATGTGTTAGAACTAGCTAAAGTATCCTGAATGTCTCCCATTGAGTATGTCAGCCTTTCCCTTTCAGGGCTCTGTGTTATATTTTTGGCTGTTCAGGAGATCCAGTTAACAGCATTCCTCTTTTTTGTCCAAGTTCTTAACAAATTGAGAAATAAGGCAAAGGAACAAGACGTATGAGAGAAAGGATTATATAAAATGAAGACCTCTGTTCTTACCTCCTAAAGTAACATTACTAAATAATCTAGTATGTAATATTTATTGAGTCCTTGCTGTGAATATTCCCTTATTCTTGGAAGCACTAAGAATAAATAGAAAGCTACTTTATCAGTAGCTGCTGTTAATTGATTACTGTGGGCCAGACTCCGTACTAATGGCCTGTCCATCACCTCATAAATGAGATTGGGGATATGATGCCCGCAGTATAGAGGGAGAGCCTGAGGATCAGATTGGTGAAACGCCTCAGCCCAAGTGGAGTGCCACTTCAGGTCCGGGTGCTTTGAGTACAGAGCCAGTGCTTACACATTTCTATATGAAGATCTTCCCAGGACCTGATTTGAAAAGGGGAAATGACCACCAAGTTTTTTCTCTTCAGCTAATCCACATTATGCATGTACATCCTTTGTCTTCCTCTAGTTACACACCAATTTGACCAAACAACAAATGTCAATTTACTTGTGAAGACATAGGAATTTCTACCAAATGTAAACTGTCTGACATCTGTATTTCAGATTTAGGGCTCAGTCTACTTCATAAAAAATCATTAGAAAAGGAAGAATTATGCCAAAGACTTAAAGAACAGTTAGATGCGCTTGAAAAAGAAACTGCATCTAAGCTATCAGAAATGGATTCATTTAACAATCAACTAAAGGTATTTATTATGTTCTATTATACTCATTTTTAGTTAGCTGCCTTCTTACCTTCCTTATTTTGATGTAATAGAATGAATAAGTGAAGCTATTATTTTTATAGGTGGTACATTTTCATAATTTATTTTATAATTTTAGCTGTGCTAGAATTGCAAGATTATTTTAAATGTTCTTATTTTATTTAGAACATTTATTTTAAATGTTTTAAATGTAATCATTGTGTCATGTAAGTAAACATCATTTACCATAGTTTTCAGTTTTTGATGACTGTTTTTATTGACATTTATACATTTTAAGAATAATTGCCTTTGTCAGTATTAGAGAACAGATCTCAGCCAGTGTGATCTTAGGCAAAATTCTAAAATGGGGAATATGGAAAATTTATAAGTCCTGGTGGTAGCAGCTCTTCTAACACACTAAATTCTTTTTTTGTTTCTTTGTTACAATTTAATTTAATTAACCTTTGTGAAATAATCAGTGAAATCTAAAACATACTCTGGCACTATAAGCTTTGCATGAAAATAAGTTCATGATTCATTATTTGCTGCAGTGCAGAGCAGAAGTCCAAAATTAATACTGTCTGCGTATCATTCTGTGCAGAATTAGTCGTATGCTGAAACTATACCTATGAAAGAAGATAGTAAAAGCTAAAACCCAGACTGATGGCACATCATTCAAATTTGGGAGTAGTCTTCTTCCTTTTCTAAGTGAGCATAAAGTTTTCAGAGCATAAAGTATTATATAGCTTTTCAGGCAGCTATGTGACTATTATCTTGCTGACTTATTTAGAATAACATTACACAAACTCTAGAATAAACAAAGAAAAAGGCAATGTGGGTTCAGTTAAGGAGGAGAAATTTGAGGTGCATAATGTTAATAACACATTTCACACAAATATATTTAGAAAAAAAAAATTTTTTAACCAAATAAAATGTCATTGATGGACAGACAAGCCAGCCAAGTTAACTTCCCTACATTATTTTTTTTTAATCTGTACATGGTTTAATTGGCTTTTTATCTGCCTTATCTTACAGTGTGGGAATGTGGATGACTCTGTTCTTCAGTGCCTTTTGTCTCTGCTAAGCTGTCTCAACAACCTCTTCCTCTTACTTAAGGTTATTTTCTAATATCTAGCTCCTTTTCTTTGCATTACTTTACTGTTTTCTTTTTTAAAACTAGACTATTCTTTGCATTTATCTGAGTATCTTTGTTTGAAATAACATATACAATATAGACCTTTTTTCTTTCTGCTTGCTTGAATATCCTTCTGCTGTCTAACTGCCTGTTTGAGTCTAATGCCAGAAATCAGTATGGTTGCCCAGGGTAACCTTTCTCATGAGAAGCCCAAGACTCTTGGAAATATTACCTGGTTCTCTTACCACATCCCCATAAGCTGGGTTAACTGATTAGATGGTTACTGATTGAATTAAAAAGAAAGCTAAAGGAATGTGAAATTAATAATTTATCCATATCACTGAAAATCATTGTTTACAATACTTTACTTTCTGAAATCTAGGGCAAGGTTAAATCATGCATATGACGGGTTGCTTCCTAATATTGCTAAATGGGAAAATCTTAACCAATAATGCAGGGGCAGCTTTAGTTACATCTGGTTACCAGGCTTCATGTTTAGAAATGCTTGCATTTCAGGTAAAAATGTTTAAATCACACGTATAAGTAAATAGCTCACTTTGTCATATATAGCATATGAATATTTAAAATACTCAGTGAATTCCTGCTTTATTATACAGTGTGTCCTCAAGTAATGTTTTATTCAAGGTCATTTTGGTATAACGATGAGATGCCATAGGAAATTAACTCGTGTTTATAACAATTAGCCAATGGTAAAATTGGCTGTGTTATACATTGTTTCACTTAAAAGTCTAAGAACCTATTGACTACGCTAAGTGAGGACTTACTGTAGTTTAAAGAAAGGTGCTTTAAATTTACCACTTGCTGACTGTAGTATATTTTGACTGCATTCCTCTGAGGACTAGCGTGGATGGTGAAAGGCAGTAGTATGCGTATGCATAGCGAAGACAGGCATGTGCTCAACAGAGTTCATTTGTTACCTAAGCAAAGACAGGGCAAACTGGAGAGACAGCACCAGCTTTTCCTTTATGGTTATAGTATGACTGCCTAGATTATCTGGTTTTAGAACTTTTGCTACAGATTATACAAAAACTTAAACCTAAGTTTCTTCATCTGCAGAATGGGGTTTGATGATGACTTGTGGATTATCCTTACACACAGAGTCTGGTTCTTTCACGTAACATTTGATTCTCCACAGGCCAGCAGATTACTCTTACCTCTTGTTTTGCTTTCTTCCTTCTGCCTCCTGCCTCCCAGCCTTTCACTGCTTATTGACACCTTCATCAGGGGCAATCAGAACACTAATAGGTGGCCCATACGTCAGAGTGGTTAGGAGACTGGCTGAGGTGTCACAGAAAGCAAGAGGAGAGTCCTTTTGTAATCATCATGGTAAAGTGTTACAGAGCAATCAGTTAACATAGTAACGAAAACTACCCATTGAATTGTCAACAAGGAGACCTTTGGAGACCTTTCTGAAAGTTTCATTTCAGTTGAGTGACAAGAAGCTAAATCGCAGCAGATCAGGAATGAATGGGAATTGAGGAAGGGTTAAGTGAGCGTGAACACCTCTTTAGAGGAGAGTGAAGAGAGCATGAGGTCACACTAAGACAAAGAGCAGAGCCAGGAGGTTAAAAGATAAGACATTTGATAGGCCATTGTTCTGTTAGGAAAAGTCACACAATATGGTATCTATAGCAGTGAGGAACAGTGAGAAAAGTGCTGCCCTAGGAATCTAAAGAAATGAGTCCTGGTCTTATCTATGCCACTTGCTAGTTGTGTAACTATTTGTGTAACATTTAATTTCCAAACTTTGCTTTCTTCATTTACAAAAGTGAGCTGACTCTCTGCTTTTCCTCTTTGCAGAGTCTTACGATGATTAAATGAGAGCACATATACAGAAGTGCTTTGTGAACTATTATGTGCTGTACACATATTTTGTTGTTCATAGTAGGGAAGGGATTATCATGAATCTCCAAAATATCTTTAGTGTGTTAGATAGTCACCACTCTTGACTTTGGATAATGATTGGGGAGGTACTTCTCCTTAGAGGGAAAGTAGAATCTGTCAATAGAATCTCCAGTGGGTTAGGTTCTTCTTAACCTATGTTTCCAAGGATCTGGAACAAAGGCACGGTGAGAGTTTGATTTATACAGGTGACAGTAAGCTAACTAATTTGGGGATCTGGAGCACTAGCCCTTTGGATTGTGAGTAAAAACTTGAATAAGCTATATACTAGATCTACTTCATTAAACTACATGTGTCAAAAATACGGCTGAATGAAATCCTCTTAAAATGTTATAATAAGCAGATTGCTTCTCCATAGTTTTAATGCATTGCTTTTATATTGAAAATGAAATACCAAATCAAAGAATTGGCTTGTAAAGATTCTGTGCTCCTCAGGAATGAATTAATACAGAAGTAGATGATTTTAACAGCATTTGTCCTCAGTGGTTACATGGCTTAAATATATATTGTATTCAGTTATTTTTTTTAATCATTTAGATATTTTTAAACTTTTAATATCTTTAACTTGCTTTAAAATTCTTGTCTTTTAATGCAAATGACACATTATGTAAGAAAAATATTTAAATCAGTGGCCTAATGGACTTATTTTCATTTTCTTCTTAGGAACTGAGAAAAAGCTACAATACACAGCAGTTAGCCCTTGAACAGCTTCATAAGATCAAACATAACAAGTTGAAGGAGATAGAAAGAAAAAGGTCAGAGCTAATACAGAAAAAGAAACTGGAAGATGAGGCTCTCAGGTAATTTAGCTGATAAGTTTATTATACTGTGCGGCTATAAGAATTCTGATTTTGTTACCTATATCTCTAGTTTGACTGTGAAAATTTAAAGGGACTAAAGGATTATCCTAAGATGCTAATTAGATTCTAAATTTTAGAAATTCAGTTTTTCTTTTATGGACTGAATTTACAGTAACCACTTCTATGTTTCATCAGTGAAACATACGGACTTTGGAATCAGAACTGAAAGATGAAGAAAATTAAACACTTAGTTTTGTAGAGTGATAAGACAGTGTCCTGGGGTTTACGGGTACTGTGAATTCCTTGTGTAGTTCTCTCTGCACCCCTGAGATCAATTTTCCTCCATTTATAGCAAAGAGAAGTAGGACAGTGTGGTGTCTGAAGCATAGAGCAGTGATTTTCAACCTCTTTCATCTCATGGCACATAAACTAATCACTAAAATTCTACGGCACACCAAAAAATGTATTTTTTGCCAGTCTGCCAAAAAAACATAGGTATAGCCCTGGCCAGGTGGCTCAGTTGATTGGAGCATCATCCCATAACACCGGGAGGTTTCAGGCTCGATTCCCGGTCAGGGCTCAGAAGGGAGGCCACTGATCGATGTTTCTCTCTCTCGCTCTCACCCTCCCTTCCTCTCTCTTACGTTCAATTTAAAAAATAATGATAATAATAATAAGACAGTTTGGAGATGCAGAGGAAGGGTTGATGACTCAGTGAGTCTACAGTTTTTGGAATTATCCATGATTTCCAAATTCCTCCAGGAATTATACGAATAGAGACATGGAATTAAGCCAAGTTTTCTCTCTTGGTGGGGCATAAATGCCTGTTAGTCCCAGGAGGTATCCAGCCACAGTCTTCACTGCCTCTGATAGTGTGTCTTGAGACTTGGAAAAGCTGCTACATTTAGTAGTGACAGCTCTGCCTCCTAGTAATTTTATTAAAATATATGCAAGGGAGAACTATGGTGAGCATTAGTTCTAATACTAAAATAACTCTGATCACAGATTATCTTGACCAGCTAGAAACCAAGCTGCAGCTACATCAGATATCATAGAAAACATGTACATAAGCATGGACTTCTAGAGGAAGAATGCTCTATTATCTAACGAATGAAAAAGACTTTGAGGTGACAATATTAAAGGCAGATAATCTGTCCTAAACATTGCCTATTTCCATAGCAATGACTAAATCTCAAACAAAGGGATTGGCCAGGATGGTAGGAGTAAGAGCAGGAAGGCAGTCCTCAGATGCAGAATCTGGAGAGAAGGGAGGGAAATTGAGATATAATTTTTAGATTGGTTTTAGAGTTTCATTTCAATTCTTTTCCTCTTTTTGGAGGGTGGGGGGGTTGAGGGAGGTTGGCTGGCAGGAAAGAATTTGAGGGTGTAGGAAACTGAGTCCTGTTCCCCAGCTCATCTATCTGTCCAAGGCTCCTCTCTTAATTGGTTTTCCCTTCATCCTGTTTCTCCATACCCTGCTACTCATCTCTTTTGCTATATAATAAAATATATAATTATATAAGATTATATATGAATATATAATATATCAAAAATATGTAATATTTCTTCAGTTTGTTAGGAGCAAGATCTATTATATTTTTATTTAAAAAAATTTTAGGACATTATGCAAACTCTTTCTCTTTTATGTAAAGGAAAGCAAAACAAGGGAAAGAAAACTTATGGAGAGAAAATCTTAGAAAGGAGGAAGAAGAAAAACAGAAGCGACTCCAGGAAGAAAAGACACAAGAGAAAGTTCAAGAGGAGGAGAAAAAGACTGAGGAGAAGCGATGTAAGGATAAGTATGGAAATAAGATTTTACTTTCCTAAGACAGCAACAACAACAAAAAGTTTCCGATGAGAGGCAAAAAGAAAAAAAGAAGAAAATTTAAACATGATTATCTTAGAATCAGAAAAAACCTTTTTTCTAAATTAAACTTGGGTGAGAACTGTGTGGGCTCATGAAAACAGACTGAGGGGAGACATCTTAAAACAACATTGAGAAAAAGAGGTAGTCATCAGTGAGCAGACCGTGACATGGTTTTCATAATCGAAGTAAACAGCTTTAAATGTTTTATTCAGCCAGTGTAACTAAACTGTTTATTTTTTATTTTTTTTAATCCCCTCACCTGAGGATCTTTTTCCATTGCCTTTCAGAGAGAGTGGAAGGAGAGAGAGAAACACTGATGTGAGAGAGACACATCAATTGGTTGCCTCCCACATGAGCCCCGACCAAGGCCGGGGATCCAGCCTACAACCAAGGTGCATGCCTTTGGCTGGAATCAAACCTGAGACCCTTCAGTTCCCAGGCCAATGCTCTAACCTAACCACTGAGCAAAAACGGCCTAAACTATTTATTTTGATGAATCAGTAAAATTTAAGTCTTTGCACATTAAAATTTTTTTAGAACATATACTTTGTTTTTGATATACCTCAAAGTACATTCCTAAAATACTTTATTATTATTATTATATCTTTTGAATGTACAAATCATTAAGTCCTTATTAATGCCATGTATTGAAAACTTTATAAGCTAAAGCATTTATTCTACAAATGAACAAAGTAAAATGTTTTTCATGTTACCAACTCTAGTGTATTTGTGAGCTCTTCTGTTGTTTTTCTTTCAGAACCATACTGATAAATGTATGGGTCTTTCTCCAATCAGCCCTGTTTCCGGGCTGAGCGTCTCATTCATGGCCTCCCTTTTCCTGCTCTTCTCCCCTGTTCTGTTCTGGCTCCACAGATCAGACTAAGCCTCTTGCTGCTTAGCCTCCTTTCCTTTTGCGCAGCTCAGCGCCACCACTCCCTTAGAGCCCCATGTATGGCACACCTGCAAGCTCTCTCTTTGTTTTACTGCCTCCCAACTTATGATGAACATCCTTGTTTGCTTTTATGGTGATTCTATGACTATTCAAGATATAAATCCTAACAAGACTGTACAAGTGGATTTTCATCATACAGTTTGCTCAGTTTTTTCTTTTTGATTTTAAGCGTTCTTTATTGAGTCATAGCAAAGATGTATACATGAAAGTAGCAAATAATGACAATTGTCGTCTCTTTAGGTGAGCCAGCTAGTGATTTGGTGAATTACAGAGCTTTATATCGCTTTGAAGCAAGGAGCCACGATGAGATGAGTTTTAATTCTGGGGATATAATACAGGTAGGAAGCAAAGTCTTTTTTTCTCATAAGCTGAATACAAAGTAATATCTTTCTTATCTGCAGTTTCACTTTCTGTGATTTCAGTTACCCTTGGTCAGCCAAGATCCCAAAACATTCAATGGAAAATTGCAGAAATAAATTCATGTTTTAAATGGCACACTATTCTGAACAGCATGATGAAATCCTGCTCTGTCCAGGTGGAACATGAATCATACCATTACGCTGCCCACCCGTTAGCCACTAGTAGACATTTCAGTTATCAGCTTGACTCTGGCAGGGTCACAGTGGTTGTATTCAAGTCTGCATCTCTTTTCCATTGTAAATGTGTGGCTTTCTAACCACTGTTAACCCTTCTTTTTGTTTCCATAGGTTGATGAAAAAACCACAGGAGAACCTGGTTGGCTTTATGGTAGTTTCCAAGGAAAGTTTGGCTGGTTTCCATGCAACTATGTAGAAAAAATGCCATCAAGTGAAAAATCTGTGTCTCCTAAGAAGGCCATACTTCCTCCTACAGTATCTTTACCTGCTACCTCAACTCCTTCTGAGTAAGTTTTTAGCCAACAGTGGAGTTTATATAGCTCTGCAAATGTATAAATACTTAATGTGTATTTATGTCAGCTACTTAATCACATTATAATCTGTACTGGACTCTCCAAGAATACCTCCTGTTTTAATTTTAATACTGAAATTTAGTAATTAAAACATAGGTCAGTAGTTTGTTCATGAATTCTTTTATCCACAAATTGTGTTTAAACATCATGTATATTTTATACAAGTTGATACATTGGTAGTACTTCATTAGATTGTATAAATTAAATATACTTATATCAAAGTTTTCTATTTACAGATCACTTTTTTCAAATCAGCCAGCATCAGCGACTGATTATCAAAATGTATCTTTTTCAAATCTAACTGTTAATACATCATGGCAGAAAAAATCAGCTTTTACTCGCACTGTGTCCCCTGGATCTGTGTCACCTATTCATGGACAGGTATGTATCTTTAATATTTTGTGCTTCGTTTTTTGACATTGCTACTGATTCATATAAAATAGAATGAAGAATTTGTACAAAGGCATCATTTAGTTGTTTAAACAAAGTTTATAGCATTTGGTTTTATCATTCACATGTGATATGAAGAAATAATTAGAGGTTTTTCGACAATTCATTCTTATAGTATCAAGTTGCTAGCAGCTAAGACTTCTAAGCTCAAAATACCATTTTTACAAATCAGATTATAGTGTTCTTAATTTGTAGTTATTGTAAGAAGAGATTTGGGCTTGGGGTTTTTTGTTTTTTTCCTTAAATAAGTCATTTGTGTGGGAACTGTGTTATATATATTTAGCCTATGATTTAGATATAACTGTTGCAAGCATTGTTACATTAACATTATTTATAAAAGTTGCAGACTTCATTAGAATAGAGTCCTACAGATTTCACCTTCACTCAAAAAATGTTTATTGTGTGGCTGTAGGTTCCAGGCATTTTATTATGTGCTAGTAATTTAATGGGAGGAAAATCCCTATGATTTAGAAATCATAACCTAATGAGAAAGACATATTAAATAAATAACTATAAAGTATGAGAAGCATTGTAATAAAGGTATTCTACAGAGTCTTGAGTGGTATACAGAGGAGAGAGCATGTTATTCAATCTGGGAATTAGAGCAGGCTTCCCGAAGGTCAAGGCATTGGAGTTAGAACCTTTGAAAGTAAAGTGTCACCAAGTAGGGAAGGAAAGTGTTCCTGTGAAAGAGCAGTTTAGGGAAAGTCAGTGAGGCATGTTAACACGAGGAGTTTGCAGGAAACAAGAATTGTGGATAGTGCAGCTAGAGTACAGGATTCATGAACAAAAGATTAAGAAGTGAAGTTAGAGCTAGAGGTGGAGGTTTACTTGTGAAGCGTGGAATACCATGCTAAGCAGCCTGGCCATGGAAAGCCCCTAAAGGTGTTTCAGAGAGGAGTTGAGATGTATATTTTAGAAAGATAACTGGCAGTAGTATAGAGGGAGAAGATATTACAATAAGTAAACAATAAGAGCTGATGTGGCGAACCAACACCACAGTAATAAAAATGTATAGAAGAGATGGATTTTTAAAGAATTAAGAATTGACATAAAATTTGCAATCTGTTGAATGTGAGTAAGGAAGAGCAGGAGCTACAGATCACTCTTCAGGATCTTTAGCTTGAGGGTCTGGAAGGATGGTGATAATCATGTCTTGGGTGAGGCATTGTAGGAGGGTTCTAAACATGATTGCTTTTCAGACTTGTAATTTAGGTATCTGTTTTAAGGACATCCTGGTGAAGGCCCAGTAGGCAGTTTGATTTACAAATCTGGAACTCAGGGATAAAGTTACAATTAAGATACAGATTTGAGAAGTCATCGGCATAAGTAAAATTATTTAGGGAAATCATATGAAAGAGGAAAGGAAAGGAAAGGGGCTGGACCAGAGATGAGCCATCCAACACCAGAGAGTGAGTTTCAGGAACTCTAAGGGTTTTAGTTATGTCAGCACTGTTTGGAGATCAGAGAAAATAAAGTTTGGAAGAAGCTTTCAGCTTTGCTGTTATCAGTCACCTTGTCAAGAAGAGGTTCAATGGTATAATGGCTGCAGAACCTAAATTAGAATGGATTGAGGGGTGAAATCGGGAAGCAAGTTTAAGACTGTTCTTTCTTTAAGAAATTTGGAAGAAGTAGTAAGTAGAAAAGTAGAGAGGGAAGATTCTGGAGAGGGGCTTCACAATGTTACACAATGTTTTTAGAAAATGGGAGGGCATAACAGAAGATTAGAGCAGAGGTAAAGAGCAGCCTTGTCCACCAAACAAAGCCACTCCCCCTCTGAGAGAAGAAAGAGGGAAGAGTGAATAAGAATATTAAGGAAAGCCCGGCTGGCGTTGCTCAGTGGTTGAGCATCAACCCAGGATCCAGGAGATCACAGTTCGATTCCCGGCCAGGGCACATGCCTGGATTTCGAGCTTGATCCCCGGTGGGGAGCATGCAGGAGGCAGCTGATCAGTGACTCTCTCATTGATGTTTTTATCTCTCTCTCTCTCCCTCTCCCTTCCTCTCTCTGAAATCAATAAAGATATATTTAAGTAAATTTTTTTAAAAAAGAATATGAGGAAGAGACAGAAAGCAGTAAAGTGGAGGAAGGTTGAGCACAACCACATCTGCATTCTGTGGAGTCAGCTGAATACACTGTGATGATGAAGAGACATTGGCCATGAGGAGACAGGCTTGCAGTAACTCTTTCATTTCGTTTGCTCTGTGACATACAGAGTAGCCAGTGCTCACCTTCCATATCACACCTTCAAGGGCATTTCCTTGAATGGTAGGAGTTCATTCTTTAACTTAACAGAAGGCTACTCAGATGGTTGTCTGTCATACACATTTTAAGTCAGTAGAGTAAGGTTATCTTAAGTTACCATTGGTCATAAGTCACCACCCCACCCAACTGATCTGCTGTTTGAACAGGAAATATGTTATACACTAGGAAACAAATCATGGTGGTTATTTTTTGTTCTGTTTTAACGTCGTGGTTTTGTATTCACAGGGACAGGTTGTAGAAAACCTAAAAGCACAGGCCCTTTGTTCCTGGACTGCAAAGAAAGATAACCACTTGAACTTCTCAAAACATGATGTTATCACTGTCTTGGAGCAGCAAGAGAATTGGTGGTTTGGGGAGGTGCATGGAGGAAGAGGATGGTTTCCTAAGTCATATGTCAGAATCATCCCTGGGAGCGAAGTCAGGCGGGAAGAGTAAGCATTTCTGTGTGTCCGCACGAGGTGTGGATGCTTGTGTTTTCACTGATGAGTCAGCCAGAGAATGAATGGCTGTGCAGTAAGGCAGGAAATTCATGCTTGAGTGTGAGTACCAGGAAGGTCGTTCCTAGAGTGAAAAAAGGTATCCATGTATTTGTACCAATTTCAGAATATCGTTTATTCCAGTTATTTCAGATTCCTAAAGTTTTCTAAGTGCTAAAAATTTTAGATCTGTTGCTATCTTGTACTCTCAGGTCACTTAGCAAGGTTACTTTTCATTTCCTTTGATGCTTTTCTCTTGTTTTTTACTTTAAATTGTCAATACTTAAATAATATATTATCTGAGGGCCTCCCCTTTGCCAGAGTGAGGCATTCCATCTCTGGGCCTCCAGAGTTCCTGGAAGATCACCTCTTACTACTCATAGCACACTATGTTGTCGTTATTTACTTTCTTACCCATTTCCCTTATTAGATCATAAGTTCCAGGAGGGTGGAGTCCACATCTTTCTTTTAAAATATTTGTTTTTTTAGTTTTTTCATGACTAGTGTAATCCTTTTTTTTTTTTTTTGAATCATTTTTAATATTTAAATACAAAAGGAGCACTGACTAGTATAATGGAATGCATAGGAGCTGCTCATTCCTATCAGCTCAGTGAGTAGGGAGAGGAGCAAATGAATGAACAATCGAGTGAATGAACTTTCAGATGAACCAAAAGCAGAAGCTAGATAAGGTATCTGGCCTTTAGTTCCCAGTCTGTAGGGGAGTCAGGTCATCAAACATCTTTAATACAGAGAAATAAGTAGTACATCTTTGGTGAGCTATCTCATGTGTTTTATGTGGAAGCTGACCTAAATAGAAAAACAACCTGATTTTTAAAAAAGGGACTGGTCTGCCCTGGCCAGGTATCTCAGTTGGGTGAGCATCGTCCCATGCACCGAAGGGTCACAGGTTTGATTACCTGTCAGGATGCACACCCAGGTAACAGGTTCAATCCCCAGTTGGGATGCATGCGAAAGGCAACCGATTGATGTTTCTCTCACATCATGTTTCTCTTTCTCTCTCTCTCTCTCTCTCCCTCCCTTTCCCTCCCCCTTCCTCTGGCTCTCTCACTGCCCCTTTCTCTCTCAATAAAAAACACATATCCTCAGGTGAAGATTAAGATAAAAGGGACTGGTTTTTGGATATCAAGAGGCTTGAGTTCTGATTCTGCTATTTTTTCCAGGCTTTATGAGATATCCTACTTGATCTTTAGTTTTCTAATTGATTGAATGAAAAGAGCATACTAAATAACCTTTAAAAACTTTTTCAGTGCTGAAATTCTGTGTATCAATTTTTAGTTCAAATGCAGAAATTTACTTTTCAGACTGGCATGGAATTTTAGATTTAGAAGTATGTAATGATAATAGTAGCAACAATTACATGTGTATATGTTGGCCCTTTATAGGAATTAGCTTATTTAAATTCAATAAAATTTTACGGAGAAGAAAACTTAAGTACAAAGACTTAAGTTTAAATTCTTTGTAAAGGGCATTTCTTCTGACTTTTACTAACCTTTTCTAAGAGATTTAACATGAAAACCTACCGTAGTGGAGAATTCAGCACTAAATAAGGCAGTCCATTCAGTTGTTGCCATGAGCTGTATTAAGGTTCCACTCTGTTTTCCCTGAAAACTGCCTCATTATATCATTTACTCACGGGGCCTGGGGAGCCCTGGTGCATTCTACAGATGTCTAGTTCTTGAACTCAACAGTTTCTAGGTTTTTGAGAACAGTTTCCTGGGTTAAATTGGAAATTTAGTGCTATTAATGTTTTTATTGTCTGGTGTTGTTTAGTAATATATGTATGTATGTATTGTAATGTAGTGTGCTCTAAACAAATAATAAAATTTGTATATTACCCTTGTTTTTCCCCTCTTAACTAAGCCATGCCCCATATGTTCTTTACCAAAAAACTGCTCCATTTGCCAATGCACTTTTGTCTTTTAAGTTCCTTTAGAAAAGCAGTAATTGCACATTTGAAAAACTGTTGATAAATCATATTGAAATAACTTTAACATATTGAAAATTTTAGAAGTTTGATATTATGCAGTTCTTAATCCACTAGGATTTTGTGTGAGGATATTTGTAGCCTTTGTACTGAAACAATATTTAGATTAATTTTAGAAAGCCCTAAAAGAATGTGCTGCTAACACTTGCTATATTCATCAAATACCTTTCTTGTTTTTTGGTTGTTTATGTCTTTTTTTTGTATGTTTATGTGGCAGACCAGAAGCTTTGTATGCAGCTATAAACAAGAAACCTACCTCTGCAGCCTATACAGTTGGAGAAGGTGAGCTTTTGACAGTTTATAAATCAGATGGGAGTCAGATTAGCTACTAATTATCTGATTTCCTACAGTTGTCATTCTCCATACTTCCGAGTGTTCAGTGTTGAAGTGAGGTTCAGAAAACCTGCCCCTTGCCAATTTCACATGAATATTGAGGATATAGAAAACAAAACTGAATATACTTGGCACTTTTAGGAAATCAGTGCTATAAAATTTCACCAGACACTGCCTCTATAAATAAGATCGTAAATAAGTATTGCAATGAGATAACAAAAAGGTTTTGGTTTCCTTGCTATTATATATCCAGATTATAGATGTTTAGGACGTAAGGAAATTTTAGCACATTTAGTTACTTACAAATTGCATTTTAATTAGTGTACCATATAAATCATTAAGTAAGATTTGAAATCAAAATACATTTTATCATAAATATTACAAAGAAAAATATTTATAGCCTTTAGGGTTATTTGACTAATAAATTATTTTGATCTTGTTAATGTGTTGAAAAATGAAAGATTGTCTACCATCTTTGCAGACATTTTTTTCATTAATAGATGCACACAAGGTGGGGCAAAAGTAGGTTTACAGTTGTGATTACACGAAATGGTTTATTTTTGTATTATTTATTAATTATTGTATTATTTTCCATGCAAACAATTGTAAACCTACTTTTGCCCCACTCTGTAGGTTTATAAATGAATTGTAAATGTCCATTGTAAAATTAGTTGAATAGTTGAAGTACATTTTATGTTTATATTGCTCAAGAAAATCAGTTTAATGGTAAATTAAACAATTTGTTCAGTATCTACTATAATTAGAGATTCTATGCTATAGCCTGAAATATACAACGATCAATAAAACAGAAGCTTCCAAGCTCACAGAAAAATGGGGAACATAGGTGTACAGGTGGAATAAATTCTGTAATGGGGCAAAGCGCAGTTTTGGGGAAAAGCCCTGTGAATCCACAGAGGTGGCAGTGTCGAATCCTATTAAACAACAAGTAGGGCCTTGTGTAGTGACAAGGGAAGAGGAAGCTCTTGTGCATGGAGGGAATGGCATGAGCCAAGGCATCGTTGTGAAAGGTTAGGGATCTTCAGGTCACCAGCAAGTCTGGAACCCCAAGTTGACTATGGAATGAGTGTTGTGAAATAAGCCTAGGAAGGTAGTAAGGAGCATTTTGGAAAGGAGTTTGCTTGTTGCAGCAGACCTAAACCTTGTAATCATTTTTCCTTTGTTAAATCAGCTAAGTTGAGTAATACTAGGAATGTGAAAATAAATAGGCTCAAATGGTGTTTCTGGTCATCTCCAGTTTCTGATATACAGATCAAATTCCATGTTAACAAATTAAAACTCAAAAGAAAGGAAGATCTCTAAAACCTGGTCGTTGACTGCTTCTACTAAAGTAGCAATCATAGGAACCAAAACCAAAGCCAATATTAAAACGTAGACATTTCACCCAAGGCCATTCAATATCAAATATTTATTGAGCATCTACTCCATGCCACACACTGGGCTAGGAGCTGGGTCCTTGTGATGGAATTTGCCCTCTAATACTGATGTCAGCTGATTATTGGGCATTTCAATAACCATGTAAATAAAAGAATTAAAGAGAAAACAATTTAACAGATTAAAATATATTTTGTATAAGAGGTTTAAAAAGTCTTGTCATAGTTTGACTGTAAAGTAGAGATACTGATGTCTGCCTGTAGTTTTGGGGTTATTCTCTGTGATGTAATAATGATGATACAAATGAAAAAAAGAAATCCCACTTTATGTGAAATCAAATAATCTTTTTCTAAGAAATTACTAAATTACTACTTCATTCTTTTTTCTATCTTAACATCTCTTTATATTAAATTTCCTGAAGTAAAAAGATCTTTTGCAGTGAACTTATTCAGAATCTTAGAAATTAACATTTTTTTCACTTCTGCAATTTTGCAACCAAAATTATTTCCTTTTTGCTTTGTTTCCTACAGAGTATATTGCACTTTATTCATATGCAAGTGTAGAACCTGGAGATTTGACATTCTCAGAAGGTGAAGAAATATTGGTGACTCAGAAAGATGGAGAATGGTGGACAGGAAGTATTGGAGACAGAACTGGAATTTTTCCATCAAATTATGTCAAACCAAAAGATCATGAGGTAGAGTTATTTTGATATAGAAACAGAATCATTCTATTTTGTTTATAAGGTTCATACTGAAAACAGAGGCTCATGAATATGGTTTTGGTCAGGCTGCTTTGGTTTCAAGGAAACCATTTACGGTAGCTCCAGTAAAATAAAGTTTATTATAGGGATCCTGTTAGAAAGATAAGGGAGCCCTGGCCAGTGTGGCTTGGTTGGTTGGAGTGTTGTCTTGTGCCCTGAAAGTCATGGGTTTGATTTCCTGGTCAGGGCATATACCTAGGTTGTGGGTTCCATCCCTAGTCAGGGCGTGTATGGGAGTCAATTGATTGATGTATCTCTCTCATATCGATGTTTCACGCTGTTCCCCCTTCCTCCCTCTCTAAAATCAGTTGAAAAGAAAAGAAAGATAAAGGAGACAGGATATGATGAAGTCCTAAGAATAAGAGCCATAGGTAGGGTTGTGCCTTGTGGTAACTGAAGTTCGGAAAGGGTTACAGATTCAGGCAGGCTCACAAGGAACCACCTCGAAGGAGTCTGTGAGTCTTTACTTTAAGGCTCTGACATTAATGTGACTCAGCCTGTATTGAGTTTCTGCTTCTTTTTATCCCACCAGTAGTATGTATACTGTAGCAGTTCTTAAACTTTTTGGTTTCAGGAACTTTTTACATTCTTAAAAATTACTGGAAACTCTAAAGAGGGTTTTTTAAAATATTTATTTATTTATTTATTTATTTATTTATTTATTTATTTATTTATTTATTTGTTATAGCCAGTGATATTTTCCATATTAGAAATTAAAACAAATTTTTAAAGATATTTTAAATTTATTTTAAAATAGCAAAATTAAACTCATTGCATGGTAATATAAACAACTAGATATGTTTTTTAAAATTTTAGTGAAAAGAGTGACATTGTTTTATGCTTTTGAAAACCTCTTTAATGTCTGGCTTAGTTGAAGACAGCTAGATTCTCACATCTGTATCTAGATTGTCTGTTGTGATATACTCTTTTGGTTGGAAGAAAATTCAGCCTCACATGTATTGGAGAAAACAGAAAAATATATTAATAACATTTTCAGATAACTGTAGATATATTCCTTGATATTACTACACCAAAACTTGGCAAGTATTCAGTTGTTAAAGGTTTGTTGCAACATGGAATCTGAAGCCTTATCAGTGAACATTTTTTATCGTTACATTAAAATTCACCAGTCTGAGTTGCTCATTAACTGGGTCTTTTGCCCAGGCATGGTGTAGTAACATAATTCATTGGTCCTTTAGGAAATATTGAATCACTGAGTCATACAAATAGTCCCTGTATTGGCACATTTTATTATATAATACATTTTAAAAAATCACATTTGTTAACATCACCACTGATCTTATAGAAAGGTCTTTAAGTACTTTGAAAATGTCAAGCTCATGGTAGTAAATACATGTTTTCCAAAATTTTAGTTTTCCCTTGAAAGCTTGAATTTTATCATTGGCAAAAAATCCTATCAGCTGCTTTTCATGGAGTAACAGGCTTACTCATTTTTTAGATAAGGCCTACTAAATCCCACATCTGAATAATTTGTCATTCAGTTGTTTTTTCAAATAAAAATGTTGTTCCATGAAAAACCTAGTTTAACTCACAATTTAATCACATATGTGCTTGTCCTTGAGACACCCCTCCTACTTCAGTTTGCAGCAGAAATGCTTTAGGCACACTTGATTTAGTCACATGGAATTTTTAAAAGATGTGTACTTGAGGATTAAGAGTTAATAAATTTTTTACCGCTAGATCAAGGACATTCTTAAGTGAAACTGGCTTTGTTTGTTTTACTCTGAGCACATGGCTGTGAAGAATGCTGCGACTGCTAGTACACTTGGCACCACTGCCATGATTCCTTCTAAAGCATCAGCAATTTCACCCACTGGTGTCAATGTCAACACAGAGAAAGAGGCAAAGAATGTCTTAGTATACTGTGAAAATAGTTTTTATCTCCCAGATCCCTGAAAAGGGGCCCAAAGACTGCCCCCCAGGGATCCACAGACCCCATGCTGGGAACTATTGAAACTACCTGGGTTGACTTCTGGCTCTACCACTTGTAGGCTATGTGACCTTAGAGAAGTTGCTTCACCTTTCTGTGCCTGTTTTCTTTTTTGTAAAATGGGGATAATCATAATTGTATAATAGTGTTATTATGAAAATTCTCTAAGTTAATATATGTAACATTCTTAGAACAGTGCCTGTTACATAGTAAGTGCTCAACAAATAGCTCTCCACTGTCGTCAACTCTGCTTCAGCTGAGTTACTACAGCTGCATCCACTGACAGAAAAAAAATTTAAACTCTTCCCACTTCTTATTCATATTCCTAAAAAGAAGAAATGTGGTTGGCCCAGCTTACTGTGTTAAGTCAAACAGATCATAGTTGCTGGAGTAAGGATATTTTGTTCTTAGGTCAGTTTCAGGGGGAACATAGCGAAAAAATTAAAACTATAAAAGCATTGTCTCCTGTGCAGCAGGAGCAAAACTCATATATGCCTTAACATGTCCAGGGCACATAGGCTGTATGTGGTACTAACCCCACTGGTAAACAGGCTGTATTTGGCCTGGATAGTCTCATTTAATATTCAGGAGAAATTCAGAAATGAGCTGTTCCTGTTGAGTCAGTTACTTGTCTCTGTTGTGCTGTGTTTGCAGACCAGATCTCCCCACGAGTGTTGGAGTCTTAACTTTTTTGGTTAATACAAGGTTAATTGTGATTTTGCTCTTCATTTAAAGGAACAAGAATCCTGGGAATTAAGCATCTTTAATTTCTAATATCCTTTGTACTTTTACATCTGTATTTTTGGAAAATGATAAAATAGTGTATTTTTTCCTTACAGAGTTTTGGGAGTGCTATCAAATCTGGAACATCAAACAAGAAACCTGGTATGTATAATTATGAGGTGAGAAAATTACTCAAGTGCCTCAGAGTCCTGAACTCAAGTTTCTTCTGTGTTTGTTCTTTTCAGAGATTGCTCAAGTAACTTCAGCGTACGCAGCTTCTGGTTCTGAACAGCTTAGCCTCGCACCAGGGCAGTTAATATTAATTTTAAAGAAAAATACAAGTGGGTGGTGGCAAGGGGAGTTACAGGTAATAATCTTTAAATCTATCAATTTTATTATAAAAGTGTATTGCATGCTCATTAAAAATAAAACTAATAAAAATTTCAGATCACCCATAATCGTGCCACTTAGAGGTAATCTATATTAACATTTTAGTGTGTAATGTTTCTAGTCTTTTTGCTGTTCATTTTTAGCACAGTTGAGTTGAAGTTATAAGTACCAATATGAATAATAATTTTTTCTAAATACATAATTGTTTACCTGTTCTAATAAACCACTGGTCACCTTCTTAAAGGAAAGCATAGCATCATCTTTGCCTAGGAAAAAAAACATGGTCCAGGCTGTGTCCTGAGGAAATACCACCCATTGGACTATCCCCTCATGATCTTTTGTTTTTGAAACAGTGCAAGGAAAGGAATTGCAGACATAAATGAGCCTGGTTTTGTGCCTACAATGTTAACAGAGGCAGTTATTGCAAATGTTTTGATACAGAGAAGTTTTTGTCTCTCTACTAAAACTTCCTTATCTAAAGAGCATTTTAGGGTTAAAAAATGATGATAGGTACAATAGCTATATTTTTATGTAAGATTGATACATAATTGTAATGAGGAATGATATAACTTCACTCTTGCAAATTAGTCTTACAATTCCTAAAGAACAGGGGGTGTTCAGAATTCAATATCTTCTTGAATAGCCCCCTGAAATTTCACCTTCTGGTTTATTTGAAGGTTGACCCAACTAAGTGGGTAACATGACTGTCCACAAATTTTATTTGTGATCTCCTAGTTGATTAACAAAGCCCCAAGAGGTGTTTACTATGGGCTGTGCCATTTAAAGTGCTGACTTGAACTTATTAGAAGAACTCTAGAAAAATCCTTTTAGTTTGTAAATATTTGTGTGAAATATGCAGATAACTCTAAGCCTGAAAGATCTCCAAATAGACTTCTACAGGTAGTGTTTTCAGCCATACTTTGAGATGCTTATTGAGTCTTCCAGTTGTTTGATACTGACCTGGAAGGCCAATGCAAAATTCAGGGGTCCCCAAGACCACCTTTACTTCTGACACCAGTTGTAAGTTTGGAGGTCCCCAGACCACTCTCAAGTTCAATAGAGCTCTCACAGGACTCACTGAAAGCTACGTTAGTTCCCCCTTATCTGAGAGGGATATGTTCTAAGATCCCCCAGTGGATGCCTGAAACTGCAGATGGTACTGAACCCTATATAAACCATGTTTGTTCCTATACATATATACCTATATTGTGTTTAATTTATAAATTAGGCTTAGTAAGAGATTAACAAAAACTAATAGTAAAATAGAAAAAGTACAGCAGTATACTGTAGTAAAAGTTAAGTGAATGTGGCGTCTGTCAAAATATTTTATTGTGTGGTACTTACCTTTTCACTTAAAGGAAGCACTTTCTAGCTTCTCTTTAGTGTATCCCAATTGCCTGCATCACTATTCTTGTGCTTTGGGGCCATTATGAAGTAAAGAAGGGTTACTTGAACACACACACTGTGATGCCATGACAGTAGATATGATAACCTAGGCGGCTGCTGACTGACAGGTAGTGTGTACAGCGTGGATACACTGGACAAAGGGATGATTCACATCCTGGGTGTGACAGAAAGGGACGGCGTGAGATTTCATCATGTTACTCAGAACAGCACGCAACTCAAAACTTATGAATTGTTTATTTCTGGAATTTTTTACTTAATATTTTCAGACTGCAGTTGACTGTGGATAACTGAAACTGTGGAAAGAGAAACTGGATTAAGGGGGACTACTGTATTATCCTCATGGTTACAGTTTATTACAGCAAAAGAAGTTAGATTAAAATTAGCCAAGGGAATAGATGTGTGGGGCAGGATCAGGAGGGTTCTAAGCACAGAGCTTCCAGTTGTCCTCTCCCAGTGGAGTCATGAACAGCATTAAATTCTCCTGGCAACAAAACCCATAGAGAGTACTGCCAAGCAAAGGAGCTTGCGTGAGCCTCCGTGTCCAGAGTTTTATGGGAGTTCTATCATGTAGACATGATTGGCTGCCTGTATGGCTGAACTCAATCTGCAGTCTCTCCAGAGGTTGAGTTCATACTGCATGACCCAGAGCACCCACCCTAAATCACTCTGTTAGACTGTCTGGCATGGTCACGGCCCCCACACTCTTCAGTCATGACATTCCAGAGGTTTAGAGTTGACCTCCCAGAAGCCAAAGACAAAAAACAGACCTTTCTGAGCAAGGTTAAATTCTTTACTACACAGGGGTTTTTTTCATTTTTAGTTTATGTCTAAGTAACTGGTTGTAATCTCATCTTTCATACTCCTTTTGCTAATTTTACAGGCCAGAGGCAAAAAGAGACAGAAAGGATGGTTTCCTGCCAGCCATGTTAAACTTTTGGGTCCAAGTAGTGAAAGAACTACACCTGCCTTTCATGCTGGTATGGAATGGGTTAACTTGCATTTCGTCACAGAGAATTTTTGTTAAAACTCGCCAATTTCTCAGATTAACTAACTGAAAAATATTAAAAATTTGTCCTTCCTATACTGATGCCTAAAAGCATGTTACAATGAGAACTTCCTTTCTAAAAAGTTCTGTGTAGAAACAGCCAACTATTAAGTGGATACTTGAACTTCTCCACTCTTAAAATTTCTCAAAGTGGAATTACTATACCATCAAACTTACAGTGAAGGAGTTCACCTAGACTTCTAACTGTAGTTTGGAAATTCTGGTTTTTGTAGAATGGAATGGGGGAAGAGGAGTGGGAGAGAACAGCCGAAGGACAAATTTAGGCTAATTTAACATTTAATATTAGTGTAATTTAAATCCTGGGGTTATTTTGACTTGTGATCCTAGTAGGAATAATTAATTTGCTGTTTGTTTTTCTTTTTCTGGTAGTGTGTCAGGTGATTGCTATGTATGACTATGTAGCAAGTAATGAAGATGAGCTCAGCTTCTCCAAGGGACAACTTATCAATGTTTTGAACAAAGATGATCATGACTGGTGGCAAGGAGAAATCAGTGGGGTGACTGGTCTCTTCCCTTCAAACTATGTTAAGATGACGACAGACTCAGATCCAAGTCAACAGTGTGAGTAATATCAAACTATTTGCCTCTCAACTAGTGCAAAAGCTTTAATATACAGCGCTGCATTTGTTACTGTTCTGGATCAGATACTAAATGCAGCTCTCTTAGCAAATGTATATTAATGCTTAAAGTAAGAAAATGCAAAAGGAAACTTTTCACAATTCAAGAGTTACATTGCCTTATTTTAAATAATTTTTTCCTAGCTTCAGACCTTAGACTCTTTTATGGGTTCTTTGGTATGATAGCAGTCTATACTGCACCATCCTTTTCAGCGTGCAATGATCTTTTCAGCTTAATAAAGAGTAGATAGTAAGTATCCTATTTACCTATTAAAAATTACCCTTTTAGTGTATGTGCTATTAATTTTATCACCTTCCCATTTGTTTCCCACCTATGTACACATTATCCAGGTAAGAATAAAATTTAAAAACTTTTAAAATTTGTTTTCAAAACTCTCATTAGGTGATTATTTAGATGGATACCTCATGCCACAAGAGATATATGAATCAAGATTTATTTCACTATTTTTAGGACGAGGGTCCAGATCTCATAGAATTATCTTTTGGTAGTTACCCTGCCTTTCTTACATTTGACAATAAATATGAACTAATAGTAAATTAGAGAACAAACAGTACTTGGAAATAAATACCTTTTTACCTTTATAAAACGAATGTCACTTTTCCCCACCCCTTTTTTTTTTTTTACAAAATGCATCATGATTTATATTTTTTATCATTCTTGTGAAATTATCTAATAAATTTAGCCTTTGATTTTAATTTAGTTTTTGAGAGGCTATAAATGGTAACCCAGTCAAAGCTGAGCTATGCTTATGAATTCAGTGCAAGTATTGCAGGTTTGTTTTAGACTATAAGCTTGAAATACTCATGCCTTGTTTTTACTTTGGAGCTTGTAAAGATTGCCCTTACCCTGGCAGAAGACTTTCCTTTATATAACACGACTAAGTTTCCCAGTTTGGAGGTGGGAGAAGTCCAGTTGTTTTATGGTTCGAACATTCCCATAAATATCTCAGGGTTTCAGGAGAAGTGAAGAAAATCATGACAACGTGGGTTACCTAAATGAATGACCATTTTAAGCTCTGCTGATGGTTTGGCAGATTCTAGTGCTTCCACTTTATCTGATTGATTAGGAATGCCTGAGGCACTTTTCCTGAATCCAGGAAGGAAGATACTTTTCCAGACCAACCCGGTCCGGAAGACCTTTGGCTAATGATCCCTGGAGGCATTCCAGTAGGCCATGGCTTTCCAGATGTTTCATTGTTGTTGTTGTTGATCTTTTTTTTCTATGGTGGAACACTTTTTTCAATTAAGCCTTTTCTGAGGAATATAAAGAACAAATAAAAGCTGTTCTAAAGGAAGAACAACCAGGTGTGGATGAGTCAGTAAAAACTGGTTAAATTTTAGATTACCATCTGTGGTTTTGGGGCCCTTATAAGTATTATTTTAATTTTCTTATATAATTAGGATATAGTCAGTGTGCCCCATTACGGCGTTTCGGTCAAGGACAGACCGCGTATGTGATGGTGGTACACCATATAGCCTAGGTGTGTAGTAGGCTGTGCCTTCTGTGTGTAACTGCTCTCTGTGATGTTTGCACAGGGGTGAAATTGCTGGCGTTTCATTTCTCAGAACAGATCCCCACTGTTAAGTGGCACGTGACTATTTTTTTAAAGGTTGATAATAGTAATAATTCAAATTTGTTTAGTTGATGTTGCATGTTACTAGTCAAATTTTTTCTCACCCACTTAATTTGCTTTATGTTCATTTTATTCCTCATTTTTCTTTTTATAGGACCCAATGTTGTCTTCCAGTGTGAAAGCACCCCAGAGACCCACTATCCAAGTTTGACTAGCGTGGAGGCAGGGCAGGCAGCCCTGATCAAATATCTCCTACACAATTCATTAACTTCGGTTCGAATGTTAGAGCCACTTGGGATTATTTCTTTGTGTTTCTAACTTACAGTTAACATTTATTTGTAACACTTTAAAGGATAGTGGGTCTTTGTGTGGCTTTCCCTGCTGTTCACTCTGGCACCCTTAGCGCTTTTCTTTTTCAATTTGGTAATTGTAGGTCATTAGCATGCACATTGAGTTTCCCCTACAGGGTGGGAATTCAAACACACAAAGACCCACTATTTGCACAAACTGTTCTCGCTGTTTGGAATGAGCTGCCGCGCTTTTCTAATGTTATTGCAACTTGTATATTGATTACAGAATTCAGATAAAATTTGCTTATGTTTTGTTCTTACGTTTGGTCTAATCCTAATCACAGTGAGCTCTTACTTGGTTCAATGTGTGATTCCCCCAGATATGCACTGTTTACTCTTTTACTTTCTAATATGCCACTATTCAGTATTTAAATTTGTTAAAGGCCAAGAACTGAAAATAACCTTTTATCTATTTTCTGTGTATTTTGGGGAGCTTTTCTTACCTCAGAATAGGAAAGTGACCTGCCCCATCAGTATGTGCAGCGTGGGATATATTTCATCTGTTTGGGCTGCCCAGAAATGAGCCGTGTACTATGGTAGCTCCCTTAGGACCTTCATGTGCTCTGGGCTAATGAAGATATTATATCATATCCTGCAGCAAGTAGTTGTTACTTCTTCATTGATGACCTAAAAATGTATTATTTTGGGGGAATGAACGGCTCCCATCATTGACTATGAGATATGAAACCTTCCCTAGCTTAGACAGAGCATTGATATCTACGATACATTTTAAAGTCAAAACTCATGTTATCTATCTTAATTAGGTAACCACATGTCCCAGGCCACAAAAGGACATTGGTTGACATTCTTCATAATGTATTTAGTAAAGAACATGAGGAATCTTTGCAGAGTTTAAATGCCCCTGAAGCAGGCAAACAGGCTCTATCTAGTCCAGAATGAATTCAAGTGAAGGAGAGATGTGTTTGAGCTGCATTCCTCTATGCCTCTATAAAGTGCTTTGAGGCTAGGAGATTGACTTTGCCATCCAGAATTCTCTGGCTACTATCTATTCAACCATATTGGCTACTTTGGCATAGGATTTTACTTTTTCTTGAATGGAAACACTTTAAAGATGATAAACATTATTAAAAACTAATAAATGTGAAAGTACTTAGCTGAAACAAAAAGGAGTTTTAGTGGACAGTGTTAAACTATTTTTGAAAATCAATGAGAAGTTTATGCAATTTACAATGTTTACAAACTGCAGTGCAATCTACTGTTTATGAATGTCAAAGTATTATCAGGAAAAGTGTACATACAATCACAGTCTTATTTCCTCACAGAGTTCTTTAAGAAGAGTGAAACGTGTTTTTATATCTTTGAGTTTAAGTTAAAAGCACATTTTGTGCAATATTTATGTTAATGTGCCTATACATTATGAATGAATTATTTCAGTTATACATTGCCTAAATCATAACTTTACAGCACTTGAGAAAGAACCAACAGTTTAGTTAGAACTTCACAAAGTTCAAATGTCTGTGTTCCAAAATACTTCACGTTATTGGGATGTGTGGTGATGTGTATGTGTGCTCCCTGCGGCAGGGATTTGTAATTATCAGACCAGCTCAATTTTTAGCATTTGGCATCATCATGATACTTTTATAAAATGTGACATTAATAGGAAAGCAATAATATCACTTTACAGGTGGAATAACAGATTTGCCTGCAGTCAGTAAAGGAGACAGTACAGAGGTTGAGTCCTTGTGAATTCAACTGATCTTCCAAATTGTACAGAGTACTTGGTCTTGCCTTTTAATGTTCTGAACTTTCTGCTTTTGCACCCTTTAGTTGGGTTCAAATTAAGGACACTTACTTTACGTACGTTATAAACCCTGAGGTTAGGAATCAGACCACTGCTAATTAGCCACATGATTTTGTATAACATCCCTTTATAATTATTTTTCGCATTTGGACTTACCTAATACACTGATAAATTATTTCAAAGATATTTTATAGTGCAAATGACTCACTTTTACACTGATGAAGATTATTAAGAATGACATTCAGATAGAGTTTAGCATCTGTACTCAATTTGAAAAGAATGTATTCTTGTGCTCTGGGCTAACCTATGGACTGAATCACATGATGACATATTTAAGCTAAATGTCGGTCTGGAAAATATATATACTGTATTTACTGAAATACCTCTCCTTGTGTAGGTATTTTGTCATATATTCGAGAGAAAGCTAAAAATTAAGGAAATAGGATGACATATAATAACCTGACCTTCTTAAAAGTGCATGCAGTCCTCTGCGATACCTCATATTCAGCCACGTTTGCTCTCTTCCTCATGCAGTATGAGGCAGCTTTCAGTTTGCTTAGAAAGCAACGTTAGAAGGAAAGGGTTTATCGGGAACATAGAATTTTAAAGTGGGATAACCACTGAATAAATCTAAACCCTGTCAAAGTTTATTTAAAAATTGTAATATGTGATAATCATTTTTAAAGTATGTGATTAAATCTGATGGGTTTTTCAGCAGTGAAAAAATCAGTTCTAAAACCGAAGCTGATTTTTTAGAAAATTTGAAAATAAGTCAATCCCCTACCCATTGTAGAGTTTCCTCTAAAACTTTATCTTAAAGTCATTTAAAAATAATAGAACTACTAAAACAATATAACTGCTATTTTAGTGTTTTAAAATACAATGCGATATTGATAGTTTAAAGTAAAGAAAGTAGGGGAAGGAAAAGTAGAGAAAGAAATGCCAATTCCAGTCAAAGCTTTATTTGCCAAATTTTCTTAGAATGAATTTTACCAAGTTACAAATTTTGTAAATAGAATCTATAATGGAAATTCTGAGAGACTTTTGCCTAGAGTGGCATTGTTGGATGCTGCTGTGATGCTACTGTAATGTAATAAATTATTAAATTGTTGCAAAGTGCTGTTTTTTGCCTTAAATTTTTATTTTGTGTGTCTTGAAAACTATAGTATTAAAGGTATTGAGATTGTGCAAATGCTGGGCACGCTTGGCATGAGGTAATCTGTTTTTATTTTTACAAAATTGTAATATAACTATGCAAGTGTGTTTATTAAAAGGACACAAACAACATTACTTGTATTGTGTATTTCTTTGGAGGCATCCTTTAACACTTATTTTTGATTGTTTATATGTAGTCATGATTGAATTTCTTTGGAATTTCTTTTTCCTTAATGTAGACTCTGGGTACAGGCCAACGAATTGTTCTATATCACAGGGGCCAAAAGAAATTTTTAAGCGGTCATGATTGAAATAGTTTGATCCTGGATAATCATAATTTCAAAAGCAAAAGAAATTTTTTTCAAAAGTAAAGGAAAATATTATCTAGGGTAATAATAGATTACTATGTTACTTAGAATTTTTACTCCAACTTTTTTCTAAAAGGATTGGAAGGAGCCTACAAGTTAATGGCCACTCCAAATGTAGTTAAGACATTTTTAGTACAAAATCAGAGTCTATGTAAAAGAAACTGCAGTGAATGCTTGGGGGCACCAGAGGGAAACAGTATTATACCTAAGTGATCAAGTTGCTGGTTTCACCTCTAGTGAAAAACAATACAGATCACAATCCAACCCATCCATCAATGTCTGGCATAAACAACCTCTTTCCATAAAAACCTATCCTCATCTCTGGGAAGTCATTCAGCCAGTGTGTATTGAGCATTTGCATAAGGCCAAGACGTTACCATGTGCTGAGACTATGAAAATGAGTGTCAGAGGGTCCTAGCCTCAGGGAGTATGTAGCTCTGTGGGGGGATCTGGCACATGAGCAGATATTTACTGGGCTCCAATAGAGCACAGAGAAGGAATACCTAATTCAAACATAAATTGGTGAATTAGAGACCATTTCCTGGAGGAGGCAACTACCAGATCCCGAAGTAGGAGTAAGCCAGATTAGAGGGTGGCGTGGGGAGTGTGATGACAAGAAACAGCATAGGTGCGGGAGGGGAGATGTGATCCAACTCGACAGCTAGAAGGTGCTGCAGACATCAGCTTGAACTGACTGCCTTCTGCGGCCAAGTCTTCACTTTTGTCTGCCATTGAGAGGTCTGTGTTGTCTTTTAGGCTAATGATGTTTCACCGTAGCTTTAAAATAAAACCAATAAAAACATTTTTATCCACTTGCGTTTATCAGCAGAATTGGTTTGGGAAGTTCTAGAATACTTGTATTTTCTGATACCCAAATAATTTGCTTTCTGTTGGTCCGCAGCATTAGAATACAGTACAAACTTCTTCCTTTTTTATGCTTATGTTAGGAGTTAGGTTATGAGCAACCTAACACCTGATGATGGTGAACTTGACTGGCATCAAAAAAGACACAGCAGTTTAAAAAATTGTTCAAGAATTATTTAAATTTCCAAAACAAAATCACAAATATCTGTATGTCTTCATGGTGGCAGCATGCTACCTGGTACATAGTTTGCGCCCAATAAATATTTGCCAAGTCAGTAAAAGGCTATTTCATAAAATAAGGAGAGCCAGTAATTTTCTAGTGCCCTGAGAAAACTTCAGTATTAAAGGCAGCCTTTGGAAAATGAACAGCTTAGTCATCTGGATTTACTGTTAAAATCTTGTCCTTCACTGAGCTTAAACACAGTGGGACTGAAAACCATTGTGGGATAGTCTGGCTACTCAGTGTTGGGCACACAGAGAATAGCTTTATTCAGTGGCGGTGCTCTCCTCAAAGTGGGCAGGGACTTCTCAGGACTTGGTGACGGAACTTGAACAAGCCCTCTTTGCACAAGTCATCACAAATTGTCTGTTGTCCTTCACTTTTGGAATCTTTGCAGATCTCGCTCTCCTTTCTCAAGCACGCCACTTGCCTCCTGTCCTTGCTCGCACTGCAACCTACCACGGTTGTTCCCAACTGTAGTGGGACAAGTTTTCATAACCGTGATACATTATTCATAATTTGTCTGTCTCCATATCCTGACACAAGTGTTAGGCCCCGCACACCACTGGATTGTTTTTCTGGAACTTTGACCTAGTGATAACTGTGATCTCTCATTCTTCTCATTTCCCACCCTTCCCGTCTGCCATCATTCTCACTGCATGTAGTTAATATCAATGCAAAACTCTCCCACAGCTCAGGATTTATCTTCGTATCACATTCTGTGAATACTTGTTGAAGACCTACCATGTGTCAGACACTGGGATATGGCAGATTGTAAAATAGACAATTGAGTGGGGAAAGAGAAAACAAAATGAATATGTAGGGTCTTAGAAAAATAAAGCAGATTAGGGAAAGGGAATGCTGGGGAGGAAGGGGTGGGTCCAGAGCAATTGGTTTTAAACAGGCTCCTCAGATAAAGTCTCTCGGCAATGGTGGACATGCGGGCAGAGACTGAAGGACATGAGGTATACCTGGAGAAAGCTAAGCGGTTGTCTGGAAGGTCACTGTGGGCAGAGGGCCCAGCACATGTAGAGACCTCAAGCAGGAGCATCCCTAAAATGCTTGAGAACAGCATGGAGGCCAGTGTGGCCGGAACAGAGGGAAGAGCAAGAGGAGGAAGAAACGGGAACCAGGGAGATGGGGAGACTTTTTAGGTTCTCGTGGGCTGCTTGTAAGAACTTTGGCTTAGCTCAGTTAAAGGGGGAGGGGCCAGGAGCAAGGAGACCTGTTGGGAGGCTAATTTGGTAATCCAGGCTAAAGATGATGGCAGCTTGGGTCAGAATGATGGTGGTAGACATGGTGAGAAGCGGTCAGGCGATGGATATATTCTGAAGACAGAGCCAACAGTTGGATTGAATGTGGGGTGTGAAAAGAAAAGTATCAAGGATGTCTCCAAAGATCTCATCCTGAGCAACCAAAGAGGTGGATTGCCATGAACTGAGGTGGACCATAATGGAGGAGGAACGTGTTGGGGGATGGTGTTTAGGACTTTGGTTTTGAATAGTTCACCTTCACTCACCTTTTAGTGGAGATACTGAGTAGAGTGTTCAGAACATGTGGCGGAGTTCAAGGAGATTTCAGGCTGTAGAACTACTTAATACTTTTATTTATATTCCTTTATTGTATATTTTGTTTACTATGCATTTTCTTTGCTTTTTAAAAAATTCACCTTGAATTTATACTCACCAACCTAGTCATTATTGTTATTTTATACTGTCAGTAATTGTTTTGATTTTTTATATATTTGCTAGTCTTTTGCTCGACATTCCTTTTTATTTTTCTTTCTTTTTTAGCTACTCCTTACATCTCTTTTTTTCCTTCCTATTCAATTTCTTTCTTCCCAAAATACATATTTTAATACTTCCTTTAGTCACATCTGTTAGTGGTAAATGTTCTCAAACTTTGCCTGGAAATGTCTCTTTCTCCCTCATCCATGACAGTCTAACTAGAATTCCAGTTTGACAGTTATTTTTTCTCAACACCCCCTATTGTTGGCTTGAATGATGTACAGCCAGTCTGATTGCTGTTCCTGTGTAGTTATTCTTTTTCTTCCTGTTTTAATGATTTTTTTCCTCTCCTCGGTGTTTTGCAGTCTAAGGATCCCACCCCCAAAGTCATGAGTCATTGTTCCTCCTGAATCTGTAGAGTTAGGTCTTTCATCAGTCCTAGTACATTCTCAACCATTGTCATTCAGTATTACCTCTTCCCATTAGTTCTTTCCTCCTAGGTTCACATTAGATTTTGTTGGGCCTTGTTAGTCTGTCCTCTGTATCTATCTATCTGTCTATCTTAGGGAAAGGGAGAGAGAAACATGGATCAGTTGCCTCTTGCACGTGCCACAACCTGGGATCAAACCCACAACCTGGGTAGGTGCCCTGACCAGGAATTGAACCCACCACCTTTTGGTGTACAGGATGACACTCCAGCCGACTGAGCCACACCAGCCAGGGCTGTCCTATGAATCTTTTAACCTCTGTTTTATGTTTTCTATTCTTCTGCTTTTCTGGGGTGCAATCTAAGTAATTGTTCCAGCTGTTTTCAAATTTACTAATTCTTCAAATGTGTTTGATCTGCTATTTAACCTATTAATTTGTTATTTCCATGATAATGTTTGCCATTTTTATTCACTTTTTTCCCAAATCTGCCTATTCTTATTTCTCGACTCAAGTTTTCAAGTCCTTCAACTATGCCTTGAGTTATTTTTAACACATATATTTTAAAATTTTTTCTTCTATATGTTGTTCTGTATCTTATGTTCTTGGGGTTCTAATCCTCATTTTTTAATTTATGGTAGATCCTTTGTGATCCTTTGTTATTTTTTGTAATTTGTAACTTTAACTGACTTTTAGTGAGACTTGGTTTTTCTGTGGAAATCCTGTGGGACCAAAGCTAAGAGCAGTTGTACATTTTCTTTAGCCAAGTACCTAAGGGTATCACCAATCAGGGACTAATTTTTGTGTGTTAACCCCTTGCTGACTATTTCGAGCCAGAACTGGCCCTGTGGCTGGCTGGCTACTTTCCCGTGGTGACTGGTCAGCAAGGTGTTTAAAATTACTTAAATTAATATAAGTGCAGACAGGAGTTTTCTTGTGACCAGTCTTAACAAAGTCCCCAATCTGAGGTACGGAAAGAGAAGCTTTATTCAAGTGAACAGTTTGCGAACTGGGGAAAGGTAGCCTCCAGAGGCCGTTGAAAGGGCACCTCACCAAGACAACGGGAGTCTGCTTTTTAAAGACAAAGTGCCAGCCCTAGTTCCTGATTGGTCCATTTTTATGCAAATGAGGAATCCAAATACCACAGTTCTGATAGGTCCAAATAGCATGGTTCTGATTGGTTGGAATTATGCGTTCCGATTGGTCAGCATAGATGCAAATGAGGCTATAGCTCCTCAGTTCCCATTGGGTGGGGCAGGCCTCAGCCCCCTGGTCAGAAGAGGCTGCTGGGAACTCCTCCTTTATAACGGCGCCGGGACAGCAGGAGCGCAGTGCGGGCGGAGGGCCGGTCTCGCTCTTCCCCTGGACTGCAGCGTGGTGAGTGGCCTCCAGGAGCAGCGGTTGCTATGCCCGAGTTAGGAATTTGTGCCCAGTTAACCACAAGCTGTCCTTGGAAGATATATTTCTTCTCGAGGTCACCATGTGTTAATTCATCAGTTAAGAATTCTTGAACTTCAAACTTGTGTGAGATGCAGCCCAGCATTTCTAGTCTTTACCATGCAGAGACTAAACGCTTTCTTACCATCTCCTGTAGTCTTCAGTCTCCTGCCAGAGCCTGCTCTCAATGGCCAAACAGCGACAAACGCCAACTACAATAGCTTACAAAAGCCCCTTGCGGGGGTTGGCTGCCTTACAGGAGCAGAGCAGGGGAAAGGTGAGAGTGGTCTGGGGAGAAGAGTCTACCACTTGACATGTTTCCTGACCTCTGTGATCAAAACACTGCTAAGTTTGATATAAAAGAAGTGCGTTAGACACAGTCCCTAAGTCCTGTGGGAAACAGGGAAACCTAGGCATACTGACTCTATACAGATGAACTACAGTACAAGTTATATTATCTGAAGTGTTAAAATATAAATGAAAACCGGTACCATGGAAACACAAAGGAGAGGCAGGGTAAGTGGGACTAAAAGAAGTGAAAAGAAGCATTAATGAAATAATTTTTTCCTAACCAAGGATGATCCAGAATATTAGCATTTCTTTTTTATTTAATTTTTTTATTTGAGTTAAAAAAGTTTTTTCAATTACCCTGGGGTAAGTGGGACAGGATGAGAAAGGTTTCCCCAAAGTAGGATCCCCGTGAGCCATACCCTGAGAGGTTAGTAGATGGCTCTATGCAGAGAAGAGGGCCGTGAACTGTATGTAAAGCACACATGAAGCCTGCACACAGGCCAGGGGGGCCTAAAGGTGGGCTGCATGGTCACAGGCAGGCGGTGGCTGATGGTGGAGACCGGCACCCGTGCTACCAAGGGAGGGCTTCATCCTGCAAATAACAGAAGCTGTCAAGCATTCTGTTAGGTTTGAACATAATGAAATAAAAAGAGATGTAGCGACTGGCTTGAGATGTTTAATAGAAATATAATGTAAGTCACAAACGCAGCCCCAGTGTAATTTAAAATTTTCCAGCGGCCACACTAAAAGAAGTAAAAAGAAGCATTAATAAAATAATTTTTTCTTAACCAAGTATGACCCGGAATATTAGCATTTCTTTTTTATTTAATTTTTTAATTTGTTTTAAAAAGTTTTTTCAATTACAGTTTACATTCAATATTATGTGTTAGTTTCAGGTATTCAGCATGGTGGTTAGACAATCACATACTTTACAAAGTGTTCCCCCGATGTTTTCAGTACCCACCCGGCACCACACATCGTAGCAATTACAATACCACTGACTACATTCCCTGTGCTGTAGTTTACATCCCCATGAGTGTTTCGTAACTTTCAATCTTTCTTCTCCATCCCATATTAGCATTTTAATATGTAATCAATAGGATTATTAATGCATTCTTTTACATTCTGGGTTTTTGTACTAGGTCTTTGCACATGGCCTTTGAACTAGTATTTTACGTATTTTACATGTACAGCACTTCTCTGTTCAAGTGCTCAGTAGTCACATGTCGCTGTGGCTGCCACATTGGACAGTGCAGGAACAGAGGATGGCAAAGGGTGTGTTCTACCCACAAACCCTACTTCCTCAGTTCTCAAAAGATGCACTTCTCCAAAAAGAGGGTTCCGTGGTCACATAAGTGCTGGCAACTCTGGGTTTATCAAACTAAATGTTTCTTGACAGCAGGACCCTCCAAGAGAAAGACCCAGTCTGCAGCATTGTCCCAGTTTATTTGACCTCACAGGCCCAGGGGCCCTGGAGGCAGGCAGAGGCGAAAGTACAGTGGGAAACACCATGGTGATGAGTCACAAAGGCTGGGCGAGGAGACTCCTCGTGGGTGCCAGTGCTGGGGGCAAGTGGAGGTCTCAAGCTCCGAAGGGGTCTCTGGATTTGGCAATGCCAAGGTCATCGTTACCTTCACAAGAGCAGTGTCAGAGGAGCAGGGGGACAGAAGCCAAAGTACCCTAAATTGGTGACTTGACAGGGAGAGCTGGAGGACTGGCCATGAGTGACCTTTGGCAGTGAGACCGGAGAGAGGGTGCTTGAGGAGGGAGCAAGACTGAAGGAGGGGTGTTTGTTTTAAATAGTGGGGTAGGAGGGACACTTAGCCGAATGTCTGGGCTAAGAAGGACCAGTGAATACTGGCAGTGGCATTACAAGGACAAGGAAGGGTCCTACGGGGGGCCGGTTAAGGATGCTGGCTTTAGGAGAAATAGACACGGTCTCGTCTCTAGACACAGGAAGGAGGTACAGGGGTGAGTAAACAAGGAGGTAAAGGGCAGGAAGGAAAAGGGGGTATCTCGCCTTTATTTTCTCTCCCTGACACCAGAGGGAAGAACATCTGAAAGTGAAGGTGGGGGTCAGAATGGGAACTGGAACAGAATGCAAGTTTAAGAACCAGTGTAAGGGAAAACGAAAGGGTCAGCTGGGGCCGGGGTACAAGGATTGTCCCACACTGATGCCGATAAGGCTGATGTCACATATGTCCCAGCCTTAGAAATGATAGTGTCTCTGAGACTTTCCCTATTATTTCAAGATACAGAACAGATAGGCCGGCGCTTGTGGGTTTAATGTGTCATTGTTTCCCAAAGCGTGTCACACGTATCCAGGTGGCACACGACGCAAAACAGTACCCAAGAGGACTGACTTTATTTTAATGTTTATTTACTTTAGCGACTATCAGAAGAAACATAACCAGCACATCAAGTCAATGATTTCTTAGATATTTAACTCAACATGAGAAATTTAGAGAAAACTTACTCGGTAAATAATAATAGAGCTGGAACATGAATGTGGCGGAATGTGAATGACTGAAGTTTGTGAAACTCTAGTACAAGAGAGGGTTCTGATAGCTTCCCTCAGAGTCAGCTGGCAACTCTGGCCCATGACACGGGATCGAGTCGCGATCAGAGGCCCTGCACCAGGTGTCGGCCGCACCGCTCGCCCCCTTGCTGCTTACAGCCTAGTCAGACGGGCATCTGTACCTGCCCTGCTGATCCAGAGCCCTGCCATTCCTGCAGTTCTCCCTGGCAGAAAGAACAGAACAAAATACGACCCTCAGAAAAGCTTGATAGTTTTGAACGTGGCAGTGGCACTGTGATTTCCTCTTGGTAGCACCAAACCGGCCTTCTTCAATTTTTGTTTTACTGTGGGCATAATTTTTTTAAAAAGCTGTGGGCAACGTGTGCAGAAAATAGAACAGCTGTCTTCATTAGAACTATCTGTAAGCCCAAATCTATACAAAATATATAAATAGTCACAGGCCATCAGAAAGAGAAACCAACCCCCTGTAAAAGCCCCATCTGATCCTTGCATTTTCCTTCTCTGTGGCTTTGTCCATTTGTTACCAGTGCCAGGCAACCCTTCCCTGTCTGGTACGTCTCCATCTGTCCAGACGCTCCCCCCACCCACCTCGGCACTGCGCAGGCTGCCCCTTCCTCCTGCCGCCCTCCCTGATTGCCTCTTCTTCAGAGCTCTCCCACGCTTCCTTCGTTTTTCTCTTCCAGCTTTCAGACGTGCTCCGCTTGCTGCCTCATGTTGTAGCTTGTTGGGTACCTACCTGCTTTTTTTTTTTTCTGTCTGAGGAAAGACTTCCTGAGGTATTTCCCCTATCACTGCATAAGGCAGCCCTCAGCTTCTTACTGAATGATTCTGGATTATGTCACTTCCCAGTTTGACATGTAGTTCAGCTCCCACATGCCCATAAATTGGTCCAAAGTGAATGCAACTCCTCTCACCCTGATGGGAGCTGCTGGGACGTTAGAGAAGTCCCAGGGTCTCCTTGGGCTGCTGTGTATCCCAGACCGGCAGTCCTTTGTTCTAGTGGGTTAAGTGGTCTTGTTGGGAACTGTTGGCTCCTGGGAACTTAAGGTTTCCTAACATAGCACTTGACTTTGAGAAATCTAGAGAAATGTTTCTCAAACATTTTTTAAACAGTAGCCCACAGTAAGAAATACATTTTATATCCCCACATATGTCCTGACTAAAAATTTTCAGAGAGCTATGCTTACCAATGCTTGCACATGACAGTTTCCATTTATTTACTTATATTTAAATTTATTTTCTAAATGCCTTACCTGCTAAAAAACTAAACTGATATAACGACCCACCAGTAGCTCATGACCTGTGATTTGGCAAACACTGGTCTCAAGCCTGTAATTCATTTAATCATTTCAGTATCTTTGAAAATGTCTTGAGACGGTGAGACTGACATAGATTCTTCCCAAGCTCGGCCCAGTTCTGATCTCTGAGACCATTTTTTTAAATCCTTAATCCTGTCATGACCTGTTTGGAAAGGCAGTTGGACCCATTTGCCTGTTACAGGCGTCGCTAACGCGCTGCTCTGGAGCCCTGAGTGGTCCCTGAGCTCGCTGTCGCAGGTGTGTGCCGTCGCAGGTGTGTGCCGTCGCAGGTGTGTGCCGTCGCAGGTGTGTGCCGTCGCAGGTGTGTGCCGTCGCAGGTGTGTGCTGTCCGCGCAAGTCCCGGGCTCTTTGGAAGGCTGTGTAGCTCCTTCAGGGCAGCATTCGGAAACCCAGCACATCTGCTGACAGGTGTCTGCTTTCTGCAGAGAGAACTAAAATAATATTTTGAAATTCTACCCTGTTTTTCCACAGGGTGTGCTGATCTCCAAACCCTGGACACCATGCAGCCGATGGAGAGGAAGAGGCAGGGCTACATCCACGAGCTGATTCAGACTGAGGAGCGGTACTTGGACGACCTGCAGCTCGTCGTGGAGGTGAGGGGCTCTGCTGCCCGGCTCTGGGAGCCGAGGGACTCTCTCTCTCAGAATGCTTTCTCTGCCGTTGGAGAGGGCTTAAAGGTCTGAAGTCAGCTTTTTCCCAGGTTAGGTGATTCAGGGTGAAGAGAGAGAGAGAGCGAGCAAGGGGACACTCAGGCGCCTCCGTCGGAAGTGGTAGAGGCCCCATCTAGGAAGGTCAAGGGTATAGAGTAGGTGGGAGGGCACCAAAGCCAACTTTTCTACCTCAAGTTTTTGCCTAACTTTATTTACACTGCCGCTTTGACGCCTGGTATTTCATAAACTTCAATGTTTCTAGAGGATAATTAAGCAGTGGGAGGGTTCACCTCATATTTGCATCAGTTTGGAAAACCAGCTAGGATCATTTGTAAAATAACTCCCAATTATCATCTCTTTACTGCTTCTGTTTGTGCCTTTTGATGTTAGCAGTGGCCTCTAGGCTGATAACAGCTGTTTTAGTAGTTCTTCAAGATGATTTGTGTTTGAGTAAACACCGTGAGACTTTATAGTTCTATTATACTTTTGTTTCCATGGCTTTTAGTTAAATAAACCACCTGAGGAGAACAGGTGACCCTCACATAGGCCCAGCAGGTGCAACGTATACCTGACCATGACCTTGATAACACAATGAAGCAGAGGCTGCCCCCCCCCCCCCCCCCCCCCCGCACCTGCCCCCAGCAAGCCTGCCCTCCGGTCGCTCTTCACTTCCCGGCAGGCTGGGACCTCCCTCGGTTGCTAATGTCTGTCTCCCCCAAGGCAATGGCTCCCGAGAGCAGAGACCGCATCCTTCATCCTGCAGCCCCATAACAGCCTGGCGGGAACTGGGGAGGTTTAGAGAGGTCCAGTTCCTAGCAGTTTTATCTCAGTTTTTTGACTCTTTGTTCAACTCAGTTCAGTAAAGATGAGTTGAAAACCAATGTGAAGCACTACACTAGAGAACAGAGATCAGAGAGAACATTCCTGCCCTCCAGGAGTTCACGGCCTTGTGGAGGGACAGACAGACAGTTGCAGAACAGTGCGATGAGGGTGGGGAGCGCGGTGAACTCAGGTGCTTTGGGAGCCGAGAGGAAGGAGACCACGCCTGGCCAGGAGGGAGAGGCCAGCAAGGACTCCCAGCGAGGCTTCAGCTGAACCTGAAGGACAAGGACCAGTTTTCTGTGCCAGGGGGAGGAAATAGAAGTGGGAAGGCACATACAACGGGAATTAGGGTCCTGCAAGCAGTCCAGTGCGGCTGGAGTGTCGCGTATTTGAGGGCCAGGCTGGTGAGGTTGGCAGGGGCCAGATCACGCGGGCTTGTGCACCCCGGGAAGGAGTTTCCATGTTATCATGTGCCCAGTGAATGGTTTTAAGAGAGAGTACCATGTCGTTTGTATTGTGGAGAGATCGGGCATGAGAAGAGTTGTTTGAGAGAACTTCACTGTTTCCTTAAAGTCATTCCCTAGTTGTTTGGTGGGAACTTGGACTTAGCATCTAAAGGAGTGAGTTTTAGTTCTAGTTCTTCCGTATTCGAGGTTTGTAACCTGGAGCAAATCCCTCTCCCAGCCTTTGTTTCTTCATGAGTCAATCAGGAGTAATAATGCCCGACTCAGCTTGACCTGTGTCATCTACAAAGCTAATTGAGAATCCTCCCAACATAAACACACGCGCGCACACACACATGCACACACACAGCATATATGTACGTATCAGCGCTTTGTAAACCAGGTAAGTGCTATGGAATACCGATGTGGCGAGTGTTATTTCCCCTTCAGTCAGTCAACCTCCGAAATCCATATCTTCTTGGTGGTCAGTCTTGGGGGTAACACAGGTCATCACTGGTTATTTTGCTGAACTTCTCACAAACTGCTTCCAGAACACGGAAGTGCTCAGCCTGACAACAGTCATCTTTCCCCAGTTCTGCCCACTCTTACAGAGTGTAGGTGCTTTGTGCCCAGGTTTTTATTTCACTTCATAACACCCCAGGATGTAGTATGAGAGTCTCCCCTTCTTGATGAGACTGCTTGATTCAGTCCTTAGAGAATCAACCTTGATAGAAGCCCCAATAGCAGTAAGTAGGGAAGTCAACGGTTAAATGGAAAAGCATAGACATGGTAAGAGAAACATTTGTATGTTCTTAGACTCCAAGTCTGATAAAAGTATCTTTTCACATGGCAACAGTTGTGTGTTGATTGGTTGGATTTCTCCCATGTGTTTTAAACAAAAATGAAATTGATAAACCATTTTTTTACAAAAATAATAAAAGTTAACAATTATAAATATGTTTATTTAAAAATACCATGATCTTATTAGTAGCAGGGTATGAAGGTATTGTTTGATTTAGACCACATAGGTTGTATAGTCACACTTAAGCTAATATTTTTCTTTTGTGTTCTGAATTTAGGTATTTCAGAAAAGGATGGCAGAGTCAGGCTCCCTCACTGAAGGAGAAATGGCCCTGATCTTTGTTAACTGGAAGGAGCTCATCATGTCTAACACTAAGCTGCTAAAGTGAGTAGATAGCCTCACCTGTCACTGCAGCAACCCCCACTCACCACCCCGCCCCCAGGCCTGAGACTTCCACACCTAACTCCCTGGGCTCCTTAGTAAAGGAACCCTCAACTGTTTTCTGCTCCCTCGGGCTTTTCATTTCATTATTATGGTATGAAATGCCCTGTAACTGTTAAATACCTAATTGTAGAAGTAAAGAAACAGAGAAAATACTTTGATTAAACAAATCAAACCATTAAACATACACTGTATGAACATATACATGCCTCTGTATTGGGTGGAGGCCAGCCAGGCAGCCTCCTCAGCCCCATGTGAAATTCCACTCCTTGGGGTGATTTTTTATCCCCTGTGCCTCTAAAGACAGGCTCCTGGGAAGAGGCATCGGCAGCCCCAGCTCTGGCTGCCTCTCCTTCCTCTGGCTCAGCAGCCGTCCTGGGCAGAGGCTCCCTGCACCTCCACACCTGGCCCCTGTGGGCTCCTGCTCCCTTGTTCCCTGTGGAGTGTGGAAATTTTCTTTCTTGGTTCAGCTGACAAGTTAGAATTTGTTAAAAGAGACTTTGCTAAGAAACTAAGGTGAAACCAAAACAATTCCAAGCCGTAGAAATGAACAGAAGAAACAACCAAATGCATCGGCTCCACTTGCTTGTTACTCTCTGATAATGGTCCACCCAGGGCGGCTCAGCCAGCAGAGCCTGCAGCCAGGCCGGCCCCTCCTCCTGGCCGTCCCCACTGGGTGCCAGAGGTGTTTAGGAGCTCGCTGGCTGTCACTACCCTTAGGCCCCCACAGGACATTCGCTTAGAAATGGAGAGTGAGAGAGTGTGTTGGCTGCAGGGCCCTGCGGGTTCGGAAGAAGACCGGAGGCGAGAAGATGCCGGTGCAGATGATCGGGGACATCCTGGCGGCCGAGCTGTCCCACATGCAGGCCTACATCCGGTTCTGCAGCTGCCAGCTCAACGGAGCAGCTCTGTTACAGCAGAAGACCGACGAAGACACGGACTTCAAAGAATTTTTAAAGGTAACGCCATTCTGGGGTCATAAGCAGGCCAGCCGCGTCTGGGGTCATAAGCAGGCCAGCCACGTGCTGAGCCTGGAGGCCGAGGCGGGGGCACATGGCGCAGGACAGTGGGAACCGCAGTCACGGAGCGGGTATCCCCATGATTCCAAAGGAAACACAAACGTGGCAAGAATTTCTGATTGTTTTTGGTAGCTTTTCGTGTTGGGTTGATTTTTCTTGGCCCTGGGGCCATGATTTTGCCTGTCTTAATATAGCAGAGTGTTTAAGCCTATTTACATAAGTCAGCTACTTTATAGCCCCCAAATCCAGGATGGCACTCAATTTTGTAAATTGCATTTGTTTTATACCCACCTTATTCCAGAACGAATATAAAGTGGCTTACCTAAGTGTATAAAATGTAACGAGAGAAGATAAAACTTAAAAAGAGTGCACGGATAAAACGGGACAAAAGGAAGTGAGGAAGGAGGAAGCGGTGCCCCAGGAGTTAGGGTAATGCGTACGGCGCAGCCCTGACCCTGTGCAAACGCTCCACCTGCACACACGCGTCCCCAGGCCTTCCAGAGGCGACCGCTCGGTGATCCCGTGGTCATGCGTTACAAGCACGTGAGCGGCAGCTGCACTGTCCTCAGGCTGCGGTGCCGTCCACGGAGAATCCGTGGCGCCCATTCGGCAGCGAGCCTGCTCATCGTTAGGATGCCACGTGTAGAGGAGCCCTTTTCATTGATGTTCAGTGGGAGGGAAGTGAAAGTAAAATCTGTTTTCTTGTTTACATTTCTTGTTGGTTTTTTGAGTTTCACGAAGGTCTGTGTTGGGATCTGTTACACAACCACAGCCGTACCTTCTGGAAGAATGCATAATTTTAATATTTTTATCAGAAAAGAATGGAAAAGTAATTGAACATGAAATAGAAGACGTATAGGCCGGGGATAAAAGTTCCAAAAGGAAAGTAGAGGGACTAATAAAGATAAAAGCACAAAAGATAACAGTGTAGCCAAGAACCACTAATGGAAAAGGGCCAGTAAAACAATTCAGGCAAATCTAACAGAAAACACAGAAACAATTGAAAGCAACAGGCGTAGAGATTCTTCTTAAAGTAAAAGGGTATATGACTCAAAAATATATGCTAATATTGAAAACACTAACAAAATTTGTAGTTTTCTATAATATCTGAAAACTGGTTCAATAAGAATAGAAAATCTGAAGATACTGTTAACCAAGGAAAAAAACGGAGTAACTTACCCCAAAGGAGGAGCTGGGTTCACTCGATGGGTTTCATGGTGAACTCTTTCCAACTATAAAGGGATAGATTACTCCATGTTATATAAACTGTTATAGGTCATAGAAAAAATAGAAAACCTACCTAATTCATTGTGTAAGGCAAAAGTGGCCCTGACCCTGGGGCCTGTTTTCACATTTGTATTGAATTACAAAAATGGGGGGGGGGAGCTTATAACCCAATATGTCAAAATCTTAATTTTAAAAAACAATGAATAAAATTTAGCATTACATGAAAAGAAGAGTCTGTCACAATCAAATAGGTTCATCCCAGGAAGCAAGATAATACGATACCATACTTAGAACAAGACAGGCCTCAGAACTGGACAGTGTGGTTGGAGTCCCAGCCCCAACTGTCCAGAGGGTGACCAGGGCAAGTTACTTAACATTGGGCGCCTTCAGTCCCATCGTAACCTGGAGATGATCAGAGAATACTTTTAAGGTACATTAGCACAGAGACCAGCATATAGTAAGCATTCAATAAATGCTAATTACGTTTATCTTCCTTAGGATCTTAGGGATGCACAAATGGTTCTATATAAGGCACCGGGGGAGGGGGGGAATATATACATATATATATATATATATATATATATATATATATATATATATATATATGTGGTGCTGAGGGCAGAACCCTTCAGTTGCTGATAAGGGGTTGCCTAGAAACGAACTAGAAGAAACAGAAAGAAACCAAGATCGTAGAAACAAACATTGATCCAATTAGATAAATGTAGAATTGTGAGTGGATGTGAATGTTTTAAAATAATCAATACTAAAACTTAAGATATTTACCTTCTAAAGCATAGTAAAAGGTTAAACATTTTTTCAGCTAGCAATGTAAATAGGATCTCAATGTCAGCACAAGTGTAAAAGTAATAAAAATAAGTGAAAATAGTTTATAGTCTCATATCGAATTGCATAGTATTGATCACATTAAAAAGCAAAATGTGACCATAAGCTGTGGTCTAAAATGTTCCTTTTTTAAAAAGACAGAAAATACAGAAATAAAAACCATGAACATGCTTGTTATAGCAATATTTATAGATATATCCAAAAACAAAAGAAGGGAGCAATTTTAATATCCCATAGCAGGAAGTGATTAGATAAATTATAGTAAATGTATTTTTCAGTCATTAAAAATGATCGTGTGAGAGTTGTAGCCGCTCTCTTCGGGGGAATACCAGTACTAGCAGAGAAGCAGAGACGATGTGGCCCGTGGCCCCCTGGAGTCCACAGGCTGGGGCAGGGCACGGGGACACCTCCGACGGGATACCCCTGCCTGTGTTAACCCAGTCCAGGTGTGGCGTTCTGATAGAGCTAGCCGCCGGTTATTATGGGGGCTCAGGAAGGACCCCTGAAAGGGAGGGAAGGCGTCAAGGAACGGGAGAACCTGGACAAGAGCAGGCATAACCTGAATCTTCAGAAACGAGTATGAATTAGCCAAAGAGCAGAAGAAAGAAGGGCCAGAACGAGCAACGGCTAATGCAGTTACTACCTGACACAGAGTGGGTGCTCAATAAGTGGTAGCAGGAGCAATGGGCAGGCAGAGGTGGGGCAATCAAGACCTACTTAGAAGAGAGATCGGTGTCAGTGGTGACTCCTAGGTGTGGGGCGAAGGTGGGAGGGTGCAGAATGGTGCTACCAGCTCCCTAGGCGTAGAGGTAGAAAGGAAGGCCTTTACGAAGGGAGATGAGGACTCCATGTTGGGGTATGCTGAGGTATGGAGCTGTCTTTGGGACGCCCAGGTGAGAAAGAGAGTAATGTGGCAGGTGCAGAGCTCCAGAGACGGCCTGGGTTACAGGCTCAGGAACTCAGCTACAGGGGCCCTGGGGCAGCACCTACGTTAAGAATGGGGGAGGGAAAGGAAGACGTGAGAGAGAGAGAGGTTGGTGGGCTGGGGAGGCAGCCGAGAGAGGTTCTGGAAGCAAAGGAAGGAGCGATTCCATCGCACAGGCTGTCAGACGCCTGTAAGAAAGAACTGAGAAGCATGGCTGGGTTTGGCACATGGGGTGAGATATTCCTACTGCTAATCTGAACATATCATGAATCCTGGGTTTTTTAAAGAAATTAGAAATCTGAAAGGCAGGAGTACAGCCAGTGTTCCCTGTGTTGTCGTTGGGCTGGACTTCCTCACGAGCCTCTCGGTTACTTTGCAGAAGCTGGCATCCGACCCCCGATGTAAAGGCATGCCCCTGTCCAGCTTCCTGCTGAAGCCCATGCAGAGGATCACCCGCTACCCTCTCCTCATCAGAAGCGTGAGTGCCCACTGGGACAGAGGCGGGACCCAGCCAGGTCCACAGAGCCAGAAGTCAGGAAGCCACCTGCCCCGTGGTCCGACTCCACTGTCTGATGAACCAGGCACTGAGTGTGCGTGTGCGTGTGTGCGTGTGTGTGCATGAACACAATACAACCTGAAGGGCTGAACCCTTGAAGTGAGCAAATAAAAGAAGCATCTGATGTCACCTGGGTAACCTGTCCTCACCCTTCCCAGGAAGCTCCCCCAGCCCCTCAGTCATGAGTGTATCTGGGCAGGTAAAGCCCCTCTTGGGCTCCAGGCTTTCTGCTGAAACCTAAATTCATTTACCAGTTGAACACCTTTACCTGGATGTCCCAGGAGTGTCCAATTCAGCATGTCTTAAACAGAGCTATCCTTGTTCCCTCACCTCAACTTGCTGATTAAACAGTCCTAAAATCCCATCCACCTTTTTGCCATAAGCAGCGTGGGCCTCTTGAGCCAATATAACGTCTAAGGAGAAGGCAGACTTGACAAAGGATTATTCCACAAACAGTCATTGATGTAATATTAATCACCTTACAAATAAAAACAGTAGATATAAGACTGTTGCTTTTATTGATTATCCCTTGACCATCGATTGCTCTGAGCATGTTAACTCACCGCAGGCCTTATGTTTCAGAGCTCGAGTTACATTATGACACCTGGCTAGCTCACACACATTGATCCACACAGCCCCCAACCTGAAAGATGCTGGGCCCAGTATGTTCAGAATTCAGAATGTAACTCAAACAGCGGATACTATATGACACCCCAAAAACCTGGGCAGCACCTATAGCAAACATGTTAATATTCCTACAGTGAATATGTGAATAGTCATTGTACATAGGATAAATAAATACCTCTCTTCAGTTCCGGTCAGGTTTTTGCCACCAGCAAGTATGAAAATAACTTTTAGGCTTCAGGGCTTTTTCACCTTTGGAATTAGTAAAAAGAACTGTGGACTCCGCAGGACTGGAGAGTCCAGATGGGAATCATCTGCTGAGGGGCCGCTCATCTCCGAAGGGACCGCACTCAGTTGAATTCTGGCCTCTGTTCTTTCATGTTCATACTTCAGTGTGAAGTCACTTCAGAATGAACTGAGTGTGTTTTCCTGTGTGCCAGCCACATCATTGTATTCTTCCTGTAGCAGGGGATTCATTGTTTTTATCAGATTTTCCAAAAGGTTCACTGACCCCAAAACTGTCATGAACCCTTGCTATTCAGCAAACCCACACATTTTTCAGAGTTGCAGCCAGTTTATACTGGAGGGTCCACCCTAAAGGCACATGGCTTCAGTTGCTGGGGGGAAGTAGGGAGGCCCCCTTTAACATATAGCCTGTTACCAAGGCCCAGCTGGAGAGCCAGCAGAAACCCACAGATTTCAGAGCATGTGATCCACACAGCACTTGGCACACCCTCTTGTAACTGGGACACCTGTCTCCCCAAGAACTTGTGGGACTATGAGCTTCTCAGGGGCAAATGATTGACTTGATCATCTTTGGATTTTCAGTGCCCAGCATATCTTGGCAGCCATAGGACACCTAGGTGGGGGGGTGATAGACACAATACTTTCCACGTCACCCAGGCACTCTCTTCCAGATTCTGGAGAACACCCCGGAGAACCACGTGGACCATTCCTCCTTAAAGCTGGCCCTCGAGCGGGCAGAGGAGCTCTGCTCTCAAGTCAATGAAGGAGTTCGGGAGAAGGAAAATTCAGACCGGCTGGAGTGGATCCAGGCGCACGTCCAGTGCGAGGGTCTTGCAGAGGTGAGGCCTGTGGCCCTGAGCTGGGTGCCACCAGGCAGGCTCTGGGTGGGGACAGGGGACAGGCCTTCCCCCAGTGTGGGCAGTCTATACCTCAGCTCGGCCCAGGTGGACTCGCTTTCCACCCCTTCTCAGGCCGTCATCCCCCTTTGTTAGAAAGAGATTGATATTATGTTTTGGGGTCTCTGAATTCAGCTGGTAGAACCAGTGTTCTCTGGGTGTAAGTGATGACGTTCATGGTGCCAGTGTGAACTCTGGAGGGGGAAATTGTGTGAAGGTGAACGATGACATGGATGCGTCCACATTCCCACTGGAGAACCTTCCCCCGCACCCTCGGGCCCTGGGACGGTTTGTGTGGGGCTCACAAACTGACAGCTGCTTTCTCTTTAAGCAACTTATCTTCAACTCCCTCACCAACTGCCTGGGGCCCCGGAAGCTTCTGCACAGCGGGAAGCTGTACAAGACCAAGAGCAATAAGGAGCTGCACGCGTTCCTCTTCAATGACTTCCTGCTGCTCACCCACATGGCCAAGCAGTTCGCAGTGTCCTCGGCCTCTGAGAAGCTTTTCAGCTCCAAGTCCAACGCTCAGTTCAAAATGTATAAAATGGTGAGTGTCTCGCTCCTGGCAGCAGCACGCGGGGCGTAATGAGGGTTTTCCTGTACCTTGAGGCCCTCCTTCCCGGCCTGAGCCTTTCCTGTTCTCATGGGACCGACACCTGCTCCCAGGCGGCTCACACTCCCAGTGTGGCTGGGCCCTCACTGCCCTGGACAGCCACCAGGGGCCTCCCGCTCTGGCTCCCGGCTTCGGCCCTGGCAGATGTGACACAGGACCCCGCCTCTTCCACATTCGCCGTGGGGTCTCTGTGAATCTGAGCTGGGGTAGAGTGCCAGGTGCCAGCATGTGGACAGAGACCCCGTCACAGACGCTCAGAGTCCCGTCCTCAGCCCAGTCACACCTGACCTATCCCAGATACTCACTTTCACAACATGGAGACAGTTTCTTTCTCCCCAGATAAAAGGCTCTAGAAACTAGACCCCTCTCTCCTCCTCCACGAGGCTCCTTAGAACAGACAGAACTCTCTGGACGTAGGCGGGGAACGTGTCCTGGCCCGTCTCACAGCCTGTGCTTTGGCCCTAATTCTTTCAGCCCATTTTCCTGAATGAAGTCTTGGTGAAACTGCCCACAGACCCTTCCAGCGATGAGCCTGTCTTCCACATTTCCCACATTGACCGGGTCTACACCCTCCGAACAGACAACATTAACGAGAGGTCAGTCCTGGCCATGTGTGACCTGCTTTGAAGTCTAGGAGAAAGGCTGGGCACCTCCCTCTGCCTAAAACCGTCTCCAGCCTGTGCCCAAGTCCTACTAACTCTGTCCTCAGCCTGTCATAGCCAGTGCCCCGTCCCGGCCCCCCTGCTAGACCCGAGTTACCACAGCTGCCTCTTAACACAGGGTCTTTCCACAGGGCAGACCCACACCGCACTCCCTGCTAAAGTCCCTCAGGCCACAGCCCATGCTCCTCTGGTCTCTAGAGGCCCTCCCTGTGCCCCTCGGACACAGTCCCGTCGCTACACCCACAGGATCCCCACGGCATGAACCGCCTTCCTCCCTCTCTTTCCTGGCCACCCAGGAGTCCTCTAGAGTGCAGCTCAGACAGACCTCTGAGATGGCAAAGGGGCTGCGCCTCCTCTGTGCGCAGCCCCGTACAGTGTGACCTGTCACTCTGCTGAATTGCCATTGATGTGGTGAACCCGTCTTCTCTTTCTGCGTGCCAGCACCTTACAATGCCTGCTGTTTGGTAGGAGGTCAGAGCTGTCTAGATTCTCAGCTCCACCCTCAATTGGCAAACGAATCTTGTGAGTTGAGCAAATATTAAGTCTGAGATTGGAAACGTGTTTAGGCCGAGGTCAGCCAAAGAGAGGCAGGTGAGTGCAGAGCTCTGGGCTGCTGGGCAAAGCTGCGAGGGCGTGGGAAAGCTGCCCGACGGCTGTGTCTGCTTCCCCTCAGGACTGCTTGGGTGCAGAAGATCAAGGCCGCGTCTGAGCAGTACATCGACACAGAGAAGAAGAAAAGGGAGAAGGCCTATCAAGGTAGCTGGGCACCCCCTGGGCGGTTGGCACCAGCCACCAGGGGGCCCTGGGGAGCAGGGCGGGTGGGTCTTACCTTCAGGACACCAGCGGCTGCTGCTGCTGCTCCTGCAGCGAGGGGTCAGTGGGGAGTGAAGGGCCAGACTTGCTGTGGGATCAGCCCACAGAGCTCAGCTGCTGCTGGCCCCTCTGCCCCCCAAAACTGTTCCAAACCTCCTGGAGGCCTCCTTGAGCCCCTCACCCGCTACTCCCAATACACACTCCTCTCTTGTCAGTTGGGGAGTCCCATACAGTCTCCCCATTGCTCTCCTTCCCTGGTCCTTTCCTTTCCCAGTGCACAGCCCCGTCAGAACCCTACAACCCCCCACCCAGGCTATAGCACGAGTATCCCCTTCGTTTCTGGAGTATTCTTTTTATGGGGCTGCTCTCAGTGTCTCTCCCCCTCCTTAAGCATCTTCCCTGTTGCCCCCCAAATTAAGGTCAAAGTTCTTACCCCAAACTCAGGGCCCCTACCTACAGTTGCCGAATTGAACATCTCACCTTTGAAACCCTGCCCGCCCCACCTCCGCGCATTCCTTGCCTGCCCAGTCCTCCGGTGTATGTTCCTGGCTGCTATAGTTGCAGTTCTTTATGTTTTTTTATTCAGGTTTCCCTTATTTTGTTACATACTCCCGAAAGGTATGTGTAACTCGGCTTTTACTGATTGATTGAGTCTTGTTTTAATGGCATTTTAAAGGCTTGCTATTGGAAATCAAGAATTGAATCATTTATAAAGCATACAAAGATCTCTTAATTCGTCAAAGATGTAAATCAGTTTTCCCATGTTAGTCTTGCTTAACATCAATACCTGTACATGTGCATTTTCCACGTGTTTAATTCTATATACATTTATTGGTTACTTACTCTGTGCCAGCCCCCATGCTAGTCTTTAGGGCCTAGGCCCACAAAGTTGAAAAGGGCCCAACCCTGCCCACCCTGGAAAGGTGGGCACTGGTGAGAAGTGGGCCCCTTCTCATAGAGCAGGTTCTACTTGCCCTGAGCTTTGAAAAATCAGTAGTTCACCAAGCAGCCCTTTTGTAAGTTTTTAAACCCCCGAAGGCAAAACCTGCTTAACTAGCTTCATATTTACCAAGATAATCTTGAGTTCACTGATGCATTTCTCTTCGTAGTAAAAGCATTTTTTAGTGCCTCCTTAAATAGAATAAAGTCTTCAGTGAAACTGCTTTGTAGGCTGAAGTGTTTACACATAGTGGAATTACAGTCAGTGCTGAAGAAAATGGACTTTGATGTCTGATGTTTGAGTTTTGACCATGCCATTTAGAAGCTCTGTGACCTGAGCATGCTTCAGTCCTTCCTAAGCCTCAGTTTCCTCAGATATGGAGATGACAGTTATAAAGAGCTACCTTATAGGGTAACCTGCAGCTTAAGTAACGTATATACAGGTCTAGCACATGCCTAACACAAAGTAAGTATCCAATAAATGTCAGTAAGCATCCAGAAGTGCTGAACGAATATAATATATTATAATTTTATTAATATTACTATTTGCTAGGCAGCTGAGGGGTTAATACAAGGATGAGTGCTCTACACTGGCTCCTTCTAGCAGAGGAGATGGACATAGCAATAGCACAGACCTTCAGGCCCAGCAGGCTGTGGGATTCTCAGAAGCCCGGGATAATGGATGCACAGAGGAGGAAGGGAATGTGGGAGGGGAGGTGGGAGATTGGACCTGCATCTTGAGGGAACGGCTGCTGAGGGGCAGAGGTTGCAGGCTCTGTGGCCTGGGCAAGGTGCAGGGCAGCTAGACTGTGGTCTGCTGGGCCCGGTGCAGTGGCAGGTGGGCTGGGCAGTGTTAAGGCGGGTTGGAAATGCAGACTGTGAGTATGAACAGCTCGGTGTGATCAGGCGCCTGCTGTTTATTCCCAAAGAATAAATTAACGAATTCATCTATTTTGTAGCTCGCTCTCAAAAGACTTCGGGCATTGGGCGTCTGATGGTGCATGTCATTGAAGCTACAGAATTGAAAGCCTGTAAACCGAATGGTAAATGCTTCTTTCATTCATCAGATGTGGTGACAGCCCTGCTCTCTGCTGATGACTCTTCTGAGCATTGAATAATGGGATGTTTTAAATGCCATGTTTCCAATATCGCTAAAATGGTTATTGGACCCATATTATTACCACTATTTTCCCAGTAAGCACTAGCGCCTCCACCTTCAGTGCTTCTGAGGGAAGAAGCAGGAAGCAGGTCACACTGACACTTGCCCAGGCTCGTGGGGGGCAGCCGGGCATTGGAACCCACATGTCACTCCCCTGAGAGGGCACTGCCAGCCCTGGGGGCTGGGAGACCACAGGCAGCGACCCCTGCTGCCCAGCCTATAGAGAAGCCTCAGTCTGGATCCTGCTTCCGTTCAAGGAAGGCCCCATTGTCACTCATCTCACCTACATGGGTCACAAGTGTCCTTGGTTTGTTTTTGTTCAGGAAAGAGCAATCCTTATTGTGAAATCAGCATGGGCTCCCAGAGCTACACGACCAGGACCCTCCAGGACACACTAAACCCCAAGTGGAACTTTAACTGCCAGTTCTTCATTAAGGACCTCTACCAGGATGTGCTGTGTCTCACCATGTTCGACAGGGACCAGTTTTCTCCAGACGGTAAAGTATAACCCATCCGGCACGCCAGACTCTGGGGTCCAGATCCAGGGTGCCTGGCCTCATCTCCTCCCCACAGCACATAAGGGAAGTGATACAGGCCCACGGTCTTCACAACCAGCCTCAGCAGCTGGTGAGGGCACCACCTCGGGGGAAGGGGCAGCCTCAGGTCTGTTTCAGGGCATTGACCCCCATCACTCCCCATATAGATCATAGAAACACTGTGCTCTGGGCACCTACTGAAGGGGTGAGGGGTTCCCTGACCAGAAACGAATATTCCAAACAGGCGGCCTCCCTCACTGTGTCATTTGTCACGCATGTCTCCACTCACAGTCCAAACAGTCATTAAAAGTTGTATGAACCCTGTTTCAGACACAACTCCTGTGGTAGTTTTTCAACAGTTTTATAAAGAAGCCTTCTGACTCTCACATTTATTCTCCAGATTTCCTGGGTCGTACCGAAATTCCAGTGGCGAAAATTCGAACAGAACAGGAAAGCAAAGGCCCTACCACCCGGCGACTCCTGCTGCATGAGGTCCCCACCGGGGAGGTCTGGGTCCGCTTTGACCTGCAGCTTTTTGAGCAAAAAACTCTCCTATAGGGGCCTCGGGCATCTGCCACCTTCTGGGACTGGAGGAGATGGGGGTGCTGCCCCCAGGCCGAAGCAGCATCACTCCGCTTCATCCTTCACAAGGCCTACCGCTCGGGCCTCTAGGTTATCGCACACTAAATCGCTAGCAATCTATGCAAACACTTTCCTGTAAACAAACCACACCCCGTAGCACAGTGCCTTCTTAGTGCTAACATGCTCAGCTGTGTTTAGATGCCACGGTTTCCATTTTCAGGGCTGTAAAAAATTATTACTGGAACTGCGGCATCGGACCACCAGATGTTACCAGTTGGTTGAATGTGTCCACTGTGGGTGGTTTGGGTGACGCTGTAACCATTCCAACGCCCTGTGACCTCTGCTGGGTCACAGCCACTCAGGAGAAGGGCTGGGGAGGAAATGCTGCGGCCTGGGCAGGAACAGCCTGGCTCGGAAGGAGCGTCCGCTCGTGCACTGAACTGAAGCGGAAGCTTGATGGCTGTGCTCCTGGCCAGGCTTTACCTTCTCTGCTGAGACAATGTAGTTAGAAATCTAGGGGGAAAGCTTGATTTACTTTAAATACTGTGAACTCTAATGATGTGGAAAATATTTTTCAACTTTAATTTTCTGAAGTATAAATTATTTATGTAAATTCCTTGTTTTGCATATTTCATAAGACATGCATCTTTAAGCTTTATCATTGCCAATATGTACAGAAAGAGAATAAAGATATAAGTTTATGAATGTAACTTCTCTCAGAGCTTGACTGATTTACTTCCTGCTTGAAAGGCTGCTTATAATGGAACCGAATTTCCTTTCAGCGACAATGGGAGACGCCAAGGGCCGGGCGGGGCTGGGAGGGGGAGCCTCGGGACTCTGGAGCCTCAGCTGGACTCTGCTGTTGACCTGCTCTGTGACCCAGTGTTTCCGGGGCTGTTTCTCTGATGCTAGACTGGAGGCCAGGAATGGTTTTTAGTGTCACCTTTGCCTAAGGAACACAAAGTTCTGCTCTTAACCTCTAGGTCCTACTATGTCTTCCTTGTGCCTAGTGTCAAACTCAGCAGGAGCAGCGCGGGGTGGCGGTGGGGAGGGTGAGATGCGCAGAATCAGAACCAGCAGCTGGGTAATCATACTGGAAATGGATTTTCACGTTTTCTAAAGACTGCTGGGAAAACCTGGGGAGCGCACGTGGGAGTGGAGTGTAAGGGTGCCGACCAGAGGATGCACACCCTAAGTTAGAGAAAGACCGAGTGAACTGAGGGGGGCACTCGGTAAGGCAGCCACTTTTTATTGTATCTGTCTTAGCCTCTGGGGAAAACACATTTTTAAAACTGTCAGTACATGGTGGTGTGGTTTCTTAATTATCACACAGACACTGAACTCAAGAATTAAGGGAAGTTTATTGCAGACGCATCTTAGATGCGGAACAATTCCTGAGCGCCTGCCGTGGCCCTCACCCCACGGTTCCTGCCGGCAGGTGGCTTCCTCCAAGCAACCTTCCTGTGCCCTCTACCAGCCAAGCAGCAGGCTGGGTGCTCCTTGGTCGCTGAAACCTTTTGAAAGTTGAGAGAAGAGAAGACCTAGGTGTGAACTAGGGATGAGGGGCTTACGGAGAGTTCCTGGGCTAGGCTGAGCTGACCCCCCCGAAGCGCAGTTCCGACCCAGCTGAGTGGCTCACCTGGCAGGCAGGGTCCCCACCTGAACCTCCTGCCTCTGCCTCCCCTTAACACTATCTGGATTCAGAACCATGCAGAGATTTGGGGACACAGCCAACCCTGTCGTGTGTGTGGTACGAGTTGAGGGACCCCTGTGGTCCTGCTTTCAGCAGCGCTGACACTGGGATGATAGTGATTTAGAAGATACTCGATTCCTTTCTTCCCTTCTCTTTCCAAGCCCCTAAAGCTCATCTCCGCCTTCGCTGACAGCTGGCGGAGGACCTCGCTTCACTGAAGGAGGTCAAGGGAAGTAAACCATCTTCCAAGTCACGGCGCCAGCCTCCTCGTGTCCGTGCTCTCGCTATGGATGGACTGTCCCGCCCTCCGCCTGAGCCCTGCAATACCACCTCTTCACAGGTAAGGGGGCAGGGAGTGGGGGACAGACGAGAGGGACAGTTTTAAGAAGTCAGAGGCTTCTCCGAAGGGGTGAGATCTGTGCAGAGGTCTGAGTGAACCGAGGGAGTGAGACACGGAGACTCTCAGGAAGGTTCTCCAGGCAGAGGCACTGGCAGAGGCAGGAACCTGAGCCGGGAGTGAGGCCGAGGTGCTCAGAAAACACGACACGGCTGGGACGCTGGGGCACAGTGAGGAGAGGCAGGAGGTGAGGCTGGAGAAGGGACAGGTGCCCAGGCACATAGGGGTTAGAGGCCAGGATAAAGAGGATAAAATTCAAAGTGTGCGGGAAGACGTTCAAAGGCTCGGAGGAGGGGAGAAACCGAGTCTGATTGACATTTCTCAAAGAATGTGGCCCTGCACGGGGACTTGCCTGTAAGGGACGACAGGAGCAGCTGGGAGGCCAGCGAGGAAGCCGGTGCACTGGGCCAGGCGCGGTCGCGGGCTCCAGCCGCTGGTCGTGGGAGGAACCGAGAGGGGAACCCGCGGCCGGACTCACTACCTATTAGACGCGGGGTCCCAGCCAGCTCCTAGATTTTTGTCCTGAGGGGTCCTGGCTGGACGCTGGTCCTACTCTCAGAACCAGGGGGCATTTGGAGGGAAAGCAGGTTGGGCAAGAAGAGGTGCAGAAGTGCAAAAGTGAGAAGTGGCCCTGCCTGGGGCTGGTTAAATTCAGGACACCCAGAGCCAGCGCGAACACGGGAGCATGGAGGCCGCGGGCATAGAGCAGCGACGCCTCTGTCCCCTGAAAGCTGCCCCGGGGGCAGCGGTGCCCTGCTGGACCTGGTCCGCTTTCCTCACTGCACTCGTTACCAGCTCTCGGGATGTTACACACCGGTCCCATTGTTTACTGTCCACCTCCCCCTCTTCAAGATCAGGGGTGACCTGTTTTGCTTTCCAGCCCCTCAAACTCTGCCTGGCTCAGAATCGCACTCGTAAAATTGCGGGGGGGGGGGGAAGCAAACGCGTGGGAGAATGCTAAACGGCGACCGTAACAGGAGCTAAACCACAAGGTAGTGCTAATACATTGTCCGTGAGTGAGTAAGAAATGTGTGTCCCTTATTTATCCTTCAGGGCGAGGAGGGGGGAATAGAGACGGAAAGACTGACTGTATGCCCAGACCACCAGCCATTCCCCCGCTGCCGCCTGACTGGCAGGTGGGGGGGGCTGTGGCTTCTCCGAGCCCGGGACACGGTGTGGAGAGAAGGAGCGAAGGGGGCCAGGCACCCAGACCTGGAGCGGCAGCAGGCGAGGCTGGGCCGGTCTCGCGCACCGAGTTTCACTGCGGCCCCCTACGGTGGGAAACCCGCGCTCTGCGAACACCTAGATGTCTGTACATTTTACACTTTAAATCTGGGGGCTTTTACTTCATAACCTTTACTGCTTTCATTTAGTATGTGGTCCTTTCGGGAACTTTCTGTCCTGGCTGAATTAGGGGGAACAAAATTTGGGGCCTGGCTTAGGTGTGACAATGGTAAAGGGTAGAGAGAGGGCAGAGGTGGTGGGGGGAGGGGGCAGAAGCGCAGGAGGGGGAGCTCGGGGGAGTCCGCAGACTTACACCTTTAGTCTAAGATAGCCCCCAGCCCTTCGGCAACCGTTTCCTTCCCGGCCGGCCTCACTCTGCTGGAAGCGGCGCCTGAGGACAGAGCCCCCTCCCGGGGCGGCCTACGCAGAAATTAAACAGGGTGGGCACGTTCGTTATCCTAAAACCCGACCCAGATAGTCTGTGTACCGCAGTGGCTGTCGGGGATAGGAGAGGAACCTGCTCTTTAGGACCCTAATATCCACGAGTGATTCTGGGTCCTTCCCCCTTTTAAGGCTCCAGCTACCGAGTTTCAAGACTTCTTACCATCCCTCAGTCCCAGCCGCCATTCTAAGGCAGCGGGCTGTGACGCTACGCCGCAAGGACACTGAGCGTCCCCAGTGGCTGCTCGTCTCTGACGGTCACCTGCTTCTGCTTTAAATCACCTCGTTCCTCCTGAGGCGATGGCCGTCCTCTCCGCTGGTTCGGCCAGCGTCCCCGTCTCTAAAAGCCCCCGGCGCCTGCCACACTGATTTACCCGTCAAGTTCTGCAGCCGCCCTTGGAGCTTTTTAGGAATAGAAAATTGCAGGCCAGCCTCTAAACCACAGCGTACAAGCCCATTTTTCTCCTGCCTTGCTAGGCTCTCTTTTTTTATTTTATTAACTTTACTGAAGTATAATGTACACACCATGTTAAGTGTACAAACCAGTGCTTTTTCAGTGTGTCTACAGAGTTGTGTGATCATCACCACAATCTGTTTTAGAACATTCCTATCAGTCCAAAACCTCATGTTCATTTACAACCAGTCCCCATGCCCAGCCCCAGCCCTGGGCAGCCAATAATCTACTTCCTGTGTCTATCGATTCACCTCTTCCAACATGTCATATAAATAGAATCACACACTATGTGGTCTTTGGTGATTGCCTTCTTTCACTGAGTACAACAGTTTCGAAGTTCATCCACGTTGTGGCATGTATTGCTACTTTTCCCCCTTTTCATTGCCAAGTAATATTCCTCGTCCAAGTAGACCACATTTTGTTCATTCACCAGTTGATGAGCAACGCTTACGTTGTTTGCCATTTGGGGATATTGTGACTAATACTGTCAAACCTCTTTCTTCTAACACCATAACCAGTTTCTGGGGATGACTCCCCATGTTCCGTGCAAAGTAGTATGTGTCCCCTCTCTGCTTGTCACACCTCTTCACTCTGGGTACAAAATTGTAACAGCTACTACCCCACAGAACTAGTCCAAAATTACATTTTTACTGCTCCAATTCAGTTAAAGTCACTTTTAACTTATATGAGTTAATTTTTTCTATGTCTGTGCTTGTTATTTCTGAATGTGTTAGCTATTTGTTCTTTAAAACCAGCTATGAGCTGACGAAAGCTGCCACCGCACCCAGACATGGGTGGCAGATGCCTGGTGTCGTGCCACAGGAGCCTGGCACACACCTCGGCACTGACTCCAGCAACTCAAAGGGTGGGAACACAGCCAAGCCTCTTAAATAAAAGAAGAGCAAAGCTACGGAATAACAGGCTTACCTGCAAAGAACTTCTTTTTCTTCTTCCTAGGATCCGAGGTGAGGAGGGGATTTTGCTGAGGGTTTCAAATCAAAACTACTAACGTTGAAATTCACTTTCACTTTTAACCTTTAACAAGATAACATGTGTAAGGATGTTTAGAAAACAATACGAGGTTATAGTCTTTCAGAAAATATTACTATACGTTCACTGCTGTGTATATTGTCTAAAATACCATTATTTCAAATTTGTGTGAATTGGGGGGCACGTGAGAGTTGCTGAAACCATGTGGAGATTGGTTTACTGTTTACTGAGAACCTACTCAGATAGCGAAGTTTAAAGCACACCCTATCCACTGGGAGTGTATACACTAATGTTAAAAGAAGCCGTAGAGACTGTGTCATTCCCAAGCATAAATATAAAATGTGTTTCCAAGAGAGAACCCAAACCCTCCATTTCCCAGTCTCTCTTGCCCTAAGGTGGCAGGCAGGTGCCTTAGGTCGCCCTCCAGTCTCGCCCCACTCAGGAGCTGATTGGAATGGTGAAACTGGCCCTCTCAAGGGCATCCATTTCCCACTTTGCCTGCACAGATTATAGCAGAGCTGGTGTGGTTCTGAGGCCAACAGCTGGAGCACACCTTCCTGATTCTGCAGCTTCCTGACCATAGCACAAACAATACATCCCTCTGCACTGTGATTTTGGGTGTTGTTCCTGAAACTTAGTCCTGTTTCTTAAGACCTCCCAATGACTCTGTGAGCAGTATAAATCCTCAAAAAGTGAATCCTTTCCTAGTGTGGGCTCAGCTGCCTGAAACCAAGAGCCCTGGCCATTCTTCTAACATCCTCAGTACACCTAGTATGCACATGGTCACACACAAAAATTCATGGAAAGAATCAGTCTGATCTGACTTAATCAGAATGAGTTTTCCTAGGAAATGTGGATTTTGAAAAATGTTTTGAGTAAAAGAGAAGAAATGAGTATAGCGAACATCTAGATTAGCATATAAAGCAAAAGTAATGGAAAAAGGGTTTCCTGTGTTAATATGTCCAAGAAGGGCATTCAATCAAAAATTATAAGACACACTAAAAAGGCAAGACAAACTAATCTCAAATATCTGAAAGTCAATCAAAAATTACAAGAACATGCAAAAAAAGACAAGGTAAAATAACCTGCTGTCAGGAGATAAAGCAATCAACAAACCAGATTCAGAAATGACCCTAATGTTGGAACTATCAGGGAATTTAAAATAAAATAAAATAAAAGTTTTAAATAACTATGAATAATATAATGGAAAGGTGAACATCATGTATGAACTGATGGAGGATTTTAGGAGAAATTAAAACTATATAAAAAATCAAATGGAAACATTAGAAAAATTGTCACATCCGAGGGGGGAAATTCCTCTGATAGGCTCTTTGGTATGTGGGACACAGCTGAGGAAAGACTCAGTGAACTTAAAGGTAGGTCAGTAGAAATTGTCTAATTAAACTACAAGCAGAAAACAATAAAAAAGAACAGTACCTAAGAGCTATATAGCTATGGGGTAATATCAGGTGATCTAACACACATATAATTGGAATCTCAGAAGAAAAAAGAAAGAATAGGATATAAGACATATTTGAAGTGATAATGACCTAGAATTTCCCCCAAAATAATGAAAGACATCAAACCACAGATACAAGAACCTCAGAGAGCCCTAAGTAGGATAAAGAGAAAAAAGGCAGAGCAAAACACCTGGACATCATAGTCTAACTAATGAAAACCAAAGACAGAGAGGAAACCTTGAAAGTACCCAAGAAAAAAGAAACATCACATGCAGAGAAACAAAGACAAGAATTATAGTAGATTTCTCATTAAAAACCAAAATTTAAAAAATAACAGCCCGGCCGGCATGGCCCAGTGGTTGAGCATCGACCCCTGACCCAGGAGATCCTGGTTCAATTCCCCATCAGGGCACATGCCTGGGCTGCAGGCTCCATCCCCAGTAGGGGGCGTGCAGGAGGCAGCCGATCAATGACTCTCTCATCATTGATGTTTCTATCTCTCTCCCTCTCCCCCTCCCTTCCTCTCTCTGAAGTCAATAAAAACATATTTTTAAAAAAGTGTAAAGATGCAAATGATATTTTAAAAAATAATAACAATGACAAAATTTATATCACTCTCCCAAGAAAAAGTTTTCCGATCCCAACGGGTTCCATAATTTCTACAATATTAACCATTACCTGCTCCTTTGACAAAATTCACTTTCTATGTAGCTTGTAGACAGTTTAAGCCAGTCATTTGGAGTCACAAAGCACCTTGAACTGGAAAGGCTTGGGAATCTGGAATACAGTTTGGCCTTCTCAATCTCTTTAAATTCTTTCATTGTAAGTATTTTGCCTGCAAGAAGATTAGTAATATAAATTAGCACAGTTAAATGCAACTACCATTACTCTTGGGCTATGAAAGCACGTAACAATTAGAAGCTGAGTACCGGTCTCACACTGAAGAAGAGTTCTTTTTTCATCATCTTTGTCATACTGTGCCTTTTTCAAAGGGTCACGAAATGGCGGGATGGTAACCTACAAGAAAAGCATTTCTTTGAGGACTGGGTTTCAGGTCTTTTTCAGTCTATCCTAAACATCCATTTATGGCTCTAATGCCAGAGGAATCAAGAATAAAGTATCTACAAACTAATGGCAGTCTAACCGCTATAGGTGTTAAATTATATATTACAAAGAGAAGGGGGCTACATCTCTTAGCAAGGCCTTCCAGCCATGGTTAGCTCTTATTTTAATAGCCTCTTCAGATCATTGTGGATATTCTTAGATACTGTACCCAAACTCAACAAGTCGCAGTTTCTTAAAGATTAGTTATGATGTGGAATCTGAAACCATATCAATGAAATATTCAAACTCTGCTACATTAAAATCCATTGGTCTGTCTTGAACTTTGAATGGATCTTTCATCCATGTCATGAACTGGTTGTTTGGGGGAAAAATCAGATCTCTGAGTTATGTGAGATCTTCCAAGTGTTAATACATTTCATTATACAATAATCACATTTATTAATATTATTACCAAACTCATCCGTAAAGTCTTTGAGTATTGGCACACTCAATATGATTTTTCCAAAATTCACATTCAAAGCTCACATTTTATCATTGGCAACAAATACTGTCTTTTGTTGTAATTGCAATGACAGACTCACTTCGATAATTTTCCAGAAAACGTCTGCCAAATACCCAAGATTTAATAACCATAGTTTTGTAAGTCGTTCTTTCAAGTAAAAATGGTGTTCCATGGAAAACGACCAGCCAGTCCAGCTCGCAGTTCTAACAATCATACTGCATTTCCATTTGCAGCAGAAGTGCTCTTTGCATACTTCCCACTTCATCACACAACGTGAAAAAGATATACACTCGCCCTGGCCAGTTTCACTCAGTGTTTAGAGCGTCAGCCCACCGACTGAAGGGTCCTGGGTTCAATCCCCGGTCGGGGAGCCTGCGGGAGGTAACCAATCAATGTGTCTCTCTCACATTGATGTTTCTCTCTCTCTCTCTCCCCTTCCCTCTCCCTTCCACTCTCTCTAAAAATCAATGGAAAAAATATCCTCAGGTGAGAATTTTTTTTAATTAAATAAAAATTAAAAAATAGAATGACTACCAGTACAATTTGGTAACACTGACTTAAGTTGTTAAGGGACCATTGCTTTTGTGCCATCAGAGCAAATGTCAACACAATGAAAAAGGCAAATAACATTTATGAAATATATGACCTAATGGAGCCCTGAAAAGGTTTCGGAGCTCTCAAAGTGCTACGCGCTTCGCTGTGAGAACTGCTGCTATGACCTCAAAGTGCTCAGCTTCCCTTTAGAGGTGACCTGTCAGTTCCAGTTAGAAAGGCACCATGGTGAAGAACAGAATGGGATTTTGGTACCAAAAAGACCTGGTTTCAAATCCCAGCACTGCCCCTTACTAGCTATGTTACTAGTTAGTATATCTAAGACTCTTATGCTAAACTCTCAGTTCCAGTCTCACATATAAAAATAGGAACAGCACATAAGCACAGACACCCCAGCGTGGGAGGAGAAAGGACCTGCTCTGCATGCAAATGTCAGCAGTTTAAAGTGTCTATGACTCGAAATAGTTTTTTGTTTTATTTTGTTTAATAATATTCACTATTAGCAAAAATAAGGAAAAAAGGGACTCTGGTAGGGGATGCAAATTTACACATTCCGGAGAACAAGTTGGTAATATGAATCAAAATCACGCATAACCTTTAACTCAGCACCTTACTGAAAAAATTAAGAAATAAATACTTATAGGATGTCCATCACAATGTCATATATAACAGCAATAGGCCCAAACCATCCAGATGTTCAAAATGGAGTATGTCCAAAAACTATGGTTTAGCAAGGTACCACATACGGTTAGGAGCACA